>NC_133155.1:17161326-18411326 GCF_048418815.1 Hemitrygon akajei
TCACATAGGCTCATGAATATACAGGGGATGGAGGGATGGGGATCTTGTGCAGTCGGAGAGATTTAGTTTAATTTAGCATTGTGTTCAGTATAGCCACAGAGCTGTGTGTGCTGTTCTGAGTTCAGCAGAAAACAATTTGGCAACAGGGAACCTGGTTAAAATGGGAAATAAGGAACTGTGGTTGCAATCAGATCAACCGTAACTGTATGAACTGGCAGAATAAGGCGGTCTACTTCTCTCGCCTTTGTACACCTATGTATTAATATGGTAATCTCCTTCCTTAGTGGAACTTGGATTAGAGCATCTGTTTTGGGAATCTGGCATTGGGCATGTGACTGACTTGGCCTACAATCTGAAGCCAGTTTGGTACCATTCATTACCAAAATCATATGTGCTTTGTTGTATAACATAGCTGATCATGATCTGTTACCACAGCTATTCTTGGCAAATTCTATAGAAGGTGTTTGCCATTGCTTTCTTCTGGGCAGTGTCTTTACAAGACGGGTAACCTCAGCCACTATCAAGACTCTTCTGATATTGTCCGACGTCAGTGGCTGCATAACCAGGGACTATTCACCACCTGCTTCCATGGCTTCACGTGAACCTGACTGAAGGCGTTAAGCAGGTGCTGCAGTTTACCCAAGGGTGACCTGCAGGCTAGCAGGGGAGATGGAGAACCTTACACCTCTTTTGCTAGAGACGTATCTCCAACCCACCTGCCATAAGTACCATTAGCATCTTTAATTAGAGTCGTTTGGTTCTCTGGCAGAGGCAGAAAACTCCGTTGTAAGCATTCAGCCAAAAAACCCAGGGAAAGTCTACAAACAAATTTGGGAACCAACAATTCAAGGACCTTTGATGAAATTGGGGTTGGAAGAATGGACGGCCCTGTAGTTGGTGTGTACCTCCTCCACCAGAGCCCCTGGCTGTGTTCACAATCTGCGATGCTTGCTACCCGCTCCTAGCCCCCATTTTTGTGCTATCCTTCAATGTTTTCCAGGTCCAATTCACTGCCAGAATAAATACTAGCCCCTGCTCCACCAACGATGCACCACCCCTTTCAGAGGTGCTGGCTGCTTTTAAATAGAATAGCTCTTCCCAACCCATCCAGATATCACTAGCACAGTTCGGCTGAGCAGATGATGAAATTATTGAAAATGGCAGTCCAGGAAAACAGTGCTTCTTGTATCGTCATCTATGTGTAATGCCAAATTGAACATTGCGTCTCCACACCCATTTTGCACTGTTGTTGTGACTTCAGCAGCCCCAAGAAACTGTTTATTTTGGCTGCAACTACAAAGCACTGGAGGGTGGATACTAGCTGTAGGGAGTTATGATCAGATGACTTAAAAAGGTTTTTGTAGATAGTTTTGAAGCAGGGAAAGGCAATCCTTCAGACTCTAGTTCCAGAGGGGTTAAGAGTGCTTGATGAACATTGCAAATTCTGCCATAGATGGGGGTGGTGGTGATGGTGTTTGACTGGGTGGGAGTGGTGAAGATATTATGGGTGTGGGGTGGGGGTGGTGCGCTCCTTATACTCTCTACAAGTGGACTCTATATGCTTGCACTGTACAGACTATAAGTGCTTACTGCCTCCTTGGGATTCTTTTTCATTTGTTACTCTCCTGGGCCGGGCAGGCCATTAATTGGCAAGAGTGCTACAATTTTCTAAGAGACTCTGCCAATATCTTAGAAGTCTTTCCATTCAAGTGCAGAAGTTGCAGAGGCCCCGTTTTGAAATTGCCACCATTTAGTTCAACTATTTTTACAGTAGTAGACCAGCTGGATTCACCTGAGTCCATCAGCATAACTTTCTGCCTCTTACTTCCTCAGGGAAGTAAGTAACCTCCTTGAAATGTGTTCATAGCATTTGCTTCTCCCACTCAGTATAGTTTTTGCCAGTTCATGCCATCTAGTTAATTAGTTAGCAGCAACTATTCTTGAGAACTTCTCACATGCAAATTAAACTGGACGGCAGCAAGAACAGAGAGAGAGATAGCTACTCAGATCTCCTGAACAATACACAACTCCTTGCCCTGTGCCGTCATTTTGGTAGAGCCTAAACTACTCTCGGTCCTGGCATCTAGTGAGGAATATTTAAACCAATTCTTAGCTTATGGTCAAAGGAACATGTATTTAGTATGAACTGATACACACAGAAAATAACTTTAAGAAATTTGTAATCAATTGCTTGAAATACAGAATATTCAAGAATGAGACAATCATTTCAATGGATGTGAGGAGAAGCCATTGCTGGTGAATCTCTGGCTGATGACTATAGGAATGGAACCGACTGAGTACAGTCCCGTCCAGCTAGGCGGTTGGTGAAGAAAAGAAATAGTGTGGTCACCCATCTCAAAGTCAGGTCAAGAAGGACAAGGAAGTATACTGTATATAGCTTTTGGCACAAGCACATCGGATGTCATTAATGACTTTGATGAGAAACGTCCCATAGCTAAGATAGCCTATTTTATCACTGTAATTTATTGCTTCCGTCTGAATTGATTTACAGTGCCACCTATCTTTGTGTCATCAGCATACTTGATATGTGGGCTTATTATCTAAATTGTTAATAAATACAGAGGAATATTTGAGTCACCAAACAGATCCCTGTGGGGCATCCCTAGTCACTTCCTGCTAATTAAGGTACCTGCCCATTATCCATGCTCTCTGTCTCCTGGCACTGTATTATTTTTTCCCTAACTAGGTTAATAACTTAATTCAATTCCTTGAAATTCAAATTTAACTAATATTTATATATAATAATAATCAAATAATTGAACATAATTTGAATCCCTTTGTTTACTTGCTAGTGCATGGTAAAATATTAAGAATGGTGAACTCAGTCTTCAGCTGTGTAGTAAGATTTGGATATTGCGGTGTTACAAACTGTGCTTTTAATTCTAAAACCCAGTTGGGTTCACTGCAAAAAAAATTCAAAACTGGCCAAAATATAAATAGAATTGACACTAGGGTGTTAAAGTGAGACCTGGAGGGGCTGTGTCTAATTTTGTGCAGCTCCCAACACTTTGCTGAATAGCAAACTGAAGAGTATTCGCTCCTAAAGTGCAAACTCCCTTTTGCAGCCACACTGTGCGTTTGGTGACTTCAGCGTTTACTCAAAGGGACATGCAAGCCCTGGTCAATGAGACGCATGCCAAGAGGGGAGACTTCGTGCACTGAGGGATTCAGGACTCCTCAGAAAACGAGACCAACAGAAGGTGGTCACCACAGTCTCATGTGGACTGCAAATGTCTGCTCAGTGGGTCAGTGCTAATAGAAGATCAAAAGATAAGATTGTACATGTACATACACTAAGCATACAGTGAAAGGCAAAATTTGCATCAATGCCCAAAACAGTCCAAGGATGTTCTAGGGGCAGCCCACAGGTGTCACTGTGAATCTGGTGCCAACCTAACATGCCTGCAATTTACAAGTTTTCACAGGCATCTCGACACTTACATTGTTTTAGACTTTTGGAGCAAATGTCCTCATGGAAAAGTGTGGCGAGGTCTGAATTCATTAAATGAGTTGCTACCCATCAAGAATTGCTGAGATGTAGCAAGGAATGTATGTAATTGAAGCAAGGATTCATTGTGAATAGTCTCTCTGCTGTTGGATATGTCTTTATCTCCTGTCCCAATGTCTCCTTCCTACCCTGACTGGCAGGCAAGAAGGGAAATGGAGTTTTTCAATATTGGAGTGCTGCTAGCGTTGTTACACTGAGGAGTATCTCACCAGCTAAACGCTGGATGAAATACTCCCTGTTACTCTTAGCTCACTCGTGTGTTTGAACAGCCGCTCTTGAAGGTTCCCAGTCAAAGGGGCGGCCTGGTAGCATGGTCGTTGGCACAATGCTTTACAGTACAGGCGACCCAGGTTCAATTCCTGCCGTTGCCTGTAACAAGGTTGTACGTTCTCCCTGTGACCGCGTGGGCATCCTCCGGGTGCTCCGGTTTCCTCCCACAGTCCAGTGGTGGGTTGTTTGGTCATTGTAAATTTTCCGGTGATTACCCTAGCACTAAATTGGGGGATTGCTGGGTGGCATAGCTCAAAGGACAACCCTCTATCTTAATAATTAAAAAAAATAATAAAAGTAAGGGGGGAAACGGATGGTTGATGTTGTCCTAGTTCCATTGAGACAACTTTATGACAGTCATCACGTATAGCTTTCTGATCCAATTTATTTTGGTGGGGATGGCTTCATGTATTGTCTGAATAATGATGTCTCTTGGTGAGTGAATGTTATTGGCAAAAACATTGAGCATATTAACATGAATAATTCCCAGAACTTCCCATCCCAGCTTCATCAGAAAATCGTCTCCAGCATGACCCCATACATCCAATGTTGGTTTTAGAATCAAACTTTACTTCAGTTTAGAACCAGAGTGCAAAATGAATCAGACTTCCAACAGATGGGGTTTCCATTCCCCACTCCCATGTTGTTGGTGGATGGATCACAGATTGAGTTAGAAGGTGTCAAGAGAATTGGGATAGGTGCCTATTAAAGAGAAATGACATATTATGTTGTATCATCAAGAACTTTTCAAACATGTGAAGTTAACCATTTTATTTGGCAATGACTTGATCCCACAGTAACTTACAATTGATGTTATTATATTAATTTGCTCAGCGCTTTGTCACCATATTTTCCTCACTGGGCTTCTTGCCATGCTTTCTAAATGTGTGTAATCAATGGCCACTTTATTGTGTATCTCCTGTACCGAATAAAGTGGCCATTGAGTGTATGTTCATGGACTTCTGCTGTTGTAGCCCATCCACTTCATGGTTTGACATGTTGTGCATCAACAGATTCTCTTCTACACCCCAATATTGCAATGTGTGCTTCTCTGAGTTACAGTCGTCTTCCAGACAGCTTGAACCAGACTGACCGTTCTGTTCTGACCTTCCTCATTAACAACGCATTCTCGTTCATAGAGCTGCCACTCACTGGATATCTTTTGTTTTTAACACCATTCTCAGTAAACTCTACAGACTGTTGTGCATGAAAATCCCAGGAGATCAGCAGCTTCTGAGATACTCAAACCACCCCATCTGGCACCAACAATCATTCCATGGTCAAAGTCCCATAGATCACATAACTTCCCCATTCTGATTTTTGGTCTGAACCTCTTGACCATGTCTGCATGCTTTTATGCATTGAGTTGCTTCCACCTGATTGGCTGATCATCGATTTGCATTAATGAGTAGGCGTACCTTTGTACCTAATAAACTCGCCACTGAGTGTACAGTGCCCTTCAATTGTGCCTGTTCATGTGCCCTGTTAACAAATGCTCCTAGTGGTGCAAGTACAAGTTATGGAGGCCTGCACACTGGGACACTCTATTAATCTCTCTCTGCAACAGTTGCTCTTGTTACTGTCCAGGTCTTGTTACATTTAGTGTTTTTACACTTTTACTAGGAGTGAATTAGTTGGGTGGGAAGGGATTTATTCACCACCTTGCTCAAGCGTTTCCCACTTTGTAGAAATAGAGGAGAAACACCTCCAGGGTCCATACAGAGGGCCAAGCAGGTTGTGTCGAGTGATATCCTTATTAATAAAAGAACAGATAGTTTGGAAATATGAACAAGCCATATTAGATGCTGCAAAGACTGCGGATAGAAGATAGAGAAATACTGTGCCTGTAAGTTTTCATCACAGATGTGTGAAACTGTGAAAGTTAAACATGCAGAAGTTAAGGGTTTATTGTGCTTTCTGGTGATGCTGCCTTTCTGAGCAACGCAATAGAACGGACCTGCAGCAGACACAATTGGGAATTAGATGGTTTTATGTTAGCCCTGGAATGTCACTGCTAATCAACACCTCACTCACCCATGTGATGCTGAACACATTGGGATCTACAGTGTGTTTACAAAATCCATCTATCATGCCTGCTCGCACAGAATCTCCAAGGCTGTTGAAGCAATCCACATTTGAATTTCAGGGGTTTAGAGCACAAAACTCCTTTCAGCAACTATGAGATCAGTCATAAACAACATTGTCTCCTGTCTGCACTAGTATTAGCCCAGTCCCTGCTGAAAACACCATGAGCACTACTCCATAGCCAACTGCAGACCACACTGTAATTTTCAATTGACTGGGGGAAATGACAAGGTAATATTTTATGGTAAGTACACGTACAAAATGACCTTTCTCCTCCCTCACTAACACTCAGGACCTCCTTCCTCACTACCATTCAGGGCCCCAAACAGTCCTTCCAGGAGACGCGACACTTCACCTGTGAGACTGCTGGGGACATCTACTGCATCCGGTGCTCCCGTTGCGGCCCCATGTATATCGATGAGTCCTGATGTAGATTGGGAGACTGCTTCGTCGAGCACCTTTGCTCTGTCTGCCACAAAAAGTGGGATTTCCTGGTGGCCTCGTATTTCAATTATACTTCCCATTCCTATCCCAACACCGTGATGAGGCCACACTCAGTTTGGAAGAGCAACATCTTATATTTCATCTGGCTTGCCTCCAACCTGATGGCATGAGTACTGACTTCTTAAACTTCTGGTAATTGCCCCTCCACACCTCCTTCAAGATTCCTCATTCACACCTTCTCTTCTTACCTGTCCATCATTCCCCCTCCTCCCCTTTCTTCACAGTCTTTTGTCCTCTCCTATCAGATTTCGCCCCCTTTTCCAGCCCTTTATCTCTTCCACCAATCAACTTCCCAGCTCTTTACTTCAATCCCCTCACCCTCCCCCAGTTTCACCATTTTGTACTTCTTCCTCCCCTCCTGTTATTCTTATTCTGACTTCTCCCTTCCTTTCCAGTCCCTGAAGAAAAGCCACAGCCCGAAACTTTGACTGTTCACCCATTTTCATAGGCGCTGCCTGATCTGCTGAGTTCCTCCAGCATTTTGCGTGCATTGCTCTGAATTTCCAGCGTCTGCAGAATTTCTTGCATTTGTGATTTAGCATCTCCTCTGCTTTCCATCCTCAATTCATCTCGTATCACATAACGTCTAATATCCTTTCGCCCGCACTATCATTCTCAGTTATCATAGCAAAGGAGCTGATTTGTAGTGTTTGCTTTCTTTACTTATTCTCACTTCAGACATCATTTTACCCCTCTGATTTAGGGGGTATTCAAAGGTTGGCTGATAACAGTCAGAATACTAAAAGATGAATTTAAGTAGAATGGATAGACTTTTTCCAGGAGTCCCACAGTATCCTGCTTACTTTCCAATGTGACTGAAAGCAATGTGCTTTTAAAAATGCAGTAACCCATGAAAATTGCTTCCAGGAGTACAAGAACCAACCCCTCACTGCATCCATAATGTAATATATACCACCCTCTATTTTCAATTTATAATGCCTTCCTTACTCACTAGAGTCCTGCTAATATTTCCAATTGCTCAATTCCTAGGAACTATCTTTCACTTCAACTTTCCATCATGTCTACAAATGTCAAGCGGTGATTCTTCGCACCGGTTTTCTTGTTCTGTCAGTGTTCCCTTCATAATCCTCAGCCATATTCTTCAGGGAATCAAAGTTGAATCTGATGGTGATGTACTGATATGAAAATTATTTCCCTTGCATGTTGGGGAGCTGTTCTTCCCTGCCAATATATGCCATGATCCTCCATTAGCATTCGTTAGTAGCGACAGTGCAGTCTTATTATTAATATTTTCCTCCGTTTGCTGAAGTGCTATTTTCATATAAAAAAAATGCAAGATACAGTTGGATGAACAAACTTTGACATTTATACCAGTTAAAGGGCTCATTAGATGCTTGCGAAGCATTAAAGGATCATTACGGGAATGCATGGCGATTAGCTTCTAGTTTCTTGTTGCTGCTAACTAAATTGCATTCTCAGGAAATAACACTTTTCATAGCAGTGTGCTCCTTACAGAGTCATTAATTATGCTTTAAATGGGGGCATTTGTCATGAATTTTGTTGAAAGACCTTTTTTTTGTCTTAAATAACTATTTCCCAAAATCCACAATATAGAAAAAGTGAGCCTAATGAAGTAACTCAGTGCGAAATCCATTCCTTCTATCGCACTATTTTGATATCCACAATACTGTCTTCAAAACTTTAACCTCTCCACTTTCTGCTGGAGATGTACCATGCTGCTCTCAAAAGCAAGGGGTTTGTATGAAGCATGGCTGGTGCACAGACCGTCTGGACATGCAATACATACAATAACAAAGGTTACCAATACCATGAGAAATGCTTCTCTCTCTGACTGGTTGTCTCATCATTTTCCCTCCCCTATGAAATATGCATATTTACCTTTGTCGTCCATGCAAACTCAGTATTGTATGGCTTGTTTGTTTGTTTTTCTGTACGCGCGTGTTTGTTGTGTTTATCTTCTCATTTGTCCCGGGTGCCTGAAAGATCGATTTTTGCTTGTCTCAGTTTAATACATGCGTGTGTGCAGTGAAAGTGCGGTCACACCAGTCAGTAATGTGATGGAAGCTCTCAGAGTATGCGAGTTGAAATAAAGCTACCGAACAGCTGAGCGTTTCAATAATTCATGTTGGCAATATGACTTTTTTATGTAAATTCAGTGCATTAACCCTCTATTATAATGATGGACGACAGATATGTGGAAGGGTGCATCAGTATGAGCCACTGCATAGGAGTCATAAAGGCAATGTTGATTATTTTATTGTTGTGTTGCTGGAGATTTCATACAGTGACAAAGCTTTCACATTCTTGTATGTCAAGCATTTTCATTTTTATTTTGAACTGCTATCTCCTAACAACATTATCAGGGAAAACAAACTTAAGCGGTGTCTCACTGTTAATCCAATACATTTTTAAAATATCAAAATAAAAATGTAAGAATTTAAATAGCCAAACTGAATTTCAGATGGTTCACATCAACAGTAATCTGCTTCAGATATTTTGAACTGAAGTTGGAACGTCCATTTGTGAACCTAGGGTTAATCAGGGTAGATTATTTTTTAAATGATAAAATCTGTATTTGTCGGGATTTCCTTACACACGAACCTAAGATCATACTACACAAAGCGGTTACAGTAGCTCCATTTCACAAATGACTATCGGTCAACCTAAAGACTGTGTTCTAATTGCCGTCATCATGCTTAGTCCCCGGCTCCTTGCTTTGCTCTCCCCCCCCGCCCCCGTATGAAGATGGTTAGTCAGTTGGATCAAAATCTTTGTGTAAACATAAAAATCGAGTGGGATGAAATCCTGGGAAATAGCAAACATCACACCTCACGAGGAGTGTGAAGCTGTGTTAGATTTTCTCAGCCAAGGCCAGAATGGTGCTGAATTGGAAATGTAATTCAGTGTTGCTGGCTCCTGCTTCAGTAACGTGGGTGCTAGCTGCCAAATTTAATGCAAAAAGTTCAAAAGACCTTCGTCTTAAAAAATCAAAGCTTTGCATGATGTTGTCAAAGACATTGCAACATCCTCCTTTCATGAGCAAGTTTTTGGATGGATTAAGTGTCTTATTATCTTGAGGGAAGCAACGCAAGAAAAAAATAATCCTCTGAAGGAAGTACCAGCAAATGAATCTGGCAACAGGTTAATTCATCTTTGAGTGTGTTACTTTAAGAAATCAATATCTTATAAAAATGATCACTTGCATTCTTAAAGGATCATTAATATTGCCATGGGATGTGGAACTCACTTAATTTTAAAGGGAATTAGTCCTAATTTCCATTTTATAAAATCTTAGGTTATATTCAGATTCAGAGCATAAGCCAATCAAAGTGACACCAATTGTGGGCAAAGATCAAGGTGCAAGGATATAAATAATATTTGATTTTAGAAGCGAAAGGAGAACATGAGGGGAAACTCCTTCACTCACAGGGCTGTGAGAGTGTGGAACGAGCTGCCAGCACAAGTGGTGCGTGCAAGTTCGGTATTAATGCTTGAGAGAAGTTTGGATAGGTACTTGGATGGTAGGGGTATGGAGGGCTATGGTCCCCGGTGCAGGTCGATGGGAGTAATTTAAATGGTTTGACTAGATGGGCCAAAGGGCCTGTTTCTGTGCTGTTCTTTTCTATGACTCTATGAAGAAATGCACAAGTTATCCAGAGATAGAAAGTAAAATGTAAAAAAAGGAATTAAGTGATTACATATATTTTAAAAAACTGTTCAACATTTATTGTAATAGCAAGATGCCATGGAGACAAACGCATTCAGAAGATTCCTACAAATGCTCGTCATCCTTCAAATTGCTATTATGAATTAACTTCATTGACGAGCTTGCTTTTGAGTATTTTTTAAATTGTCAAAAAAAAAACGTACAGTCAAACAAGCTGAAACACTGCGGATTTCATAGTATGACCAGTAAGATACTAGAAACACATTATACCACAAATTTATGCCACTGCTTGGTGGGTGCTTCAGCTGAGGCGGTGCAAAGACAAATTCATTTAAGAAATAATTGGTTGGCACAATTCTAATGTTTGGTTCAGAATTTACACAACAGTGAAGATGATGCACGTAAGCCAGTGCCATCACCAACCAGACACAGTGTTCGCTGCTAGAGGCCTGGCTAGTCTGTTCTGCATACCAGAAGCAATAATTTAGAATGTGCTGCTGTCAAGGACCAACCCCCCCAGCCCCTACCCCTCCATTGTTCTGTCACGTTAGAGAGTGCACAGATGATTTACATTAATAACTGTTGGGATTGGTCCTTTTTCTTCCACTCCCTCAGCATTCAATTTGAAGTACAGTAACATTGGCATATTCCATCAAGCCTGCTTGCTTATGAATGGGCTGCATGTAGGAGACATGTAAATTCCAGACAGCTCTTAGTGCCTGGATAGTGCTTTTGTATGCCACTATACATCATCCCTAATTGGTCAGGAGCAGAATAATAATTTTTAGAATATCAGCAGTACACACCTGCATGTCTCAATAGGGTACTGAAGTGTCAAAATAAACACCTAAAAATGATCTACTAAAACACAGGTTTACACATTTTTTTTTATTGCTTGTTCACCACCAATTCTCGGCAAATATGCATCCCCTGTATGTGCATTACAGGTAAAGTGGGTGAAGGATTTACAGGCAGGCCCTGGTTTCATCCTAACCATTTAAAACCCCATCACTCATTTATATGTAAAATCAATCTATTTTCATCCAGCGTGAGCCACGGGGAAATTGTCTGCTTTGCCTGTCTGCCTTACCCTGTGTCAACATGTCAATTCACAAAGTCACAATGCCTCCCATTCACAATTTGTTGATTTCACAAGCGGAGACTTTTCGTGTTTACCCTCACTTTCCCGCATTTAAGTGGTCAGATCCTGGTTTGAAAATTTCCTATCTAAGTACAAAAGTTACCGCGGCATACAAGATGGGGAGATATCACGGCAGATTCAGCCTTGTCAGCATCCAAAGGCACCTTGTTTAACATATTTATGATGCAGTTGACCACACCCTCCCCAGCCACCAGCTCATCTACTCTTTGAAATATAGAAACACAGAAAAAGATAGCATAGGAAAAGGCCTTCCTGCCCACCTTGGCCAGGCTGACGATGATGCCAAATTAAATGTCATGTACTATACATTGTGCGTGTCCCTCTATTCATGTATCTGTCTAAATGTCTCTTAAATGTTTCTCTCATCTTTACTTCTACCATCTCCAATGGCAGCACGTTCCGAGTACCTAACAATTTAGGGGTAAAAAGATTTGCCTTGCATATCTCCTTTAACTTACCGCCGCTCAACTTAAAGCTCTGCCTGCTGGTATTTGACTTTTCCACCCTGGGAAAAAGGCTCTTTCCATCTCATAATATCAGACACTACTACCATGTTACCTCTCAACCTCAAAAGCTCCAGAGAAAGCATCCAAGTTTGTCCCATCTCTCCTTAGCTGATACTCTCAAGTCCATGGTGAAACTCTTCTCCACCTTCTTCAAAACCTCCACATCCTTCCTATAATGCAACAACCAGAACTGCAAACAATACTCCAGATAAGACCATAAGACAGAGGAGCAGCCATTCAGCCAATCACGTCTGCTCCACCCTTCCATCATAGCTGATTTATTTTTCCTTTCAATCCCAATCTCCTGCCTTCTTCCAATAACCATTGGTACCCTTACAAATTAAGTACCTATCAACCTCTGCTTTAAATATTCCCAACAACTTGGCCTCCACAACAGTCAGTGGTAATGCATTCCACAGACTTAGTATCCTCTGGCTAAAGAAACTCCTCCTTACTTCTGTTCTAAAGGGACTCTATAAGCAAAGTCTTAAACAGCTGCAACTTGACTTACCAACTTTTATACTCAACGCCCCAGCCAATGAAAGAAATACTCCACATGCCCTCTTTACCACCCTATCCATTTGTTTTGCTAATTTCAAGGTGCTAAGGACTTGCATCCCAAGATCCCACTGTACATCAGTTCTCCTAAGAGTTTTGCCATTTGCTGTATGCTTCTGCATTTGACATGCCAAAAGGCATCATCTCATACATGTCGAGATTAAACTCTGCTTGGCATTTCTCTGCCCAACTTTCCAATGGATTTATATCAGGCTACATCCTTTGAAAGCCTCCCTTGCTATGCACAACTCCCCAAATTCTGTGTCATGTATAAACCTCCTAATCAGGCCACCTACATTTTCGTCAGAATCTTTAATAAATGTGACAAACAAATACAACTTTAGAGGAAAAAGAAACAAGATTTTCAACTTTATATCCATTGGGACATCAACACTTGGCAGAAGGGTGCCACTTGGGAGTTTCTTTTGGATAGGTAGTGTGGACAACACAATATACGAGTGTTACTAAATTCCGTCACATTAAGCCCCCAAAGGATCACTGGCCCAGAAGATACCACTTTAAATTAAGCTATATGAATAATATACAGGTTGGTTTGCTTTCTCTGTTCTCATTCTAGTTTCTCAGACATTATTCATTGGAACACAGACAAAATAATCAGCACTAATTTATAAGCAAGCTATTTGGTCACTAGACACCATGGTAGAAATAGAACCCATTGTCACTCAAACTTTACATATGTGCATATCCAAATGGACAATGGGAATCTCAGTGTGAGAACGTCCATCACGAAAAATGAAGACCACTGACGTCTTTGGGTGTCAGTGGTCCTCATTGCTCACGAGATGACTGGTGAGTCTAATCTGGGCTGGGAAGTACCCCCACACATGGGGCAAGTGTGTGAAGGTTCTGTAACTGAGTTGCCTGCTGCTCATTCTTTCCACTATTGTTGTTTGCTTTTTACAATTCTTTTCAGTTTTGGTGGCACCTTTATTGAGAAGGCTGTGCCAGGATGAGTGATTCAAGGCTGTGTGTTCCCAACAAGTGTAACAGATTTCAAGGGCCTTGAGCAAACTTTTGAGCAAGTCCTTCAAATGTTGTCACTGACCATCACGAGGGCACTTCCCTGTGGATAGTTCTCTGAAGGACAACTGCTTAGGGATGTGATTGTCTGACACCCTGAAGACATGGTCTGCCCACCTGACTTGATGTTTCGTCAGCAGTGTGTGGGTGGTGGTTATGTCTGCTGCAGACAGCACTTCTGTGTCAGGAATTCGGTCTTGCCAATTGATCTTCATGATCTTCTGTTAGCATGACAAGCGGAAGTGGTTCAGTCTACACATGTTTCATGTACACAGTCCATGCTTCACACATGTAGATAGGAAGATAGCGTGGTAGACTTACAGCTTGGTCTTCAGAGTGATTCCCCTTCACTCCCCTGCCCCAGACAATGTCATGTGGTCTCACAAAATTGGCACTAGCCTTGGTGATCCTGCAGTTGACCTCGTCGTCAATGTGAACTGCTCTTGTGAGGGTGCTGCCAAGCTACGTGAATTCGTAGACTGCCTGGAGCTGCTGGCCGTTCACCGAGATGAATGGCTCCACATGGGGGTTGATCTGGGGCTGCTTGGTGCGTTACTTCCATCTTCTTGGCGCTGATGGTGAGACTGAAGTTGCACGTAGAGTGGAAAGTTTGTGGGTGATGACTCAGAGCTTGCGTTGAGAGTGCAGTCATCAATGAACAGGAAGCCTCTCAGTACTGTCTCTTTGACATTAGTAATGGCTTGAAGCCTGCACAGGTTGAACAGCTTGCCATCCATCCTGTAGTTGATGTGGATTCCAGGAGGGTGGGCACCAGCATGCATCCCTGCTTGACCCCATTTGTGACTGAGAAAGCAACAGAACAGTCACCATCATCGAGCACACGGGCTGACATCCCAACATGAAATGGCTTGAGCATGGTGAAGAATCTGTCAGGCAACCAAACTTCACCATGATCTTCCATAATCCCTCTCGGCTCACAGTGTCAAAGGCCTTGGAAAGATCAACAAAGGTGGTGTGGAGCTGTCTGTACAGCTCCTGGCGTTTTTCCTGGAGTTGTCTCAAAGCAAAGATCATGTTGATAGTTCCTCTTCCTTTCCTGAAGGTGCACTGACTCTCCAGGAGATGACCACTTTTCAGATTAGCATTTAGGCTGTTTAGCAGGAATCTGGCTAAAATGTTCCCAGTTACTGAGAACAAAGAGATGCCTCTGTGGTTATCGTACACCTGATGGTTTCCTTTTCTCGTGTACAGGTATACAATACGGAATCTGACCCTTTTCCCAGAGGGATTGGGAGAGCTCCATCAATTTACTGATGATGCGTTGTTCACTTATTTTGTAGACCTCTGCTGGTATAGCATCTGCTCCAGGATCTTTGCCATTTGATAGCTGGCCTATTGCTTTCTTGACCTCCTCTTCTTGGGGAAGAGAGTCCATCTTATGTTTGATGTCTACTTGATGGAGACAATCAATTGCTTCCTTGTTTACGGTGGATGGTCTACACAACACAGATTCAAAATACTCTGCCTATCTGTCCAAAATCTTGGCCTTCTCAGTGACGAGTGTGGTGTCATCTGCGCATAGGAATGGCGAGGTCCTAGAAGGCTGAGGGATGTACAGTGTTTCGATAGCATCAAATAATCTCTTCGAGTCATGTCTATCAGTGTAGTTCTGAATCTTGTCAGCCATTTTGCAGAACCAAGAGTCTTGCATCTTTCTGTGTTTGGCTTGAACTATTCTGTGTGTATTAGACCATAAGATATAGGAGCAGAAGTAGGCCATCCGGCCCATTATTGGCAAATGTTGTCTTCTTGAAGGTGCAGAAAGGATCATTTTGATAATCTCTGTGTAGCCTGTGCTGTTCCTGCAGAACAGCTTTTATCTTCCGGTCATTCTCATCAAACCATTCTTGGTTCCTCCGAGTTGTATTGTCAAGCACCTCGAAGGAAGCAGAGTGAACACAATCTCTGAAAGCAGTCCAGTCTTCTTCGATATGTCCTCCAAGATGAACATCAACGAGCTGTGACTGAAGGCTTTTAACTAGGTGGTCTGCAGTAGTACCAGTTTTCAGCTTGCTGACGTTGAGCTTCTTGGCAAATTTCCTTGCCTGTGGACGTCATTTGTGTTGGATGTGGATGTTAAGTTCGGAACCAATTAGACGGTGGTCTGATCAGCAGCCTGTGCCACATATGGCTTTGGTCACTCTGATGTGGTACCTGTCACATCTTCTGGTGATGATATCGTCAACCAAAAGCTTAGTTGCATCCAAGACATCTTGTTACGGTTTGGCAGGCGGAAGTCTGTGCTGGTGACGATGAGGTCATGCATTACAGATGTTTTCAGAAGAAGCAGGACATTGCTTTTGCATTTGCCTACCACGTAGTGCCTTTGGACTCCATCCCAGATATTACAGTCTCTTCCAACTTCAGCACTGAAATCTCCAAGGACAAGAAGCCTGTCTGACCTTGGTAGGGTTGCAATCTGGGAATCAAATCAAATTCTCCATAGAATTGGTTATTGGTTTTCTCTGGATTGGCCATCATTGGGCCATAGGCGCTGATCAGCGTGATGTTGCATTTGTTCCTCAGGGGTAGATGTATCGTCACTAGATGAATATTAAAACCTTTTGGAAGACTGGTAAGTTTTCAGACAAGGTGCATCTTGATAGCAAGTCCTCTTCCTAAGTTTGCAACATCCAGTGCTGCTGCATCCGCTCCTGAAGAATGTGTAGCCACCACCAGCTCCGGTCAGTTGGCCTTCATTGGCCAGGCGAGTCTCAGAAAGAGCTGCAAGGTCAGTCTTGTACTTCTACAGTTCTCTCGCTACCAAAGCAGTTCTTCTTTCTGAGGTCTGTCAGACTTGATATTGTCCGTTAAGGTTCGCACGTTCCATGTGTCAATTCTGAGCGGTGTCACTTCTGTTCAATTTCTTTGATTTTGATAGTTGAAGTGCGATCCCTGCCAGCCGTGGTTTACTGACTAGCATTGAATGAAGCAGATAGTGTTTAGGGCACCTTTTCTAGCCTCTTCCTCATACTACGGATGTGGGCAGTGTGGTCCTGAAAAGGGCTGCTCATTCGCTCAGGTGGCTGCTGAGTTTCGCTGCTATTTCGGTCAACGAGAAACAACCCGTTGTCTTGAGCCGCCTATGTGCAGGTCTGTGGCTTCAGCATCCAGTGTACCCTCAGCCGCTGCTTCGCCGCTCGCCCATCGCCACAGGACTTGGATTTGAATGTTGTGACTTGCACGTGAGTTTGGTTAAAGGGAGGGGGAGTCGCGCAGGTCGTCAACCTCACTCTCTCACCTGAGTCTATCTGCGTTCAGTGGCAAGACGAGAGTCAAGATGCCCGGAGCTAGGTGAAGATGGATGACAAGCGTGTTTTGCCCCGCTCTTCGCGCTCCACAATGCATGCTGGGAAACGCCTTCCTGCTGTTAAACCAGCTGGAGGTTTCCTCCGCACAGTCCACTGAATCCAGTCTTCAAAAAAAAGACCCTGAGGGATACTCTCACCTGGGTTGGCCAGCCTGTCAAAGCCATTGTCCACGGTGTGGCTACTGTCACATGCAAACAGCTTACTTGGAGCCACGGGTGAGGACTAAATGTGGAGGAGCTGCCTTGGAAGGTATGGTAGGTCTTCACACCACAGGTGCTACCCCTCCTGACACCCCATACATCCCATTTTGGGAAATCCAACTATAATAAGCTCTTCAGGATCATACAGTGAGCAGGAAAGCACAGGGCTCCGAGGTTTTTAGAGCATGTGAATTGGTTAATTGTTGTTTAGCAAGAGTCCTTAATTGTTTAGAGCCCCTTGTGCTTTTCTTGAGCGACTCGCTCTTAATAATGTTGTCTCCTGCTGCTTCTGATTGGCTCAGGAATTCCACGTAGCTTGTTTTATGTAAGCGGACACCTGATTAGCTCTAATCGTGGGGTCCAGTTTTGAGAACGTTGCATCTCACAGTGTCACTCAGCTGAGCCATTGGTGTTCTTTTGGAATTCTTAAGAATAAGCTTTGGTCACCACCTCTACATCAGAGTCTGTCAGATTCCTCTGCATTTGGATTCTGACATTGCCAGTGCACATTGTGACGCCTAGCCATTTTTCCTTCCTGATATGTCTTCTTGCCATTCTCCAGCACACACCAAACAATGACAACGGGCCTTTCTTAATATAAGTGTTGCAAATCATAACACTGTATAATTTACCAAATGAAAAGGACAGGTCCTTTCTTCCAATTTTTCCTTGAAGTCCCAGTGAAAGACTGTATGTATCCAGTGATCACAATGACATTGGATTCAAAGTAAATAGGCAAAAATATAGGTCTGGTCCACAGGTTGAGATCCTAAATTGGAGAAAGGCCAATTTTGATGGCATCAGAGATGATCTGACAAGAGCGGATCAGTACAGGCAGTTTTCTGGCCAAGGTGTACGTGTTAGAAAAGTGAAATTTTGAGAATACAAAGCTTCTATGTGCCTGTCAGAATAAAAGGTAAAGATAACAACAGTAGGGAACCTTAGTTTTTAGGATGTATTGAGGCCCTGGCAGAGAAAAAAAAGGAGGTGCTTAGCAGGTATAAGCTGGTGGGAACAAATGAGCTGTTTATGGAGTATAAGAAATGCAAGACAGACTTTAGAAAGAATTCATGAGGGATAAAAGAAGGCATAAGGTTTCCCTAGCAGACAAAGTAAAGGAAAATCCTAAGGGACTCTACAGATATTGTAAGAGCAAAATGATTGCAAGGGACAAAATTGGTCCTCTGGAAGATCAGAATGGTAATCCACGTGTGGTGCAAGAATAGTACTCAGGCAATGGGCACAGAATCTATAGAAGTGAGATGAAGCATCATCAACATCATGGACTCTTTACAGATTGCAGAGGAAGTGTTTGCTGTCTTGTTCCAAATCAGGATGGATAAATCCCCAGGGTCTGACAAGGTGTTCCGTCAGACCCTACAGGAGGCAAGTGCAGAAATTGCTGGGGGCCGAGCAGAGACATTAAGAATAACTATCATTTATAAACAGTTAATGAATGCTCGCATGTCGCCTAATGATAGGGTTCAACGCATCTCGGAAGTAGAACTTCAACATTCACTTTCAGACAATCAATGGAGTAAAATTTATTATCTAGTCAATAATTCATCTATCTACTCACGCCGTACCTTAATTCAGTTTAAGATAGTACACAGGGCCTATATGTCCAAAGATAAATTGGCACATATTTTTCCTAATATAAGCCCTACTTGTGCTAGATGTAATGCGGAAGTGGCTACTCTAACTCATATGTTTTGGTCATGTGTAAGCTTAAACAATTTTTGGAGGGATGTGTTTGGAATATTATCTAAAGTTATAGATGTGGATGTTCAACCTAATTCACTTACAGCAATTTTTGGGGTTATTCTGGAGGAACCAAGCAAAGTGTCTGTTTCCGCTCAACATGTGATAGGCCTTTTCAACTTTACTGGCTAGGAGAGCTATCTTGCTATACTGGAAATAATCTAATCCACCTACTGTTTTTTATTGGCACTCCTCCATTATGTCATGTCTAAGCTTGGAGAAAATTAGAAGCCGGACACTTGATACATCCTTTAATTTTGAACAAGTCTGGCAACCCTTTATTCAATATTTTGACATGATTTATTTAATTAATTAATTAATTAATTAATTTTCCTTTATTTTCTTTTGGGAAAATCCTTATCCGTGAAGGTTTGGAGATGACTGGAAGGATGTTTTTTCTTCTCTCTCTTTCTTTTTTAAAATTTTATCCTCAATTGGACTGCCCAATCTTTCTTTTTCTTTCTTTTTTCTTTCTCTTTTTTTTTGTTTCAGTTTAGTTAGTGGGTTTTTTTCCCTTTATCAAATAAAATTTCCAATCTTTTTTTTATGATTGCCATGAGGAGTTGTGGTGTTTTTTGACTATTGTATATATAACAGTGTAACATTTTACCTATCTGATTTTGACATTATATACTTTGTTTTTTTATTGTTGTTTATATGTCTTTTATATTATCTGTTTGCTAAACTCCTCTTCTGATTTGTATATTCTTTATTTGAAAATCAATAAAAAGATTGAAAAATGAAATTAAAATATCCTTAGTGAAAGAAGAGGTACCACAGAATTGGGCAATAGCCATTCTGGTTCTGCTGTTTAATTAAGGCTTTAAATGTAAACCAGGAAATTACAGGCTGATGAGTTTGAAATCAGTAGTGGGAAAGTTTTCTAAAGGACCAGGTACATAAGTATTTGGATAGACATGGACTGATTGAGGATAGTTAGCAGGGTTTTGTGTAGGTCATGTCGAACCAATTTTATAGATTTTTTTGAGGAAGTAACCATGAAAGTGGATGAAGGCAAGGTGGTGGTTGTTGTCTACATGGACTTCAGTAGGGCATTTGACAAGGACCCGCATGGGAGGTTGGTCAAGAATGTAGTAAATTAGGTTAGGCATTGGCTTTTTGGGAGAAGCCAGAGAGTGGCAGTAGGTGGTTGCGCCTCTGACTGGAGGTCTGTAACCAGTGGAGTGCCGCAGGGACTGGTGCTGGGTCCTTTGATGTTTATCAACTATATCAATGGTCTGGATGATAATGTGGCTAAAAGTACCAGCAAATTTGCAGACGACACCAAGATTGGAGGTGCAGTGGGCAGTGAGGAAGGCTATCATGGCTTGCAGAGTGTGGTGAACTAGATATACCTGTCTGACTGCTCCTGTGGCTCCTCCCACAGACCCTGCTGACTGCTCCTGTGGCTCCTCCCACAGACCCCTGTATAAAGGCGACTGTGGTCTGCTGCTCTCCCTCATTTTCCCAGGATGTAGTGTTGTTCTTCAGTCAATAAAAGCCGATATCTCACTTCCTAAGTCTCAGCGTGAGTTATTGATGGTGCATCACAGAGAGATCTGGATCATCTAGAAGAATGGGCTGAAAAATGGCAGATGGAATTTAATGTAGACAAATGTACTTCAGTAAGACCAACCAGGATAGGTCTTACACAGTGAATGGTAGGTCACTGAGGAGTGTGGTAGGATAAAGTGACCTGGGAATACAGGTCCATAATCCAATGAAAGTGGCATCACAGGTAGAAAGGGTCATAAAAAATCTTCTGGCACATTGACCTTCATAAATCAAAGTACTAAGTTCAGGAGATGGGATGTTATGTTGAAGTTGTATGAGGCATTGGTGAGGCCTAATTTGGAGTATCGTGTGCACTTTTAGTCACTTGATGGGCCAAAGGGCCTGTTTCTGTACTTTCCTATGACTCTGATTCAGGAAGACCAGACCAAGGCATACAATATGTAAATTTTTGTACCTCATACTAAACTTGCTGCATTACAAAATTACTAAGATGAAGGGTTTTGACTATCCATTTGACCATCTGAGTCCCCCTTAGGAAGGGGAAAATGGCTAGGATTTGCATTGTCCAATTGAAAATGCATGTATCTCTACATTGGCATCTCTTTCCCTCCCCTTCCCCCTCCATCTATCCATCACGTACTCTCTCCCACTGTTTTCCCTCCCCATTTCCCTCCCTTTATTTCATGTTCCACCTTCCTCTCCAATCAGATTCAATTATCGTCCTGTTTGTTATTTCAGATTACAGCATTTACTGTCCCTTGTAGAATTATTTACTGGACCTGTGATGCCAGGGTATCTTTATCAACAAGGTTCAGAAAATGTTATGGCTACCTGGATCTCCCCATGATCAGCCATTTTAATTCTCCTTCCCATTCCCATGCTGACTTGTCAGTCCTTGGCCTTCTCTACTGCCAAGTTGAGGCTATGTGCAAATTACAGGAACAAAATTTCATTTTCGGCCTGGCAGACTCCAACCTGACAACATGAACATTGAATTTGCAAAACTTCAATAATCGCTCCTTGTCTGCCCTTTCCCCTTTCTACCTCCTGATCCACCTGGCCAGAATTAATGGTAAGCAATCAAAAGAACAATTGGCTCTGTTTATTCCAGCAGCAGTTGGCACAGAGCTGCCAGGAATTAATGAGGAGAAAGGCTTGCCATCCTCCTGAAAATTGGGTTGGCTACAAAGCAATTCAAAAGAATTATAATGATACATCATTGTCTGGTGCATGGAGAATGTGCATGTAGAGTGTGGCTGGGAGGATTGCAAAAATCAAAGCCATGTTCATAAAAGTGACATGTGTTCTGAATTGCCTAATATATCGAGTTCCCTCATACTAGCAGATGCAGAAATGTCCAGGAGAAGGTGTGTAAACACAATGAATCCCAGACAGTAACAAAATAGAGCAGTTGGGGAAGATTATTCTAGTTTTTGTCTGTTCTTGATTAGAGCAGCTACATACATAATGCTAAATTGTATTGATTGTGCAGATATTTGTGCAGAACTATAGCCTATATTTATTTCATTCTAAATGCATGCTTGAGATCTAAAGACCAAAAGGATATGATTAGACAATGGATGACATCTATCCTACGCCTGCAGAGAAGTCATGTGAGCATTTTCCCTTTTCTCAGCTTTAATGGAACTTACAAATGAAATCTGCAACATTCTATCTCAAATTTGGCCCAGGCAAGTCCATGTCTCTTCTTCAAGAGCACAAACTACAGCCTTAACATATGTGGACACTCTTTAGTTAGAGCACCATGTGCAGGTTCCACTGCGTACAACTACCTCTATGTTTTCAGGTCTTGACAGAATACATCACTTGAATGATCATGTTGATCAGTAACAAACCAATCATTGGCTAGTACAGTCACAACTTGACAGTGAATTGTTCAATGTTACCATTAAATTCCATACGCTGTCAACCCCACATGTTAAAGGCATATAAAAGACACTCTTTCAACCCCACAAGGATAGGCCCAGTTGACACTCTACAGAAGCAGCTAAACCCTCAGCCTTATGAGAAGAGGACCTTCTCAAGAGTAGCTAATGTTTACCTGGAGAATGCCTTTGAAGATAGGCCGATGAACTGGAAAAGCATGAGCACGTTTAGATTCGCAGGGTGAACCATAATGCTAGCAAGAGTGAAATGCACAATGGTGACATTTAATCTAATGCTAAATTGTATTGATTGTGCAGATATTTCTCAAGCATGCAAAAACTTGCAGGGTCAAGAAATAGGGGTGTGATGTAAAATTTAAGATGTTTTCCATTGGACTTGAGCTGAACATGATAATTGGAGTGTTGGGAATGGCAACCTAAGGCGGAACTTCCGATAATCACAGAACAATATTTCACAGCTCTGGATTTTTCTTCAGAGTGTACTCCTGAGGCCTTCCCCATGAGTGGGTATAGCTGCAAGGCAGCGGAGGTCTGAGATGGGAGTTTTCCTTCTCCTAGATGAGCTTCTCAAGTATTGTCCAGTGTCGGTGTTTGAGATGTCTCTTACTTTCCTGCACATCAGAAAGCACCTAACGTTTTCCTGCCCAAGCCCTTTGGATTGAGGGCATGAACAAGATGGAGAAAACGACCATCACTACGAAGAATTTGTAATGTTCAGTCTGATCTTTCACATAGACCTCTCAGTGACAACCCTGGTAAAAGAACATAGCTCATTCTAACTCCTCTCCACAAATTTTCTTCCAACTGAAGAAGAATGTTGACATCTGATGGAACATTTCCAAAGCTTTTGGTGATCCATTCTCATGAATCTTTATGGACAGGCCTTGGATCTAACCAGGGCAACTCCTAAACCCAGTGTAACTTGTATATTGTATAGAGATTCTTAAGTGTGTTATAGCCAGGGGAGGAAGGCCAATAAGCTCTCGTGGCTTATTAAATGTTCACAATGCCAGACATCTTAAAAAGCCCCTGACAATCAAGTCCAATCTTAGCTTTCACATGTGGCCCGGTGGAACCATTTCTGCTGACAGGAAAAGGGGCAAAGGCAAGTTATTGGTGCCTCAAAATTAGTCGCTTTGGGCAAATGGAACTCATCGGCCGTGGTTGGCGGCTCATCTAGGAGAAGGAAAACTCTGATCTCAAACCTCCACTACTTTGCAGCTATACCCATCCATGGGGAAGGCTTTGAGAGGCAAACTCTGAGGGTAAAGCCAGAGCTGGAGACCCTAAAGCAGTCCTATGTTGAGTGGAATGCTGACTGGAAACTCCTGCAATGCCGCTGATGCCAAACTGTATTGATCTCTGCCATCCCTTCAGATTCATCAGCTGTGTAGAGAGGGGGAGCCTGCTACACGTGCAACAGCTTGCTCTCCATATTGTCCTGGCCTGGCCTGCGTATCACATAGACAGCTGGAACGCAAATCGATGTCGACGACAACCAACGGAGGGCCCCTTCCCCTTCCTGTATAGTGTATGTACAGCCTTGCTCCAAAATAGACAGGTTCCTGAGTTATCCATATAAAAGGATACTTGGTCGTCAGAGACTATTTGAGATGCACAGCATTGGGAGCAAATTGCCAGAACGGTGTTCAAGATACAGAAATGACCAATGAATGCTTTGCGGTTATATGTTGACATGCCTTCCCAATAAGGCAGTGAGAAAGGATATGTAAAAGAGCTTCTGCTTTGTTTCCTTAGCTGAACGTTAACCTTGAGGAAGAGAGCACGGAATGAGTAATACAGTGTTAAGCTATAAAGTGGGTGATAGGTTTGGTCAGCATTAAAAGACTATTTTGCATACAGGCGACTAACGAGATGGGAGTCTGTCATCTACCCATTATGTGATTGATGGCTGCTCGTCTGACTCACCCTCAGAGCCGTCGTTCAGAAGCTGTCTTCAGTCTGACTGTATCACACTATCTGATGTGCTCATCTATTGTCACTTTTGGCCTTGTGCTCTTTGCTGTGATCTCAAACAGAATTCCCTGATTACTTCAGTCATCTCTCTCCAAGGAATCGCAGAAATTGTGCATGTGAAATGAATCCCAACGTATTAACTATTTCTATAAAGCCAAATCTATCCAAATCTTAGGTACGACCAGTATATCCAGATAAGATCATCTCCTATCTTGTGTATTTTTGGAGTTATACAGAATGACATTTGAACTCTGTATCCTATATCCTGGGCTCTTCCTACCTTCATACATTTTTTTTTGGATCTGTACCGTGAGTTCACTTTTCTAAATAGTAGGCAGCCGTCGGTCCCAGGGGATCATGGGTTTGCATCTCTGGTGGACTGTGTCCTTTCTAGGGTCCAAGCCTGGGCAGGAAGATTTGAAGAACTGGCTGTTGCTCATGCAGTGGGTTCCCCCTCTCCATGTCGCTGATGTAGTCTCCAAGGGAAGGGCAAGTGCCAATATAGCTTAGCACCAGTGTTGTCACACTTTTCTAAATAGGTTCCAGCCTTCTCTCCTAACCCTGGAAGCTGCTTTTCACAAGAAGAGATTTTTTAAAAAAGTAGAACACAGATGTAAACATGTTACAATAAATGACTGCAGTAAACATGTACAAGCCTACGTTCTGAACTCATGATAAATTACTGCGTTAGCAGATCAGCTCATCAAAACTGCATGGAAGGCTTTGGATATCAACTAATTTTTTTTTAAATTTTAAGTTGAATCATTTAAAGTCCTGTGACAAATTTTTGATGAAAGCAGAGTGATTTAAATTCCTGGGTGGGTCTGGTTAAAAAATTTAAAAGAACACCAGTTTGGTGATTATCAAATAATATATAATTAGAATTAATATAGGCCTTTTTGGACCGTTTTTGGAAATTTAGGTTTTGAGTGCTGCTAAATGTTGATGGTGAGTGCCACAAATGAAAATTACTTATAAAACCTAGACTAATGACAAATTCTTGGTTGGGTGAAGTTGTTCTCCAATCTTGGCAACTTACTTGCAAATGTTTCTTGGCCGAGTATTAGGCCTTTATACACACCACAATCAACAGCAGACTGATGAGGTCTCCTTGCACAGTTACGAAATGTTTGCAAGCAAATTGCCAAGATTGGAGAACAAGTCAACTCAACCCAACCAGTCAACCACCCAAGCTCCACACCTTCTGAATTATTTCCAATAAAAATTTGTCTCTGAGGAAGGGAAATGATGGATTACATTTTATGTGTAACTTGTTATGTAACATATAATAAATAACAGACAATTTCACTCTTAAAAGTTTAAACTTTGCCCTGATTCAATTTTGTAAAACACTGGTTAGACCCCAGCAGGTGAATGTGTACATTGGCACGCTGCAAGAAAGCTGAAAGAAGATTCATCAGGGTGTTTCCTGAGCTCATGATTTGAGTTATGAGGAAATTCTGGATGGGACAGGTTTGTTTTCCCTGCAGCGGATGAAGCCAAGGGTTGCTTTGAAAATCAGAAGAGGCATAAATAAGGTAGATGGGAAGAGGCCTACGAAGCCTACAGGCCTTTAGAGCATAAGTTGAAGGTAAATGGCAGTTTACAGAAGATCTGGGGGAGATTTTCACTTATAGGATGGTTGGAATCTGGAATGCTCTTCCTGAAGAGGGGGTTGAAGCAGAATTACAGCATTAAAAAGAGTTCAAACAAGCTGCTAATTTACTGAAGCATAAAATGCTGCAGATGAGGTGTGAGTCAGAGTCAGAACTGGGTTTATTATCACCGGCATGTGACGTGAAATTTGTTAACTTAGCAGCAGCAGTTCAATGCAGTACATAATCTAGCAGAGAGAGAGAAAAAATAAGAAATAAAATAAAACATAATAATGAATAACCAAGTAAATCAATTATGTATATTGAATAGATATTTTAAAATGTGCAAAATCAGAAATACTGTATATTAAAAGAAGTGAGGTAGTGTCCAAAGCTTCAAAGTCCATTTAGGAATCGGATGGCAAAGGGGAGGAAGCTGTTCCTGAATCACTGGGAGTGTGCCTTCAGGCTTCTGTACCTCCCTTCTGATGGTAACAGTGAGAAAATGTTTGTCAGGTGCTGGAGGTCCTTAATAATGGACGCTGCCTTTCTGAGACACTGCTCCCTAAAGATGTCCTGGGTACTTTGTAGGCTGGTACCCAAGATGCAGCTGACTAGATTTACAACCTTCTGCAGCTTCTTTCAGTCCTGTGCAGTAGCCCTTCCATACCAGACAGTGATACAGCCTGTCAGAATGCTCTCCACAGTACATCTATACAAGGTTTTGAGTGTATTTGTTGACATACCAAATCTCCTCAAACTCCTAATAAAGTATAGCCGCTGTCTTGCCTTCTCTATAGCTACATCAATATGTTGAGACCAGGTTAGATCCTCAGAGATCTTGACACGGAGAAACTTGAAGCTGCTCACTCTCTCCACTTCCGATCCCTTTATGAGGATTAGTAAATGTTCCTTCATCTTACCCTTCCTGAAGTCCATAATCAGCTCTTTCGTCTTACTCATTTTGAGTGCCAGGTTGTTGCTGCAGCACCATTCCATTAGTTGGCATATCTCACTCCTGTACGCCCTCTTGTCACCACCTGAGATTCTACCAACAATGGTTGTATAGTCAGCAAATTTATAAATGGTATTGTGCTATGCCTAGCCACACAGTCATGTGTATACAGAGAGTAGAGCAGTGGGCTAAGCACACACCCCTGAGGTACGCTAGTGTTGATTGTCAGCGAGAAGGAGATGTTATCACCAATCAGCACAGATTGTGGTCTTCCAGTTAGGAAGTTGAGGATCCAATTGCAGAGGGAGGTACAGAGGCTCAGGTTCTGCAACTTCTCAAACAAGATTGTGGGAATGATGGTATTAAAGGCTGAACTATAGTTGATGAACATCATCCTGACATAGGTGTTTGTGTTGTCCAGGTGGTCTAAAGCCATGTGGAGAGCCATTGAGATTGCGTCTGCTGTTGACCTATTGTGGCGATAAGCAAATTGCAATGGGTCCAGGTCCTTGCTGAGGCAGGAGTTCAGTCTAGTCATTACCAACCTCTCAAAGCATTTCATCACTGTCAATGTGAGTGCTTCTAGGTGATAGCCAGTAAGGCAGTTCACATTATTCTTCTTAGGCACTGGTATAACTGTTGCCTTTTTGAAGCAAGTAGGAACTTCAGCCTGTAGCAGTGAGAAGTTGAAAATGTCCTTGAATGCTCCCGCTAGTTGGTTGGCATAGGTTTTCAGAGCTTTACCAGGTACTCCATCAGGACCTTCTGCCTTGCAAGGGTTCACTCTCTTTAAAAACAGTCTAACATCGGCCTCTGAGCAGAGATCACAGGGTCATCAGGTGCAGCAGCAATCTTCACAGCTGTAGTTGTGTTCTTCCTTTCAAAGAGTGCATAGAAGACGTTGAGTTCATCTGGTAGTGAAGCATCGCTGCCATTCATACAATTGGGTTTTGCTTTGTAAGAAGTAATGTCTTGCAGACCCTGCCAGAGTTGCTGTGCATCTGATATCGCCTCCAACCTCGTTTGAAATTGTTTCTTCTCCCTTGAAATAGCCCTCTGCAAATCATACCTGGTTTTCTGTCACAGGCCTGGGTCGCCAGACTTGAATACCACAGACCTAGCCTTTAGCAGATGACGTACCTCCCGGTTCATCCATGGCTTTTGGTTTGGGAATGTACAGTAAGTCTTTGCAGGCACACACTCATCCACACAGGTTTTAATGAAGTCGGTAGCAACTGCAGCGTACTCATTCAGGTTCAATGGTGAATCCCTGACTGCAGTCCAGTCCACTGATTCAAAGCAGTCCTGTAGGTGCTCCTGTGCTTCCCTTGTCCAAACCTTCTTGGTCCTCACTGCTGATGCTGCAGTCTTCAGTCTCTGCCTGTACTCAGGGAGTAGAAGTACAGCCAGGTGATCAGAATTCCCGAAGTGAGGCATGGAATAGCATAGTAGGCGTGGTGTAACAATGGTCCAATGTGCTGTTTCCTCTGGTATTGCAAGTGATCTGTTGATGGTAATTGCTTAGTGCTTTTTTCAGACTGGCCTTCTTAAAGTCTCCCAAAACGATGGTGAAGGTGTTAGGCCGTGCTGTTTAGTGCATATTGATTCCATTGTTCAGATCATCTAAAGCCTGCTCGACATTGGCCTGAAGTGAAATGTAAACTGCTACCAGAATGACCCCAGAGAACTCCAATGGTAGGTAAAAAGGACGACACTTTACTGCTAGATATTCCAGGTCTGGTGAACAGAATTCTGAGAGCACTGATACATTTATGCACCAAGAAAAGTTGATCATGAGGCATACTCCTTCACTTCTGTTTTTGAGAGAATCTATAGATCTATCCTGACAGTGTATCAATGGGATTGGCTCACATTTGATGTCGCTATGTACACGTTAGGCCAAAGAGCCCGTTTCAATGCTGAATCTAAACGAGAAAGCATTTTTTAACTGCAGTTTAACAACGCATCAGTAGGTGATAATTTGAGTCAGAATCCGGTTTCAAAGATCCAAAGGTTTGTTTTATTATCAAATTGTCTATGCAGCATACAACTCCGAGATTCATCTTCTCTAGAAAGACATGAAATACAGAAAGACCATGGATGTCACTGAAAGACATCAACACCCCCCCCCCACCGCCGCTTGAAAAAGAAAAAGAAACACAAGCTTGCAAACCCCAAACCCCCCCAACCCCTCCCTTGCACAAAAACAGCACCTAGAACATCAGGCCCCAAACCCCCGACCCCCTCCTTCAAAAAAACTAACATATCGCCCACAAGGGGAAAAAACAGCGACAGTAACATCAAACCCCTAACTCCCACTCTTGCACACAGAAAACTAACAGTTCCCCCACACAGAAAAACACCAGTAACACCAGACCCCACATCCCCAACTCCTCCCTTGCACAAAACCTGACTTATCGCCCATAAGGCCATCAAACCCCAAATGCCCAACCCACCAGTCGGCAACAAGGAAGAAAACGGAATGAGACCAATATAAAGTACATTCCACACCAAAGATAATGCAAGACAATAACATCATCAGCATATGCCATGAAATTTGTTGTCTTTGTGGTGGCAAGACAATGCAATACATAACAATAGAGAAAAAACATGATACACAGTAAGTATAGTTAAATTAAATAAGTAGTGCAAAAATAGAAATTAAAGAGTAGTGAGTACTGCTCCATGTCCATTCAAAAATCGATGGAAGAGGAGTAGAAGGCCGATAATGTAATTGAAACCTCAGAAAGATTTAAGTTGATTCCCTGACTGGCTGAGTAACTTCTCTCCCTGTTCCAGGGACGTGCTGATTCAGTGCTTTAGGACTGAGCACGACAGTAATGCTTGGCGTTAGCTTACACTCACCATGTGAGCATGTGTCATATATCCACGTTCACTGCACTGCTTTCTCTTTTATGACAAGCAAGAGTGAGTCATGTTGTATTTTCATTTTCCTTACAGATTGAACCCAATTGCACCTTTTCTCTTTCATCTTGGAGGAATGTATTACTGTGCCACCTTGTTGACTTTGGCCACATGTCACTCCATGACTCAACATAGTCAAACCCTGTATCTATTTTTTCCTCTCCATTTGGTCGTCTGAAGTACACAAATTTGCTGTCTTCCTTTTATGTCCCTTGTGATTTACGTGTGCAGATTATTATTTCCTCATGGTAATGTATTTCTTTGTTCTATTACTCCAACAAATCCAAATGGTGTTGACACGCAAATCAGATCATTTTGTTTCTATTGATTCTCTCCACACCCTGAGCCCCAACTGCTTTTTTTTCTGCTCCATTCTTCAAATTTGGCTGAAATAAGTTCAACTGCGCTCTGAGTCGTTTACGCGTTGGTAATTTAACCGGCGTCTAACCTCTTAGGTAGTGAAGGTAGTGTTGTTCTGCAGATTAGCAAAAAAAAAAGTTCATCAATTGATATCTGACAGTGAAGTCCATCACCCTGCACACTGATGGTGAAATAAGTGTGTGTTTAGTGCCATCCCATTTTGTGAAGAGGTCAAAGAGAAAACACCAAAGCTGAGGATTGGTGTCTAAGACTAGTTGTTCTGGTAAACCATGCATGAAGAAAACAGTTTGCAATTCTGTGATTGTGAACTGCATGATGAGTCTTCATGAAGGGCCTCAGCCCAAAACATTGAGTGCTTACTCCCTTCCTTAGATGTTGCCTGACTTGTGTTATTCCTCCAGTATTTTGTGCACATAGCGCAGTATACAATCTGTTCTTCCTCAAACAGCTGCTTATGAATATTAAAACGTTATCAGTCCCTTTCCGATAGGAACAATAATCAATATTTACACTTACAGTACAGATCACCCGGGTTCAATTCCTGTAAAGAGCTTGTATGTTCTCCTCGTGACCATGTGGGTTTCCTCCATGTGCCCCGGTTTTCTCCCACATTCTAAAGATGTACTGCTTGGTAGGTTAATTGGTCATTGCGAATTGTCCTATGATTAGGCTAGGATTAAATTTGGGGGTTGCTAGGCAGCACGGCTCGAAGGGCCAGAAGGGCCTACTCCACACTCAGTAAATAAATAAATAGATAAAATGTGGCTGGTGCACTTTTCTTCCAATACCTGCAGATTTTCTCTTTCAGTACATGCGACTCTGGTATATTATCTTGACATTAGACAGTGAAATATATTAAGTCTCTTGTAACTTAAAGGTGACTTTGCTCCAAAAGGTTAACCTGTGCAGGAGTACTGGCACATGAGTACTTTGTCAACTCTCGTTGGCTTTCCTCATCCATATGCAACTGAACATATGTATGTGAAAGAACAAGTTCGTTAAAAGTTTTGGCTCCTGCCAACTCTGCTTGTAGTTCCTGTGGAATTAGCAAAGGGTACCATTCGTCATCAATTGCCTGGTTTATGCCACCTTGTAAAAACTTAGTAGTCGAAGAAAAGTGCCTTAGGTACATTGTGGTTAGTATGTATGGTTTACACCCATTGTTGATAAGAATTTGAAAAGAGAAAAAAAAATCAGCTTCATTTGTCATAGGTACACTGAAATGTACAGTGAAATGCATCATTTGCGTCAAATCCAATCAGCAAGGATGTGCTGGAGGCAGCCCACAAGCGCTGCCCTGCTTCTGGCGCTGTCCTTGGCACTGAGACTGAGGCAGTGACCGGCTTCGTGTCTGCGGGCTCTGCAACGATTTTCTCCGTTGTGTGCTAAACTGAGGCTGAGGCTGCGAGCTTGCTCCAGCTGCAACGGGCTTTATGTCTGTGGACTCACTTTCGTTCCGAGTGCAGTTGCTTGCTTTTATTGTTTGCACGATTTGCATGCTTGCATTGGTGCTTTGTTAGTCTTTTTCTAATGGGTTCTTTCGTGTTTCTTGTTTTGCAACTGCTAGTAAGGAGACAAATCTCAAGGGTGGATAATTTATACTTTGACTATAAATGTACTTTGAACTTTGACGGTTGAACCTAGCATGTCAACCGCTTACACATACATTTTTGGAACGTGGGGGGAAACCAGAGCATCTGGAAGAAACCTATATTCTCATGGAGAGAACATACAAACTCCTTACAGACAGTGGTGGGAATTGAACCCCAGTCTTACAGCAGGTGTAAAGCACAGCACTGACTGCTGCGATACCACCTCTAATTAAAACAGAAATTGCTGGTTTCAAATGAGCGACCTCCAACCTGAAAAATCAGTTCATTTTCTCTTTCCATGGACGCTGCCCGACCTTCTGAATGTTTTCAGAATTCTTCTGCTTCTATTTCAGATTTCCACCACAACATTTTTTCAGTTGTAACCCTTGAACATTTTTGCATACTTTCCGAAGATTCCGCTTCAGTGTGATTTTGATGTTCCACGCTGGACACTTCTTTCTCATCCAGCTTCTACTTCCTAGGCAATCCGTTCCCATTGATAAGTGTGGTCAGCTACCACCCGTCAGCTTTAACTCATGAAACATTTTATCAAGCCTGAGGTCACTGAACTCTTTGTTAGTGGAAATTAACTGAACTGACATCAGTATCCCTACCCATAACTGAGCAATCTAGTGGTGTGTCGATGGTCATGTCTATCCACTAACCATACAACCAATTTTTTGTCTTGAAGCTGTTCTGCGTCTCTCTAATGGCATACAGCTCAATAGATCATTGTTCACAATGCTTCAGTGTAGTGCAGATTTATTTTGCGGTTACTTGCCGTGAAGAGGTCACATGACTTGAATTGCTTTGCTTGGGATTATACTTGTACCCTGCAGACATACAGGGTATTATTCAACAGTTAAAACCTTTTGCAATTGAGTCACAGACTGTCGTCAAGTAAAATTGCACAGGAATTGGCCTTTTGGCCCATCATGTCCTTGAGGATTATAAAGAAGCTGGAAAAGAACTCGAGAAGGAAATAAGGGAAGCCAGGAGAGACCATGAAGAGCGCTGGACAAGTAGGATTAAAGAGAATCCCAAGGCATTCCATACATACAACAGGAGCAAGAGGATAATTGGGAGAAGGTAAGACCACTCAAGGATAAAAGGGGTGGAATGCATTTGCTTGGATACACAGGATGTGGATGAGGTCCTCAGTGAGTGCTTTACATTGGTATTTAGCAAAGAGAAGTATGTGGAGGATAGGGAGATCAGTGCTGAGTGTATTAGCATTCAGGGGCACTTTGAAGAATAAGAGGAGGTAGTGTGGCCTCTCTTAAAGAGTATTAAGGTGACTAAGTCCCCAGGACCTGATGAGATATGGCCCAAATTATTGAGAGAGACAAGTGAGCCTTGACCAATATCTTCTTGCCATCTCTAGCCTCTAGCGAGTAGCTAATGTTGGCCCACTGTTAAAGAAGGGAACCAGGGAAAATCCTGGAAACTATAGTCTGGTGAGTCTCATGTCAGTGATAGGAAAGTTACTGGAGAGAATTCTTAGTATTATGAATTCTTAGAATTATGAGCATTTGGAAACCATGGCCTAATTAGGGAGAGCCAGCATGGCTTTGTACTGGGCATATAGTGTCTTACAACGTTGATTGAGTTTTTGACCAGGTGACAAGGGGAATCAATGAAGGTAGAGCTGTGGATGTCGTCTACATGGATTTTAGTAAGGCGTATGACAAGGTCCCTCATGAGAGGCTCATCCAGAAGATTAAGCTGCACAGGATCCATGGAATTAGCCGTCTGGATTCAGAATTGGCTCGTCCATATGAGACAGATGGTAGTAGTCAAAGGTCTTATTCTAGCTGGAGGTTTGTGATAAGTGATGTCCTACAGGGATCTGCTACCTGCGATGTATATAAGTGACCTGGATGAAGATGTAGATGGATGGGTTTATAAGTTTGAAGATCATATAAAGATTGGTGGTGCTGTGGATAGCACAGGTGACTGGCAAAGAGCACAGTGGAATATAGCTGAGTTGCAGATAGGGAAAAGACAGATGGAGATTAACCTGGCCAAATGCGAGGTGGTGGAGCTGGATAGATCAAATGTGAAGGGACAGGATACCATTAAGGGCAAGACCCTTAACACTGTTGATGAGCAGCAGGATCTTGGAGTCCATGTTTTACCAGGATGCTTCCTGGTTTAGAGGACATGTGCTATAACGAGAGGCTGGCCAAACTTGGGTTGTTCTCTCGGGAGCGGTGAAGGCTGAGGGGAGATCTGACAGAGCTTTGTAAGATTATGAGAAGTTCAAATAGAGTAGACAGACAGTATCTGTTCCCCAGGGTGGAAATATCTAATACTGGAGAGCAGGCGTTTAAGGTGAAAGGGATTAATTTTAAAGGTGATGTGTGGGAAACGTTTTTACACAGAGTGCTGGGTGCCTGGAATGCATTTGCTGGGGTGGTGGTACAGACGGGTGCATTTGGGACTTTTAGAAACATAGAAACATCTACAGCACAATACAGGCCCTTTGGCCCACAATGCTGTGCCGAACATGTACTCACTTCAGAAGTTACCTAGGGTTATCCATAGCCCTCTATTTTTCTAAGCCCCATGTACCTGTCTAGGAGTCTCTTAAAAGACCCTATCGTATCTACCTCCGTCACCATCGCTGGCAGACTGCTTCATGCATTCACCACCCTCTGTGTAAAAAACTTACCCCTGACATCTCCTCTGTACCTACTTCCAAGCACTTTGCCCTCTTGTGTTAGCCATTTCAGCCCTGGGAAAAAGCCTCTGACTATCCACACGATCAATGCCTCTCATCATCTTGTACACCTCTATCAGGTCACCTCTCATCCTCCGTCGCTCCAAGGAAAAAAGGCCGAGTTCACTCAACCTATTCTCATAAGACATGCTCCCCAATCCAGGCAGCATCCTTGTAAATCTCCTCTGCACACTTTCTATGGCTTCCACATCCTTCCTGTAGTGAGGTGACCAGAACTGAGCACAGTACTCCAAGTGGGGTCTGACCAGGGTCCTATATAGCTGTAACATTACCTCTCGGCTCTTAAACTCAATCCCACAGTTGATGAAGGCCAATACACCTTATGCCTTCTTAACCATAGAGTTAATCTGTGCAGCAGCTTTGAGTGTCCTATGGACTTGGACCCCAAGATCCCTCTGATCCTCCACACTGCCAAGAGTCTTACCATTAATGCTGTTTTCTGCCATCATACTTGACCTACCAAAATGAACCACCTCACACTTCTCAGCCCAGTTTTGCATCCTATTGATGTCCCACTGTAACCTCTGACAGCCCTCCACACTATCCAAAACACCCCCAACTTTTGTGTCATCAGCAAATTTACTAACCTATCCTTCCACATGTTCATCCAGGTCATTTATAAAAATCACGAAGATTAGTGGTCCCAGAACAGATCCCTGAGGCACACCACTGGTCATCGACCTCCATGCAGAATACTAATTTAAATGGTTCAGCAATGACATTGTGGGATGAAGGGCCTGTTCCTGAATGTACTGTTCTATGTTCTGTCGGTGTCTATACTAAACCCATTTACCAGGTGGTTTCACAGCCTTCTCTAACTTGGAGATTCAAGCGCTCATCCAGACATCTTTAAATTTTTAGGCATTCTGATTTTTTTAAAAGTTGTCAATGTTTATCTTTCTCCACCGTCTTTTCAGACTGAATATTCCAGATTGTAACCACTGTCTGGCTGAAAACATTTCCTCAGGTCCCCTTTCATCCTTTACTCTTCATCTTAAAATTATATCCTCCAGTTTTTGATGTCTCCTTTTTTGGGAAAGGTCTCTCACCACGCACCTTATCCATGCCCCAAAACTGAATTAAACTGTGTCTGGGTGACTGGCATCTGTCACAAGTATAGCAACACCTCATCATTATTTCTGGTGCTGCTCACAACTGCTAGAATGATCAGGGTCTTCGTTATCCATACAGGCACCTGAAATCACTTTGCTTTATGCATCATTTCGGACCCACAATTGTGTCAGTTTTCCCCTAAGAGGCAGCCACGCAGCCTCTCACACTAGGCCACTTGATGTCATTGGATCGTTGACAACCCAGGAGGAATACGAGATGCTGTACCGGGTGAGTAGGGGAATTGGGGGCCTGCATCCTCAAGCACCTCCACACCATCCACCACAAGCATTGCTTCCCCATGGCCAAACATGTTAGTTCCCATTCCCGTTTCAACATGTCGATCCATTGCCTCCTCTTGTGTCAAGATGAGGCCACCCTCAGAGTGGAGGAGCAACATCTTGCATTCTGTCTGGGTACTCGCCAACCTGATGGTATGAATATCGATTTCTCCTTTCAGTGAACAAATTCCCTCACCTCCTTCCTCTATTCCCCACTCTGACCTTTCACTTTTCACCTGTCTATTACTTCCCCTGGGTCCTCCCATTCCCTTTCTCATAGGGTCTACTCTACTCTCCTCTCCAGCCCTTGACCTTTCCCCCTCACCTGGTTTCACCTATCACCTTCTAGCTCGCCTCATTCCCTTCCCCCCACTTTTTTATTCCGACATCTTCTCCCTACTTCTCATCCTGAGGAAGGGACTCAGCCCAAAATGTCACCTATTTGCTACTTACTCTTTTCCATAGATGCTGCCTGACCTGCGGAGTTCCTTCAGCATCTTGTTTGTGTTGTTGTACTTTTCATTTGCATTTTGCATCGTACTCTATAACCCAATGGCATGAATATTAAATTCTCCATTTTAAGGTTACCTGCACCCTTTCTGTTCCCTTCCTTCTCCTCCTGGTCCATCCAGGTCCTGTCAGAAACATCTTTTTTTCCCCACAGACCAACACCCCCACCCCACTGCACAGCAACCCCTCCCCCACCCCCAACAAGCTTCTTTCTCCACCACTACCTGGGTCTTCCTATTATTCACCCAGCTCGATCCTCTATCCATCTCCTTTCTGTTTTTTTTCATATTTGTTTCCACTCATCAGCCTCATTTCTTATCTGGTTTCACAATCTCCAGTCCCCTGTTACCTTCAACTTATCATCTCCCAGCCTCTGTTGCTATCTCTACCCCTCCGTTACCCACCTGACTTGACCTGCCTATCAACGTCTCCTAACCTGGATCCACCTATCAGTCGCCAGCTCCTAACTCACCCCTCTCCCTCACTTCTCTTGACTGGCTGTCTCCCCTTTATAGTCTCAGTCCTGATGCCAGGTCTTGACGATCCCTTTGCTTTTCACCAATGTTGCCTGACTCATTAAGTTCCTCTGGCAGTTTGTTCCTCACTTGAGATCCCAGCACCTGCAGTTTTCACATCTCCATCTTATTTTTGTTTTCTTGGAGGCTGTTACAGTCATATTTACTGCTGACCATTGAACTCACCAAGCCCCACCTATTCCCCAGCCTATCCCACCCTCAATTTTGCATCATCTTCCAGCTTAAATATAGTTTGTAAATCCAAAACTTAACTAATTAATATTATTTTTGGAAACCATGGCCTCATCTCTGATCATCCTCTATTTTAGGTCATTTTAAATGGTTATACTTTATGTATATTCTTGCTTCTATCTAAAAACCAGTACGTCTGGTCTTTCTGCCAAGTCTCCTGATTCAACACTTATCTATTCTGTAGCACCTTATTGAAGGCTTCTTGGAAAACTGCAGTATTGTGCCAGGTGAGAAGAGGTAAGAGGCCAGAATGGGGAATAGAAAAAGAGGGGAAGGTGAGGGAATGTTTTTTCACGACACATGAGGGATGATAAATCTGGTTCTGATATGGGTCTCTGTTGTAGTCTGAGATTAAGAATTGGGCTCATGTTTGGGAAAAGAGGAAGGGAGAGGGGAGGGAGCAGGAAGCACCAGAGAGACACTCTGTAATGATCAATAAGCCAATTGTTTGGAATCAAATGACCTTGCCTGGTGTCTCGGGGCTGGGAGTGTCAGCACCCGCATCACCCCCTACTTTAAAACCTCATTTTCTGAATTATTTCACTTTAGCTGTGTGGTAAATAGGGAATTAAGGCCAATAGTGTTCTGCAATTAAACATATCAATTAAACAATTAAACATATCACCAACATTCTTTCTTACTTTGTCCAGAAGAAGCCCGAAACTCCAGCCGTTTATTCCTTCCATAGATGCTGCCTGATTTGCTGAGTTCCTCCAGTAATTTATGCTCGGTTATTTTATCTTGCCCATCCCTTGTCACCTCATTTTGGCATCCATATTTTCTTTCTTTCTTTACTTTAAATACAACAAATTTTATTCTATGTTTCCTAATAATTTAATCTCATAAACAAATTTCTTCGGTTCTTGTTTAGTCTCTTTGTACATTCCTCTGTGATGATTGTCGCCATGCTGTCCAATCATTTAGAGGATGCCTGCTTCCTTATCTTCAATTCCTATTTAGCCTTTGTTTATCCTTAGTGCCTCATTACTATCTTATTAGCTCTTATATTTTTAACAGGACATGGTTTACCTGAATTCTGTTGAACAAAATTTTAAATACTTCCCATCGGTGCACTTTGTTTGGCAATATTGTTGTCCTTTCTGCTTTTCCAAGTTCTATTCTTGGCTCCTATTTCAAAGTGTGAGTCTTTTATCTGGTTGTCATGCATTTGACTCTGCTTAATTTGGAATCTTACTTGGTTTGCTCATGACCCACTTTGTTAACGATCCACATGCTTTCTGTGGCTCGGGAATTTTCAGTTTGACTGACAGGATGCTGTGCAGAACTGGAAACCTCTAATTGGACAGAGAAATGCTTCACCATAAAGCTACCACATATTGTGAATGATTTTCTAATTAGATAGTCATACACCACAGATATTCCCATTTCAAGCTGCATTATTAATATTAATAGTGTTAACTGTTAATTACTGGTAGAGATGTTAAGTACTGGTGGCACTCCCATTAGTATAGCCATTTGTAGGTTTAACTCACAGCCCAAATGGGGCCAGTTGCTGAAGATGTTAATTGAGTATGACAATAGTAAGTACCCATTCAGTTCCTGTACACAGCCAAGTCTCCAATAATAAATATTTCATTTAATTACTTATTTATTGTATTTTGGTGGGGTTTTCGTTTTCCGATGATTTGAATGATTTGTGACACTGACCCATAAATTTACCATCAGGTGAAGATAACAATCACTTGTTCTTCTCTCAAAGCACCACAGTAAGCATCCAGATTTCAAAAAAACAAGTAACCATCATTTACTTTGGTAGATCTTTCATTTTTTTCCCCCTTCTGTAAACAAAAGGTTAACTTGTGTGCTCCTTTTATAGGCATTGTTCAAAATGATTAGCATTTGCTGGAAAGTTGCTGTTGGTTGCTGGAACATTACTGTGTGCCCTAATTCTTCTGAATTATTTGTAACCGAACCTTCCTGCAAAAGCTATTGCTTTTCTGTACACTTGTTTCTACCAGTGTTGAAGTTAACGCTATCATGATTAGAAATAAATTAACACAATGAACAAACCTATGCGATTGAAGGAAGAAAAATTTCTGGGTTTGAATTGAGCATATTTAAAGATGATTACTCTAAACATATTGAAGTGCTACCAAGATTGCGAGCAGGAATATTGTAAATTTATCACACATCATCTTGTGTTTTATTAGTTTCATACTTGTAAACAATGTGTTTACATTATTACATTTTAAAAGAATACGATGTGTTTTCCTTCTTATTATTGTTAACCTTACAGACAATGACAAATGCAGGAATAATTGCATGATGCAGACAGGGATTTTATTTAAAAGTATAACTTGGATTAAAATATACTACCTGGCAGAAGAAGTCATCAACATAAGGGAAGTCTTATACATTTCTTGCTGAGCATTACAGATCGGTATGCCTGATGAAAGCGGAGGAACTCAGAGGAGTTCAACTGATTGTGAATTGAATCTGCTAACACAGATGAGGGAGGCAGGGTGGAGATACATCTCTACCAAAGGGGGTGTAAGGTGCTCCTTCCCTCCTTTAGCCTGCAGGTCATCCTTGGGCAAGGTGTTGCACCTGCTTACCCCTCCCCCCCCACCCGCCAAATCAGGGTCACATGAAGCCGTGGGAGCAGGTGGTGGATGGATATCTGAGCAGCTGGTACATATCACAAACCCTGCTTGTGCAGCCAGTCTCTGAAGTGTATTGTTAATAGCTGGGGTCACCCAGCTTGTAAAGACACATACCCAGAAGAAGGCAATGGCAAGCCAATTCAGTAGAAAATTTTGCCAAAAAGAATCATGGTCAAAGACCATGTTCTCCTACGTCATACAACACAGGACATAACGATGAAGATAGTCTTCTGAGCTTGAACATCTCTCTGTGTGGAACTGCTGCTCACTGGCACACAGCAAGCTCAAAAGAGCACAAGAACCAACACGGTCATCCTTTGCAAAATGTGTAGTGATCTGCAACACCGGATAAAGTGAAGGCTCAAGAAACCTGATGCCAGGATCCAAGTGTTGGTACAAAAAAACGACCTATTGCTTCAATAAAGCATTTACAAACAAAATCCTTCACAAAATACTCCAAGAATTTGAAAATTAAACACCTTGGCAGCCAGGTTCCATGCAAATGCAGAGCTCCTGTATTAGTCAGTGAAGGTGTTCTTGCAAATGGACTTCAGGTTGACCATCTTGAAGTTATAGAATGTAGATATCAATCTTGGCATCACTATAGTTGCAACTTTAAATGTACTTACTTTACATTAGAATCATTCTGAAGTACTTTACTGAGATTATAACTTTGAAACCTAATCATGTAATCAAGTAAACTCTGTGTTTGCATTATCATATTTCTAAAAAGTCTTAAAGGGTGGCAAGATAGCACAGCAATTAGTGTAATAGTATTACAGAATTTTGTAAAGGATATTATGTTAAAATTCTTTTTTGAATTGCAAGGAAGTGATGTAATAGATCTTTCTACCAAGACTTGGACCAGGCTTCGATTCCCATCTTTGGTTTCTTCCCGCATTCTAAAGGTGCACAGATAGGGTTAATGAGTTACGGACATGCTACGTGAGTGCTGGAAGCACAGCGACATTTGCGGGCTGCCTAGCTCAATCCTCACTGATTTGATTTGATGCAGACGACACACTTCACTGTACGTTTTGAAGTACATGCAGATAAAGCTAATCTAACCTTTAATCTGGTTGTAACTGGAATCAGATGGAATCATTTGGGTTTAGGTGAGGGATAAACGTGGGGCGGGAATGGAGTTGACAGCAGCTGTAGCATCCTCCTTGGACATTCCCTTAGGGTTAAGGGTGACTCACTTCTTCCCCAACTTTGTGGATTCTGAGGTGGCTAATGTCAGAAGCATATGCACTTTCACAGATGGGGCCGAAGGCACCAAATAGGGTTGGGGGTGGGGGGGGGGGGGGTGTAGGGTATGAGCCGGTGAACTGCTTTTGATGCTGATGTGAGCTTCTGTTCCCCCTGATCCGTGGATTCACTATCTGAGTACTATTCCACCGGCCCTTTCTTCACTTCAAGTGATCATAGGTCAGAGAAAATGTGGCATTTCTTCACGGAGGCTGTGAGCACCTTCCTGACTCTTCTGGCCCCTGGTAATCTCTTCTTATGATGAAGCTAATCTTTAATCTAGATTAAAGGTTAGATTAAATCATCATTTTTAAGAGTCTGGTGTTGGGTGTGCAGATAACGTGCTTTGCCCAATGGGACTGATGCGAAATAGCTGGGGTGTCAGTGTAGGAGATGAAGGCTCGGGGGAGGATGCTCACAACAGTTTGCTTATTCTTTCCTTGCAATGAAAGGGTTTTATAGAGACTGCATTGGTAATGTCTTTCCAATGCCCTGGGGTGCCCATGGTACGTAGTTCAGGTTTCAGTAGCAGGAGGGTAGGGATCGCGTCTGCCCAGAAAACCATGTTTTTCATGCCAAGCCTGATGTAATGAGGCTTTAAGAAATTGATCATGGTTAGAATCAACACCCGTCTCAGAAAGGACCTGGACCCACTGCAATTTGCCCATCGCCACAATAGGTCTACAGCAGACATGATCTAGTGGCTCTCCACACAGACTTGGATCACCTAGACAATGCAAATATCTATGTCAGGATGCTATTTATTAACTCTAGCTCAGCATTTAACACCATCATTCCTATAGAGCTGATCAAAAAGCTACAGATCTTAGGCCTCTGTACCTCCCTCTGCAAATGGATCCTCAGCTTCCTAACTGGAAGACCACAATCTGTGTGGATTGGAAATAACATCTCCACCTTGCTGACAATTGACATTGGCGCTCTACGGGGACGTGTGCTTAGCCCACTGCTCTACTCACTCCACACCCACGACTGCGTGGCTAGGCACAGCTCAAAGAGCATCTATAAATCTGCTGTTGATTCAACCATTGTTGGCAGAATTTCAGATGGTGACGAAAGGGAGTACAGGAGCAAGATGTACCAGTTAGTTGTGTGGTGTCGCAGCCACAACCTTGCATTCAACGTCAGCAAAAACAAAGAGCTGATTGTGGACTTCGGGAAGTTTGAGACAAGGGAACACAAGCCAATCCTCACAGAAGGATCAGAATTGGAGGGAGTGAGCAGTTTCAAGTTCCTGGGTGTCAGTATTTCTGAGGACCAACATATTGATGCAGCTATAAAGAAGGCAAGACAGCGGCTATATTTCATTAGGAGTCTGAGGAGATTTGGTTTGTTAACTAAAACACTTGAGAACCTTTACAAATGCACCAAGCAGAGCATTCTGACTGGCTGCATCACCATCTGGTATGGGGTTGGGGGGGCACTACACAAGATCAAAAAAAGTTGCAGCAATTTGTAAAATTAGTCAACTCCATCATGGGTATCAGCCTCCGTAGTATCCAAGATATTTTTTAAGAAGTGGTGCCTTAGGAAGCTGATGCCCATCATTAAGGACTCCCACCATCCAGGACATGCCCTCTTCACACTGTTACCATCAGGAAGGAGGTACAGAGGCCTGAACAGCGATTCAAGAACAGCTTCTTTCCCTTTGCCATTTAATTTCTAAATGACATTGAACCTATGAACACTACCTCACTACTTTTTTATTTCTATTATTTTGCACTAGTTATTTTAACTTAACTATTTAACAGGATGTACACTTAATGCAACTCAGTTTTTTTCTCTCTATATATTTATCATATATTTCATTGTACTGCTGCCACAAAGTTAACAAATCACATGACATATGCCAGTGATATTAAATCTGATTCTGATAAACTTCAGGTTATTTTCCCCAACTTTATCCAAAGTTTTATTTCTATATGTTGAAGGTAATGGTAAATTTAATCATTAATATTTGCCTGGTAAACTGCTAGATCAATCTATCTCCCAGTGGCCACACATTTTAATTCCACGTCCCATTCCCATTCTGATATGTCTATCCATGGCCTCCTCTACTGTCAAAATGAATCCAAACTCAGGTTGGAGGAACAACACTTTATATACCGGCTGGGTAGCCTCCAACCCAATGGCATGAACATTGACCTCTAACTTCCGTTAATGCCCCTCCTCCCCTTCTTACCCCATCCCTGACAATATTTAGTTGTTTTTTTTCTCTCTCTTTGCCCATCACTCCCCTTGTTCTCCATCTCCCTCTGGTGCTCCCCTCTCCCTTTCTTTCTCCCGAGGCCTCCCGTTCCATGATCCTTTCCCTTCTCCAGCTCTGTATCACTTTCGCCAATCACCTTTCCAGCTCTTAGCTTCATCCCACCCCCTCCGGTCTTCTCCTATCATTTCGCATTTCCCCCTCCCCCCACTCTCTTAGTATCTTTAGTATCTCAAATCTCTTAGTATCTTTCTTTTCAGTTAGTCCTGACGAAGGGTCTCAGCCCGAAATGTCGACAGTGCTTCTCCCTATAGATGCTGCCTGGCCTGCTGTGTCCCACGAGCATTTTGTGTGTGTTGTAGATCAATCTGTCTAAGGTTGAAGCCACATGGAACACAATTACATTCGTTTTTCAAACCTAACAAGATCCTTTGGACCTACTGTGTTAGGTTATCAAAAAAAGGTTCAGACGGTTTAATTAAAAGAACATCTGGCAGTTAATACAGGAAATTTCTAAGTAGTACATGAAAGATTATTTGCTTTCACAGTAAAGAGAAAGGTTAGATAAGTCACTTGCAGAAAAAAATTATGACAATTATGCTGTTCAAGACTTTACAAAGATAAATGAAGAAAGATTGTTTCCATATCTCAGACACCCCAGAACAGAAATGTAGGGGTGCTGTTCTGTCAGAAGTTCTTTTTGAAGAAACGCGTTGCATTGAATCCCAACTGTTTCCACTGTGGATGGAAGAGATTACTTGAAGAGAAGTGAAGGAGTTATCCTTCAAACAACAACACTGAAACCCAATTATTTGGCCTAGTTATACACACAAAGTACTGGAGGAACTCAGAGGGCCAGGCGGCATCTGTGGAAAAGAGTAAACAGTCAACATTTCGGACCTACATCCTCATCAGGACAGCTAATAATTGGACAATGAATTGCAAAGAAATTGAACAACAGAACATAGAACATTACAGCACTGTATAGGCCTCTTAGTTCACAATTTAACTTATTCTAAGATCAATTTAGCCCTTCCCTCTCCTACATAACCCTCTATTTTTCTATCATCCCTGAGCCGAGCTAAGACTTTCTTATATGTCCTGAATGTTTCTGCCTCTACATCAGCCTAGCATTGCATTCCACACACCCACCACTCTGTGTAAAAAAAACTTACCTCTGACCTTCCTCCTGTATTTTCCTCCAAACACCTTAAAATTGTGCTCCCTCATACTAACCACTTCTGCCCTGGGAAAATGTCTCTTGCTGTCCACTCAGTCTATGCCTCTTATCATCTTGTACACCTCTATAATGTCACTCTTATCCTCCTTCGCTCCAGGAGGATATAAAATATAAAATAATATAAAAAATAAAATGGGCAAGAAAATGTTTACCACAGATGACCACAGTTGAAGAGGCATCAATGTGGCATGTTTGACTCCAACACTTTGCTCCCTGAGCTTCCTTAACTGGATCAATGTATATTATAGTCTGTTCTATGTTTTTTGGTCGTAAGACCATTAGATATACTGTAGAAGCAGAATAAGGCCATATCTCCCATTGAGTCTGCTCCACCAGTTCATCATGGCTAATCTATTTCCCACTCTGCCTCAATCTCCTGCCCTCTCCCCACATCCCTTCATGCCCTGACCGATCAAGAATCTATCAACCTCTGCCATAAATATACCCAATGACTCGGCCTCCACAGCAGCCTGTGGCAATGAACTCCACAGATTCTCCACCCTCTGGCTAAAGAAATTCCTCCTCAACTCCCTTCTAAATGGACATCACTCTATTCAGAGCCTGAGCCCTCTGGTCTTAGACTCCACCGCTACAGGAAGCATTCTCTCCACATCCACTTTATCAACATTCAATAGGTTTCAATGAGATCTCCCTCTTATTTTCCTGTATTCCAGAGAGTACAGGCCCAGAGCCATCAAACACTCCTCATGTGACAAGCCTTTCAACCCCAGAATTATTTTCGTGGACCTGCTTTGAAACCTCTCCAATGTCAGCACATCTTTTCATAGATAAGGGGCCCAAAACTGCTCACAAAGCTCCATGAGGCCTCACCAGTGCCTTATAAAACTATGCTTTAATTTCTTCTACCGAAGTGCATGACGATATGTTTCCTGACGCTGTGTTCCATTTGTCACTTCTTTGCCCATTCTCCTAATTTGGCTAAGTCCTTTTGTAGCCTTTCTACTTCCTCAATACTACATGCCCCTCCACCTATCTTTGTATCATCCACAAACATGGTTACAGATCTATGAATTCCATCATCCAAATCATTGACATATAACGTAAAAAGAGTCGGCCCCAACACTGACCCCTGTGGAATACCACTAGTCACCTGCAGCCAACCAGAAAAGGTTCCCTTTATCTCCACATTTTCCCTGCTCCCACTGCAATATGCATGCTAATATCTTTCCTGTAATATCATGGGCTCTTAACTTGTTAGCTAACCTCGTGTGTGGTACCTTGTCAAAGTTTCTGATAAACCAAATACACAATATCCACTGATTCTCTTCTGTCTATCCTGCTTGTATTTCTGCAAAGAATTCCAACAGCTTTATAGAACCATAGAACATTACAGCACAGAAACAGGCCCTTTGGCCCTTCTTGGTTGTGCCGAACCATTTTTCTGCCTAGTCCCACTGACCTGCACCTGGCCCAAATCCCTCCATATGCCTCTCGTCCATGTACCTGTCCAAATTTTTCTTAAATGTCAAAAGTGAGCCCGCATTCACCACTTCATCTGGCAGCTCATTCCACACTCCCACCACTCTCTGCGTGAAGAAGCCCCCCCCCCCCCAATGTTCCCTTTCAACTTTTCCCACTTCACCCTTAACCCATGTCCTCTGGTTTTTTTCTCCCCTAGCCTCAGTGGGAAAAGCCTGCTTGCATTCATTCATCTGGCGAGATTTTCGCTTGAGGCCTGTTATGTGGCTCTCATCCTCAGCTGGGGAAGACCTTTTACAATTAAAATTATCTCTTGTTCCCGTCTTTACTGCTGCTGCCCAGTCCCTCATCAAAACCCATCCGAAAAGTTTCATTGCAACCCTGGATTCTGGTGCAAAGAGGGACAGTTCTGGCTCTACAGGCTTGTTTCAACCTGAGCTATTTAATTAAATATAAATAGTACATATAACATGAACCTCGCATTATACAGTACGGTATGAGGTATTGTAGCAGAAAAGAGTGTGTCCACAAATTCTTGAGGAAGGAGTGTATTTATAAAAATCCTGTATCACTTCTCCACATGGATCAAATCGCTAATGCCAGGAAGTGTTGGAGCTGCCTTGTAGTTCCCGAACCTGGATTCAATCCTGATCTAAACTAACCCCACTGTTGTTTGTTTAGCGTTGGCACATTGTCTCCGCGTCTGTCTGAGTTTCTCTCAGGTGCTCCATTTTCTTCCCACTTTCCAAAGACCAGCAGGTTGGTTGGTTAATTGGCCACACTAAATGGCCTCTGGTGTGCAGGAGAATGGTAGACTCTGGGAATGTGGGGATATGAAATGGGATTAATGTAGTGCTACGTAATAGAGGGCATACTCCTCTGCAATGTGACTCTTTGAACCTAAGAGTCATGAGCCCTGCCGGCTCTGCACCTATATTTGTTAAACGGTGTCTTATCTGGAGTTGTTGGGCCCTTGTGCCTTCTGTTTAATCTTGGCAAGTTTATTTTCATTGACACGGGTTTTCAGCCTACTGTGATTATTTAAATCTTTTATCAATGGGGTTCTTTGTATTTCAAGAATCTATCATCAGAGATTCCCACCAACCAGGCCGTACTCTCTTCTCAACCAGGCCATATCAGGTAGAAGGTACTAGAGCCTCAGGACTCGCACCACCAGGTTCAGGAGCAGTTACTACCCCTCAGCTATCAGGCTCTTGAACAAAAGGGGCTAACTACACTCACTTGCCCATCCATTGAGATGTTCCCACAACCAATAATCTCACTATAATCTTTATCTCATTATCTCATGTTCTCAATATGTATCGCTATTTATTTATATTTGCATTGGCACAGTTTGTTGTCTTCTGCAGTCTGGTTGATCTTTCATTGATCCTGTTACAGTTACTATTCTTAAGATTTGCTGAGTATGCCCACAGCGAAATAAATCTCGGTGTTATTCATGGTGATAATAAAATATACTTTGAAATTTGAACTTTGGTTTGTCTTGCTGTGTTGCTCAGTCAAGCCACTGAAGTGGATTTGGAACTTTTGTTTTTGCCTGAACATGGGCGTTTGTCGATCCTCTGCACCTGGATTCGGTCATCTGTTGGCGTATATTGTGATACAAAGAGTCAACCGCTGCCACATGGCCTCCAGGGCTAGAATGGGTTACTTAGGGTACGGAGACAAAAACTGCTTCAAGTATGATTTCATCAAAGGTCTATATAATTAGAGCAAGACTTCCCAACTAAGTTCCAACTTCTTTGTTTCAAAGACTGACATGTCATTTTCCTTTTGAATTGCTGGCAGTACCTGTCTTTCCAGCTATCATTTAAATAGCTGTACATTAAGTACAGATCCTCATTCCACCCTATCTGTAATAGCTTGCTGAAGTGAGAAAGTCCCTTTTTTCTCTCCTGTTTTCTTTCCTTTAGCCATCCTTCTTTCCAACCTAAAATATTATCATCTACACTGTATGCAATATTAAACAACTTTTAAACATCCAAGTTCATCACATCCACTGGTTCTTATCAGCTCAGATATTTACAGCCTCAAAGATCTCCAGAAGGTTTGACGAGCAAGATTATACAAAAACATGCTACTAAAACTTAACTATTTCTAAGTATTTATTTTGCATTTTGATTCACAAACCACAGGTTCTCTCAAAATCATTTTTTGTCTTCTTTTGCACGACGCTTCTTTGTCCATCTTTGTGTGTAGTTTTCGTCGGTTCTATTGTGTTTTCTTTGCATCTGCTGTGAATGCCCGCAAGGAAATGAAGCTCGGGGTAGCATATGAGTATACATCTTTCACAACCTCTCAAAGTCCTAGAAAACATTCAACACAATCAGGAAAGCCCACCAATGCCTTTACTTCCTGAGGAGGCTGAAGAGAGCCGGATTGTGCACATCTATGCTCACATCATTCTATAGATTTGCAGTAGGGAGCTTCCTAACAAGCTGCATCTCTGCAGGGTACGGAAGCAGCACTGCGGCAGTCAGGAAGGCTCCACAATGGGCAGTCAGAACTGACCAACACATCACCAGCTACAGCCTACCCACCATCAAGGACTATATATGCAGAAAGGTGTGAGAAAAGGGCCAGTAGTACCATAACAAATCCCACTCACCCTGCTTGTGGACTGTTCATCCCACTCCCATCAGGAAAGTGGCTATGTAGCATCCACACCAGAACCAAGAGATTCAAAACCAGTTACCTTCCCAAACTGTAAGGCCACCTCCACCTCTAACCCACCCCACACCACTACCTCATCATTTCTTGTCAGTCACCTTATGTACAGACACTCCAGTGCCTAATGTCACTTTATGGACATACTGTTAATCTATGTATATAAACTTTCTTACGTATTTAAATTTTTTTGTTTTTTTATTGTATTCTTTATTTTATTGTGGTTTTTGTTTGAGCTGCACTGTATCCAGAGTAGCAATTATTTTGTTCTCCTTTACAGTTGTGCACACGAAATGACATTAAACAATCTGGAATCTTGGGAAACTTCAGGGGAAAAGAAGAGCTTCAAGCTTAGGATTTCAAAAGGCTCAAAGTAATTTTTTTTTTACCAAAGCACACTGGTTGAACACCCAAGTTGGCTGGTCTTTCATTGATTCTGTTATGGTTATTATTGTATTATTGAGCATGCCCACAAGAAAATTAATCTCTGGGTTGCATATGGTGACATATATGTACTTTGATAATAATTTTTCTTTGAACCCTGAATGTAAAACAAGTTGAGAAAATTATACTGTTTAAATTTGGAGAGTTACAGAGCAGTAATACAAGACCTTTGCTGGAGCTTGTCCAAAATGGCCAAATTGTCTGCCAGAGCTAAACTAAACTTGATTAGATTTAATTTCTGAAACACCATTATTGATCCCAAGATAGTATCTAATATAAGTATAATCACCAGAAGTCAGTGAATCAGATATGATTATATGTTATAATAATGTTATAATGTTAATTATGAAGCATGATTTGTTTGTGCTGAGTCATATGATGTAGATGATCATGGTCTTTCCATGATTATGATTGCTCTTGGCAAATTCTTACTGCAGAAATGGTTTGCCATTGCCTTCTTCTGGGCAGTGTCTTTACAAGACAGGTGACCACCAGCCATTATCAATATTCTTCAGCGATTGTCTGCCTGACGTCAGTGGTCACATAACTGGGACTCGCGATATGCACCAGCTGCTCGTACGGCCACCCACCACCTGCTCCCGTGGCTTCACGTGACCCTAACTGATGAGCCAAGCAGGTGCTACACCTTGCCCATGAGTGACCTGCAGGCTAGCGGAGGGAAGGAGCGCCTTACACCTCCTTTGACAGAGACGTACCTCCACCCTGCCACCCAATGAAGAACAGTCTGTATATTTCAAACTTTAGGTTTAAGTTTATTGTCAGCCAGGGTTGGCGCGTGGCCTAGTGGGCAAGGCATCAGACTAGTAACCTGAAGGTCACTGGTTCGAGCGTGTTTGTGTCCTTGAGCAAGGCACTTAACAACACATTGCTCTGTGATGTCACCGGTGCCAAGCTGCATGGGTCCTAGTGTCCTTCCCTTGGACAACATCGGTGGCATGGAGAGGGGAAGGCCTGCAGCTTGGGCAACTGCCGGTCTCCCATACAACCCTGCCCAGGCCTGCACCCTGGAAACTCCAGGCGTAGATCCATGGTCTCTCGAGACCGACGGATGCCACCACCAGCCAGGGTAAAAATGCCACGAAAATTAGTTATTTTTGGCAGTATTGGCACCAAGGTGTCTAAGGTATATCCAAAACTCTGATGAAAATTATGTTTCTGTCATGATTACTTAACTGAAAATTTCTTTCCAAGATATTCAAAGAAAATGCGTAGCATTATCATCCCTGGATAATTTAGTCATTGAATATGCTGCCAAAAAGATTCTCAGATGGCTATTTTAAGACAGGTGAACTCATTCCAGCTTCCATGCCTGCTTCTGCCAGAAAGGAAGTTTGAAAACAGCAAGACTGTCGTAGTAGCAATACAGTAAGCCCACCACCCCCGAACTAAGATGATTACCACCATGTCTTCACAGCCTATTCTATATTAAATGACTGTCCAATGATTTTCGGAGGATGGAGATGAATCACTATCATCTCTTTGCAATCTTATTCCCAGTTTTAAACATGTGAAACTGAGCACACACCTCACACAATGCTCCTTTTAGTCAAATGGACGACATGTAAACCTCTTAATGAATATAAAAAATGAAATTTAGGGGAAAAGATAATCACTCAGCAGAAAATTAACATATATGCTCAGTGGCCACTTTATTAGGTACACCTGTACGCTTGCTTGTTGATACAAATATCTAATCAGCCAATCATGTGGCAGCAACACACTGCATAAAATCATGCAGACATGGTCAAGAAGTTCTGTTGTTGTCCAGGCCAGATGTCAGAATGGGGACAAAATGTGATCTCATGACTTTGACCGTGGTTGGTGCCAGACAGGGTGGTTTGAGTATCTCAGAAACTGCTGATCTCCTGGGACTTCCATGCATAGCAGTTTTCAGAGAACGGCGTGAGAAGTAATAAACATCCAGTGAGTGGCAGTTCTGTGGGTGAAAGTGTCACGTTAATAAGAGAGGTCAGAGGAGAATGGCCAGACTGGTTCAAGCTGACAGGAAGGCAATAGTACCTCAAATAACCACATGTTACAACAGTGCTGTACAGAAGAGCATCTCTAAAGGCATAACACTTTGAACCTTGAAAAGGATGGACTACAGCAGTGGAAGACCATGAAGACACATTCAGTCGCCACTTTATTCGGCAAAGGAGATACCTAATAAAATGGCCACTGAGTGTATATTAAACTTCAGTGAAGCAAAGTTTATTTCAAGTGTTTTTGATTTGGGGAAGTCCCTCACCAGAGCCTAGACATTTTTAGTTAAGTACAGTGGTCATCAATAGATCCAACCATATAGTAGACACAGTCATTGAGCCTAGCTGCCTGTGTCATCTTTATTGACATCCATCAATATACCTTTGGTCTTCAATGACCATGGGATTGGAATGCCTGTTGTGCTCAATAAACAATGCAAGTATCAGACTTAGGAGCAGATATCCGCCATTTGGCTCCTCACCACCGCTTCTTCCCTTACCCCACTAATCAAGAATCTATCTCTATCTGCCTTAAAAGTATTCAAAGACTCTACTTCCATAACCTTATGAGTAAAAGAGCTACAAAGATCTCTGAGAGGGGGAAAAAAAGTCACAATGAATCCTTATGTTTTTTAAGAGCAATCCGTTTCTCACACATGAGGAAACAGCTTTTCCGGGTAAAGTCTAAAATGAACACAGAAACTGCTTAAAACACTCCACAGGTCAGGAAACAACTGTAGAAAGAGAAACAGAGTTAACATTTCAGGTGAAGGTCTCTCTGTCTTCACCCCTATCCCGTCAACATTTCTCAGCTTCTAATATGTTTCAAATAACTTCCCTTCTATACTTCTAACTTTCAGCAAACGCAAGCCTAATATGTCCAACTTCTCTTCACAAAAAACATCTCCTTCAGGTATTTTCCCTCTCTGAGCTGCTCCTGGTGCATTGATGTCTTTTCTTAGATAAGGAGACCAATAGGAAATGCAGTAGTCCACATGAGACCTCACCAATGCCCCATGTTACTTACGCAGTACAGCCCAACTGTATATTTGGGTTCTTACTTAAATAAAAAATAACATTCTGTTGTTTCCCTTAGAACTTGCTGCATTTACATGGTAGCTTTTTCTGAATCATATTGAAATTGGATTTAATAGACAACCTCAGTTTCTTTTATCAGCCCAGAAGTTGCTGTGTGCCATAATTGGAAGGATTATGGTTATGCCGTACACACACATACAAGATTCTGAAACTGCCTGAGCACCTCAGCAAGTCTGTCAGCATCTATGGAGGTGAATAAACAGTTGACGTTTTGGGCCAAGACCCTGCATCGGGATTGGTAATGAAGGGGGCAGAAGCCAGAGTTCAAAGGTGAGGGGTGAAGGAGCGGCACAAGTTGGTTGATGATAGATGAGATCGGGGAAGACAGTTAAGTGAGGAAGGGAGGATGAAATATGAAGCTGGGAAGCTGGGAAATGTATGGAAGGATCTCAGCCTGAAACGCTGACTGTCCGTTTCCCTCCATATGCTGCCTGACCTGCTGAGTTCCTCCACAGTTTTGTGTGTGTTGTAGCTGAGGCAGATTGCAGCTGCTCCAACCACAAACCTAATGTTAAGAAGTGGCATCTGATGAAGATCAGACTGTTGTTGTTCCTTTCTGCAGCTTCTGGTGTGTCGGATGGCAACCCTACCATTTCTTTAGCATTTTTCTCTGTGTTGTTTTTAACAAGTCCGAATTGCTAGCTCGATGCTCAACCCAGCATGGATGAAAAGCGTGCAAGGAGCTGGCAGGTTTCGAACCTGGGATCTCTTGCCTCGAAGTCCTGTGCGGATACCACTACAATACCAGCTGGCAAGATCAGACTCTTGGCTATTTATCATTCATGCATTGTCCCAAGTACTGGACCCAAAAAGTACACACACATTTCTTTGGATATAGTCCTCCCTTCTACAGTCAACTCAGCAATTGTTCCAAATTTCTGGAGTGCTCATTCCTCAAGGCTTCCATAACTGGGATATCATCCCAAAAAAAAACGCCCACGAGAACTACACCCATAGTTCAGTAGAAGACAGCAGGTGCAGATGAAATTATACAAATAAGTTGTCAAATGTGAATAAGCTTCTGGTTGCATTGAGTCAAAAGCTTCTTAAATTGCCCCTCCCCTACTCTCTGTAACTATGTGTGAATCAAACACAATTAACTGTACTACTGCCTTCCAGACAAAACTGCAATTTAATCACTTTTAATGACGGGACTCTACAAACCACTTGCAATCTGCACAATCCTAATGGATCCAGCTTGCTCTAACACAATGGGTGTGGTGCACTCAGAGAATGTAACAGGTTCAATTATATTCTTGTAAGATGCCTGTCAAGTTCTACCCAGAATTCTGATCTTCCTGCATCAAGCATTGGCCATAGTTTGTGGAATTGTGGTGGAGGATCAGGATGGAGAAGGATTTGGATTTCTCTGCCCTTTAATTTGCCTAGTTCACGTTTGAAAACCTATTCATGCCTCCACACACTCCCACAACGCTCCAGCCTCATCCAGCTTACCACGATGAACGTTATCCAAGGTTTTTTTTTCTGACAGCCACTTCACAATGGACTTGCTCTTCCACCGGCTGCAACCACAGGTTACAAGGTTTTAATATATCTTTGATGATGCCTTTTTCTCATCACCACCAGCCGCAAATACTTCATTGTTCTGGTTGGCCTGAGCTGTTCACTAATCTTGGCGATTTACTTGCAAACCTTTCATCACCAAATGAGAAGCACACTGACAATGTCTCCTCGTGTGGCAACGAAACATTGGGAAGAAAATTGGCAAGGTCAGAGAACAACTCAACACAACAATCAACCACCCGAACTCCGCATCTTTCAAATTAATTCTATGTTCTTATCTCTAACAATCTTCATGTCCTCTCAAGTTCAGCTAGACTATTTTCTATTCATCCAACTGCACACACAGTCAGGTTCAGCAACATAACATTGAAGTCTTTGTCAAGTTCAAATGTCATATTTCATTAACTTACCTCAGTAACGGTTACTTCTTCAGGACAATTGTACTTCTTCAGGACGATTTTCCTCAGCAGCACCTCAGACTCACTTTCATCTACTTGAAAGGTTTATTTATTTCTCGCATTTCCTGCTGACTGGCATCTATCCCCATCCACAACCCTAAGAGTTAAAAATAGTGCCTGCCAGAGATCAGACAGTAAATAAAATATAATTCTCGAGGCAGAATGACCTGAGAATCAGAATCAGGTTTATATTCACCGGCATGTGTCACAAAATTTGTTAACTTAGCAGCAGCACTTGTAATATAGAAGAAAATAAATAAAGATTACACTATATGTATATTGATTAAAAATGTGCAAAAACAGAAATAATATATATTTTAAAATGGACATAGTGTTCAAGGGTTCAATGTCTATTGAGTAATCTAATGGGAGAGGGGGGGAAGCTGTTCCTGAATCACTGAGTGTGTGCTTTCAGACTTCTGTACCTCCTTCCTGATAGTAACAGTGAGAAAAGGGTGTGCCCTGGGTGCTGGACGTCCTTAATAATAGACACTGCCTTTCTGAGAAACCGTTCCTTGAAGATGTCCTGGGTACTTTGAAGCCTGGTACCCAAGATGGAGCCGACTAAATTTATGACCCTCTGCAGCTTCTTTCCGTCCTGTGCAGTAGCGCCCCACCTCCCCACGCACCAGACAGTGACGCAGCCTGTCAGAATGCTCTCCACGGTACATCTATAGAAGTTTTTGAGTGTTTTTTGTTGACATACCAAATCTCTTCAAACACCTAATGAAGTATAGTCACTGTCTTGCCTTCTTTATAACTGCATTGATATGTTGGGACCAGGTTAGGTCCTCAGAGATCTTGATACCCAGGAACTTGAAAATGCTCGGCTGGCTCCGAAAAACAGCACCAACTAGACAACTCCGCAGATAGGTAGGTAAGTAGGCTGTGAAGAAGAATGCAAAGGGAGAAGTTAACTGAATCAGCAAAATCTCCTAAATGGAATATAATATGCAAAACTATGAAATAGTCTTCTTGGTAGGATTTGTGTTAAAAGCAGCACATTGCAGACAATGAGTCTGCAGCCAGATTGGTGGTGTTCAGGCCTGCCTGGTCGGTGATTATTCCCAACGGAGGCCATTGGGGCAATGACAGTCAGCAGCCTAATTGGCGGTGTTCAGACCCAGGCTGTTGGTCACTCTTCATGGAAGGGCTGAGTTTGTGTGGCTGCTCTCCTCATATGCTGATGATAAGATGTTTTTCATATTATGAGATTTATATGATTATTGGACTGTACTTTGCCTTGATCTCCTTCAGTTTTTCGGTATTTTCTTCTTTGTGGCCAATTGGCGGGTGGTCAACCCGTTAATTTTTTGTGTGGGGGCAGTTGAAGGTTTTGATACTACTTTCACTGTTCTTTTTTGCAAGTGAGGGGGCCAAGGATTGTTATTGTCACTGTTTTTTTCTGCAGGGAGGGGTTGGGGATTGTTCCTATTGTTGCTGCTACTTTCTTCAAGGGAGGGGCAGGGGGATTTAGGGGTTTGCAAGGGGGGTTGATGTCTCTTCTTTACGACAACTCCCATGGGCTTTCTCTATTTCCTGGCTATCTGGAGAAGACAAGTATCAGAGTGGTTTTGCACTGCATACTTAGACAATAACATGACCATTTATCCGTGGGCCTTTGACCTTTGTTTTACCAAATGGTGAGTGAATGTACAGCTCTGAGATCAGTGGGACCTGGGGCACTTGATGACCTGGTACATAATGGTACCTGGTACCTGCTTACATTATTTGCTGTAAGCAAATAATCACGAAAGTTAACAGCCGTTAAGTGCCCAGTCTGTGCTGCATGGCAACAAACAAACAAATAAACAAATAAATACTTCATGTTGACAAAGTGTCAACAGCTTGCAGGTCATGTAGACATCTAGGATGCAACATCCATCGTCGGCCTCGACCAATGTAGGGCTTCATAAAAAAGCGCAATCATACTGTATATTAAGAAGGAATTGAATGCATAAGGGCTAAGCTTCAACTGTGTAGGGCACATCTTGTATAATATTGATAAGCTTAGTTATATAGGCATTTGTTAGTCTCGTGAGACCATGGATTTGCACCTTGGAAGGTTTCCAGGGCGCAGGCCTGGGCAGGGCTGTATGGGAGACTGGCAGTTGCCCAGGTTGCAAGCCTTCCCCTCTCCATGGACACCAATGTTGTGTCCATGGACACCATTGGTGTCATCGCAGAGCAATGTGTTGCTAAATGCCTTGCTCAAGGACACAACACGCTGCCTCATCTGAGGCTCAAACCAGTGACCTTCAGATCACTAGACTGATGCCTTATCCACTAGGCCACGCACCAACATTAAGCTTAGTTAAACTCTGATAAGCTTAGTTAAGAAGGGATGTAAATGGATTGGTAGAAGTCCAGAGAAGATCTAATGGTTTGACACTTAGAATAGTTGAATTGTCTTATAGGAAAAGGTCAGATAGACAGGCTTGCTTCTTCTGAAGTCCAGATAAGTGATATAAAATTTTATTAAAGCATATAATTTACTGAGCAGTCTTGACAAAGTGGATATGGAAAGCATGTGGGAGGACTTAGAACTATAAACAAAGGTCCCTTGGTTAAAATTGATATGAGATGAGTTTCTTTCTCTCTCAGAGGCCACTAAGTCTTTGAATCTTTCTTTCTTAAAGGGCAGAAGAAGCAGGAATTCATGCAATAGTTTTAAGATGGATGTGCGAGGGCAAGACTTTTTACACAAAGCTTAGTGGGTGCCTGGAATGTGTTACCACGGCACCCACCCGCTGTGGAGGCAAATATAATCATGGCAGTGAAGAGGCTGTACATGAAAGTGCAGAGAATGGAGGGATATGGACATTATGTAGGCAGAAAGGACTAGATTAGTTGGGTGTTTAATTAATAGATTAATGGGTCGAGCTCGTTCCTGTGTTCTATGTTCTAACACTACGCTTGTGACCTGCCGAAGGGTTTCAGCCCGAAACATCGACTGTACTTTTTTCTATAGATGCTGCTGGCTTGCTGAGATCCTTCAGCATTTTGTGTGTGTTATCTGTGTCGAGAGCCTTCAACAAGGTAAATCAAAACGTTGTGTTATTAATTACTAGATCTCTCCACTGCTAGTGAGCTTTACACTTCGTTTCACTGCACACTCGAGCAAGTTTGGAAACACATGCAGACTCATAATCCTGAGCTTGGTCTGAACAGGCAATAACAATTTTAAAGATGCCAGCCTCTCAGGGAGCCTTGATGTTATTCAGATAAATGCAGAAATTCATGGGCTGCCAATGCACCATCAGTTTTCTCCACTTTCGTTCCCTCGGCTACTCTCAAGCCCACTCGCAGGTGCTGAAACTCTCCCTCGTACTCAAGACCACCTCCAATTGGAAAAGCAGGATCAATGCTTTTAATGTCAAGCTGTACTGACAACCTGGTTAAATTGATATTGAGAGCATAAGTAAAGTTAGAACGACAAGGTAACAGAGTTGCATGTTGTCACCTCGCATCTGCAAGGACTTGACCTCCAATGCTGTTTGTGTCACATTGCTGTGTTCTCCCCGACTGCCAGTTTTCTCCGGGGGGGGGGGGCTCCGATTTCCTTCAACATCCCAAAGGGTCATTGCAAATTGCCTTTAGTGCATAGGTGAGTGATAAAGTTGGACGGGAGGGGGGAGGGTATTTAATGGGTACACGAGGAGGATAGGGAACAGAGAAAATTTTAATGGTATTAATTTGTAGGCCACCACAGAATCAATGGGCTAAAATGGGCACCTTTTGGAAATACAGACGTGGAAAATTATACGAGTTGTCGAACATGTTGAGAAGTAGATTGTGAAAAAGGAAACTAAAGATAAACGGTAAAGTGGGATGATGGAAAAAGTACAAGTAAGCACATATGTAGAAAAATGGGAAAAAGGTCTGAAAAATGGCAGATGGAATTTAATGCAGACAAGTGTGAGGTGTTACACTTCGGTAAGACCAACCAGGGCAGGTCCCACAAAGCGAACAGTGGGGCACGTAGCAGTGCAGTAGAACAGAGGGATTTGGTAATACAGGTCCATAGTTCATTGAAAGTGGTGTCACAGGTTGATAAGGTCCTAAAGAAAGTTTTTGGCACATGGGCTTTCATGAATCAAAGTACCGAGTACAGGAGATGGGATGTTATGTTGAAGTTGTATAAGACATTGGTGAGACCTTATTTAGAGCACTGGGAGCAGTTTTGGTCACCTACCTACAGGAAAGATGTAAATAAGGTTGAAAGTAAACAGAGAAAATTTACAAAGATGATTCTGGGCCTGGAAGGAGTGAGTTATAAGGAAAGATTGAATAGGTTAGGACTTTATTCCTTGGAATGTAGAAGATTGAGAGGAGATTTGATAGAGGTATGCAAAATTATGAAGGGTACAGATAGAGTAAATGAAAGCAGGCTTTTTTCCACTGAGATTTGGTGAGACTACAACCAAAGGTCATTGGCTAAGGGTGAAAGGTGAAAAGTTTAAAGGGAACATGAGAGGAAATTTCTTCACTCAGCGGGTCATGAGAGTGTGGAATGAACTGCCTGCACAAGCTGTGCATACGAGCTCGATTTCAATGTCTAAGAGAAGTTTCGATATGTAATTGGATGGTAGGGTTTGGAGAGTTATTCTGCCACTGCAGGTCAATGAGATTAGGCAGTTTGAATGGTTCAGCACAGACTAGATAAGCCAAAGGGACTGTTTCGTTAATCTCCTTCTAATTTTCAGAAGTACAAAATACTGGGGGATTTGCACATTCACTCTACAGTCACTCCAGGGTGCCATTTGACTGCATTGTCACTGTTTTACTTGGTTTGAATTATATCATTATTTACAACTGCGGCCAGTGCCACAAAAAAAGACCATAATAAAGGAAACAAATTCTCCAAGGCCATCAGCTTTCCTGGCACTGCCGTACGTCCGTTCTGTAGATGGTAGGGTGGTAGCTCATGGCTGGAATCAGCGATTTGTTTTGATCTGAAAGCAGCCTGTCTCTTGAGCAAAAAGCTCTGGAAAAAACACAAGAGATTCTGCTGGTGCAGGGAATCTGGAGTAAACGTGCACAAACTGTTGAAGGAACTGAGTACGCCAGACGGTATCTATGCAGAGGATGCTTTCGGCCGAAACCCTTCATCAACACTGGAAGGAAAGAGAATGAAGCCAGAAGAAGAAGTTGGCGGGAGAGGCTGGAGCACACGATGGCAGGTGATAAGTGAGACCAGGTGGGGGAGGGGTTGACGTGAGAAGCTGGGAGGTGATAGGTGGAAAAGGTAAAGGGTTGAAGAAGAAGAAATCTGATAGGAGAGGAGAGTGGACAACAGGAGAACGGAAAGGAGGAGGGGCACCAGAAGGAGGTGATATGCGTATGTGAAGGGTTAATGGTCGGTTACTTAAGTGTGCGGATGAACAGAGGGACCTTGGGGTTCAAATCCATACATCCCTCAAGGTCGCTGCACAGGTTGATAGGATAGTTAAGAAGTCCTTTAGGATGCTAGGCTTCATTAATAGGAGGATTCAGTTCAAGAGTAGAGAAGTCATGTTGCAACTCTACAAATCTCTGGTGAGACCACACTTAGAGTATTGTGTTCAGTTCTGGTCACCTCATTATAGGAAGGATGTGGAAGCTATGGAGAGGGTGCAGAGGAGATGTACCAGGATGTTTCCTAGATTGGAAATCAAGTCTTACGAGGCAAGGTTAGCAGAGCTGGGACTTTTCTCATTGGAGCGTAGAAGGATGAGAGCGGACTTGATAGAGGTCTACAAGATTATGAGAGGCATAGATAGGGTGGGTGGTCAGTACCTGTTTCCCAGGGCACCAATAGCAAACACCAGAGGGCATATGTACAAAGTTAAGGGAGGGAAGTTTAGGTGAGACATCAGGGTAAGTTTTTTACACAGAGGGTTTGTGGGTACCTGGAATGACTTGCCAGGGATGGTGGTGGAGGCTAAAACATTAGGGGTATTTAAGAGCCTCTTGGACAGGCACATGGATGAAAGAAAAATAGAGGGTTACGGGGTAGTATGGGTTTAGTACTTTTTTTAAGGAATATATGGGTCGGCACAACATCGAGGGCTGAAGGGCCTGTACTGTGCTGTAGTATTTAGTGTCTAGTGATGGACAGGTGAATGGAAGGAAAGGGGTAAAAAGGGCACCAGAGGGACATGATGGGTAGGGGAGGGGAAGGGAAGGAGTAAGAGGGGCATCAGAATGGGAATGGAAAAAGAGAGGGGGGAGAAATTATCAGAAGATACAGAGCCCTTATCAGGACTGAAGAAGGGTCTTGGTCCGAAATGTTGACAGTTTACTCCTCTCCATAGATGCTGCCTGATCTGCTGAGTTCCTCCAGCAGTTTGTGTGTGTTGCTCCAGAGCTTTACCAAATTCATTTTTAAAGGACTAACAACATGTGAGAAGTTGCTCACAGTTTCAGCCCATTCTCAGCATGTAACAGATGAGAAAAATTGAACTCTCTGGTCATCAACTGCAGCTTAATATATGAGAAGATGACAGTGGCCAATCGTCCTATTGCAAAACCTTTATTACGTTTTAATTAATTGGTCAACCACACATCAATAGACAGAAGCAGATGGTACATGTACCTCTACTAAATTTCATAAAACTCAACAATCAACAAAAAAATATAAAGTATTATAATCAACAGAAGGTTGTTTCATTTCTAGATTCTACTCATGTAACATTGACAGATCATTTTGACATGATATGTGTAAACAAAACACAGGTTAAATTGTATTTTGAGGAAGTGATCTGTCATTGGATTCAGATGGCAAAGATACGCTGCTTAAGTTTTTCTGTCACTGTTTATATCATCTGAACTGCTTGAAGCGTGTCACTGCTTTGTAATGAACTCCAGCCTACGTGCTAATCTGTCTATAACACAGGGTCCTGCAGTACTGAGTGACAGCTGTTTGCTGTGTTAAATGAAACAGTGAAAAAAAATGAGTTCAGCGCTCTCAAAAAAAAAACGTTATTTGAAAAGGTCACGCTCACTGAAAGTTTCTCTGTTCTTGATGTCACTGTACAGCTGTGCTTTCATATATATTGAACCCCATTGGTCAGAAAGTAGTGCTCACAGTGGGACTGTGGTCATCTTTTTGGCTCTTTGGTCACTCGACAGTAAGTGTCCATTAGTTCATCTATCAGGTTTAGCTACTTAATCTGTCCTCCCTTGACGACTTACAGAGGCACTGCAGAACCTTTTTGTGATCATTTAAGAAGCATTGGAAGAGAACTGGAAACACTATAAATGCAAACTTCCATCCTCGTTATTTACGATCAAAGAAGTTAATGAGCAAAGTAGCGCCCGTACCTAATAAAGTGGCCATGGTCTGTACGTTCATGGCCTTTGGCTGCTGTAGCCCATCCATTTTAAAGTTCGACACGTTGTGCATTCAGAGGTGCTCTTCATCACATCACTGTTGGAACGCTTGGTTGCTGTCACCTTTTTGTCAGTTTGAACCATTCTCTTTGACCTCTCTCATTAACAATGCATTCTCTTCCACAGAATGGCCACTCGCTGGATGCTTTTTCTAAATTTTGCTTTTCGCACCATTTTCTGTCAACTCTAGAGACTGTTGTGCGTGAAACCCCCGGCAGTTTCGGGGATACTCCCTATCTGGCACCGACACGCATTTCATGGCCAAAGTCACTTTGATCACATTTCTTCCCCATTTCTGGTGTTTGGTCTGGACAGCAACTGAACCTCTGAAGCAAAACTGCATTTTTTATGCGTTGAGTTGCTGCCACATGATTGGCTGATTCGATATTTGCATTAATGAGCAGGTGAGCAGGTATACTGAAAAATGTGGCCACTGATTGTATTTGAGATATGGTCTGTGTTCTGTCGTCTTTGATTAGAGATTAAATCAAGTTCTGATCAATGGGGTTAGATGATTGCTGGATACAATTCAAAAGAGCCTGAAATTTTGTTTAGCAAATTGACCAACATGCTCCCTCCGATTGTTACCAAAAGGTCTGATTTATTAGATCTGTTATATCATGGTAGTTTGTAGGACATAATTTGAACTGTTGCTATATTTGTCCAGGAAAGACTTACTGCCTTTCAGATGTAACACATTGTTTGGAACATCTCTGAAGCTGACTTGATATTACAGATCACTGGATATGATGCACTATCAATTACTCCAAAAGACTGGAAGTAGAGTAAATACTGAAAGGCTTTTAATAACAACAAAATGGATCCACGTCCATGCTGCACGACTCTCCTGGACAGTGGGAGGAGCAGTGACACAATCGCCTTTATTCAGGGGTCTGTGGGAGGAGCCACAGGAGTAGTCAGCAGAGGGACATACCTGGCATGACCAGACAGATATACATGGTTTACCAAAGTATAGAGAGGGGAAACTTTCTTTTTATTTGCTGATCTTGCTTCATCAATAGGCAAAGATGGCTTAAGGTGCGGTCAGTTTAAAATGGCAAACCCTATAAATTACCATCCACGCCAAAGAAAACATTATTCTTCATCAAGTTGGATTGTGGCAGTGAATTTATTATTCATTACTAATTTATTATTCCAATCGAATATCATATTTGCCATTCCAGTATTTTCAAAGTACAGACTCTCAACATGAAATCCATTTTGTTAACAAGTGTTACAGGAAGTTTGGGAAACCCTTCAAAAGATGGTAAACCAGAATGATCACTGCTCAACTATTCAGATTAGTCATGAAGAATCTAAATTCAATTTACTTTCTCTAACAATTCTACATTTCCATTCCTTTATGGATTTTTCGCTGATACATTTTGAAAAAAGCATATAAATAACCTGTTTCCAGTCAGTACCAATGACACGCCGTAAATTAATCTGTTTAAATGACTACAGTTTCCCCTTTTGTGCCCTATTGGGAACCTCCAGTGTTATATTTGGCAAGCTGACAGATGCTATATGTTTGAGATTGGAAGTCCTCTTTGCTAGTGCAGTTTATGCTGTCGCCAATGACTTACCCATCCAGTTGATTTTGCAAGCACAAACACCGTGATTGATCTATTTATAGATGGCAGAGTCACATATGAAATGACTTGTTACAGAAAGGTGTGGTATCAGAAAAGTAGTGGAGAGCTAATGCATCGAGACGTTTGTTGTTCAGGGTCAGCCATGGAAGTTGCATCCCAGCTGTCTACGTGATGCGTAAGGCAGGCCAGTACAATATGGAGTGCAGGCTCCCCCTCTGCACGCGACTGATAAACTCAAAGGAATGGCAAAGTCTGCATCAGCGGCATCGCAGAAGTTGCCAGTCAGCATTGACTTCAAAGTAGGGCTGCCTTAGGGACTCCAGCTCCGGATTCTCCCTGGATTTACTCCCGAAACCTTCCCGTAAGCGGGTATAGCCGCAAGGCAGCGGAGTTTTGAGATCAGAGTTTTCCTCCTCGTAGGTGAGCGGCCAACGATGGCCGATGAGCCCCATCTGCCTGAAGCCCATGTTAAAGTAGAGGCACAATCTGATTGAGGACTTAGACACAATCACTTAGGAAAACATTGGAAATCCTTACTACCTGCCTTCCCACCAACAAGAACATATACACAGAAAGGTACTGGGAGAAGACCAGCAATGCCATCAAGTATCTAACCCAGCCTGCTTATGGACTATTGATTCCACTCTGATCAGGGAGAGGCTATGCAGCTTCCAAGCCAGGTCCACTAGGCTCAAGAATAGTTACTTCCCCAAGCCATCAGGCTGATCACACACCTCCACCCATTAACTCACCCTACCAACCCTCACTACCACTACATACACATCACCTGCCATCACTTTATGTACAAACAATCAGTCTGTATGCGTAACAGTTAATTGTCAATGTGTTTTATAGGGTTGCTTTCATATTTTTACAGTGGATTCTGGTTAATTGGGATACATTGAGACTGGTATACTTTGGCTCAATTAGTGGCTGCCCCTGTTAGCTGAAGTTCCTAATATTTATTGACAGAGGAATTCATTCTGTCTATCTTGCCATGTTCTTTTGATTGAATCAGCGCAGACACCTAGCGCAGATAACGAATTGCTGTCTCACAACGCTTTTGATGGCTGCATCCTCCAAATCTTCATTTTCATTGTAACATTCAAGATGATTGTCGATACCTTTGCAATTCCTAAGTTGTTGAAGTAGTGAAATCGTTTCATTTATAATCCCAGCCGTTTCTGGCATCTTCAAGCCCGAATACTTGAAAACATGGTGAGCAAAACCGCTCCGAATTGCCTTACTGCTTTTATGACTCTCCATCCGTCAGAATAAAAACCACCACCTATTGAGCACAAACACATGAAACTGACACTATTTAAAAACTGTAGACTCTAAGTATGGTGTAGTGTCTAACCACCATACAAATACACGTGACTGATGCTGGTTAGAAATTGTTCGGCAATGGTCTCCCGTCCCAATTAAGTGGCATAATGTCCCAAATAAACAAAAGGAATCCCAGCTATTTTCTCGATTAGTTTTGGCTCTTTAAGAGTTGTCCCAAATTAGAGGCTGCCAAGATTAACTGATGACTCACTTAACGGAAATCCACAATATTTATTGTGTTTTTTGTTTTTTTATTGTGTTCTTTATGCTTATTGTGTGTGTTTTCTTTGTACAGCATTTGATCCAGAGTAACAATCATTTCATTCTCCTTTACACTCATATACAGAAGAGTGATAATAAGCCTACTTGATCTTGATCTCCAGGAGTATGGAGGAAAAAAATCAAAACCATCAGGATGAGTCTTTATTAATTAATGAATTGGCTTTTGAGTAGGTAACAGAGGAAATAGACAAGGATAATACAGTTGATATGTAGAGAGAAGCGTAATTAACTGATGGCCGTTTGCCTGAACAAAACTAAGGTAGAGGTTGGGTAAGATATTTATTTGGCAGAGTTTCAGGGAATGAACTGGGTGGTAGAAGAAATATCAATGGGAGGGTAATTCCGAGGAAATCAACCATTATTCATTTAATCAGCATCTGTGTGCGTACATCTACTGGTGCCTCGGGACACATCTTCAGTGATGTTCCTGGAATCATCGGGTGTTTCGCGTTTTTCAACATCATATACCCTCCTCCAGGTGACCCAGCCGGGGCTGATCAGACCCCAGCTTGTGTCCAGATGGCTAGCTACACATGATTCCATGGCTCCCCTCTCTTGAGCCACAGCCATCTTGAGGCCCTTTCTGTCACATCGGTGGTACTGCGGATGGCTCTCCTCTTCCTCTCTCCCTCGATTCCCAAATTGCTGTAGGCTCTGGCTAAGGAATGGGCTGCGAATCCCCTACAACCAACTTCCACTGGGAGACACCTCATTCTCCATCCAGCCTGCTGGCAGTTGCTGACCAGTCCTGCGTACTTGGCGCTTCCTTTCAAAGGCCTCTTCCGAGCGATCTTCCCATGGGACTGTCAGCTCCAGCAGTACCACTTGCTTAGTAGACTCAGACACAAGGACAACGTCTGGTCGCAGGGCGGTGGCTGCGATATGGTTGGGGAACTTCAGCTGCCGTTTGAGGTCCACCAACAGCTGCCAGTCCCTTGTAGAGGTCAGGATGCCTGCAGATTTTCTTCTGGCGGGTATTGGCTGCTCCCCAGCTCTGACAAAGACAATGGTCTGCTTGGAGGGTCGAGACCACTTCACCCGCTCAACTCCTGCGCTGATGGCTTCATAAAGGCACAATTTAACAACAGGATTTCAAAACTGAGTTGTCAATTATATGAGTGAAAATTGACAGCATAATTGGACTGAATTTTCCCACAAAAAGAAATAGGGTGGGGAAGTGAAACCTAGTGATTATAAATGACAAGGTACACAGGTTCAGGTATGATGAAACAGGAAGAAGCAAAATAAGATGCCAAGGAAATCATACAAGGGGAAAAACACAAGAAAAGTATGAAGGTAGGAGAGAAATTAGAAGGGAACTTAGGAACTTGTCTATTGTCTATTGTCTATTGAAAGTAAAGAAGAATGTGAAAATAACAAAGCAACCACCACAAAATGCTTGGGGAACTCTGCAGGTCAGGCAGCATCTGTGGAAATGAACAGTCGACGTTTCAGGCCAAGATCCTTCTTCAGGACAAATAATCCTGGCAAGGGGCAGAAAGAAAACTCAAAACTTTATTATATGCATCAGAAAAAGAGATTAGAAAGTAGGGGAACCCATTAGGGATAAAAAAAAAAGATACTCTTATTTATGGAGGTGCAGGATATTAGGAAGTTTATTGAATATCCAAGTGTGCCTTCACTAAAGAGGTGGAATAATGCTAATATTATATGAATGAGAAGGTGAAATATTGAATGGGATAAACATAATAAAAGAGGACTTAACTCTGTATAACTTTCAAGAATCAACTTACACAGTACATTCAGGTGCATTAGGAATTTGCTGTGGTGTGTTGGCATTCAAAAATTACAAGGATAAAGAATTACTTAATGTTATTGTAATTTTCATTACAAGAGGTTAAAGTATGGATATGGAACAAAATCGTGTTATAAGAAGTGGTTTATACAGTGCAATGACTGAGGTAATAGGTAGAGGGGGATGCAGGTCGCTAACTAGAAAGGTTGATTGGGTTAAGTGCCCGGGGGGAAGAAACTTTTAAGATGGTGTGAAGTCTTTGTTAGCTTTTTTTTTTAAATGAATAAATCGGTAGGCCAGGATGAAATATGTCATAGGCTATTAAAAGATGCAAGGGATCATACGGCTGAAGCTTTTTGACTCTTCCCTGTTTAGAGAAGTGATGAGAAAAGTAGCTGAAGAACTACTGATATTGTAGTGCTGTTTGAAATGGGAGGTTAGAATAAATCAAATTATTATTGGTGCCAGGTATTTCAAATTAAGTAGTGGGAAAATTATTAGAATTTTATTATATGACAGTATAAAGCTTCATTTGGAAGAGCATAAATTATTCAAGGATATTCAGCATGGATTTGTGATGAAGTTTTTTGAAGAGGCAAGGAGAGTCTATGAGGGCAGAGCTTTTGATATCATCTATGTGGGTTTTAGCAAGGCTTTTGACAAGGTCCCAGATGGCAACTCTGTTTAAGTGTCTCGGATCCAAGGAAGACTGAGAAATTGAACCCAATGTTAGCACAGAGGCAGGAAGCAAGACATAATGCCTGAAAGGTATCTTTGTTAGTGGAATGTCGACACCAGTAGATACAATAGGCCCAACATTTTGTATTATATATTAATTGTTTAGACTTTAAAAGTGACGGTTAAGTGAGTTTACAAAAAAGAAATAATAGGCAGGTCAGTTTGTTAACAACTAGTAAATAGAATTCAATCAAGAGAATCTGGATGAGAAACAAAGCAAGTAAATACACATCAAGTGGGATGAGTACAGGTATAGGGAAAAGAATATCCACAGGTCCTTAAGTCACAAAGCAGCTCAATAAGATGGTTATGAAAATGCACAACACATTTTTGATGGACATAGCATAATAAATAAGAGCAGGAAGGATGGCTAAAATTGTACATAACTCTAATTAGACCATAGTTTGACCAGTCCTGTCCATTGTATTAGAGGAAAGATGTGACCGCAGAGGAAATTTATGTGGATGTTAAGAGAATTGAAGAAGTCTGAAGACTGAAAGTTTGGATTGTTTTCTTTGGAAAAGGGATGAAAGACTTCAGTAAAATAAATACAACAATGAAGGACCTCAAATGATAAAGAACGGAATGATTTCACTTCACAAAGGGGTGAAGACCAGGGATCATAGATGTAAAGTGACTCATGATCAAATATTTCACCTGGAGCGGGGTAGGAGTCTGGAACTCACTGCCTGAAAGAAAACATCATCACATTTAAAACATACTTCGCAACACACACAAAATGCTGGAGGAACTCAGCAGGCCCGGCAGTACCTACGGAAAAGAGTTTCAGGCCGAGACCCTTCTTCCAGACCCTTCATCTCATGTTTGTAAGACATGCATTGATATGTAACTTCAGAGCTGTGGTTTGAAGAGCTATGAATAAGTGCTGGAAGGCAAGGTTAGGCTGGGCAGCTTTCTCAACAAGCAAAGACACAGTGAGACAAACACCTTTGTACATCTTTTCGCAAATATCATGCACTCCCGTGGGCTGAAGCTGCTTTTTGTGGCTACCAGGTTTTTCCAGAACAGTGCAAAGATAACTCTAGGTCCATAATAAGTTGGGCTTAGAGGACATTATCCAAAACTAAACCCAGCCTGCAGTAAAAATCCTCTGCACTGTCAATCATCATTTCACCAATGGGCTCATGAAACTTCAGAAACATATTTCAAATGGAAGATTGACACCAAGGTTGGAGGATTAACTCTTCTTAGAACCAGTGTGGATTTATTTTATACTTTTATTCGAATGCCTTGAGGGGAAATACATGTAAATGAAAGAACCAAAATCAATGTGAATGAAGGTGGATCATCTTTTGATAAAGATATAAATGCATATCTAGAATAATGTTCAATAATTTAAGGCCTTCCCATGATTTGCTTAAGCAGTGTCCAGCTATACATCAGAGCTTGGGTAGTAGTAGTGTTTTGGGGTTAATGCTGTGTTAATTAGTTGACTGCCACATGCACTCTAGCCACATCTTGTTCAATACAATGTCGTAAGAAGAAGTGAAAAGAATTCCAGTGTCCACAGGCCAATCATTCAATGAAAGGCTGCAGGCCTTAACTGCACATCTCCAGATGTTGTATCACAGTGAAATTATATCAACTCTTTCACATCTTCTCAAGCTTCAAATGTGTTTGTCACATTTGAAGATTTTTGTTGCATGTTTTTTTAAGTGTTATATGTAAACTTACTTCCCCCATGTTACCTCACCTCAGGATACTGTGCCAATAAATAAGGTGGCTGTGTTAGTAGGAAGTTAGTGAAGGAATTGCTTTGGACGGTCCGAGTTCAATCTATCGATATTGCAAAACCGTTGAGCTAGATCACACGTGACAGCAAGCTGGCATGCGTGTAGAAGAATTCCAGCAAGCTGCAGAGTGCACGTCAGTGTGTTCTGCCTAACATCTCTGTACGCTGTAACCCAGAAGGATGGAATATGCTGGAAAGCAGATGCCCATGTGTGATGGCCACCTAACGACCAGTTGACCTCCTAACTTGCTTCTGCTTTCACCACTGAGTTGTGAACTATTTTTCCTTCTTATTGAGTGGAGGGGGATGAGATCTTTCTTATCTGACCCTTCGGCTTTAATCATCCAGTGCTTGTCCATTCAGCATGTCTCCTTCTCTTGACCTTAATTACAATGGTAAATGAAGAAAAAAAAATCCCATTTTCATTTTGCTTGAAGTAATATTAAAGCTTTCAATGAAACAATATATTTAAGTTTTAAGTGGATCTAACCTCACGTGGTCTGTACACACCAGCTGTGTGGTGAAAAAGGCACAACAGCGCCACTTTCACCTCAGACAGTTAAGGAAGTTTGGTTTGGCTCCCCCAATTCCTAAGAACTTTCAACAGGGGCATAATTTAGAGCATCCTGACTGGTTGAATCACTGCCTGGTATAGGAACTGTACCTCCCTCAATCGCAGGACTCTGCTGAGAGTGGTGCGGACAGCCCAGCACATCTGTAGTTGTGAACTTCCCATGATTCAGGATATTTACAAAGACAAGTGTTAAATAAAGGCCCAAAGGATCATTGGGGACCCAAGCCACACCAACCACAATCTATTCCTGCTGCCACCATCTGAGAATTGGTCCTGCAACATAAAAGTCAAGATCAACAGGCTCTGGGACAGCTTCTTCCACCAGGCCATCTGACTGATTAACTCATGCTGATTTGTGTGTTTTTCTGTGTTACATTAACTGTTCTATTTATTATAAATCATTATAAATTACTATGATTGCACATTTAGACAGAGATGTTACATAAAGATTTTTACTCCTCATGTAGGTAAAGGTTGTAAGAAATAAAGTCAATTCAATTCAATTTTTTAATTTCTCTTTGTTTTAAACTTTTTTTGTGCAATGTCTTAGCAACTGTGATCACCTGGGCCGTAAGGTATAGAGCTTCAATTTGCAATGCTGAAACTCTGCTTGTGGACCAGAGCACTCCATGAAAGAGCTGCGGGTGGTCGCTGGGAGCCTCACAAGCACTGAAGCTGGAGCAACGCACACAGAGTGCAGGGGGAAATCAGCAGTTCAGGCAGCATCCACGGAGGGCTTCAGTGCTGAGACTTCTCATCAGAAACCTTCATTGGGATCATGAGTCCTTAAGTGCCACCTGTTCATTCCCATCCATTGACGCTGTGCGTGAATTTCTGAGCTTGTCCGTTTACTTTTTATTTATTAAGATACTGACTTTATTTATCTATACGTATTTTTATTTATTGAGATGCAGCATGGAATAGGCCCTCAAGGCTCTTTGAGCCACACTGCCCAGCAAACCCCCAATTTAATCCAAGCCTAATCACAGGACAATTTACAATGACCGACTAACCTCCCATTTGGTAGGTCTTCAGACTGCTGGATGAAACTAGAGGAAACTCACATGGTTATGGGAAGAAACACCTTACAGGCAGCGACGGGAATTGAACGTGTACTATAAAGCACTGCGCTAACCACAATGCTATCGTGCTTTCCCTAGAGTTTGTCGTGTGTTGCGCAAGCTTTCCCGCATCTGCAGAATCTTGTGCGTCTCACAAGAGCTGAAGAACCGGCAAATGAGGTTAATGAGAATCTTGCAAAATTATGAGTTATTTTATATGGAGGCCAGGTTATGAGTAATGGTAGAAGCTAGCCAGAAGAAGAAAAAGAAGAATGCCCTTAACTCCTGATGGAGTCATCAGGGCGCCGTCATGACAAGCTTTTTGCACCGATCTTTTTGGTGATTGCTCATTATGTGGCATTTCTGTAGCATTCTCTAGTTTTTCTCTTACGAGGTTGAATTGCTAGCTCGACACTCAACCCAACACCAATGGAAAGCGTGTAAGGGAGCCGGCTGGATTTGAACTCGGGACCTTTCGCCCCGGAGTCCAGCGCTGATGCCACTACGCCACCAGCCAGTAGAAGCTAGCCAGGCCAGGATATTATTCCTTGGAGCTTAGAGGGCTGAGCAGTGACTTTAAAGACATTTACAAAATCATGTGGAGCACAGATAAGGTGAATGGTCATAATTTTTATTTTCAAAGGATTCAAGAACATTTATTATCAAAGTTTACATGTAGTATACATCCTTGAGATTCATCTTCCCCATGGACAGCCATGAAACAAAGATGAACCATAGAACCAATTCAAAGAAAAAAAAATCAAAAACCCTAACCCCGCACTTGCAAAAAAAACCCAAATTGCACAAACAGCAAAAAAAATTAACAAAACATGGAATATAAAACATAAAATCAAAAGGCATATTTCAGTTCAGTTCAGTGTTCTTTATCTGTGGGCCACCTTGATTCAAAAAGCAACAAAAAAAAAACAACAAAAAAGGACTGACCAGAAAGCTGGCAAAGGGAGCCAAAAACTGGAGATCAGAGGGGAGAGATTCAATGAGGAGCTGAAGGGCAGCTTCTTTGTGTAGGAAAGAGCTGCAGGAAGAAGTGATTGATGTGCGTCCAATAACCACATTTAAAAGACATTTGGCCAAGTACACGGATAAGAATCGTTTAGAGGAATATGGGCCAAAAGTGAGCAACCAAGATATCTTCAAGGAGCAATGCCTCAAAAAGGTGGCATCCATCATTAAGGATCCCCATCACCCAGGACATGCCCTCTTCTCATTGCTATCTTCAGGAAGGAGGTACAGGAGCCTGAAGGCACACACTCAATGATTCAGGAACAGCTTCTTCCCCTCCGCCATCCGATTCCTGAGTAGACATTGAACCCATGAGCATGATCTCAATACTATGTTTTTCCTGTTTTTTTTGCACAATTTATTTTAACTTAACCATTTAATAGCTCTCTCTCTATCGTCAGTGTTTTCTCTATTTATCATTGTACTGTTGCTGTAAAGTTAATAAATTTCATGATATATGCCAGTGATATTTAATCTGATTCTGATTCTAATTTAACTATTATATATATACACACACATATACACATACACACACACACACACACACATATATAAAGAGAGAGAGAGAGAGAGAGAGAGAGAGAGAGAGAGAGAGAGAGAGAGAGAGAGAGAGAGAGAGAGATACAGTACCAGTTGGGCTGAAGGGCCTGTTCTGTTTCCATGTTGTGTAACTCTATGATTGTATGGCATTAAGAGGTTAACACGGGGCAGGGAGCTAGCCTGAGGATGGGAGATAAGGGGTGACCATGAAGTCTGGAGTCTGATCAATGAAATTTAGCTCCTCGTTCTCCCTTCTCCCTTGGCTGCTGCTCACTCAGCAGCTCCTTGACCTTGGCAGCAATGCTGTGCACCGTTCTGGAAAATACTGCTGAGCTTTGGAAAAACGCACGAGTTCAAAAGTGATTAGATTATATCACTGTCAAAAGTTCCGTGGGATTCTGGTTCAGGTTTCTCTTCGTCAGGACTGGATGGATGTGTTTATACATAGCCATAGCTGCAGGAAAAAGTGTGAAGTTAAATGGAAACATTTGCTGAAGAAAGTAAAGTGAACTTGCCGCCGTCTCACAGACTTCAAGCGTAGCAAAGATTTTCTCGTCTAAAGATAATGTTCAGCTCAAAGGTGTCTGAAATGCAGTGCTGGGCTTGGAAGTGAGAGGTGGTTATTGTAAGTAAGAGGGAGCATTACAACAAGCTGTTTAAATGGAGTTTGGATTATTTTCTTTAAATCTGAGATTAATAGTTCAAATGTGAAGTCCGCTATACTGAGCTATCTGAAAATCACCTATCCACAGATAGGTTTTGTTTAATCATTCACACCAGTCACTATATCTGAATGTTAATTTAGTGAGTGAGTGATGTGTGTGAGAAACTGTGGTGATGTGTTAAACTGGTTTTTAAACACAAGCATATTCTGTTTGTCTTTAGTAACTTTCATCTCTCGTTTTCCATTTCTCTGAGTCTCTCATGTAAATCCAGTACTGTATGCTAATCAAGAGGTTAACCATAAATATCAACATTGTCTGTTGATCTATTAAAGAGGCAAAGACCTAAATTATTTTGGAAGGCAGGATTGTGATTCTGAAAATGAACTCCAGAAAGTCACTATAATGGAAACCTATCTGGCAGGATTCCCTTGAGAATGGAGAAGGGTCTTGCATTGGAGTGAAGCGTGAATTTCTATTCAGTTTGTTCAAAGCAGTTCTGATGCAGGGTTGATGTTTGTTGTTTGTCGTTCCTCTCCGTGCCCTGTGGCACATCGGGCGACAACCTTGCCTTTTCTTTAGCATTTGTCTGTTTTTTATGAGGCCAAGTTGCTAGCTCAATGCGCAACCCAGCACGGATGGAAAGTGTGCGAGGAGCAGGCCGGATTCGAACCTGGGACCACTCGCCTCAGAGTGCGGAACGGAGGCCATTACATCATTGGCCAGCTCTGTTGCAGGATCACCAACAGTAAATCAAAACAGGTTGCATCTACTTTTTAAATAATTATAATGAAATAATCGTCCCCAGTCTCTTATCTATACCCGTTTGCCCCTTGTGAATTTAATTCAATTCAATTCAAGTTTAATTGTCATTCAACCGTACATGAAAAGTCATGAATACAGTTAAACAAGACGGCGTTACTCCAGGGTCAAGATGCAAAATACAGTACCAACAGTCTCACACACAGCACAAAACACCCATAGCACATATAAGATCGAAAGATACAGCCGCTGAATAAAAGAGATCAAACTGAAGCCATCCAGCTGCCGAAATCTGTGGATGACCACAACAGAGCTTGTCTTCTTCCCAGCGAACAGTGTGGGGAGTCCAGCCTCGACGCCGCGCCACACCGCCCCCGTGACGTGCACCGGCTTCGACGCCTCTGAGGTCAGAGGCTTGAGGCCTAGTCCTGGCACATACAAGATAACAAGCACATTCAGGTGTCACACACAAAATGCTGGTGGAACACAGCAGGCCAGGCAGCATCTATAGGGAGAAGCACTGTCGACGTTTTGGGCTGAGACCCTTCGTCAGGACATTCCTCGTGTTTACATACAGGTGTCCCTTGCTTTACGAAAGTTCGCTTTACGCCATTGCGCTTTTACGAAAGACCTACATTAGTACCTGTTTTCGCTAACCGAAAAAAATCTGAAGAAGATCTTTGCTTTTATGAAAATAGACACCCACTTTAAACTTGTGTTTACCCCAACAAAGACTACTATGACTGTGAAGCCTTGTGTGGGCAAGTGTGCGCGCATGCATGTACATGCCAATTTTTTTCTATAAATCGGTTTTGGCTAAATATTCCCAATTCTGGTAAGTGAAACATACATTATTTCTAATTTATATAGGCTGTGTATTTATCATATCATTCCCGCTTTTACTATATGTTCGTGCTATTTTAGGTTTTATGTGCTATTTGGTAGCTTATTTTTTTGGGTCTGGGAACGCTCAAAAATTTTTCCCATACAAATTAATGGTAATTGCTTCTTCGCTTTACGCCATTTCGGCTTCCGAACGGTTTCATAGGAACGCTCTACCTTCAGATAGCGGGGGAATCCTGTATAGGATCTCAGTAAAACACAAACACACATGCCATGTCTTTGAGGGTCATAAACATGGAAACAGGACATTCAGACCACCGAAACTATGGTAACCATCAACTACCCAGCTACATTAATTCTCTTACTCACATCAGTCCCTTCCAGATTCTTCCTCTCACATAGGCAGCAGGGAATTTTGCAGTAGGCAATTAACTTACCAAAGCTCACACGTCTTTGGGTTTGTGTGAGGAAACCCGTGTGGTCACAGGGAGAATGTGAAGACTGTACACAAAGAGCAACCAACATCAGGATCGGACTTGAGATACTGTGGAGCAGTCAGGCAGCAGGCCTCCTAGTTGTACCACTGTGTAAGCCTTGTTCTTATTTTTTTGTTACGGTAGGGTATTGGCATCACTTTATCATCCATGCAGAGGTGAGATCTCATGCCACCAATGATGATTGTATCTATCATAGATCAATGAACCACCTGTTTGTCCACTTATCCACTTGGAGCTAGCCAATTTCAACTGTGATGTCACCACGCACTGTTTACAGTTCAATCTCGGACAAGAGAAAAAATCCACCATTGCTGGAAATTCAAGCAATGTACACACAAAATGCTGGAGGAACTCAGCAGGCCAGGCAGCTGAAAAGCGTCCTGATGAAGGGATTTGGCCCCAAACGCTGACTTTTGACTCTTCTCTATAGATGCTGCCTGGCCTGCTGAGCTCCTCCAGCATTTTGTGTGTGTTGACCACACACCGTAGTTGGCTTCAGTCAATTCAACAGTTAACTGTGATGGTAAAATTGAGCAGGACTGCCATTCCCCGTTGGAGGTTCAAAGCCTTCCCAAAGAATGAGAGAGGAAATAAAGAAAAACTTAGATAAGGTATTGTAGCAGAAAATATTGTGTTACTTAATATCAGCGATCTGAACTTATCCAAAGAAAAAAAGAGTAAATCGCACCGCTGTCGGGTATGTGTAAGGCTGCTGTTGAACAGGGCTCCAAAGGGCAAATATTGTTCAGAGCTTTGGCATAAATTGACACTGAGGTCAAAATTTTGTTCCCTGCCTCGACTGTCCACAGAAGGGTCACTGGCAAAGAAGGTGGACAGTTGGGGTCAGAGTCAGGTTGGTCTGAGTTCTCTGGTGTACATGTAGCTTGGTACTTGGAGGCTCATGTTTCACCATGTAATAAAGCTTGTTAAATCCTTCATTTGAGGCGTGTCCTTGCTGACTGAGGAATTCTAATCCATTATGGCCTTGGCACCAGGCCAAAGCTGCATTCCTTTAAGCGTTAAGGCAGAGCTCACATCTGCAGGTGTACAAAATCAATGTTTTCAACCCATTTTTATCTTTTTCATCCAAGATCCTGCCATCTCCCCAGTAGTGAATACACCTTAGTGACAACACTCTATCATCCTCTTTTCTTATTCTGTTTGAAGCACAAGTGTCTAGTCTATTTTGTTTTGATTTTTTTTTTATTTTCGTTCCTCTGCTAACATGGGCCACACCAGACATGGCTCTGCGTCTCTTTATTCCAATTTTACCACTGAGTTGTACCTTTTGAAATGCGTTACTTCAGAGAAGATTGAAACCAAAATTTCTCTGCTCTCCTGTAGTTAAACCTAACTTCAAATAGGAGCCTTAGTACACCAGTTGGTCTAAAGTCAGCAGAAAATTCCCACATTCAAACATTGCCACCAATAGGGACGGATTTTGCTGGTGTACCTCAGCTGCTGTTTGAAGTTAAATTTAACTTCAGGAGGAATCTTGGTATGTATCTGTCCTATCTGCTCTGAGGGAATTTTGTTATCTCATTAATAACAAACAAAGCTTAGAAAGAACTAGAAAAAGCAATCTTGAGCAAAAGAAAATCTGCAGATGCTATAAATCCAAGCGACAGACACACAAAGTACCGGAGGAACTCAGAGGGCCAGGAAGCAATAATGGAAAAGAGTGCAGTCGACATTTCGGACCGAGACCCTTTATCGGGACTCGGTAACATTTCTCAGTCAAAAGCAATCCTGATCTCAGTAACATGTCCAACATTCAAATTCCCAGACATCCACAAACAGGTTTCAATTTGCAACTGGAATCTTTTTTTTGTGCTTGGCAATTCTGAATTTGGTGATCTAATTGTTTCGGATTATACGCACAGCCCGTAGTGGTTAGCAGAACGTTTACAGTATGGAGGACCCAGGTTCAATTCCCGTCACTGTCTGTAACAAGTTGTTGCATTCTCCCTGGGACTGCGTGGCTTTCTTCCGGGTGTTCTGGTTTCCTTCCACAGTCTAAAGACGTACCAGTTGGTATGTTAATTGGTCATTGTTAAATTATCTTGTGAATAGGCTGGGGTTAAATCAAGAGCTGTCAGGCTAGGAAGAGGCTATTCCGCACTGTATCTCAGTAAATCAATAAATACCCAAAGTCTTTTTGCATTGTTACTTCCCCTGCTGGACCGTTCTGCTTTTTGCAATTTGCAAATAGGTTTAAAAAGGCCAACCTGCAGCATCAGGGGCAAGTTAAGCATACTCCGTTGCAAGCCTAGCATCCTTATTTGTAGATAACAATGATCGCCTCCATAATTGTATCCTTCTCATTATCAATTAATCAACCAGTAACCAATAACCAAAAAAAAATGGAAAGCGATCAAACAGAGCATGACACATCAATAACCCGTCTGAAATTAGTAGATGACATCCTATTGTCGGTTTTCTAAAACCAAAAGAATTTACCCTAACAATTTAAAAGCTACTTTAATACAAACCATCCATTAATGGCGTAATATATGCCTGGCAAGATTCTGCATGAAATAGAGGACTTCGAACTGATTAAATTACCTCCCTGTCCACTAGTCCAGAGAAGCTACTAAATCATGAATCATACAATATAGTCTCAGTACAGACTAGGGGATGCACGGTGAATTTTGATGTTAGCAGGTTTCCCTTTACTCCAGATTTTCTTTTACCTTTAATGCTAATTGCTTTATCTGCATTCTGAAGCAACCCTCAGTCGGAGGTGAATGACAGCATAGGAAAAAAATGGCTAATAAATGATTGATATATTTTGCACTGATGTACTGTACTTCTGTGAATGTGTTCAACATTCTGAGCCACCCTTTAGCCACAGCTAGCCTTCAATAATTAACTATTTGCCTATGATGTTCAAAGAAATTTTATAATTCTATCAATATCTTATTTCAAAGCTTATTCCTATTTATATTTCTAATTGGTATATATTTCTAATCTGTTCCCTTTTTTTGTTTTATAATAAAATGTAACAAATGTTTAAGAAAAGTTGTTTTATTAATTGTATTCAAATGCTTCATGTTAATCCACAAGTGCCTTCTTTGTGAATAAGCAAATGGACGTGGAAATGTTTATTTGCGTAGCCCAATTTCTATCTTGCAGGCTAGAAATTACTGTTAAACACTCTTCTGCAAACACAAGAGGGAAGTTAATACATCTTTCATATTGAATGCCATGTTTCCTGTACATAACTCTGATTAATGCTGGAATTTGCAATCTGCTTTAATAGCTATCATTTGCTAGAATGAACCTCAAATAAAACAAACTATTATTCGATCTCTACTTGCACTAGAACAAATCTAACTTAATTCATTGGTTACAGAGAACTGTAAGTAGGACCATCTTATGTACTGCCTGTTATGCCACTAGCGTTTAGGGCAGCATTGAAGGTTCTCCAGCTCTGCTGGTGTTCAAGGCTTCCTTCGTCATGTCAGTAGCTTCCTCGCGGTTTTCACTACAGTCCGTCATGCAAATCCTGGATCGAGGCTCAGGAATACTGCCGCACTCAGATGTAGAAGGATTCTTCATTGCCGTTTTCATAACAATTTGGTTTTATCAGTCAGGGTTGTTAACCCTGAGCTGGACACCCGAACCTGGAGGACCGCTGGACCACTCTTAGTCTGGCCTCTACCCTTTGACCTGTCTGGCACGGGACATCCTACCAAGAGCCAAAACATAAAGCGCTGACTCCAGCCAACAGAGCTCTCTGGGTCATTAGGCAGGTAAGCCTCCGCACCGCAAAACAAGGTTCTGGTCCTCTTGCAGGCAATCAAATTTGGAATATATCAATTTATGATGGACAAAACTAGAGCCAAGTTCTATTTTCGTAAATATTTTTGGTTCCTCTTGGAACATGGAAGCATGAAAAATGACCTTGGAAGTGTTATGAGCTACCAGCTCATTAGATGTGTTTTGACATGAAGCACCAGGATGAAATACTGAGAAGGATATCAATCTGTTGTGCAATCTGTACTTGAGACAAGCTAAAACGCACCCATATCCAGGCCAGGTTGAGCAAGATTTTTTTTTCTCAGTCTACCTGAGGTAGGTAACTAACTACGGTATTTATTATTAAAAGACTTTTTGGAAATCAAAGTTGAACTTCATGTACTGCATTTCAAGCTTCCAAACTCCTCTTCTTGCAGAGCTAAAGTTCAAAAAGTATATAAAAGAGTGGATGAATATTTAAAAATAATTACTTATTGCCTGAAGGTAAACAAAAAGGAGATAAATAATTAATCACACTGGGAAAAGCACCTCTGTGAGACAGCTTGTAAATTCAGTACGCTTTCACACTGCCATGCTGGATTCAAAGCAAATCATTCTGGAGTCCCGCGTATGAGGATCATTCTGAGTTAGTCAAGGTAGGTAGAGGACCTATCCTGCACCCATCGTATGAATATAATTACAAAAAAAGCACAACAGCGCCTCTACTTCCTCAGGAGTCTGCAGAGATTCGGCACGTCATCAAAAACCTTGGCAAACTTCTACAGATGTGTGGTGAACAATCTGCTGCTGGTTGCATTGCATCCTGGGATAGGAACACCAACGTCTTTAAGCGGAAAGTCCTATGAAAGGTAATGGATTCGACCCAGTACATCCCAGGTAAAGCCCTCCCAGCCGTTGAGCACATTTACATGAAATGACGCCATGGAAAAGCAGCATCCATCATCAAAACTCCTCACCACCCAGGCCGTGCTTTTTTCTTGACGCTGACATCAGGTAGAAGGTCCAAGAGCCTCAGGACTCGCACCACCAGGTTCAAGAACAGTTACTACCCCTCAACCATCAGGCTCTTGAACAAAAGGGGACAACTACACTGATTCTTTTCTGGTGTTTCCACAACCAATAGTCCCTTTTGCCAATCAACTATCCAGCTCTTAGCTTCATCCCTCCCCCTCCTGTCTTCTCCTATCATTTCGGATTTCCCCCTCCCCCTCCTGCTTTCAAATCTCTTACTATCTTTCAGTTAGTCCTGACAAAGGGTCTCAGCCCGAAACGTTGACTGTACTTCTTCCTATAGATGCTGCCTGGCCTGCTGCGTTCCACCAGCATTTTGTGTGTGTTGCTTGTCTCACTTTAAGGACTCTTTATCTTTTTATTTCATGCTCTTGTTATTTATTGCTATTTATTTATATTTGCATTTCACAGTCTGGTGTTCATTGCTCCTGGTTACCGCTTCTGTTCGATAGATTTGCTAAGCATGCCTGCAGGAAGAAATACCTCAGAGTTGTATGTGGTGGCGTGTACACACTCTGATAATAAATTTTATTTTCAACTTTGTATTTACATAAGGTTGCAATCTACGGCTATTTAAGAGACCCATCACCAAAACCATAGTGGGAGAATTGGTCTGGAATTGTATAGTCTTTCTCTGAAAATTTAACTGACAAAAACAGCTTAGTATTTGAAGGAGCTCAGAAAGAAGCATCAATGGTGACAAGCACATCAATAGAATAAGGGCTTCTATCTTCATGTTCAGTCTTGTGATTCATCAAATTTCAGCATGTTGCCAGCACATGAAAATGAAGAATGCCGAAGCTATTTTCACCATTTTGGAAGATCGACCAAGTTCCCTTAGGCTGGATTACCTGTACCATTAAGGTCCTACGATGCCGTGGGGAAGACTTTATATTAACCCAAACAGCAGCTCACATTGTGCTAATGCTAGATTTTTGTTGAGGTCTGAAGTCTTCAGAACTTATGACTGAATAATGTGCACCTTTTTACCTCAGTTCAAATCAGCAACATCTGATGACCACATTGTGTTAATCCCTCTGACTCTGACTGAATAACACAGCAACTGCAAGGACCAACAATGAAGTAATTTTGCTAGCATCAAACTGGGACAAAAACAATGGGAAAAGGGGATTACCACATATCCATTATCAATACTTTTAAGTAAGCAATCCTACTTCCTGGCTACGTTAAGGGTTACCAGTCAAAGTGAGATATAGTGGAACTAAGCTACCAACAATATTGGGCAGCCTACCGTATTTCCTGATACTAGAAATTTAAAGAACAATTTGTTTCTGAGGGAAATGATTATTATGACATTAAAATTCTCTGATTGAGAAAATGCTCAGCTGGCATAGACAGCACTGTGGCACAGCAGTTAATGCTCCAGAATCCAAGATGGATGCCAACCTGATTCATTCCATGAACATGGGTGTTTCTCTTAGCTGCTCCGGTTCCCTTCCAGATCCCATACGTAGGCTGGAAGGTTGATCAACTGCTGCAAATTGCTACTTAATGCAGACGCCTGGCAAAAGACCCAAAGAAAAATTAATGGGCATGTGTAAGAAAGCAGGTTTGAAGTTGACTGGGGCAAATGAAGGGGATTGAGACTGTTGCCATTGGTGCACTGTGATCTGGCATGAGCCCTAGTGGGCCGAATAGCCTACTTCTGTGATGTAAACATTATGCATGCAACATTGTAAGATGTGGAGAAAGCACTGGGACATATGGCAGTGGCTGGGATGGCAAAAAAATATGCAGGAATGTAGCGATGCTGTCAAACTGCAAGTGAAGGGATCTCTACTCCTCCAAGAAGTTCTGAGCACATCAATAAGGACAGTGGAGAGATTTAGACAAGAAGAGAACTGGAGGAGATAAAATTGCACTGTGGATTGTGATAGGAGATGTGGTGTAAGATGACTGTTCAATAGCTCTCGAGGAAGCAGTAGGATGAAGGTGGGAGGGGGAAGGGGGAGGTCACAAAAGGTGAGAACCAATGGAGCAGAGGAATGGTCTCTCAGGGAGAGACTGCAACAAGGGTGGAGATAGGGCCCGTAGCTTCCTGGGGGCAGGGAGGTGGGGTCTTATGGTGGAATTTGATCAGATCTTCTCAGGGAGCGGGGTCTGGAAAAGCACTCCTACCCTTCTAATCCATAAATTAAAACAAGTGCCTTCTGACTGGGCCAGTTTCTGCACCCACCTCCCCATCCCTTCACTCATCAACTTCCCTGAGACCCGGGTACTTTTGCCATCGGCCCCGAATTTCACTTTCTGACACAAACTGAGCAACATTGTCATGTTAATTGAGATAGATCACAGATCCACCTCTCCAGAGCTGATTTCTGACAACTGCCTCGATCTCATTGTATTTAAACCATCAGCTGGCGTGAGATGAAGTTGAAATTCCACATTTTCATTCATTGAGATCATCATCACCTGCAACTTGCTTGGGGTTTTCCAGCACAACTTCCCACAATCATACTCTATCTAAATGTAATGACATTTATATCTATGGAATTAATGGCTCCATTTAAAAACAACTTGAGCGTATTAGGCATCTGAAATGCAGTTCACAGAAAAACAACACTGAGGAAACTTTATGACTTTAGGCTTCATCAACAAAAAAGGTTTTAAGGAATATTTTACAGGAGGAAGAAAGATGCAGTGGCAGAGATAGACATCTAGATTTGGTAGTTCAAAGCACAATCATCCACAGTGGACCAATTACATCTGGGCAGTCTCAAGTGGGCAGAGTTGTGAGTCTATGATTTTGGAGGAGGTAGCAGAAATGAGGAGGGACAAGGCTCTGGAGGGTACTGAAAACACGGATGGAAAATTTATAGTTGAGCCATTGCTTACTCCGGAGTCGGTGCGGGTAAGCAAGAATAGGGATCAGTACGTAAGCCTAAATTCAAAATATGTCACAGGGAATTTGGATGACCTTAATCTTATATTGAATACAATGGAAGAATTTGCTCAGAGAGGCATTTGAACAGTCAAGCCTGCAGTGATAAGGGTGCTGGTGGGCATTTTTGCAGCAGAATATGCTGAGTTAGGGCCGTGCTGACCTAAGTAACAGAGAGTGAAATAAACCATTTTGAAGATGGCTGGGATTAGTGTTATGAAGATTGTACTAGGGTTAAGCGGACACCGAGGTTGGAAGTAATTGGTTTCAGACAGTCAGCAAACCAGTTGAGTCACGGTGGTTTGGTGGCGTGGGTGTGGTAAACCATGTGTACCTGTCTGGACACGCCCCTCTGCTGACTACTCCTGTGGCTCCTCCCACAGACCCCTGCTGACTGCTCCTGTGGCTCCTCCCACAGACCCCTGCTGACAGCTCCTGTGGCTCCTCCCACAGACCCCTGCTGACAGCTCCTGTGGCTCCTCCCACAGACCCCTGGATAAAGGCGATTGGGGCACCGCTCCTCCCTCAGTCTTTGACATGGTCCATGCTCCCTTTTTGCTGTTAATAAAAGCCTATCGTTCACTTCTAGTCTCCTAGAGTTATTGATGGTGCATCAGTGGGGTTGTGCTGACAAGTGGCAGGGAAAATCAGGGCTCTGGACCTGAGTAACTAGTACAGACTACTAGCTATGGCAGAAAAGTCAGTGAGGTGGGGGACAAAGACTGTAGGATGAAAAATAAGGAACTAATGTGTGAAATCAGAGCAGGAGTTGGCCACTCAGGCCTTGAAACCTGATCTGCCATTTAATAAGATTACAAATGGTCTGAATGCACCTCAGCCCACATTCCAGTGTAGATTGGAAACCATTCAAATCCTTGCTCTTCAGGTATCCCCAAATGACTGCCTAAAACATATTCCAAGTCTCTGCTTCCACTGAGGAAGAGAATTCCAAAATCTCTCAACTCTTTGAAAGGAAAAGTGTTTGCGCTAATCTCTGCCTAAATATGCAACCCATTATTTTAAATAGTTTTATATTCTCCTATGATAGGAGGAAGTTTCCTCTCCACATTCATCCTATCATGAACTCTCATGGTCTTACTGTTTTCTACAAGATTAACCTGTCCAATCCAACCTCAGAAGACACCCAACCATTTTACATATTATTTCAGTAAATCTTTTCTGAGCTGCTTTCAATTTATTAGAATATTCTTTAAGTAAGGAAAACAACATTGCATACTATACTCGTGATGTAGTCACACCAACACCCCTTATAACCTAAGTATTAACTTCCTATACTTGCTGTATTTATGCTCCAGCATTTACAAATAATGCACTGGGAGATCTTCCTGTCCTTCAAAGCTCGTCTGTGCTCCTTCACCTGTGTCTTTAGACCTAGCCAATGACAGCAAACAAGGATAACATTTCGAAGTTCATCCAAAGAACAAAACTCTGTCTCTCTCTCTTTCTCACACACACACACACACACACACACACACACACACACACACACACACACACACACACACACACACACACACACACACACACACACACATGCACACACATACATTTCTTCTGTATTTATATATTTTTTTATAGAATGTGTCCCCATATGGTTGCTTTTAAGCAGGATACATTGTCTATCATAAAGCAGAAATCTTACGTATTCTTGTCATTAGCTTGATATTTTGGATTAGATAGGAATGTAGGAAATCATTCAGTAAAAAGTATTTACAGTACCAGAAAGCAAATGGTAAAATATATTCTTCATGCTAACACTAGATTAAACTTCAGCTTTCATTTCAGTCTTTAAAACTCTTGTGGTAAGACCTCTAAACAAGCACCTGTAAATGTAAGATTTCAATACAGTATCCAATACAGCTCTTAAAAGAATTCAAGAGCAACTCCTGTATCTGGTGAGAATGAAAAGTGTGGAACTTGCTCCCACATGAAGTGGTTAAAGGAATAACAAGGACACATTTAAGGGAAATCTAGATAAGTGCATGAAGGAGAAAATCACAAGAAATGACAGGGTTAGATGAAGTGGAAAGGAAGGAACTTGTGTGCAGCATAAATATTGGCCTTAAACAGATGGACTGACTGACCTTTATCTCTGCTGCAAACTCGATGAATTATTGTACGTTTCGACAAGAGTATTAAACCTCTGTCAAAACTGATGAAAGCATATTTTAATCCATACACTTGCATGCATGTTGGTCTTGTACATATTAGAAAAGCTGGCATGCCAAGATAGGATTGATAGCAACCATAAGCAATGTTCATTATTCCAAATGATGGTACATAGCAACTTAAAATCAAATGCCCCTTTTCCGAGAGAATTCCGAACCTCAGTACTTTGTGTTAAGAAAGTTGTCCCTCTGGTGCTTCCTGCTTCCTCCCCTCTCCCTTCCCACTTTCTCAACCATGATTCCCCTCTCCCTGCCCCTTTCCCACTCTCAGTTCACAACAGAGACCCATTTCAGAATCAGGTTTATCATCACTCACATATGTCATGAAATTTGTTTTTTTTTCAGCAGCAGTAGGGTACAATGGATAAAATTACTCCAGCACTGTGCAAAAGTCTTAGTTACTCTGGATATATTTTTGCGCCCAAGGCTTTTGCACAGTTCTGTAAGAGTTGGCTATTGACCTCAGGAAGTGGGAAGTGCCCATGATCATGGTGCTGAGATCAAGCGTGCTAAAAGTTTCAAGTTCCTCAGAGTGAGTACCACAAATCGCCTGTCCTGATCAAATCACGTAGATGCTATGGCAAAGAAAGGTCACCAGTGACTCGACTTTCTCAGGAAGCTAAAGAAACTTGGCACGTCTCCTTTGCTCCTCACTAGTTTTGATGCATGTACCATAGTCAGCATCCAATCTGAATGCATAATGGCTTGGTATGGCAACGGCTCTGCTCCCGACCACAAGGAAATGCAGTGAGTTGTGGGCACAGCTCAACACATCACAGACCGCAGCCTCCCCTCCATGGACTCTGTCTACACTCCTCACTGCTTCAGTAAAGCAGCCAGCATAATCAAAGATCCCACCAAACCTGGAACTTCTCTCTTCTTTCCCTTCCCTTTCGGCAGAAGATACAAAAACCTGAAAGCATGGACCACCAGGCCTCAAAGCTTCCATCCCACTGTTATATGATGATTGAATGGTTCCCAAGATGGACTCCTGACCTCACAATCTAGCTTATTGTGACCTTGCGCCTAATTGTCTACATGAGATGGCCTTTGGATGTAACTGCAAGATTTTATTCTGAACTCTGGTGTTGTTATACCTTGTACCACCTCAATGCACGATATAATGAATTGATCTGTGTGGATGGCATGCAGGACAATTTTTTCATTGTATCTCAATACATATGAAAATAATAAACTAATTTAATCATTTAATTTATCAATTATATATTTTTATCTGATAGGCCCTGGTGTCTCTTTAGTATATTGCCTGTCATAATGCAATTAATAGATTCAATGTACTTCTAATTCAAGTTGGGCTATTCCTCATTTTATTGTACCTAGTTGTAGGGTACCACTGTGTAGCTGTAATGAGAATTATGGTGCAAATTAAAGTAACTGTCTAAATTGGCAAATTTACTGTTCACCAAAATGTCAGGTTTTATAGTGTTTTATTCCTTCTTTTTCTCTACCGTTAAAGCTCAGCTCCTGCCAGTGATATAATCTTTGAAGAATACTATTGCTGTTTTTCTTTGAAATAATTTACGTCATCACATGTTACTTTATTCAAAATAGTCAGGCTGATAACTTAAGCATTGATTAGGTAAATTACACAACTGATTAAGCAGTTAATAAATTATTTAAAAACATTCATAGACGAATGATTTGCTGTCCTTGTTGATACGTACTTGCTGGAGTATGTGACCAGGTATGGAGTCACTAAATCATGGAAATGTACCACATGCAAACAGGCTATTCTGCCCTTTTCATTCAGTGAGCTCCTTTCCATATTAATTCCATCTCCCACGCTTGGCTTTTCTGAGTTTCATGCAGGGGGTGGGGGGGGGGACTTTGATGACTGTGTTGCCGCTCTTTTTTGTGCGGGGAAGGGGTGAGTTTGCTGTTTCTCTCTGAACTGACTTCTGTGGTTTTTCTTTGCTTCGTGGCTATCTGGAGAAGAAGAATCTCAGAGTTGTATACTGCATATATAATTTGATAATAAATTAACCTTTGAACCTTTGGCCCATAGCCATCTATGCCTGAACAATATAAATTCTCATTTAGATGCTTCGTAAACACTGTCAGTGACTCCGTTTCAGCTACTCTCTCAGGCAGTGCATCTCAAGTCTTTACCACACTCTGGGTGAAGAAAGTACCACTCACATGCTCTATCAGTCTCTTCCCTCTTACCCCAAAGCACGCGTTCCCGTTTTGTTTATCTCTAATATGGGGGACGGCTTTCTGCAGCCTAACCATCCTACTCATGACTCCATATATGAGGGACTTCTCCTTCCCAAATAGCTATGGTTGAATTGTTTTATCTTAGTTAGAAGTCTATTCAGTTCTCATCAATAGTATGAACATTTTTGTTTTCAGCTCACCTTTTTATCAGAATATTTATTTATTTATTTATTGATTGATTGAAATACAGGGTCGAATATGTCCTTCCAGTCTTTCGAGCTACGCCACCCAGTAATGCCCCGATTTATCCCTGGACTAACCACAGGACAATTTACAATGACCAATTAACCTACCAATCGAGACATCTTTGGACTGTGGGAGGAAACCAGAGCACCCGGAGGAAACCCACATGATCTCAGGGAGAACATACGAACTCCCTACAGGCAGTGGTGGGAAATGAACCTTGGTTACCTGTACCACAAAGCAGTAGGCTAACCACTACACCGCTGTGCCTCCCCAATATACATTGGACAGAATAAATAAGTAAGAGAATCTTCCAATCCACTCTACAATAAATCTATCAGTTAAATTTGGACAAACACGAGATGCTGAAAATCCAAGTAACACTCAGAAAATGCTGGAGGAACTCTGCAGGTCAGGCAGCATCTATGGAAAAGAGTGAACAGTTGACGTTTCAGGCTGAAGTATATTGGCAGGTTTACAAGCAGTGACCACAGATGAAAATTCTCCATTATAAGTTATAAAACGTCATGAAATCCATTTATTTTTGCGACAGAATGTAATGTTTTAGGTGACCATATATAGTTAGGAAGAAATTTCACACATTTAACCATTTTATTAAAATAAAGAGTATTTTTCTTATTTGGATATATGCTTGTATATATAAATAACACTTTATTTTATTAAAATAATTGAATAGCATTTCTTCTTTGTACTATATGATTCACTTACAACAAATGGATTATAATTTCATTATTTTTCATTACACCAAGAAAATTATCGCTTAAGATGTTTGAACAAATTAGTACTGTTAACACAAGGGAAATGTAAATGTCTAGACAGTATTTGGGGGGTTAACAATAAGCATAAATTATGGTTTAGTTGAAGTGAGAGAAATAATTGGGTTATCCATCTTCTTTTCCTTTCCATCCTTCCCTGTTCCCAGATTAAGTTAATTCAAACATCTTTTTGCAAAGATTTGTGAATCTACTCCTCATACTGCAAATGAATTAGATTGCACGTGAACCAGTTTATAATATTGAGGTTACAAAATACAATTGAACATCAAGGCTATGGGTACTGATTGAATATATTACCCTACCTACCGGGGCACTCCATTTAGTGTATTCACAAAATTACATGCAAACAACCTGCCCCTTAAGAGCCTGCTGACTGCCAGTGTACCTCAACATTTATCACTGTGTATTGTGTTTGCCAACATTGGGAATACTGGCACTGAAATTAATTGTGCTCTAAGCATTCAGCTCCAAAAATGACAGCAGCCTTGATGGAATGCTGCATTACAGGTACCCAGCGTTTCTCCAGAGATCGGTGAAAAATTAATTGGTACAAAAAAATTATTTCATAATAATGAAGATACTTTGATTGAAGTGTGGTGAAGAATGTATTGTGGAAAATTTCTGACCTAAAAGGTGGAGAATCATTTTAGTTATTGTTTACAGTCTAATTATAGGACTATCAATTAAACAAGAAAGAGCAGGGCACCGGTGAAGGTGTTGCAAAGCTGTAGACTGCTGATCGCTCCGAAGACATTTATTGTGAAAGCAAGAGTTTAGCCTGAATTCCAGCCTTTACTTTCTGTTAGATTATTATTGAAATGCAGCTTGGATTTTAAAAAAATATTGTTAAAAAGTTCAATGGTCTTGAAAATACACAACATTATTTTTATAAAGGTTGGAGATCATTACAAGATGATAACATAGCCACTTTTTTTTCTATCCAGGGACTTGATGTCTTCTTGTATTATCACCTTCTAGCTATCCTCCTCCCAAACTTTATATTCTGACACCTTCCCCCATCCTTTTCAGTCCTGAAGAAGGATCTCGGCCTGAAACATCGACGATTTATTTATTTCCATAGATGCTGCTTGATCTGCTGAGTTCCTCCAGTATTCCGAGTATGGATTTCCAGCATCTGCAGACCTTCTTATGTTTTTGCATCATCATTGTTACATTTTCTACTTGAGTGTTACAGATTGGTGCATGGCTATTCAGCTCATTGAGTCTATACTAGCTCCTGCAGAGGAATCCTAACAGACCATCTCCTCCCTAATCCTCTATTCCCCAATTTCACCATAACCCATTCTACCTGTAAAGCTCACCGATTCGACCTGATTCTCCTATCACAGAATGGGGACAATTTCACCATTTAACAGCCCTCAAAGACGTGGGAGGGAACTGGAGCCTGGCTTGAGGGAACATGCAAACACAACACAGTCAGCACTCAAGGTCAGGAGTGATCCCAGATCATGGAAGCTATGAAACAGCAGTACTGTGCCCCACTTTAACACTGATATTTACATTCTGTACTTCAGCATAATCATTTTAATCTTCAAAGCATGATTTGAAATGAATAATGACCTTTCATAAATTGTATATTTCATCACAAGAATGATTAAATTACACATCAATACATCGATAGCTCCAATGCCTTCATTTAAGTATTTACTGAAAAGACTCATCCTGTGTCAAAATGTGGGCTTCAAGTGAATATTTTTAGCTTTCAGCTGTTGGAAAGAACTCTCATCCATATTTACAAATTCTGAGCATGTGCAGATTGAAGTAGCCAGCAGGCAATTTATGAACCCACATGAGCTGCAAAACAAAAGAAAAACAAAAATGCTGAAACAAGAGAAAATCTACAGATTCTGGAAATCTGAGCAACACACACAAAATGCTGGAGGAACTCAGCAAGCCAGGCAGCATCTATGGAAAAAAGTAATCAGTCGAAGTTTCAGGCCGAGACACTTAAGCAGGATAGAAACTATCCTTCAGGTCAGCCAGTATCTATCAAGGGAGAAACTGGATAAACGTTTAAAGTCAACGACTTTCCATTTGTTAAGGGTTGATGATTTAATGACCACGGCTTGTAAATATTTACTTTCTCTGATGATTTTGAAAGTAATTACATTTTCAAAGCTTATTTTCACACAGGTCTTGTATTTATTTAAATTTATGTACAATTTGGGTGGTTGAGGAGATTTGGTATGTCAGCATAAACACAGAAATTTCTATAGATGTACCGTGGAGAGCATGCTAACTGGTTAATCACCGTCTGGTATGGAAGGGAGGGGGTGGTGGGACGGGGGGGGGGGGGGGGGGTGGTAGCTACCGCACAGGTTCAAAGTAAGCTGCAGAGAGTTGTAAACTTAATCAGTTCCATCATGAGTACCAGCCTCCATTTTATCCTGGATAGCTTCAAGGAGCAATGCCTCAAAAAAGTGGTGTCCATCATTAAGGACCCCCATCACCCAGGGCATGCCCTCTTCTCATTGCTACCATCAGGAAAGAGGGACAGGAGCATGAAGGCACACACTCACAGAAACAACTTCATCTCTCTGCCATCAGATTTCTGAATGGATATTGAACCCATGAACACTATCTCACTGTTTTTTTTAAAATTTCCTTTTTTTGCACTATTATTTAGTTTAACTATTTTTATATATATTCAGCCCCCTTGGAAGTTTTCATGTTTTGTTGTTTTACAATATTGAATCACTGTAGATTTAATTTGGCTTTTATTAATTTGGCTTGGAAAACTTCCGGCGGGGTGGAGGGTGAATACTTTTTGTAGGTACTCTGTGTATATATATGTGTGTATATTGACTGTAGTTTACAGTTTTCATTTCTCTCTCTACTATCACGTATTACATTGTACTGTTGCTGGAAAGCTAACAAATTTCACAACATATTGCATCAGCCATGATGAAATGGCAGAGCAGAATCGACGGGCCAAATGGCCTAACTCTGCTCCTATATCTTATGGTCTTCGATGCCAGTGATATTAACCCTGATTCTGACAACATATAGATCACGTGAACTGGAACAGAATGTATAGACTTTGATTATGGTTTCTCTGTAGAATTAAGAGAAATAGAATTGGATCTGAAGGATGAATTGCTATCTGCAGAGGCTGGCTAGAGGGTTAAAAAGTTTCCTTTTTCAATCTTCACTGAAATGTAAGCACTCTGTATAATAATACTTTGGAAGTGGAAACAATGGACTTCTTGATGCTTTGCAAGTTCCCTTGAGTCCACATGCAGAAATATACTCGGTGTCCACTTTATTAGGTACACCTGTACACCTGCTTGTTAATACAAATATCTAATCAGCCAATCATGTGGCAGCAACTCAATGCACAAAAACATGAAGATGTTCCGGAGATGCATAGACCAAACATCAGAGTGGGGGAGGGAAACATGTTCCAGCTGACTTTGACCGTGGAATGATTGTTGGGGCCAGACCATGATTGTTCAGGATGAATGATTGTTGAAGTAGAATGACTGACAGAATAATTGTTGGTTTGAGTATCACAGAACTGCTGATCTCCTGGCATATTCACACAATAGAGTCTCTAGAGTTTACAGAGAATGGTGTGAAAAACCAAAAATACATCCTGCGAGTACCAGCTCGTGGGCAAAAAAAAATTGTCTTGTTCATGAGCGAACTCAGAAAATAATGACCAGACTGGTTCAAAGCTTAAGGTAAATTTATTATCAAAGTATATATATGTCACCATATACAACTCAAAGATTCACTTTCTTGTGGGCATAGTCAATAAATTCTTAAAAGAATAGTAACCATAATAAAATCAATGAAAAAAATTGCACCAACTTGAGCATTCAATCAGCATACAAAACACAACAAACTGTGCAAATAGAAAAGGAAATAAATAATACTGATAAATAAAGAAACAATAAAAATGAGATGAAGGGTCCTTAAAAGTGAGTCCATGGATCATGAGAACTTTTCAATGAACGGGCAAGTGAAGTTATCCCCTTGGGCAAAGGACCTGATGGTTGGGAGGTAATAGCTGTTCCTGAACCTGGTGGTGCAAGTCCTGAGGCTCCTGGACCTTCATCCTGATGGCAACAGTTAGAAGAGAGCACGTCCTGGGTGGTGCTGGTTCCTGATGATGGATGCAGCTTCCTGCAACAACACTTCATGTCAATGTGCGCGGTGGAGGGGAGGGCTTAACCTGCGATTGACTAGCCGTATCCACCGTGTTTTGAACGATTTTCCATTCAAGGGCATTGGTGTGTCTGTACCAGGCTGCGATGCAGCCAGTCAGTGTACTCTTCACTACACGTCTGCAGAACTTCTGTCAAAGTTTTAGGTGGCATACCAAATCTTACAAACTCTTACAAAAAGGTGCTGCCATGCTTTCTTCATGGGGCCCAGGACAGGTCAGCTGAAATAATAACACGGAGGAATTTAGAGTTGCTGACCCTCTCTACCTCTGGTCCTCTGATGAGGACCATCATGGACCTCTGGTTTCCTTCTCCTGTAGGCAATAATCAGCTCCTTTGTCTTGCTGACACACACACATATATATATATTTATTAAATTTACAAGCTCACAAATACAACACTGAATACCCACTTCAAGACTCTTGGCTGTGCTGATGATTGAAGGGGGACAAATATTATTCATTGATAACCCGTGACACTGATGTACAACTGCTTTATTGGGTGGACATGCAGGAATCATCTGCAGATCTGGTTTAAGCAGGGAGATTACTTTGAGATTATATCCGGGAATGAAAGGGTTCACATATGAGGGGCATTTGATGGCTTTGGCTCAAATTGGCTGGAGTTTAGAGGAATGAGGGAGGGGATCTTATTGAAACCTGTCAAATATTAAAAGATCTGGATAGAATGGAAATAGGGCAGGTGTTTCCTATAGTGGGCGAGCCGAGGTCTAGAGGATCGTCCATTTAAAACAGAGATGAGGAGGAATTTCTTTAGCCACAGGATAATTAATCAGTGGAATTCATTGCCACCGGTGACTGTAGAGGCTAAGACATTGAATATATTTAAAGCAGGCGTTGACTGGTTCGTGATTGGTCAGGGTGTCAAAGGTTACAGGGGCAAAATGGAGTTGAAAGAATTACAAATCAGATAGGATTTAATGGCAGGACAGACTCAATGGGTCAAATAGTCTAATACTGCTCCTCTGCGTTATGATCTTATGATCTTATTATCTGAGGGTATCATCAAGTAGAACACTAATATCCAAGAATACCTCAAATCCAGGTCATTGTCCTGATCAAAAAGGCTGTTACATTCCAGAAGTCTCAATAATCTGAAATCTGTTTCTAAGCACACCATGATTCCATCATTCGGATGTCTCAATACTGAATAATCTGAATTATTACCAGATCTTTCTTCTCCCTCTATCTCCACACCATATACCATTGTTCCTTTGTTACTGAAATCCATCCATTCCCCAGACATCATTCAGCACCATTCCAGTCCCACCTTTTCAAAATTCCTTGAGTCTTGCAACCCCAACCATCGAATCTGGTGATGTTGGTTCAGAAGTTGTTTGGAAGTCAAGAATGAGGCACAAGACTAGGTGGTTGTGGTTGTTCTTTTAAATGTTACAAGAATGAAGAACAAGCAAAGAAAAGACAAAGTAAACGAAGGTCATCTCATACTCAGACTCGAGATGAATAAGATTCCAGTGATAACAATTGAACTACAAATGAACCAGGTTCAAGCAGTGACAGGAAGATTCAGAATATGGAATTACAGGCCAAGCAAAGGTCCAACTGACGCAGAGAAAGAGTCAGTAACCGCAAAAGGCCATTAGGAGTCAGATACCTATAAAAAGATTAATAGATGGAAGACTCCTAATGCTTGACTGTCAGCCTCATGGTAATAGAAATTAAATTTCCATAAAAAATAAACCAAGATACAAGACCACAATATATTGTGGCTGTGGTCATAGATCAGGATACACTTCTAACCAATAGTCAACTGCAAATCACTGTCCAACCATCCTCAACACTCAGATATTATGAACCCATAACAACAGCACCAGCCTCAATGACCCAGCCATAAATGATGGATCAATAATCACCTTGAAACCGGAAGAACCAAGCCATCATGGATCCTGGACACTTTTCTGTTTGACTGTCACCTATATCAAACAAACAAATGAAGATATTAAAATTAACACTGATCTATGTACAAGCAAGCTTGTGTTGGAGAGACATGTGAGGAACTCTTTAGTTTAATGGTGAAAGCCCCTTATTGTTAGGCATTGTTGAAATGCAAATATAAAAGCTGCATGTTTATATAATGAACATGTCATGAAGTCATAGATAGATACTGCACGCAAACAAGTCTTTCAGATCATGGACCCTGCACCGACCATCAACCATTAATTCCACATTAATCCTTCTTATTATTCCCATTGGCTCCCCCATTCCCCCAATTTTAACTGGCCAACCTCCCCGTCAATGCACACAGCTTTGGGATGTAAGAGGAAACAGGAGCACTTGGAGGAAAACCACCTGGTCACAGGAGAACGCGCAGACTCCATACAGACAACATTTACACTCAGGACTGAATTCGGCTGTCTGGCATTGTGAGGAAGTCGCTCCGCCATCGCACACGTACGGTGCCATTAACTAGTTGAATAAAGCAGTTATTCATGTTCTGGGGATTTTCTTTGTCATTGCATTTCTCCAGGATTCTGCTTTGTGTATTTCAGAGGTAAGGAGTGTGTGTGTGTGTGTGTGTGTGTGTGTGTGTGTGTGTGTGTGTGTGTGTGTGTGTGTGTGTGTGTGTGTGTGTGTGTGTGTGTGTGTGTGTGTGTGTGTGTGTGTGTGTGTGTGTGTGTGTGTGTGTGTGTGTGTGTGTGTGTTTACATTACAAGTGTCAATTTCTTTGCTTTCAGTTAGTTAACTTCTAAGTCACAATGAAGAGAATACAATGAAATCCTAATAACAAAAGATTATTAATGATCCCCACAAAACAATTAATGTTGACTGTCAAATCAATGGAACCACTTATTTTGAATCCTGTTCATCAAGTAACAGAATCATAAAAAAAATCAATTTGAGCACAGAACTTGATAGGCATTAGCTATATGTTGTTTTGGCACTGAATTTTGTTAAAATAATCCTAAGTGAAGTCTTTTAATTTATCATGATCTCATTATGTCACCTGAACAGTTCAGATTGAGAAGTCAGTTCAAACCCTGAAATCAATCACACGGTAGTGCAGTAGTTAGCACAACACCTTACAGGAGCAGTGACCCAGGTTCAATTCACGCCGCTGCCTGCTAGGAGTTTGCGCGTCCTCTCTGTGACCGCGTGGGATTCCTACGGGTGCACCGGTTTCCTTCCGCAGTCCAAAGGCATACCAGTTCATAGGTTAATTGGTCGTTGTAAGTATTCCTGTGATTAGGCTGGGATTGCTGAGTGGCATGGCTCAAAAGGCCAGAAGGGCCTACTGTGTGCTCTATCTCAATAATTAAATTGTGACAATGTAGGAAAATGGTCTGTTTACCTGCCACTTTGTATTCACAGATTACCTCAGGATAGAACCAGGAGAGCACAGGTCAAAGGTTGGTGGCAATAGTAATGTCTATACATAGATTGTGTCTCAATCTTTACAACTCAGATAACTAAGTTGCATTTCAAAGATTGTTTTTTATGACGTCATGTCATTTAACAATTATTGATGAGCTTTATTTATTGAAAACCAACCATTAATATAAACAGTGAAAGAAAATCAATGAAGTATAAATCCAGTGTTTGGAGTAATCTTAAACTAACGTGTGAATCTAAAATTGTGTGCCCTATTCAACACTGATTAACACTACTTCTCATTTATCCAAAATTAGCCCTGCTGTCAGATTTTGCGTTGGAATATACATATTCTAACACATTCAATTCATAGGTTTCAAACTCTAGATTTTCAGTTGATGTCACAATATGAAGAGGAGAGAAATTAAAGTATAAGGCAGAGTTCAACATTAAAACCAAAACGAAATAATAGGAATGCTGAAATAAAAAAGAAATTACTTAGTGGATTATGTGGTATCAGAAGTAACACTACAGAATTAGGACATCTCGCTGATAAAGTCTGCTCTGCTATTTGATCACGGCTGATTTTTTTCCCCCAGTCAGTCCCATTCTCCTGTCTTCTCTCCATAACCTTTGACACCCTTGCTAATCGAAAACTTATCAACCTCCTTTTAACTATGCCCAGTGTCTTGGCCTCTATAGCTGTCTGTGGCAATGAATTCCACAGATTCACAACACCCTAGCTAAAGAAAATCCTTCTCATTTCTGTTCTGAAGGGATGTCCGTTCATTCTGAAGCTGTCCCCTCCAGTTATAGAATTTCCCTCTATTTGGAATATCCTGTCCTTGTCATCTCTGTTCTGGTCTTTCAATATTCAGTAGGTAGGCTTTAATGAGATCCACCCCCAATCCTTCTAAATTCCAGCAAGTCCCACCTAAAGCATCTAACGCTTCTCATAAGATAACCCTTTCATTCAGGGATCATTCTCGTAAACCTCCTTCAGATCTTCTCCAATGCCAACACATCCTTTCTCAGATATGGGGCCCAAAGCTGCCCACAGTACTCCAAATCTGGTCTGACCAACACCTTATAAAGCCTCAGCATTGTATCCTTGCTTTTCTATTCTATTCCTCTCAAAATGAATGCAGACATTATATTTGCCCTCCTTGCTTCCAAACTCAATTTGCAAGTTAATCTTTAGTGAGTCATGCAACAGGTCTCCCAAGTACCTTTGCACTCCAATTTCATAGTTCCCTCCCCATTGGGAAAATATTCTACACTTTTATTCCTTGTACCAAGCTGTATGATCATACACTTCCCTGTGCTGTTTCCCACCTGGCACATCCTTGCCTATTCCCCCAATTTGTCCAAGTCCTTCTGCAGATGCCCTGTTTCCTTAATACTACCAGCCCCTCCGCCTTTCTTTGTACCATCCGCAAACCTGGCCATAAAGCAATCAATTCCGTCATCCAGATCATTAACATATAACGTGAAAAGTAGCAGACCCATCACAACTAGTCACCAGCAGCCAACAAGGAAAGGCACTCTTGGCCTTCTGCAAGACAGCCAGCTTTCTATCCATGCTCTAATGTGATAGGATCTTTTCTTGTTTAGTAAGCCCACATATGGCACATTATCAATGGCCTTCTGAAAATACAAGTAAACAACATCCACTGACCCGCCCTTGTCTATTCTGCTTGTTATTTTCTCAAAGCTTTCCAACGGATTTGCCAGTTCAAGGTCTCCCCTTAAGAAAACCATGTTGACATCTGCCTACTTCATCATGTACCCATACCTTCATGCTTAATAATGGACTCTAAAATCTTTCCGACCTTTGATGTCAGACTAACTAACCTATAATTTCCTGTCTTCTGCCTCACTTCCTTTTTAAAAATTAGAGTGAAATTGTAATTTTCCAGTCCTCTGGTACCATTCCTGAGCCTAAGTGATTCTTGAAAGATCTCTGCTTACACTTTAGGTCAATGGCTTTTCTTAAGATTCAACCTGAAATGTTAATGACTTATTTTCAGTCTCTTCAAGCATTAGTTTGGCACTGCCTGTGGTATGCAGGTGTAAGAGGTGAAATTCATCTTCAAATTGAGTATGAAACTGGTCATTGAGGTCATCCATCTGTGACATATCACTCATCAAGTATTCCCAAATGTTTTGTCTTCAACAGAGGGGAAAATTAATAAAATTGGAAATCTGAAATAAAATTAGAAAATGTTGGAAATGCACGGCAGCTCAGACGACATGTGCGGAGAGTGCGGAAAACTAAATGTTGCAATTTAATGTTAAAAGTTCAAAGTGCAAAGTACATTTATAATCAAGAGTTTGTCTACATTTTACAACCTTGAGATTTGCCTCCTTACAGGCAGCCACAAAACAAAGAAACATAAAAGAACCCACAGACAAGAGGAAATCTGCAGATGCTGGAAATTCAAACAACACACACAAAATGCTGGTGGAACACAGCAGGCCAGGCAGCATCTATAAGGAGAAGCACTGTCGACGTTTCGGGCCGAGACCCCTTCGTCAGGACTAATGAAGTTAGTCAAGTTAGTCCTGATGGAGGGTCTCGGCCCGAAACGTCGACAGTGCTTCTGCTCATAGATGCTGCCTGGCCTGCTGCGTTCCACCAGCATTTTGTGTGTGTTGCTTCATAAAAGAATCCATTTAAAAAAAGACCATCAAACACCCGATGTGCAGAGAAAAAAAGCCTGTTGTACAGAAAATAAACGTAAGCAAATGGCATTCGGATTGAATGTATATCTGAGCAGCCGAGGCGGGCCACGGCCTCAGACACAGTTCCAAGCAGAGCCGAGTAAACAGTATGGAGCAGCGTGCAGAACCAGCCTGACCCTTGCCCCCAGCCCTAACACCCTGCTCTTGGAGTTTACAGATTAGTTTTGAGGGGGTGATGGTGTTCAATGCCCTTATTGACCCTTATCCTTCTAAACTTTACTTGTCTGTGTACCTGCTCAAGTCCCTTTTAGCTTTTACTGTGTCGTATAGAAACATAGAAAACCTACAGCACAACACAGGCCCTTCGGCCCACAAAGTTCCCAACGTTAGAAATTACTAGGCTTACCTATAGCCCTCTATTTTTCTAAGCTCCATGTACCTATCCAAAAGTCTCTTAAAAGACCCTATCGTATCCGCCTCCACCACCGTTGCCGGCAGCCCATTCCACGCACTCGCCACTCTCTGAGTAAAAAACTTACCCCTGACATCTCCTCCGTACCTACTCCCCAGCACCTTAAACCTGTGTCCTCTTGTGGCAACCATTTCAGCCCTGGGAAAATGCCTTTGACTATCCATGTGACCAATGCCTCTCATCATCTTATACACCTCTATCAGGACACCTCTCATCCTCCGTTGCTGCAAGGAGAAAAGGCCGAGTTCACTCAACCTAATCTCATTAGGCATGCTCCCCAATCCAGGCAACATCCTTGTAAATCTCCTCTGCACCCTTTCTATGGCTTCCACATCCTTCCTGTAGTGAGGCGACCAGAACTGAGCACAGTACTCCAAGTGGGGTCTGACCAGGGTACTATATAGCTGCAACGTTACCTCTCGGCTCCTAAATTCAGTTCCATGATTGATGAAGGCCAATAAACCATATGCCTTCTTAACCACAGAGTCAACCTGCGCAGCTATATGGACAGTGTGGACAGTCCCTGGCTCAGATAAGGGTTCCATTGCTAAGAGCCGTCCATTAGTCAATTGTCTGTAAACCAGAAATATCCATTTCCATAATAACCCATATAGTATCACCCAGCAAACACTTGCAATGATTCTTACCATTTTATTAAATTACCATGCTAACATTACCTATAAGTAAATCAATGGAATGTAACATAATTTATCATGTCGTTAAATAATAATATGTAACATGTTATTATTATTATTACTACATTAGTAACAAAATAGGAGAACTTATGTAAAGCAACAAGCACCAAGTACTGGAGGAACCCAGCAAGCCAGGCAGCATCTATGAAAAAGAGTCAAATTTATGTAGTCAGTTTACAATATGTTAGGTCAGGTCATTCATGAATTGGGGAATCCCTGTTGGTTTTATGCAATTTATTTTTATTTTTTTTTTGGAAACTCCCTTGTTAAACTAGCTACCCTAAGATTCACAATGAGTAGTGTAGTGCACGCTCATCGGTCACCATACCTAAGATTTTATTAAATGTTTTCAGATACTCATCCAGAATGGGGAATTAAGAAAGAACTGTGGTTTGTCTCATGCCTTTCCTGCTTTGCAGCAATTAAAGTACTTTCTGAAGCATCTTCCCTATTATAATGTAATAGAAAACGTAACCAAGTGCAAGTTCCCTCTTTTGAATTCCTGTTAAGAATCGGCGTGCTGTTTCAAATTATGCTTTGCACTTTAGCAACCAAAGGTGTCATTTGCAATCGATACCTTGGCTCACTACTGTAGTTAGAATGATTAAGTTGATAGCAAATCAGCAAGGAAGGTGATAAATAGACCTCAAAGTCACCTTTAAATGTGCTGTGATCGTAGAGGTTTATCTATCAGTATTGGTGAATAAGGAGTTCTTTCAATAGATATGAATGGATGATATGAACTGCTCAGATGTGAGTGTTTATAATTGTATGACTGATAGGTAATAGAGTCTCTATTACCGCCTGATGGTCCTATGATCTTCTCTGCATGATTTACAGTGCTTTATACAAAAGCCAAGCTTTTTGAAAATGTTCTGCTTCATGAAAGGCTGGCTGATTGTTGGTGATTTTTCAAGACAATTTTCTATGAAGGCGAGCAGAGAGTTGAAATAATAGGAGGCCCAGACTGGGATTTGCTTATGGAAGGCTTTGTGATCACGCTGCTGCAGAGGAAGCTGACATCAAACTGTTTTCCCTACGTACTCAACAACAGGTCGGAATAACATGACCCACTTCCCGTGCTATGACTGTATACAATACTCCCCCGACTCAGATATTCTTCCACCAACCTTGAACAAAAGTGTTTGGTTGATTTTCTGGAGCAATAGAAAACCATCCACAAATGCTTTCATTCACAACTTGCGATTTTAAAATTTTAAAATGCTCTGTTACAAAAAAAAACAGTACTACAGGAGTACACTTCTAAGCCAGGGAGTTCTGATGACTAAACGCAGCTGGGGTATAGGGCACCTAGGTTCCAGTTGCTGGACAAACAGAGCCAAGAGTATGAATATCCTATATATAATCCTTGTGTTCCTAGTTTTACAATCTGACTAGCACAGCAGTGTACTTGTTAATCTTGAGCGAAGGACATATTACAACAAAATATAGTTGGAAGCCCACTAATGTGTAGAACTCCAATATTATTTATTGGGCTAAGTGCAGAATATGCTCTTCTGGCCCTTCAATCTGTGCTGCCCATCTGATTGAGGCTGTGTCCTCTGGTCTTAGACTTCCCCACCATAGGAGATATCCTCTCCACATCCACTCTATTGAGGTCTTTCAACTTTCGATAAGGTTCAATGAGGTCACCCCTCAGTCTTCTGAGTTCCAGTGAGTTGAGGCCCAGAGCCGTCAAACGCTCTTCATGTAACAAGCCTTTCAGCCCCGGAATCATTTTCGTGAACCGTCTCCAATGTCAGCACATCCTTGGGGCCCAAAACTGCTCACAATACTCCAAGTGAGGCCTCTCCAGTGCTTTAAGAAGCCTCAACATTACTCCTTTGCTTTTATAATCTAGTCCTCTTGAAACGAATGCTAACATTGCATTTGCCTTCCTCACCGTAGACCCAACTTGCAAATTAACCTTTAGGGAATCTTGCACGAGGATTCCAAAGTCCCTTTGCAACTCAGATTTTTGTATTTTGTCTCCATTTAGGAAATATTCTTTGCTTTTCTTTCCTCTGTCGAAGTGCTCGACCATACACTTCCAAACACTGTATTCCATCTGCCACTTCTTCGCCCATTCTCCTAATCTGTCTATATCCTTCTGTGTCCTCTCTACTTCCTCAAATCTACCCACCCCTCCACGTATCTTCGTATGATGGGTACGAAGGGGTTTTTGGCTAGCCTGCAACCCTCTGCAGCAGCAGTTTCCAAACTTCTTTCATGCCATAGACTTCTACCATTAACCAAGGGGTTTCTGGACCGCGTGTTGACTATCCCTGCTCAACATTACCTTGACAACTTGTGCATTGGCGCCTCCCGTAACAAGCAGTGACAGAACCAATCAGATGCTCTTCACTGTGCGTTACCACTCCTATACACACATTTCGTGCTACTCATCAAGTACAATTTTCTGGCAAAAGTAATTATAAATAAGTGAAGGGGGATTATCAGACAATCAATAAGAGCAATGTGTAATGGCAAACTTCATTCGAGAATTTAAATTAGGTGGCACAAAGATGACTATCACATTTTTCTTGCAGAAATTACTTCCCAATTTATGCATGTAACTGAGAAGGCGCTCGGCCAAAACATCAATTGTTTACTCATTTCCATAGATGTACCTGTCCTGCTGAGTTCCTCCAGCATTTTGTGTGCGCTGCTCTGGATTTCCAGCATCTGCAGAAACTCTGGTGTTAACCATTACCATAAGCTGTAATAAAGCACTGTAATACACTTATTGGAATGAATTATTCAGACTAAAATCTGTTTTCAGACTATTCACAGGTAACAGTGTTAAAAAAAAACAAGGACCTAACAAATATTAAATTATTAAAATATACCAACAAAGCATTTCCCTCATTGCCATGCAATTAACCACAGTGCACTATTAGCTAAATTTGGAATAGTATCAACACATCCTGAACTGTTAGGATAATGCACACAGAGTTCCCACACATAGTCAGACATGTGAAACTGTTGTGATTCACAGGATTATGAGGAATCATTAATGTAGGTTATGCTTCAATTAAAAGAGAATTTTTGGGATGGAAAGTAATGCTGGAAAAGCCATTGAAAGTTAATGACATTATGTAATCGAGGGAAAAGCCAGCTCTGTCTTTTTTTCCCTCCAGTCGGTTCCCTTATAGAAGCTAAGGGGTTTGAACTGGGCATTAGTTCATAGATGGTTTTCTGATTCAGTAGAAAGAAAATTTTCTAATGCCACCCCTAGGGAAGGTCTACCTAATCTCTTATGCTAGGCAAAATAGAGTCGTGTATTCATACTGCATTGAAACAGTCCCCTTGTTCCACTGTGCCCATGACTACCATCAAGCGCCCATTTACTCTAATCCAGGGGTTCCCAACTTGGAGTCCATGGACCCCTCGGTTAATGGTAGGGATCCAATGGCATAAAAAAGGTTGGGAACCCCTGCTCTAATCTAATTTTAATCTAATTTAATTCAACCATTCTTCAACCAATTCTATCAAGGCCGCCAGATTTTACCCACTGAAAGAAATCTGTATGTAAGTGCTAGCTGATCTACCAGCCATCCTCGGGATGTGGGAGGAAAATGAAACACTTGGAGGAAATTCATACTATCACAGGTAGGAAGTGCAAGTCAGCACCAAAAATCAGGACTGAACCCAGGTCATTGAAGATGAGAGGCAGCAACTCTACTACAGTCAGCTTCCAACTGGATATTCAATCTCCTCTGGCTCATCTCAAGCCTTCCCCTTTACTTACACTTCCTATTCATCTTATCTTTCCATCTCCCTACCTCTCCATCTCATCACAAACATTTCTCATGCCTATGAATTTTGTTAGTTCCTCACTGCACGAATTTGGCACATCGGGGGGCAACCTTGCCGTTTCTGTAGCATTTGTCTGTTTTAGGAGGTCAGATTGCTAGTAGGACTCATGCAAGGAGCTGGCCAGATTCGAACCCAGGACCTTTCGCTCCGAAGTCTGGTGCAGATGCCACTACACCACCAGCACAAACTGTGATGAAGACAATGACTCAAAATGTTGACTTGGTTTCTTTCTCCACTGAATGTTTCCAACTTTCTTTTGATTTATTTCAGATCCAGCACCTGCAGTAATTTCCTCTTGTGAGGATTTATAAACATGAAAAAGGGATGACATAAGTGTCTTCATTTTGGGGGGGTGGGGCTCTCATTTTAAGACTAATTTGTCTGCAGCAAGCTAAAGTACAAATACTCTCTAATATGGATACCCGACATATGTACACCTGAATTAACAAATGGTAGAAGTGATGTGTTCCTCACTGCCTCGGTTGATCATAAGCGTGAATGTTCACACTGAGGTTTTAACACTTATAAAAATAGCAATTTAAAAAATGAGATCAGACAGATTTCAACAACCGACTGAAATCCTGGCTAAGATAGATTGCGTTTTAGTTCCAAGGTTTAAATTATGGCACAGGTGATTGTACAGTAAGTGACCTCATAGACTGAGAAGAAGTTAATGTCCATGGCCACTGTGGACACGGGCTCGTGGCCCCAGGCACTGAGAGCAGGTCGGTGATCCCAGGCACAGGTAATGGGTTAGCGATGGCATCTCAGTAAACCATATTATTGGGAATAGAGATGAGGTAATGAGAGTGTACCATTGTTGGACCAGATCAATGAGGCTTCGAGCAGAGGTTGTACCAGCATGTCCAGGAATATAGATTTGGTCAATGACACCATCTATTGCCATTAATAAGGTATTCTGATTTATATTTATTTAGAGATACAGCATGGTAACAGGTCCTTCCGGACCTGTTACATCCAAGTGACCCATCAACCTACTAACCTATAGGTCTTGGGAATGTGGAAGAAATCTGGAGAATCCAGATGAAACCCGAACTTCTTACAAGCATCGACGAAATTGTACCAAGGTTGCTGACGCTCTATTAGTGTTAGGCTTAACTGCTACACTAGCATGCTTGACCGACTTATTGATGAATGGAGTTATGAATTGAATTGACTTTATTTCTTACATCCTTCACATACATGAGGAATAAAATCTTGATGTTACGTCTCCATCTAAATGTGCTTTTTGCAATCATAGTAAGTTATAACAATTTATAATAAATAGAACAGACAATGTAATATAGAGTACACTCAAATCAGCATGATTTCATTAGTCTGATGGCCTGGTGGAAGAAGCTGTTCCAGAGCCTGTTGGTCCTGGCTTTTATGCTGTGGTACCGCTTCCCAGATGGTAACAGCTGGGATAGATTGTGGTTGGGATGACTGGGGTTCCCAATGATCCTACAGGCCCTTTTTACACACCTGTCCTTGTAAATGTCCTGAATCATGGGAAGTTCACAACTACAGATGCGCTGGGCTGTCCACACCACTCTCTGCAGAGTCCTGCAATCGAGGGAAGTACAGTTCCCATACCAGGCAGTGATGCAGCCAGTCAGGATGCTTTCAATTGTGCCCCTGTAGAGAGCTCTTAGGATTTGAGAGCCCATACCAAACTTCCTCAACTGTCTGAGGTGAAAGAGGTGCTGTTGTGCCTTTTTCACCACACAGCTGGGTCTCAGGAACATAATTTGTTTATAGGCTCACGAGTGACCATTTAGTTTTTCTGTACTAAATATTAATTTAACTAATCTTCAACTATTCAGATTGCTCAACTAATATTCTTCAGGGTTGACTGCCACTTAAAAAGGATCCATTTGTCTAAACAGATCTAAAAATTAAATTTATTTAATTCAGAATCTTTCTGTCATGTATGGAATATAACCATTGATGTTAGTCCAGTCTGGTGGTGAAAACAAAACATATTGTTCATACATTTCTCCACTTCCTCAGAGTAAGTTTGAACTGATTGGCACTCAATAATTAATCTGCTTAATATTCAACAGATACTATAATCGAAACAGAGTCTCCAGTAGTACCTGGTAGCTTTGTGTAGAGCTTTCCACCTGAGGAAGTGTGACGAAATAAAGGTTGTCTCCAACATAATGCTCAGAAAATATTTTTGTCACGTGTTTACAATGACATCACCCAATGAGCTAAATGTCTTCAGAAGAGACAGGATAAAAATGGATGCTGGATGGCTCATTTGGTTTTTTCCCTCCTTGATAAGGTTTAGCAGGCACCCACTTCACCTTTGGAGTTGAATTTCAACAGAAACTTTAATCAAAATTAAGGTCTCAAAAATAAACTGGTCATGTCCATCCCAGGGTGTGAAACAGGTTCTGCTGATGGGCTCCAGGCAGTGCGATTGTAGAGCAAATTATTGCCTCAATTTGCTGAATCCTAAACAATATTCCAGCATTAAGGAAAAGAGGGAGGAACTGGGGTTTGGGGATCACCTATATTCCCGAGCAATAATGATGGAATAGAGTGGTGATAGACAGAGGAATAGACATGGTTTGCAAGAGAAATACAAAACAATTGATTCATTCTGAGCCCCGACCAGGTACCAGTTCATAAGTTTCATGTCTTTCAAGACTTGATCATTTTCATCTGACCGACCGACAGTATTTTTTAATTCAGTTGAAAGGTTTCTGAAAACTAGCTATCTTCTCCATTTCATTCACCAAAGCAATGGATTCTTCCATTTGTGGGCTTGGTGTCATTGGTACTGAGGGCTCAGCTGGTGGATACATGACATTGAGTGACCTGTCGGCACAGCAGGTGGCATACTGTATCTCCCTCACATTTCCAGGGGCACAACTTTTATCCTGATAAACAGTGCTGATGTGTGCACTCTGCATCCTCTCTGTGGCCACATATACTTCCTCCCACATTCCAAAGATGTGCTGGTAGGTTAATTGGTGGTGGTCATTTTCCCCAGATTTAGGGACGTCACTGCCATAGAGCACTACAGTCAAAAAACAAACCCTTTGGCCCATCTAGTCGGTGCTGAACTATCATTCTGCCTAGTCCCATCGATCTGCACCTGAACCTTCTATTGCCCTCCCATCCATATACTTCTCTTAAATGTGGAAATCAAACCTGTATCTACCACTTCTGCTGGCAGCTCGTTCCACACTCTCACCGTCCTCTGAGTGAAGGAGTTCCCTTTCATGATCCCAATAAATACTTCACCTTTCACCCTTAACCTATGACCTCTAGTCCAAGTCTCACACAACTTCAGTGGAAAAAGCTGGCCTGTATTTACCCTATCTATACCCCTCATAATATTTTTTACCTTTATCAAGTGTTTCCTCATTCCCTTACGCTCCAGGGAATAAAGTCCTAACCTATTCAACCGTTTCACTATAACTCAGGGTCCTCAATTCCTAGCAACATCCTTGTAAATTTTCACTGTTCTTTCAATCTTAATATCTCTCCTGCAGATAACTGATCAGAACTGTACATAATACTCCAAATTAGGCCAAACCATGTCCTATACACTTCAACATAACATCCCAACTCTGATGCTCAATACTTTGATTTACGAAGGCCAATGTGCCAGTCATAGAAGTTGGTTGAATTTCCTTACCCAGCAAACACCCTGTGGACTTCTATGCTAAGGTGCTTCAAATGCTCTTCTAAATACATTTTAACTATTACAAAAGTACCTGCCACCACCATCCACTCAAGCAACAAGTTCCCATTTTCAATGAATTTCAGGATGGAAAAAACTATTCCTCTAATTCTCTCTAAATGTCCTACCACTTACCGTTAACCCATGTTAACAACAGCGCCTCCTTCACCTCAGAAGTTTAGTATGGTCCCCTGAATTCTAAGAACTCTCTACAGGGGCACAACTGAGAGTATCCTGACTGGCTGCATCACTGCCTGGTATGGGAACTGTACCTCCCTCAATCGCAGGACTCTGTAGAGAATGGTGCAGACAGCCCAGCGCATCTGTAGATGTGAACTTCCCACGATTCAGGACATTTACAAAGACAGTTGTTAAAAAGGGCATGAAGGATCATTGGGGACCTGAGTCACCCCAACCACAAACTGTTCCAGCTGCTACCATCTGGGAAACGGTACCGCAGCATAAAAGCCAGGACCAACAGGCTCCAGGACAGCTTCTTCCACCAGGGCATCAGACTGCTTAATTCATGCTGACGCTACTGTATTTCTATGTTATATTGACTATCCTGGTGTATAAAATATTTATTATAAATTACTATAATTGCAGATTGCACATTTGAATGGAGATGTAATGTAAAGATTTTTATTCCTTGTGTATATGAAGGATGTAAGTAATAAAGTCAACTCAATTCAAATCAATGTGACCTATTGTCAATGACTCCAAGGGAAATCTACCCTATGGATGCCCCTCATAGTGTTGTATATCTGAGTCAGGGATCCTTCAACCTTGCCCACTTCGGAGAAAGCAAACCCAGAACTCTGAGGTCTCTCAGCATCGCTGGAACACTTCATTCCCAGCAACATCCTCACAAACCTCTTCTGCACCTTCCCCGGTGCAAGCATGCAATCAGAACTGCGCAAGGTAATCCATCTGTGCGTTAGTTAATGTTTTATACAGTTCTACCATTACTTCTTTGTTCTTATGGACCACGCTCATGTGCCTTCCGTTACAGCACGCGCCCAGCAGCGCCAGCTTCCGGGGTTTAGACATTCTAGCTCTCTGGAATATGGATAGCTGGTGCAATCATGTTTTGGGGGCCGAGAACTGAGTATTGAATGGAACCTCATTCGTAAGCCCTCCTAGTGATATTGTCTAGTGTTTTGTTTTCTGCTCAGTTCTCGATCCAGTTTTATTCCGTGTCTCGATCCTAGCCTCGGATACCCCAGCATTTGGGTCCAAACCATCCTCATCAAAAACTCTCGTCAGACCTTTTTAATGAGCCTATCTGTCTGTGTGCAGCCTACAGGACAGGAACACCTACGTCCCTTGTACCCTCATGCGATTTGCTGTCTTGCTATTCATGCTGTGGTTCTGAAACATCTTAGACTCCTGGAGCTCTGAAAAAAGAAACATCATAAAGTGAATTAAAATCTCCAAAGACAAGTGAATTGGGAAAATGGGAGGTAATGTTTTAAGAATCTCCACCCCTCATTACTTATTCACTTCTTCACCATTACTTATTTTCAACGTGTGTTGAGCTGTAGCTTTCCACAGCCCGATCAGCCACTCCACACAAGAAAGTTTGCAGATGCTGGAAATCCAAAGCAACACACACAAAAAGCTGGAGAAACTCAACAGGTCAGGCAGCATCTGTAGACTTGAATAAGCAGTCAACGTTTCGGGCCAAGACCCTTCTTCCATAGGAAGGGGAAAGACGCCAGAATAAAACAGTAGGGGGGGGGGGGGGGAGGGAAGCTAGCTGGAAGGTGATGTGTGAAGCCAGGTGGGTGGGAAAGGTCAAGGGCTGGAGAAGAAGGAATCTGATAGGAGAGGAGAATGGGTCATAGGAGAAGAGAAGAAGGAGGGGACCAAGAGGGAAGTGATAGGCAGGTTAGAAGAGGTAAAAGGCCAGAGTGGGAAATAAAGGAAAAGCGGAGGGGGAGGGATTTCTTACCTGAAGAAGAAATTGATATTTATGCCATCAGGTTGGAGGCTATCCAGACAGAATATAAGGTGTTGCTCCACCACCCTGACTGTGGTCTCATGCTGGCACAAGTTTAGGCCATGGACCAACATGTCAGAATGGGAATGGGAGTCGGAATTAAAATAGTTGGCCACCGGGAAGTTCTGCTTGTGGCGGATGGAGCAGAGGTGCTCGACAACGTGGTCCCCCAATTTTTGATGGGTCTCACCAAAGTAGAGAAGGCTGCATCGGGAGCACCAGACTCAATAGACAGTCACTAGGCTCTGTTAAGGTGACCGCATTAATAACGTTGCATTTAAAACTACTGATCTTGATTTACCACAGATTCAGAAATTACAACTGATAAATGGTTACAAATAGGCTTGATAGGGTCACTATGGAAAGGATGGTTCTTTTTGCAAGAGAATGCAGAATGAAGGGTCGCTCTTTAAAAATAAGGCGTGAGACTTTAAAATAGAGATTGTGGGATATTACATGTCTCAGTGGCCTTTGGAACTCTCTTCCTGAAAGGGAAGTGAAATCAGATTGATTGCAGGTTTTAAGGCAGAATTAGATTGTTGGTAAGCGAGAAGAGGTGAAAGGTTACTAGGGATTAAGATGCATATCATATTTTTTTACTGAGTTAAGTATTGTATGTAATTAGTTCTGCTACAACAAGTGTATGGGACATTGGAAAAAAAGTTGAATTTCCCCATGGGGATGAATAAAGTATCTATCTATCTATCTATCTATCTATCATAACTAGCAATGCGGAGATAATAGACAATAGACAATAGGTGCAGAAGTAGACCATTCGGCCTTTCGAGCCCGCACCACCATTTTGAGATCATGACTGATCATCTACTATCAATACACGGTTCCTGCCTTGTCCCCATATCCCTTGATTCCCCTATCCATAAGATACATATCTAGCTCCTTCTTGAAAGCATCCAGAGAATTGGCCTCCACAGCCTTCCGAGGCAGTGCATTCCAGACCCCCCACAACTCTCTGGGAGAAGAAGTTTTTCCTTAACTCTGTCCTAAATGACCTACCCCTTATTCTCAAACCATGCCCTCTGGTACTGGACTCTCCCAGCATCTGGAACATATTTCCTGCCTCTATCTTGTCCAATCCCTTAATAATCTTATATGTTGCAATCAGATCCCCTCTCAATCTCCTTAATTCCAGCGTGTACAAGCTCAGTCTCTCTAACCTCTCTGCGTAAGACAGTCCTGACATCCCACGAATTAACCTTGTGGATCTACGCTGCACTTCCTCTACAGCCAGGATGTCCTTCCTTAACCCTGGAGACCGAAACTGTACACAATACTCCAGGTGTGGTCTCACCAGGGCCCTGTACAAATGCAAAAGGATTTCCTTGCTCTTGTACTCAATTCCCTTCGTAATAAAGGCCAACATCCCATTAGCCTTCTTCACTGCCTGCTGCACTTGCTCATTCACCTTCAGTGACTGATGAACAAGGACTCCTAGATCTCTTTGTATTTCTCCTTTACCTAACTTTACACTGTTCAGATAATAATCTGTCTTCCTGTTCTTACTCCCAAAGTGGATAACCTCACACTTATTCACATTAAACGTCATCTGCCAAGTATCTGCCCACTCACCCAGCTTATCCAAGTCACCCTGAATTCTCCTAACATCCTCATCACAGATCACACTGCCGCCCAGCTTAGTATCATCAGCAAACTTGCTGATGTTATTCTCAATGCCGTCATCTAAATCATTGACGTAAATCGTAAACAGCTGTGGTCCTAATACCGAACCCTGTGGCACCCCACTAGTCACCACCTGCCATTCTGAGAAATACCCATTCACCGCTACCCTTTGCTTTCTATCTGCCAACCAGTTTTCTATCCATGTCAATGTCTTCCCCCCAATGCCATAAGCTTTAATTTTACCCACCAATTTCCTATGTGGGACCTTATCAAATGCCTTCTGAAAATCAAGGTACACTACATCCACTGGATCTCCCTTGTCTAACTTCCTGGTTACATCCTCGAAAAACTCCAATAGATTAGTCAAGCATGATTTACCGTTGGTAAATCCATGCTGGCTCAGCCCAATCCTATCACTGCTATCTAGATATGCCACTATTTCATCTTTAATAATGGACTCTAGCATCTTCCCCACTACTGATGTTAGGCTGACAGGTTGATAGTTCTCTATTTTCTCCCTCCCTCCTTTCTTAAAAAGTGGGATAACATTAGCCATTCTCCAATCCTCAGGAACTGATCCTGAATCTAAGGAGCATTGGAAAATGATTACCAATGCATCCACAATTTCCAGGGCCACCTCCTTTAGTACCCTAGGATGCAGACCATCTGGACCTGGGGATTTGTCAGCCTTCAGTCCCATCAGTCTACTCAACACCATTTCCTTCCTAATGTCAATCTGTTTCATTTCCTCTGTTACCCTATGTCCTTGGCCCATCCATACATCCATACATCTGGGAGATGTATGGATCTGGGAGATCCATTGCTGTTCCACTATCTTTTCTGCTAGGATATCCGTCCAGTTAACTTTGGTCAGCTCCTCCCTCATGGCTCCATAGTCTCCTTTGTTCAACTGCAATACTGACACCTCCGGGCTGCCCATATCCTTCTCAAATTGCAGATAAAAACTTATCATATTATGATCACTACCTCCTAATGGCTCCTTTACTTCAAGATCGCTTATCAAATCCTCTTCATTACATAACACTAAATCCAGAATAGCCTTGTCCCTGGTCGGCTCTCATACAAGCTGTTCCAAGAATGCATCCTGTAGGCACTCTACAAACTCCCTATCCTGGGGTCCAGCACCAACTTGATTCTCCCAGTTCACCTGCATGTTGAAATCCCCCATAACTACTGCGACATTACCTTTGCCACATGCCAATGTTAACTCCCTATTCAACTTGCACCCAATATCCATGCTACTGTTTGGTGGCCTGTAGACAACACCCATTAGGGTCCTTTTGCCCTTACTGTTCCTCAATTCTATCCACACAGACTCCACTTCTCCTGATCCTATGTCCCCCCTTGCAAAGGACTGAATCTCATTCCTCACCAACAGGGCCACCCCACCCCCTCTGCCCACATTTCTGTCCCTACGATAGCACGTATACCCTTGTATATTCATTTCCCAGGTCTGATCCCCCTGCAGCCATGTCTCCGTTATCCCAACAACATCATAGTTACCCATTCGCACCTGAGCTTCAAGCTCATCTGCCTTATTTCTGACACTTTGTGCATTCAGATATAGAATTTTTAGCCCATTTCTCCTCTCTCTGTTTGAATCTCTGCCTATTGTGCTTAACCCAGCTCCCCGAACTCCCATCGGGCTATACGCCCCTAGAATTTTGTTGTCCTTCCTAAACTTACTTATTCTTTCTGCACATTTAACTCCATGTTCCGTCAGACCATCCCTCTGTACGTGTGTCCTCCTTATCACTTGTTCCACCTCACCTTTCTCTACTACACACTTAATATTCCAGAACCATGTAGTCCCCACCTGTCCTTTATTCTTCATCTTGCTATCTTCTCTCACATTCTGGATCCCCGCCCCCTGCAAATTTAGTTTAAACCCCCCCCCCAAGAAGCACTAGCAAACTTCCCTGCAAGAATGTTAGTACCGCTCCAGTTCAGGTGTAAACCGTCCCTTCGGAACAGATCCCACCTTCCCTGGAACAAAGCCCAATTATCTAAAAACCTGAAGCCCTCCCTCCTGCACCATCCTCTCAGCCACGTATTAATCTGTATAATCTTTCTGTTCCTTGCCTCACTCACACGTGGCACAGGTAGCAATCCGGAGATTGTTACCCTGGAGGTCCTGCTCTTCAGCTTCGCACCTAACTCCCTGAACTCCCTACGCAGGACCCCTTCACTCATCCTACCCATGTCATTGGTCCCTACATGGACCACAACATCTGGATTCTTGCCAGATGAGGTTAGCCATGACCTACTTGGGTGATGGTGCAAGATTGAGGGGCTGAATGGCCTACACCCTCTGTCACATTATTTTTATGTTTGCGACCCCAAAGCAAATGCATCTGCAACTTGGGTTCTGGGCGAAGGGGAATAAGAGTGGATCACACAAGTTCACAGGCCCACATCTGCATGCAGCCTGCAGCCAGACCTTGCCAGGTCTCACACTGCATCCTGTGATTTGATCTATCTGTCAGGCAATCCAATGTCCCACCTGGTAATTACTCCCTAGCATACAGACTGGCAACTCTCCGCTGGATAAGCCCCTGTTGTGGTGGGTCCATTGTCCACCGCCCCCTTGCACAGGCAGTCAGCGGCAACAGGGAAGATTCAGATTCACCGCATTTGGGAAGGACCTGGCTCTGTAGTCGCTGTGTTCCGGTAATCCACTCAAGCCAGACACTGAAAGTGAACATTGATCCTTTCTGTCTACAAGCGGAGTGAGCTACAAGTTGTCATTTGCAGCTTTAGGATCAATTACTGTTGCTTCCCTGATGCTGGGATGGCTCCAGAAAGTAGAGTGTTGTGGGGTGACACGGCAGCCAGCAAGAGGGACAGCCAGAACGTTACTCCCCCTGGCAGCCTGAGGGGAAATTATCCCTTAAGTTGGATCATGCTTCCTGTGAACGTAGAAGTGCCAACAAATTTACTGTGAACACAGAAATGCCAACAAAACTTGTCAGATTCATTTATATGCAAAACATTTAAACATTTATTCAAACATTCTGGCCTGTGGCAAAGGAGAAGAGCCTCTTCTTTCAGAAAATGTGCACTTGAAATAGAAAATGCATGACCCACATTTTCTTTTTCCAATCACTCTTCTCTGCATCTGTCAATTTTCCCCATACAAACAGATAATTGTTCTCTAGAATTCTCCTGCCTCTCTGTGGCCTCTTGAATAAGTGTTGATTTTTAAACTTCTGTCAATATATTTCTTACTTGGCCGCCCAACAATTATTGTGGCAACTATCAATTTTAATATTTCAGAAATTCCTTCAGAGATCGAGATTTATCAATGTTACAAACATGACTGCTTCCTCTTAAGCCATTCCTCTTGTCAAGGTCTATGCAGCCTATTGGCTTCAAGATCATTGCGTGTTTAAATGTCAGACCCACCGGATATGGAGCAGGAAGTGGCTGAAGTGATGGTGGGTAGTTAAGGAGGAGCTGTTTTCACCATCTACTGTGAGGTTCGGTGAACTCCCAATGGATGAACTCAAGGTCCTCACAGCCATCCTGAATGTTCCTTCTCCATTTTTGACGGTCACCAACAAGGAGTTCCCATTTGCTAATGGAGATATTACCTAGTAATGGAGGCTTTGAGAAAACCCATGAATCTTTCATCATCTTTCCATCTAGTAATCCTCTGGTCTGAACTGAGGTTGTGGCTCTTGAATTGGCTGCTGGCTTTGTACCTGCGGATTCACTTTCAGATCTGATTGCTATTTGTTTACTTTTATGGTTTGCATGATTTGTTTCTTTTTTGGCACACTGGTGGTTTGTCTTTTTTTAAATGGGTTCTATTAGATTTCTTTGTTTTGTGGCTGCCTATATGGAGACAAATCTCAAGGTTGTATATAATATACAGTATGTACTTTGATAATAAAGGTACTTTGAACTTCGTCATGATGGCACTTGAATTGTGCCTGCCTTGAATTCCTGTTATTGAACATACAAGAACAGTGGCCTGTGTGTTGGTGCCAAATGAGTTTAATTAATATCCTGAGAGAGGAAACAGATCTTGATTCACTAATGCGCTAAGTGGGCTTGGTGGAATTTGGGGAGACCACATTGTTGGTGCACCTCAATACATTGAGCTGTTCGCTGTGGTAGTCCAGGTCTCGGGTGTTCGTCGGAATGTAGAGATCACTCCTGTCCAGTACACTATGTGCTTTGAGGCACATTTGTCAAATGGTCAAAGCTTGGGCTGGAGCACTCTGAGGGACAGTGCAACTTCATCACTGCTTTCTGCCTTCACTGCCGGCGGCTCCTGAGATATGAGAAGTTGTCCACTTTTGCAAGATGCCCATCACAATCTTTACTGTTTTGATTTGGCGTGAATGATGCATTTTATTATATGTTTCAATGTACATGTAAGAAATAAATCTGATCTAATCTTTGCATTTTTGTGCCTCTTTAATCAAAAAGCAGATTTGCTCAATGGGGAATCGTTTCTGCTTCGCATGTGCTCTTTGTAAATCCCGACCTCTTGTTTGGTTCAACCAAGGATAACTTGGAAGTCAGTATCTAAATATGCACATGTGCTCGCACTACCCGGAGATATGACCTTAGTTCTGGAGTGGAGGTAATGTATCATCCTATTGATTAGCTCCATTCCAGTGAGAAGCTTTCCAGGGGTGAGATGCAGCACTCTGATGAGATAAATGTTGGGTCAATTAATTAGCTTTGTTTTCAACACTCTACACTGGGCCTTCTGGGGACTACTTGGTTAAGATTGTGGCTTTCATGCCATCACATTGGCAAATATAGAGACCACCTATAGCAAGCAGTCAGACTTAAAGGTAAGGCTCCATACTTGTCTCAGTTAAGAGAGTCAGAGGCTTTTGTGAGATCAGTAAGTATAGGTATAGCTGCTGATGCCCTTCCCTGAATTTCTCTTGGTCATGATCTACAAGAGAGATGATGTCCTTTGCACTTCAAAGTTATAATTTAGTGAGAAGCTTTTCAACTATTTGGGAGGAGATAGTGAAAGAGCATCTTAGTTACAACTTACAAGCAAGAGAAGATCTGAAGGTGCTGTAAATCCCAGCAACACACACAGAATGCTGGAGGAACTCAGCAGGCCAGGCAGCATCTATCAAAAAAGGTACAGTCAACGTTTCATTCCTGCCGAAGAGTTGTGGCTGGAAACGTCGACTGTGCTTTTTTCCATAGATGCTGCCTAGTCTGCTGAGTTCCTCCTGCATTTTGTGTGTGTTGTTTGACTACAACTTGCCATGTTGAAAAAAGCAAGGAGATTTCTCTGTAGTTAGCACAATCATGTTTTTCTTCTTCCTTGAAGACTGTCATGATTACATTATCTTTAAGATACATTGGCATAATTTCCTCTTTCTAGATATGGAAGATGAGCTTGTAACTTTAGAGTCATGGAGTCACACAGCATGGAATTACATACTTTGGCCCAACTGATCCATATAAATTGAGATGCCTATCTAAGCTAGTCCCACTTGCCCACATTTGGTGATTATCTCTCTTGACCTTTCCTATCCATGTACCTGTTCATGAAATTGTCAGTGAAATTTTCTCTCAACAGCATTTTAGAGCTTCAGACCCAAGGCCTTGTTGCATTTCACTCGGTATGTGGCCTTACTGTCTGTTCATTGCTGACAGGTAATCGTGAGGCTGAGCAGGATGGTTTGCTGTGGAATTAGATCAATCACACTCATGTGAAGGACACAATTCTTGTCGTGCAGCTTTCTGTTAGATCTGTGGATGGTTTTGACAGGGCTTTCATGACAATCAATAAGTTTCTAATCCTCCTGGGCCCCTTCCTTACATAATTTATGTGTCACAGGTTTCCTGTAAGACCCTCTTCTTATGGCTACCACCTCTTCAATGTTTTGTTTCTTGAACCGACTAACACTATCGTAATCACTACAAAACTGACCACTTTGATCCTTTGAACTAAAATTGACCATTTTCCTGTTCTAATTATATTCTTTCTTGCAAAAATCGGGTATAATTTATGTTCAGTTTATCACTTTTCTTGTGTCTTTAATGCTATGATCTTGTAATGCTCCTGCAAGTAAGTTCTTTGTTCTATCTCTGCACTTGTGTATAGGACAATAAACTCAACTTTGATTTTAGAATTCAGCATATTGCTGTCTGTAAAGTTAGTTCCTTTCTCTTGAAGTTTGGTGTATCTTCCAGTCCATGAATGCTTTTTTAGCTAATCAGCACATGGGTCTTTTGGTCATTTAGGTCTGGTGTATTTAGACAGAGAAACCAAGGATGTCTTTACAGGAGTGGATTATGGTATTCCACCTACTATGGACATTCTGCAGCTCTTGTTCATTGGGAGTTGTCAGGTTTTCTGGAACAACTGTCTGAAGGAAAACAGAAACATTGCTACAGTAAAACCAAATGCAGATTGGGAGAGCTATATTTCATATTCTGATTGGATAACTTGTAACCCAATGTATAAACGTTGAATGTTCTAGTTTCAAACAACCCACATCTGTGATGTTCTCCTCTCACACATACACTCACCTGAAACACCCAAATTTCTTCTCCTTTTGATCACCTTTCTATCCTCTCCCACCTTTCATCCATTCACCACCTTCCAATCACCCACCAGTCACCATCTGGTTCAATCAATAACCTGCCAGCCCTTGTCCAACTCCTCCCTGCTGGCAATCTTTCCTCTTCTCTCTTTCTCTCAATGTAGGGTCTTGGGCCGAAATGTCGGCTTACACCTTCAGCCTGCAGAGTTGCCTCTTGACTCACTGAGTTCTGTTAGTGTTCTGCTGTTTGTTCCACATTATTGCACTTGCAGACTAGTTTGCTTTCTGTCTCAGAAGAGCTACTTTTGCAATGCCCATTGAAGTTTAATACCAGTGTTCTTGTGCTAGTATATCTGTTGCTGCCTTTGGTTTAGGGCACGGCAGGATATCGCAGGTCAATACCCCGAAACATCCCAACAGCTAATCAAAGAAGGGAGTAACAGAACAGAGTAAGTGACCTCAGCAATTTTCAGTATGTATCTCTGTTGACATAGACCTTCTGGTGATCTTTCAGTTAGTTGATAACAGAGTCAACAGGTGCCAATGGAGGGTCAAGTTGTAAATCTTCTGTTAGAAAAGATAGAGTTAATATTGTTAAACAGCAGCACAAAAGTATCTGTTCTCTTGACAGTTTATTGCGATGAATTAGCTATAGGGCCATATTTATTAACAGCACAGCCATCCATAGAGGGTGGTAATGGGCTTTTTCCATGGGAACTCTTGTGGGTGAGGGACTCCTATTGTATTGTCAGGGTGGGTATTCCAGGATATTGAAGGGCCATGATGATGTCCGTCAGATGGATAACTGGAGAGCAAGCCGGGGATAATATTGCAAACCAGTCCTCTGCCACCTCTTCCACCACCTCTTTTTTTTAGGACATGTATCAACTACAAAAGACAGCGTCCATCATTAAGGATCCCCACCACCCAGGACATGCCCACTTCACACTACTCCTGTCCGAAAGAATGTACAAATGCCCGAAGTCACACATTCAACAATAAAGCTTCTTCCCCCTCTGCCATCCATTTTCTAAATGGATGACCCCAGCTATTATCAGTACCCTGACATCTGTGGTCGTGTAACCAGGGCTTGTGATTAGCACCAGTTATTCATACGATTATCCACCATAGCCTCATGTGACACGGATCAGGGGGTTATACACCCTGCCCAAGGGTGATCTGCAGGCTAGCACAGGGAAGAAGTACCTTACACCTCCTTTGGTAGAGATGTATCTCCATCCCTCATATCAGGGGCCCAGAATGGCACACAATTGCTCTGAGAGCGGTCTGACCGATGCCTTATACTGCCTCATCATTACATCTTTGCTCTTAAGTTCTAGCCCTCTGGAAATGAATGCTAACTTTGCATTGCATTCCCTAAGTTAACCTTTAGGGAATCCTGGACTTGGACTTCCAAGTCCCATTGCACGTCTGATTTCTGAATTTTCTCCCTGTTTAGAAAATAGCCTATGTCTTTATTCCTTCTACCAAAGTGCATAGCCAAACATTTTCCTACACTATATTCTGCCTGTCACTTCTTTGTCCATTCTCCTAATCTATCTAAGTCCTTCTGCTGCCTTCCTGCTTCATCAACATAAGACCATTAAACCATAAGACATAGGAGCAGAATTCGGCCATCTGATCCATTGAGTCTGCTCTGCCATTCAATCATGGCTGATCTTTTTTTTTCTCCTCCTCAACCCCAGTTCCCGGCCTTCTCCCTGTAACCTTTGATGCACCTGCCCCTCCACCTTTCTTCATTTTGTCTGCAAACGTGGCCACAAAGCCATCATTTCCATCATCCAAATCATTGGCATAAAGCATGAAAAGACGTGGTCCAAATACTGACCACTGTGGAACACTATTCATGGCAGATAACCAAAAAAAAATCCTCTTTATTCCTACTCTTGGCTTCCCTCCAGTGAGCCAGTCTCCTATTCCTGCTAATACAATGGGCTCATATCTTGTTAAGCAGTCTCATGTGTGGCACCTTGTCAAAGGCCTTCTGAAAATCCAAATAAATAATATGCACTGGCTCTCCTTTATCTATTCTTCCTGTTATTTCCTCAAAGAATTCCAACAGATTTATCGGGCCAGATTTCCCCTTAAGGAAACCAAACCTATTTCATCACATGCCTCCTAGTACTGCAAAACCTCATCCTTAATAAGGGACTCCATCATCTCCCCACCCAATGAAGTCAGGCTAACTGGCCAATAATTTCCTTTCCCCTATCTCCCTCCCTTCCTGAAGTGTGGAGTAACATTTGCAAGTTTCCACTTCTCCAGAACCATTCCAGAATCCAGCGATTCTTGAACAAATATTACTAATGCCTCCACATTCTCTTCAGCCACCTCTTTCAGAACCCTGGGGTGTGGTTCATCTGGTCCAGGTGTCTTACCTACCTTCAGAACTTCCAGCTTCTCAAGCACTTTCTCCTCAGTAATAGCAATGACATTCTCTTCTGCCCACTGACTCTCTCAAATTTCTGGCATTGTGCTAGCAGATTCCACATTGAGGACCAGAGGAAAATGCAAGAAAGAACATAATTAGAAGGAGTAAAAAACAAAGCCCACTGCAGTGGAAATTGGTCACAAGATCGTTATACTGAGGTAGTGATCTGGGCTGTGCAGGGTGATTCAAAAACTGATTATTTGAAGGAAGTAGTTGTCCTTGAATCTGCTGGTGTGACACATCTGTGTTTGTCTAAGACAGCTGCAGTGGACTGTTCTCCTTGGCCATCTGTACCAAGCAGTGTGGACAGTGAGGTGGCCACGTTGTCTGGCAGGATATTGCAGAAGTCAATACTCTGGTACGTCCTGACAGCAAACCAAAGATGGAAGAGAGTGTGCCACCTCTCCTGTCAACCTCACCCACCCACACCAAAGTCAGGGCATCTTGCATGCTGTCTTCAGAACCCAGTGCACTAGAGTGGAACCAAATCATCCTTTAACCTCAAGGAACGTCTAAGAAAGAGGAGACTACAGCAAAGAGTCTTCATCGACTAGGTCTTCAATGTCATAGAATGTGTTGTACCACACATTAGATGACAATGGCATAAACACAGTATTCCTCAAAATTAAATTTACATTCTTGCCAACCAAAAATAATAAAATGATTTGTATTTTGATTTTATTGATAATCTTATGTTAGAAATTCATTCCTCTGTGGAAATTAAAGATAATTACAAAGAAAAGCAAATGAAATATCACAACTGTCTAACAGAATTTTCCAAAAGAATGCGTGTTTTTCACAGCCTAAGGTTTGAGTTGCTAACATTATTTCGAAGAAATCATACAGGTTAGATACACTGATCCATGCACACTTTCTCATTCAAGCCCCAGTAAGGAGGCTACCAGGTACCCATGATTTTGCAATATGGCTTCTCTGCCAGTGTTCCCAGAAAGCCATTCCGAATGGAGAAATTGCCCAGGCCTGGCACACAAGCAGCCTGCTTTGAGATCTGATGTCAGCTAGCTTTAGCTAATCATCCAACAAAACAGCACATGGCTCTATTCTCCAGAAGAATAGTCATATTGCCCCAGTGATTATTACTCAAACACATCTATACCACAAGCATTATTATATTAAAAGTGTAAATCTGCTTAGTATGTCCCTGAAAATAAAGAAATGTCCATCTTACCTCGCGACTACCCCAATCAATGGCTATTCCAGAAGGAACAAGTGTGCTAAATTTACTGTATATTCAAATATGTAACTTACAGTATTATGCAAAAGTCTTAGGCACATATACTGTATTTAGTTAGAGTGCCTAACACTTTTGTACAATATTGTATTTGTCAACTTGCAGTGGAGAGCGAGTTTGTAAATCTGGTGGGGACAACGGATTTTGTGAATGGTGAGGGTGGAATGTGGTGGGAGGAGGCAGAGAAGGAGTGCCAAGGGTGGGGGTGGCACGGGTGCAGACACACCCACCCCTGAGACACCAGACAAACTCATTTGATTCCAAACAATTGGTTTATTGATCATTACAGAATGTCTCTCTGGTGCTTCCTGCTCTCTCCCTTCTCCCTTCTTCTCTTCCCAACCATGATTCCCCTCTCCCTGCCCACTTCCTGCCCTCAGTCCACAATAGATTCTGGTTCTTTCTACTCACAAAAGCTGAATGCTTGCAACTTTCCTGAAGCTCCTTGAACACTCTTCCAGCTTAAAACCAAGCCACATTTTGCAAGTACCTGCCTGATTAACACATCAGAAGCTTTCTGTTCTTGGCTGCAAAAGCTGTTGTAGTGGGACCACATCTTTTGTCACTTTCATGATGCCTCTGAGCAGCATGGTCCTTCGTTGGTCCAGTATGCCTTCCAACCAGAGCCACAGAGATTGGCACCAATACCTGTTTGTCCCCTGTTGGGCAATACATAAAATTACTACAGTACTATGAAAAGTCTTGTGCTCCCTTGCTATATATTGAATTTTTTGAAGTAGTTACGAGGAATGTTGACGAGGGTAAGGCAGTGGATGTAGTCTATATGGACTTCAGCAAAGCCTTTGACAAAGTTCCACATGGAAGGTTAGTTAAGAAGGTTCAGTCGTTAGGTATTAATGCTGGAGTAATAAAATGGATTCAACAGTGGCTAGATGGGAGATGCCAGAGAGTAGTGGTGGATAATTGTTTATCGGGATGGAGGCCGGTGACTAGCGGGGTGCCTCAGGGATCTGTTTTGGGCCCAATGTTGTTTGTAATATACATAAATGATCTGGATGATGGGGTGGTAAATTGGATTAGTAAGTATGCTGATGATACTAAGGTAGGAGGTGTTGTGGATAATGAGGTGGGTTTTCAAAGCTTGCAGGGAGATTTATGCCGGTTAGAAGAATGGGCTGAACATTGGCAGATGGAGTTTAATGCTGAGAAGTGTGAGGTTCTACATTTTGGCAGGAATAATCCAAATAGAACATACAGGGTAAATGGTAGGGCATTGAGGAATGCAGTGGAACAGAGAGATCTAGGAATAACAGTGCATAGTTCCCTGAAGGTGGAGTCTCATGTAGATAGGGTGGTGAAGAAGGCTTTTGGAACGCTGGCCTTTATAAATCAGAGCATTGAGTACAGAAGTTGGGATGTAATGTTAAAATTGTACAAGGCATTGGTAAGGCCAAATTTGGAATATTGTGTACAGTTCTGGTCACCGAATTATAGGAAAGATATCAATAAATTAGAGAGAGTGCAGAGATGATTTACTAGGATGTTACCTGGGTTTCAGCACTTAAGTTACAGAAAAAGGTTGAACAAGTTAGGTCTCTATTCATTGGAGCGTAGAAGGTTGAGGGGGGATTTGATCGAGGTATTTAAAATTTTGAGAGGGATAGATAGAGTTCACGTGAATAGGCTGTTTCCATTGAGAGTAGGGGAGATTCAGACGAGAGGACATGATTTGAGAGTTAGGGGGCAAAAGTTTAAGGGAAACACGAGGGGGTATTTCTTTACTCAGAGAGTGATAGCTGTGTGGAATGAGCTTCCTGTAGAAGTAGTAGAGGCCAGTTCAGTTGTGTCATTTAAGGTAAAATTGGATAGGTATATGGACAGGAAAGGAGTGGAGGGTTATGGGCTGAGTGCGGGTAGGTGGGACTAGGTGAGATTAAGAGTTCGGCACGGACTAGGAGGGCCGGAATGGCCTGTTTCCGTGCTGTGATTGTTATATGGTTATATATGGTTATATGGTTATATTTTGCAGAGATTGTATATGGATGGAAAATTGATGTAGTGAGATTAGTATACATGCGACAAGAGTCTGCATGTTCGTTGTAACTCAGCAGGTAAAAACTCCTGTTCTGAAGCTCCAAAACATTAGTATAGTGGTTATTGAACCAGCATAGAAACTTAAATAGGGAACGCAGGGATAAGAGAAGACCATTGGCATTTTAAACCTGCTTTACCATTCAATGTTATCCTGACTGGTGATCCAAACTTCTGCTTTTTCTCCAGTACACGATAGGACTTGCTCAGAGAGCACCCTCCCACTGAAACAGTGTTGTTCTTAGACAAACAAGTTCTTCAAAACAAACAACACCTATTTATTTAGCAAAATAGCTCTCGTTTTGACATGTCGATTGCAATTATTTTTTGCACAGCACAGAAATCTTCTTAGCTCCAGGGATATATTTTGGTTTAAGGACGCACAATAGGTAGTCCGGGCTTATTCACTCCAAGGTTCTGTATTGTTCTGCTGAGCATTGTGGGCACCAGAATGAGCGACAACAGTTGTGGGCTGCCCCTAGCACACTCTTGGCTATGTTGGTTGTTAACGTGGCCAAATTTTTTTCAATGTAGGTGTGATAAATAAATCTGAATCTTGATCTGTTATGTTTTGTAACTTTAAGACATTGAACTAATTCAAGGAAAGACGTGGTAGTCTGAAAGAGTGGGTCTAACGTCAAGTTTACTTTAAGTGAGGCACGTACGCATCACTTGGTATTGTGATGACGGATGTAATTCACATATTTACACATATAACCCACACTGAATTTGTAACCCTCTCATTGGGCTTGTATACAAACACGGCTCGTTAGCTACAGTAGCTCTGCTAACAGCCACATAACTCAGCAAAGAGAAGGCCACCTTTTATAAACAACAGGCATCTAGTGTCAGGATGATTTGGGGTTCAACCAAACAGGAACTAGGTTAAGCACAGGCTTCAACACACAATCAGGAAGATTGTGATGTTCCAATTAAAGGAACCTCAACTTGAGCGAATGCTGCTCATACACAATTATCGGTCAGCGAGAAATAACAGATCGTACATCACATAAAATTATGAAGAGAGTATACTTACCAATTCCAGTTTTATCAAATAGATATTAAAAGAAAGAAAAGAAAGAAGAAAAAAAAAACAAGGGTCCATTGCAATGAGACAGTCTAAATGTGCACATGTCTGTTGGAGGTCATCTTCTCCAAGAGCTGGGTATAATCATTACACACAGTATCAAACCAACAGTCTATGTGAAAGCACCCATCATAGTCCAAACTTCCCTCAAAGTCCATCTCAAGTAAACTGGCTCTCTCTGGAGTGTTGGCCCTTCCTCCTTGGAGCCATTCATCTGCACAAAGCACTTCTTGCAATGGGAACTCTCCTTTCAATGGCATTCTGGGGCCCCTTCCCTTTGGTCCTGCTCGGCAGCTCCCGCCAAAAGATCCCAAACCAGATTATTGTCGATCACCGATCTCTCTCTGCCTCACTCTATCTAGAACCTTCGCCAGGTCCCACCATCCTGAGTTCCTGACATTCTTTAAGTTGAACAACAGGGCTGTTCATATTTAGCCGAAACAAAATAATTCTACCAACAGGACACACTGCTTTTGCAGAAAACAGCTAAAAATGAAATACTTACGGCATTGCAGTAGAAATTTTAACCAGAGGGTTACACTCTCCCCCATCAAAAATAGTCATGTCCTCATGACTTTGGAACTTAATAAACTATTATTAATAACACAGTATTCAAATAGATTCTGTGGTTTCGAGACCCCCAATCCATTTGTAAATGGAAGTAGGGTATCTCACCCTGGGAATGGACATAATACTCCACTTCCCAGGCGCATCCTTTGCCAACCTAGCACGGGGTTTCCTGACTTTCTGAGACCTCCTTATCTCATCTTCAGCTTTGGCCACTCCTTGTGGCAGCCTCTGTGTCAAATACAATTGCAAAAGAATCTATAAAGCAAAGTAACTTGAGAGCTTGTGTCAAGAATGCCTCTAGCATAAACACCTTCAAGTTGTATGGATACATCAGAGCTGGGTTCCAATAAACCTTCAGGAATAATGTTTTGCAGTTTAGTATTACCCTGACACACTGATTGGAACGTATTTTCTCCAACGTGGCAAGCCCTTCCTTTACTGGTCCCTCCATAGTTTTGCTTCTTTCCTTCTCTGTTTCATTAACCGGTGACTTACTTTTCGAAGATTTTCCTGTCCCTCACAGGCTCACTTGAAATGTCTGTCTTCTCCATTGTTGCAACAGAAAACACCAGTCACCTCTCTAGTCAAGAGACCCTTTTCAGCAGCATCCCTCTGCATGCTAAGTCCTACAGGTGGATCAGATTTCCCAATGGACAAGGATATTTCCCAAAATATTGTGTTTAGCTGAAGCATTGGCAGATATTTATCAAATTAACTCCGTTCAAAGGTTTTCCACCTCATTCTTCAAAAGATCTATCTCTGTGGCATCAGGGGTCACTTTAACAGCAGAGGCTACCACTGAAGAACCTACTCGGCATTTGGAAATGTTCCACTTCTCCATCATGTTTTCCTCCTCTCTAACTACGCTGAGTAACTTGGTAAAAGATGAAAGAGGGCACACCTTGCCAGTCATTTGAATATGTAGAGCAATCACATCGTGTGTTAGCACGCCGTTCACAACTTGTTCCATCCTCAAAACAAATTCTCTCAGACAGTTGAATGCCCCCTTTGTGGCACAAACGGTGCAGCAGTTCCTTCAACCTGAAAAAGGTAGGCAGGCAGCTTCTCTCCTTCCTCTTGGATCGTCTGCTGAAATTTCATCCTAAGCTCAGCTGCACTTTAGCAATGCCAAAAGATTCTTCCAGAGTTCGCAAGTAATTAGCTGGCATGACTAATGAGTTTTCTGCATTTAGAACCTTCACTATATCAACTGCAGGGCACCTTAAACTCTCTACCAGTCTCTGCTTTTTCACTTTATCTGAGTACTGCCATTCATCCAGTAACAGAGATGTCTGCTCCACCCGAGCCTCATATTCTTCTTTACCATTGGGTGTAGGCTTGACTCCAGAGAACAATCCTGGCCTACAATGACTAGCTCTCGGCAAGTACACTTTGGCACTTATCGATCAGTGATGTAATAGCCAAAACCAACTCAGAATTTAAATTAATCGCTGATGGACCCATTGGACATTTCACATCAGATCACTGCTTTCCTTCACTTCGCAGGAATGAGGACAACTTGTCTTTAAAGTCGTCACCCTCAGTTACCTTCTCCCCTTCTCTAAAAATATGGTCAGCCCATGGTCCTACCTCTCCAGGGTCTCCTAACGTATCAGACAGCGAGACTTCAGTCAGATCACACCGTCTGGACTAACACAACATCCTTACCAGCTGATTGGTCAAAATGCCATTCAATCAGCATGATTTTCCCCAATACTGTTACAGAACTCAGCACTCTGAGTAACAGTTTGTCAGGACTTTGGATATTCACCCTGCTCAGAACACAAGCATTATTTGTTGATAATCTCTTTGAATCGCACCCAACCTTAATCCCTGTGATATCAATAATAAAGTACCTTAATCACTTTCCCCGACACTAGGTTAAACACCGGCTTAAACACACAAACAGGAACGTCATGATATTCTGCTTAAAGGAACCTCGATCTGAGCTTTGTTTATACTGCCCATACACAATTATCAATCAGCAAGAAATAACAGATTGTACACCACATAAAATTGTAAAGAGAGTATATTTAGCAATTAAAGCATCATCAAACAGTTACTTAAAGAAACAAAAAAGAAGAAAAAAATAAAAAGCCCATTACAGTTAGACCAGTATAAATGTGCACATGACTGCTGGAGCTCATCGCCTCCAAAAGCTGGGTATAACTGTTACTCACATTGCCAAACCCTCAGTCTGCACGGAAACACTTGCCACAGTCTGAACTTCCCTCAAAGTCCACCTCAAACAAACTGGCTCTCTCTCAGGAGTATTGGCTCTTCATCCTTGTAGCCATTCATCTGCAGAAAGCACTTCTTGCATAGAAACATAGAAAACCTACAACACAATACAGGCCCTTAGGCCCACAAAGTTGTGCTGAACATGTCCTTACCTTAGAAATTACTAGGCTTACCTATAGCCCTCTATTTTTCTAAGCTCCATGTACCTATCCAAAAGTCTCTTAAAAGAACCTATTGTATCTGCCTCCACTACCATTGCTGGCAGCCCATTCCATGCACTCACCACTCTCTGAGTAAAAAACTTACCCCTAACTCCTCCTCTGTACCTACTCCCCAGCACCTTAAACCTGTGTTCTCTTGTGGCAACCATTTCAGCCCTGGGAAAAAGCCTCTGACTATCCATACAATCAATGCCTCTCATCATCTTATACACCTCTATCAGGTCACCTCTCATCCTCCATTGCTCCAAGGAGAAAAGGCCGGATTCACTCAACCTATTCTCATAAGGCATGCTCCCCAATCCAGGCAACATCCTTGTAAATCTCCTCTGCACCCTTTCTATGGTTTCCACATTCTTCCTGTAGTGAAGCAACCAGAACTGATCACAGTACTCCAAGTGGGGTCTGACCAGGGTCCCATATAGCTGCAGGGGAAATCTGCTTCCAAAGGCATTTTCCCTTCTGTCCCACTCCACAGCTCCTGCCAAAAGACCCTACACCAAACTACTGTCCATTAAAAATCTCCCTCAGCCCTACTCTCTCTAGAAACTTCTCTGGATCCCACCATCCTGATTGGCTAACACAACATTCCTAAGTTGAACAACAGAGCTTCTTATCTTTAGCCAAAACCAAAACATTTTACCAACAAGACACACTGCTTTCGTAGAAAGCTGCTAAAATGAAACACCTAAAGCACAGTAGCAGAAACCATAACCAGAGTGTTACAAGTTATTTAACTGAACAAGAATGGTGTGTGTGTGTGTGTGTGTGTGTGTGTGTGTGTGTGTGTGTGTGTGTGTGTGTGTGTGTGTGTGTGTGTGTGTGTGTGTGTGTGTGTGTGTGTGTGTGTGTACAAGATTACTCAAAAATTACTTAAATATTAAATACACAACACTTGTCCCTACTTAGTTATAAGCTCCAACTTAATAGAATGCATCTCAACGATATACAAATTATACTATGTAATACAATAATTATATACAAACATCCACAGCACAGTAAATTTTAAAATTGTCCCATTCAGGTTTAAATATTTAATTGCTTTGGAGGATTTCTTACTCTTGCGGGATAACATCTTTCCTGACAAGGGGGATCACTCAGCTTGGCAGGTGAGACATTTGGCTGTGAAAAAATTCTGCAGCGTCCCCCATGGTGGTTGCAGGAGTTGACTCTGAAACTGCAGGAAATGGTTCTGACGGCTCTAAACACCTTTCTTCTGTTTCAGGGTCCACTTTCTTCTTCCTTCCAACATTCCTTTGCTCATTCACACCTCTCTCTTTCTCATTCACATTCTTTCGTCTAGTTTGTGTATCTTGATCTTGGGAAGGTGCATTTAATTCACTGAAATATTCTCGATTAATCCTTCTATTGCTCCCTTTATAATCTGATTTGTCTCCCGGTTTCTTTATCCACAACATCATCTGATGAACCCTCTGTTTTTTAAAACTCCATTGACTCCTTTCATTCCATCATCCAGCTGGGCTTTGTTCTTTGCATTTACTTTTCGAAGCAGCATTTTGATTCATACTTGAAGTACATGCAATAAACTTAATGAACTCAGAATGGATTCTGCTTTTTTATACTCACAAAAGCCAAATGCTTGCAACTTTCCTGAAGCTCCTTGAACTCTGTTCCAGTATAAAACCAAGCCACATTTCACAAATAACTGCCTGATTAACATATCAGAAGCTTTCTCAGATATGTTGCCTACAAACACTGCTGTAGTCAGACCACTGCTTTAGTCACCTTCTTGCTTCCTCTGAACAACATGGTCCTTCTTTTGTCCAATATGCTTTCCAATCAGAGGCACAGAGGTTGGCGCCAACACCTGGTTGTCCTCTGTTGGGCAATGGTCCATGGTGTCTGGCATGGAGACAGTTGTGTCATCATGCAGAACCTTTCTTAATTCACTTTCAGGAGGCTTCATTGGAGAGAATGCGACATGCATATTGTGGATGGACCTGCAATCAAGTTGTAGTTGTTGCAGCCAATCACATCTCAAAAATGCTGGTCGTCCTGTTTTTACAACATACAAGCTCAAGGTAGCTTGTTGGTTGTCGTATTTCGCCATTACAGATGTCATTGCCACAGGAGTTATCTTTTCTCCAGTATAAGTTCTTAATTGAATATCTGCAGGCTTCAGTTTGGTATTTGGTAATGCTGTTCAAACTCATTTTGTAGAATGGCTAAAATGGCTGAATCAGTGTCCGATTCGATTCTAATTAATTTGCTGTTCCCTTCTGGTGTATGCCACATTGCCTGTTTATTGTTAGTTTTCACAATATAATTTTCAAGGCTACACCGTTATGTAGCATCCTCAACATTATCTGATTTTTCATCAACAGCATGCAGATTTAGTGTCCTTTCTGAAGCTGCAACTTGACCTTTTTTAGGTGTTTCTCTTCTCCGTGTGGTGGGTTTGTGTTTGGCTGCCCAACATGCTCTTTGCATGCGTCCCACTTTGTTGCATTTTCTGCAAGTTTCATCTTCAAGTCTGCACATGTGAGCCCCTGTCACAACAGTACAAAAACCAGGCTGGTTTTTGTTTACATGCTGCAGTTTTGTTCACACTCGCTTTCATTCCTGACTGCAACTCAATTGCATCTCCATCTGCTGTTTCCATTGAAACACCAATTTCAACTGCTCTTTTCAAGGTAGGTTGTGCTTCAGTTAGGGGCTATTTTTAAATGCTTTTTTTAAAGATTCCACAAACTAAACAATTAATTACTGAACTGACAATACTCAGACATTCTCTTCAATTTAGCCACGTGTGCTGAAATGGATTCCCTTTCCTTTTGATTCTGCTGATGAAACCTAAAGTACTCTGCAATCAACAATGGCTTTGGTTCAAAGTGTTCCTGCATCACTTTGACAATATCAGCAAAGCTCATTTCTTCAGGTTTGATTGGAGCAGTCAAACTTCAAAGCAAACTATATGCTTTTAAACCCAGTATACTTTGCAAAACTGGTATTCATTTCTCAATAATTATTTTATTTGTTTCAAAATACTGTTCCAATAGCTCAGTATAGATGAGCTAATTACCCGGTGTGTAATCAAATGCATCTATCTTTCCAAGATGGCTAGCCATTTCGGCTTTTTTAATGATTATTATCAACCAGTATTCACTCTTTATAAACTCATGAATTCTTCTGTTTTTCTGACTCTTTAAAAAGACTCACCATGTCTTCCCTTCCGGAGAACACGTGCTTAAAGCTTGACCATCTCCACATGCTGTTCTGCCTATTTTACTCACCATTCCTCTCATCATTTGTTTAGATTGAATGCCTCACTGTGTTTCAACAGGTCAGTAGCCATCTTAAAACTTCCTCATTGCCAATGTTATGTTTTGAAACTTCAAAACATTAAACTAATTCAAATAAGGATATAGGGGTCCAAAAATGTGGGTCTAACTTCAAGTTTACTTTAAGTGAGGCGCACATGCATCACGTGGTAGCATGATAATGTATGGAATTCACGTATTTCTAGATATAACCCATAATGAATTATTTAAAGGAACATAAATGCTTAATCAACCTATATATATATGTATATACACATACACACACACACACACACACATATATACACACAAATATATATACATACAGGATTACTCAAACGTTACTTAAATATTAAATACACAACAGAATCTGAATGAGATTTATTCACATGAATGATTCCATAGTTCTATCACGTAGCTTGCACAGGTACAAGGCACAATTGATCTCCTTGGGAACTCCATAATCACAAACACTTGTGGTCAAGTTACAAAGTGTCTTGCACACTTGCACACTTGGGAGACCATCCTGCAGTCACCATACCCGGATTTTGAAAGTCCAGTAAGAACCAGGTTAGGAAAAAAGGTTCTCTAAATGAACTATGCAATTAGAAAACTGCAGAAGGAAGTATATTAATAAGTGGTGGAACAGTTCAATTCTGAACTAATCAAATATTATAGTGAAAGGCCAGGAGTTGCATATTGAAATTGGGCCTTAGGCTAACTAAAACATTTGCTTCCACAGTTTGCCTTGATTTCCCCTCTACCCGCTTCGTTCCTGCATAAAATCTATTGCATCACTCACATCTGCTTAAGTTCAGAATGTTTTAAGAAGCCACAAAACTCTAAATTTGAAATTGAATTGCCATCTAATAACACTGCTTTTAATAATTAATAGACATTTAATAAAATGGCTAGTCCAATATAATTATTACTGTTAATGTAGTAATTTCAGTAAATCTATAAACTAAACTGTAACTACATTATAAATATTTGAAAACTTCTTGTAACATCTGTTATTAATTTGCAATAAACATTAGTTATGAAATATTAAAACTGCATTGTCATTATATTCTGTCCTACAATCTACAATTTATTGCTTCAACCAGAGCTATGTATCATTTTCATTTAGCTTGTAATTTTGAAATGAAGAAGGGAATCATTCAGTTTCATGTAGATGAGCTCTGAGTGCATTAACCATGTTGTTATACTGTATCTTTGCAAACTAACAGTGTTTGCTTCATAAGCAGTTACCGGTAGTTTATTTTACTCAAATTTATGATGTGAAGCTTCTTTGTCTTTTCATCTCTTTTCAGAAATATCTCCGAAAAGCAATGGCATATACTCCGCAGCTAGTTAGTGGACAACTGCCGCATCCTGAATAAACTCATCAACTTGCTTGGCCCAACTACAAATGCATTTTACTGCCAAGTGCAGTCTGAGCCACTAAACCTGCCAGTTACTTGATCCTGGTGCCATCTTGACATGGCAGTCTTGGAAGTTAAACTGTTCCAGACCTGAAAATAGCAAGGGAAGCGTGAAGGAAAGTTTGAAAATACCAGCGAGGCACAGCAGGTCATTCAGTGTCTGCAACAGGAAGAAATGTTAATCAACATTTTGCATTAGAACAATGCGTCCTTGTTCCCAATTCAGGTGAGAGGCTTGGACAAGGTCTCCTTAACTAATGCCATTGCTTTGGTGCTTCTGTAGATTATAGGATATGTAGTTTTAACATTTAAGGCAAGAGAAAACAACAAAGAATGAAAATTGTGGACAGACACTTATCTTTCCATTATGGTGGCAGATCAGTGGCTGCCATTTTGTCTGGGGTCTTCAAATTGGGGGCTAACCTGAATGCCTGATTCAGGAGGTATCCAACCACATTATACCACCACACGTTCTCTTTGAATGTACACACTTCCCTCAATGCTGGTCATCAAAGTTTGCCATGTTTTTACAAGCAGAAGTTATGGTTTATGAAATGTCTCCTTTAAAATGGAGCCATCCTTGAGTATTTATTTGATGTAGGCCTCGCAGACGATAACAAGAACCTAATACCTCAGGAAGTTAAATTCCTTTTGTTGACTGTTTTAGTGAAAATTGTTATACTAGTCGTATCATGTTGTATATGCAAGCAACACTTAACAACGACAATATGAACATGAGAAATATCAGCCACAGGATTTAGCTTATCACCTTAAAATCACTTTGCTGGTCTCAACTTGCCTAGTTCTGAGTTTCTAGTTTTGATCCCTCTGCTAACAATGTTGTCAATGGGAGAGAGAGTGGTTCTGCACCCTTGAAGTCTGATGGGGTTCATACTCTAAGATCTACAATTATGACATTAATATTACTGATTTATTGAGCAATAACTTATTCTGATAACCAATAATTTAATGACTCATATATATTAATAAAGGCAGCACTGCAGAACGGTGCAACATCTATAAAATCCCGTTTAATTCTAATGCAGAAGGCTGTGGGATTGCCTCATAGATTAATAAAATCATGCGGGGCATAGATTAGGTGCATGGTCTCTTTCCCAGGGTAAGGAAGTCTAAACCGAGAGGACACAGGTTTAAGGTGAGAGGGGAAAGATTTAAATAGAACCTGAGGAGCAAGGTTTTCACACAGTGGGTGGTGCATACATGGAATGAGCTGCCAGAAAGAAAGTGGTAGAGGCAGGTGCAATTTCAACACTTGAAAAATAGTTAGTCAGGCATGTGCACAGGAAAAGGTTAGAGGGATATAGACCAAATACAGGCAAATAGAATTAGCTTAGATATGCATCTTGGCCTGCATGGATTAGTGGGGCCAAAGGGCTTGTTCTCATGCTGTAGAAATTTATGTATCTCCAGTGTAAGAGGCGAGATTTGAATCTGAGCAGGAAGAAAGGCCACAGGGTCACGAAGGAAAGGCTTCCAGCCATGAGGCTGGAAGGAGAAGCAACAGCCCCCCTCCCCCTGCCGTACAGTAGCAATTCCCAACTACCTCTCCAAGAAGCCCAGTCTGAGCCACCTCCTCCCCCTCTCCCATCACCCACCACCTCTACTGTCATCAAAGAAATCTGGGCCGCAAAGCCTACTTCACCCTGAGGTGTGAAAAGACTTCCAACCCCTGACCTCAGGTCCTCTCTCTCTCGGCTGCTGACATCCCTCCAGGCTTCAAATGGATTTCCAACCCTCACCCCAGGCTCTGAGCGAACTTCCGACCATTATCCCTGCTCATTCTCCCTTCTAGTCTTGTTGGAATGGACTGTGGTCTGGGAGCCTTGTCATGTGCTCCTGTTGGCTCTGCTGTACATGACAGAAAATGTTCCAATGCCTTTCAATGGTGCCTGTTGCTTGTATCTTTGGCGTTGTTGAACTTTCCTGCAATAAGCTGACAATCGGCATGGTTCTTGCAGCACTGTGTAATGATCCTCTACTTTTGGATACAATAGAATTTGTAGACGATAGGTTTTGTTAATAATCCTGCTCTTTGGTCAACAGCAGGTACAACAATAATTCAGAATGCTCTCTCTCCTATTTCTAAAGAGGAATCCAAGGCCTAGCTGCACACTTTTGAAGCACAATTGTGATTGAATTTGTGTGCTTTTAAACTGTTTCTGATTTACGTATTTCCTTTATCAGAATAAGAGATAGATGGGAAAGTAATATGCTTTCATGTCCCAACTCTAACTTCCTTAGCAAATCTCAGAAGAGACCAACGATAGATATTTCATCAGCAAATATAACATCCAATTTTTTGGTTGGCACATAAATAGTAAAATAGCAAACGAAAAGTGTTGTGTATTTAATATTTGAGTAACATTGTAAATACATTGTTTGATTAAGCATTCTTTCTTTGTTTAAATAATTCATTATGTATTATATATAAACGTATGCAAATAGCATATGTCATTACACCACAGTGTCATACTTGCATAGCTCACTAAAGTAAAACTAAATGTTCACTGAAGTAAAACTAAAAGTTACTAAATGTACCTTTTGAAATTACAAAACAGAACAAAATGTTAATCTACTTTTCACTGCCATTGGCTAAAGGGGAAAATGCATACTAGATCTAGGAAACCATTCTCAGTTTTCTTTGAATAGTGTCATGGGAACCTTTATCTTTACCACAGCAGATGATAAGGTGTAGGCTTACCCATTTAACCAAAGGAAAACAGATGCAACTTTTTCTCAGTTTTGCTCTGGAAGCTCTTGTGAAGGGATTTGAACCCATTACTGGAATGGATCGACTAGGCTTAAACTCACTGGAATGGATCGACTAGGCTTATACTCACTGGAATTTAGAAGATTGAGGGGGGATCTTATTGAAACATATAAAATTCTAAAGGGATTGGACAGGCTAGATGCAGGAAGGTTGTTTCCGATGTTGGGGAAGTCCAGAACGAGGGGTCACAGTTTAAGGATAAAGGGGAAGCCTTTTAGGACCGAGATGAGGAAAAACTTCTTCACACAGAGAGTGGTGAATCTGTGGAATTCTCTTCCACAGGAATCAGTTGAGGCTGGTTCATTGGCTATGTTTAAGAGGAAGTTAGATATGGCCCTTGTGGCTAAAGGGATCGGGGATATGGAGAGAAAGCAGGTACAGGGTTCTGAGTTGGATGATCAGCCATTATCATACTGATTGGCGATGCAGGCTCGAAGGGCTGAATGGCCTACTCCTGCACCTATTTTCTATGTTTCTATGTTTCTATCTATTACCTTCTGACTAAGAAGTACATTACTGTTGAGATAAAGGATTAATTATTAATAATATTATGATTAATTAATAAAGTTTATTTATTGACATCAGCAAGAAAAATGCAAGAACATAAGAGAAAGATGGAGAGAAATGTGTTTTTGTGCTAATGACTGAATCAACATCGGATCATTTCAGAATTAGTATCCTTTCCAGATTAATGAAGCAAGAGTTAATTTTATTTTGATTTTTATATTTTCCATTATTTCTTTGTGGAATTTAAACTTTAACACCACTACTGTTTAATAAAAATCCTTTTACTATAGGATACAACCAGAATTCTTATTAATTGAATATTACATTTTTGCGCACCATTTCATGAGGTGTTAATTTTAATTAGTAATAAAAGTTAATTTGTTTTAATATGTGATCTTTATGTTGGTGAATTACACCAAGAATGGTTTATTAGTAACTGAAATTAGGCTATTTGTAATGCGGTTTTAAGAAAGCTCCCCAGCTCCCCTTTTTATAACACCTGACTCCTGCCACAATTTAAATTTAAATTTTTGGCAAGTCTGTCACTAATAACTTGGAAGTAATGTTTATCCTAATGTCAGACAGGAAAAGGATTTGACAACAGACACAACAAAATTCATTTGATTATGCAAAGTTCATTGAAATGTTTTGATTTGATCAGAGCTGTGTAACAATAGTACTTATTTCTACAATCATAAAAAAATCTACACAAAATCTGACATCCATTGATCATCCTCAAAACTGAATCTTAGATCCTTCTTAAAAGAAGATAATCCAAGCAATTAAAATACATCCTCACCCTAAATTTAAATGGTCTGGTTCTTTATTGAGTCGGTCGATCTTGAGTAGGTTTGAAATGTCTGACATAGTATTGTTGGATTATAATGAAAGGGAAATGTTTGCCAGCATTCCTGTTTTAATTGCTATTGTGAAATAGGAAGGAGATGTCTGTGATTGTTGGTTGAGGTTAATTGATGCCATTTAGTATAAGTAAGTGTGATGTAATATTGGTAAAAGGAATAAAAGGAAGAGTATGTTTAATGGAGAAATCTTGAAAGATATGAACAAGAAGAGGAAACGGGTCAAATATAAAAGCTCTGAATTGACGAGTACAAGTGGATAAAATCATTTTCAATTCACATGCTCTTCCTTCGTTCATAGGTTAGGGACAAAAGCAAGAAGATATTTTTTTCAGAGGAATGGTTAGGTCGTAGTATGATGTCCAATATAAGTGGTCAAATGAAGGGTATCGATTAGGCAAGATAACAGGATGGGAAACTACAATACGTGTATGAGGAGAAGTTTAAGACGCTGAAATGGTTTCAATGGAAGCGGTAAAAGAGCATTTATCAATTTTGTTTTAAATTGTGATTTTAGTTGGCTGAACAAGGAGAGAGGTGGACTTCTGTTTCGTAAATCAATTAAGAAAAAATAAATTAACATTACTGGCGGACTTTACAAAAATGTATAAGATGGTGAGAGGCATTGATTGTGTGGATAGTCAGAGGCTTTTTCCCAGGCCTGAAGTGGCTAACATGAGAGGGCACAGTTTTAAGATGCTTGGAAGTAGGTACAGAGGAGAAGTCAGGGGTAAGTTTTTTTTAACGCTGAGAGTGGTGAGTGCGTAGAATGGGCTGCAGGCAACGGAGGCAGATATGATAGGGTCTTTTAAGAGACTTCTGGACAGCTACATGGAGCTCAGAAAAATAGGGGGCTATGGGTAACCCCAGGTAATTTCTAAGGTAAGGACATGTTCGGCACAGCTTTGTGGGCCGAAGGGCCTGTATTGTGCTGTAAGTTTTCTATGTTTCTATGTATTGTGATATGGTGTTGAGTTATATAGTGTTCCTGCTTCTCACCAATGTAACAGTTTTACAGACAACCTGCAGTAAGAGCAAATCTTAGATAATAAATAATTTTGCATTAAAGCATAAAATGCTTTGAAGTTAGTAAGAAGGATAGCAAGTTTCCTCCATTTGTTGCCTGTATCAGCTGTATCTTGGCAAATTTTAGATGTTCTCAAGGCACCAAAGCTGTTTATTGCAGTGTTTTCCTGAAACCAGACACAGAGGTTGTTGCAACAAAAGAATACACCTCAGCAAGCTGCAGTAGCTAGTGCATTGGCATGTCGCTGGAGATTAGGACAGCAGGACAGTCCAGATTAGTTATATCACAAGACCTGGAACTTCTGACTGAGCTCAAGAACTATTCACCTTGTACTTTTCTTTTGCAGCAAACAATATTGTGCAGGTTAGTGGAGATACTCTGAGAACTCAAAACAATATAATGTACAAGTAGTCCTGGAAGGGATTGGACCAGAGGCAAGTTGCAACTTGAGAAATCTACTCACCTCCTGGAACAGGTCTTGCTTAGAGGTGTAGCATAGAAAGGAAGACTACTTTGAAGATTGGTTATTAAGATACTATGCATGAATTGAAGCAGACTTATTTTGTATCAAATCTAGTGCTGGACAATAGACAAGGTAACCCATTCCTTTTAAACTCTCCCAAATTGCTAAGGCTATTGGGGAGAGTTTAAACTAGAATCGCTGGGGGGTGGGAACAGAACTGAAGAGATGGAGAAAGGGGCAGTTGGCTCACAGATCGAGAAAACTTGTATTCAGTGCGAGAGGGAGGATAGGCAGATGATAGAGAAGGGATATGCTCAGTCTGATGGTTTGAGGTGTGTCTATTTTAATACAAGGAGTATCATGAACAAAGCGGATGAACTTAGAGCTATGATGTTGTGGATATTATCCAGAAACTTGGATGGCTCAGGGGCAGGAATGGTTACTTAGAGTGCCAGGCTTTAGCTGTTTCAGAAAGGACAAGGAAGGAGGCAAAAGAGGTGGGGCATGGCACTGCTGATCAGAGATAGTGTCATGGCTACAGAAAACAAAGAACTCATGGAGGGATTATCTACTGAGTCTCTGGGGGTGGAAGTTAGGAACAGGAAGGGGTCAATAACTCTACTGAGTGACATCAAGTAGTAGATAGGGAGACAGATTCTGGAAAGATACAATCATAGCAGGGTTGTCGTGGTGGGAGATTTTAATTTTCCCAACATTGATTGGCATCTCCCTAGAGCAAGGGGTTTAGATGGGGTGGAGTTTGGTAGGTGTATTCAGGAAGGCTTCCTGACACAATATGTATCTAAGCCTACAAGAGGAGAGTCTGTACTTGATCTGGTATTGGGAAATGAACCTGGTCAGGTGTCAGGTCTCTCAGTGGGAGAGCATTTTGGAGATAGTGATCACAATTCTATCTCCTTTATCATAGCATTGGAGGGGGAATAGGAACAGACAAGTTAGGAAACCATTAAATTGGAGTAAGGGTAAATATGAAGCTATCAGGCAGGAACTTGGAAGCATAAATTGGGAACAGATGTTCTCAGGGAAATATATGGCAGAAAAGTGGCAAACATTCAGGGGATATTTGTGTGGTGTTCTGCATAGGTACGTTCAATGAGACAGGGAAAGGACAGTAGGGTACAGGAACCATGGTGTATAAAGGCTGTTGAAAATCTAGTCAAGAAGAAAAGAAAAGTTTATGAAAGTTTCAAAAAACTAGGTAATGATAGAGATCTAGAAAATTATAAGGCTAACAGAAAGGACCTTAAGAATGAAATTAGGAGAGCCAGAAGGGGCCATGAGAAGGCCTTGGTGAGTAGGATTAAGGAAAATCCCAAGGCATTCTACAAGTATGTAAAGAGCAAGAGGATAAAACATGAGGGAATTGGAACAATCAAGTGTGACAGTGGAAAAGTGTTATGGAAACGGAGGAGATAGCAGAGATATTTAATGAATACTTTGCTTCAGTATTCACTATGGAAAAGGACATTGGCGAATGTAAGGAAGACTTGCAGCAGACTGAAAAGTTTGAACATATAGACATAAAGAAAGAGGATGTATTGGAGCTTATAGAAAGCATCAAGTTGTGTAAGTCACCGGGACCGGACGAGATGTACCCCAGGCTACTGTGGAAGGCGAGGGACGAGATTGTTGAGCCTCTGGCAATAACCTTTGCATCATTAATGGGGATGGGAGAGATTTTGGAGGATTGGAGGGTTGCAGGTGTTGTTCCCTTATTCAAGAAAGGGAGTAGAGATTGCCCAGGAAATTATAGACCAGCGAGTCTTTCTTCAGTGGTTGGTAAGTTGATGGAGAAGATCCTAAAAAGCAGGATTTATGAATATTTGGAGAGGCATAATATGATTAGGAATAGTCAGCATGGCTTTGTCAAAGGTAGGTCATGCCTTACGAGCCTGATTGAATTTTTTGAGGATGTGACTAAATACGTTGATGAAGATAGAGCAGTAGATGTAATGTATATGGATTTCATCAAGGCATTTGATAAGGTACCCCATGCAAGGCTTATTGAGAAAGTAAGGAGGCATGGGATCCAAGGGGACCTTGCTTTGTGGATCCAGAATTGACTTGCCCACAGAAGGCAAAGAGTGGTTATAGACGGGTCATATTCTGCATGGAGGTTGGTGACCAGTGGTGTTCCTCCGTGGTCTGTTCTGGGACCTCTTCTCTTCGTGACTTTTATAAATGACCTGGGTGAGGAAGTAGAGGAATGGGTTAGTAAATCTGCTGATGACACAAAGGTTGTGGGTGTTGTGGATAGTGTGGAGGGCTGTAACAGGTTACAGTGGGACATCAATAGGATGCAAAAGTGGGCTGAGAAGTGGCAGATGGAGTTCAACCCAGATAAGTGTGAAGTGGTTCATTTTGGTAGGTCAAAAATTATGGCAGAATATAGTATGAATGGTAAGACTCTTGGCAGTGTGGAGGATCAGAGGGATCTCGGGGTTCGTGTCCAAAGGGCACTAAAAGCTGCTTCGCAGGTTGACTCTGTAGTTAAGAGGGAGTACGGTGCATTGGCCTTTATCAACTCTGGGATTGAGTTCAAGAGCCAAGAGGTAATGTTACAGTTATATAGAATCCTGGTCAGACCCACTTGGAGTACTGTGGTCAGTTCTGGTCACCTCACTATAGGAAGGATTTGGAAACCATAGAAAGGGTGCAGAGGAGATTTACAAGGATGTTGCCTGGATTGGGGAGCATGCCTTAGGGGAATAAGTTGAGTGAACTTGGTCTTTCCTCCTTGGAGCAACGGAGGATGAGAGGTGACCGGCCTGATAAAGGTGTATAAGATGTTGAGAGGCATTTATCTTGTGGCTAGTCAGAAGCTGTTTCCCGGGGCTGAAATGGCTTACATGAGAGGGCACAGTTTTAAGATGCTTGGAAGTAGGTACAGAGGGGATGTCAGGGATAAGTTTTTTACACAGAGAGTGGTGAGTGCATGGAATGGGCTGCCAGCGACTGTGGTGGAGGCGGATACAATAGGCTCTTTTAAGAGGCTCCTGGATAGGTACATGAAGCTTAGAACAGTTATTACCCTTCAACCATCAGGCTCCTGAACCAGAGTGAATAACGTCACTCACCTACGAACTGAGAGAAGACTGAGCCATATTATGGGTTTCAAGTGTTGAACAGAAGAGTCTAAGGCATCACCGATCAAAGGAACATCGTATCAAATAAAAACCATATTATGGTTAAGTAGCTCCTTAGAAAAGTGAGCCGGGGATCTTGGGAAAATTAACCAAGTTTACTTTCTGTAGGTCCCCAATCCATCAAACATATAGGGCCAAACTTTCATTCTGAACTCACAAGTTAGTGACACTGAGGCAAGACTAAGTACAGGTCCATCAATAAATGATTAAATATTCAATAAAAATACTGGCACAGGGAATTTTGATGAAAGAAAGTTCTGGAAGAACACAGCATGGTTTGTGAAGAGCAGAGAACCCTGGATTCTGGGAGCCCTATAAAGATGCCTGAAGCATAACAGGTAGTGTTTGGATCTTGGACAATGGTTCAAGCCTAAGTTAAGTATTACAGGAGTGTGTGTGTGTGTGTGTGTGTGTGTGTGTGTGTGTGTGTGTGTGTGTGTGTGTGTGTGTGTGTGTGTGTGTGTGTGTGTGTGTGTGTGTGTGTGTGTGTGTGTGTGTGTGTGTGTGTGTGTGTGTGTTTAAACTGATATTGGTCAAAGTGCTCAGAAGGTACAGGAACAACAATACACAAATTTGGTTCTTTTACTACACTGCTGAGTTCAGTCAAGAGGAAGGTGGGACCGAAAATCAAAATTTATGGAAGCAAGAGACAGTTGGTTGAAATTGGTGACAAAATCCAAAGATCTTGTTTAAATTGAAAGATCTTTTCTGGAGATGAACCAGATTTGAATGGCGAATTAGCCAATCATGAAATAATGTTTGAGATGGACCCAGTCTAGTCTTCAGGAAGCTAAATTCCAAATGCTGGCAAATCTAACAAAGAACCTAAACCTCTGTTGAGTTCAAATTCAAGTTCAGGTTTCTTGTCATCTGACTTTATATAAATGCAACCAAATGAAAAAAAATTCCTCCGGACCTCATAGCACCCACAAAACATATACCTCACACAGCACATTAAAGAAAATATTATCATAAATAGGTTAATTAAAATATAGTTCAAAATGCATGTAGTGCGCTGCACAGGTAAAAAGCAAATATCTTGCTGCCCTAGTGACGGGACCTCGCTGGTGGCAGGGTATTCATTAGTCTCACAGCCTGAGGGAAGAAGCTGTTGCTCAGTCTGGCAGTCCTAATCCTGATGCTCCTGTACCTGCTTCCTGATGGTTGAGGGTCAAAGAGTTTGTGGGATGGGCAGTGTGCAGTCCACGAGTTATTTCAGCACCAAATCCAACAGAAAATCAAAGAAACTCTGAAAAGTAATTACAAGACTATATTTATCATTTGCATTAAATGTATATACTTTATTAACATTACTAGTATCTCTCAGCTGCTCTTACAAATATCAGAGCAGTAATAGTTTATACTTCAAGAATGATTTTCTTCCAGCATTAATCCGTATGCTTCATTCATGATTCTATTGAGCCTCTCGGTGTGCCCGATTTTCAAAACAGTATCTATTCTACAGAAATGTGATCTGCAATCAGAGTTTAATGGGTGTTGCTTTGCAAGTAAGCATCAGTCCTATGGATATCTACTTGTGTCATGTTTTGATGTATTCACAAAGACATAACAATGGGAAGAGAGGGCTTAGAGTCGGAGTTCCCAACTTTTTATATGCTATGGACCAATGCCATTAAGCAGGGGTCCATGGACTCCAGGTTGCAAACCGCTGGCTTAGAGGCTTCTTTACAAAAGTACAGAAGAGCACAATACTTTGCAATTGGAAATTCTTAAGGTGGACTCAATTGTAACTTTCAAAGTGAAAATTTTAATGCAGAGGAGGATAAAGCTCAAAAGGGAAAATGAGCAAATATGTGTCCTCGATTTTGGACTGGTGTGGCAAGAAACAAAACGCTTGTCCAATAGCCAAATGTAGAAATTGTTGGTTTGTTGATCTATTTTACCATTTCCCCAGACCTGGTCATACTCTACATCATTAAGTTTGATGAAGAACTCAGCAGGTTGAGCAACATCTGTTGGGGGAGGAGGCAGGAACTTCCATTGTTTCAGTTCAAAACCCTGCAGTAAGACCTGATAACCCTTCTTTGTCGACCGCCAGATACTGCTTGACCCTCAGATCCTTCAACAAGTTGTTGGTTGCTCTGGATTCCAGCATCTGTAGTATGTTGTATCTCCAGACTTTGTGCATGTCGTACTCCTGCTTCTGATTTCTGGACAGATATATTAAGAGAGAGGGTAACTGGACTCACTACTCGTAAAGTGTTGCGAAGGCTGAATCAAGACAGCTTGCCGAGCTGCGCTTTCTTCTTCTGTTTCTTTGTTGAATTCATGTATCTAAAAAAAAAGCAAGAAGATCTTGAAAAGTGAATAACAAAGGAACAGAATTAATTATGTCCTACCATTTAACCAGAATGAGTGCTCTATTCCTGCTGAATTTATTTCCTGAACGGTTAGGGATGGCCAAAGATGTTGGCAATTCACAAATCGGCATCACCAGATACCTCAGAATCCAGAAGTCATCCTTGATTCCAAAAGCCTACCTAGAAGAAGAATAGGTGTCATGGTAGGCATGAGAATGAAAAGCCAGACTCGATGGGCCAAATGGCCTACTTCTGCTCCTGTATCTTATGGTCTCATGGAAAGCGATATGGCTGGTATCTGTCCTTCCAATACACAATTCCAGATTATCCCCTGACTACACATGGTAATTGATGGCTTTCTCCTCATCAGCAATGGTAGGTAGGAGGTGGAGGAATGGGGTTCACATGCTGTGACTGTTCTCACATTTAGACTATAGGACTAAAATATCAGGATTTTTTTGATAGGGTGGAGGTAGTGATGGTCCTACACTGTTTAATGATAATATTAAGTCTTGCTATACATACATAATAGAAAAATGGAGGGCTATGGAGGAGAGAAGGTGTAGATTGATCTAGGTTAGAAAGTAGCCACACCATCATAGGCTGGAGGGCCTGTACTGTGTTGTATTATTTTATGTTCTCTGTTTGAACATATTGAGAAGGTGATGATTGTTACTACAAAACAAATGCACAGTTCAGTACACTTCCATGTGTGGTCATTTACTCTAACACCCTTAAATCTTTCATCAGTTAACCAGTTCATGCTTTGTTTTAATTGTTACACAATCCCTTGGACATGCTCTTCATCCTGTGCTTCATGCTCGTGCATATGTTATAAGAGGGTGTCAATCAGCCTGTCCATGCCCTGCTGACGTTCTGGCTCCAATAATCCAATTTGGCTAAACAAATTCCCCAGGGTCTCTCAGTCCACTCAAGATTGGGGCCAAGGCCATGAGAAACGAAGTTCAGCCTAGGAGAACAGGAACACGGCTAGTGGCACATCTTGCACACCACTGGTGGTTGTTAGCTTGCTCGGCCTGTTTCAAGGTGGATCAAATACACGAGCTTCGCTCCACAACCACAGAATCTTTGAGACTGAAACCATGTTCTTGAAATGGAAAGAGTTCCCATTTTCAAACACGGATATATTTTTATTGACCATGACCAGGACAATAAGCACCGGCGAAAGGAATCTTCCAGTTTGTAATGTGTATTGAAATCGCGAATGAACTTATAAATGTTGCTCAAATAAAGAAAATCTTTGCTTTCTCCTCTTCCCTTCAACGTGTACATTTGGTATCTTAAATAATGCTGGATAGTTCTCAACACAGGACATAAATATTTACATATTCTACGACCAAGAATACAAAAAAAAATTATTTACACTGGCACATGGCCAGACTGCTGCTACGGCCTCAGGCTAAAGCAGATTTTAGCAGTTCTGAATGATGTGTTTCAAAGGTTCTTTAGCTGCACTAAGCCTGGAAAAAAAAATTTGAACTGAACAAAAAAGATATTCAAAATTAAGCAGGATATTTATTTAGTAGATTAATTCAATTAATGTTAAAAGGCACATTTTGCAAGCAAGTGCATTCTGATTAAATTGAGTTACCTCAGAATAATCCATCCATTCCAATCTACATGAAGCTGTCCTGCCTTTCCTTCAGCAGTCCGACTGAGCTTGTGAATCAGCATAAGTTCATAGATGTGATTTCCCCCTGTTGCGCAGGTACTGTTTATTTGATTTCCCAATGCATTCTTGCAGTCCAGCCACGCACTAACTCCTAAACAATTGACTTTGGAAGAGGGTCCAGAGTAGGTTCACAAAAATAATTCCAGGAGTGATAGGGTTAACATGAGGCACAGTTGATGGCTCTGGGCCTGTACTCACTGGAATTTAGAAGAACGAGGGAGGATCTCTTTGAAATTTACCAAATATTGAACAGCCTAGATAGATTGCACTATGGAAGGATATTTCCTATTCTGGGGGAGTCTAGGACTAGAAGGCACAGCCTCAGAATAGAAAGATATATAATGAAGAGGAGGGGAAGTTTCTTTAGCCAGAGGGTGGTGAATCTGTGGAATTCATTGTAACAGATGGCTGTGAGGCCAAGTCATTGGGTATATTTTAAGTGAAGGTTGATAGGTTCTTGATTAGTAAGGGTGTCAAAGGTTATAGGGAGAAGGGTGGAGATTGGGGTTGAGAGGGACAATAAATCAACCCTGATGGAATGATGGAGCAGACTCGATGGGTAGAATAACCTAATCTGCTCCTAGATCTTGTGGCCATATAATATTGAAACACAAATAGGGCAAAGGCACAGCAATAAAGACTCTCTTTCCTTGTGACTAATATGTTGTACAACAAGCATATTTTCAATCAAATCAGAATTCCACTTCCATTTACCACAATTGATTTGACCCTAATTGTGGGATTTATGGACCAGTTAAAGCAAATGAACAGGCATCCAGGCAACAAAGTATAAATCATAATTAACCAGTTTTACTTTGCCATTAACTTCAATGCTCAGTTTAAGAGCATTAGCTTTCCAATATATTAATTTCGAAGGGCTATTGGAATGTCACTGTCTGGTCTTACAAGTTTTGAAAAGCAGAAGTTAAGATCTTCAAGTGCGAATGAAAGACAATCGAAGTGGAATGTCACTTTGGTCTGAAAAACACAGAACTGCAAGTCTAGGAATCTGAAGCAACACAAAAGTTTGTGGGCATTCTGTAAGTCAGGCGGCATCTGTGGGGACAGAGCAGAACTGATGCTTTAGGTTAAATGACACAATGGCTGCTGGAAATCTAAGGGAAAAAAAGGAATGCTGGATCATCAAGCCGAAACATTTACTCTGTTTTTCTGTCTGATGCAACCTGACCTGCTGAGTATGTCTAGTATTCTCTGACATTGTTTCATTTATCTTAAGCAGAGACATAAGAGATTTTGCAGATTCTGAAAATCTTGAGCAAACTGCATAATTACAGTTGGACTACAGTTCAGCATTCAACACCATAATTCCCTCCAGGCTTGATGAGAAGCTCAGAGATCTCGGTCTTCACCCTTGTGCAGCTGGATCCTGGACTTCCTGTCAGATCATTGGCAGGTGTTAAGAGTGGGCTCCTTCACCTTTGCCCCTCTGACTCTCAACATAGGTGCCCCTCAGGGCTGTGTACTAAGCCCCCTCCTTTACTCTCTGTATAACCAATACTGTGACACCATCCACAGCTCCAATCTGCTAATTAAATTTGCTGATGAAACTACACTGATTGGCCTAATTTCAAATAATAATGAGGCAACCTATAGAGAAGAAGTCACCACCCTGACAAAATAGTGTGAAGAAAACAACCTTTCCCTCAATGTCACAAAAACAAAGGAACTGGTTGTGGACTACAGGAGTTACGGAGACAGGCTAGTTGACATCAATGGATCTGGGGTTGAGAGGGTGAACAGCTTTAAGTTCCTTGGCATAAACATCACCAAGGATCTCACGTGGTCCGTACACACCGGCTGTATGGTGAGAAAGGCAAAACAGCGCCTCTTTCACAGATAGTTGAAGAAGTTTGGTGTGGGCCCCCAAATCCAATGAACTTTCTATAGGGGCACAATTGAGAGCATCCTGACTGTCTGCATCACTGCCTGGTATTGGAACTGTACTTCCCTCAATCGCAGGACTCTGCAGAGAGTGGTGCGGACAGCCCAGTACATCTGTAGATGTGAACTGTTCAGGACATTTACAGAGACAGGTGTGTAAAAAGGGTCCGAAGGATCATTGGGGACCTGAGTCACCCCAACCACAAACTGTTCCAGCTGCTACCATCCAGGAAACGGTACCACAGCATAAAAGCCAGGACCAACAGGCTCCGGGACAGCTTCTTCCACCAGGCCATCAGACTGATTAATTCATGCTGATACAATTGTATTTCCATGTTGTATTGTCTATCTTGTTGTACAAACTATTTATTATAAATTACTATAAATTGCACATTGCACATTTAGATGGAGGCATAACATAAAGATTTTTACTCCTCGTATATAAAGGATGTAAGTGATAAAGTCAAATCGCAATTCACTAAGATGCTAGAGGAACTGAGCAAGGCAGGCTGCATCTTTAGATGAAGTTAAACAGTCGGTGCTTTGGCTGAAACACTTCTTCAGAACTGAAAAGGACAAGAGCAGAACCTAGAATAAGAAGAGAGGAAAGAAGGATAGAACTGCAAGCTGGCAGGTTCTAGGTCAGTCCAGGTGAGGGTAACATCTTATCTGGGATTTTAAGATTTTTAAAATCTGAGTTACACAAACAAAATGATGCAGTTCCTCCAGCACTGTCTGTATGTTCTTCAGATTTTAAGCATCTGCTGCATTTTGTACCTCGTAAGTCCAAAAGATTTTATTTTTCTTTAATCCTCCTGGTAATATTTCCTCCAGACACTTTAGCTATGATGAACAAGCCTTGATGACTCTTTTTCCGTCAGCATTACCACCACTAATCCTTAAGAACAAGCATAAAGAGAGAAACTGGCCACTAGCCCTGCATGTTTGCTCTGCCATTCTGTCAGATACACAATTAATCTGATTGTACCCTCAACTCCGTGTTCATGTCCATTTGCAGTACCCTTTAACCACTATATTCATTAAAAGTACTTCTACTACTGCACTGAAAAAGATTCAAAGATTTTGCTTCCAAATGTTCCAAATGCTCCTGAGAGAGAGAGAAAAAAATCACCCCATCTCTATCTTATATGGACAATTCCTGTTTTTTAAAGAAGTGTGACCACTAGTCTAGATTGTCCCAGAAGGGAAAATGCCCTCTCCACATCCAACATATCAAGCCTACCTCGGGATGCTTCAATCAAGTCACCTCTCACCCATCTAAATTCCAATGGATACAGGCCTAACCTGTCCAACCTTTCTTGATGAGGTAATCTTCCGATTTCACTGCAGTTGGTCCCCACCCTATCACACAAGTTCCTTTTGTTCTCAGTAATAGTGATGCTGAACGAAGTAACAAAGTTACAGTAACAAAGTGAGGGCTAATCAGAGAGAGCAACAGAGACAAAATGCTGGAGGAACTTAGCAGGCCGGGCAGCATCTAGGGAAAAAAATAAACAGTCAATGTTTCATCGGAGAGTTGACAGTTTAAGCTTTTGCGTAGATGCTGCCTGGCCTGCTGAGCAGCTCCAGCACTTTGTGTGTGTTGCTCTGGATTTCCAGCACCTGCAGACTTTCTCTTGTTTGTGATAATGAGAGACACTTTGCTATATGCTGTATTAATAAAAGGAAGCACTTACGTAGAAGAGTTTCACAGCAAACAAACTACCTTCCATTACAACAACACACACAAAATGCTGGTGGAACACAGCAGGCCAGGCAGCATCTACAGGAAAAAATACAGTCGACGTTTCAGGCCGAGACCCCTCATCAGGACCATTACATAAGTGACATAAAAACTAACTTGCTGGCAAAATTATAACTGACAATACAATTTTAATTGTCAAAAAATGCAGGTATTGGTATTTTGCTTGCTTTTTTCCAAAAGTTCAAAGTATATTCATTGTCAAAGTAAGTATACATTATACAACCTTGAGATCGGTCTCCTTACTGGCAGACAAATCTCAAGGTTGTATAATACACCAGAACTCTGGACTTTAACTTGAAACATTAACTGTTTCTCTTTCCACAGATTCTGCCTGACTTAGGGGTGTAGTTCCAGCATTTTCTGTTTTTAAGTTCAGACTTGCAACATCTGCATTTTTAAAACATCTTCATTAAACAATTGTAGACTAGAAAGTTTGAAAATGGACAAAGCTAGTCAACCAAGATTAATATTCCTTCTTGGTCCGATTGAGCTTCACATAATTTATCCTGGATTATTTTCAAGGGTAAAAAAATCCATTGATTTTATTTCTTAAGAAATAGTGCTCCTTAAACAGTTGTCTGACATGGGAGAAAGATGAAAAGATTCAGAGATGTACTCAAGGTGTCCTTGAAGAAATGCAAACTTCTCACTGACTCCTGGGAATCTCTGCACTTTGACAACTCAGACAGGAGGAGAAGCATTTGGGATAGTACAAGCACAAAAGATTCTGCAGATACTGAAATTCTTGAGCAGCACACTCAAGATGCCGGAGAGAGTCAGTCCCACAGAAGAGTCTCTACCCGAAAAGCCTCCATTGATGTTGCCTGACTTGCTGAGTTCCTCCAGCATTTTGCATGGGTTGTTCAATATAATATTGACCCTTGAGGGCATACATTGGGAGCAGACTTCCTTACAAATTTTCCACCTGCCTCATCTGTGGAAGAGCCCAGAATTCCCAAGTTGCCCTCATAAGCCACTTCAGAACCCTCATACCAGAGACAAAATAAGTAATTTTTGATCATGCAAACTCAAGGAAATCTGCAGATGCTGGAAATTCAAGCAACACACACACAATACTGGTGGAACACAGCAGGCCAGATAGTATCTATAGGAAGAAGCACTGCTGACGTTTCAGGCCAAGACATCGGCAGTGCTTCTTCCTATAGATGCTGCCTGGCCTGCTGAATTTTTGATCACAAAGACTTTGCACAGTTGTGCGTTCCAACCCAACCCAACAATCTCCTCCTCCAAGGTGAACTTTGGAAGGTCAATAATATCACGCTAGAATGTGACACCTTGTCAGCCCTAAGATTCATTTGAAGTGATGCTGCTCGATTTGCACGTGTGGTTAAATTTGATAGTCTAATTTCAGTGATATGTTAGCAGCTTATTAAAAATGCAAATCTGAGGGATTTCTTGAACTTCATCCACAAAACTTCAGAGAGAAGAGTGCTCTGTTTCTGGAAATCAGGTTAACTGGTGCATAATGATTTATATGATGTTGCCTGAATGTCAATTCATTTACTTCAACTGGTCCATCGGGAAACTTGCAACATTATTTATTGGCTGGATTTCACCCTCTTTAGCAATGTTTTATTCTCTCTCAAATTACATAAACAGGAATGCTATATTCAAAATTCATCTGCAGTGTCTGAGAACAGTTCTTGATGACTTAAAGCAACCACAGAAAATGCCGATGAAGCTCAGCAGGCCAGACTGCATCCAAAGAAAAAAACAAACAGTCAACGTTTCGGGCCGAGACCTTTCTTCAGGACTGGAAAGGAAGGGGAAGAATTCAGAGTAAGAAGGTGCGGGGTGGGGAGGAAGAAGTACAAGGTGAAACCAGGAGGGGGCAAGGAGTGAGGTAAAGAGCTGGGAAGTTGAGTGGTGAAAGAGACAAAGGACTGGAGGAGGGGGAGAGGGATGGGATGGGAGAGGACGGAAGGCCATGGAAGAAAGGGAAGGGGGAGGAGCACCGGACGGAGGTGATGGACGGGTATGGAGATAAGGTTAGTGAGGGAAAGAGGAATAAGAATGGTGAAGGGGTGGGGGTCGCCGTTACCGGAAGTTGGAGAAATCGACATTCACGCCATCAGGTTGGAAGCTGCCCAGATAGAATACAAGGTGTTACTCCTCCATCCTGAACGTGGCCTCATCACGGCAGCTTTCACAGCAGTTTTGTTCGAAGCGGACCCGTTCAGATGTCTAACCCGTGCACTTCAGTCTTTGTCCTCATCTGACCTCTGACAGCCTCGTGTATAACTTTGCACGTGTGCCCGGACTGCTTTGCTCCAGGATGTCACAGTTGGGATCATTTCAGCCTTCATAGCCTCAGGCTGCAGGGTACACTCACTGCCACTTTGCAGTTTGTTGCTCGCCACTGCTCTGGGGAACCCACCAAAGCTCCTCGCTCAACGGGAAGAGACTAAATGTCCTTGCCCTTCAACCCAGAGGAACAAAGAATGCAGGCATGGCAGTTTGTTTATTTTTCATGCTTCCCCATGGAGTAGGGGTTTTGGAATGGACAGCTTAATCAGATGCTTGGCGGACTCAGATAGATCCTTGTGATCAAAGATCACTTACTTCCTTTATGGTTTGAAGGTTCTGAAGTGGTTTTACAGCTAATTTGGGAATTTTGGGCCCTTCCACAGATGGGGCAGGTGGAAAATTTGTAATGAGGTGTGCTTCATCCAACATGTGTTTTCCTGAAGCATGTTCTCAACACTCTCCATTAGACATAGAAGTAGAATTAGGCAACTCGGTCCATCAGGTCAGCTCTACGATTCGATCATGGCTGATTTATTTTCCTCTTCAAGCCCATTTTCCTGCTTTCTCCCTGTAAGATCTAAGCAGCAGAACGTTGAATCCATCTGGGTAGAGATTAGGAATAGTGAAGGGAAAAAAGAAAAGTCACTGGTGGGAGTTATTTATAGACCACCAAATAATAACATTACCGTGGCACAGGCAATAAGCGAGAAATATCTGAGGCATGTAAGAATGGAACAGCAGTTATCGTGTGGGACTTTAACTTGCACGTAGATTGGGTGAATCAAGCTGGTTGAGGCAGTTTTGAGGAGGATTTCATAGAATGCATCTGCAACGGCTTTCTTGAACAGCGTGTTATCTTGAATTTGGTCTTATGCAATGAGGCAGGTAAAATTAGCAATCCTGTAGTTGGGGATCCTTGTGGAAAGAGTGATCACAATATGATCGAGTTTCTCACACAAATGGAGAGTGCAGTAGTTCAATCTAAAACCAGTGTATTATGCAACACAGATGCCTTGTGCAGGAAGGCACAGAGTCGAATGTACTTCCTTAGAAGGTTGGCGTCATTCAATGTCTGCAGTGAGATGCTGAAGATGTTCTATAGGTCAGTTGTGGAGAGCGCCCTCTTCTTTGTGGTGGCGTGTTGGGGAGGAAGCATTAAGAAGAGGGACGCCTCACGTCTTAATAAGCTGGTAAGGAAGGCGGGCTCTGTCGTGGGCAAAGGACTGGAGAGTTTAACATCGGTAGCTGAGCGAAGTGCGCTGAGTAGGCTACGGTCAATTATGGATAACTCTGAACATCCTCTACATAGCACCATCCAGAGACAGAGAAGCAGTTTCAGTGACAGGTTACTATCAATGCAATGCTCCTCAGAAGAGGTCAATATTCCCCAATGCCATTAGGCTTTACAATTCTACCTCCAGGACTTAAGAACTTTTTAAAAGCTATTAATGCTTTTTGAGACGGTGATTTAGATGCATATCATATTTTTTTTTACTGAGTTAAGTATTGTATGTAATTAGTTTTGCTACAGCAAGTGTATGGGACATTGGGAAAAAAAAGTTGAATTTCCCCATGGGGATGAATAAAGTATCTATCTATCTATCTATCTATCTATCTATCTATCTATCTATCTAAACAATGGAGACTACAATGGGATGATAAGGTAAATTGGATAGGATAGCCTGGGAACACAGACTATATAATGGAACAGTTGAGTAACAGTGGAAGACTTTCGAAGAGATTTTTCACGCTGCTCAACAAGAGTATATTCCAGTTAGAAACAAGAAAAGTTAGGCTAGGAGAGTTGGTCTTGGATAACTAAGGAAATAAAGGAAGGCATCAAACTAAAAGCTCTTGCATACAAAATTGCCATGAGTAGTGGGAAACTGGAAGACTGGGAAAACTTTAAAAAGCAACCAAAAACCACTAACTGAGCAATAAATAAAGGGAAGATGGATTATGAAAATAAACTAGCACAAAATATAAAAATGGATAGTAATTATATAAAGTGGAAAAGGGTGGCCAAAGTGAGCATAGGTCCTTTGGAGTTCGAGATATTGGGCAATGAGGAAATAGCCAAGGCTTTGAATGACTATTTTGTCTCAGTTTTCACAGTGGAGGACAGGTCTAACATGCCGAAGAGAGATGATATGAATCCGATGGGAAGTGCCCAACACCAGAAGTGTTGCCCAACACCCTTATTAATAATAATAATACTCTATACATTGGCCTCATTCCGCTGTGCTTAGAAGAGCAGTACTTTTACAGTGGCTTGTTCCTTTAAGAGCTTCAAGCTGGCTGATACCAGGTGCGTTACACTATAATAGCTGCAGGATTTTGCAACACATCATGAGTGCCACAATAAAACAGGCAGACCTTTTCAGGTGCCAGTAAAATGCCTGACAGCACTGATCCGGAAAAAGCCACAAGTGAGGTTCTTGCTCTTTATGCAACGTTCGCCCAGGGTGTCCCACGATGATATCCCATGTCAGAAACGTGTAGAGGTATTTCCAGCCCCTTTGACATAGTTAGGTGGATAATTGCAAGCCAAGCTTTCACTTTAATTGAAAAAGTTGCATAACAAATGAGGGATCATCTTCCTAGAAGTGCATTATGTGGGTGCGGGTATGACTCAATGCGTTGCTTGTGCCAACACAATGACACCCACCCACTGTTGCTATTATTTAGAATGAGTCAAGCTATAAGGAATTTAGATTTGGAGAAAGCTAAAGAACTAATGAGAGTAGTTATGGCATGGTGATACTGCACCAGTCACTCAAGTTTAGAGATTAATTACCTGGAACTCTTGGGCTGACCATCCAGAGGCAGTGGTTCAAATCCTGCTGTGAAAATTAACGTCAGTGTATAACCTTGGATGCTGTCTGTTTGACAGTATTTCTGAGTTCTTCTGTCTCCCACAACTCAAAGAAGTGCTGCTGGGTTAGTCAGCGACTGTCAATTTACCCGAGTGTAAAAGAAATGAAAATAATGCTCTTCAGAGAAGAAAGTTCACTATTCTTCTCCATCTGCTATTTAGTTCAATGAGATGTGGAGAGTATGGTCTTAGTGTCTGCAGCCATGGTATACTTGGTATACTTGGGAGCCATGCACTCCATTGGGAGCCGCTGTGCCAGTGGCTCAAGAGCTGAAGGGATGTAGCTTTCCTTGAACCTGGTGCTGTGTGACAAGCTTCTGTTGAGGATCTTTCATGGCAGATGTTGCCCCGTTGAGACAGTACCTCGTGTAGATGTTAACGACGGTTGGGAGGGATGCACCCACGATGCTCTGGGGTGAATCCACTACTCTCTGCAGCTTGGAGTCACGGTGATGTACAGCATGGAACAGGCCCTTTGGCCCACCTAGTCCAGTCTATCAAACATCCAATTTTTGTTCTTCCCACATTTCCATCAACTCCCTCGCCCTGCTGGATTCTGTGACTCACTGACAGACTATAGGGGCACTTTATATTGGCCAGGCAACCTGCTGGCTGTCTTGTCTTTAAGCTGTGGATGAAAGCAGAGCACCTGCGGAGGGTAACCCACGTGCCCTCAGGGAAAAATGTGCAAACATTACACCGGGTGCACCAGAGAACAGCGCTGAAACCAGACCAGTGGAGCTCTACCTGCTGCACCAGTAAGCATCCCTGGATAAAAACCTGAGTCTTTCATAAAAAGGAGAGATTGTCAATGAAGTAAAAGTGAAAAAAAAAACCTGGAACAGCTTGATCAGATTTCTTAAGAAAAGCGAAGTGTTTAATATCCAGTTCACCGTTCATAAACAATTAGACATATGGAATTGTAATGGATGTGAATTTTACTGTTATTTACAAATGGATTCCATCATAAGCTAGAGGAAGTGCTTTGAAGCTGTAGCTTACTTTCCTTTGTGCTGTGTGCCTTCCCAAAGTTTGAAATCGATGTTCTTTTGGTCCTAAACCTTCTACATTTACTTGCCTCCCTTCAGAATTCATCTGAACAAAGGCTCACAGAAAGCCATTTGAGGCAGGGCTTATTTGTGGTTACTCAGAGAAATACTCTTATTTCTCCCCATGTCTTCTACCTTATGCAATGATTGTTTTTCCCTTAACAATTTCCATAAATACCTTCAAGTCTCCTTTCTTCAAGCATTTTAAAGTTTTGGCCATCTATCTAGCTCAGAAGTCTTAATTCTCTGTGTTAAATATCAATGAAGTCCAACTATCACATCCAACCCTTTCTCATAGTTTTCATTTCCCAGAACTGTGCAATATTTTTAAACGTGTAAGTCAATTTTGTATAAGTATTTGGAAAATATCATGGCTAGCACAGAAAGGCTTAGAGATAACTAAAGTTTATATTGTTTAGTCACTCTAAACAACATGGTAACAGGCCTGAAAGAGCCCAAGTTGCCCAGTCACACCCATATGACTATTTAACCCGACTATACCGCAAGTCTTTAGATTGTGGGAGGAAAATGGAGCAGCTGGAAGATACCGACACGGGCACAGGGAGAACGTGCATACGCTTTAAAGGCTGCGGCGGAATTAAACCTGGGTCAATGGTGCTCTAACAGCTATGATACTATACCACTCATTTAGCAGCAAGTCACCTTTCTAATGGATTCTGTGTTGATTGAAGCCTTAACTCAAAAGGGAATAAAACCCAGCAACAGCATTTCATTGCCACTGGGCAGCAACATTAAAGCCCAACAATATTTATATAGAAGGAGTATGTGTATAAACAGAAACTAGCTCAACAAACCACAAAATCTGAATACAATACAACTAGACATTCTGGTTTACAAAGGCCACCTAACACAAGAAGTTAATTTTAAGTCATAATGACAAAAACTGATCAAGGCACAGTAATTATCTAGAATTAGCATAAATCAGTTAATTACTATATTTATATAGCTGCATATTTGCAATTGTTTAAAAGTATGTCAAGGATTTTGTTTCCCCTTTGTTCATTGAAAACAAACTGCGTCTTTGAAATGTTTAATATTGTGATTATTTTCAGCGTGATCCTGTTGGTGTTGGATAAGCAGAAACAACAGTTGAATATTATCAGTAGCCTCTGTTGTAAATTCTCAGATCACTTGTGCTTTTGACTGCATGATACTGGTAGAGGAGGAAAAGTCATTTTAATTCACCCACCCAAAACAAGCACCTATTCTCCCGTTAATCTTCTTAAGCGACTCTGAAACTTTTACTTCTATCATTCTGCTTGTTAGTCTGTTCAGTCTGTGCAAAGAAACTGACATTAATCCTTTTGTAATTTGAACCAAATCTTTTTGTTCTTTTCCAACTTTAAGATACCCATACTGTAACTCACATTCCTGTACATGCCACTTCCAGATCTCTTAGATGTTTGTTAGCAGGCAATAAAAGTCCAAAAGGGTCTTCTCTGTATTGGCTCATATGCTTGGATTATGGAAATTTTCACCACAAAGGAACATCTTAAATCCATTGATCCCACACACTTGCAGGAAGAATTGCCTTTCTAACCCCAGTTCTGATTCATAAGCCCTGCTAATGATATCATAGAAAGTATTTATTAAATGCAATTACTTGCATCTACCATCCTGCTAGAGAAATGCATTCCAAATTCTTTCCACCTGCTCCCTCTCTCTTAAAAGTGAGTACATCAATTGAAAAAGTAAATATTATCCGTCTTTCTTCTCCATTACCAGAACCGGACACTCCTTAAACTTTGACCTGATCAGACCCTGATTCCCATACAGGTGAACAATGGTACTGATGATTTTTCACCATTGCACAGTAGAAATAGAAAATCTTCACCTATGTCTGAGCGAATGCAATACTGCTTTTTGTGCATTAACTTTGGAACAGTGGTCACTTTACGATTTGCTCAATTGTATTTAACCAATGGTAAAACCTTGTGATTGGTAGCTGAACCAGTGACACGTAATTGCAACCATGTGAAGTAATCACTCTTCCCGAGAGAAAACTCCTGTTCAAAATTAATATATTCAATAATTCAAAGTAAATATCTGTAAGCGACGACTGACGCAAAATCAAGTTTCCACCAATGACTGTCCGGTAGCCGAGAGTAGATTCATGGTGATCCGAAAGGTTGATAGGACATCTTACATTGATAAATGGCACACTGCATAGTTCATATTGTCAAATTGATAACTTTCAATTGATTTCATTTGAGTATTCCGAAGACGAACTTTTAGGAGTGATGTCCCCAATTATGGTGACACGCGCTTTTGTCATAAATGGAGTTGAGTGCAGCTCCTGAGGCGGCAAAACCAAAAATACCCATTTCTCCTTTGCACAACCAAAGAGAAAAACCAAAGGATGGATCATTTGTCTTTTCAGAGCTCCAATAACCATTCTCCTCAGGGCTTGTGTAAGCAACAAACGCATTGCTTGACCCACAGCCGTGCTCTGAGATTAGCCGACAGCTACGTTCACAACCAGATTTGGAAATGCAAAAGTGACTAAATTATTGACTAAATACTTCCAGCTGGTATTTACCTCTGGAGAGTCTGTTCACTTCAGATTTCTCCTGTTGAATGTCAACAGGAGGAAATAATCCACAGCTTTGAGATTGCATTATTTGAATTCACTCTCACATCTCAGTCGCAATGTAGCTTACACCTCAACACTCTACAGCCCAGGAGAGTACTTTCCAGAAACACTTTGAAAATGGTGATTAGTATAAAGACTCAATCTGTTTAATAAATAAGTGTTAATTTTCACTCTTCCTAAAAATATAAACACATCGAGTACGTATGTATTTTGAATGTGTACACCCAAATGATTTAAGATTTTGAGCTAAATACTGGGGCGGCCATCGATCACTAAGCATCCTCACCATTCGGGATATGCTCTCTTCTAATTACTACCATCAGGGAGGAAGTCCAGGAGCCTGAAGAAGCACGCTCAACAATTTACAAACTGCTTCTTCCCCTCCACTGTCAGATTTCCGAATGATCCATGAACCCTATTATTTCTGTTTCTTGAACTATTTACTTATTTTTGTAATTTATAGATCCTCATGCCTTTGCTCCCACAAGGCAACACGTTTCATGTCACAAGTCAGTGATAATAGATGTGTACTTGACTGGCTACATCACAACCTGGTGTGGAAACACCAACACCCTTGAACGGAAATTCCTACAAAAAGTAGTGGATACAGCCCAGTCCTCCCCACCACTGAGCGCATCTACCCGAAGCGCTGTCCCAGGAAAGCAGCATCCATCATCAAGACCCCCCACCACCCAGGTCATGCTCTCTTCTCACTGCTGCCATCAGGAAGAAGGTGCAGGAGCCTCAGGAGCCTCAGGACCCTCCCTACAAGGTTCAGGAACTATCAGGCTCTTGAGTTTCACGTAACTTCACTCGCCCCGTCACTGAAAAGTTTCACAACTTATAGACTCACTTTCATGGACTCTCTATCTCATATCTATTGCTTAATTATTATTTTTATTATTTCTTTTTAATTGTATTTGCACAGATTGTTGTCTTTTGCACATTGGCCGTTTGTCCATCGTGTTGGGCGTGGTCTTTCATTGATTTCATTCTGTTTCTTGGATTTACTGTGCACTCCTGCAAGAAAATGAATGTCAGGGCTGTATATGGTGACAGTTATGTACTTGGCTAATAAATTTACCTTGAACTTTGAATAAATCTGATTCTGATTCTACCAAATGATTAAATACAAATACGTACACCCGTTCTGCTTTCAGATTTGAAGGCTCCTGCTTTGAAGTCGAAAATCTAGATGAGAGAATAATCTTTTCAGTCGGAGCCAGCATTATTCCAGCCACGTGCCTCTATCACCCAGTATCTGGCAGGGAATGACAGCCATGGGCATTAGAAGTAAAGAGTAGATGGTAAAGTACTATGACTATGGCATCCCTTGGAGAAGCAGCACTGAAAGCACCAGCAAGAATGCTGTCTCTAAAAGCAAAATGGTGAGAAACTCAGCCAGGCAGCACCTATTTTTTTTGGGACATTCTAAATGTCCATAGCTCTTGAAAAAGTTGCCCATCTGTGTGTACATTTTTGCAAGGGACGAGATGCTGGACGGCTTTTCAGATTCAGATTTAATTATCATGTGTGCATTCACGCATACAGTGGAATTTGTCGCTTGCGTTAACGACCAGCTCACCTAAGGGTGAGCTTGGGGCAGTTTCACTTCGTCTATCCGGCTTCAACATAGCATGCCCACCATTTCCATCAGAGCAACACGAGAGTAACAACAACATCAAGACAAGCCCCTTTCCTTTCTCCCCTTCCTCCACCCCCTCTACCCACACACCAAGACAAGCCTCCAACTCCAGGACAAACTGCCTCTGGGTTTCCAGTCTCCCAAACTCACAGACATTGGGTCTGTGACCTTTCAAGTGTGTGTGTGTGTGTGTGTGTGTGTGTGTGTGTGTGTGTGTGTGTGTGTGTGTGTGTGTGTGTGTGTGTGTGTGTGTGTGTGTGTGTGTGTGTGTTTTCCGTGAACATCCAATGGAAGTATATACAGTTAATTTGACATCAAGGCTACTATCTACAAGTGAATGAGGCATTTCTACCCATTCTTTTCCTTACCTGCTTGAAAACATGCTAAGCACAAGAAAGTACAGGTAAGCCATTAATTATTTTCTTCTGTCAGTTGCAATTTTTAATATCTTTTTTTTTAATGCAGGTTTTTGATAATTTCAGATCTTCTGTGAAATCCTGTGCCTCCTTGGATACGTTCTGACTGGAGGAATGAGTAGAGAGGACACAGGGCTGGAAGATCTCCTGGTAGAGGAAGTGAGATAAGGTCTCTTAGCAGGAGGCCACATCCTGAATGGATATTTGGGGGGCAGCTTCCCCACATAAAAAGCAGTCAGAACAACATCTGAGATATTTATATTTCAGTAAGTTTGTCCTCCCTAAGCCCCGGTCACAACAGTGCAACACAGAGCCAGTGACACATCTTCAGTGTCAAGGTGACCATCAGGATGATCCTTGGAGCAGTTAATGCCTTTGAGTTTGAAATTGACCTTCTATTCCAACAGAGATTTCCTTAACTTGATCAAACATGCTGTCTATACACAAATATTTTTGTTTTCACTCTGTCAACCTGAAATTATTAACCTGCTCAGTTGAGGAAAAACACCAGAGACACGAAATTACCTCTGAAGCAGTTTTTATTCAGAGAGGAGTTCGCAGCCCCACGCACTTCGGGCGAAAGGTAGTCAACTCCCAATTTGTCGGTTCACAGAGGTCATACTTATACCCAAAAACGGGGCACTACATTCGCAAATATGGTTACCGATTCAAATTCATCGATTGATTGGCTAATGCATAGCTAAGCACGCAAAATACTTGGAATAAGTATAGACACAAGCGAAATACTTGGAATAAGTATGGACACAAGCAAAACACTCGAAATAGGTATATAGCTCAGATACTTTGCCAGACACATTGTCTTGAGGTGGCAAGGTTCCCCTTTCTTTGTGGTTGCCATGTCCATCTGGTACTCTGTTTTAGTTATCTGTTCCCTGCCCTCCTCCACTTCCCCAATTACATACTCTGTCCCTAGTCCTGTACGCATACTTTGCTACACTTTGAGAAGCTGGCCCTTGCACCATTCTTTGGCCTCCCTGGGCTGCGTGTCTAGTGTCATCTCTTTCCTGCATTCCTTATTGTACTCAGTGGCACATGCCAGCTGGTGAAGTAGAGCGATGGCGTGCATCCATTGGCATCGCCTTCTTGAAGTTCCTCCACTGGCTGAGCAGGCCGAAATTCTTGGGCATTTAAAATGAGCAAGGAGCAAGGGCAAGCCTGTGATGTGTAGAGAAGGAAAGTGAGAGGTTTTTGCTTGCATACCTACTGCTTATCGATCCGAAGAGTGTGTGTGATGAGAAAAAAAAAGTGGATGAAAGTATTGTTATTCTCATCTTCCATTGCTGGCTGGTCTTGGCCACAGTAATGTCATCCTAACAACAGCTAACACTATAACTTCCAAGAAGACATGCTGGTTTTCTTTATTTATTCTTTTTTCGGATCGTGAATTCTGGTTTCAAGGACAGTGTTTATTGCCAATCCATTATGTCCTTTGAGAGGCGATTGTGAATGATTTTCCTTATCCATCTCCTATAAATCCGTGCCACACCCATTGGTGTGCTTCCTTGTTCGGATTCAGATTCAGATTCCGATTTAGCATTGTTTGATATGTGTATATTAGGACTTACAGTGAAATGTGTGTCATTTGTATTAGCAACCAACACACCCAAGTATGGCTCGGGGCAGCTTGGAGGTATCATCACATATTCTGGCGCAAACACGACATGTCCACAAGTCTCGGCAGAGTAACACAGAACGAGAAATTACAAAGCAACAATGAACCCAGCCCTGTTCCTCCCTCTCACCCATCCACCAATGTACACATACAGTCCTCTAAGCCCAGGACAGGACACCTTCTTCAGCTGCCAGTGGGCTCACAGTCTCCGGGCCCCAGCTTCCCTGGTGGGCTCAGTGAGAGAGAGAGTGACTGCTTCACAGCTTGCTGGGTAATGATACTCTCGAGGTCGAATGGGTGGCGGTGTGCACAGGTTGTGAGGTGGATGTGGAGCTGCAGGACTGCTAACTGAGAGGGCGCGTGGTAGATACAAGTTCAGCCATTGCTGGACAGTGAGTGATGGGCAATGTGCTGCCTTGAGCACTGTCAGTAGTGTAGTTACCACACTAGGATACTTGCGCTAATCTTATCAACAATTCAAAGTATTTGGATCTTCTTGCAATTGTGCATCAGATCTTCAGTTTATAATCCTAGTTTTGACCTCCAGACCTCCAAGTGCAGATGGATATTGAATGTCGCCATGGACAAGTGGAGGTGGAAGGGCTTGCTTATGTGCTCTATCTTTCTATGGTTCTCACGGTCTTATACTAAAAGGGTCCACTGGGCCTCAGAGGGCACCTCCTGTTTTTTCCACCTTCTGTCTCCATGGTCACCGGAGCTGTTCCTGAAAGACTTGCATTCCACATTTCCTGTGCTCCTGGTGTCTTCACCAGTTCTGAGATCTGCCGCCCTGGTGAAATGCTCGCCAGCACCCTCTCCAGTCAAATCATTTTTAAGGATAGGCCTTTAATGAATGCTTCCAAGTCTTAACCAGACCAGGACACTAACTCAAAGCTGTCCAAACAATGGGCAAAGAGGATAATACTCTTTGAATACAGAAATTAAGAGAAATTAGCCAACTTTATGCTACTTGGTGAGCACAGTATAGTCCTGTATGTGATACCTGCACTTGTTCTTGGGAGAGAATAGATTTACCCATAAATAGATTTTAAACTCCATAACCACACTTCCACATTCTGTCTGAAATATGGGGTGGTTCTAGTTGCAGAATTAAATTATTTTAACAGTCATTACACTTCAGGAGAGAGAGAAGCATCTAATTTGAACTAGTTTGTGTTATCCTGATATTCATAAGGGTAACACAATAGGCCTTAAGTGATTCTCACCATCTTAGGTTTGTATCAATTACTGAGTTCTTATACACTTTATTGCTCAAAAATTCTGAAAAGCAGCATTATGTTTTTCTGTAGAGAAGCTGTAGGTAATCTTTATTTTGCAATTCCTATTTGGAACAAGAACTTTTTTTTAAGTCTGAATGCTACTTCGTATTGCCAATTTCTAAATGGTTCTCTACAGAAAGCACATTCCACTTCTACCACCCAAAGTGGCTACAGTCTGCACAACCTTGAGAAAATGTTAATTACAATTGATATCCATGGAGTAACTCCCAATCCTCAGACGTGTAAATTTACAACATATAAATTTAACAACTTTTACTCATTCATCCATATGTTGTAGAAAACCTTGAGCTGTGCATCAAAATTCCCATAGCAATTTCATGATAATCAGTAAAAACTATTTCATGATAATCAGTAAAAACAGAACTAAATTTAAAAGTAAGTACAATATTTTTGTATACTAAATCATCACCATTATGTGCCATGTTGGATGACGAAGGCGATCGTGGTCCTTGATCATGATTTTTCTTGGCAATTTCTTCAACAGAGATGGTGTGCCATTGCTTTCTTCTGGGCAGTGTCTTTACAAGATGGGTGACCCCAGCCATCATCAGTACTGTTCAGAGATAGTCTGCCTGGCGTCAGTGGTCATATAACCAGGACCTGCGCCAGCGGCTCATTCAACCACCCCATGGCTTCCCGTGACCCTGATCAGGAGGGATGGGGTGCTACACCTTGCCCAAGGGTGACCGGCAGGCTAGTGGAGAGAAAGAGCGCCTTACTCCTCCTATGGCAGAGACGTATCTCCAGCCCACCGCCTAGCATGCAAAATAAAAACCGGAAATGCTGGACGAACTCAGTAGATCAGGCAGAGTTTGTGAGAAGAGGAACAACTAATGTTTTAGATTTGAGAATGAGAAAGGGAGAAAGAAGTTAATCCAGATAGCAGAGAAGGTGGTGGAGGGGATGAACAAAGGATATTTTTCTGCAAGGGTGAAATAAAGTATTCTTAAGCTCTGTGTAGCATGTTGTTAAGTCTGTGTGGTGTGCAATACTGTATAGCCTCACCTAATGGGACATGCTACATCAATGAAAGAAAAAGAAAAAAACAACAAGGGGAAGTGAGAAGGGGGCAGTCAAAAATGCCATTTCTGATAGAAATAGAAAGAAGGAATGAGTTAATTAAAGCTGGTGAATTTTATATTAGATCCTGCAGGCTGTAATGTAATACAGATAGAAGATAAGGTGCTGTTCCTCGAGCTAGCATTGCAGAGGACCACAGAAAGAAAGGCCAAAATGAGAGTGGGACGGTGAATTAAAGAGGTGGGCAACTGGGAGCTCACGGTCCCTCTGCAAACCCGGCACAGTGCTTGGTAAAACTGTCACCCACAAGGCATTTGCTCTATTCAGTGTAGTGGAGGCAACGTTGCCAATGCCAGACGCGGAGAGCGAGAAATGTAAGTGTAGCTGGAAGGACTGTTCAGATTCCTAGATGGTGGGGAAGGAAGGGACGAAAGGACACTGTTGACCTTCTTGTGGCTTCACGGCAAAGTACTGTACAACAGGGAGCGTGGTAGGCCGGGGTAGAAGAGTAGTTCAGGGAGTCACAAGGAGACCAAACTCTCTGAAACCTGAAAGGGATGCAGAGTATGTGTCTGGTGGCAGAATCCTGGTAAAACAGACAGAAATTGTGAAGGATGATCCATTGACTATGTTCTTGCTCTGTGGAGGAGGAGAGGGGGGTGTAAACACAGCTATGGGAAAGGGATGAAATCTGTTTGATTAAGATGGCTGCCTGCAACACCAGAGAGGAAACCACGGTTAAGCAAGAAGGAAGAAAGCAAACGTGACAAGCCCAGAGCAGCTGAGAGAATGGAGTGGAGCCTTCCCATGATGCAGGTTGGGAGGAAGTGCAACCAAGGTGGCGGTGGGAGTCTGTGGATGTTAGCATCCCCTGAGACTGAGGTGGAGCCGAGAAGGAAGGGAAGGGTCAGAGATGGATCCACTCCTTGTCTTTCTCTGAAGACATGGCTTTGATAGCACGGGCGTACACCACTTACGGCAATGCAGTGGTTCTGCAGTTTCATATTTACAGCGGCCTGGTGAAGGGCTGGCCTCTAGTGATATCTCTATTGGGTTTGTGCATTGTTCTGCTGACTCCATCACACTTGCACGAGCTCTCCAATTTATCTCATATTTCATTGATATGAGACCATAAGATATAGAAACAGAATTAGGACATTGGGCCCATCAAGTCTGCTCCACTGTTTAATTGTGGCTGATCCATTTCCCTCTCAAGCCCAATCTCCTGCTTTCTCCCTGTAACCCTTCATGCCGTGACTAATCAAGAACCTATCAAATATACCCAATTTACTTACACTTCTCCCTCTCTGCACTTAAATATGCCCAATAACGTGGCCTACACAGCCACCTGTGGTAACAAATTCCACAGACACAACACTCTCTGGCTAAAGAAACTCTTCCTCTATGTTCTAATTGGGTGTCATACTATTCTGAGGCTGTGTCCTCTGGTCCTAGACTCCCCCCATCCCCCATAAGAAACATCCTCTCCACATCCATTCTATCAAGGGCTTTCAACATACAATAGGTTTCAATGAGACTCCCCCCGCCCCCCCCCCCCCCACCACTTCATTCTTCTGAATTCCAGTGAGTACAGGTCCAGAGTCATCAAACACTCCTCATAAGATAAGCCTTTCAATCCTGGAATCATTTTCGTGAACCTACTTTGAACGCTCCCCAATGTCTCTGCATCCTTTCTTAGATAAGAAGCCCAAATCTGCTCACTGTACTCCAAGTGAGGCCTCATATTATGCTGCTTAGTAGATTAATTGGCCAGGTATGAATTACCTCAGGTATAGGGTAGGTAACAGGAGAATGTGGGGGGGAGTGGAAGGGTGAATTGATTATAGAAGATAAGTGGGGCAACAAACTGATGAAAATGCTTTGTGAGTCGGCACAGACGATGGGCTGCATGGCCTCCTCCTACATTGCGAGAGTCACCAGAATCAACAATTATTTACAGGATGTGCTCATCAGTAGCACGCCTAGTTTTTATTGACCATTCCTAATTGCTTTTTGGGAAGCTGGTGGCGTACCACCTTCAACTGCTGCTGCCTACTCAGTTCAGGTTTCCCCACGGTGTGTGGAGATTGCTGGAGAAAAGGTAAATTTCTCAACATGAAAGTAGTATGTACTGCGGAGGGGAAGCTGCAGGTGGAGATGTTCTCCTGTACCTGACGCCTGGCATTGGGCCTCAGTGGGCACAATGTTCTGCACCATTTGGGCCTCAGGAGTTGTCAAAGAGCTCCAAGACAAAGCAGTGAAAACCTTCCTAAAAACAGAACACGTCCTGATCAATAGTGTGATATGACAAATATCTCCGCTCCTGCGATTGAGTATAACTATCTCCTGATTTCATTCTTCACAACTTACCAGGTTAGTCTCACTTGTGGGGATATTCATCAAATCACACTGCTGGCTACAACTGATCATCTATTTATAGTGGTTCCCAATGGTGCCTCTTGAGCTAACATCTGTGGAAAACTTGCTATCAATTATACATGAACATAACATTTTCTTTAGAAGTGTATGTGAACAGGGAGTCATGTGATCAAACAGCAGGAAAGTTGACCTCCTAGTAGAAGCTCTTCTTTTTCTTGCTAATTCCATTGTTTTTGATATCTGAATCAGAAGTCAGCAATAAAGGCTGCATCTGGAGATTGTTGCAGTCAACTAAAGGTGAGCAAAAGCACACAGACTTTTAAATCGAGAGGAAGATAAGGATAACTGCACAATGTTCTGCACCATTTGTAACTCCTCAGATAGTGAAGCAGTTCATACACAAATGCAACAAGACCTGGACAATATCCAGGCTTGGACTGACAAATGGCAAGTAACATTTGAGCCATGCAAGTGCCAGGCAATAACCATCTCCAACAAGAGAGGCTCTAACCATTATCTCTTAACATTCAGTGGCATCACCATCACTGAATCCCCTACTATCAACGTCCAGGAGGGTGACCACTGATAGGAAACTGAACTGGTCTAGCCATATACACACCATGACTACCAGAGCAGGTCAAAAAGCTAGGAATCCTGCGACATGTAACTCACCTCCTGACTCCCCAAAGCCTGTCCACCATCTACAAGGCTCAAGTCAGGAGTGTAATGGATACTCGCCATTCGCCTGGATGAGTGCAGCTCCATCAACACTCAAGAAGCTTGACACCATCCAGTACAAGGCAGCTCACTTGATTGGTAGCCCTTCCACAAGCATCCAATCCCTCCATCGATGAACAGTTGCAGCAGTGTGTACTATCTACAAGATGCACTGCAGCAGCACACCAAAGGCCCTAAGGAAGCAGCTTCCAGACCCACGAACACTACCATCTAGAAGGACAAGAGCTGCAGATATCTGGGAACACCACCACTTGGAAATCCCCCTCCAAGTCACTCACCATTCTGACTTGGAAACATATCACTGTTCCTTCATTGTCACTGGGTCAAAATCATGGAATTCCCTCCCTAACAGCACTGCGGGTGTACCTACACCTCATCGACTACAGCGGTTCAGAAAAAGGCAGCTCATCACCACCTTCTCAAGGGCAACTAGGGATGAGCAATAAATGCTGGCTTAGCTGGTGACACCCACATCCCGTAGTAAATAAATAGATAGACAGATAGAGAGAGAGAGAGATAAAGAGAGAAAATTAACAATAGACTGGATAATGAAATGCCAAAGTTTTGTAAGCTATTTATTTCAATTTTATTGAAAAATAAGTTAGACTAGTAAATTATGAACTTGCTTCAAGTTGCATTCAGTTATATTCTGATCTAACCCAAAATGTGCCAATCCCCAACACTAATCAATCTATGCAATAGCTCATTATTGACTTCTATATGACAATCTCAAACCACCGAACACCAATAACCTAAACTCTCAAATTCACTGCAGCACAACTAATCTATTATCATCTCTCCTAAAATCACAGAATCCTCTGCACTCCCATATACATCCATCAAGTTTCACCAGTAGCCCAAATTAGAGCCCTGACTGGAAAATCTTACGTCCCTACCTCAGCATCAACAATGCTACTGAACATCTCACCACAGAAATCCTCCACACTCCCTCCAACCTCTGAATGATATCTCCAACCAGCTCATTTTCCCAGCAACTGATCACAACTCATGAACTCTAATCCCACTTTCCCAACTATTGACCCTACCACCCTACCCACCAATCACAAGCTGCCAAACTTTACCCCAACACTCTCCACCTAACAAGTAATCCTGACACGATTTCCAACACCCAGCTCTCGCACCAGGTCACCTGATTTCTTTGGCACATTTTGCAGCGGGGGAGAGTGTAGGAAAAAGGACTTTGACTAAAGATAGTGGGCACAACCTTGAGATTCATGGATTATTATATTTCCAGGTATGGGTCACTGGCCAGGGGCTAACCTAAATAATCAATCTTCCAATTTCCCCCACATTTCAAGGACCTCCAGAAGATCCTCCTTCCAAGCCCTGCCCCTTCAGTATCACCAAGAGGACATGGCCGCAATCATCATGAGGAAACTCTGGAGATGTGATGAGAAGAGTGGCCGACTCCATCATCGAGACAGCGGTTCACAGGACTGCTGAAGGGCAGAAGGTATGCAGGAGACCAAACGCAGCATAGCCCCGCACTATAGAAGCAGAAATGAGGACCACACCTGGGGAACAAACGAGGTGGTGGCCAAGGAAGGACAGAGATGGAGGACATTCCTTGCTGGCCTGAATGCCAGTGGCATAACACGCAGTAACTAACTAACTAACAATTTCCCCTACCTATACAGTACACCTTGGGAAGGAGGTGGAGGGGATGGTATGGGATAGTGCAGCTGTAGGAGAAAGATCTGAAAAATGGATGAGATTGGTAACAATGTAGGAAGCAATGGTTTGATGCACAGTGAACACAGAATCTCTTGAGTTTCTGAGTTGATGTATACTGATAGGATTTATGGTACCGGAAAACATTAGAAGTCGGGGAGTGTTGTTTAGTGTCCAGAATTGGTTTGCTAAACAAGGGATTAATCTTTAGTTCAATATTTTAACAAAAATTTCTGGTTTAGAGAGAATAGGATATTGCCGGTTGAAAAGCAGGTATGTGAGAGTAATTGGGCAGTGTGGAAAACCTGAAACATGTGTCATGTTAATAGAAAACATCCAGAGATTATCAAAGACCAGGTGAAAGGTTCCACGTGGAATGAGAGTTCAGACGACAGGAGAAAGGACCCTTGTGAAGACAGAAGATATCTGCTGAACAAAAAATGGGCAATGAGAGAAAGTAGACTTTAATTCATGGTGAACACAAAATTCATTGTGGGGTTGAGGAAAGGAGATGGATGCCTTTGGTCAGGACTTATATTTGCTTTAGGTGGATAAAAGACAGAGGGGATAGAGAAAAACAGCAGGGAGTGGGATTAGCAGGAGGATAGGGAAGAAACGTTTAGAGAGGGAGGAACTAATATCGACCATTGCTGACGTTTGGAATTTGCATGTGCCCATGGTTATGACACAAAATAATAATTCACAGCTGCTGGGTTTCAGCGTCATTGTATTCAAGATGGTGGGAAAGGTGTGGAGAGTTGGTACTGCATTGGTACTGTGTCCCATGTCCCTCATGGGGATTGTAAAAGCTGGCGATCCCAACACTACGGGGAGAAAGAGAGAGGTGAGGAATGGTAGTGGTAAGTGTGGGGTGATAAGATAGAGTCAGGTACAGTGCTTTGTTGATCAAAGCAATGGATGCGTTGAGTTCAGAAGCTTAAGATCTTCAGACCAGAAGGATTAATGATTACTGTGCAAGCTCCTTGCCTTTTTCTTGTCCACAATGTTAAGACTATCTGCATAAGGGCAAACATGTATGTTCGAGTAAGGTTTATTTGATTATGCGAAGGGGACAGCTCTTTATTTTTGTAACCAGCCATGTTGGATCAATTCCCAAAATGTTCCAGTGAAGCCATCCCAGAACTTTGCAAAAACTGAATGCAGTAAACCGTGAAATAGTCCAAACATTCTTACTGAACAGGATTCACTCAGACATAAAGCCACATCCTCAGAACTCGTGGCAAGTGTAGCTGCCGTGTTACAAAAGTTATGCTCTATCCCAGGCAGAGAAAGGGGTTTGAAAGCAACAACCAATACAGAATTAATTGATGAATAGCTTTCAGCCTGGAATAAATAGCCCTATATTTGCAGAGTTAGTAATTATACAGACCAGTTACGGACAGAACAGATTACTTTCCTCTTTATTTTCTAACACCATTTATTTAGATGTGGGTTTAAAATAATAGTAAATTTGTTACAATACTAAACATCCAACTTTTAAGAGAATGGCAGAAGAAAATTAATCAGTTCACTTCAATTAGTATGACATACTCCAAAAGTTAAAACTTTAGTTATTCGTGTTGTTAGTTAAATTTAATACCCATTTTATAATTGCTCTGGAATGATTTAGTGGTTACCAATGATTTTAACAAATGGCAGAACTTATAATGCTAAGTGAGTGCTTGAATTTTATTACAGTTTTGCTTTACCGCAAGACAATAAGGGAAATTTTACTTCTGTTTCTAAATCCAAGTCAAATTTGTGCAGCTTGACTGTTAGACTCAAGTTTACATTATTCTTGAACTGTTTTCCATAGATATTTGAGAAAGGTTTGTTGTTGCAGACTTCCTGCAAAGCAGTAAGTTATGTTTTGTATGAATGGATCAAGACAGTGTCCACATAGACAATGCATCTACAACAGGACCCAAACAATGAAAGCGTTGAGTGTGTAGCAGAAGGATTTCAGGCAGAGTGAGACTGGCACCCATAAAAATGAAGACAAAACACACAGTTTAGATTGTGACCGATCTGACATCAGCCCCAACTCCAATCTCTCACCTGTTTCTTGCAATCCCTGTCTACCTTCAGTCCAAAAATCTAGCTTGGCTTCAACAATTCAACAATTCATCCTCTGTAGTGCGCTGTACTCTTAGCAAATGCTGAGAGAAGGAATTCCTCTTCATATTCGTCTTAGAGGAACAACTCTTTATTCTGAAACCATTTCTTTGTTATAGATTCTGCCACAAGTCACAACATCTTCTCAGATCAACCTTGTCAAATCTTCTCAAAATCTCTTAAGATCACCTCTTCTACTTCTAAACTCCAATGATTATAGGCCCAATTTGCTCCAGTATTATTCATCAGACAATCCTTTCATCCCAGGAATTAACCAATCTTCTCTGACTAATATCCAACTAAATTATATTCTTCTTTAAATAAAGAAACTAAAATGGTATTCAGCATTCTTTTTCTCACCAATGCCCAGTACAGTTGTAGCAGATCTTCCCTACTTTTATACTCTATTTCGTTATCCAACTCTCTGTTCTTTGTTGCCATGTACCATTTACTTTCCAATTATGGCTTCATGGTGTGGGAATTAGTGCCATGCTCTACAGCACCGATGATCACCCATTGGGCTTTAATTCCCATCACTGTCCATAAGGAATTTGTGCATTCTCCCCGTGACCACATGGGTTTCTATTTATCTTTATTTATGTTTAAGATACAACACGGCGCTGCACCCAGCAACCCGCGATTTAACCCTAGCCTAATCACGGGGACAATTTACAATGATCAATTAACCCACCAACTGATCTTTGGAACGTGGGAGGGAAATGGAGGACCTGGAGGAAACCCGGGTGGTTTCAGGGAGAACGGACTGTGAACCCGGGTCGCTGGTACTGTAAAGTGTTGTTCTAACCACTATGCTACCATGCCATCCCAGATTTCCTCTGGATGCTCCATTTCTCCCCCACATTCCAAGTACATATGGTTAGCGTTAGAGCTGTGGGCATGCTCCGTTGATGCTGGAAGCGTGGCGATACTTGTGGGCTGGCCTCCCCCCCCCCCAGCACAATCCACGGACAGCATCCGTCATTCACACGTCAAATGACACATTTCATTGTCCGTTTACATGGCAAAGAAAGCTAAGTTCTATCTTTATCCTTTTAATGACTTGCTTTATCAGCATGCTCATTTTCTGTGTGTCATATACAAGGATATGCAAATCCCACCTGCAGTAGCATCTCTTGGTCTCTCTCCATTCAAGCAATTATTATAATTTTTAAATAATTTCTACCGAAGTTGATGACCTCAGATGTTCCCAGACTACACTCCATCAGCAAGCTTTTTGCCCATTCACTGAATCTACCTATATCCTCCTATGGATTATTTTTCTCTCAGCATGCTTCTCTATCAATCTTTGTACTGTCACCTCTTTTGTTTCTAAATTCCAGCAAATTTGGCAACAATACTCTTAGTCGCTTCATCAAAATGTAAAACGTTATAAATAATGAAGGCTTTAGCACTGATTTCTGTGACATCCACGGACTTACTTCTTGCCAACCTGTTGACTATTCTGTCACACTGTTTTTATTTTTGTTGACATTGAAACAGTAAGAAATTCTGAGGAATAATGTTGCAAAAGCACATTGAAGAAATGTTAGAGTGGGCAAAAATGTGTTTGACAAACTGTCTCCAAAAGTCTGGTGTACTTTAATTTGACAAATGAATGAAAAATTGATTGATGTGGAAGAACAAAGAGTTTTGGAGACGAAACTCATTAAAAGCAGAATCTCAGGGGAATGTCATTAAAATAAGGGAGCCCATTTTCACTTCTGTCAGTAATCTTACGTATTTACTTGCATTCTTCAATTTATGCCTGCTCCTTTTGTGATTCAATGATGTCTTTACCACCCTCTTTCATACAACCCCAGCAACTCTCAGCTGCCCATTCATCTTTCCTACTCTCCTCTGTAGCACAATCCTTCCCTTTTTTCCTCCAGCTCTTAGCACTTTGTATTTTAAAAACTTGTTTTAATTCTGAACCTTTTCGATTCAAACAAAAGATTATTAACTCTATTTATTCACCACAGATGCCACCTGCCCCGTGTTTCCTGCACTTCCTTTATTTTGATTGACTGACGTTCCTCTCCGCACCTTGTGGCGCATCGAGGGGCCACCTTGCCATGTCTTTGGCATTTTTGTCTGTTTCTTACAAGGCGGAGTTGCCAGCTCAACGCTCAACCCAGCTGCAAGGAGTCTGCCGGATTTGAACCAGGGACCACTCGCCTCGAAGTCCAATCAGCTTTGTTTATTTTACAACCTTAATATACCTCAAAGTGTTTTACACTCAATAATGTACGTGAAATGAAGGCTGATTCGAATGATTCTCACTCAAATGTTGGACTGCACAAGGAAGAATATTATGAAGAACACTACAGTATGTTACAGGATACATCAGTGTAGACAGCATTTTCGCAGGATGGGATAAAGCAGGTAGAATATATTTAGCATGAAGACAGGACAGTGCAGCATGTAGCACAACATATTTGTGTTCAACTCAATTATTGTTTTTCTAAAACTTTAATCCCCAGTCAATCAGTAAAGCAATTTGAAATTTTATCCCACGTCCATGCATTTGACTTAGATATACAGTATACAAAGGCAACTGAGTAAACACAATAAGGTCAAGTAGTGTGCCACATCATGGATGTTCCAAACAATACTCTCTTGACCTCACCAAGACTGTAGCCCAGCAGTCAAAAATATTCTAAGGCTCTGCATCCTGAGGGAGATTTGCAAAGACTTATGACTTCCCCCCCTGAGAGAAAATACGATGCCTCAGCCTCGTATTAAATAGTTGACCCTTTGTTTTTAAAGAGAGTCATTTAGCTTTTGGATTCTCTCCACATTCTGCCAATCCAGTTGATAAAGTACTTCAAGAAAAACCTGTATTTGACCTCTGTGCATCTTTATTAATGTGTCTTTTCAGTGCAGTACAATATTTGGTCAAGGAGTTTGGATGTAGCTGAAGGAAAATGATAGAAAGGGTTGAAGTAAGATTAAATATTACTGATTAAAGGAGTCTTGTGCTCTAGTAGGCATGTTCCTGGATTAGTAACTTAAAGGCCTGGTGTAATTCTCTTTAAGCATTGAACTGGGCAGTTTCTATATTGTTTGGACATTACTCAGTGAGGGATGTGAGGAGCTTGGTGGTGATACAGATGAGGATGTGGATTGGCAATGATTGTACAATATGGAAGAGCAGATCCAAGGTGGAGGTGGCCATGCCTGTGACATTTCTTGTGTTCCTAGGTGCAGGATAGCTTTAAGCTGTGTACAATTCTGGACTGGATATCAGCCATTTTGTATCATGGAAATACATTCAGGCAGCAAGTCAAATGCTTGTATCTGCACTGACAAGGCACTGGAATCAATGTAATGAATGTCAACATGCACTATTATAATGAAAGGACACAGGCTGCATATACAATGTAATCCCTGGACCTGTTCTTGTACACCAACAGATATGGGCCCACAAAACCATTACTATGTTCATTGCCTCAGTGAAGATGGCCCCAGCAAACAATGCTACCAAGGGCGACCTCCTCAAGACGGGTCAGGGAGCAACTTCGTTCATTTCTTTTACGTCTTCTTTCTATTTCAGATGTGATTTTGCTACTGCAGGAGCCTGTTATCGACCTTCTGGCGGTGTGTTTGTGGGCCAATCAGGCGGTCTGGTGCTTTGCTTTCTCCAAGAAGGTACCATAAGGCCATGAGCAAAACGTGTCGCTCGGAGGCCAGGAAGACTGGGGATGGGCCGTAAGCCCACGATGGACTCCACCTCTCACCAATTAAAGCAGATTGAATTGAGGCGGGTGCAGAGATGGGTGACTGTTCAGTTCCGTCTACCAGCCTCTCACTCACTGCTGCCAGAGAAGTGTGTCTGTTTGTGGCATCTCTCTCTTTCTCAGTCACTGCTCCCGAGGGAAGGTCCTAGCATTCGAATGATCTCCCTTTCTCCCTTGATGCTGCTGGATGACTGAACTCTAATTTACACATCATGTGTTACTAGTTTTTCTAGTCACTCCTTTTTTGTTGCTAGTTTGGGTGATTGCAGATGATGAACACTGAGCTGAACTGAAATATAACTTTTGATTTTTCAGTTTTATATCTTGTGTTTTCACATATTTTTTGCCCAATTTGTTTTCTTCTTGTGCACCTGTGGGGAGGGAGGGGTTTCGATTATTTTTTCTTTGGACAAATTCCACGGCTTTGTTTTGTGGCTGTCTGTGGGGAAGACAAATCTCAAGGGTTGCACGCAGCATAGGTACTTTGATAATAAATGTACTTTGAATCCTTTGTCACTTCGATGATTTCTACTTCTTGCAGCAGCAACTGAAACTTCTGCTTCACTTTCCACAGGTTGTAAATTAGTCTGCAGTAGAATATTAGCATTTGGTATCTTGATGGTAACGGGGCAAGTGTGAGGCTTTGTATTTTGGGAGATTAAATGTGAAGGGGCAGTACATAGAGGCAGCACCCTTAACAATGTTGAGGTAAAGAGGGATCTTGAGGTCCAAGTCTATTGCTCTCTGAAAGTGGATACTCAAGTTGACAGGGTAGGAAAAATGGCATAGAAAGGAGATGTGCAGGACCAGTTTTTTTTACAAAGAAGGAGTGGTGAGTGCCAAAAACGTGGTGGTGGAGGCAAACATAATAGAGGCATGTAAGAATGTGTGGAGAATGGAGGGATGTGGACATACAGGGAGAAGGGACTAGTTTAGTACGCTTTTAATTACTAGTTTAATTAGTTCAGCAGAACATCGCTCCTGTTCTATTTTTGTGTCCAAATTAATATTTATGCTTGCAAGTTCCCCTGTAGATCTTGTCGCGTTAAGGACAGGAAAAGAAAATTAATAAATACTTCCAATAGTAACACTGGCAGGTCTGCACTAGATGGTAATATATCGGACTGTTTTCTAAGTGCTTCCAGCCACTTACCTGCTACAGTTCCATTAGCCTAAAATGATCAGACTCCAATTAATTTAAGGGGCACTTGGATGATTTATAAAACACCGCCACCTAAGTCTCAGGCAGCTTTGTCAGTTCCAGCTGTTTATTTTCAATCTAGTGTAGCAATGCACCAGAATTAGCAACTGTCTGTGCTGATGCAGGGCTCTGAACTTGACCTCACACTGAGAGTACTGTGTCAAAATCCTCTATTAACAAAGGTACAAGGAAGAAACAGTATGCTGCATGTAGTCTCAAAACAGAATGGCTTCTACCTTTTGCAGGAGCAATTAGCGGTTAAAATAATATTTTGGTGGGAGGAAGCCTTGCCTGCTCTTTACATTTTAGACGGCACTTGTGTAGGATTTGAGCTATACCTTTACAAAGAGGATTTCCGTCGTCTTAACACATCAGGCTATGGAGAATCAGATGGGGTGGGTTAAGACTAATCCATTGCATGTGAGGATGAACCCCTGGAGTTCATCGACTCCTTTGAGGTACCATTGCCCTTTGCCTTATACATACAAGATCAGCTAGAAGGCAAGGGAATATATAAAAAGCCGTTTACTGATCACTCTCAAGCAAACAGGATGTAATTCTATCTGAATGTTAGGAACTTAAGGCAACGCCTTTTAGTAGCCTCCTGTATGATGGACCCAGGACTGACACATATATCTGTAACCTTGTAGGCAATGTGTTGCCTGTCACATAAATTATTGTTTCTTTGTCAGTGTATCTTAAACCCATTGAAAGCAATGAGAGAATTACATACAGGTAGATTACAAACATTTAGTCCAGTGTAACCTAACAATTAACCTTCAGTGTATGTCTAGACGGTATGTTAGTGTAGTGGTTAGCATAAAGCTTTACCGTACCAGTGACCCAGGTTCAATACCCTCCGCTGACCGTAAGGAGTTTGTACGTCCTCCCCGTGACCGTGTGGGTTTCCTCCAGGTGCTCCGGTTTCCCCCCCACGATCCAAAGACGCACCGGTTGGTTGGTTGGTTGGTCATTGTAAGTTGCTCCGTGATTAGACAAGGGTTAAATCGGGGGTTGCTGGACGGCACAACTCGAAGGGCTGGAAAGGGAAAGAAAGAAAGAAAGAGAGGAAGAGAAAGAAAGAGAGAAAGACAGAAAGAAAGAAACAAACAAACAAACAAACAAACTTCGGAAGCACATTTGGAAGGGCTCTAGAAATGAGAAGATTCAGTGTCACAACAGCTGAGTAAACCGCAATTGTTTTGACACCAGAATATGAAGCCTTAAGCGAAAAGTTTCAAAACTCCAACCTGCTGGAAACTCATCACAACAAATATAATCAACAGAGTGAGAGAGGCAGAAAAAATGCTTTCGATGGCTCAGACAAATGTTCCACCAGACCATTATAGAGCACTGTGTTGTGAAAAGCCTGTCCTGACATATTTTATGAACACTGATGTAAATGTTGCATTTTATATGACGATCTGTTTGTACAAGATCCTCAATGTACAGTATGTGCAGGGGAAATGGAATAGTATGAATTGAGGATTGATTATCAAACAAGTAACCCTGTCAGAATAAACCAGTCATGTTCTGAATAGTTGTGTGTAATTAGGAGCTCTGCCTGGGCCTCCATAATTTACAGCCTGTATTAATAATTGAGCCGTGTTTGCTGAAAATACAAAACTAGGTGGGAGAATGAGAAGGCCACGTAGAACTGACAAATGCACATATACTGGTTAATTGGTTGCCCAAATAAATTCTGGGTTGTATTTAATGTGAAGAGCTTCCCACTCTGGTAGGAAGAATGGGAAAGTTGATTATTTATAAAGTGGGATAATAGTGAAAACTTCTCAAAGCGATTCAATACTGTGTACAGTTTTGGTCTCCATATTGTGTGAGGGATGTGAAGGCACTGGAGAGAATTCTGAAAAGGGTGTCTAGACTCATTCCATGTCTGCAGGGTAGGAGCTATGAAGAAAGATTGAAAGAATTAAATCTTTTTAGCCTAAGTAAACGTAGAATGAGAGGAGACACGATAGAAATGTTCGAAATCATTAAGGGTATCAGTAAGGTAGATGCCTTCTGTTACTTCAAGATTAATCCGTCACTGAGGACACGGGCCCTAGGTGGAGACTGGTTAAAGGGAGATTTCAGGCTAACATCGGGAAGCATTTCTTTACACAGTGAGTTGTGGACACGTGGAACAAACTACCTAGTTGTGTAGTTGAGAGTAGTACCTTGGAGACTTCCAGATCTAAACACGATAGTTATTTCAGCACACTATGTGAATAGGAATTTGGCAAGCTTTGTTGGGCCAAATGGCCTGCTCTCTTCAAAAACTTTCTTATGTTCTAGTATTCTAATGAGTTCATCTACACAAAAGTTTATGTGGTGCTTGCAATGAATACGTATCTAATGTTTGTTACAAGGAGTTTGTGTTACACTTATGGTGCAACTAGGACCTTGGTGAGACTGTACCAAGTATTTATAGCATTCCTTCTCATTCCCAACTCACCAATGATTAAATCTCACACTTGGAGATGTGGCTCACCACCTACCCATGGAATGAAACTGAGCGTTCAGTAATGGCTGGACTTCTGCTGTAAATTTGAGCAAAGGCACTTCTGAAATGTCCTGTAGGAACTAAGAGAATTTACGAGGTGTGGAACTCCGAAGGATGAATTTAAGAGAGTGGTTGAAGAGAGTTGCTCAGATAATCCTCCTTGAATGTTATACCCTGAAGATCAGAGTGAAATCACCAACATTATTTCAAAGTTCACAGCCTGTCTGTGGAAAGACCATCTGCAGTTTTTGTTCCCTAATTGGATTCTAGTGAAATCAATGCCTATTTATGAAAATTAATACATTTACTATGAAAATAGAAAAACAAATTTGCTGTTCTTTGTATGTGGATCATTGAGCTCATACAGAGTCACTTCTGAAATCTGACATTTGAAGAGGAAAATGATCACAGTGTCTCGTTTGACAAATTTACTTTAAATCACTTCACTCAGTAAAACAGCATCATGCGTTATCAGCTATCATTTTATTGGTTGCTGTTGTCACAGTACAATACACCACAGTAATACAAGGATGAAATGTTACACTTAATTACAATAATCAATGCATAAATTTACATCACATCATCATCGGAAGTTGCATAGCAAGTTTATTTTCAAAGTGGCTGTGATCAATTTATAGCCAGTTTTATGTTCAATTGTATTGGGTCTTCGCAAAATACTCACATAGGAAAATCTTCCATTAAAGCATCATGTCCTTCTTTATGAATTCTAAATAGCCATCTCATTCTAACTTGCATGTTTCATCATTCTGGGAAATCTCAAAGGAGTCAGTGCTAATTGGTCCATATCTGTATCACTGTAACTGTAATCATGTCAAGCAAGTACTGCATTAAGACAAAATTAGTCCAAAAACTTAGCAAAGCTAATTTAAGGTAAAAGCCAGGTATTGATGTAAGATGCTGCAGTCATTTTGAAATTATTAAAATAATTCACCATCCAATCTTAATTCTAATGCACCTTATAGTGGGTTGCTTTAATGACAGGGGATGATCCCAATCCTTTAGCACTCCCATGTCCAAGATGTTGATTGTCAATAGGTGGCCCATCCATGGGGTCATAATGAGGTCATGGGATACGGTATTTTCCTGTGGAGCAAAACTATTTTCAAGTTACATGGTTCCTTGAGCGACATGAATGTCAAGATTTCAGCCCAAGTGTCAGTTATCTTGGAAATGCCCACAATTTTGGTTGTCATTCAGGTTTCCTTCTCAGGGTGGACTACTGGACATCAGTTTTAGGTAGACACAAGAGACTGCAGATGTTGGAGTCTGTGGCAACACAGGTGATAGTGGAACTCAGTGGGTCAGGAGGTGCCTAAGGAAAAAGATGGGCATTGATGTTTTGGGTCGAGAACCTTCATTTAGATTGCTCCAACAATCCAGATGAAGGGCCCTGACCTGAAATTTCATCTGTCCATCAACTTTAGACAGTTATGAACTAGTCTCATTAAGTTTGCTGGAAATAATTGTTGTGTGTCATCCAAGTGTATTTTGATTGGTGAGCTAAGCCTTAATTACTGCTTAGCTATTTGTCTCTGAAAATATTAGTTTTACTTATGTGTTTATGTTATAAACCCTCAGATTAGATTTCCAATTATATTATATTTCCATTTTTAAAGGAAGTTTATTTATAGGTTAGCTTTTCTCTTAATCCTTTGTGAATATTCAGATATATATAGGACTTTGTATAATACTTTGGAAGTTTTAAATGAAATTAGTGCTTTTCATATAATGCTGTCTTTATGTATCTTTTATTGTGAATGGCTGCTCATCAGATTGACTGGCAGCTCGTCACTGGGGGCTCCTTTGAGCCAGTCAAACTCAGGTATCTGAAGAGAAGTTCTCACCACAGATATCATTAGTTGTTCATGACGAACTTCTGTTCAAAGTTAGCAACAAGGCCAGCTGTAATGCCAATGAATGTAAGTCCTGGACCTTCACTGAACGTGATCTTTTCTTCAACTGAAATCCACACACAAACGCTATTCTTCAGAGATGTATTGGCACTTCTTCCTATTCAAGGTAGTGTGTTGTACTCCCGTGATGTGGCTTCCTCTACACTTTGCTGAACTCCATAGTCTGCAGAGTATTCCTGGCCCTATCAGATTAATTCTTCATCTCGGTCCTTCTTATCTCTCTACATCTAACCTCCGATGTTGTTCTATTAAAATTGAGCATAAACTCATGGAACAACACCTCATTTTCCAGCCTGGTACACTGCAATAATCCGCAAGACTGAATAATCAACTCAACAATTTTGGATAACCACTTTTTCTCCGTTATATTAGAGCTAGTTAGATCTGATGAAAGGTCATTTACCTGAAACATTAACTTCTATGCCTGCTTCTTGGATGTCGGAGAAGGAGCTGGTCAGGATATCAGGATAGGAGACTGTCGGGGTATCAGGGGAGCTGACCTGGTTGCAGAACGTGTTGCTGCCCGCCAAACCGGAAGCATCAAATTTATTGCCGTATAGCCATGGGAGATTGTCTCAGACATTTCACTTGTGATCGCACAACTCTGTTGGTCAGTGATAATGCTAGTTGCCGTGGGCCTGTTGCCCTTGCCTGGTGGAGGGGGGGGGGGCAGACGACGTGGGAGCTGTGAGGCCTCGGTTGTAGCGAGGACTCTGCCTGAAGCCTCGGGATTGCCTGCTGAGAGCCTGGTGAGAAGATGCAGAAGCGTTACAGTATGGCGTCCGCGTTCAGCTGGGCCTGGTCTCTCCCATCAGCGCTGCCCTCCCGTGTTCTAACGGTGAAATGACAGGCTGAATTGCATGGCCCGCACACTGCTAGGAGACTGTATCATTGATAGCCGGATATTGTCGCTCAGGGTCTTGGACTGTATATATGTTTTTTTTTCCAAGTGAATATGCTTCTTTGCTCATTATTTTGAATGTTACTTGCTATTTCCTTCCCACCCTCCCCCCACCTTCTTTATAGGGCCCCTGCCCCCTCCCTCTTCTGTCCTGATGAAGGGTCTCGGCCTGAAACGTTGACTGCTCGTTTCCACGGATGCTGCCCGACCTGCTGAGTTCCTCCAGCATGTTGTACGTGTTGCTTTGATCCCAGCATCTGCAGTGTACTTTGTGTTTGCTATTTTGAATGTTTTGCACCTTGGCCCTAACGGAATGCTGTCTCATTCGGCATGATTTGATTGATAATTAAATTTGATTTGATTTTATTTGTCAGCTATGTAGAACAGTCTATGTTCAAAGCTTTCCCCACTTATACGCCCCAACTCTTCCTCCGCTACAATGATGACTGCATTGGCACTTCATGCACCCATGCTGAGTGTATCAATTTCATCAACTTAGCCTCTAACTTCCACCCTGCCCTTAAATTCACTTCGGCTACCATTAACACCTCCCTCCCCTTTCTTGATCTCTCTGTCTCTAATCTGTCAATCGACATCTTTTATAAACCTACTGATTCCCATAGCTAGCTAGACTATACCTCTTCCCACCCTATCTCCCGTAAAACTGCTATTCCCTTTTCTCAGTTTCTTCATCTCCAGCACATCTGTTCTTGGGTAGCAGCTTTCCATTCCAAGACAGCAGAAGTGTCCTCTTTCTTTATCAAACCTCCCTCAAAAATTGATTATGCCCTCACCGGCATCTCTTCCATTTCCCATACGTGTGTGCTGGCCCCATCTTCCTGCTGTTGTAATAGTGATAAGGGTCCCTCGTGTCTTTGCCCACCACCCCATCAACCTCCGCATTCAACATGTGATCTTCCGCAGCTTCCATCATCTCCAATGGGACCATACCACTAAACATGTCTTTACATTCCCTCCCCACCGCTTTCCGCAGGGATCGCTCCCTCCACATTTCTCTTGTCCTTTCATTCCTCCCCACTAATCACCCTCCAGGCACTTATCCCTGCAAGCGGTCCAGGAGCTAAACCTGCCCACACACCTCCATACAGGGCCCCAACCACGTACGGTTCTTGTGAATCAGCTGGGGCCGTCTGTTGTGTCCGGTGCTCCCAATGCGGCCTCCTCTATATTGATAAGATCCATCGTGAATCGGGGGACTGCTTCATCAGGCACCTCCACACCATCTGCCACAAGCATGATCTCATGGAGGCCAAACATTTTCATTCTGATTTGTTGCCTCCTCTTGTGCCAACATGAGGCCGTCCTCGGGGTGGAAGGAGCAACACCCTCCAACTTTTGAAACAAAATCGACCCCCTCTCTTTCCTCTATTCCCCCCTTGACTTTTTACTTCTTCCTACCCGCCTATGACATCCTCCGTCCCTTTCTCCCATGGTCCACTCTCCTCTCCTGTTAGACTCTTCCTTCTCCAGCCCTTGACCTTTCCCACCACCCGGCTTCACTTATTGCCCCCCAGCCAGCTTCTTTCCCCTCCACTCACCATTTAATTCAGGCATCTTCCCCCTTCCTTCTCAGTCCTGAAGAAGGGTCTCGGCCCGAAACATTGACTGCTTACTCGTTTCCATAGATACCGCCTGACCGGCTGAGTTCCTCCTGCGTTGTGTGTGAGATGTTTTTGTTTCTCTTTCCTCTGATGCTGCTCAACTTGCAGAATTATTTCCAGCTTTCTCTAATTTTATTGAAGAGTTTCTGCATCTGTCATTCTTCGCTCTTCGATAATCACTCTTCGAGCTGCAGCAGAATGACTAATCAATAGATTCACAGTTTTATCCCTCATGGACGTTACTTATAGCATCCCTTCTCATCCCTAACTCACCGAAGATTAAATCTCAATTTGGAGATACGTTTCACCATTTACCTGCGGAATGAGACCTGAGCATTCAGTTATGGCTGCAAATTCAAGCAAAAACCCTTCCGAAATGTCTTTTAGGAACTAGGAGAATTTATGAGGCATAGAGCTCTGAAGGAGGAATTGAAGACAGTTGCTCAGATAATCCTCCTTGAATGTCGTACCCTGAAGATCAGAGTGAACATTATTTCAAAGTTCGTAGCCTGTCTCTGGGAAGACATGGAAGCAAACCTGCTTCACAGAGCAAAAATGACAATACAGCTCTTGTTTGCTTCATTCGCTTCCACAACCACTAATGGACCTCACTTTTAATTTTTAGCTGGCATCTCTCAAATAAATCATAGTTAAAAACATCCTGAATTGATTTGTCTCAAATTTATTGCTGACCATTTCTCAGCTTAGCAGAGTCATGCATCACTGAAGAAACAGCAAATCACTTTCCCAAGCCAATGGGAGAAAATATAACAATTTTTGGCCTTCGAATCGCAACCTTTTGGCAGAAGATCTTCCTCAGTTACAGATCCCAGATGTAGATTTATGATAAAACAAAATGCAAGGGAAATAATACCTTCTTTCGGCTTGAGTGGAAAAAAAAATGTTCATCATTGAAAAACTCATGACAAAACTCTAAAACTTTTATAATTAACAGGAAATATTGCATTGTGTCATCACAAAATCTTAGATGAGGAACTCTGTCACTGCTATATACACATATAACTGATTTGAGGGATATTTGCAATGAAAGGGTACTTTCTAACAGACATTATAATTGAGTGATGGGGTGGAGATTCATGTTTACAAAAGGAGGTATAAGACACTTCTTCCTTCTGCTCAGCCCCCCCCCCCCCACCTGATCAGGGTCAAGTGAAGCCATGGGAGCAGGAGGTGGATGGTTGTATGAGCAGCTGATACATATCATACATCGTGGTTATGTGCCCACTGACACCAGGCAGACAATCTCTAAAGACTATCGATAATGGCTGGATAAAAACACAAAATGCTAGCAGAACTCAGCAGGCCAGACAGCATCTATGGGAGGAGGTAGTGACAATGTTTCGGGCTTTATCAGGAGTGAAGTAACATGGGATGGTCGAGGGGGGATAAGAAGTGGGGGGAGGGATGAAGTAGAGAGCTGGGAAGTGATAGGCTGAAGGGAAATGGGTTAGGGGGGAATGTGGAGAATTATGGGAAATAGAGAAAGAAAGGTAGGGCTAGGGGGAGATTATAGTGAGGGGGGGAAAAGAGAGAGAAAGAGAACCAGACTAATATTATAGATAGGGATGGGGTAAGTGGGGGGGGGGGGGGGCAGGGGTATCAATGGAGGTCTGTGAGTTGAATGTTCATGCCGGCAGGTAGGAGGCTACCTAGCATGGTGAATCTCAGATCGCGGAGGATCATTGATAATGGCTGGGTTCACTCGTCCTGCAAAGACACTGCACAGAGAAAGACAATGGCAAACCACTTCTGTAGAAAAGTTTGCCAAGATGATGAGCATGGAGAAGCCATGGTCACATGTCATTAGACATGGCACATAGTGAACGAACAAATGACTGATAATTGTAGAGCTATTTCATTATATTCATCCCAAGTCACTTCACAGCAACATTATCTGCCAAGACCAGAACAAGCACACTTGGATACGATGACCAAACACTTTGTCAAACAGAGGGAAACAGGAAATTGGAAAGGTTTAAGAAGTTACAGAGCTTAGGGCATTGGCAAGTCTACCAATGGTGGTGCAATAGAGGCCAGATTCGGAAGAACATTGAGATCCAGGGTGATGTTGAACCAAAACAGGCCACGGACATAGGAAGGGACAACGAGGGGCTGGACTTGAAAGCAACAATGAAAATGTTAAAGTCAAACCTTTTTTGGGAGCGTAGTTCAGCGCTTGCAGAAGTGACAGATGATTATCATTATGTGCACGACCCCAGCTGGGCCATTGAGAATAACACAGTGTAACTGCTCAAGAAATAGAAACCCAAAGAACAAAAGACTTCCATGGGACATTAACTTTAAATGTGGAGAAAGTAAATATGCATGTTTTTTTTCTTAGAAGCCTTTGGCAAAATGGGATCAAAGTTTGAAATATTCTTTGAATTTGCCAGTTTGTTAAGGAATATAGACCAAGGAATACTATTGTGATGTTACTATATAGATATTTAAGATTTTATTTATATATCCAAATTACATTCCACTGTTTACACTTTAATGGAAATGCTAAACTATCTTACCTTCCCTATGCACTAACACATCTGCTAAAATGTAGGCAGAGGGATGAATAGGAATGGATTAGATGTTCATATAACTGCACTTACTTACATACAGCCTGTTACGCCGCTGGTGTTTAGGGCAGCAATGAAGGTCCTCCATCTCTGGCAGTGTTCAGGGCTTCCTTCATCGTGTCAGTAGCTTCCTCTCGGTTTTCACTACTGTCAGCCATGCAAATCCCAGGTGGAGACTCGGGAATACTGTCACACTCAGATGTAGGAGGATTCTTCATTGCCGTTTCCATGACAGCTTTGTTTTACCTGAGCTGAACCTCCGTACCTGGAGGACAATGGACCACACTTAGTGTTTGGCATGGTTGACCCTACCAAGAGCCAAAGCATAAAGCCCTGACTCCAGCCAACACAGCTCTCTGGGTCATTGAGGCATGCAAGCCTCCAAACCCTACGACAAGTTTGTGGTACTCTTGGGGGATATAAATGCACTGGAAGTAGAAAAGTCAAGAGATTCTGTAAATGCTGGAGATCCAGAGCAATGCCCACAAAGTGCAGGAGGAACTCAGCAGGTCAAGCAGTATCTACGGAGGTAAGTAAAGGGCAGATGTTTTGGTCCGAGATCCTTCAACAGAACTGGAAGGAAGGGGGAAGATCCCAGAATAACAAGGTGGGGGGGAGGCAAAGGAGTACAAGCTGGCAGGTGATAGTTGAAACCAGATGAGGTGGAAAGTGGGTGGGTGGGTGGCTGGGAGAGTGGGGATAGTGTAAGAAGCTGGGAGGTGATAGGTGGAAGAGGCAAAGGAATGAAGAAGAAGGAATCTGATAGGAGAGGACAGTGAGCCACGAATGAAAGAGAAGGAGGAGAGGCTCCAGAGAGATGTGATGGGCAGGTGATGAGAAGAGAAGGGGTAAGGAGGAGCCAAAATGGAGAATGCAAAAAGAGAAAAGGGGAAAGGGAGAGAAATTATATCAGGAAGGCTTCAATGTACATTTATTATCAAAGTATGTATGCAGTATACAAACCTGAAATTCATCTCCTTATAGGCAGCCACAAAACAAGAAACCCAAAAGAACCCATTTAAAAAAAATCCAACAAACACAAATGCACAAAGAGAAAAAGAATCATGCAAACAATAAAAGCAAACAAACAGCATTCAGAAAAAAAGTGAGTCCATAGACACGAAACCCCGAACTGCCAGAGCAGGCCCATAGCCTCATCTTCAGTTCGTCACACAGTGGAGAAAATCACTGCAGAGCTCGCAATCACAAAGTGTGGAGTGGCCAGAACAGGCCCAAGGCCTCAGCCTCAGTTCATCACACAGTGGAGCAAACTGTCGCAGAGCTCACAGACACGAAGCCTGGAGCAGACAGAGCAGGCCCAAGGCCTCAGCCTCGGTTCATCACACAGTGGAGCAAACTGTCACAGAGCTCACAGACACAAAGCCTGGAGCAGACAGAGCAGGCCCAAGACCTCTGCCTCAGTGCAGTGAAGAGCAGAGCGAACATCATGGAACAGTGAACAGAACCGGCCTGAAGCTCGCTTCCAGTCCTGACCAATCCATTGGGCCCAGTATTTAATTTGTTCAAACATCAGGTCATAGTACTCTCAATGACTGCAGCATTCAGAAAACCTTTCTATAAGCATCAATATTACACAAGGAGGCCCATTCAACCTAACGTGTCTGTCTCAGTACTAGCTCTTCAATTAGACCATTACTTCAGTCTCAGTTCTTTGCTCTTTCAGAGTTCTGACTCTGTGGACCATAAACAAAAGCTAACAGAATTTACGTCAGTCTGAATATGCACCTGTATTTGTCAATGAGGTAAAAAAGGATCTTTCACTGCATGATGTCCAAGACTACCAACTTCCTTTAAATGTGGAACCCATGCTATTAACTTCAATATGTTCACTCATATATTTGTGCTCACTTGGTTGAGCCATTCACAAAGACACCCTATACTATGGTAACAAGTTCACATTGCCCGAGCTTTGTTGGGAGTAAAACCGCTAATTTGCTTTAAGTATGTGATACAGTTAGATATTTTGATGCTATAATTTATACTTTGAACAATATATGGTGATTTGCTTAATTATGCATGCTTTATTAAAATAAACTATGTCTTATCCCACTTAGGCTTTTAACTAAAAGGCTTTTAACATCATCAGAATAATTGTGTTGAAAGCATTGCAAATGAATGTAACACCGTCACCCACAATGTGAAATAATGTGAATGCATTTCCTTTAGTGTATAGAACCCCTTGGAATCATTTTTACTTAGGTATGGTTCCCAGAAAGGAGGTTGTTTGTATCTTTTCTGTAGAATTATCATGCGTTTGGTTGGCCGGAGAAAGATAATCCACACACACGGTTTGATGCTGAATACATTGTGCGAATCCACAGATGCCCTTGTGAGGCACAGACAAACTTCATTAAAGCAAGTGAAGGGGAACCTGTAAATCTTAAGCAGTAAAAATGGGAAGGCAAAATAATGCAGAAAGTCTCCAAGAAGCAGAGAGGTCAACAGATGAGATGGGGCAGCTATTAGAGCTGGGGATGGACAAGAAGGGCTCACTTGCAGGACTCAGCAAAACAAAGAGGGGAGGCTGGAGCCACAGGTGGAAATGAAGAATCGCGTGGATTTCATTGGAACATTCAGCCAGTGATTATGCTCTAACCGCTTCTCCTGCCAATCTATAATCTTTTAATTCCGTCACTATATCAACAGCAACATTCAACAGATATACAGGTCCGGATGCAAGTTGTGCCCTTCAGCCTCAACAGATTAACCCACTACGGAGATTTATTGTTTTATGATTTATGATTTATTGTTATTTATTATTTAACAGATCAAACTTTGTCCTGATTCCTGTTCTCCTCATCCTTTTATTGGGGAAGAAGCTTGCTGGATTTGATTCAATTATCAAGGAAAAATATGAAAGTGCAATGCGAGACTAAGGAAAATAATTTCCAAACAGCTTGGATCTTTGCCACGTCTAGCAAAGTCACCAAGAAAGTAAACATTTACGAACTTGTTCCAATTTCACACAATTAGAATTAATTAATTTGTAGTAGGTCGGATTGTACTAGCCTGGTCACGTCAGCCTGAATCGCTACCCGTGGTACTCTCAGCAACCCCTCTATCTGTTGCTGCCTTGTCCAGATATGAAGGGTCTATCAAAATGACCTTTGAATCCAGAAGTGTGCTCTCAGCTGGGACAAGGTGGCAGGGTAAGGAAGCTCCATACCTTCAAATTATTTGACAGCTGGTAAAGCTGGGAATGGGGCTTTTACGGCTGTAACTGAGAAAATTAATTTTAATAGCTCTAAAATGTTTCTAACGTTCAGAGAAATAAGCAAAGTTAAAAATTGATGTAGGTAGTCATAAAAGATCTAAAATTATTAAATTTGTTTAAAAATATTTTTAGAAATTGACAATTAAAATACAAATCTAACTAAAAAAAAGGATAAACACAAAGTACACTGCAGATGCTGTGGTCAAATCAACACGTACAAACAAGCTGGATGAACTCAGCAGGTCGGGCAGCATCCGTTGAAATGAGCAGTCAACGTTTCGGGCCGAGACCCTTCGTCGAGACGAAACGTTGACTGCTCATTTCAACGGATGCTGCCCGACCTGCTGAGTTCCTCCAGCTTATTTGTACGTGTTAAAAAAAAAGGATAAAGTGAATTAAAATAATTAAAAACAAACTATGTTGTAAAATTTACAGACTAAGAATCCCCATTGACAGTCTGCCCTGGTCACACTGGTTCAAGGTTGGAGAGCTCAAATGCTGGGACAAGGCTGTACATCAGAATCTGACAAGGCCCCAGTTTTCCACATTTGACAGTGGACAGGCAGAGGTGTGGGACTTGCAAAAGTTTCAACGGTTGCCTGCTTACGGTTCTGATCAGCTGACACAATCTGGCCAGTGGTTTCAGAAGCGTTTCAATAGTTAAGAATGTATTGAGAATAAAGAAGGGTACAGCAAATTTAAAAATGGACTAGGTGTCTAAAAGGAATAAAGAGGCTGACGGACAACAATAGTTCTAAGTATTTTCCCAAAGAACCACCTAGTAAATTATTTGCAACTGGGAGATGCTTCCAGAATTCCCAGTCAGAGCTGTTCGCTGCTTAGATCAAGTATTGGATGGAAGAGAAGTAGGGGTAACAAGTGCTCAAGACTGTATCCTTGTCCATTGTCAAACAATGGGAAGCATATATGACAGAACATCATGTAAGAACAGAAATGGGCTTGGCTGTAGATAATCATCTAACCATATTTGCTTTTCAGGATCATAAATAATGAATGGTACTCGTGAGGGAAATTACTGATGGACCATATGCCAATAAAAAGCAGAACATCCATTAGACAGGAAAGGATAGGTAGGCAACAAAATTGTTCATTGTACCAGGCACCCAAAGGAAATTATACCATGTTATTCTGACAATCCCTATAAATTTTAGCAAAGAGAATGTGGAATTTAATCCTGAGAGACAACAATTAACACACAGTAAATTAGCAAGGATGATTATGAGTAAATGTATGTATTATTTAAGGAGGAATGGAAACCAAAAATTGTTTCAATAGACATAAAAAGTTTAATACATTTTAGAATTAAAAAAATAGTAATTTTAGTAATGTTTAATAATTGTGAAAAAGTGATATTTTTAGCAAGAATTGAAATGCTGACTTGTATATCTGTGTAGAACAAAATACACACAAGGAAAACATGATCAGTGTAGTCATTATGTGGGGAGAAGTACATTCCTTGAGTCCCGTACCCAAACCTGAAGGTGTAATAAAGTTCATCAATAACTTGTGTAACATCTGGCACAAATTTTAGAATGATTAAGTATGGTTTGTCTCTTATAATCCTACAGAGGCTCACAGATTTACATGGGCTCTTGTGTGAACACTTGCCTGAGATCGTTCACAGTGCTGAATTCTACACCTGGTGTTTGCCAGCTATACAAGTGGGACTGAGCAGCAGGAAGTATGTATCATCAACTGATCAGATCAAGGAATGCCCAGTGAGGGCCACAGGGCTTTTCTATCGCCAAATATACAAAACAGAATTGGAAGTATGCAGATTCCAAATTTCAGTTCCCATTTTCAGAAGCAGAATGCAGCGTGGAGTACGTCATGCTCTCACTGATATTTAATGCATGTGATAGCGAACAAGTTTGCACCATCCAGAGCCTGACTGAGAAGTGTAAAGCAGAATATTTGATTCAGTATAAAACCGTGTACAGAAATAAAAAGGGCCCAACGGTAAGGAAGCTGAAAAAGGTGAAGTAAAATAAAGTTATTTTATGTGTGTGTGTTAAACCTCCAACAATAATTACATCCTGAAGGATTGAATCTCTGTGCTTATAAATCAAACTTAAGGGTACCACTGAGATTATTTGGCAGTAATTAACAAACCATTAAAAGATTACTTATATCTGAATGCACCAGTGTTAAATTGTTCTGACATGTTTAGTGGGTAACTATTGAGTAAGCGGCACAACTTCATGCCAGGCGTATAGTTGAGTGCCAGACCTCTTATTGAGGTTTGAAGAGAGTGAAGGGCAAAGCAGACAGCAACTTCCAGATTTATACGTTTGACTGCACACAAGCAGACTCTCCAAGTTGTGCTTTGATTTACCACATTGCACTGAGTGCTAATAGGCACACCATTATTCCCACAAAATCCGTGCCTTTACCTATAGACTCCAGCTTGTGAAACATACCTCAATCATTTTGATTTACTTCCTTTCATACCAACAACTGGAAAGAAAAACTGTTTAAATATATTAGGCCCCAGTATAATTAGCTTCCTTGATAATGATAAGAAAAATAAGAGTACTTAGTCTTGGATGAAGTAGATTCTTCCAGCTCATTAAATAAATCGAGTGTTATGGATATCCAACCCCTCTGGCAAACCATTCAGCTGTTTGATCACCTCAGGCATCCATTCCAGCCTTGTACTTTAAAGTCCCAAAACTGTTCGCTCTTTGTAGTGTGTTGTGGGTTCACTCAACCAAATTACACTCTCATCCTGCTGCTTTGGAGAAGCTGAAAAACACTTTGTTCTTATTTTTTATTCAAAAATATAATATTTATTTTATCCACCTATTCCTGTAGCCTATAGCTATGATCCGGTGAGATGCTACTTTCCAAAGGTAAAACATACTCACTTAACCTGTTGTTCCTCTTAGTTAATCCTACTAATTTTATCATTTTTACACCTAATAGAGATTGGAGTTCTTCAATTTTTTTAAAACCCTACAAAATTTATATATTACAATAATAGATCTGATGAGGCTACATTTTTAATGATAATATCAGATCTGTTAATTGCTAAATTTGTTTAATCTATGATTATGTAAAAATATATGATTTAATCCTTCCTCACCATGTTTCTAGCAATGTTTCAGGGGAAATGGTTAAATTATTTTGGTTTGGGTGTGAATAGACAATGCAGAGGCTCTACTCTAAGAGAAATCGCTCTAAAAATGGCCTCCAACAGTGAGATGCACTTTAAGTTTCTTTCATCGCTCCCGTTCCCTATAGCCATTATCATTATGTGTTCATCGTGCTTTCTCCCAGTGCTAATACTGGGCTTTAATTCAACCTTCAGAGCTAGAAAAGTAGAATCCAGAATGACTGAACCTCCCACTGTGCTCTGAGAAAATGCCAATCAAGATCCCGCCATCCAAAACTGAGCGATTATAGATGTGCTCATTGAGAGGAAAGAAAGACAGTCAGGAGAGTGGGAGCATGGGGCTCAGATGAAATATTGCACTATTGATCATTTCATTTGTATTTGGCTCACAGCAACACCGGTGGAAATAGCTTGCAGTAAATGTAGAAACAGATCAAGGTGCAAGTCACACTTGTACAATTTACAGTGACTGTGCTAAAATTCCCATCAGGTATGGTGTGAAGACATAAGATAAATTAGGAAAGACATGTTGTATGTAAAGAGAATATATTTTGAAGCAGATTTAGAATAAGGTATCGAGCATCTTTACTGAAATTATAGCTAACGGTCAAATTTCAATGTCATATCAAAATTTCCAAAAAAAAGTTGAAGAACTTATCAATTCAGCCTGTTTAATCTCTTCCAAAATAAACAATGAAATATCTTTTGTGCAGTTTGCAGCTAGTCAACAAAACACTAATGTAAACAATAGAGCAAAATAAAAAAAAATTGTCTCAAATGGTATCTCTGGGGTTTCATCCGCTGACTAACATTTGAAAGAGCCATGGAAATAACTGAAGGGTTGTGCAAAGCATTCAATGAGTTTTCCTTCACATAAGTTCTGCGGATCCAGCCAATGACAACATAAGAAATTAGTCCCATATTTGTGGAGTTGCTCTATGTAGTGTACACTTTCCATAAATATAAAACTTTTAAAAACATTCTTTATCAATAGCTTGTTCATTCAGTGGATTAAAGAACCTGATCTTTAATATTAACTATAAAATGTCATATTAATATTAGTAGAATAATTCAATTGGGGTAAGAATTTTTGAGCAACAAGTATGTTAATCTTCGAGATGGTGTGGAAGCAAAATTCATTATGCACCACAAACAATGGTTATTTGTGCTACAAACTTATTTTGAAGCTTCTACTTAAAAATTTATTAGTGTGGCTACAAAGGACTTCTTGCTTAACTGCTCTTTTCTTTCTGCCTGTGATTTTTGTTGTCTGTTTTTGTCTCAAGAAAGATATAAGCAAGGATTTGGCTTGGAAACTCTTCCTAAAGTGGAAAAGCAAAATATAATTTTGTTACTAACTCAATGCAGCTCAAATTTAAATGAAGTATTTATAATCTTTGTAAAACAAGTTCCATTGGTTTGGCATCAAAGATAAAAGATACATAAAATTACATAAAAATCTGTGGAGAGAATTGAAGGAAAGGTTTGTTCTGGCTGTTGGAAATTCATAAACATGTTAATTTTCAGTACACTTGCATTGCCACCATACCAGTCCAGAATAATTTCTCTCAGTGGGCGGCAGACAGATGCCCGGCTGCGGGTGACTTAAATCTTCCCTGTTTTTAATCTTCCATTTTATTCCTGCACTCTTTCTTGAAAAATACATGGTTTGGAAGAAATTCACCTAAATTAGATCCATCAAAAGAATCAGCAAGATTTTATAAAAGCGATGATTGGCACCATCAGTGACTATTTCAAAGAGTCTTTTTGAAATGTCATACCTGAAAATGAAAATCCTACAGGGTTAGAGATGATTTTTTTTTCAAACTTTTAACATTCAATCTTGTTCTTTGAGAGTATCAAATGTACACAACCTCCCCATGTGTTAATCTGCCAATTCCAGGCAGTCTAAATGATGAGATGAAGTTCACTTGGAAATAATTTAATGATGGTAATACAAACTTCCACAGGGCACACATTCTGAATTGCAAACAATTATCTCTTAGCGTTTGGTTAAAATATTCTAATAATAACTATGATTCCTCCCCAAAACCTGTCATCAATTATATCTTTGCCTTGTTTTATCAATAGCTCCAAGAATAAAGAAAATTTCTACTTATTTTAAATTCTTGTTAACTTTGTAAGTTAATCATCTGGTACAAATTAAATAAAAAAAATTAGTATTAAATGTCTTCACTAGAAATGGCCATGCTTGTTGATAGGAATGGTTAAAGAAAGCTTTAATTCTGCACAAAAACAGCACTTTGTCCCCTGATTCAGAATAACTTCAAAAGGGAAAGCAAACATACTTTAGGATCAGCATTTCCTACACTGGTGCCAGTAGAAATGACAGACCTGGCCCTGAAGTGAAACTGTGAAGGTTGGGATGTTTGTCCTTGCCTCAACTAAGTTTCTTCAGATTTCAGAGCAGACATGAGTGGAAGCTGTCAGTGGAATAAGAGGAAAGGGGAAAATTTTATTCCTTTGAGTTACACCTTCCTCTTTGCATTGCAACAATTATAGAGATACCTACTTCAGAGCAAAAGATCTCAGGGATGATCTAGGTTATATGTAGATACATGACAAACTTGGTAAGGAAACACAGAGTGACGAGGGGTTAGAATTATCATTATTTTCAATCAAAAGAGAATAAATATTTATGGAAAGATTTACCAGAATGTACAGAAAGGATGTGCAGAAAAGATTTACCAGGATGTTGCCTGGACTTGGGGGCCCGAGTGAGAAGGAGAGGTTGTTCAGGGCGGCATGGTAGTGTAGGGGTTAGCATAACGCTTCACAGCACAGGTGATCCAGGTTCAATTCCCGCTGCTGCCTGTAAGGAGTTTGTATGTTCTAGCCGTGACCGCATGGGTTTCTTCCCACAGTTCAAAGGCCTACCGGTTAGTATGTTAGTTGGTCATTGTAAACTGTCCCATTATTAGGCTAGGATTAAATCAGTGATTGCTGAGCGGCATGGTTTGGGGGGCTAAAAGGGCCTGTTCCACATAGTATCTCAGAAAATAAGTAGAACAGGACTTTATCTGCTGGAACATAGTAGATTAAGGAGTGACATGATAGAGCTATATAAGATCATGAGGGGCATAAACAAGAAATCAGGTGGTCTTTTTCCCAGGAAAGGGTTGCTCAAAACCAGAGAGCACAACGTGAGGTCCAGAGAAGAGAGTTTTAAAACAGACTTCGGGGCAAATTCTTCATGCAAAGTGTGGTGTGTATTTGGAATGAGCTGCCAGAAATAGTGGTTCAGACAAACGCATGAGCAGCATTTAAAACCCATCTAGAGAAGTACAAAAGCCATTTAGATTAGATTGGAGAGGTTTAGGGGACGCTGGGCTAAATGAGGGCAGATGGACTAGGCTTACTGGGCAACACACATCGATGGGATGGGCCAAATGGCCTTCTTCCACGCTGTAGGACTGTGAAAAGAATATTCTTTTACTTGAGTGAGAGACCTTAAATGGCATTATAACAATTCATTGTGATAATGCTGAGATTGTTGGTGGAGGAGTTCCTTTGTTGCTGTTTTTCACTCTTGAGTGGGTGCAGAATGCATGAGTAAGTCATGCCTTTGCATTATGCAAATATATCCAGAGTGTCCTTTGTTTACATACCTCCACCAATGGTGTGCATTCTCAGGTCTTGAAATAAAAACAAGAATATATCTTACTAGTCATGCTAAAGTGATTATCCTGATGTGAAAAATTGTGATTAAATGCTAATTAGTAATTACAAATGATAATGTGATACTCCATGGAGCCACTGTACACTGTACAAAGAAAATTTGCTATTTTAAAACACAAGAACATTCTCCATGTATTTCTCACGTTGATTGTTCTCAGGCACATATAGGACACATGTGAAAGGGATGGTATTTCTAAGGGCCTTTGAAAGTAATGAGCGGGTGTGAAATATAACATTTATGAAAGCACCACAGAACATAATGCAGACAATTGAATGACCCATAGCGCGTTAGGAGCAGTGTAGTGTGTGTGCACTCTCGCTGATTCACACGGCCCGCTTCCTGCAGCCAAAGTGACAGTGACCTCACATGGCCCCTGCTAAGACAGAATACTGAATGGCTGTCAGTACACGAGGCAGTGATTCCAAGGCCAGATCCTGTGATGTCATGTCATCATGAGATAACTTTGAGCCAGTGGGCACGAGACTAAACTATAGATTAAGACTCGATTTTTCGTTCCTTTACTGGGTCACGAACAGGAATCAATTCCCATTTCTGACCGGGGGTAGTAGAGGCACACGAGGGTCGGAGATGCGGCCGACAAAAGTTCTGAAGATATTAACGTCACTAAGTAATGCTATAACATAAGATTTACTTGTAGCCATATTACTAGGAAATGAATCATATAAGCTTGCGACTCTGAAAGGATAAATGAAACCATATCTGTATATTTTTAATGGTAGTCCCCAAAATAGGTTCATAGCAACTGTACGGAAAGAAAACAGGAATTATGAAAATACTGAACTTACACTGACTGAAACATTTTCCTCATATATTCCATATGCTCCTGCTTTATAAAAAACGCATGTTTGCCTAAAGAATATGTCACAATAAACGTTTTAAGATACTTGCACTGTGACTTCCAAATATTATGGATAAATTAATGTGAGGGACATAGTTTAATGGGAAAAGAATAAAGTTTTAATAAATAGGTTGGGAATTAGATGACTTTTAAATGATAATCAAAACTGATTCTCTTCATAAAGTTTGACCAGGGTGATTACATTCCATAACATAACTGAGTGCAAAGAGAAGACTGATTCTGCCTTTTATTTTCCAGTTACACAGGCTTTTTTTTCCCCTGAGGTTAGGCTCCCTTCAATGTGAGCTCTGTGATCCCTTCATCTCCCTCTCCATGGCAACCATCAGCATCCTGGCAAAAACGCACCTCACCCAGACAAGGGCATATTCTTCCCCGTCCAGCATCTGGACACTTTTAACAAACTTACTGCTTGTCCTTCAGCCACAACAGGCCTTGCACTTCCGCCTGCTTTGGCTGAAAGTAAAACATGAGCTTTTGATATTTTGCAATTAGAAATATCAGAAGAAATGGATTTTCTGCTGTGGTCGAAAACTGGAGCAGAAACATATTTCCCGACTGATAAGATAACCATCGGGCTACTCAAAATATCAGCGACGATATTTCATGTGGTAGGATATAAAGAAGCTGATGCACTATAATAAGATATTGTGTTAAAACAATCAACCAACATAAAATAATTTATTTCCTCCTGAACATTAGAAATTGCTGAAATGATGCTAGTGAATTATTTCTTACTTGATGCAGAAACATTTAAAGTTGTATTGGCTAGTGAGGCAATTTGGGACTAGTGAAGGAATTAATTAAATTAATCCATCTCTAACACCCTTGCCCAATGTTGCATCTGAAAATATAATCACCAGCCCTAAGTCTGCTCTGCTTTCTTTAAAATACATAAATGTACAAAGCTTTCTTTGTTAATTTCTGCTCAGTTCAGTAAGTCTCACTATCAGAGACCACTTTCACAACTTGTATAACTATTTGCGGTATCACACGGATTTAGGCAGAGATAATTGAAGTCTTTTCTTGCTCAGTCAGAATATAAAAGATTTTGACAGTCCAGGAGTCCTGCAGAGAGTGATACCTGGACAGTGGAGGTTGTGGCCTCAGTTATATGCAGAGCAGAGCACCATGGGATGTGACCGTGGCGCCTGTGATAGGAATTATAGATGATGACAGTTTTGAAGAACTGTGGCTAACATACCATCATCCTTTGGCCGAAGCCTGTGGCAAACCTGAAGCAGGGTCCCAACCTACATCACAGTCTCTCCAAAACTTAAGGAGTTTGAGAAGTATAGAATTACAGAAATTAGTTCAACCACTTCTCAGCATGTATTAAGTCACCTAACTCATTCTATAATTTTCAAGCAACAGATGATGAAATAAAATTTTGAAATCTGAAATGTTAGTTAAAATTAATTGATACCATGAAGGATGCAGTAAATAGTGTTCCATTATTTTTATGTTAAGTTGTCAAAGGAAAAGCTATTTATTTTAATCTGTCTATTTCATCAGCAATAATTCAGAACATTCTTCTAAATTTTACTTCAACTAAGTTAAAAAGAGGGTTTTGTCCTGCAGTAATTCCCTGACATATCAGTCATTTGGGACAATTAAGGGAAGGCACCTTTAAGATAGGTTCCCAAAGACAGGAACCAGCATCCTTTCCCCTTAAATATCTGAGAAATTCAGCAAATGGTGTCAGCTTTGCAGGCCTCATTGCTGGATTTCCAATGGCTCAAAAAGTTTGACTGGACATGTCCCCCAAGTAGAGGGAATATCTTGGTTTGATCCCTAGTCCACGACGTTAACTAATGTCTTGTCAGTAAACAACAGGACTGTACTCAGCTGTGTAGAGTACAATGGTACAGCTCTCAATTTTAATTATCATTTAACTAAGATACCAGAAGATAACCAATAAAAGGCCAGCTGTACTTTCACATTGGGAGAAAAACCTTGGGAAAGAAAACATGATGTGGTGATAGTGCCATTCCTGGACTGAGTTTATGACTTCTATAATATGCACCTGACCAACAGTAAGCAAACACAGATCTTTGCATTAATCAATTTCAAACAGCATTGTCAGCAGCTATGCAATTCGTATGATATATATATATATATATTTCTACATTAAAATCACCTGAGGCTTATCATGTTTGCACAAATTGGAACTGAGTCATCTTAGTTGCCTGCAGTTGATTCTGCTGCATTAGTTCGAGCTTTTCTCTTCCATATCTACCTCTCTCTCGTCCTCCTGATTTATTCCTCTCATCGCTGGATATATCAGGGGATGCATACCTATTTCTATTGATAACACTGCTGTTCGTCACTCTGACAGCAACAATGCTCAAACACAGTCATCACCTCATATTGTATACAGCTTTAGAGAGATTGGTAACCTCGCTGTAGGAAAAGTATGGTGCAAACATAAAATAAGGCTGAGTGAATGTCAGTAAGAGAGTCTACCGCATTAGGAAACTTTAGTAGACTCAGATCGTCACCCTATTTATAAAGGTTGATCTCTATATTCAATACAGTATATAAAATTATATTATTTCAAATTATATTGGCATTCACTGGGGGTCCCAATACCTTTTTCTATTCTATGGACCCCAGAGGGGCCTGTAGACCCCAGATTGGGAGCCCCTGCACTAAAAGATGCATCAAAGACCCTGAAGTCTAAAGCCATTTACACTGGTATTAGATATTCCGATGGCTACAGTCACGGAGAACTCCAACAGTTTTTATTATAGCATCATATCACCTGAGTAGCAAACCGGATCTACGGTGTACGGTTCTGCTCTCCACTGTCAAGAGTTGTTAAGATTGAGGTCCTGGGAACCATGGAAAGCAGGAGAGCTTACCGCGGTGCTATGATAACATAGACAGTGTATTGCTTGCCAATCACCATCAAGTTAAAGGGAACTTTTAACTGTGCGTTGGTGACATATTATGGGAAACTGAACAATGAAAGCGATGGTGGTTACAGCAATATCTTTTGAAGGGCTTTGGAAATGAAGAATGATTATAAATCAGATTCCTTAATTCTAAACTGAGCTGTTCAGAATTAACATTCCCTCATTCCACCTCAGCTACAGAAAAGGCTCACATCACCTCCCGGTATTTGTTTAATATTAATAATTTATGTTGTGCTTAGATATTACTAGTCTGTTAACTGTTTGTGTGTTCTATGTCACTAATGCATTCAAATCTTTTGTTACAGGACTGAAAAGCAACGCTGCTGAAAAGTAAAGGCTGCTCATATTAGATGTGATGCGGTTACCGATACCAAGGATTTGTGCAACAGAGTTTAAATGGGAAATTCAGATCTCGCAAGTCTTAAACGGGGAGCCCGAACGGTTTGGACGATTTGCCTCGAGTCTCAAGATTTAGGGGTTCTGTTTACTTGCGCCTCTTTTACATGAGCCAGACTTTTCTGTTGAGTGGTAAAATTCTTTCTAACCCATAAAGTGTGGGGGGGGGGGAGTGGCCCGTTTTTACCCCTCTGTCATTAACAGCTTGCTAATAAAGTCGTGGGAATGGCATGGTTGCAACATTTATGATTCTCGAGAAGTTGGTTTTGTTCGTAGGTTGTTAATTACCATTTAAAACCGGCAGACTTCAGCGTTTCACTCAAAGACGAATTTGCTTCCACGTCTGATTGTTCACTGCCCCCCACCCCCACGAATCCTCTATCCGCAAGCTTTGTGGGATAATGGGTTAAAGTGAGGGTCGGCAGAATGCAAAGTCACTCTGCTTCAATATAAATTTTGTAACAGCTAGATTACTGGAGGCATATTACGCCCAAATAACGCGGCTTATGTTTTATATTTATGTATTACCTTCGCGCATCAAATATTTTCAAAGTGCTTCACACAAAGAATTGCGCGCACAGTTCAGAAGGTGTAATTTAAAGTTTTAACATTACAAGCTACCTAAAGTAATTTGTATCCTGGGACAGACAACAGCCAAACAATAAATAAGAGTGAATCAGACAATCACTCTTACCTCGATGCCACTCCCTTAACACTTACATTCCCTACATAAGAACGGTGGCCGCACTTCCAAAGTATCTAATTGGCTGTAAAGGGATTTAGGGCATCCTGGGGCCATGTAAGTCGCCATATAAATGCAAATCTGTTTTTAACCTCAGCGCGTTCACACGGCTTACTTGAGGCAGTGCTCCTCCTGAATGATGTGCGTTTGCTGTTGAGGGGAGTGCCCTCGTGCGAAGTTTGGAGCATAATTTTTTTTTAATGTCCTTTTTAAGTTTTAGAACAAAAACACCCCATCGGTTTCCCACATCACTTTCCCGCCATTTCCCGGATACAAGGCTGCCCAGTCCCTGATTTTCAAAAGATGTTCCACATCCCCGAATGTCAATTGTTTTCATTAGTAAGTCGGCAGCAAGGAATAAACTCCACAAAGGATTGATGTTAATGTACATGTGGACCATTGATTTGGTAATTCACCTTAGCAGAAATGGAACTCCCACCCAACTATTCAAAGGATCAGACTGGGTTTTCCTAACCCCCACCCCCTCCCCACACTAAAATCGGCGACACGTGTACCCCGTTACCGAGGAAGTAAACCACAGTTTTACTGTGACCCGGGAAATGGGCGAACGCCACCCTAATCGATGCGAATGAAAAGATCCAGACTGAGCTCAAAAAGACACAACAAAAACCAAAAAGCGCGAACATACAGTCACACAGTATTATTCAAATCTATTTCACCAGACGAAAACTGTATTCTTTACGAAAACCGTACAGCGGTTGCATGTTTTGATAAAGTGGACACCTACAAATCTCTAACTCCAAACTTGACAACGCGTCAGCCTCTGGTTTAGAAAAAAAAAACTTCAGCTGAGTTTTAAGGCGAGAGAAACTATTATTTCCTAATAAGTGTCAATCAAATTCCAGCCCGTGAAGTGTGCAAACTTACCATCTTCCCCAAGCGCTCTGCATCGTAATGAGAGTCCACTGCGTGAAAGAGAACTTGCAAACCAAAGAAAACACTAAATAAGAGGGATAGATGCATCCACGGTGAGATTTGCGGGACTAATGGGAATTAAGGGCGATGTAAAACGTGTATGTGGGTCTAGAGTTATGGTGCCTTGCAAAGTACGATCTAACATTAAAATGCCCTAAATTAACATTAAAGGACGTGCTTGTGTTTATAAGAGGCTTCCCCTGCAGCGGGGAGACCTGCGTTGAATGCTATTCTGCAATTCATAGAATTGGTAATTTGCTGTGGGGCGAAAAAAAGACGTGAAGAGAAAAATAATCAAGCAGGACTGTAAAGCTGAAAGTGAATTCCCTTGAGCGTGGGGAGAAATAAGAATTAACCTCAAAAATAAACAAATTGGAAACTTCTCTTTCAGTTATGTAGATAGATGGTTCCGGCAATAAACCAGATCTAATAATCCCGATTCTGATCGTTATAAATTTTGATGTATTAGAACCAATAACTCATCTTTCTTTTCATAATCCCTCGTTGTCGGTGTGATAATAGTTTTGTGTTTTGGACAGAACTCGTTTATTTTGCGACTCGGGTTCCCTGTAAGAATCGTTCGCTTTTACTTCCCGAAACCAGCAACAATAATTGACTATGTACACAAAACAAAGCGAGAAATAATATTCAAGGTGGGTGTGAACGGTTTCACAGTCGTGGTTCTTATACGGAGAACACTTCGCTGGCGGAGGTCAAAACACATGCGGGATATCTTTAGATCGTTTGTATTATCTCTGAGCAATGCCCAGCCATTTCCGCAGTCTTTTATTGTTACTTTTTTTTGTTAAATGAGGATCGCTGTGAGATTAGTTTCCCCACGTGGTAACAAATTGCAAAAACCAGAAAACAGTGACCAATCAAGTGCCGACAGACGGGATCTGAAACCCCAAATCATCATTGACCGGCCAATCGGCTGCTTCGCTTTGGAGCAAACTCACGCCAATCAGCGAGAGTTCGCCAATCAAAACAAAGCGTTGGTGGAGGCACCCTCCGACCAATGAGGTGGAGCTGACTGCTGACAAGAAAGGCGAGTCGCCAATCAGCAACGAGGCTAGAAGTGAATTGGCTGTCAGTCAGACCGCTTGAGCCAATTGAGCGCGTTATGCGATCCTTGCCCCCCTCCTGCTGCTACAGACTTGGCTCCGCTAAAGCTGTGCAAAGTAGCTGCAACCTGATCAGTTTGGAAGTGCGAGTCATGGCCACCACAGCTTCGGCTCACTACATTCCGAGGAATAACTCGCTCCATTCTAACTCTTTGGTGCATCCGGACTCTGACAGGATGCATCCAGGAACTACCTATAGAGAAGTTCAGAAAATGGTGCAAAATGACTACTTGCATGGGCTGGCCAGCAATGGGCACCCCATCACGCACAGCCACCAGTGGCTGTCTTCTGTCACTGACGGGACACCTTGGGTCACCGCTTCTCACCTCGGACAGCCAGACCCAGCAAAGGCAAATGTGCAGACAGCCAGGGATGACCTTGGGAACAGCCTTCATCACCGAACACATCATATGGTCCATCAACAGACTCATGGCAACCACCCTGGCGGCGCCTGGGGGCCGGCGGCGGCGCATCACATCCCGGGGATGCCACCTTCGACCAATGGGCACCAGCCCCTCATCTACTCGCAGCCAGGGTTCACCAGCCTCAACAGCATGCTGGGCCCACAAAGCCAGTCCCTACACCATGGCATGACGGACGCTCTCCATGAAGATCCGGGTGGCCATGACAACCACCAGCAGCATCCTCCGCAGCATCACCAGGACCACTCGGACGAAGATGCGCCCACGTCTGATGACCTGGAGCACTTTGCAAAGCAGTTCAAACAAAGGAGGATCAAGCTCGGTTTCACGCAGGCGGACGTAGGCTTGGCTCTGGGCACTCTGTACGGCAATGTCTTTTCCCAGACCACCATCTGCAGGTTTGAAGCCTTGCAGCTCAGCTTCAAAAACATGTGCAAACTGAAGCCCCTCTTGAACAAATGGCTGGAGGAGACTGACTCAACCTCAGGGAGCCCCACCAGCATAGACAAGATAGCAGCCCAAGGGAGGAAGAGAAAGAAGCGGACGTCCATTGAGATAGGAGTGAAGGGGGCTTTGGAGAACCACTTCTTAAAGTGCCCCAAGCCATCAGCTCATGAGATCACCAGCTTGGCTGACAGTCTGCAGTTAGAGAAAGAAGTGGTGAGAGTTTGGTTTTGTAACAGAAGACAAAAAGAAAAGCGGATGACCCCAGCCGGAATCCCCGGCCACCCAGGAATGGAGGATGTATATTCACAAAGGGACACTCCGCCGCTTCATCACACACTGCAGTCCCCTGTTCAATGACTGTTCCAAACACACACCCACTTCCCACCAAGAAAAAAAGACTAAAAAAAATTAAACTGGATTTTACAAAGCAAAAAAAAACTGTCTGAAAAGGGATTTAGCCAGTGTTGCAGAGACTGTTTAGCACTGGACTGTACTTATGCTTAGGAAAGAGGGAGAACACACATTTCATGCATTTCTTGTGGTAAATCAAGTGGTTATTTCCCCCTGCTGTAGAACAAAGCTTCCTCCCCCGTAATTAATTGACACGGATAATTTGCAAAAGTTGTAACAAAAATAATCGTTTTCTCTGCAGAATTGTTTCAGGGGATTCCTTAAGGCAGCGGTTTCTCTAAAAGGGTAAGCAAGAGTTGAGTTTAAGAGAAAAGTAAAAACAGCACCGGATTGTCCGCATACAGTCGCTGGTTTGTTAAAAGGCAGACCGCCGGTGGGGAAAACCGTATATTTATTATCTTAAACAGATCTGTCACGAATTTTATTAAAACAAATATTTATATATAGCTCACCCTCTGAGGATGTGTCTTGTAAGTTACGGACGCCGACAGATCAATTTTTGACTCCTATTTCTGTGATTTTAAATAAATATTCAAATCGACTCATTAAGAAAATGGTTTGGCATCCCGGACAAATTAGTGTCTTACAAGCATCAGTTGCTGTTTAAAACAAACCCTAATTTTGACTATTCACGTTCTTGCGAAATTTGCCTCAGAAATTATGAAAATATGTTGTGAAATTGTTTGAAACTGAAAGGGAGTTGTCAGTAAGGTTGAAGTTGGGAAGCCGTGCAAACGTTCTTGTCTATTCTGTTTTACAAAATAAGATCGGGCAAGTTAAAACAAGTTTGAGAAATCAAGGAAACTGACGTCAGTTAACAACTCTTTAAAAGGTGTCTTTAAATGTTAGGACCAGGCGGAAACACGTGAGTGAAAATAATTGAGTCGTAATGGTCCATTGCCGGTCATCCTTTTAACTTTACCGTGTCGAAAAGCGAGACAAGTTAAATGGAGAATTGTTGGACCTTTATTTTTGTTTCGCGTGGAAATGCACTTAAATAAGTGAACTGATAATGCATTGTACATTCATTTCGTTTGCTAGTTTTTTTTTACCACAATAATATAACTTTGATTGTTCTGTAAATGCAAGTATGCTAATATGGCAAACAAGTATATGTGACAGTGTAAGGGCCATAGTTTACCTTCCCGCTCTCAAATTTTACCGGACGAGAAAAATCCTCCCGTCTCCGACACCCACCCAACCCCTCCCCCCTTGCCCCCCAGAAAAAAAAACTCAGGAATTAAGGAACATATTAACAAAACGCCTCACACTTTGAGAGGCGTTTTTATTTTCACTCTCCAGATATTTGACAGGAAAATATATAACGATGCATTTATGAGAAATTGCTATCGTTCCAAGTAGCAACATTACTTGTCTTTTGCATCTGTTAACAAATTAATAGCAATGTTGGGATTCCCCTATCAAATAACGCCGTTTTATTTTCATCGGAATTTATTCAATCTAATTGACGTTCTTTTTCTCCATCAGCATCTAAGAAGCTGACCTTGTATATTTCCTCTGAAAAAATAAATCACATAGACAATTGCCAAAATAATGTGTACATTATACGTGTTAGAATGTTTACAGATCATCTAAAAAAAGGTAAAGAAGTTACACTTGGTGAGTTCAATATTACTTAGAACATGAAACAGTGAAAAAGTGGCTTGTTTAGTAATTGGGAAAATAATAATTGTTCTGCTTTTTTACTGTACCACTATGTAATATGTAAATATGTTGAATATGTTACATATGTATTTGTTTTTGGAATTTAATGATTTTCTGGATGATTTTTTTTGTATGCTTACTAATTCCCAGAGGATATTTTAATATAATTTCCATATGAATTTCCCCTTGTATTTATTTCTTAAACACCTATTTGAAACTTTCTTTTCCCTGTAGCTCTCATTGGGGTTATGTTACAGCAATTCAAACTATGTTTGTTTTAGTACATTTTCTGTTGTACCTTATAAAAGACAGGCTGCAGAGTCATATTAATATTTTGTTATAGTAATATTTTATTACCTGCATAAAATGTATACGCAAAGCCCAACTGTGCCCTGCCTCTTTGCTCGGAGGTTGGGAAGGTGTTGACACCACGCTGGGTTTTGCTTGTTAATCCTTTCTGCTGTTGCCTGGATTGAATGTCACTTAAGCGAAAAAGCAGTGACAAGAAATCATTAAAAGTGATGTAAGGTCAAACTAAAATTCTTGAATTTTAATAGTTGCCTGGTTTGTCAATTTTGTTTCTTTATTTTGTGCATTCTAAGCATATTAGAACAACGCTCTCCGAACAACTTTGTATGTACTTGTTAAAATTCAGGAGAGAACCTTATTTTTCCTAGGGAAAAAAAAAGTTTTTAATTAATGGCCTGGTGATGATTGAAAAGGCATGTGCTTATCACTTTTTAGGACATCATGGAGAGTTACGACATTGGATAAGGTGAAGTAATAAAAAGGCCCCTTGAGATTTTTCCTTTAAAGAACCTGCATCCTTAAATTTGTTTTGCTATGTATATTATGGACATACCTATTTAGTATTTATTTAAATACTTGTTTTGTAGCATCAGCTGTAATTGTGTAACGAAAAGAAGGTTGGAAATTAAGAGGTGTGGCTATGTGAGATTTAGCAACAATTCTTAGTCATGCTAAGCCTTCTGTTACCTCAGTCCATATGGCCATATTTATATTATCTAATATCTATATTATACTCTGTTATGGTATGTATTTATATTTGCATTAACAAATTTGTGAATTAGTTTAAAATTAATTTTAATCCGGTATTCACTGTTTCTGAAGCCCTCGAGATGATCAGCTGTCTCAAGAGGCACTATGATTGCTATTCTGCGCCCAATGACCAAATTGGAATCCCACGTAAATTTTGCTCCAATGCCATCAGTGAAGTTTTTCGCCTGGCCCAGATCAGAATATCTTATTGCCTGGGGGAAATTTGAATCCTCATGTTAGCCAAAGTTGAGTTTCAAAACCACTGCTTTCCATCCAAGTTGAGACAGTTTAGTCCAGATGCCTTTGAGAAGTGGGCTCTTGCCAGTTTCTGATTCAAATTTGCCTGCATCATGGATAAGGCTGTTCAATGAATACAAATGAGTTTGCAACTGAAAACTCCTTTCTGCTTGCTACTCTATCACCATCACTTATGAGGTTATTACAATCACTGTCCTAGTCTTATTTAACTTGAAAACAATATTATTAGTTGCTTCATTTGAACGTTCATCTTGTTCCATAATATAATTGAAATTTTGAAATTCAGCCTAGCAGGAATATCCTCAGTGATTTGGCAATGCACACCTAACATAAAAGGGGCCCTGTTAGACAGCTTAACTCCCTACTTGAGTTTTAAAGAAAATAGGGCTGTCGGAACATTCAGTTAGAAGTGGCATAGGGGAAGCAACTCCATTAGTTTTACTTCATTTATATTTAATACAAAAAATTAAAGATAACTGTACAATGAAGGACTTGTTTTGCATGTTTTCTACAGTGAAGCTGCATGTGTAATGCTAATATTAAAAATAGAATTAGACACATTTAAAGACCCTTGAATATTTGGATTGACTGCAATCAAAATGTTGAGGTTAATTGCTGACTTTATAATGCTGAATTAAAATCACGAGTTGGAAAGGACTGAAATCCTTGCCAGAGTCTGAGATTTTAGGACACAATTATTGGCAGAGACTGATAATCAGTGTTAGGAACAGTGTGCTGTCAGTGGTGTATTTATTAATAATTGATTATCAAGTTTAATACTAATGCAGATAGTTCTGATTTGATCTATGGCCAATTGTACTTCCTCTGCATATGTACCTGTATTGTTCTTAACACATTGTCTTGATAAAACAGATAAAACAGACAGAATCTGATCCTCTAAAGTATTGTTTAAAACCACACTAAATCTCATGTAATATAAAGGAAATTTAATTTATTTGTCACTGTAAATCTGTAGTAATTGTGAACCTTATCTGAGAATAGATTACGGTTAGTAATAACAAAGGGCTCTAATCAATTAAAAACTGCTGGGAAATCCCCAACAAATAGTTCAACTGTGCCCCAGGCAATCTCATTGTTGTGTCAAAAACAGAACCTCTTTTGTATAGCAAGGGAATAACAGACAGCGAGGCATATTTTAAAATACTTTTATTAATGAGTAGACACATTACCAAGACTTAGTGGCAAAATCAACTCATAGATCACAGTTATCTCAGTTTTATGTTAAGTTCATCTCATTCCAAAGTAAACTTGCGCAAATTAGACATCTCTTAATTTACCATAAGAATAGTATTTGAGAAAGTGAATTCACACAAGTGTCTTCAATTTGAACTATTAATTCATTTGATGAGAACCTTTGCCCCACGCAAGAATTGTTTGTGTCAATTTAAATATAGATCAAGCCCAAAATTTAAATATGGCACCAATTTAGTTTCAAGCTGAGTTTTTTCACCCCAATTGGCTTGACTATGAATAATTGCAAGTCAGCAGCTTACACAGTACATTAGGAATTAACAGTTATATCAGATGGAAAAGTTCTTACTGTGCCAATCTTTGGACTATATCAGAGACGGAAAATATATTAAAAAATAGTGCTTAGAATCTGAATTCAAAATGCATAACATGCTTCACCTGAGGTCAATATACTTGGAAACAGATCATTGCTAGTTCTCTTGTCCTATTTATTGAACATTCAGATTCAGTTATGGAAAGGGACTAATTGCGATCTTATGCTTCCTAAGCCACTGCATTAACAAAATAATGAGACAAGTGCAGAACAATAACATTTTACGTCATACACTTTCATTTACACTTCAAATGAATAAATTTAAAGTGCAATATCTATCATAACATAAAAAGCATATTTTTCATGGCTTTCCCACCTGCATAAGCATGCCCTATTTATATAAAATATTATAACATAATTTAAAAGAATAACCAGATTCCAAAGAAATAAATAGAATGCTCTTCCAACATAGTATATTTTGTACTTGGATATTTAATTTGGTATTGCAGACCATCTATTATACAGCATTGATGTAGGCAGATTGCTTACAATTTATATCCATCATATACCACCAAACAGATGTAAAACCTTAATTGGGATACATTTAAAATATGACATTGCCTCAACAGTAGAATATGAAGCTGAAATCTCATGGACTGTAGAGTTTGTTGTGCTATATAGAAATTCCCTGAAAGAATGCATGACACTTGGAATTATTAGAATCTATTTCAGTCATATTTTTGCACAAATTCAAGACACGACTAGATTAAATTCTACTCAACTGGCGTTATGTTCGGAAATAGCTTGACAAAAAATTTCCACCAGGATGAGATACTCGTTGGTACCTTAGCATTTCAGGTGATGGCAGAAGCATAAAATGTAAGGATTTCTAGATGGTATCTGGAATGGGTCTTATAAGAAGAATCACTTTGCATGAAAAATTGGAACAAAAATCATAGAGATAGGTGAGTGGGATTTTAAAACTATTTGACAAGAGCCAAATGTAAGGACTAATTTCTTTTAACTTGTGGAACACTCAGTCAGCCAGTGTAATAACAAATGGCATGGTGGACACTTGCATAAAAAAGAGTGAATGTGCGGATTCCTGATTGAACAGTAAACTGAGTGATACAGGCTTAGTAACAAGGCAGGAGGGAAATGAAAATGTTTGAATATTAATGCTACACCAGTAAGCAGAGAGCTTGCTTTGCTTGTCCACCGGGAGTTTGATTGCATTGTGCAACTAAAGAGCAAAGGGGCTCAGATGTATATTTCCTTTCTTCCCCATTAAACTAGGATATTTCATACACACACATGCACACACAGACACACACACACGCACGCACGCACACACACGCATCATAGGACTGCATTGCTCCTATCTCCGTAACCCCATCTTATTCCTTGTGTGCCTGCACCCACGTAAGATTTATGTTCACCACGGTAGTTTACAATTGCTCCAAAGTAGCAAAGGAGGCTGTTTAAATTAAAAGCCGATGCCTTAATGTTGTCATTGTGGGTCCAGTCAAAATGGTGGAGGAAAAAAATGTTAACGAACACTCATCACACACAATGCAACGAGTAATATACCCTCCTAGGCACAGACAGCAGGAAAACACATTAGGAAAGAGCAGAGCTGGCATCACAGATGTGCAGAGGGATATTTTGTATGTATGTCAATGTTTTACTCAAAGGGGCGCATCTAAACTGAGCACAGGGATAAATTCAGATATCTTTCAATTAATCTGAAGAGGCTCAGTTGGGATCAATCTGGATATACTACTCATCCTTAATTACAAGTCTTACCCTGCCACGTTCTGCATGATATTACAGTAATATTCAGAATTTCTTAAACAATAATTCATACAGAAAAGTAATGTATTGAAAGAAGATGCGTAGCCTGACAAAATTAATCATTTTGCTCAAAGATTTTTTTTTAAGTTTACAGAGAATGAAGCCTGTGCAGAGCTGGTAGGGAAGGTTATATGCATTGTCAACTATCGCAGGTAAAATTGTGATTATTGTGGGCTGCTTTCCAAGAAATCTCCAAAGATGAGAATAGATTTGATTGGTCAACTGGTTCTAAGTAAATAAATAAAGAATCTCCAGAAACACTTCTGTAAGTACATTGTGATATTCATATATAAATAAAGCAACAGGGAATTAGCAATGCTGCGGTCTAGTTATTATGAATAAATCATGGAATTGCTGAGATAAACATTGCACATACCTGCAAAAGCTACATTAATATATAATAAAATAGTAAAAGCAGCATATATTATATGAATAATTTATCCAAAGTGTGCTCTGAAATTAGAAAAAAAAGATAGAGGCATGAGCATAATATGTGGTGAAATATTGAAGGTCACAGATACATGAGAGAAAAATATCAAATAATCAAATAATATTAAACTATTATTCAAAAGTATACTGGCAAATATAAATATACACACGTTCTAATAGTTCCATTTTATGTAGTATGAAAATATGTTTAAGATATGGAAATAAATCTCAGGGAAAATGACAAATTGTATAGCAGTTTTACTGTGCAAACTCAAATAAAAATACAGTGGTCGATTGCAGTGTTGTCTGCGGGATTATCATCCGCCCCGTTTCTGATAAATATTGCACACGCCGGCCTTCTCTGGCTCTTGCAGGCTAGCAACAAAAAAAGGCGCCACTTTGACGAAGACCAGTTTTCCAATAGTAATTTTATCAATTTATTAAAACGATGACTATTTTATATTATCCGAAAGCCCTTTCTGAAAGGAAAGCTCCAGACAGCAAAATGCACGTGGGGTTATCCAATTTAGCTTTTTTTTTGTATGGAACTTTTAGGAAGTTGGCAATGTTTCCGCACTTGACCGAACGGCGTCTGTCTTCAAAAGGTTGGAGATGTTGGAAGCGAATCCGTATTTAGGTCTGGAACGTCGTGGGTCAGGATCTTGGATACCGGTCCACTGGGCAAAGGTCAGATTGCTGTTAAAAAATGCTTATGGGCTTCTAGTGGAGAATTGATTGCAGAATGGGGGATTGGGGGAGATTGGGTTGTGTATTATCGAGGTAATCAATAAAGGAAACTGTTGATGCCTGGATTGATCAATTCCTTGTACAATTTGATTTTCTCGCCTTATTGGTTCACGCAAGAAGATAGTTTGAAATACAAAAGCTTAAACCGGACTTTTAATTCAATCAGAATATTACGAGCACAAGCATAACTAACAGCAAACTTTCAATTCCAAGTGTTCAAAATGACTTCGGGTTACCACGCTATGATTGCTTCAAGGATCGTGCTAGAAAGGTAATTAGCGCAGGTGGGGAAAAGCGGGGTCACGTTATAAAGACCATAGACTCAAAGACTAAACTTTCTTGTTGTGTGGGCAGAAAATCCCTTATTGTGGATAACGATAGGATTAAACTGCATCATCTCAAGACAGATCTTTCGGACTTTCCCCATTTAAGGACATTGTATGGAGCACTTTCGATTCGCAAAGTCAGGGTTTGGACTGACTGGTATCTAGACAATCCGTTTTCACTTGCAGAACAAGTGCACAAGAATTCATGGTGTAAAATGCGGGGTAGTTAGGGGGAATCGTCTTCTAGTCGAGGACTAGAAGGCTCGTCTCGCTTACTCTGACAAGTAGGTTCTGTTAAGCCATGTCGAAGCCGCTCTGCACTTCCATGAAGCTTGCGAAAGCAGCAAACACATTTACCCAGACCACGTCGTGTTGGAGAACTGGAGGACTGCTAGCTCTTTTTTTAAAAAAAAAACCCATCTAAAACTTTTTTTAACCCACTCACATCGCACTAGACCCCGACGCCTGCATTTCTGTAAGGAGTGAAACCCATGTTGTGCACACCGGTCTGTTAGGTAACCGCAGCGATCGCATCTGCGCTGGGTATCAAACAGGTACAGGTCTAAATCCCAGTCATCACCGTTTGCAGTCCCACACTGCGCGCCACTCCGCCTCTCTCTCTTTTGTTTTCTACCCCAACTCAAACTTTTCCCAACTTTTGCTTTACGCTCGCAGCGTATGGAGTTCAATGCTGCGCTCCAATATGTCGTTCTCTCGCCGGGTTCCTCAGGCGCGCGAGCTTCGCGTGGAAAACGCAGCGGAACATCAGCGAAAATTTGCACTCATTATCAAAACATATTTTATTTGTTTGCAATTTCTGGCGAGCAATTAACTTCCAATGTCAGTGGCGATCACACTCAGAATGACTTGGTGACATGGCAGAGACAATGACGGAGTAAGTTTGCATCTCAGTTACGCGGTGTCGGATCTCAGGGCGGCTCGGCTCTGTTTTAAAATACTTCTGGAAAACAACAAAGAATATTTATTAAAAATACTTTCTGCCCTCTACCGGCGATTGTCTTGAATTATCACACAACGAGTGGCGCCCTTTGAGATACGAAAACAATCGGTGTATTTAATAATCGCCGAAACTGATACGGCAGCTCTAACTCAATGAAGAATATAGTCCTGCTGTGAGCATCAGTTCTACGCTGATGTAGTTTATTGTTTATTTACGTCATCTAGTTGCTTCTTTCCTCATCTCAGAGGGGCATGACCTGATGGTTTTATTGGCGAAATGATAAAGAAAAACAAATTTAACTTTATTTTTGATTTTCATACCTGATGAAAGAGGTGAAGCTGAAATAATAACCGCAAAGTAGAAAGCTGAACGTTAGGAATTACATGGGACCATCTAAAAGCCTGTTTTTTTTGGGTCAATTTTGTTCTAGCTCCCTAATCCCACCCACTACACCAGCCATAAAGTGATATATTAGAGTCTGCATGCTGTAATTGCAGGAATCCATTCCCCACCTTTCCCTCAACCCACGTGTTCTCAACAGTGACTGGGTACATTTATAAGATACTTTTAGAATCACAGTCAGGTTTATTGGCCTTGTTATGAAATTTGTTATCTTGTGGCAGCATTGCAGTGCAATACCTAAAAAGATTTGAGATTCAAGATTATTTAATGTCATTTCCTGTACCCAAGTGCAAGGAGAACGAAATAATTGTTACTCCAGATCTGATGCAGCAGAAAGGAAACACAAATGATAAAAAAACACAATATTAATAATTTTTAAAACACACAATAAATATAAATACATAAGATAGCTTATATACATAATTAGATTGTACTGCCTGTCCATAAAATGAAGCTAGATTGTACATAAGGTCCTGATGAAGGGTCTCAGCCCGAAATGTCGACAGCGCTTCTCCCTATTGATGCTGCCTGGCCTGCTGTGTCCCACCAGCATTTTGTGTGTGGCTTGAATTTCCAGCATCTGCAGATTCCCTCGTGTTTGCCTTGTACATAAGGTGACTGACAGGAAATAATAAAGTAGTGGTGGAATTAGTGAGTGGAGGTGTTGATCAGTCTTACTCCTTGGGGAAAGTACAAAATGATGTAAGTTGCAGTAAGAAGTGAAAAAAATGCCACCATTTTGACGTATTGGCTATTGAAAATGTCATCGATAGTGGGGAGGCTAGTGCCCATGATGGTGTTGGTTATGTTTACAAGCCTCTATAGCTATTTCTCATTCTGTAGCACAGTAACTTAGTAAATTATCCTATCTTGTATTGCTAGTGTATTATTGAACAGTATTTGACATTGAGGCACCAAAGGAGATGTAATAACCAAGGGGCTAAAGGAGGGGATTCATTAAAAAGAGTGAGAACTCCAGAGCCGGGTGTGCTGAAACCAGAATTACAAGAGTGTCGAGATCTCGGCTGATGAAGGAAACTCCACCAGAACTCCCGTTTCCGACCTCAAATCTGCAATGCTCATGGGAGAACACACGTGACAAAGAACAAGATCTAGTTTTGAAGCTTCCTGTTATGCAACCGCCAACAGTTACATTTAAAGAATTGCCTCTTGAGGTGGGTCACAGAAATGTACTTGACCATCCTCAGTAAGTCTGGCAGAGAAACAGGACAAAAATCAATCAATAAAATATCCCAAATATCTGCAGCTGAGAACTTCACAACCATAGCAATTTGGTGTCAGTTTTAAATATTCATTTGGCCAGGTGATACTGGCCCTTTAAAAACATTCAGAATCATCTCCGAAAAAATGTTTTTTTATAAAACACACGTCTTACTCCAAGGGCCTATGAAATTACTGAACATTTCAACTGTACAACATGTGGTAACTCTTCTGCTGTCTGCATTCCACCATCAAAAGATAACTATACATTATGTCAAATAACATCCAATGTTTAATAGATTTTTCATTTTCTTTGCGCATTCCTTGGTCTGTAAAATTTCTGGAGTACTTGGTTACCAAGTTCTGCTAGCTAATTCTAAAAGCCTAACTTGTTCAAGTGAAGGCTTTTGTATTTATTTCAAAACACATTGAATTCAGAGTAGAATAACTCCATTCAATAAACAACAAAGACTGGCACTGGAAACTATTCTTCCTATTTACAATTCTACTGGATTGGTGTTAGCAACTGTTTGTATTGTGGTGTGTCCTTCGACCACAACTACCACCAACTGTTGAATACTTTCATTCTGGTTTAACCACTGAAGCACTGTCGCAATGTTTTCTTACATTGCATTTTTAAATTAGAAGAAGAATGTTGAAAAAGGGAATAAACAGAAAAAAACCTTGACATTCTCTTTTTACTTAGTGCAAATCTTTTGCAAGTGTTTTCCTCCCCTTCAGGACTATCTTATTATAAGGAGTAAGCTCAGGGTCTCCATTGTACTTTAAATACAAGATTTTAACTGAACAGACTGCTTATTCTACTATTTGCAAATTCTTATCAAGATTCAGTCTGATCTGAGCATGGAAAATGAGCCACTCCGGTTGTAACTCCAGGCAAGCCACTTTGTAGAAGGTGGGTGTAAAAATACATTTTAAACATAAACCATGGAGCATGAGTAATGGAAAATGATATTAACTTTCTCTCTTATGGTGCTTTCCTATGTGTGGTTATTGGTGATCAAAACCAATTTTTCAATTTGGGGGTGTGAGCAGAATTATGGCAAGATTAACTTGAAATGACAATCAGTCTTGTACTGCTTTATCTCTTTTGGTGGGCTCAACACAACACCAATTTTCAACTCGCTAGCAGAAGAAGGGAGATTTATCCTTGGTTGAAGCAAAGCCTAGAATCATGTCAAACACTCTGGAGTTCATTTGTTATGTGCCGTGTCATATGACATGGGTGATCAAGGTCTTTTCATAGCCATGATTGTCCTTGGCAATTTTTTTATACAGAAGTGGCTTGCCATTGCCTCCTTCTGGGCAGTGTCTTTACAAGATGGGTGACCCCAGCCATTACCAATACTCTTCAGAGATTGTCTGCCTGGCATCAGTGGGTGCATAACCAGGACTTGTGATACGCACCAGCTGCTCATATGACCATTGGGAGGGCTAAGCAGATGTTACACCTTGCCCAAGGGTGACCGGAAGGCTAACAGAGGGAAGGTCCACCTTACACCTCCTCTGGTAGAGATGTATCTCCACCCTGCCACCAATTATACGTCTGTTATATTTCATACCAAATATTCTTCAAAGCAGTTTTTATCTGTACATAACAGTCACAGATTCTGTGAGGGAAGGAGAGCCTGATATCTCCTTTGGTAGAGATGTATCTCCATCCCACCACCCAACTCCAGAGTAACTCATACAAAATTGTGGCAGAACTCAGCAGGTTGGGCAGCATCTATGGAAAGGAATAAACAGTCAATATTTTGGACCAAGATCCTTCATCAGGCCTGGAAAGGAAGAGGAAAGTGGTCAGAATAAATTGGGGGTGGGGGGTGGGGAAGATGGACAAGCTAGAAGGTGATAGGTGAAGCCAAGTGGGTGAGGGAGGAGGGATGAAATAAGGAGCTGGGTGGTGACGGGCAAAGGGCTAGGGAGGAATCTGATAGGAGCCAAGAGGGGATCATTGGAGAAAGAGATGGGGGGGGCACCAGTGAGAGGTGATTGGGTATAAGGAGAAGCGGTAAGAGGCCAAAATGGGGAATTGAAGAAGAGGGAAGGTGGAGGGGAAAAGTACTGGGAGTTGGAGAAATCAGTGTTCATGCCATCAGATTGAAGGCTACTTAGACAGAGTATGAGGTGCTGCTCCTCCAACTTGAGAGCGGCCTCATCATGGCAGAAGAGGAGGTGATGGACTAACATGTCGGAATGAGAATGGAGATAGGAATGGAAATGATTGTCCACTGGAAAATTCTGCTTTTGCGAATGGTGCCGAGGTTCTCGGCAAAGTGGTCCCCTGATCTGTATCAGGTCTCACCAATGTTGAGGAGGCAGCATGGGGAGAACCGGATACAGTAGACAACCCCAACAGATTTGCAGGTGAAGTGTTGTCTCACCCACTTTGGATCTTACAGTAGACTGCTTCAGAATCATAATCAGGTTCAGGTTTAAGATCACTACCATACATGGTGAAAATGTTTTTGTTATGCAGCAGCAGTACTTTGCAATACATAATAATAAAAACTGTGAATTGCAGCAGGCATATAGTTAAATTAAAAAAGTAGTGAGATAGTGTTCATGGGTTCAATACCCATTCAGAAATATGATGACAGAGGGGAAGAAGCTGTTCCTGAATCATTGGGTGTGCACCTTCAGGTTCCTGTACCTCCTTCCTGATGGCAGCAATGAGAAGAAGGCATGTCCTGGGTGACGGGGGTCCTTAGAGATGGATGCCACCTTTTTGAGGCATCGCTCCTTGAAGATGCCCTGGACACTACAGAAGCGAGAGCCTATGATGGAGCTGACTGAGTCTTAACATCTTTCTGCAGCTTCCTTTGATCCTGTAACACACCAGATGACGATGCCCTCCACAGTACATCTGTAGAACTTTGTGAGCATCTTTGGTGACATATCAAATCTCCTCAAACTCCTAATGAAGTATAGCCACTGCCATGCCTCCTTTGTAACTGCATCGATATGTTGGGCCCAGCGTCGATCCTCAAAGATGTTGACACCCAGTAAGCGTCGTCTTTCCACTCTGATCCCCCTATGAATTCTGGTGTGTGTTCCCTCATCTTGCCCTTTCAGAAGTCCACAATCATTTCTTTACTGACATTGAGTGCAAGGCTTTTGCTGTGACGCCACTGAACTAGCTGATATATCTCGCTCCTGTATGTCTTCTCGTCACCGCCTGAAACTCTGCCAGCAACAGTTGTGTCTGTCAGCAGATTTATAGACACCGTTTGAGCTGTGGTTAGCCACACAGTCATGGTGCTGCTTTGCTCTCTTCCTAGCTGCAGTCATGCTCACATCTTCAACTGCATCCTAATACAGAGCTCTAATCTTAGATGCAGTTACCTCTTTGCTGAAATTCCATGTGCCTTACTTTCACAGTGTTCCCTTACAGCAGGCAACTTGGTTGCCCAACTGAAGTTTTGTTTATTTACATTTACAATTGACCTTTCCTGTCTGTGATTTAAACACCATCAACGTTCTGCCTGACAGGACTGACAGTGGAAGACCTTCCCCTGTGGATAATAAAAAAAAATCCAGACAATAAGAAATATAAATTAAAAACAGAAAATGGTGGGAACACCAAGCAAACCAGGTAGAATTCGTGGAGAGGAAAAACAGCAATGCTTCATTTCATCAGGTGATACTAGAACCTCAGGTATTTTATTTATTTATTGAGATTATGTACAGTTCTGGTCACCAAATTATAGGAAAGATATCAACAAAATAGAGAGAGTACAGAGGAGATTTACTAGAATGTTACCTGAGTTTCAGCACCTAAGTTACAGAGAAAGGTTGAACAAGTTAAGTCGTTATTCTTTGGAGCGTAGAAGGTTGAGGGGGGACTTGATAGAGGTATTTAAAATTATGAGGGGGATAGATAGAGTTGACGTGGATAGGCTTTTTCCATTGAGAGTAGGGGAGATCCAAAAAAGAGGACATGATTTGAGAGTTAAGGGGCAAATGTTTAGGGGTAACACGAGGGGGAATTTCTTTACTCAGAGAGTTGTAGCTGTGTGGAACGAGCTTCCAGTAGAAGTGGTAGAGGCAGGTTCGATATTGTCATTTAAAAAAAAAAATTGGATAGGTATATGGACAGGAAAGGAATGGAGGGTTATGGGCTGAGTGGAGGTAGGTGGGACTAGGTGAGAGTAAGCATTCGGCATGGACTAGAAGGGCCGAGATGGCCTGTTTCCTTGCTGTAATTGTTATATGGTTATACAGCGTAAAATAGGCCCTTCCGCCCTTCAAGCCAGGCTGCCCAACAATCCCCCAATTTAATCCTAGCCTAATCACGGGACAATCTGCAATGACCAATTAGCCTGGTAATCTGTGCATCTTTGGACTGTGGGAGGAAACCAGAGCACCTGGAGGACTCTCACGCGGTGTTGGGGAGAGCGTGCAAGCTCCTTACAGGCAGCGGCGGGATTATCGGTCTCTGCTTCAGCAGGTGGTGCCCAGCTGTCGGGTTTTGCAGTTCTTTCAGTTTTTCCTCCCTTTTGGAGTTAGGGACATTTGCTGGGTAGATTTGACAGATCAGAGGTAGGTTAAGAGCTCCCTCTGGTCTGTCCATTAATGCACATTAACCTTGAGTTTAGAGATATGTAGCTGATTGATATTTTTCATTTTGTCTTCCCACAAATCAATATTATCTCATCAGTAAGATGTTAGCTATAGAACCACTGATTTAGCAATTGCCAGCAATGAGTTAAGATCGCTAAGATATTATATTTGTGACCTTGGTTTAATAGGAGGGATGGTACTGCAAGAATTATGTCAGCTTCTCTTCAGTGCCACTCAACTCCTGCAAGACCCAGATTTCAACATGGGGAGGAAGCAGAGGGGATTTCTAAACATTCCGAACAATGAGGGATCTCAACAGTGTGGGGAGACAAGGACAGGTAAGACTGTGAAACACACACAAAGTGCTGGAGGAGCTCAGGTAAGATTATACTCCATAAAGCAGTCAAGGTCAACTGGAAACTAACTGGAACTACTAACAGTTCTGAAATTTTAGAGCAGAGCAGAGAGAAGAAAGCTATTTCCAGGCCAGAAGATTGGGAACTGGAGAATACAGATTTATAACAATTATAAAAGAACCAAGTTCCTCAAGGTTGTAATAGCTGGGGGTGGTAATGGGGACAAGCTCCCACTACCTATTAAATGCTCCCAGAGATGAGCGCCTCAAATAGCCGCTGACAACCAAGTCCAGCTCCTGGCTTTCATCAGTGGTTTTGCTACTAAGCCCGGTGGAACTGTTTCTGCTGACAGGAGAAGGAGCAAAGGCGAGTTTCTGGTGCCTTAAAGCTTCAGCTGGATGGGGCTTGTCAGCCATGTTTGGCAGCTCATCTAGGAGAAGGCAAGCTCTGATCTCAAACCTTCACTGCCTTGCAGCCACACCCACTCATGGGGAAGGCTACAGGAGTAAACCCCGAGGGAAAAATCCAGAGTTGGAATCACTAAGGTAGTGCTACATTGGGTTCAGTGCTGACTGGCAACTCCTGCGACGCTGCTGGTACCAAACCGTATCAGTCTCTGCCGTTCCTTTGAGTTCGTCACATGCATGGAGAGAGGGAGCTTGCTACATGGGCAACAGCTTGCTCGCCATATCGTACTGCCCAGGCTTGCGTATCTAGACAGCTAGGACTCAATATCCATGGTCAACTCTGACTGACGGAGGCCCTCAAGAAGAACCAGGGGGCAGACTTGGAGAAGTTCTTTGTACAGTGAGTTTTATAATCAGAAGTGCAACGCTGGAAGTCTGGTCAAAGCATATTCATTATTAACCCTCTGGAGGGAATTGGATATGTCATCAAAAAGGGATAAAGTACAGGAAACAGCAGGAAAATAGCAGCTCAAAGAGCTGGCTGAAGCATGATGGCTCTTGTCCTACACTGTAATATAGTCATGGACTAATACAGCTCAGAAAGAGGCCCTTCGGCCCATCTGGTCCATGCCAACCACAGCATGCCGCTTGTTAGTCCCAGTTGTCTGAGTTCTGCCCATAAGCCTTCAAACCCCTCCCCTCCATGTACCTGACCAAGTGCTTTCTAAATGTCGCAATTTAGAGAGTGAGAACCTTCAGAATATGCTGGACTAACATGACAGCCGCATACTGGAGACTAACGCAGTACACCAGGATACAGGTATCTAGAGTGGTTCAATTCCCACTGCAACAACAACATAATCGAGGAGGCTTCACGTGTTCCAGGAGTGCAGAAAAGAAACAACAAACGAGCATACAGGGGTGGATCACCACAAGAGAGCAGCTGCCCATGATATAATCCGGTTGTAGGCATCAACTCCCTGGAAAAGAATATCTCATCTCTACCCAATCTGGCCTACATATCACTTCATCTACCTTTATACTATCTGTATAGCAGGTATGTAATAATTATTGACTTGCTACTGTTACCCAAAATAGGACAAAAATCAGACAAACATTGAAGAAAAATGGCTCAGGGACATTATTATATATATAAAAAAAGAGAGAGTTATGTATAATTTATCAAAGACCTTAATTCTTAGGAAAATATAAAATGAATAGCACTCTTATACATCTTCAAAACATTCCAAAGATTGTCAAGCAACTGAAAGAAGCTGTCCTGATCTGTCTGTCTTAAAGCTGAGCCATCCCAGAGAGCAGCAGGTGCACACTCCTTCTTACACCCAAAGCCCCATCTTACTTCTTATAATTTTTTGATCTGTTAAAAAATCTGGTTGGTGTATGATTACACAGACTCGCTCTTATGTTAGAATTTATTCAACGTGTTATAAACCGTTTTAGCTATGGAATCATTTTCACATTGAATTGGATTGAGTCTTGTCCCACTTAATGTCACTGTAGATCACCGGCAAACTTCCAACAGTGCACTGTAATTATTGTTGTTAAAGCAATGTTAACGTGCCTTTCTGATGTTGGAGAAATGAAGAAAAAGGTGATCAGTGCTCCAGAACCATTCCCCCAGGCTTCCTTCCGATTTTCCTTTCAACCCCTCCTTCATGAGCAATAACTAGATTTTATTTTCCTCTGAAGATCATAACATGGAAACCAATTTTACTCTTCATTTTCCATGTGCCCAATGACCAAAGAGTCTGTTGGAGCTCTGGTGAAGACACAAATACCAGCAGCAGAGTCCTTTGGACTTTATCCAGAACCAGACCAGCAAGAAATCAGTTGGGTTGTCCAGAAATTTGATAGCATAGCTGAGATTTTCCTGAGTGCTGTAGCTGTGGTTTGAACATACCAGTGCTATTCCAGCACACGAGCTCTGTGCACTGGAACTTGTAGAAAGATGTGATTCCTTAAATTGGATGTGTTTTATTGTTGGCAAGTATGGAACTCTGATGTAGCGTGATATGTAATCTTGCCATTAATGGTGGGGATCTCCACTTGACTGATTTGATGAAACACTCCCATTTAAACCTCAAGGGAATCTCCCTCTGCTCTGTGGCATTTTGTTCCATCGCTGTGGTTTTAAATCTGTATCATTTGGGATTTTTTGTTCAATATTTTATTTACCACTATGTTCTTCCACCAGGAAGTTGTCATTCTAATCGAAGATTTAATAATCATGGAATTTTTTTTAAATCTAGTTTCATACATGCAGCACGTTATTCAAAGTGAAATAAGATATTGCAGAAGTTAAGCCAAAGGTTTTTATGTAGTATTTTAACACTCAAAGTATTCTATTTAATTTTTCTTTATTTTAGAGATACAGCTCAGTAACAGGCCCTTCTGGCCCAACAAACCTGCGCCACACAATCATTTCCAAATAACCAATTAAGCCAGTAACCTGTACGTCTTTGGAATGTGGGAGGAAACCAGTGCACCAGGAGAAAACCCACACAGTCACAGAGAGAACGCACAAACTTCTTTCAGACGGTGGTGGGAATTGAACCCCCCATCGCTGGTGAGAATAGCATTATGTTACTGTGCCACCCCTATAATAGTCCATGGTATCTACTTCCGAAAAAGACATGGATAGTGAAAAGATCTTCATGTCTTGCATCCGGACTGCAACAAAGTATTGGTCCAACTGCTATTTTTTCTTAAACCAACTAAACAAGGTGATTTTTTTGTGCTTATCTGAGATGTTGCTCCTGTTTCCAAATCCATGAACTAATTCAAAGGACTTAAAGCTATCTCCGTCCTTCTTCAGAATAATGTCAGGACATAGAGTAGAATAATACAGATACCCTGTGTAAGCACGTGATTCAAAATCCAAGCATCAAACCACATCTTCAACATGCTCAAAGACACGGATGTTTTGTCACCCATGACAGAATATTATCAGGATGATGTACAAACTTCCTCCAGAAATAGAAAGTTAAAGCCAATCCAAAGTGCAGCTGTGACCATGCAAGACAAACTGTGGAACATTTGGTAAACCACTCACCACTACACTCTGGGCTCCTTCTACAGAGGAAGTGCAAAACTGCACAAACTCTCTCCTGAATCCCTACCACGCTCATGGAACTTGGCATTGGTGTTTAACCTCGGAGCGTATTGCAATTTTCTCACTCTTTCTTGACATAATAAAACTGTGTGCTATAGAATTTTGAAGCTGTGCCAACATTACAGCTGTAATTACAGAATTTATTGTTTCCAGCTTTGAAACATAACACAAGCTCACTTTGCTCAACGCTGTATTTCATACCATCATCTTTTTTTCTACTTTGTTCGCCTGTTTCGTCCAGCTTTGTGTCCGTTTTCCAAAAGCAACAAACCTGATAACCAACAGAGATGAGATCAAGCCTACATTATCTTTACCGAACATCTCACTGACCAGCTACTTAAATTAAAACCCTATCATCATATTATGTATATAAGCTATCTTAATTATAGAAACATAGAAAACCTACAGCACAATACGGGCCCTTCGGCCCACAAAGTTGTGCCGAACATGTCCCTACCTCGGAAATTACTAGGCTTACCTTATTTATTTATATTTCTTGTGGTTTTATTATTATTATTGATGATGCCTGTATGTTTTGTGTTGCTTTTTTGTGCTGCATCCGATCCAGAGTAACAATTATTTCGTTCTCCCTACACTTGTGCTCAGGAAATGACATTAAATGATCTTGAACCTTGAATCTTAATCTTGAAAAGGAAATTAAGCAGTCAGCCGGGTTCTCTGGTTTTCATTATTATCCCATGACTCTTTCTTAGGTATATAATTAGAGAATTTTGACAAGCTAGAGAAACGAGATTGTGATCCACACTTCAGGAGAAATTTTGGGTTGATTCATTCTGGATTTGGACTTAATACCTGAAGTAGAGGCGCCGACCTACTCAGATAGGAACTCAGCTGAACCAACCCTGTACGTCCTGGAGATCTCCATCCAGTGAGGTGCATCAGGCCCTGGATCACTTCTCAGCCTCAGGCACCAGATGCTGAGACCTTGCCTCAGAATATTCTGAAGGCCTTTTGACAGCTGCTGTCAAAAGCCTTTTGATAGAGCATGTGACTTTCGGCTTCTAAGCTGAGAGACAAAACACTGGCCAGCTGAACTGAGGGACTGAATACACCTCCTGTCTAGTCCAGCTGCTGTTGGGATAGGCAGCACAATCCCATGCTTATAAATAAAAAGAAAGCTGCAGAAAGTAGTTCTTATTTTAATGGTATCATTTAACTTGCACTACTTAAAATGCATATTTCAAATACGAGGGGTGATAAGGTAGGAGGAGTCATTTTAGAAAACCTAGCACATTTATTTTTCAACATAGTCCCCTCCTACATTTACACACTTAGTCCAGCGGTTGTGGAGAATACAGATCCTGGACCTCCAGAAAATGTCCACAGCAGGGGTGATCGATAAGTTTGTGGCCTAAGGTAGAAGGAGATGAGTCATACAGCTCTCGTTACATGCACGTGCAGGTCAACTCTTTGGGTGATTATGCAGAAAGTTTAAAGTTAATAACTCATCAGGGGTGATTGATATGTTTTTGGCCTAAGGTAGAAGGAGATGAGTTATTAACTTCAAACTTTCTGCACAATCACTCAAAGAGTTGAACTGCACGTGCATGTAATGAGAGCTGTATAACTCATCTCCATCTACATTAGGCCACGAACTTATCAATCACCCCTCGTAGTATTAAGTAATTTATTAGAACATGTTTAATCTATAAAAATAATAATTGTAATTTAAAGCATATGTAAGGGGGTTTCTCCTTTGTGTAAGGGGGTTTCTTTTTTCTTTGTTAACTGCGTATGTTAATCAAAATGGCTTCTTTGTTTCGTTAAAAGTAGGAATGCTTCTTTGTTGTGATAAGCGCTTTCTCTCACAGCTTGCTTGGGTTTAGAATTTACTGATAACGGGAATTGTATTCATTTATTAACCAATTGGGATAGATGTTATTCGCTCTTCTGGGTCTGTAAGCTTTTGTTGGCGGGCTTTTGGGGGAGTCGGCGCGAGGGGGTGAGAGAGAGAGGACGCGATGCTGTAAGCTGGGCGATGGAATGGACCCCGAGCGGGGGTCCGAGGCCAGGATTTACCACGAGGAGAGGAGACGAAGACAGACGTGCCGGGGGTGCTTGGTTGATCACTTCGGGTGGTCCTGAGCTGCGAGTCGAGGAGGACTGAGGGGATCGAATGGTGGCCAGAAGACTTTGTTAATTGAGCTCCAACGGTTGTGCACGAAGTGGTTTGGACTTTGATAAGTTTTGGTGCCTTTTCTTTATTTTCTTTTCCTTCATATATACTGTATCGTTATTAATCACTTAGTTCTAGTAAGATCTATAAAATGTAATTATTTAATCGCATATGGTGTACTGTCTGTTAATTGGTGGGGTGGGGACATCACACAGCATCCACACAAGCTGATTACCCAGTTTGACGGGGCCGAAGGCTGCTCCCCCTAGATGGAAGCGAGCTGAGCGTGCCTGAGGCGACCCAGGGGGCTACACATATTTACGTAGTTCCTTTTATGCGATCATGGTCTTTCCATGCCAATGATTCTACTTGGCAAACTTTTCTACAGAAATGGTTTGCCATTACTTTCTTCTGGGCAATGCCTTTACAAGACGGGTGACCCCAGTTATTATCAATGGCCTTCAGTGATTGTCTGCCTGGCGTCAGTGGTCGCATAACCAGGACTTGTGATATGGACCGGCTGCTCACACGGCCATCCACTACCTGCTCCCATGGCTTGACATGACTCTGATCGGGGGGCTAAGCAGGTACTACACCTTGCCAAGAGTGACCTGCTGGTTAGGAGAGGGAAGGAGCGCCTTACACCTCCTTTGGTAGAGGCGTACCTCCACCCTGCCTCCCTTAGTATATGTTAACTAATACCATCAAAGCCAGACAAATTAAGAAAAATGAGCAAACTGCTTTCAAAATCTCGTGGATATGAGAACACCTTGATACCGGTTACTCACAGCATCACCAGCCAGTTGCCAGTTCAATCTGACCCAATAATTGAAAGTCAGACACTCACTCACATTAAGCCAGAGAAATTAGTCTCAGGTTTGTCTTGGTCTGCCATAATACATCCCCCTGAAGCTGGGTCACAATCGATATCTCCAGAGATCCCAAAGTTCAATAAGGGGATGGTGTGCAGACACAAGAACAGAGGTTAATAAAGAACATGAAGATACAAAGTGCAGGATAAATAATTTTCAGTTTGGCCTCCTGACAAGAAAAAGACTAATTATATTGCACTATGTATTAAATAGATTAACTTGACAGATTAGAATGCAAACTTGGATTTCACATTTAAAGAAGGTGTTATTGAAGTATTTGGTATACGTGGACATGTCTGTTATGCACAGACTCTGTAGACCCCACACATGGGCTTAAGCTGTTTGAAAAATCAGGCTATAACAGAATATCAAAAAGAGGATCCGAAGTGCTATTTTGCTTGGAGGATTGTTCTGGTGAAAACTGACCCACCCAACAACGATAGCCTGAGTTTTCCTGCCAATGTACTGTGTCAGTAGTGGTGATATTTATGGGATTTTATTCAGCAAAATAAGTCTTTTACATCATTACTCCCAGACTAACAAAAATTAATCTTATTATCTTTCAAAATGTCAGTAGCCAAAATTACGTCGAGAACTTGAGCACTGCTTAAAAAGGTTTTATCTAAACCTAATTGAGAAGTGCAGTTGTGTCATGTACTTCCTGAAATTTGTTTTGGTTCCTCTGTGTGAATAATGTAGATACACACAGAGGTCATCAAACGTACAGTTAAATCAAAGGGCTCAAAACTCATCTTAGTGCCAATTACAAAGAATTCTTCTGCACCACAAGGCACATGAATGATGCATTTGCTGAAGTAGGTTAGGCAAAGGATTCTGTGAGGCCTACATTGAAACTAATTAAATGGGACCAAAAATAGACTGGCATCCACAAAGGTGTTGATCACCTGCCAGAGAGAACCTCTTCAAGTATCATGCTTATTGTTCAAACTTCTGGGACAGGGTGTGTCACTGCAGGAACATGGTCTGATCTCATTTCTGCACATTGAGCTCCCTCACCTTGCCAAGTGCGTCGGACCACGCTCTGATTTCCATTGTCAATCCATCCCCTGAAATCCGGGATTCCCCTCCCTAATCCCTGTTTCCTGATTCCTTTTACCCCTTCTTACCTATCACCTGCCAGCTGGTACTGCCCACCTTCTCATTCTGGCTCCTGTCCACTTCATTCACAGTAATGATGAAGGGCCTCAGCCCAAAGTGTCAGCAGCTTATCCCTTTCGTAGATGCTGCCTGACAAGCTGAGCTCCTCCAGTGTCTTCTGCGTGCATTGCTCAAGATTTCCAGCATCTGCAGAATCTCTTGTGTCCAGACCTAATACTTCATAGTGTTCCCTTTCCTACCGTGCATGATCTACAACCTATCTACTTTTCTATGCTAGTTGAGTTATGGAACTAGTGTATATTTATGTGGCACAGGCTTATTTTATCACGTGCAATGCAGGATTTGACTTTCGGCTGACTGAAAGATTGAGGTCTTTTAAGGTGTTGAAAAATTGCTGGGCCATAATAAACTAGTCTATTGGCAAGTGTAGGTTTAGCACAGTCAGTGCAGGCAGGTGTCTCCCCTCCACTGGTGCTTCATCAACTCCGGGGAGATGCAAGGGAAAGAGTGTTCATCCATACGCTGTTGGAAGTGGTCTCTGTAGGAACTGAGGTGCAGAGTGGAATCGGCAGAAAGGATTATTATTTGACTTACTTGATGGCGCTTGGCCAGAGCTCCTTGTTATTTTTATTAAGGGAGCTCTCCTTATCTGGGGACTGCTGTGACCAGAAAGTGCTGTTGGAACACTCATGTGGAGTGAGGTCGTGTGGCACAAGTGGTCGCTGGCAAGAGCTGGCAAGGAATGGTGCCGTCTGCGGAGAAATGAGTGGGGGCTATTGAAAAATGTAAATAGAAAGCCCATTTCAAAGGACCATAATAAACGAGATGCACTGTACTGAATTTGTTGAACATAGACCATTCAGTGGAGACTTATTATGTAGATGTTCCAACTACTGCTATCTAGCCCTCCCGTAGTGCCCATTTTTATACTTGCCAGAAAAACACCTCTTAGGAATAAGAGGGAAGGTCATAAAAATTCCTCTCAGGAATCTGAATTGTTTGCAAGCTAATTCACATCTTAACCGAAACTACCTGCCACCTTCTGCTACTACAATTGTCACCTTCAATTTTTGTAACGCTTGCTCTGAGGAATATCGTCAAGATCACCTCACTCCAAGCATTTTATCCACTTTCAGGTATTATAACAAGCAGCTATTATCCATCCAATCTCTGAATTGCTCCCAATGCTAAGCTGAAAGCCGTATCTTCAATCTGCATTAAAAATTCTAGTTGATGAATCTAGGCTATTTAGTGACAAACACATTAATCAGAGACTTGTTGCTGCTAAATCCAATGACAATGGCTTAAATTGCAATGATAGTGCCACTGTTGTTTCTCTGAAGGTTAGCTCAGGTTTGTTCTCATGTAGTCTTCCAATGGCTTATCAACCCTATTCCACCGCTCAGCTCCTAAAATTATCGCACCCAGGGCCCCAATTACTCCATGTCTAAACAGCCAACTAATACGTGAACAGCAGTGTTGCACTAGCTGTAATTTTTTTAATCAAATTTCAGAACCCTTTCAGCATCTATTGTGTGGGATCCTTCCTCTCTAGGTCTTGATGATGAACTGTAAAGCACTCTGTTCATATTGCAAGGCAGCCATTAGTACGAGACAGAAAGCTCATTTGGAAACAAGCACATTAATCAGATACCTGCAGCAGTTTCATTCTACAGCACTGTGTCACTGTCAGACAGAAAGCTCATTTGGGAACAGACACATTAATCTGACACCTGGAGCAGTTTCATCGTACTGTGCTGTGCTGGTGTGGTCACAATGAACAATGGGACGGGATCGTGATGAAAATGAGCACCTTGTATAAAGTGCCTGTGCGGTGTGTAGTTGTAGAAGTGGTTGTACGAGTGGTGAGAGGCCAGAGGTCCAGGGAGTTAATTCTGACAGTCTTGAAGGACGTCGAAAGACCGGAATCTCATTATCCTTGCGCTCAGCTTCACAATGCCCTCTGTTCCAGCGATGGGAGCCCTTTGAAGAATTGATTGCATTTGACTATCTAAAGAATAACTGGAATACATAACAGAATTCTCTGCTCATCATCCTGTTATTACGTAGATTATGCAGTTGATTAAGGATAAACCCATCTCTTTATTTTCAGTTTTGCTCTGTGAAAGGGGATGCAGATGGATTAAACGGCTGTTCACTGTTGGGCAGATTTCAGCACAGAATTTCTGTCAGTATAAACTGTAGAATTCCTCCCAGAAAACATATTTTTAACTTTAGTATTATTTTCATTTTCAGGGATAGTTTATGGAAGTGATAAAATCCAAATATAACCCAGCCTCCCCATATCATTCACCTATCCAACTCCATCCTCCAAATATGCCCATCACTACCTCCACTCCAAAGTGGAGGCTTGCTTGGAAATCCCGACAAGTGCCCCGGCTCCAGGTTGTGATAGCTCCAAGTTGGATCCAACACAAGAAGGACGTTCCTCTTGAACAATTTTTCCAGTCATCTAGTTTCCACAGGTGTTTTCCTCATCTCTGTCCTTACGGGGGAAAGCCTCTGACCAGCTCAGTTGCTGGGACTCCAAGGAAGAAATTCTCACTTCTGTACTAGACTTTACTAGAAAGATCTGCCCATAATTTTATCCACTCTTCAAGTTTGCAAGAAGGCATGATCTCGACAATATTGCGATCAGAAGACATTAGTATGTTGCTCATGGGTTTAATTTCCTGGTTGCTTTAGTTAGTGATTCTCCTACCTGACTCTATCCTTTCACTTGTGATTGTGACGGATCACCATTACATCCACTGGTAAACTCATTCATTGGTTATGTGCTGTGCCGAATGGCATAGGTGATCATTGTCTTTCCATGACCATGATTGTTCTTGACAATCTTTTCTGCAGAAGTGGTTTGCCATTGTCCTCTGTCCTGGACAGTGTCTTTACAAGACGGGCGACCCCAACCATTATCAATGCTCTTCAGAGATTGTCTGCCTGGTGGCGGGGGTGGCATAACCAGGACTTGTGATGTGCACCAGCTGCTCATACGACCATCCCCCATCTCCTCCCATGGCTTCCAGTGACCCTGATCAGGGGACTAAGCTGGTGCTACACCTTGCCCAAGGGGGACCTGCAGGTTAGCAGAGAGAAGGAGCACTTTACATCTCCTTTGGCAGAGCCATATCTCCCACCATACCGCCCAACAAATAATTTAAAGAGATTATGTGCATTATATGTCAGAATACGTTCTACTTCACACTGTAAATATTTGACTTCTTATGGAAAAATATTCTTCAAAAAATATATAAATATGGTCTTACATTCAGTAGAAATATATTCATTATGTTGTATAACCATCTTAGTTGTTCTTAAAAGACTGAGCATGATGGACAAGGTGGGTCTTGGAGGGGAAGCTTGGATTTTATTCTCAAAATGTGGTTGCATTCCTCTTTGCTGATGGGAGTTAGAGATTTGAGAGGAACTGCCCAAGTAATCTTGGCAAATAGGTGTCATGCATTCTGTGGCAAGTGAGCATAGATGTCATATTGTTCCAGGGACGGAGAGGGTGGATACTGAATTTGTGGTAAAAAGCTGGTGGTTACGTGAGGTAAAGCAAGTAAATATTTTCCTTGTGAGTCACGTTCCCAAGTAATGGTTTTAATATGTCAGAATGATTAATAGTTAAGTACTTAAGCAACATGCACAAAATGCGGGAGGAACTTAGCAAGTCAGGCAGCATCTGTGGAGGGGATTAATAAATTAATTACTAAGTAGGAGGCATTATTTTGGGACAAGAGACCTCAGGGCTTCTCAATATTCACTTTGATCTTTAATCTCTTTTGTGTATTTGAATCCACAATTTCAGCTGAAACCACACTGGTCTCAGGTCCTCGGTTTTGGTCATTTCTTCATTGTCTCAAGATCCCAACGCTCTCCTGCCAAACTCATCCATAAACCTGAGTATATCCAAAACCCCAGCTTACACCATTATTCATCCATCAACCCTGTGCATGCCTACCTACACTGACTTTTAGTCGTAATCACTCCAGTTTCATTCAGCTGATGGCCTCACTCCTCTCTATCTCCATTCCTACAGCATCCCAAGGTATTCACCAACTTCCTATGCACACTTTTATCCATCCCATTTTCCTCCTGTGCCTTCAGCAACATGAATCTAAACCCTATAATTCCCTCACAAAACTTACCTATCCTCCTCACCTTTTCTAAGATACATCCTTAAAAATCTTCCTTTGACAAAGCCTGTGATCCAAGAGAACCTATGTGGATTGACGGATTTTGCTCGGTAACGATACAGTCAAATATCTTGTAATATTGTAGCATTTGTTATATGAATGTGGTTCCTTAAGAATGCAAGTAGGGATAAACTCCCACTATCTATTAATTACTCCCAATAGCGTGCATCTCAACTAGCCTCTGCCAACCAAGTCCAGCTTCTGGCCTTCACGTGTGGCTTAGCTACTAAGCCCTGTGGATCCTCTTCTACTGACAGGAGAAGGGGCAAAGGCGGGTTACTGGTGCTTTAAAGCCAGTCGCTTTTGGCAAATGGGGCTCATCAGCTGTGGATGGCAGCTCAGCTAGGAGAAGAAAAACTCTGATTTCAAACCTCCACTGCCTTGCAGCTATACCCACCCATGGGGAAGGCTTCAGGGTAAACCCTGAGAAGCAAACTGGAGCACGAGTTCCTAAGACAGTCCTACATTGAGTTCAAGGCTGGCTGGCAACTCCTGCGACGCTGCTGGTGCCAAACTGTATCGGTCTCAGCCGTTCCTTTGGATTCACCAGCTGCTTGGAGGAGGAGAGCCTGCTAGGTGGGCAACAGCTTGCTCTCCATATCGTACTGCCCTGGCTTGCGTATCACGTAGACAGCTGAGACGCAACATCCGTGGTTGATCCCGACCAACAGGGGGCCTCTCTGTATAAATGTGGAACATTGTTAGCTGAGTATGTAAACAGAGTTTGTGAATGTTTAATGTAATAGCATTAAGCACTATTTCATTTATTGAACAGTTGTGGATATTGTTATGTAAATACATTCAAATGATATTTGTTTACTTATGCAGTGTGTGTGAGCGTACAGATTTTTTTGTTAGTATTAGTATCCTTATAAATTGACTTTGCTCTCCTGTGCCTCATCAGCATTGTATATAACTTTTGCAATTACCCCACTTGTGGCTCTGTAGCGTAACGCGATTACAGCGTCTTCGAGCCGGGTTCAATTCCTGCAGCTGTCTGTAAGGAGTTTCTATGTTCTCCCCATGACCACATGGGTCTCCACCTGGTGCTCTGGTTTCCTCCCACATTCCAGTCCCTTTGGGTTAGTGCATTAATTGTGTACGCATAGGCGGTGCGAGCTTGTTGAGCCGGAAGTCTCTGTTAAAGTGCTGTATCTTTAAATAAAATGAAACCGTCCGATCAGAGCACCCAGCTTTACTTACTTCTAATGTTCACACTTCTAATATCTCCTCTTTCGGATTATACTAATCATTCATTACATAAGCCTTCCCCCAAGTTTTTAAAATGCGCTTCTTTTCCTTTGTTGTATACTTCAAGCTTGAGGTTAAAAGAACAGGATTTGGCATCCATATCGCATAATTACACAATGTCCTGAAATCTTTCATGGACAATTAGGTTTTTCTGAAATTCTGTCATTTTTGCGGTGTAGAAATATGCAGCATGTAGCTGCATACAGCGAAGTTCCAAATTGTGAATGAGAGTCAGGTTTAATATCACTGGCATATGTTGTGAAATACGTTGTTTGTGGCAGCAGTACATTACAATACATAATAAAGAAACTATAAATTACAAAAAGAAATATATATTAAAAATTAAATTAAATAAGTAGTACAAAGGAAAAAAATAATGAGGTAGTATACTTAAGTTCATTGTCCATTCAGAAAACTGATGGTGGTGGGGAAGAAGCTGTTCCTGAATCATTGCCTTGATGGCAGCAATGAAATGCGGGCATGTATTGGGTGAAAGGGGTCCTTTTTGAGGCATCGCCTTTTGAAGATATCCCTGATGCTGGGGAGCTATGCCCATAAGGGGGCTGGCAAAGTTTGCAACTCTTTGCAACTACTATCAATCCTGTGCAGTAGCCCCCTCCATACCAGAGAGTGTTACAACCAGTTAGAATGCTCTTCATGCCAGATCTGTAGAAATTTGTGAGAGACTTTGTTGACATACTAAGTCTCCTCAAACTCCTAATGAAATGTAGCCATTTCCATGCCTTCTTTGCAATTGAATCAATAAGTTGGAACAGGATAGATCCTCAGAGATGTTGACACCCAGGAACTTGAAATTGCTCACTTTTTCCACTACTGATCCCTCAATGAGGACTGGTGTGTGTTCTCTCGATTTCCCCTTCCTGAAGTCCACAATCAATTCCTTGGTCTTATGGACATTGAACACAAGGTTGTCGTTCCAACACCACTTAACCAGCTGATCTATCTCACTCCTGTACTATTGCCATTTGAAATTCTGCCAACAATAGTTGTGTCATCAGCCAATTTATAGATGGCGTTTCAGCTCTGCCGAGCCGCTCAGATAAGTAATTTGTTTACTAATTTTAGTAGAGGAATGAAATGCCACTGGTCATCTGCAATCTCCTAATTAATAGATGGGGTCTTGGCTTGGCACATACAGAAAGACAAGGCTCCACCAGCTCTCGAGTCAGGCGCTGGCTTTGACCGTATTTCTGTCAACCAACATCCTCTGAGGAAAGAGTGCAGAAACTCTGTCGCAGATAACAAAACTATTTCATTGAATAACTTCCATGAAATGTCACTCATTTCCCTCTAAAAGGAATATTAGACTTAAAAGGTGACCTAATCCCCAGTTATAAATATAATCATCATCATTATGTGTTGAGTCAAATGACGTGGGCGATCGTGGTCATTCCATGACCATGACTTTTCTTGATAAATTTTTCCACAGAAGTGGTGTGCCATTACCTTCTTCTGGGCAGTGTCTTTACAAGACGGGTGACCCCAGCCATTACCAGTACTCTTCAGAGATTGTGTGCCTGACGTCAGTGGTTGCATAACCAGGACTTGTGATATGCACCAGCTGCTCATATGACCATCATGTGACACGGATTGGAGGACTAAACAGATGCTACTCCTTGCCCGAGGGTGACCTACAGGCTAGCAGAAGGAAGGAGCACCTTGCATCTCCTTCAGCAGAGACATATCTCTACCCTACGACCCAACAAGAAACTGCAGTGTATAAATGTTAAAACTTATACAACAGATTACAAGATATTTATGTTATTGGTCATAGTTGGATTTCCTACCCAATATAGTATTCAGACATGCTGATCAAAGAGTCTTGGTTCAGCTCCCTACCTACGCTGAAATTCTTTTATCATAGGACTATGAGGCACAGTTATTGCAGCTGTCTCACAACTTCAGGAACCTGAGCTTGATCATGGATGCTGTCTACCAGGGGTTTGAACTCCTCCCATCATCATGCGAGTTACCCTGGATGGTGTTGCTTTCCTCCCATGTGACAAAAAGTTGAGCATAGTAGGTAAATTGGCCGCTGTAATTGGCTTCTAGTGCAAGTAAGGGTGTGGGAGTGGAGTTGATTGGGATGTAGGTAAAAGGATATGGTCAGTGTAGATAAGGTGATGGATTTTTGGGCATAGTGAGCTGAAAGAGCAATGATTGACTACAGGAAGAGGAAATCAGAGGTCCATGAGCCAGTCCTCATTAGGGGGTCAGAGATGGAGAGCATCAATAACTTTAAATTTCTTGGTGTTATCATTTCAGGGAATCTGCTTTGGGATCACGAGAAGATGGTTTGAGAAGTGCAAGAGGGCCTCTGTTTTCATAGATTTGGCATGTCGTCTAAAAGTTTGACTGACTTTTATAGATGCACGGTAGAGAGTATCTTGAATGGTTGCATCATGGACTGGATCAGTGTCCAGGAATGGAAAAGTCTACAAAAATTGTTGGTATAGCCCAGTTTCTCCCAGGCAAAGCCCTCCCCAACATTCAGTACATTTACAAAGAGCGCTGCCGCAAGAAAGCAGCATCCATCATCAAGGAGCCCATCATCCAGACCAAGCTCTCCTGTCATTATTATCATCGTGCAGTAGGGACAGAAGCCTTAGGTCCCACACAGCCAGGTTCAGGAACAACTATTACCCTACAGCCATCACAATCCTGAACCTGTGTGGACAACATGTCTAACTGACTCCACAACTATTAAGTCACTTTCAAGGTCTCTGCAACACATGTTCTCAGTATTATTTTTCAAAAATTTATTATTGGTATGATTTGTCCTCTTTTGATGTTTGTCGGTCTACGTTATGTATAGATTTTTCACATACTCTGTTACACATTTGTAGAGTTGTATGCTAAGCTTGGAGGTTAGGTTGCAAACATTTCATCACCAGTCAAGCTGACTTCATCAGTGTGCGGTGATGATGTCACCTCAACTGTTGATGAAACATTTGTGATTTAACCTCCAGGTTTAGCGAAAAACCCTACAAGCAACCAGCCAACCTGAGCTACCAATCTTCTCTTTCAATTTCAAACTCTTTTGTATTTCTTTACTTTCCTGTAAATTCCAGCAACAAAATGTGACTCAAGGTAATATACGGTGATATATACGTCTGTAATGTGATCATAAATTTACTTTGAACTTTGAACTCCAGAATAAGCCCCACCAATGAAGCTTCTTGTGTGCAATTACACGTGGAAAACTTCGGAAAGAGTGCAGAAGGGGCTTACTGGGATGCTACCTGGACTAAAGATTATAAGCTATAAAGGGAGATGAGACAAAGGTTGTTTTCTGTGGAGTGTCAGAGGCTGTGGAAAGACTTGATGGAACTTTAAAAAATTATAAAGAAGCAGAGCTAGAATCCCTTTTCCAGGGTAGAAAGGTCAAGTGACAGAGAACATGCGTGTAAGGTAAGAGGAAAAATGTTGAAGGGCGATGAGTGTGGCAGGTTTTTTAACACAGAGTGGTAGGCGTCAGGGGAGCAGATTCAATAGTGGCATTTTTGAGCCTGTTGGATGGTCATATGGAAATGTAGGGAATGGAAGGATATGGATCGTGTTCAGGAGCAGAGATTTAAGTTGGCATCATGTTCAGTGCAGACATCATGGGTCAAAGGGTCTGTTCCTGTTCTATGCTCTTTTTGTAATTTTGACTGGTTGTAGCTTGTCAGGGTTGTTAAAATAAGCAATTAATGACTATTAAAACATTTGAAACAAGGCAAACAAACATCTGAATGCATTTAAACCCTTCAAGTAGTGGAAAATATGTGTTAAAATGCAAATGAAGGAAGAATGCTAAAGGCATTTCTATAGTTCTTCCTTTCAGCCTCAGGTTAATAGGTTATGGTGTCTATATCTGACCTACTTGGGATTCCTGAGAGGAAGGGCAAGGGAATCTTTGAGGACTACCGCTCTGCACTGAATTCCACGTACTGCACAGAGTTGCTGATGTGGTTCAGCCATAAATTTGGGACCTCAGCATTCAGGCAGGCTTAGAAGTCCCAGCAACACACACACACACACAGAGTGCTGGAGGAGCTCAGTAAATCAGGTAGCATCTGCGAAGGGAAATAAACACTCGATGAGCCAGGCTGAGACCCAACAGGGTGGACAACCAGCGTGCAAAAGACAGCAAACGGCGTGCAAATAAAAAAAGAAAAAAATAATAATAATAAATAAGCAATAAATTGTCAAGAACATGAGGTGAAGAGTTCTTAAAAGTGAGTCCATAGGTTGTGAGAACAGTTCAGTGATGGGGCTAGTGAAGCTGAGTGAAGTTATCCCCTCTGGTTCAGGAGCCTGATGGTTGAGGGCTAATAACTCTCCCCAAACCCAGTGTTGAAAGTCCTGAGGCTCCTATATCTTCTTTCTGGTGGCAGCAGTGAGAGCAGAGCATGGGTTGTGGGGACGTCAATGAAGGATACACCTTTTATATGACAATGGTCCATGTAGATGTGCTCAATGGTAGGGAGGGCTTTGCCCATGATGCACTGGGCTGTGTCCATTTCTTTCTGTAGGATTTTCTGTTCAAGGGCATTGGTGTTTCCATATCAGGGGGATTACACACTATCCCACTACACACACTACCTGCACTCCAGAGGTAACTTTCAGTGTCCAATTAATTTAACAATCCACCGGTCTTTCATGCATGGGAGGAAACTGGGGCAGCTGAGGGAAGCCCACATGGCTGAGTAGAGAACGCCACACAGGATCGAACACAGATGGTGTCAGATCTGTGAGGAAGCAGCCCTATTGGATGCACTACCATGCCATCCTCTCCAATCTCTCAGATACCGTCAATGACGTTCAGTCCAGATGTCTCCGGCCATCAAAGGCTGGGGTGGATTTATCCTATTGATAGTTTTATCATGGCTTTACCATACTTTTTCACAAGGGAAGCAGACATATTGTCAGTATGTTACCGTTGGAAACTACTTCAGACAGGATCTTTTTTTTTCCCTTTTTTTCACTAATTTCAAGTTCCTGTGTGTCAATATCTCTGAGGACCTAATCTGGACCCAACATATTGATGTGGCTATAAGAAAGGCAAGGCAGCGGCTGAATTTCATTTGGGGTTTGAGGAGATTTGGTATGTCACCGAAAACCCTTGCAAATTTCTACGGCTGTACTGTGGAGAGCATTCTAACTGGCTGCATCGCAGTCTGGGATGGGGCGGGGGGCGGTTCTACTGTACAGGAATGAAGTAAGCTTCAGAGGGTTGCAAAATTAGTCAGCTCCATCATGAGCACCAGCTTCTGTCGTATCCAGGACATCTTCAAGGAGCGTGCCTCAGAAAGGCAGCATCCATCATGAGGGTCCCCACCACCCAGCACATGCCCTCTTCTAATTTCTACCATCAGGAAGTAGATACAGAAGCCTGAAGGCACACACTCAATGATCCAGGAACAACTTCTTCCCCTCTGCTGTCTGATTTCTAAATGGACGTTGAACCCATGATACTAATTCAATACTGATTTCTACTTTTATTTTACAGTACTCATTTAATTTAGCTATTTAAAGAAAAAGTACATATATGCTTACTGTATTTCACAGTATTTTTTCTCTCTGTATTTTCACATATTGCATTGTACTCCTGCTGCTAAGTTCACAAATTTCATGGCATATGCTGAAGATGTTAAACCTGATTCTGATGCTGATTTATTCCGTGATATTCTTAAGATTCACAATCAAACTCATTTTCTCACTATTTTATTTGGAATAATTCCTTCAGCACAAAAATGACATTAAACAATCCCCAAATGTTTATCCCTTATCTCTGTCATGTAAGGAAAACTGCAATCAACACAGTGAATTTAGTCTCCAGGGTTAAGGTTTCAGTGGTAAACTAATAATTTTGTCCACCCATGAAAACCAGTTTAAATTTTACATTTCAATGAGCACCAGTTTGCCACTAAAATGCAGTAGTGATGTCCATTGAGCCACTGTTCCTGGAAGATTATCCCCTTTTTTTTCCCCTGTGTTACTAACTGCTGTCTTTAAGTTATCTGATCAGACCAGTGTGATGAATGCTACAATGAACTAGCCCTTGACCTAGTTGTCAATATAGCTCAATAGCTGAAGTGGCAAGAGCTGTGTTGTTATTTGAGATGGACAGGTGATCTGTTTTCCCTTGCATTAAGTTGGCTTCTGCAAGGGCACCTTTGACGAATGACAGGTGTCATTCCACATCAGGGAGCTACAATGCACTTCTGTCTGGTGAAGAGAGGCATGCCAGTACATTCTGCTGGTATAATGTGAGGTTCAGAGAGCTGAAGATAAGGTGTGCAGTAATACTACAAGACTGACATCTCAACCTTTATTTGTGTGAGTTGGAAAGTTACCCTTGAAATTCTGCTGCATAACATAACATCGTACAATTCCTTAACAAGACCATAGATTCTGAAAAAAACAGATCTTATATTGTTTCACTCCTGAATCTGATAATAAGAACATGACATTACATGGCAATCAGGACCATTCCATTTTTTAATATTGAAGTTTTCTCTCCTCCTCTGAAAGTGTTGGGCCTTGCTAGATTACTTGGTCATCCTTTGTCAAAGTGCTGCAAGTTTCAGCACAGACCAAGCCTTGAGCTGAGCTGTGTTCTCTCCCAGTTATTTACTAAACTGCAACTCAGCTGAAATCACAGCAGTGAAACCCTGATTTTTACTTTATCATTTCTAGCCCAAGTGCTCTGAGGCCAACTGATTGGGTCCCAGCACTTCCCCACGAAGAAGGCCTTTTTAATTTGCATTGAATTCTTCTTCACTCAGCATCATGTCACATTTAGCCGAACTAGGTTCATCGTTGTCGTTGTGCGCCGTGTCCTATGATGTAGCGATCTTTCCATGACCGTGATTGTTCTTGGCAAATTTTTTACAGAAGTGCTTTGCCATTGTCTTCTCCTGTGCAGTGACATCACAAGACGAGCCACCTCAGCCTGTATCAAAACTCTTTGGAGATTGTCGGCCAGGAGAGAGTGGTCACATAACCAGGACTTGTGATATGCACCAGCTACTCAAGGGTGACCTGATGATATAGATTTCATGATCATTTAACTAACAAACAATTCTCAAAGAAACTCAGCAACTTTTATTTATATTATAATTTTTTTTTATGTTACCTCGCATGATCTCAGAACATTTCAAAGCATTTTATAGCCAATCAAAGACTTTCTGAAGACTTGATGTCATTTCTACACCCTTATTCGCTGGAAACCAATTATGTTTCTTCCATCCATCCAAAATATTTATCAGCAGCCCTGCATACACACAGGGGCCACAGGGTCAATGATCCCTCCCATCTATCCCACAGTTCCCTTTCAGCTGCTACCATTAGGCGTGAGAAACAGTAGTATTAGGACAAGGACTGTTGGGATGGGAAATAACTTCTTACCCCAGGCTGTGAGATTACTGAATTCCCTACCACCACCGAGATCTTCTCATGTACAGAATGAAGTGCCAGTAGCATCATACTGCTTATTTGTGTTGTAAATGTATCTTACGCCAAAAGTGGGATAAGCAAAGGTCCGAAGAAGTGAGTGATGCTGTTTAAAAGGCTGACAGGAAATCCTCAGAATTTTGTATTTGAGGTTTTATCATCTTACTTTCAGATTTCTTTCTTTCCTCTAAATGCTGGAGTAGCGCAAGGAATTTTACTGCAGTTTTGAAGTTCAATCGTTGAAGGAATGCCGGAAATAGAGTGGCAGCTGTGTTTAGCAAGACTCAACTAGCATCAATGAACCTGGATCAGAAACATGTTTAAAATCACTGCCGTCAAATTTGCTATCTTTGTGGCAGCAGTACAATGCAATATATAATAATTTTTAAAAATTGAATTACAGTAAATATATATGTTTATTTATTTACATATTTAATTATTGATTGATACACAATCAATTGCCCTTTGAGCAATCCCTTGAGTCAAACTGAGCCTAACCACAGGACACTTTGCACTGTCCAATTAACCTACCAACCGGTACTTTGGACTGTGGGAGGAAACCAGAACATCCAGAAGAAACCCACATGGCCCCAGGGAGAATGGAATGTGCAAACTCCTTACAGGCGGTTGTGGGAATTGAACCCGGGTCACCTGTACTGTAAAGCGTTGTGCTAGTCATTATGCTACCATGCTGTCCCAAAGTATCATTGTGTGTGTGCCTTCGGGCTTCTGTATCTCCTTCCTGATGGTAGCAATGAGAAGAGGGCATGTCCTGGGTGATGAGGGTCCTCAATGATGGATGCTGCCTTTTTGAGGCATCACTCCTTGAAGGTGTCCTGGATGCTACAGAAGATAATGCCCATGATGGAGATGACTGAGTTGATGGATTTCTGAAGTGTCTTTCGATCTTGTGCATTAGGCCCCCCCAACCCCTCCCCCCCATTACCAGACAATGCAGCCAGTTAGAATGCTCTCCACTATACATCTGTAGAAACTTGAGAGAGACTTCCACATCTCCTCAAGCTCCTAATGTGGTAGTGGTGAAACTAAGATGAAATCCCCTGCTCATCGTTCTGTGGTGCCATGGGATATTTAATGTCCAGAGCAAAAGGGGTCTTCAATTAATGTCTTACTTTTGATCACTCCGGTACTGCATTGAAGTGGTAGCCTTTGTCTTGTGTCCAAGTCACCGGGTCAACAGCCCAAAAATTATTATCCCCAAACAACTGCTAAACATCCACAGAATTATCAAGTTTACAACCAAAGGTTTATCTTTGAGCAGTATTACAGGAGGGGATAGACGCTTTGAAGGAAAGAGATAATCTGTATAGAGTGACTAGTCGATCCTGCAAAATGGCGATGGCTGTGTTGGTGGAGGTGCTTGCGATGGGTGGGCGAATCTTTTGGCAAAAGTGGTGCTAACCTTAAATTACCAAGTGAATATATAAAAACTGACTTTGGTGCGTTTCAGTAAATGTCAGCTGAAGCGGTGCCAAGCCTTTGACAGGGAGCGCATTGTTTTCTAATCACAGTGTCTCCTGATCGTTTGAATGTCGCTGATTCATACAGCCCAACACGTAGGGCCTTCAGCTGAAATGTGTTTCAAGAAAAGCCCAGTATAGAGCAACAATTCACAGAATGGCTAAAGGACGTCTCCATAAAGCAATCAAGCACAGAGGGCCTTCAACAGACTGAATGCTCTTTGTGCGGAGTGAGATGCCAGAGCCACTGGAGAAAAGAATGGCAGGAAAAATCATTTTATCTATGCAAATACAAGCACTGGCTGACTGGCTGAATATGTTAGTGTCCTCATTATGGAGATGGGGACTTGAGTCTTGACTTGTAGGCGGTGACAAGCCCATATGCTGCCTTTGTGTTCTCACTGATATTGTACGTGGAATAAACCGGCACATCACAAGAGATTTTCTCAGGTTCAAAATAGACAAATAGCAAATTCATTTATATTTTGCTGCACTCAGCCAATGACGTCTTGGTTGTTCCTGCATTTTGTAAAGTTCGACTGACCGAACTTGCTTTAAAATGGCATCGAGCGTTTAAAAAATTTTAAACAAATTGGCTTTATTTTACCGACCCGATGTGAAGTGTGCTTCTGCGACCCTGTACTTTGAATTTTATTTCATAAGACCATAAGTTTAAGGGGAACATGAGGGGAAACTTCTTCATTCAGAGGGTGGTGAGAGCGTGGAACGAGCTGCCAGGACAAGTGCTGCGTGCGAGCTCAATTTCAAAGTTCGAGAGAATTTTCGATAGGTACATAGAAAGTATGGGTATGGAGGGCTATGATCCTGGTGCAGGTCAATGGGAGTAGGCAGTTTAAATGATCCAACACAGACAAGACAGGCCGAAGGACCTGTTTCTGTGCTGTACTTTTCTATGACTCTGTGTCTAAGGTCATAAGATATTCAAACAGAATTAGGCCATGTGGCCCATCGAGTCTGCTCAGCCATTCCATCATGGCTGATTTATTATCCCTCCCAACCCCATTCTCCTGCCTCCTCCCCATAACCTTTGACATCCTGAATAATCAAGAATGCGTCAGCCTCCGGCTTCAATATATCTGAAGATTTGGCCTACACTGCCATCTGTGGCAATGAATTCCACAAATTCACCACACATTGGCTAAAGAATTTCCTCCTCATCTCTGTTCTAAATGTAAGCACCACAGTTCTGAGGCTGTGCCCTCTGCTCCTAGACTCACCATCCATTAGCAACATCCTCTCCACATCCACTTTATTCAGACCTTTCAGAATTCGATAGATTGCAAGGAAATCCCTTCTCATTCTTCTAAACTCAAGTGAGTACAGGCCCAGAGCTATCAAACACTCCTCAAATGTTTATTTTGGTTGCAATACAGCTCAGAACAGGCCCTTCGAGCCCTTCGAGCCATGTCACCCTGCACTCCCCAGATTTAATCGTTACCTAATCACAGGGCAATTTACAATGACCAATTAATCTACCAACTGGTACGTTCTTGGACTGTGGGAGGAAAACAGAGCACCCGGAGGAAACCCAAGCAGTCAGGGGAGAACGCACAAATTTCTTACAGGCAGTGGCGGGAATTGAACCCAGGTCACTGGTCAACTCCTTGTGCTAACCACTATGCTACTGTGCCATCCCAAAGTATTAACCCTTTCATTCCTGGGATTAATATCACAAACCTCCTCTGGACCCTCTCAAGTGTCAGCTCTGTTCTAAAGGGATAACCTTGTATCCTACAGCTGTGCCCTTTAGTCCTAGATTCCCCCACCATTGGAAACATCTTTTCCATGTCCACTCTATCTAGGCTTTTCAATATTCAATAAGTTTCAATGCATTAGAGTTGCATTAGGATGATTTCTTGAAATACATGCACCCTTTCCCTTCTTTATCTCATCTCCCAGCCTGTCCTAAATGCCTCTTGACTGACCATTCACAAAATGCTGGAGGAACTCAGAAAGCCAGGCAGCATCTATGGAAAAAGGTACTGTCGACGATTCGGGCTGAGACACCGGCAGGAGTTAACTCATCGTTAACCTTTTTTTTTCACTGGGATAGAAGAATGCTCAAATGACGGGCCTGCTCATGGTCTCATTTACACTAGATTTACGTTATGAATTAAAACCTGTTATAAAGCTGTCTTGACATGAGCAAAATGGGGAGAATATCATGAATCAATTCAAATTATTGAGGTGATATGCCAGAAGTTGTACTCTTATTCCTCGTCTGTGAGCACTTTGCAAAGCTGAGCAATACTCAAAATGTCCTAAAGAAGAATCATGGCCCAAAACTATGGACTGTCTGACCTGCTGAGTTCCTCCAGCATTTTGTGTGTGTTGTTTTGGATTTCCAGCATCTGCAGGTGTTCTCAGTTTTACGATTTACTCACACTAAGTTTTACTAAAGCTTCGAGATGCAGGCTGGCACTTTAAAATAAAAATAGAAAATGCTGAAAATACTGAGAAATCAGTCAGCACCTGTGGAAGTGTTTCACTTCGAAGACCTCTGAAATGTCGGCCAGTTTTCTTTCTACCGATGCTGCCCGAACTCTCGGTTTTTCCAGCATTTCCTGTTTTTATTTCAGGTTCACAGCATCTGCACTTTTTCTTTCGATTTTCATTCACTGGCATTGAAAGTATTTTATTTTTCAGTGAATGTGTGTATGTCAGTGCTGGAAGTAGTTCCTGGTCAGCTATAGTTATTGTGTCACTTTGCAGGCTGGGGACCACCACAAGGAGGAGGTCCTCTCGCTAGTGCCATCTTGTTGAACTTTTTCTCTGTACCAGCTCCTAAAATTAATCCACAAATCTCTCTTCACTCAGCCTGAAAAATAGCATGATGCAAGTTTTAGAGAAACAACCCCTACTGCCTAATTACAACATACCCTACTCCAGCTCAGCTGGTCTTGTGTCCACATCCCTTACCTGTTTACAGAAACTGTCATTAAAACAAAATTAGGAGATTTGCTTTCTCTGACGCAGACCAATTTTGGCTGAAGGAGTCTTCCAGCAGCAGACAGAAGAGACTTTCATTCCATCAGACTGGGCAGGGATCAAACCCAGGCCATAGAAATGAAAAGGCAGTGTGTTATCACACTGTGGATTCTTATTTTCGTTGTCTTAGTCACTCCGCAAAACAAGGCAGTCAACGGGTTTCAACTTCCCAGTTCCTGGTTGTTTCCCTGATTAGTAGAAACTTCAAGAGCTTCTTCTGTCAGAGAAAAAAAGGCTTGAACAAAGCAAGTATTTCACTTAAACCCAACTGCATTGAGTGTAAATTCACTATCAAAAAGGATTTGTCCATTGGATTCTTGAACTATATTAAACAAATTTCAATGTAATTATCCTTGGCAATACTTCCTCAGGGTCAAGGTTATAAATTACAGTGGGTATCAAGTTTTATTGCTGAGATCATATAATCTTTTCAGGTGCCTTTTAAACAACTTAATGTATAGTTTGGTAAGATTTTAACTGTGCAAAGTAAAGAACATTGATTAAAAAGTAAAGTTCCTGCAGATGCAGTATGCTCCTCATCAGTGTGGACATATACCATGTGAGTTGCCTCTAATTCCTTGGTGTGCGACTTGCCACGGGGAACATGTCAAACGTGAGTTAAGGTTTTGCTCTCCTCTGTGACCTTTACAGACACTGGTGGCAAGGGAGCTCCGGACAGACATCTAATCAGCTATTGGTCCACTGGGAAATGTAATGTGACCTCTAATGATTTATGTGATTCTCTTGCGATTGATGTGCTCTGTGCCTAGGGACAGATTAGATTGTTTAAATGGTGGTTTTGCCATTAGTTTAGGCACAGGTTAAAGGTGATCAATAACAAGGACCGTACATTCAATTGATCACTGCTCAGTCCCTGCTTCCTCCCATGGTGCCTTACAATTTCCTGACACATACCAATTAAAGTTCTAATGATTATTCTGATAATTAGCCAATAATTAATTGCCAAAGACATTGATCTGTAAACAAGATTAATTGGTGTGTAATTTAGAATACCTTAAATGTATGTACTTCCCAATGAAAACAATGGCAGAATAATTTTTTACAGGTTTCAGGTTATAAGGAATAGATTTCTACATTATTTTACTTCATCAACTGGAAGCAAGAATGCACTTTCCAGAATTAACAAACAAAAAAGTCATTCCATGTTAATGCAACAGCATAAAACCATTCAACAGTGACAACTTCTTTTGATAGAGTTCCTATATCATTAATAGACGGGTGCCTCAACTGTCTCAGCAGCAGGATAATTAAAAGAAAGGACATTGATTAAGGGAAGAAATAACAGGGGAGGTAACCAAGGGTTTGCTCAAACATGTGCATTTTAATAAACATTTTGAGGAAAAGCTCAAAATTCAAAGTAAATTTATTATCGAAGTACATGTATGTCACCATACACAACCCTGAGATTTGCTTTCTTGAGGGCAAACTCAGTAAATCCAAAACCCATTATAAAATCGTTGACAAAGACTGCACCCAACAGGATGGATATGCAAAAAGACAACAAACTAAAAATACAGGAGAAAAAAGAGAAATAATAATAATAATAATAAATAAATAAGCAATAAATATTGAGAACATGAGAGGAAGAGTCCTTGAAAGTGAGTCCATAGATTGCATAAACAGTTCAGTGTTGGGGCATGTGAAGTTGAATGAAGTTGTCCCACTGGTTCAAGAGCCTGATGATTGATGGGTAATAACTGTTGCCGAACCTGGTGGGTGAGTGCTGGGGGTGTGTGTGTGGGGGGGGGGGGGGGGGGGAGGAATTCTGAAGCCTGTGATCTGTGGGCCACATCCATTCAGGAATACACTAATGGCCACTTTATTAGGTACACCTGTCCAACTGCTCATTAATACAAGTATCTAATCAGCCAATCATGTGGCAGCAACTCAATGCATGAAAGCATAGAGACATAATCAAGAACTTCAGTTGCTCAGACCACACATCAATATTTTGGGCTGACAATTCTTAATTTAAGTTACATATAATTTTCAAATGCCTAATTCTTCACAACAACACTCCAGACACCCTCGACTGAATGCTAATCATTATTGTCTCTCCGGATGCATTCATGCATATGCAGGTATCTCGAGTGAATGTGCGTTTCCTGGTTTGCAATCAACCCCAGTCTGTAGGTCCCGGAAGACCATTGTTTTAAGCAGTATTTTAAATTCAGTCTGCAACCCACATTCAAATCTGAAGACTGGTTGCTGTTGAAATTAATATTTGCTCTATACCCTAACTCCAGAATACACCCCAACAAATGGCATTGACAGAAACCAACCCGGACATTGGTGAGCAGGTTATTATTGAATAAGTGTAGCTTAGTGGTTCTGTCATTGGCAGCTTCCAGCACTTTGCTGAAGGCCAAGAGTGGACTGACTGTCAATAAATAGATGGGAAATATCCCGCCGCTTTGAAGGGGACATACCTGTCGTGAACCCTTCCGACCAGTGAGGGGCGCTAGGTAGCGGCAGGTCTGGATGCACCTGAGTGTAATTCTATTTGAGTTTATTAGAGTTGCATAATGACTAGTTATATCATTAAGCTGTCACTGTGTTTTCCATGATACTCGTTATGTGAATACGATTTCCTTATGCTTCTCATTCTTAAGTGATTAGTTTTAGATTTTGATCTTTTTATATTATATTTAAGGTGATTCTGGACCGGTGCTCATCGTTGAGTCCTGGATTCGAGTTCTGTGTAAACTACAGTTCAGTGTGCTCAAATCCTGAGTAAGTGAGTTCTTAGTTTGATTATTTCCTGTATTACTTGTTAATTCTTCCTCTCAAGTCCTGAGTTTACTCTACACCTGGATCCACTCATCTGAAGATCATTAAAATACCTGAAGTATTTGCATTATTTGGTAGACGCAAGTGTAACTGTGCTTTAATAGGTTGGCCAGAGGTGCAGCTAGTTTTGGAGCCCAGATCTTTAATATTATTCTTATATATTATGGTGTTGTAGCTTTTGTTGAATCCTTATTAAGACTAAAAGCAAATCAAATTGGCTGAAGTCTTGCTTCTTTGATGTTGGTGATCTCAGGAATATGGTGGGACAGATCATTCACTTGGCCTTTCTAGCTGACTGTTTATGAATGCTTCAGGCTTTAGCACTTCTACGCTGGGCCCTACCATTCTTGATAATGGGAGTGTTCTTGGTGGCACCTGTTACTGTTAGCTGGTGATTTGACCACCAGCATTCATGATAAGATGGGCCAGGACTGCAGGGCTTTGATCACTTCACTATGTTACATGGTACTTTTGCTGCTAGCATACGCTTTGTATCATGGTATCTCCATTCAGACGATGCCTGATTCAGCTCCCAGTGCGCCACTTGAATCAGAGCTGAGGCTCCCTGTGTCGTTGCTACTTTCAGTGTCACTTCCAAATGCTGCCTAACATGGAGTAGTTTTAGCTGAGTCTGGAGAATAGGAGGAATTGGGGGGATGTCTCCTTGTCCATTTTTGAACCAATGGACAAGACTTCATGGAGCCCGAAGTCAATGCTAAGACTACCACCACCCTCCTGGGACAGGCCTGCCTTGCTGGTGGGAAAGAATGTACCAGCGGTTTGTCTGTGAGCTTCGAATGCAGAAGATGAACTGTATCAGGCTACAAATTTAGGTACATCTTAGGAGATGTTTCTGAGGTGGGCTTTACAGGTGAACAAGGCTAGTACTGACTTTTCAGTGTCAGAATTCGGGGATGATACTGGATTAGTCCTGATGAAGGGTCTCGGCCCGAAACGTCGACTGTGCTTCTTCCTATAGATGCTGCCTGGCCTGCTGCGTTACACCAGCATTGTCTGTGTGTTGTATGATACTGGGTGGTCTCTTTCTCTTAAATATAATGATTACAGCAAAACTGAGTGGCTTAATTACTTCAGTTGAGTATTTAAGATTAAATCTCCAGAGTCATGTGCAGGCCGAGCATGTGATCAAACACTGTATAGGCTATGTAATCTATAGTCCAAAAGCCCATTTTTGTAATCAGTTGAAGACCACCATTGATCATTATATCTACCTGCCCATCAGGAGGAAGCAGAGTGTCTTATTAGTAACCCTCTATGGTTTATGTTGTAAAGGTACTCACAAAATGTTGTTAAAGTTCAGGATTTTTTTTACCCAGGGATATTAAGAGGGCAGTAAAACATTTTTCAAATGACTTGGAGAAGAATTTGGATGTAATGGTGCTACCCTACACCTGAAATACCTGCCCTTCAAAGTGCTAGAAAGCTTTCATCTGGAAGGAGTGGCAAAGAAAAGTTGCCAAGCAGTTGCAGTGCACCTAAATTAGGAGCACACTGCGGAGGGTGTGGATGCGTGGACCGCTGGATAAGTGGACATTGAGAGGAAAGTTTGTCTGAAGATCAAAGCTCTAAAGGTTAGCTTTATTTGTCACATGTACATTGAGATATTCAGCGAAATGTGCCACTTGCATCAAATCAAGTCAGCGAGGACTGCACTGGGCAGACTGCAAGTGTCGCCACGCTTCCAGTGCCAACATAGCATGTCCACAACTCTCTAATCCCAACCTTACATCCTTGGAATATGGGAGGAAACCTGAGCACACAGTGGAAACCCACGCAGTCACAGGGAGAACATACAGGCGACAGCAGGAATCGAACCCTAAACTTACCACTGGTTTTGCAAAGCATTGCGCTAACCACTACGTTACCATGCCACCCATAAAGTGGAACTTGAAAACATAATGGTAAATATAGAAGAAAAAGAAAGCCCTTAACTCCGAGTGGCGTCATCAGGATGCCGTCGTGACGGTGTTTGTTTTAGCAGGCTTTCTTATTTTTACAAGGCCGAGTTGCTAGCTCAACGCTCAACCCAGCACGGATGGAAAGCGTGCAAGGGAGCCAGCTGGATTCGAACTCGGGAGCCTTCGCTCTGAAGTCCGGCACTGAAGCCATTACACCACCAGCCGGCCAATGGTAAATATGTGAGTGAAGAATAGCGAAGATAATATTAGATAATAGTTGAAATTTCTCTTCTCTGCATCATTGCATGGAACATTAGTTAGTTGGCTCATAGGCTACCGACAACAGCTTGCCAGAGTCCTCTGTCCTGGGTGAGTCTTTCAAATTGTCCCAGGGGTAGCCCATTTTCCTGGTGTCAGCTTCAAGGTCATAGTCAAGGTGAGCACCAAATTTCTTGGCGTTTACCTGGCGGAGAATCTCACCTGGTCCCTCAACAACAGCTCCATAGCAAAGAAAGCCCAGCAGTGTCTCTACTTTCTTCGAAGGCTGAGGAACGTCCATCTCCCACCCCCCATCCTCATCACATTCTACAGGGGTTGTATTAAGAGCATCCTGAGCAGCTGCATCACTGCCCGGTTCGGAAATTGCACCATCTCGGATCGCAAGACCCTGCAGCGGATAGTGAGGTCAGCTGAGAAGATCATCGGGGTCTCTCTTCCCGCCATTACAGACATTTACACTACACGCTGCATCCGCAAAGCAAACAGCATTATGAAGGACCCCACACACCCCTCATACAAATTCTTCTCCCTCCTGCTGTCTGGGAAAAGGCACCGGAGCTTTCGGGCTCTCACGACCAGACTATGTAACAGTTTCTTCCCCCAAGCTATCAGACTCCTCAATACCCAGAGCCTGGACTGACACCTTACTGCCCTATTGGATTATTTATTGTGTTGCCTGCACTGTTTTGTGCACTTTATGCAGTCCTGGGTAGGTCTGTAGTCTAGTGGAGCTTTCTCTGTGTTTTTTTATTACGTAGTTCAGTCTAGTTTTTGTACTGTGTCATGTAACACCATGGTCCTGAAAAACGTTGTTTCATTTTTACTATGTACTGTACCAGCAGTTATGGTCGAAATGACAATACAAGTGACTTGACTTGATATTGCTAGGTTTTCTTTAGTTGGCATCTTTTCTGCTTTCCCAGGGATTCTACCTCACTGCTTACTTAGTGATATGAGTATTTGGCTTACACAATGTGTGTCCTATCCACCCCCATCTTCTTTTCACTAATTCTTACACTGCTAGCTGGTGTGCTCTCTGCCATAGATCAGTGTTGATGGTGACTTCTGGCCAGCAGATGTGGAGGATTTTTCTCGCTTAATAAAGGCCTGGTCTATCCTGATGATGGTCTTTGTTGTCCCCCGAGTCTCTGCCCCCTACAGAAGAACCGACTTGGCGTTGGAGCTGGACAGCCTGACCCGAGTGGGCTGTTACATCTCCTTGGAGCAGCAAGTGTTCCTGAGCTGGATGAAGGTTGCCATAGCTTTGCCAATCCTTGTCTGACACCCACATCGCTGCTGCCTGTTGGTCAATGCCATTACCCAGGTAGTGCGAAGGCTTCTACCCCTGCAAGTGGACTTCTCTCAAGAGTGACTGGGTCGATGCAGGTTGAGAACTGTAGTGCTTTCGTTTTCCCTTTGTGGATGTTAAGGCCCACATGCTAATGTGTTTGCCTGGTCTTTTGTTTTTTTCCTTCATATTCTGTGGGCATGGGACAGGAGAGCGACAGTGTATCATCAGTGAAGCCCAGGTCATCCAGTTGTTTCCATAGAGTCTGCTGGATCCCAGTCCTTTTCTGTGTTGTAGATTTCTTTATGATCCAGTCTATGACTGGAAGGACCAGGCAAAGGGACATCAGACACCCTTGTCTGACTTGTGTCTTCACCTGAATGCAGCTGGTGAGCTATCCGCCATGAACTCTGAACTCTTGATCAGTCTGACCATCGTTGCTGGTACTCCATAGTGCTGCAGGAGTCTCCACAGGGACTCTCTGTCTGCACCGTCGAAGTCGTTTCATTATCAACAAGGTTGATGTACAGAGATGAATTCCACTTAAGCTCAACTATAATGTGTAGTGTGGCTAGTTGGTCAGTGCTGTACATGATCTGTTCTTGTGGAAGCCTGCTTCTTCATCTCTTAGCTTAGCAGCTACAGCATCCTTCATCCTCTCTGGTATTATCCTGTAGAAGACTTTGATTAGGACTGACAAGAGTGTGATGCCTCTGTAGTTGGAGCAGTGGCTAAGGTCTTACTCCTTTAGAATCTTGACAAGATCGCCCTCTTTCCCGTCTGTTGGTACTGGCTCTTCTTCCCAGATCTTCTCAAACAGAAGGTACAGCACCCCTACTGTAGCGTGCAGGTCTGCCTTGAAAACTTCTTCAGGAATGTTTTCGGGACCAACAGCTTTACCAACCTTGAGCAGGTTTATTGCTCTCCTGATCTCCTCTCTGGTAGGCTTGCCACAGTTTATAGGCAGTTCACATTGGCTGGAGGGACGTCAGCTGGGTTTTGACGTGCAGATCTGTTCAGCAGATCTTCAAAGTGTTCAGCCCACCTGCTGCTCTGTTACCACTATGGCCCTTCCATCCCTGCCCTTGACTGGTCTCTCTGATTACTACATCTTGGTGGTGTCATACAGTTTCCTCCAGTTGCCACACCCAGCTGCTTGCTCTGTTCTTCTGCCAGGCCATCTATATAACTGCACTTCTCTGCTTCAGCACTCTTCTTCGCTGCCCTGTGAGCCTCTGCATGCTCTTCCTGTGCTTTTGCCTTTCCTGCTCTAGTCCTGCTGTTATTCACGACTGCTTTCTCCTGCCTCCTCACCTCGAACTTGCGCAACGTTTCAGCTGACATCCGTTCTTCCTTCTGGTTCATTTTGGCAGCTAGTACCTTTTGACATGTCGAGACTGGCATCTCCTTAACTTTCTGCCATTCATTGTGTAGATCCTATTCCTCCTGCACTTCCTGTAGCATTTGGAACTTGCTGCGGAGGACCAACATGGTGGTTACTTGGGTCTACGTGTCTCTCAGAAGGTTGATATTGAATTTCTACCTCATTGCTGCTGATTCCACCCAATTCTTCTTAGTTTGCGTTTTAGCTTCGCAGCCAAGAGGCGAGGCTCAGATGTGATATCTTCTCCTCTCCTCACTCTGACATCTTGAAGTGACCTCCTGAATTTCTTGGACATACAGATGTGGTCTATTCGGTTCTCTAGCATGTTGATCCGGCGACACCCAGGTGTTTGTGTGAATTCTTTTATGGGGGAAGAGGCTGCCTCCAATGACCATGTAATTCAATGCGCTCATATTGGCAAAGCGCTTTCCATTTTCGCTCATCATATCCAGTCCGTGCATTCCCATCACATCTTCATAGCCAGTGTTACCCAATCCTATTTTTGCATTGAAGTCTCCCATGAGAATGTTAATATCTCTCTCAGGATATGCTTCTAGGATGTCCTGTTGTGGTAAGCGTCTTTGGTGTCTTCATTGTTGTTGTTAGTTGTCTCGTAACACTGTACGATATTCATTTTGATCATCTTCTAAAAATGAGGTGGTGGCCACGGCCTTCCCATTCTACCAATGCGTTCTGTGTTACTTTTGGTAGCATGAATGCCACTCCCGGTGTGCGCGGGGCGTCCTCTTCCTCATGTCCTGAATAAAACAGTAGTTCTCCTGTCATCAGCCGCCTCTGCCCAGATCGTGTCCATCTTGTCTCGCTGATGCCGAGCAGGCTGAGATGGCTGTTCTTCATTTTGCTCGCCACTTGCTCTGTCTTTTCGCTTGGAGCATTACTCAACCAGAACTGTCTGGTATAATGCCAACATAGCAATTTTCATGCGCTTTAAGAATCTTGTTGCAAAAAAGCACTTGAATGTGGATCATTACAATATATCACAGTCAGGTCCTCACGCAAAGTCATATACATAACCTTTTATCAGGATACATAGGATAATTCAAGAAAACTAACTGGGAATACTAGTAGCGACTGTACCTATCTGAGAGTAATTATAACATCCTTCTCTGAGAATACACGGAGGTCCTGCCTCCCAACAAGAACATCTATTGTCCTTGCCTGCCTCAGAGAAACTGTACCACAAGGGTTCACCAGCTTATATAAGAACTGGCTTACGGAAATTCAAATTAATACAACTTCCCCCATTTTCTTATTATTTTATTCCCCTGAAATTTTAAAGAATTTTTCAAGATTGTAGTAATAATAATAAGCCTGATCCAGTTTTTGAGTCAGAGTCCGACAGATTGTATTACGACCGATCCATGACTACAAATAGAACAATCCATAATAATCATCTGGATATAATATTACAGGATTAACAAGCAAGAACAGTTTACTTAATAGATATAGCCATTCCAAACGCACACATCATACACCAATATTTATGTAAATCTTCAGAAAGCTACAGTAGGAAACAACACTAGAACAGTCCAAAAGTTCCTAGCAATTGAGAAATGAGTGTGCTTGTCTATGCCTGAACCTCAGGTTTAACCAGCTTAAGCTGAGAAAAAAATAAAAATAATAATAGTAATGTATTTTGTGGTATACACCAATAACTGAACACAGTATATATTTCATTAGTTTAATTATGGATAGTGTTAGAGAGAATATTCAAGGAAATTAAAGAATGATAGTCACTCTATGTAGTGCAATATGATTTTGGTTGGTATAGAAAATGGATGTTTCTGATATACAGAAAACACAGTTAGTGAACAGTTCTCAGGAACAGAATCCTGACATGCCCAGGAACTGCCTGTACTTCCCGCAAAGAATGCAAATAGCTTTAGTGTTCATTGGTGATATTAGAATGTGGATCTGACTGGAGCTAAGTGGCAGGCTGATCACAAATCTGACTGAATGGTGGGTCAGCTTCAAGAGGCAAAATATCAACTTCCGCGTCTAAAGCGCCTAAATCAATTGTACCTTGGCCGTAAATAATTGTAGCATGCTTAACAGAAAATAATTGTGGTACCCCTACCAGCACAGCAATCAGCCAACACAGCAAGACTAGAAATTGAATCTGGGACCTTGTTACTTGCTAATGGCTCAGAGCCATGTTATTCAATGAATTTACCCACTACGCTAGCAGGAGAGCAAAGTAAATAATCTCTAATAGAATAAAAAGAACCGCCAGAATTTCTGTTCATTTATCCGTATTTGGTACTTACCATTTCCAAAACCTTATCCAACAAATTGGTTCAATTGTATTATCTTACATATTTCCCTTTGGATTTCAGTTTAGGAATGAAATAGACAGCAGTAGATGGGGTGGCAAAATCCATATGTGCAAGTGCTTGCCATAACACATTACTTACTGTACTAAGATTTATTAGAATAATTATTATCTAAGATATATGAAATGACACTTTCCAAATTATTCAAAAATAAATATGTATAGGTTATAACATCAATATATTTCAATAATCAGAGTCGTTACCATTTTGTGAATAATTCATTTGCACTGCATTCACCAACTATAATAATGCTTAGTTTACATGAATGCGCCAGGTAAAATTAAATTAACTCCAACCCAAATAAGGACTACAACTATGTTTATATTCCATTAAATTTGATTTACTTGTGTTTTCCAAATGGCTGTGATTATCATACTCTGGATACTGTAGATTTAAATCAATTTAATACAATAATCACGCTAACATAAAGCACAGCAGCACAACTCTTGAAGTAGCAAACAAATTTTTAACTGTTTTCATCAAATGCAATCCTAACAGATGAAGGGAAACTTAATTGGCATCTGGTGACATGATTATAAACAGGACGAGTCCATTTAAAGTGTGACGTTGTTTCTTTTAGACTCTGCAGATGTGCTTATATAATTAAGGCACCTTCCCATGTCATCTTTGCCACCAACTTTTTTGTTTGAAGTGATGCTAAAAATATTGTATCAGCATTGACGAAACTCATCAATAGCACATCAGCTCCAAATGAGATAGGACAGATTGTGGATTTCAGAGGCCAGCTCTCAGAATAATTCCATGCCAAAAGAGAACACACACAAATAAGCTGTTTATGTATGGATGTAACAGCAACATGATATCAGAACCCTCCAGCAAAGAAATCCCTAAGTCTAGATTCTGGCAACTGGAGGACTTTAAGAAGAATGGATTCTGATTGAAATAAGCTGCAGAAAGTTGTGAATGGATTCAGCTCAATTATGGGCACTAACCTCACCAGCATCCAGGACATCTGCAAGAAACAGCGCCTCATAAAGGCGTAATCCATTATTAAGGGACTCCATCACCCAGGACATGCCCTCTTCTCACTGTTACCATCAGGGAGGAGGTACAGGAGCCTGAAGGCTCACACTCAGTGATTCAGGAACCGCTTCTTCCCCTCTGTCATCCGATTTCTGAAGGGACATTGAACCCATGAACTCTACCTCACTACTTTTTTATCCTCACTTTTTGCACTACTTATCTAGTTTAACTACTTTATATTTCGTGTTAATATATATATTTCTGTGTATGTATATATGTTACACTTACTGTAATTTATAGTTTTTATTATGTATTGTAATGTACTGCTGCTACATAACAAATTTCATGACATATACCAGTGATAACATACCTGATTCTGATTCAATTGATGACATGCACCCTGAGAAATGCAGTTTCATTAAACTCTGCTAGTAAATTATCAAAAGAGTCGCAAGATTTTATGCGCATTATGTACTTAAAGGCAATGTAAATTGCCATTCCATTGAGTCAACGTTGTGCTCCATCCGGTTGGTGAATTTAGTTTTATTTCCTCATGGAAGCCAATGTTCTCCCTACTTAGATTGTGTTACTTGTTATTAAAGGGAAAAGACTATTTGATTCAATAGGCTCATCGAGTTATTTAAAGCACTTCTCCTTTTAGTTCCTTAAAGAATTAAGACATTTTATGAACTTAGCTATGGCATCCATACTGGAAAGTAGTAAAATCACTGACTAAATACAGAAAGAGTGAAGTGATAACTGTGATGCATTATGTTGTATTAGTACAAATCTATTCCAGAGCCCCGTGAATATTTCCCCAAGATCTTTTCATTTCTTACCATTCTGGATGTAGCAATAAAGAAGGATACCATTGTTCTACATCCAGCAGCATTGAGTTTGTTTTATTGATCACATATATCAAGGGCTTATCTGCTACTGTTGCAATTACCCCTTTGGATCTGCTGACGGAAAGATCGCAATTTGCATTTAATTACAGTCTTCAATTCTTCTCTCTTCATTTAGATCCATTTTACATCCCATCTATCTGCAGTGCTGCACGAAAGTCTTAGGCACGTACATATAGCTCGGGTGCCGAGGACTTTTGCACAGTGCAGAACTTGCCAGCGTGGAGTAGAGAGCGAGGTTGTAAATCTGGTGGGAGCAAACGATGACGGGAATGGTGAGACCAGACTGCTGCGGGAGGGTTGTGGGACAGGTGGCAGAAGAGGAGTGCCAGGGTCTGGGTGTGGTGTGAGTGCAGACACACCAAGCCCCGAGACACCAGGCAAGGTCATTTGATTCCAAACAATTGGTTTATTAATCACTACAGAATGTCTCTGGCACTTGTCGCTTCCTCCCCGCTCTCTTCCCTTTTCCCCTACCATAATTCCCCTCTCTTCACCCACTTCCCACTCTCAGTTCACAATAGAGACCCTGATATGAATCTGGTTTATCATTACTCACAAAGGTCATGAAATTCGTCTTTTTTGCAGCAGCAGCAGTACAGTGCAATACATAAACTTACTACAGAACTGTGCAAAAGTCTTTGGCACCCTAGATATATATGTGTCCAAATCTTTTGCACAGTACTGTAGATTGTGTTTTTTATGATCCATGTTTTCACATTGTTCCTTTAACCTTAAATATCAGCCCGGTGTATCCTTGTATCTCCATCCTGAATATTTTCTTTTACTTCTGTGACCTTTCGGATAGCAACATTACCAAAACCACAAATAATTCTCAGTATAATCAAACCATCATTCCCCGAATTTACTCTACTGCCAATTGCCTTCAATTACTCTGTGTCAGAAAGGTAAAAAAGTACCCAAATTACCCAGTCTTGTAGCTGTCTTTGGGTCAGCAGCTACCAACCTCTAAACCAGGAGTTCCCAGCCTGAGCTTCATGGACCCCTTGCTTAATGGATTTGGTCCATGGCACTAAAAGGGTTGGGAACTCTTGCTCTAAACTTTAACGCTGTCACAATGTTTGGGAAGGTGCAGACAGACCATCCCCCTCTGCAAATACATGGCCCCTCCATAGAGAGAGTGAAGTGCACCAGGTTCCTTGGAGTTTACAACATGGAGGACCTCAGCTGGTTCCTTAATATCACCTCTCTGAAGAAGAAGGGAGAGCAGCGCCTCCACTTCCTAAGAAGATTGAGGCAAGCAAGGCTCCCCCCCAACCACCATCTTAACTGTGTTTACAGGAACACCATCGAGAGCATCCTGACAAGTTGCATTTCCATCTGGTCTGGGAGCAGTCAATCATTGGACTGGAAATCCGTACAAAGTACTGTGAAAAAAGCTGAGAGGATCATAGGGGTCTCCCTACCATCCATCAGGGACATTTATCAGGAGCGCTGCATACGCTGGGTCCTTAGTATTATTAAGGATCCCACCCACCCATCCAGCATCCTTTTTGACTTTCTACCATCAGGCAGGAGACTCCGATGCATAAAAACAGGAACGGTCAGGATGAGAAACAGTTTCTTCCCCCCAGGGTTCTGAACTCCCAGCTGCATCGTATTCGAAGCGTCACTATTCCGTACCTTACAATATTTAATATTAATGCACTTTAGTTTGTTATTTATGTATGATTCACCTGTAGATTTTTATCCTTACATTCATAAGTTTTTGTGTGTTATGTATAGTACAGTTCTTCACACGGTGGTCTAGAGAAACGTTGTCTCGTTTCCTTATACATATTACATGTTACATACATGTGCGTAGTTAAATGACAATAAACTTGACTAACAAGAGAAATTCTGCAGATGCTGGAAATCCAAGCAGCATACATAAAATGCTGGAGGAACTCTGCAGGCCCGGCAGCATCTACGGAAAAAATGGATAATAAACCTCACTTGTCTCTTGTCCATTCTAAGACGTGGTTCCCGTTCCTAACTTTCACTCATCCAAACACACTAACTCAAAAAAGAGACATTAAATATTGAAAGGAAATCTACATAATATTTCCTTGTAACATAAAACCTGTTTACATGCAAAAACAGTACTTCTGGCTCATAATCTGAAGTCACACTAATGGAACATAGCAGGAGCGGTTCTGGGCAAAGACTTGGAACTTCGGGTAGAAATTTTCCTAGTATTGTTTAGAACCCTTCCAATTAACAACCACCTGATTTCCCCCCTCCTCTTTTCTCATGAAGACAATTTTCATACTGCTGAGTCCCAAACCACAATAGCTTAGGAATCACATATTAGCATGTGAACACTTGACACATGACATTTCCCTATTTTAATGCAGCCATTAACCTGCTAATTTTAAATGGGTCAACAGACCTACTAAAAGACCAGTCTGAAAAATGACATGAGAATGCTTTAAATATTCATTTGCTGATATCATTAAAGCAATTTCCACACTCTGGTTCAAAAAATTTGTTAAAAATCCTGAGTATGGTCTTAAAATATAAATAGAAGTACTGAGTGAAAAGTCTCCTAATGTTAATGGTGACCACCTTATTATCTATTAGAAGTTCCTTTTTTTTAATTTTCATGTTTACTGATTAAAACAATCTGCCCTAGAAGGAAAGGAATGGTGTTGGGTTGAATAGATAACTTTTCCTCTTCTTTAATGCAGGAAAAATACACCAGATTTAAACTCAAGTAAACAATTTGGGCAACAAACTTAAATAAGCTCTTCTCAGGCTTCCAGCTGGGTACAGGTCTCGATTTTAATCGACGTTTCGATAACAAACTCTACCATCTTCATCAGGGATTTTGCCTGGGCACGTCCAGTTTGGTGGTATTTATACCCCAGTCGTTCATCCCCCCTGATTGGTTAGTCCGCAACCAATCAGGTTTCTGTTGTCCCACCTCGTTTACAGTCGAATTCCAGCTCTTACTTAGAGTGAGGCCTTCGTCCTTGTTAAAATTCTTTTCCTCTAGCTTCATTTCAATAGCTTCCTTCACAGGCAGTCCCAAGAGCCATTGGGACAGCGCGGTAGTCAAAGTCAATCCTCTGGTCACTGCGAATGCAATGTTTCTCCGGGTAACCCAAACGGACGCACCTCCTGTGCTCCTTGATGTGGGTTTCCACCGTGTGTCCCGTCTGGCTGATACACGCTGCTCCACATTCACAGGGAATCCTGCAAACGACAGCCATCCTGAGTCCCGGGTCATCTTTGACCCCCACAAGCTGTGATCTGAGCTTTCTTACGGGTTTGTGGATGGTAGTAATCCAGTATTTCTTCAGGATCCTGGCAATCCTTCCAGAAACCATGGAAACATGGGGAAGACAGGCGGTAGTGATGGGTTCCTCCTCAGTGTTAGGCTTCAGGGTTTTTCCTTCGACCTTTTTAAGAGCCCAGTTGATTTCGTTCACCTTGTAGCCACACTGCATCGTTCCATAATGGGAACACAATACATCTACAGAAAGGCAACAACCACCAACAGCATCTGTGATTGTATCTTTAACTGTATCAGAGTTACACCATGGCCATCTGAGCAAAGGATGATTTTACAAGGATGTTGCCAGGACTTGAGGGCCTGAGTTATAGGGAATGGTTGAACAGGTGAGGACTTCATTCCCTGGAGCTCAAGAGAACAAAGGGAGAATTAATAGAGGGCTTTAGATAGAGTAAATGCAGACAGACTTTTTTCCACTGAGGCTGGGTGAGTCTAGGACCAGAGGTCACAGGTTAAAGGTGATAGATGACTTTTATAAGGGGGACCTGAGGGTCCTTCGCTCAGAGGGTGGTGATTGCTGCTGGCAGAAGTGGTAGATGACGGGTTCGATTGCAGCATTTAAGTGAAGTTAGGTATCAAGTAGGTATAAAGTTGAGAGTGGTATGGAGAGTTATAGTCCAGGTGCGGGTTGATAGAACTAGACAGGATTACAGTTCCTAAAGGGCCAGTGATGCACCATCAATAACTCACTCTGAGACATAAGAAGCGAGATATCGGCTTTTATTGACTGGAAGAATGAACAACACTACATCCTGGAGAATGAGGCCAGGCTCAGGCCTCAATCGCCTTTATACAGGGGTCTGTGGGAGGAGCCACAGGAGCTGTCAGCAGGGGGTCTGTGGGAGGAGCCACAGGAGCTGTCAGCAGGGGTCTGTGGGAGGAGCCACAGGAGCTGTCAGCAGGGGTCTGTGGGAGGAGCCACAGGAGCTGTCAGCAGGGGTCTGTGGGAGGAGCCACAGGAGCTGTCAGCAGGGGTCTGTGGGAGGAGCCACAGGAGCAGTCAGCGGGGGTCTGTGGGAGGAGCCACAGGAGCTGTCAGCAGGGGTCTGTGGGAGGAGCCACAGGAGCTGTCAGCAGGGGTCTGTGGGAGGAGCCACAGGAGCTGTCAGCGGGGGTCTGTGGGAGGAGCCACAGGAGCTGTCAGCGGGGGTCTGTGGGAGGAGCCACAGGAGCTGTCAGCAGGGGTCTGTGGGAGGAGCCACAGGAGCTGTCAGCAGGGGTCTGTGGGAGGAGCCACAGGAGCTGTCAGCGGGGGTCTGTGGGAGGAGCCACAGGAGCTGTCAGCGGGGGTCTGTGGGAGGAGCCACAGGAGCTGTCAGCAGGGGTCTGTGGGAGGAGCCACAGGAGCAGTCAGCAGGGGTCTGTGGGAGGAGTCACAGGAGCTGTCAGCAGGGGCTGTGGGAGGAGCCACAGGAGCTGTCAGCAGGGGTCTGTGGGAGGAGCCACAGGAGCTGTCAGCAGGGGTCTGTGGGAGGAGCCACAGGAGCAGTCAGCAGGGGTCTGTGGGAGGAGCCACAGGAGCAGTCAGCAGGGGTCTGTGGGAGGGGCCACAGGAGCAGTCCAGACAGGTATATGTAGTTCACCACAGCCAGTAAAGCATCTAATGTAAGGGGAGCCATCAGCAGCTCTGACCCCTTAAGGTAACTAGCCCTCAGGAGACAGGAGGTCTCCCTGAGTATCTGTGTGACGGTATCGGGTTTGCTGTCTGTGAAGTTATGAACTCAAATGAAAATCTTATCGCCTATCCAATATAGGAAGCTATGGGAGTTATACTGTAGCCACCTATTCTTCAAAGACTCCCCTGTTTATCCTTCAAGGTGAATTTAGCTGCCGATACCCACTATTTGAGCAGTGGTGGGCCCCCCGTCCCTACCAAGGAGTAGATACTTGACTTCCAGCTAGTAAAGTAGTTTAAACGTAGTCATTGACTTTTAGTGATACACGTTTAAAATTATTTATTGACACACTATGTGGAATAGGCCATTCTGGCCCCCTGTTGCACTGTCCAGCAATACCCGATTTTAATTCATGGGCCAATTTACAATGACCAATCCACCTACCAACCTGTAAGGAGTTTGTACGTTCTCCCCGTGACCGCGTAGGTTTCCTCCCACAGTCCAAAGGCTATTACTTGCACTTTACATCAAGAGTCGAAGACTGGTTCTTGCTTATGACAAGAAGCTGAGCAAGGAATATTGGTCAGGAGTTTAACTTAAAGCAACTCTTTGTCCACTGGAAGAGTCAGCTGCTGAGTTAGAAAACTGAGCTTGGCAAAATGGCCCCCTGAGCCCTGGAAAGTGAAGATCCATCACTTCTGACAGATGTTGCAGCAACTATCTGATCCCAATATCACCCAGTCCCTAGTCTTTCTCCAAGATTGCTGTCAGGCCTATACTGATTATGTTCAGCCAAAACTCTGACAAGTAAGTGCATGTGCTTTCTGATCAAGAAATGCACTGAACGTGCGACATGATGTGCACTTTGGGGAAGGACAAGGTGAGCAAACCCTCCAACCTGACTTTGCGGCGTAATGCACCTCAGATACAGAAATAATCAGTTGAAGGTAAGATAAAGATTTGCTTCATTTGTCACATATACATCGAAACATACAGCGATGTGCAGCATTTGTCTCCAAGCATATCAGATTTTTTTCCGCCCTGCCCACAACCTACATATTTAAGCCTGGCCTAATCACAGGTCAATTTACTGTGACCAACTCACCTACCAAACAGTGCGCCTTTGGGGCGTGGGAGGAAATCGGAGCACCTGGAGAAAATGCACGCAGTTCACGGTCGGGCATACAAGCTCCTTACAAAGAGCGTCAGAGTTTAACGAAATTGAAGGGAGACTGGAGAACCCGGGGGAAATCCATGCGGCCACGGGGAGAACGTGCAAACCGCGATGGAAATCGAACCCCTGATCTTAAAGCTGGTGCTGTAAAGTGGCTACACTGCCACCCTGTTCCTAGCGGGACACAGTAACAGTGGTACAGTTGAGGAACATTTTCCTGGACTATCAGAAGCAGGATAAAGATAACTTGGGTGCAAAATAAAGGAGTACAACTGAATACTGAATGAACATTGGTAGAATTTTTGTAGGCACTATTTCAGCTTCAATTGCACAGGCCAGACAGTTTGAGCTTTAAGGTTGAGTGTTTTCCGTTCCTAACTTTCATCACATCTTCTGTTCCCACAAATATTTTGAAAAGTAAAAAGTGAAACATTTATACCCATTAGGAATCCTTGAAGGCTTCAGTCTGTACTTTATCAAAAAATACGGCATGCACACTTCAAGCAGCCATAAGCTTGCCAACACATTTCTTTGAATATAAAGCTGCAAACAGAGCTTAAATTCCTTTGGTTTGGAGAATAAAATCAGAATGTATCAGGGCAGTGTGTTGACGGGAAAATGGTACTTAGGACCTGAAGCAGAATGTGAAGTGTCCTTTGTATATTCCAGCAGCTTCCTGTATTCAGTCTGGAGATTTGCCAAATTCCTCTGCACCCACGATCTTCATTAACCATGTCAGTCATTTTCCTCCAATCCCAAGGAGTAATTCAAGGGCAGCTTCGTGCTTTTCAGTTCTGCTTGTATGTGTGTATTCATTAAATAAAGTCGATTAACTGGTCCTTTAAACAGCCTAGTACAGTTCTGGCACCACTAATTAATTGGAAAAGAGCTTTTTGAGCTTCTGAACTGATTTTTTATGTACAAAGACTTGTTAGGTTTCCTGCACAACTGCCCTTCATCTCCCAGGGCTGGGGGTGGGGGGTGGGGGGGTGGTGGGGAAGAAATATCAGACAAGTTGAGCATTCTGATCAATGAGTAGTTATGTAGTGGGAGTGGGGGAGGAACCCAAGTCAAGTGACCATGGTGGTGGTTCTTCTTCCTTCCCTCCATTCAAAGTCTCCACCCGACCCAACCACTGGGAATGTTTGTCAGTGTTTACTCAATGTTTAGCTCCATTCGTAATTCCTCCATTAGTGAAGCAATCCACGTTCGCATGGAGCAAGACCTGGAAGTTCAGGCATGGATTGATGAATGGCAGGTCGTGCTTGCTTGTTCACCAGTGTTAGGGAATTACCATTCCAGCAAGTACCAGCCAAACTTCCATTTGGTACACAATGTTATTACAATTGCCAGATACCATACTATCAATATCCTGAGGGTCCATTGTACCAGATATGGGCTTCATCAGGGACAAACCATTTTCCTTGATTGGTGCTTCATCCACTCTCTTAAAGATTCATTCCTTTCTCCGCTAGCGTTCCATGATGGCACCAGTCTACAATACTCATCACAGCAGCTCGTCAAAGCCTCTTCAAAAGCTCCGGCTGAATTTGTGATTTCTCCTTGAAGGACAAGGGCAGGAGGCATGAGGGAACGTCTGCAGCCATCTGATTCATGGACTATCCTGGCTTGGAAAAGTACAGCCGTGCCTTAGCTGTCACTGAGTGTGAGTTTTGGAGCTCCTTGACAGCATTGAAGAATACTGCCACCGTCAGGATGCAGGGAGGCAGATTGGCATCACGTCCTCAGGGGCAATTAGGGATGGAACAAATCCTGTCTTTCCTATGGTTGCCCACATCCTATAAGTGAAAATAGAATTATCTGATGAGACCTACATGCCATGTCTTCAGACGTATGTGAAGAATGGTTTGATCTATAAATACCGAGGTTCCCTGAACCATTTTTAGGCAAAAGTTACATCTGGAAAGAAAAGCAGGTTATGTGATACTGTTCCACTTCCGCCACTTAATCCAAAAAATTTTGCACTTGTGGGCCATTACCTTTTGGGATTTTAAGTGTGCTGGACCAAGGTGCCTTGTGTTTAATTCCTCTTTTATGACTTTTCTGATGTTCGCTATTGTCATAGTTCAATAACAGATACCATTCTACACTGAAAGATCCTAGAACACCACAGGAATGTGTGTCATTAGCATACTCATGAAAAAAGCACTATTTCAAAGCATGATAAAGATATTTTGAAATACTTCATGATTAAAGTGATACATGAAACATGCCTTGAATTAATGACTTGCTTTTAGGAATATATTTTGCGATTTAGAGGATTCTAAATTACTTTCTGAGTAAGGCTGTCTTCGCAGAAAGTATTATTTTCAAGATTACAAATGTGAAAAAGTGATGCTTTCTGATAATTACAAATTGATTTAAACTGCGAGCGAAAGAAAACGGAGAGGTTATATGGAAATTTTGTTTTACACAGCAAGTCGTTTATGATCTGGAGTAGTGTTGGAAGGAGCAGCAACAGTAACGTTCAAAAGGGAATTGGATACACACTTGGGAAAGGAAAATATTGGGCGCCAAGAGAAAAGAACAAGGGTGTGGGTCTGATTCCAACGGCTCTTTCAGCTGGCGTTGGTACAATGGGAAGCAAAGCCTCCTTTGGTACTAGATGACTCTGTAAGAGATTACATCTTTTCAACATAACGCAATAAGGAAATGGAACTTGTGATGTGGCTTTAAGCCACTGAACACAGAAAATGTGCGCGTGTTTCTTAGTTAGAAGTGTTCCTACACTCGGAAGTATTATCGTAGAACACAGAAAACCGCAGCACAGTACAAGCCCTTTGGTCCACAATGTTATGGCAGCCATATATCAACTCAGAGGTTAATCTAACCCTTCCTTCCTATGTAGCCTTCCATTTTTCTATCCTCAAAATGCCATATCCTCAACAGGTGGCCAAAACCCCTGGGACAAGGCACGCTACCCCTAGCTCCATGACCAGGGGCTGAAGGCAGTGGCAGAAAGTACCTCCTTGGCCATTAACAACAGCAGGCACCTCCGCCAACCCAAGAAGCTCATAGCCTTAGTCCAAGATGGAGACCAACCACAGACTCAGCTCAGATCACCAGCAGGCTTGCTCAATGCGGTGTCTGACTGGCAACTGAAAGTCGATCTTGGCAAGCAATTAAAATTCCCTGACTTCGTCCCTTAATCATCCCTGCGGGCCATTACTTGTGGGATTTTAAAAGTGCCGAACCGAGATGCCTTGCTTCTAACTCCACTTCTGTGATTCACACTCATCCAACGGTTGCATTTTATTCTGCGGCTCTGTTTTATATTCCACTAGTTCTATGCACTTTTCTTTAATGTTCTGTACTTACCCAGTCCAAAGTTCACGTTTGCATCTTTTGAAAATAGCTATACTATTTGAATTAATTGCTTTAGCTTTACTGATGAAGGAGCGTATACTTTCAAATCGTCCGTGTACAGAAGGTTTCTGAAGTCATAATTCATTTTTATTTTCTGATTTGATACCCTACTTTTGTCCAATTCAGTAAATTAAAGAACGGGTTTAAAGCTAGACAAAACCATAATGGGCTTAGAGAGTCACCCTGGAAAATGCTTCGATTTATTTTGATAACAGTGGTTGTTCGTTTTTGGTTGTTGTTAGGGTGATTATAGTATGCCAGTACTCCATCAGATGTTGTAGGAATTTCACAAGTATCAGGTGTAGTTTAGATATATATTAAGAACTTCTATTGTGTTAGTAACCCCACACGAGAGGCAACTACCATCGGACTTAGGGACCATATGGAGGGGCGTTGCCCAGAGGCTATTTGGCCTGCATACAGTACCAAGTACTTCTACATTGGCAAGCTCAGCCTTCACAGTTGTCAGCTTTTCTAGGTCCAATCTACTTGCGTGGCCACGGACCAGTGGACCAGTTGTGGAAATGTGGTGCTCAACCCCAAGTTTTGTGCTTGGCCCCTTCCTCTACTCACTTTGTACTTATGACCGTGAGGCTAATGAAGTTTTCTAACGACATCACTATTGCTGCCCACATCAAAGGTGGTGATGAATAAGCGTATAGGAGGGAGATTGAAAATCTGGCTGAGTGGTACCACAGCGATAGCCACTCATTCAATGTCGGCAAGACCAGTGAGCTGATTATTGACTGCGGGAGGAGGAAATTAGAGGTCCTCACCAGGGGATCACAGGTGGAGAGGGTCAGCAACTTTAAAATTCCCCGGTGTTATCATTTTGCAGGATATGGGCTGGATCCAGCACGTAAGTGCCATCACAAAGAAAGCATGGCAGCACCTCTACTTTCTTAGAAGTCTGCACAGATTCGGCACGTCGTCTGAAACTTCGACAAACTTCTATAGATGCGCAGAGGAGGGAATACAGGCGTATTGCATCATGCCCTGGTATGGAAACACCAATGCCTTTGAACAGAAAAGCCTACAAAAATGAATGGATACAGCCCAGTCCATCATAGATAACGCCCTTCCCACCACGGAGCACGTTCAGAAGAATTGCGGTCACAGGACGTCATCAAGGTCCCTCAGTATCCAGACCATCTCACAGCTGCCTTCAGGAAGGAGGTGCAGGAGCTTCAATCCTCACACCACCAGGTTCAGGAACAGTTATTACCCCTCAACCATCAGGCTCTTGAATCAGAAGAGATAGTTACACTCACCCCAACACAGAACTGATTCCACAACCTATGGGTTCACAGTTAAGGACTCTACAACTCATGTTCTCAATATTGCTTGCTTGCTTGCTTGTTATTTATTTATTTATTTGTTTGTTTTTTAAATTTATTTTTGTACTTACATAATTTTTGTCTTTTGTACACTGATTGTTTGTCCACATTTGTTGTGTGTGTTTTTGTTAATGATTCTATTGTGTTTCTTTCTGTTTACTGCAAGAACATGAACCTCAGGGTAGTATATGGTGACACACATGCACTTTGATAAAAATTTACTTTGAACTTTGAACTTCAGCTGTTACAGTGTAATGTATATAATGGTATGCTCACTGTATCATATAATATTTATATCATGCCATTTTTAATGTGAACCAGGAGCACACATTCAATTTGTACAGGTCAGTTGTATCAATCTTTATTTTGGTAGCAACTCATTGCAGATTCAATTGCTGTGATGCATTCAGAGATGTTACAACTCTCCCACCTAATTACATGGCTGAAGACAAGCAGCCATTCATTTCAACCAGCAACAGAAGAGTTTAGGGAATTATTTGTTTTAAATGAATGAAGTGTCAAAGACATTGTTCTAAAGCAGCCTTTCAGTAAATGTGTATAGAAATTCCCATTATAAACAATAGTTTGGCCCTGGAATAGGTTTTGGGAAACTTGTCTCGATGTGGATCTATTTAAATGTTGCCTAGTGTTCTTTGTTAAGCGATGTGCGACAGTCAAAGAACTCAAATCTATGTTTGACATTGGCAATCACAAAAATTTGCAAACTCCTTTCTGAGTGAGTTTCAGCAGCTTCCCCAGGCTCTTCTACTTTGGCTTGTCATCCATTCCTTCAGGTCTTTGATTTATTATTTCTTCCCCCTTTGGGAAGTCTTCAATGTTAAGCTGGTACATTAATGCAAGTGGTTTTAATTCTAATAGAATTGAATTCCACCCCCCACACGCACCCTGCCAATTTATTAAGTTTGCCAAGTCTCCTTTTAAAAATACTTTCTTCTGCTAGCGGACAGGCTTAATGGAAATTGATTTATATTTTTCTCTCTGATATTCATCAGTATCAAACTTTAATGTTTCGTACAGCATGTCGTGTCAGGGATCTACACTCTGGTATTAAAATGTTCTTTGTAATAGAGAGTGAATGTGAATTAGGAGACTTGTGTAGAAGATGATTGCCACACACCATAACTAGGAAATTTTACATACTTGTAAGGTTTAATAAACATTAAATGCTCCCGAGGTATACGGAGTGTGCTGGACCTCAGTTCAATACGTTAACATTTTGATCAGCAAATCCTTGGTCAAAGTAAAGCAGGGTCAGCAAAATAGTGATTTGAAACTCATGGCTCCTGTAACTTGTCAGGCTTGGCTCTCTGCCACAGTTGTTCATTCTCACCCCAAAAACTGTCAGAGTTTCATTAGCAACTGAAGTATAATTTATTACAATAGAGCTTTTAATTTTCTTGGTTTCCTTTCCAGTTCCTACACAGCACCAAGTATACCAGTCAAAATGACTATTAAAATTTGCATAACGTTATTACCCGTCAGGAAGGATTCTTTCAGAGGAACCATATTACCTATTAATCCACTAATATACTACAAGGTTTGTGAATTTTTATTTGCTTTATATCCCTTGTTGACAACTTCCACCTTTTGGATAGCTCATCCAGATCCATAATTGCATAAGCATTCTCATAAAATAGTTACACATATAAAGCATTTGTTGTGCATCTCTCGACATTTCTAAGCATCTTATGGCTCTAGACATACAGTATGTTTGAAGTGTTTTACTTACTATTAAGTACTAAACAAGGTGGCCAATTTATTAATAAGCTTCCACAAACAGGAAAGACTAGATATTAAGAGTGGGATGGTATTCATTAGAGCATTGGAATAACTCCGATGTACTTTGAAATAATACCTTGAGATCTTTGATGTCCAGCCATGTGAACAGGCAGGCTCAGATTAATTTCCCCTCTTCCAGTGGTGTGGCATTCCCTCAGTAAGAATGGAAATTATAGGCCGATTAGCCTGACCACAGTGGTTGGGCAATCATGTGGCAGCAACTCAATGCACAAAAGCATGCAGACCTGGTCAAGAGGTTCTGTTGTTGTTCAGGTCAAATATCAGAATGGGGAAGAAATGTGATCTGAGTGACCTTGTGGAATGATTGTTGGTGGCAAGCAGGGTGGTTCGAACATCTCAGAAACTGATCTCCTGGGATTGTCACACACAATGGTCTATAGAGTTTATAGAGAATGGTCAAAGAACCAAAAAAAATCCAGGCAGTGGCAGTGAAATGCCTTGTTAATGAAAGAGGTCAGAGTAGAATGACCAGACTGGTTCAATCTGGCAGGAAGGCAATCGTAACTCAAATACCCTCGTGTTACGACACTGGTGTGCAGAAGAGCGTTCCTGAATGCACAGGCTGTCAAGCGTTGAAATGGATGTGCTACAGCAGCTGAAGGCCACGAGCACACAGTCCCTGGCCACTTTATTTGATACCCCCTGTACTTTCAGATGCAGTTACAGCTCCTATACTGTTTAGTAAGCTAGCTTTATGGGCTTCTGTGAATCGGCTGGAGTGACGCCCGCCTTCGTGTTTGACTCACTTTCGTGAACTTCAGTTCTGAATGCTGTTTGCTTGCACAACGTGCCTTTTGCTCTCTGCCCATTGGCTGTTTGTCGGTCTTCTTTTGTTTTCATGGGTTCTGTGTGGTTTCTTTCTTCTGTGGCTGCCTGTGGGGAGATGAATCACAAGGTTGTATAGAGTATACACACTTAAATAACATATGAACTCTGAACTTTGATTATCAGGCTGAATCAAACATTTGGAGAGAGAAAGAAGCAAAACTGTGATGGATACTCCAATCTTAAGTTACTTAATAAGGGTAACATTTCATCTTCCTTATATATTTTTCAGTGGTGAAAAAGCTTGAGTTTTCTATCAATTTATCAACAATTCCAACTAAATGCTTTTTTGTATTTTCAACCTCCAATGTCTAACTATAGAATGTGTTTATTTGCGAGGAGTAAACATACACCCGTTATTGCACTCCAACAATATTTTACATTTCTTTTGCAATATGTGAGTGCGCCCTTAAGTCACCCAGCCTGAACAGAGTGGTTCGTTTTTACCATTCAATGAGATGTAACATCGGAACTATTGGCAAGAATAGTACAGATTGGTGTGGTAACCTGCTGAGAGTCATCTCAGGATTTTTATAATTCTTTACAGTGAGTTCCTCTGTTCAGAGCCAGTATTGGGATCAGGATCAGGATTAATATGACCAGCGTTCATCATGAAATTTGTTTTGTGCCAGCTGTACATTATTGCAATACATAATAATAAATATGTGTGTGTATATAATAGTTAAGCAAGCAGTGCAGAAAAGTAGTGAGGTAATGTTCATGGGTTCAATGCCCATTCAGAAATCTGAAAGGCAGAGGGGAAGAAGCTGTTCCTGAACCGCTAAGTGTGTGTCTTCAGGCTCCTGTACCTTCTTGATGGTAGCAATAAGATTAGGGCGTGTGCTGGATGATGGGCGTCCTTATTGATGGACGTCGACTTTTTGAGGCATCGCTCCTTGACGACGTCCTGGATGTTATGGAGGCCAGTGGCCATGATGGAGCTGACTTGAGTTCACCACTTTCTGCAGCTTCTTTCAATCCCGTGGGGCAGCCCCACCCTGCCATGCCAAATGGCGATGCAGCCGGTTAATACCCCAGGCGTGGAAGTGGAAACTGAAGAGTCATCCCAAACCCGTCCAGAGCAATTGCTGTAGAACCACAGAAGCAGGTGCAGCCCAGAAGTGGGTCCTTAGCATCCACTTCATCCGTAACTCAAGTGGTTGGAAGCCAAAGTCAAAGTAGAGTCTATTACCATATGCACGGGTGCAGTGCATAGCTCACGAGCGCCAGCATCACATAGTCACGTTGCTTGTGTTGCCGCTGCAATGCAGTGGTAACAGAGCTAAGAGATGACAGTTCTCCTGTTATGCGGGCTTATCGCTTGCAAGAGAAAATAGGGTAACAGTTCCTAAGTTTGTTCTATTTGCTTTTCTTTTCACCCCTCACCTTCCTCCTTAACTGACCATTGAGTGTCTGTGAACCTGGACCCTCACTGGGTTACTCAGCTGCAGACTTGCCTTCCAAATCCAATCTTGTAAGTCACAGCAGATAATGAACTTGTATTTTATTTATTATTGAGGCACAGCGCAGAATAGGTCTCTCCGGCCCTTCGAAATGTGCCACCCGTCAGTCCCTCAATTTTATCCTAGCCAAATCACGAGACAATCAACAATGACCAATTAACTACCAACCGGTACATTTTTGAACTGTGGGAAAAACTGCAGCACCTGGAAGAAGCAGCGACGGTCACTGTGAGAATAGACAGGCAGTGATGGGAATTGAACCCGGGTCACCTGTACTGCAAAGCATTATGCTAACCACTACGCTGCCACGGCGTATCTTGTTAGAAGAGATACACCATGATAGATGGAATTCAAATCTTGAATGGCTTATTGGTTTTTCTGACGAGGAATTTCAGTCTCTTTCCACAAATGCTGATCACCTGTCGAAAGTTTCTATCATTTTTTGTTTCTATTATGGATTTTTCACTTTATTGTGCTCATTATTTGAGGGGTGCAGACTCTGTCTTCCAACCCTAAAAGAGTCAAAAATATTCAGACAAGATGAGTCTGAAAATTAAAAATGTAACTTAGCAATCAAAATGATTCACCTTGAACTGTAAATCCTACAGAATCAAATATGCACTGAGCATTTTGGTCAGCATGTCCTGAAACATATCTTTGAAAGGGTAAACATTAAAAATGTACTCATGGGCAAACAATCCTCAGCGAGGGATCAGAAGTGGAGAGAGTGAGCAATTTCAAGTTCCTGGGTGCCAATATCTCTGAACACCGAACCTGATCCCAACATTTTGATGCAGCTATTTAGATGCGGCTATATTTCATTAGGAGTCTGAGGAGAATTGGTTCATCGCCTAAAACACTCAAAAACTTCTACAGATGGACAGTGGAGAGCATTCTGACAGGTTGCATCACCAGCTGGTGGGGGGAGGCTACTGCACAGGATCGAAAGAAGCTACAGAGAGTTGTAAAATTATTCAGCTCCATTATGGGTACTAGCCTTTGTGGTATCCAGGACATCTTCAAGGAGCGGTGCCTCAGAAAGGCAGTGTCCATTAGTAAGGACTCCCATCACCCAGGAAATGCCCTCTTCTCATTGTTACCAGCAGGAAGGAGGTACTGGAGCCTGAAGCCGCATACTCAGCAATTCAGAAACAGCTTCTTCCCCTCTGCCATCCGATTTCTAAATGAACATTGAACCCATGAACACCATTTCACTACTTTTTAAAAATTTATTTCTGTTTTTGCACTACATTTTAACTTAAATATTTTGTTTTTTCATATATAATTACAGTAAGTATATTGTGTGCGTGTCCTTTTTTTCTTTATTTGTCATGTATTGCATTGTATTGCTGCCGCAAAGTTAACAAATTTCATGACATATGCCGGTGATATTAAACCTGATTCTGATTCTGACAAATGAGATTTTGGAAGAAGTCTGCTATTTTTTCTATTAGGTAGTAATACTCCAGATTTGAAGTTAATTATTAGATATGTTCATATGATGAGAAACCATTTAGATGCACAGGGGATAAAGGTTTGAGGGTGCAGTGAAACTCTCTCTTTACCTTTGTATTTATCCATTTGAATGTCAGAAATTTCCTTACAATTGGCTGACTTCCAATTGTCCCAAACTGACTGGCTGTTTGCCAGTGAGCCACGTTGTTTGACCCAGCTGTCCCGGACATAATCCGGGGAATTCAGCTCCCGACATGATGGCTTGGCTGAGTTCGGCCTGCTGCGCTCATAAAAGCGCTTTGGCAGACAGTGAGGCCTTGTCCCTTGGCTCACCAGCTGCCAGTGTTATCCTGTAGATGAACATGAACACCAGAGACATGTATGGCCTTAACAAATAATAATTTGTAAAATTACCAAAAACCCTCAAAGCATTTTAAAACAAGTGAAAACCTGAAACTAAGAATAAGTCATAAAAAAGCTTGCTTTGCAACATTGAATCACAGTGGATTTAATTTGGCTTTTTTTGACACTGATCAATGGAAAAAGATGCTCGTGTCAAAGTGAAAACAGATCTCTACAAAGTGATCTAAATTAATTATATATATATAAAACACAAATTAATTGATTGTGTAAGTATTCAGCCCCTTTAACATCACACACCAAATCATCGCCGGTGCAGCCAATTGGTTTTAGAAGTCACATAATTAATTAAGTGGAGATCTCCTGTGTAAAATCAAGGTGTTTCAATTGATCGGAGTAAAATTTCATCTGTATCTGGAAGGTCCAACTACTGAGTCTGTTGGTTCATCAATATGTTAAGGAAAGTTATTGTGATACGTTAACCACTTTTACTGATGGATCAAAAGATAATTTAACAGGGAGCGTCAGTGTGGCTGTTTTTGTGTCTGAATTACAGGCAACGATAAAGAAACATCTTGCTCACCATTTATCAGTATATACTGCCCAGGGCTAGTTGCCATCATTTTGGGCTTCCAGTGGGTGGAGGAAATATGTCCTTGCAGGGTTATAATTTGCTCAGATTCTTTTTCCATTTTGACTAATCTTAAAACAGGTCATTCTAGCAGTAAGTCAGATTTACTACTAGAAGCTCTTCAAACTTTATTTCATATTCTAAGTATTGGATTACATGTTTGCTACTTGTAGGTCCCTGCACACTGAGGTGTTGAGGGGGATGAGCAGGTTGATTGTTTGGCCAAAAAAGCTGTTAAAAGTTAATCTCTGGATATAGATCTTCCACTTAGCAAGTCGGAAGCTAAGGGGTTGGAGGGGCTGAGAGTTAGGGGATTGTGGCAAGACTTGTGGGATAGTTGGCACAATAGGACACATCTTTACAGAATACATAAAACTGTTGAATTGATGGGAGAAGGGGTTAAGACAAGAATGGAAGGAATTATATTGACTCGACTTAGAATTGGAAAACAGCACTCTGGGGTGTGTAGCTTTTGTCATCATTGTGAAACAGTTGAACACATTATTTTACAATGCGAAGGTTGAAAGAAAGTAAATCCAGGCTCCGCTACTAGCTTTGCTGGTTGACAGTTTTCATTCAAAAACTGTACTAAATTATGGAAGTGATTTTAATTTAATCCACGATATTGTCTTTCATTATTTAAAATCTATGGGGTTCTTTGGGGTAATTTAGTTTGTCATTTGATAAAGAACTAGTAGGGGTTTTATTTCCAACTCTCTACACCACACTCCAGTTTGGTTGGTGGTGGGTAATGCATCTTTAAATTGGGCTGCCAAGCACCAGTAAAAGTCGTCATCAGAAGAAGAAGGTCTAACCACTGGTGAGTCATATCCTGACAAAAACTACACCATGAAGACAAAAGAACACTCCAAGCAACTCCACAAAAAGGTTATTGATAAACACAAGTCAGGAGATGGATGCAAGAAAATTTCCAAGTCACTGAATATCCCTTGCAGTACTACTGCAGTGCAGTAAAGTCCTAACCTATTCAATCTTTCCTTTTTACTGTCCTCCAGTCCCAGCAAATCCTTGTAAATTTTCTCTTGTACTCTTTCAACCTTATTTACATCTTTTTGGAAAAGGTCTGTCCTTATAAATGTCCCTGTGAGAAAATGTTAATAATTTCCATAAATATTTAAACCACTGTTGACACATGTCTGCCATCATATTTATTGTAAGTCTACACCCTATTAGTTTTCAGTTAGCTGAAAAGTATTCTTAATTGCTGTCGTTGGAAGAGGACAGGAGGAAGTCAAAACATTTTCGAGAAAAGTGCAACAAATAGAAAGAAAAACAGAAAAACTAATAGAATTGAAAAAAATTGGATAAAAATGCTGCTCATTTAATTATTTTTCCTTTCAGAAATTATTATAAATAATATTAATATAATGATGAGCTTCCCCTAATACTTCACAATCTATAAACTGGTAGATTTATGGAGGCTGGAATTTCTCTGGATTTACCATTAATCTATTGGCACTACAGATTGAAAGAGTTCCTTGTACAATTAAAAACATAACAGGATTCAGCTCTCTTCCAATCCAAATCCTTGAAAAGGTAGTAAATTCTGCGCACGTGGGTCTGACCACATGACAGTGAAACAAACACTGACCGATCAAAGAGTTTTGTCAATGCAAGCCAGTAAAAATGGGCTGGAGGTGTAGGTTATAGTTTAGAGCTTTTCCTCTGGTTCAAAGATAACACAAGATGCATTCTGCAGGAATAATAGTCACATACACAAAAGATGACTTATAAAAAGTATGCAGCCTTGTGACCTGGCTCGTGCAGACTTCAGCTGTTTACTGCAATGAGTGTGGGTTGTAATAAGACATACCACATTATCTCTTAATACATGTGACAATTATACTCAAAAGAGAGGCATTTTGATTTGAAAAAATTGAAAGAAAGAGCGCTTGTTTTGAAATATTATGTGCTGGACCCTTGTGTAGGTGGATGGCAATGGACTAGAAGGAAACATTATCTCTTGAGGCAAGTTCAAATTCATTACTGTACAGAAAGCCAAACACGCACAGGCTGAAGCTTCCATTAAATTATTCTTTACTTCTTTAACTTATTGTACAACAATTGCACAAAGAGAACTCTCTTGTTCTCTGTATTCCAGCCAATGACCTATTTTTTTTTGAGATCAGGGTTACAAAGTTCAGACTGGCATGTATACTGCATATTAGATCCTTGCCCAACCAGCTGCCTCCAACGTGCTAAACACTAAGTCACATTTTATTAGCATATCCCAGGACCTTGCATACACAGAGCAACATTCAGGAATGCATGTCGCAAAGTGTATTCTAGTTTTCAACTTGATTAAGACTAGAACATTATAGGGATTATATAGCTCTTCAGTAAAAAGCTTAGAAAAATTATTCCGAAGATGCTAGAAATCTGAAATGAAACAAAAAATGCTGGTCAGGCAGCATCTATAGAGAAAGACACAGAGTTAATGTTTCAAGTTAATGATGCTTCATCAAAACTTGTAATGTTCTGATTAAGCCTGTTGAGTTTTCCAGTACTATTCAACTTAAACCTATGCCCTCTGGTATTTGGCACTTCCATTCTGGGAGAAAGACTCTTTGACTACCTTCCCTCTCATAATTTTAGATTCTTCTCTCAGTTTGCCCCACAGCCTCCAATGCGGCAGAGAAAACTACCTATGTTTGTCCAACCTCTCTTTGTAGCCAATATTCTGCAATCCAAGCAGTGTCCTAGTAAACCCCTTCAGTGCCCCTTCCAGCATCTCCAGATCCTTCTCCAAGTGTCAGCCAGATTTGTACACAATGTTCTAAATGTGGCCTAAGCAAAGTTTAATGAACAAGGAGAAATCTGCAGATGCTGGAAATCCAACCATCACACACAAAATGCTGGAGGAACTCAGCAGGCCAGGCAGCATCTATGGAAAAGAGTAAAGTTGACATTTTGAGCCAGGACTCTTCATCAGGTTCTGTCTTGAAGAAGGGTCTCAGCCTGAAACACGGACTGTTTACTCTTTTCTATAGATGCTGCCCGGCCTGCTGAGTTCCTCCAGCACTTTGTGTGTATAACCAAAGTTTTATACAGCTTCAGCTTATACACTCAATGACCTGACTCGTGACTTTACCATTCTAACTGCTTGCTTTGCCACCTACATGGAGACATGGATGTGCACCCCAAGATCTCTCTGCACATTAATGCTCCTGAGGATCAAGTCATTTACATCCTACTTTGACATTATTTTGTTGAATTATGGCAGAGGTACTCCAATTTTCTGTCCTGGCTTGGCTCACTGATTGCACTCTCAGCAAAATGAAAAGCATGGATGGATCACTGTCAGCAGTACTGAGTGTTTGGTTAGCTCTGACACTTTCTCCTCCTAGACCACAAGACCATAAGACAAAGGAGCAGAATTAGGCCATTCGGCCTGTTGAGATGGCTACACCATTTCATCATGGCTGATTTTTCTTTTTATCTGGATTCAGGCCAGAACAGGTCCCTCTGGCCTAGCAACCCACCTACTTAACACTAGCCTAATCACGGGACAATTTACAAATGACCAATTAACCTATTAACGGTACATCTTTGGACTGGATGAGGTGGGGAAACGGAGGCACCTGGAGGAATCCCTCATATAAATTTCTTACAGACAGCGTTGAGATTGAACTCCGACCCCCCGAGATGTAATAGCATTGCGCCAACCACTACGTTGCCATGGCACCCTTTCAAGTGGTGCATCTATTTCCTTTGTATTTCTTAGTGATTAGTGGGCAAATCCTACCCTCAGACTGAGGCCTCAGAAAAAATGTGGATGACATTTAGCAAGGTAGTCCACACCTTTACGATGCGATGTAACAATTACATTTTTAAAAAACTTCAAAAGCTTGAGCTGAGCTAAGGAAACATGAAACTGTGTCCCACCCCATTTTAGCTCACGCTTACATATCTTTTATTAAACAATTGCTTTGTTAAAATAGAAAGTCAGAAGTAAACCTGCATGGAACATGGGTAAATATGCAATCCTTCCAATATTCGTGTGGCCATGAGGGTGAACTCTGGGCAAGGTTTTCAGATGTCTAAATCTCTCAATGACTTCAGCACAAAGGCAAGCATTTATTATCCCTCTCATCCCCATTCTTCAGGTTTCTCCCCATGACCTTTGACACCCTGACTGATCAAGAACCTGTCAACCTCCACTTTAAATATGCCCAATGACTTGGCCTTCACAACTGTCTATGGCAATGAGTTCTACTGATTCATCACGCTCTGGCTAAAGAAATTTATGGACGTCCTTCACCTCCAACTCAACTATAAGTTGACCTTTAGGGAATCCTGCACAAGGACTTTCGAGTCCCTTTGCACCTCTGATTTTTTTGAATTTTCTCTCCATTTAGAAAATAGTTTATGCCTTTATTCCTTCTACCCAAGTGGATGACCATGCCCTTCTCTACACTATATTCCACCTGCCACTTGTTTGCCCATTCTCCAAATCTGTTGATGCTCTTCTGCAGACTCCTTGCTACCTCAACACTACCTGTTCCTCCACCTATCTTTGTATTATCTATAAACTTGGCCACACAGCCATCAAATTAGACATCCAAATCATTAGCATATAACATAAAAAGAAGTGATCTCAACACCCCTGCCAAACACCACTAATCACTGGCAACCTTGCAGAAAAGGTCCCTTTCATTCCCACTCTTTGCCTCCCACCAGTCAGCCAAATTTCTATCATTGCAAGTATCTTTCCTGTAATACCATGGGCTCTTAGCTTGTTAAGCAGCCTCATGTGCGGCATCTTGTCAAAGGCCTTCTGAAAATCCAAGTGTACAACATCTACTGACTCTCCTTTATCCATCCTGCTTGTTTCTACTAGGGGAAGCTTCCTCCCAGCATCTATTTTCAGAATCCTAGTTGTTTCAATGAGGTCATCTCTCATGCTGCTCTCCTTTACCGAGTATAAGCGTGAAAACTCAGTCAATTAAACTATCTGCACATTTAAGTATATGGGAGGAAAGCTGAACCTCCAGGGAAATGAATTATCTACCAACGTTGATGGAGTCACAAAGAGAAACAGCACGGAATTAGGGTTTTTGGCCTACTGATCATCAAATACCTGTCACTATGAATTTCCACCAGATTCCACCACCCATCTCCACAATAGGTCAACTCAGTGTCCCATTAACTGACCAGTCTACGTACTTTTGAGACCAGAGCAAGGTCAAGGAGAAAATATGGAACCTCCACACAGACACCATCAGAGATGAGGATTGAACCCGAGTTTCTGGAACTGTACGGGAAGGGATGTACTAGCTGTGTCACTCTGCCTCCAACCCCAGTGGCCCCTGCAATGGCCATGCTAGTGGAAATCAGATCCTGCAGCCTCCCGAAGATGAATCATCTGCTGACATTCGGTGAATGAGAAAAGAATGCCTCAGCATACCTTTAATGAAAATCAAACCTGAGAAATCCTTTTAATTTTCCCATTCCCTTTCCAGCCTGGAATGAAATGTTGCTTTCATTGTCCAATATAATTCATCTAATTTTAGATAGAAAATTTACTGCCACCAGCTCACCTGTGTAGTCTGCATACAATGATAATCAATTCACACACTACATCCTGGTTAAATCATCACATTTATCAAAATAATTACACAAAAGAGCTGCTAAATGATGAATTATCAACGTGTGGGTAGTCCTTCATTGGCTGTTCTGTTCATTTCCCTACCAGGTCCAAATCCTTGGCTGGTACTCAGATAAATGAGTCACGAACTATCCGTTAACCTCCTTGTCTAACCACACTGCAACTGCAGGTCAGTAAGGACTAAAGGGCATTTAACTCAAATCTTTAATTGGAGATTTTAAAGCTACAACATCAATTCTCTTCACCCTAAAGACTAAACAAAAGCAGGCAAGAAATTAAAACAACTAACACAAGAAAGTCTGCTGATGCTGGAAATCCCAAAGAAACACACCCCACTATTCCCCACTCTAACCTTTTAGAACATGGAAATCTACAGCACATTACAGGCCCTTCATCCCACAATGTTGTGCCAACCACATAACCTACTCTAGAAACTGCCTAGAATTTCCCTACCGCATAGCCCTCTATTTTGCTAAGCTCCATGTACCTACCTATGGGTCTCTTAAAAGACCCTATTGTATCCACCTCCACCACCGTCACCGGCAGTGTATTCCACGCACCCACCACACTCCCTGTGTGAAAAACTCACCCCTGACATCCCCACTGTACCTACTTGCAATCACCTTAAAACTTTGCCCCCTTGTGTTAGACATTTCAGTCTGGGGACAAAGCCTCGGGCTATCCACACTATCAATGCCTCTCGTCCCATCATCACCCTTTGTTTTACTTAGAACATAAAAGAGTACAGCACTGAAACAGGCCATTCGGCCCATAATGTTGTGCCAAAGCAGCTAAAAAGCAAATCAAAAACACCCAAACACTAATCCCTCCGACATACACAGTGTCTATGTGCCTCCATCTTCCTTACATCCATGTGCCTATCCAAACATCTCTTAAACACCTCTAATATATTTGCCTCTACTACTGTACCAGACAGTGCATTCCAGGCTTCCATGACTCTCTGAGTAAGATATTTACCCCTCACATCCTCTTTGAACCTGCCTCCTCTCACCTTCAGTGCATGTCCTCTAGTAGGAGACAACTCAGCCCTGGGAAACAGATACTATCTGTCCACTCTGTCTGTGCCTCTCATAATCTTGTAAACCTCCAGTGCTCCAGAGAAAACGACCCAGGTTTAATCTAGCCTCTCATGATCGTACATGCCCTCTGAACCAGTGTTTTACTACTTCTCAACTGTCTGTTGCTTCCCACCGGGTCCCCTCCTTCTCCTCTTTCTACTGTTGTTCACTCTCCTCTCCTGTCAGATTCTTCCTTCTCCAGCCCTTGACCTTTCCCACCCTCCTGGCTTCACCCATCACCTTCCAGCTAGCCTCCTTCCCCTCCCCCCCCAACCTTTTTATTCTGGCACCTTCTCCCTCCTTTCTCAGTCCTGAAGAAGGGCTTTGGCCCGAAACATTGACTGTTTACTCTTTTCCATAGATGCTGCCTGGCCTGCTGAGTTCCTCCTGCGCTGTGTGTGTGGGTGTGTTGCTTAAGAAATTAAAATGTTTTACTTTGTTTAGCTGTTTCAGAATGAACCATAAACTGGTGACCTTTGCAGTATTTGGCAAACTTGTGTGAGGAGGAATGTACCGCACCGGTGTATACCAATCATTGTTGACTTAACATTTTTTTTTAAAGTGGAAGGATTGATGACCAGCTCTGGTTTTGTATTTATAAATTGGAAAAAAAAAAGTTGTGTAAAATGAAGTCTGTTTTAATGAGGTTTGCTTAGTTCTGCAGTCTTGTCTCCACAGTCACACATCAGTTGGCTACATTTCCGCCCCATGCAGCTTATGTGCGAGTGCCGCCAGCATCACACCAATCATCTCTGCAATCAGTGCTTTTAATTAGGTTAATTAATTTGTATCAAGCCTCCTGGGGATGAGGTTCAGTGATGCTGACGAGGCAGACAAAACAGATCTTCCTTGGGCTCTAATGAAGACTCTCGCTGTTCCTGAATGACGGTGAATAATAAATTAGCGATCTTCAGGTAAGGGACACAGGTGGTTGCTGCTTGGGTATTCAAACCCATTTAGAATGCAGTGTGGGAGTACCAAGTTTGTCTGAAAGCCAAGAAAAATCCAGTGCTGCTTCCAGAAATTCATATGGTGCACATTTAAATATTGACGGCAGGAACTTTCACAGTAGAGCAAGAAAATTTATTACGCAATGATGTTCAAAATAGACCAAGATGATGGCAATGATTTTCCATCGTACTGGCATCAAAGCTAACACGATGTCACTGTACCAACATTTAACCATGACCATGCATTCAATTCTCCTTCACCAGTGTGTTTGGAATTAGCAGCTAATGATTATGGGATTCAAATTTGAATTGGAACATTAAAGCACTGTGTGTCATCATTAGAGTTTGTTCTTATTTGGCCAATTTGCGTCTGTCTTCTATAAAGCTACTGCTGTGTTGGAGTTGGTTCCAGTAGCTGTTGGCAGATATCCAACTACCAGATGCAGGGGGAATGGAACGAGCAGCCAAGCCTAATCCTGTTGTCACAAAACAACTTTCAACAGGGGTCAGTATTTGCTGTCCCTTCTCCCCCTTAATAACATAATACTTGGGCTGAAATCGAGCTAACTGACAGCTGGCAGTCCTGTAGGGAATGACAGTCAGACATTCACAACTCGGATCATTCCAGACTTTCCAGACATACCAGGCCAAACGCAGAAACCCAGGAAGGCCTGGAGGTCATGAGTGTCAGCAAAAGACCTTCCACATGTCAAGTCCAGCAGCAGAGCAGCAAGGCGCTGAAAGGAATGGCCAGATGCACTCCACATCCACCTCCTCAGTTTGAAGCAAGCATTGGCTTTCTTTCAGACATTCATCTGAAGGGGATTGAGTTTGGTAAGTGCAGGCAAGTGGCTTATTTATTTTCATTTTAGTTTCTGCTGCTGTCCTGATACTTTTAACATATGAAATTTATATTTATTGGCATTTAGTTAGATCTCTCTTAGATCAGTGGTGTAGTAGCATAGCGGTTTGAAACCTGATTGAAACATATAAGATTATTAAGGGATTGGACAAGATAGAGGCAGGAAATATGTTCCAGATGCTGGGAGAGTCCAGTACCAGAGGGCATGGTTTGAGAATAAGGGGTAGGTCATTTCGGACAGAGTTAAGGAAAAACTTCTTCTCCTAGAGAGTGGTGGGGGTCTGGAATGCACTGCCTCAGAAGGTAGTGGAAGCCAATTCTCTGGATGCTTTCAAGAAGGAGCTAGATAGGTATCTTATGGATAGGGGAATCAAGGGATATGGGGACAAGGCAGGAACCGGGTATTGATAGGAATTGATCAGCCATGATCTCAAAATGGCGGTGCAGGCTCGAAGGGCCGAATGGTCTACTTCTGCACCTATTGTCTATTGTCTATCACTGATTGGGGGTCAATTTCTGCCGCTACTTCTAAAGAGCTAGTACATTCTACGTGTCACCCTGTGGGTTTCCTCCGATTTCTCTGGTTTCCTTCCACATTCTAAGGACGTGCGGTTAGGGTCAGTGAGTTGTGGATATGATACGTTGGCTCCAGAAGCGTGGTAACACTTGTGGGCTGTCCCCAGCACAATCGCCACATTGTTGAGCATTAGTGCAAACGGCACACTTCACTGTACGTTTCGATGTACGTGAAACAAATAAAGGTTATCTTTATCAGAGTTCTCCAGCAACAGTTCAGGATATTCCCTGTCAGTAATATTTCCCTACTTGCTGTTAGGAGCCCCTTTGCCTTATGGGGATGAAGGGACACAGAGGGTGACCCTCTGCACCTAAAAGGCCAAACATGGGCAAGTACTGGTGGCAGGGAGTCAAGTAAAGTCTAGCATGATCCAACTTACTGTCAACACAAATCAGAGATCAGTTTTTATTATAATAGTTTTGTACCTTATTAATTTATAATAATTCCAACTTTTAATTATTCACAACAAATTTGACATCCTATATCAGTGATAATAAATATAATTCTGATTCCAGCGATGGGGGCGGGGTGTAAAGGGACACAGGAGAGTACTCTTTCAGGAAAGGCACAGTCAAAGAATACATTAATTAATTTTTCTTTTGAAAAGGATGTAACTGTCTTCAAATCAAATTGCACTTTTATTTGAAAATGTGATTAATACCATGTTGCTAAAATTACATCTGAATTCAATACCTTTTTTTTTGCGTTACTTTCTCGTGACTTAAGTTTACAGATCTTTTAATATATAATAGATGATAGGATTTCAAGGAGCACGGTGGATTTTAAAGCCAGAAATATTGTGAACTTAAATCTAATGCTATTAAGAGATTTGTTGCCAAAAAGAGTGTTTTCAAGTTAACACAAGAAAAAAAAATCAATGTTAGCAAAGGGTTTGAGAACTAGTAGTCCTCTAGAGGCCAGCCGGTGGTGTAGTGGTATCAGCACTAGTCTTCGAGGTGGATGGCCCTGATTTTGAATCTGGGCAAGTCCCAACCTGGGCAGCAGCAGTATCTGCGCGGAAGGCCTGGCAACTGTATCTTGTCCCAGTGATGTTAATGATTTGGAGCTTTATTTTGAATCTCCTCTTGTAGTTGCTAATAATAGGGCTGATATTAATAGATTTAACTTATGCTGGAACTCAACGGGCTGGATGGCATCTATGGAAAAGAGTACAGTTTATGTTTTGGGCCGAGATGTCAACTGTACTCTTTTCCATAGATGCTGCCTGGCTTGCTGAGTTGCTCCAGCACTTTGTGTGTGTTGCTTGGATTTCCAGCATCTGCAGATTTTCTCTTGTTTGTGTTTAGACTGATTTATTGTCTTATGAGATTTTAATGCATTCAAGATTTCAAATGCAAATAATGGTGTTATAAAGGGTATGGTGGCCAGCCCAGATGGTCTGGGTCTAGCTGAGGTTCACTAAATTGTTTGTTATCCCATATGTTTTCTTCTTGGGCGATGGCTAAGATTCCTTTCCTCATAAAACACAGCTAGACCGTCCAAATTCCTAGTTCTAATGATGCAAAAAAGTTGAAATGAATTAACAACTGGTGACCAATTATTTCTATTAAGATTATTTACTAAAATTCTAGCCAAAACGCTAATGTCACAGCCACCCCCAGTTGTAATGAGAGTATTGTAATATTGAAAAATAATTTAAGGAAGGCAGCCAAAAGGAATAGATCTGGCAGTTGTATTTCTTGACTCTGGTAAGAATTTTGACTCCGTCCACCATAAGCTTTTTAACTGAGATCTTGGTTGGATGCCCATTTTATGGACACTATACTGACAGAGACAAATTTTGATACTTGCATTGAGAACAGATGGCTCGGGAAATGTTGAGCCATCATTTCACATCTTACAGTGAAATAGCACAGACACAAAAGCATAAGGTTTTAGATATTTAATGTTCTAGAGTGGGTTTCCCAACTTGGGGTCCACGGACACCTTGATTAAAGGCCCATGGCCTAAAAAATGTCGGGTACTAGTGGGTGGTAGTGTGGAGATATGTCTCTACCAAAGGAGGCACAAGACAATAAGATGGAGGAGCAGAATTAGGTCATTTGGCCCATTGAGTCTGTGCCACCATTCCTTCATGGCTGATCCATTTTTCCTCTCAGCCCCATTCTCCTGTATACATCCCATATTCCTTCTTGCCCTGTCCAATCAAGAATCTAGCAACCTCCACAGCTGCCTGTGGCAATGAATTGCACGGATTCACCACTCTCTGACTAAAGAAATTCTTCCTCAATCTCCGTTCTAAAAGGACATCCCTCTATTTTGAGACTTAGTACTTTCTACTCTGGTCTTCGACATCCCAACCATAGGAAACATCCTCTCCACATCCACTCTATCAAGCCTTTCACCATTCGATAGGTTTCAACAAGGTCACTCCTCATTCTTCTAAATTCCAGTGAATACAAGCCCAGAACCATCAAATGCTCCTCATATGACATATGGAATCGTTTTTGTGAACCTCCTTTGAACCCTGTCTAGTTTCAGCACAACCTTTCTAAGGGGACCAAAACTGCTCACAGTACTCCAAGTGAGGCCTCACTAGTGCTTTATAAAGACTCAACACTACATACTTGCTTTTATACTCTAGTCCTCTTGAAAGGAATGCTAACATTGCATTTGCCTTCCTCACCACAGACTCAACCTGCAAATTAACCTTTAGGGAATCCTACACGAGGACTCGCAAATCCCTTTGCATCTCAGATTTAGTATTTTCTCTCCATTTAGAAAATAGTCAACCCTTTCATTTTTTTCTACCAAATTCGATGACTGTACACTTCCAGACACTGCATTCCATCTGTCACATCTTTGCCCATCCTCCTAATCTAACTCCTTTTGTAGCCTCCCTAGTTCCTCAAAACTGCCTGCTCCTCCGCCTATCTTTGTAGTGTCTGCAAACTTTGCAAGAAAGCCATCAATTCCATCATCCAAATCATTGAAATATAAGACACTCTTTCCCTCTACTAGCCTGAAGGTCACCCTTGGGCAAGATGTTAGCAACTGATTGGCCAACCCCATCCACCCCACCAGATCTATGTCACGTGAGTCGATGGGAGCAGGTGATAGATGGTCAAATGAGCAGCTGGTGCATATCACAAGTGCTGGTTAAATGACCACTGACACCCGCAATCTCTGATAAGTATTGATAATGGCAGGGGTCACCCATCTTGTAAAGACACTGTCCAGAAGCGGCAATGACAAGCACTTCTGTAGAAAAATTTGACAAGAACATTCACGGTCATGTGGCATGACATGAGGATGATGATGATGAGAGGTACCTTGATGTTTTAAACGAGTAAAGTATTTTTTAAACCAATATGGACGTACCCGGATCCAGTGTATTGTTTTAGTTAAAGGAAGAAGAGCAGTGTGGTAGATTTTTCCATCTGTTTTGAAAACAACTCTTTTGATCCCTAGGTGCTGCTTTTATCAAGAAATCAAACAAGTATCATCATTTGGAATTGACCGTGAAGAACAATGTAGACGTTGTTGCAGTTGAACTCCTTGGTTTTATTAAAGGCACCAAAGTAACATGCTTCTCAGAAAACCGGAAGGCCCTATATTTTTTTTTTAGACATCGAGAGATATAAAACTCACCGATTATGTTTGCTGCTCTGACAGGAAGCAGTAAAGTGTTTTTTTTTTCTTTACAAATTGTTAGGATTACATAGTACTGTGCACAACTTTTAGTCAGATATATAAATCTAGGGTGCCCAAGACTTTTGCACAGTACAGTATTTTTAAGATTGTGTTTTCTGGTATATTTACAGTATCGGTTTGCTTAATATTACAATGACAAGAGCCAACCAATAAATATTAAAAATGTTTGAAAAACAATATATTCCAAAAAAAGTCTAGAAAAGGGTATGCAAAATTTGAACTGCTTTGTAAAGATACATCAGCGTTTTCTCTTAAAGTCAAACTTGTAGATGGCCGGAGAGTCTACTGTTTCTTTCTTGACCTTCACCTTCTTGGTCTTGTCCTTTGAAAAGATAATTTTCCATAATTTAAAAAAAATTGCACCTCTACAAAAGTACTATATTACTGGCCATTTCATTATATTAATACAATTTCTAAACAATTCTATTTTGGGTTCTTTAAAAGGAAAATCTCCAATCACAAGCTAAATGTTTCAATAAAATATCATCCACAGGAAGTTTACACAATGTCTTAACTAGCAGACTTTCAGATGAAAGAGAGAAAGCACAGAAGTTCACCTGTTGAAACACGGGTATGAATTCTTTCATTCACATTGTTTATGCAAACAGACTTCTAGCCTTTTAATAGCTGATGCAGTCTGTTAAGAAATCCAATCTATGATCTAGAAAGGGCTCATTTTTACACCACATCAAAGAATTGTTTTTGATCCATAAATTCCTTACAGAAGGGGACAGGTTTTTTTCTTCATCATTTTGGGATTATTAAGCTGATAGCAACCAAGAAAATATTTCCTAGATAAAGAGAAATGCAAAATAAAGTTTCTAATAAGATTACCCATCCAGCTGGGCAGAGGAACACGCCAGGACATCCAAACCTCAATAACCTGATCTTTTAAGCATAAATAAACTAGCCACACATGACAAATTTTATTTATTCAACGGCTACGGTTGAATACTGTGGATCTGGGCAGCACAAAAGGATTGTTTTGTTAGTGATGAGGTTTCCTTAATGAATCTTGAGGCCCTCCATTTGTCGGGGTCGACCATGGATATTGTGTGCCAGCTATCTACGTGGTACACAAGCCTGGGCAGCACAATATGGAGAGCAGGCTGCTGCCCATATAGCAGACTCCCCCCCCCCCCCCCCACCTCCACACAACTGATGAATCCAAAGGAATAGCAGAGACCAATACAGTTTTGACACCAGCAACACTGCAGGAGTTGCTAGTCAGCGTTGAAATCAACATAGAAACCCCAGCTCCGGATTTACCCTGTGGTTGCTCCTGAAGCCTTCCCCTATGAGTGGGTAGAGCTGCAAGCAGCAGAGGTTTGAGATCAGAGTCTTCCTTCTCCTAGATGAGTTGCCAACCACGGCTGATGAAACCCATCTGCCCGAAGTGGCTGGTTTTAAGGTGCCAGTGACCCACTTTTGAACCCTTTTCCTGTTAATAGAAACGGTTCCGCCAGGCTTAGCAGCGAAACCACAGGAGTTGGATTTGGTTGTCAGAGACTATTTGAGATGCATGCCATTGGGAACATTTAATAGGTAGTGGGAGCTTATCCCCATTACAACCCCTGGCAATGACAACCTTAAGGAACCTCCTTGGTGAATAATTAATCAAAAGCCACCATTGTCATTGATCTAGGTAAATGCAAATTAATGGAAGCTTTATCATAACCAGCAAGACTCCACGTTGGCAAAACAGATGTTTATACATTCCGCACTGCATCATCTTCCTTGTTGTCTTCCAGGTTACAGGCATTCAGGGCAAATTCTGGTTTTGGCACATGATTGCATCTATTTGCTAAGAAATTATTAATATTCTGGAGGATTGGTCTATTTCCATTCATAGCTTTAGTGTTGCAACACCTTTTCTGGTAAAGGGATTAACTAGAGTTAGAGTTAGTGTAGGAAAGAGGGGCTTACCCAACCAACCTTTCAAAGATAATGGCAACTTATTTCAATTAATTCCAAAGTAGTTACTTTGTACAGTGGCCATGTCACTATATACTGCGCTATTGTTAATCTATGCATACTATACACTTACCATTATGTCTTTACGGGTCTGAATTTTCTGCGATATCACAAACATTTTCCTCTCTCTCTCAATGTGTTGCTTCAGAAGGCTGTACTGGTGCTTCCTCTGCTGAGCAAGTTTCTGAAAGGGCAAATTACAAATTATTGTGAAGAAGGAGAACAATCTTTGTACAGGTGCATCATTTGGAAAACAGAAAGGAAGGATAGCTTGAATTATGACTGAATTCTTTCCTCTGTCCTTACCAAAAAGTTACTGTTATAGCAACTAGCATCAATGATTTTTTCCACAGTACACCAATTTGCTTAGAAGAAAATCTAACACTTGATGTTACAAATGCTTTTAATGTCGCTCTTCACAGGTGGAATAATGACCCAATACAAGAGTAACGAGTTTCAAGTGACAGTCAAATGGGGCATTTTATTGGTACTGAGGTAATTATTTTTCGAAAACATCAACAGTACTTTGGAACACTAGTGAAATTGCTCTCACTTTAAGAGCTGATGCAAGATGCTGCCAGGTTGTGGTGATGCACTGCAAAACTGCTCCTTGTAGATCTACTTATTCTTCTATGAAATTCATTCCACTCTTAAATCTAAATCAGGGGCTCCCAAACATTTTTATGCCATGGACCAATAATACCATTAAGCAAGGGGTCAATGGACACCAGGTTGAGAACCCCTGATCTAAATTCTAAGACTGTTAGAATTACTAATAATGTTCTTCTGTTATTGCTTTTCCCTCGTACTGCCTCAATGTACGGTCGACTGGTGTTGTAGTGGGTATCCGCACCGGACTTCAAGGCGAGGGGTTTGAATCTGGCCAGCTCCTTGCACACTGCTGGGTTGAGCGTCGAGCTAGCATCCCGGTATCATAAAAAAAACAGACAAAAGTGCTAAAGAAACAGCAAGGTTGCTGCCTGATGCACCACAAGATGCAGAAAGGAACAAAAGCAACAACTTCAACGTACCGATGAGATGAAATGATCTGTGCGGATCGCATGCTAGGCAGTATTTCACTGTACTTTGGTAACTGAGAGAATAGTAAGCCAATTTCCCAATTTAAGGTAAATGAGATTTCTGATTACCTTCAGAGCATAGGGGTCTGTGGCTCCTTTAATTTTCTCCTTCTGTAATGTTTCAATGGTTGGTCGGTTATACACTCGGTTCACCAACTCTGGTACGGTATTAAGGCGCTTTGCCAAGTTGAATTCCCTCACTGTGCAAAAATTTAAACAGAAGAGTTTTTCAAGCATTATGATGGAGCTAAATTTAATTACAGTGATATCAAAATGTGTCAAAGCACATCACTCCTCCAATACACATCACAAGCAACTGGAATAATATGTCATAATATTCTTTTGCTCTGTCTAGAATGGTGCAAAGCAAATTACAATGTGATTATTCATCGCTTATATATCAACTAGGGAAGAATGTGGAATGTTACAATTGATTGTTACACAAGAGCATTATGCTGGAAGAAAAGGAAGGTGATGCAGGCTGTGTGAGCCTTTTAAAAATACAAGTAACATTCTCAGTAAAATTTAATCAATCTTCATTGGTAGAGAAAGAGTACAAAAGACCATACATTCCCGGGCAACCAACAATGTAGTCAAGATAAGCAAGTAAAAAAACAGTTTGAGAGGGGTAAAAAAAAATGACTGATAAATCCTAGGACCCAAAGGGTTCCTTGCCATGGTTGGAAATTAAACAGGTGAATAAACTACTGGAAGATATGTATCTGAAGACTATGCTTGAGCTCAGGCATTTACACATAAATAGAAAATTGCTAATTTATTAAGACGTGAGATCAAACAAGAAAATTATTGATGTGCTAATCCAACATGTATTACTGGACATTTTTTAAACCTCTAATCAAGAGATTTTACTAATTCATGTTGCCTGTCTGACTAGAGTAGGAAAAAACCCCACACTGGATATTTTAGTGTATGGATATAAACTGTATTGAAATTTTGGATGATTTAATTCCTGTAAAGGTGTAAAAGTTAATAGTTGGCAAATAAATGTTTTGGACAATGTAGTGTATACAGTATCCATTAGACAACTGAAATTACACTCAAAGTTTGGGGGGGAAAGCATACTTTAGTGGCCATCCTAACCAAACCGAATTGCTGCTGCCAGTGACCCTCATGGATTTGCTATACTTGTATGATGCACATTCAGCTCCAATAATGATTGTTCCAAAGTCAAACATATGTATTCGATCTTTTATTAGCAATTAGCGAACATTCAATCTTGAAGCGATGAAACTTAAGCATACCCAAGTGTAAGTTAAGTGCAACTGAGCAGTCAATAAAAGATACAACATCAGTTGGTCCCCTGCCCCAAACTATCAGGAGCAAAACATGAGTATGTAACTTATTGCCTTCACTTTTACCACAGCCCACTTATGTGACTAGTTACAATAAATGCGCAACAAAGAATACAATGCAGACAGAACAGATACATGGCTCCTGCATATACTTTACTAATATTTTCAAGTATTGGCTATTCTAAGGATAGACTAGAAATCTGTTATCTACGTCACACAAGTTCACCATTCAGAACTCTCCTGCGATTCAAGTAAGATAAGTAGGATGAGGTTTGTGGGTACCTTGGCTGGAATGGACACATTGGACCAAAGGGCTTGTTTCTATGCTGTATTACTGTATGACATTGTCACGGAACAGAAAACGTCCCATACTCTCCTAACAAATGCCCCCCTGTTCCATGGTAAGAGTAATCTTTATAAGCGATCTGGTTTCCAATTTTGCTAGTCGGTACTACTCTTGGTTTTGTAAATATAAAGTTATACAGCACAGTTTCTTCAGCTCTTGAATCCATACCGACCATCAAGCACTGATCTGCCTCTCAGGCATTCCGTTCTTCCACATTCTGTTTCCCTGCCCTCTTCCTCCAGAATCTGCCGCTTACATAAGGGCAATTTAGAATGGTGAATCAAACTACAAGCCTACATATTTTTTTTTTGTTGAATGTTGAAGGACACAGTGGTACTTGGAAAAAACCCCACAGAGTCACATGTAAACTCTACACAAACAGCAGAAGTCAGGATTGAATCTGAGTTGCAGGAGTAGTGAGGCGGCAGCTCTGTTAGCTACACCGATGTCCTGCCCAACACAGAGCCTTGCAAATGATTCACCCTCAACTGAAACAGATCCACTCTGCCCACAGCATTTGTTTTTTGAGGAACAAAAGGCTTTTTTGACTTTCAAAGCATAATATTCTCTCATTAAATACCTTGAACTTGGGTATTTCAAAGTAATGCCCTTAAAAGAATTAAACAGAAATAATTCTAAAGTTGTATATGACTTAATAAAATGAACTACAGTAATGTCATCAGACCATTACCAAGTTCTGGAAACAAAACCATGCAATAAAATACAGTATGCAACATAATACAGTACCTTCTTTTTTAGAATCACAGAAAAAGATGTGCTTATTAGGGGTCTTCCCATCAGCGTCTAAAAAATGGAGTTCAGACTTGAGCTGTTCAATTTTCTGTGAATGCAATGGAAAAATCAGAGCTAAATTGATGCAAATGTGATTAAAACTAAAGACATTTTTTTCCATCAATGGGCTCTCTAGGAAATGAGTATTTTTTTGAAAGAAATGGCATGATTTTGTTTAATGCACTGAAGTGCTGATCAAAAGCTTCTAAACTTGGAAGGAGAATGTTGCTGAAAATATTGGGCTACATTTGAGTCATATTGGACTATAGTTTATTGGACTAAATTGTCTGCTGCACGCAGTTTCTGCTTGGTTACAAGGCAACATGCCTTATTTAATGAGTCAAGCTAGACTGCATTAACTCTTTGGCTGTGACCACTGTTGGCTTTGCTTCTGTTTGGATCCGGAGAGCTCAAATGAACTGTAACTACCCCCGTTAAAATCAGCACTGAATGTGGCTTATAGCATTAAAATGGCATATTTTTTTTTTTAAAAAAACACCTCCTGCCAGTTATTCATCATATTTTACTCTAAATAATAGAAATTGAAAATTCAAACAGTATTCCACGTTAATTAAATCAGATCAGATAACAATTACAAATATCTGTTGTTTATGGTCAATGGAACGAACGACTGGTTTGACGTGATGGCGGCTGCTTATTTTCAGAGAACAGAACAAAATTAAACAAAATAATTCATGGAATCAAGACACATTAAAGGTCCTGGTATCTCAGTTTGAAAATGAAAACAAGCAAAAATACTGGCTCAACATGGGAAAAGGACTGTACATAGCAGTGGATAATACATACTTGGTGTTCTAACTAAATGAATGTACAGACAGAACATGTAAAGGATACAAAACTAAAAACTATTTTCCAACATATTCTGTACAGAGAGCGACATATGCCTCAGAAGATGAACCCCTAACAAAATACGCATGATCCTATAACTATATAATGAATTTTGATTAAATGCTTCTTTGGTAATGAACTACCATTATCTTGCACGGTAATTCATTATTGAAGCCCTCTAACTAATGCATCGCAGCTTCCATAAAACTTCCTCCATTCTTAATTTATCTAATTATAACTTTCCAAGATTGTCTTGATTTGGGAATTGTTCTTTTGAATTGGAAAATTGCATATGTCACTCCAATATTTAAGAAAAGCAAGAAAAGGAAACTGGGGAATTACAGACCAGTTAGCCTAACATCTGCTGTCGGATAATTATTAGTGTCTATAATTAGGGATAGACTGATGTACAACTTGAAAATTCCCAGTTGACCTAGGACAGAGACGGTATGGATTGTGAAGACTATATCTTGGCTGTTGAAAATAATCACATTTTTTTTTGAAGAGGTGACTAAAAGTCAGGGTAATATCTAGCCTTCATTTACAAGAACTTCCAGGAGACTTTTCAGTCTGCTTGGTAAGGTTAGGAGGTCTAAAAAATGGAAGATATTTTAATGACCTGGGTTAGAAGCTGCAAGCTTATTGGACAGATACTCAAAATGGCAGCGAAGACATGCATGTATAGAATGGGAAAGAACACCATGCATCCATTACTGTCAATAATCCCAAAGACTGGCTACACTGCAATACAGATAGAATCACTACACAGCAGACAGGATAGTGAAGTAGATCTTCCATTGCAGTGAGCATTGAACACCTACCCTTGGGCCATGCTGTCTCTTCTAGTATAACCCAGCTACAGCCTTCCACGGGCAGCCTGGCTGTCAGGACAGTGCAAGGATTGTTGCAGTACAAGAACCCAGCTGCACTCGCAGAACATCTTCGACAGCTGGTGGGACTCCACTGGTTGTGAAAACAGTCATTACTAGTGAATGTTTATGAATACTTTTGATATTCATAAACTATTGGGATCTTTCAGAAGTAATAATACTTAAAATATATTAAGGGTTAATAAGTCTATACTCCAGGGTTGGTGCAGACTGCCAAGAGGAGAGCAGGACTGCCTAGAGGTAGAGGAAAGCATCCAGCAACTATACCGTGTGAGGGGTGGGGAAGGAGAAGAGATTTTAAACATCTGCAGCTTCTACTACTTATTGTATATTATAGATCAATGATTATTTCATTGAACAGCAGAATTGATTTACTTATTGAAATAGATAATCAATAATCATTTCATTGACAGTAGAATATTTTATGTGGTTTACTCTTGCAATTATGTTCCTGTTTAGCAATGACACCAAAAATAAAAGGTTGGAACTACAGATAGATGCAGACATTTTAGAATTCAGTGCCTTGACTTGGTTCTGCTATATCAAATTACAGCATCTGGTGTGTTGAATTGCAGCACAAAAATATATATATATTTTTAAAAACTGCAAATGCCAGAAATCAAAAAGAGGAAATAGTGGAAGTCCTCAGCAGGTCCAGCAGCAAAGGTGGAAAGAAGAAGAGCTAACCTTTCAGGTCTGAGACCAGAATTGAAAGAGGAAAAAAAGTCAGTTTTCAATAGCAGAGAAGGCTGGAGAAGGATGGGTAGAACAAAGTGAACATTTCTGGAGGAGTTGCAAAACCTCTTTCCTATCAACCATCCAGGAACTCAGTTTTTCAAAGTGAAGCATCGATCCACTTCCACTTATTCAATGCAAATAAACCAAAAGCAGACTGGGTGATCAGTTCATGGCACATCTGAGTTCAATCCACAGCATTGGCCCAGAACTTCTGCTTTGCCTGAAACTAATTCCCCATTGCACTCTGTGTCTCTCTAAGCTGTTAAGATGATAATGCCTGTTCCCTTCCACCACTACCTTCCTCCATCTGGCAGAATTGATCCTCACCCTCAAAAATCTGTCTTTCAGCTCCTCCCATTTTCTCCAAACTCAAGGTGCAGCCATGTGTGCTCGTATGGGCCACAGCAATGCCCGCCTTTCACTGGCAACGTGGAACAGTCCATGTTCCAAGCCTACCCTCGTAATGCTCTCCAACTCTTTCTGCGTTATACTGATGATGGCATTGGTGCTACTTAATGCATCCATTCTGAGCTTGTCAATTTCATCAAATTTGCCTCTAACTTCCGCCCTGCCTTTAGATTCACTTGATCCATTTCTGACACCTCTCCCCCCTTTCTTCATCTCTGGAGAAAGACTGCCTGCTGATATAATTTTTAAACCTATTGATTCCCAGTGTTATCTTGACTATACCTCTTCCCACCCAGTCTCCTGCAGAAATGCTATTCCCTTTTCTCAGTTCCTTCATCTCCACCACGTGTTCCCAGGATGTGGGTTTCCCTTCCAGGACAGCATTCTTCAAAAAAATAAATGGGGTTTCCCTTCCTCCACTATTGATGCTGCACTCACCCACATCTCCTCGGTTTCTTGGACATCTGCACTCACCCCATTTTCACACTGCCAAAACAAGGACAGAGTTCCTCTTGTCCTCACCTACCACTCCGCATCCAACACATCATTCTCCGCAGCTTCGGGAATCTTCAACGGAACCCTATTACCAAATACACTTTTACCTCCAACCCTCTCTGGTTTCCGCAGGGATCATTCCCTTCCTGATTCCCTTGTCCATCTGTCCTCCCACCAATCTTCCCTGCACCCCCCGCCCCCCCCCCCCCCAGCACTATCCCCTGCAAGCAGCTGAAGTGCTACACCTGCCCATTCACCTCCATTCAGGGCCAGAAACAGTCTTACCAGGTGAGACAACACTTCATCTGCAGATCTGTTGGGGTTGTCTACGGTATCCGGTGCTTGCAACGCAGTCTCCTCTACACTGGTGAGACCCGAAGTAGACCAGGCGATCACTTTGTCAAACACCTACACCCCACCCTCAAAAAGCATAATTTCCTGTTGATCAACCATTTTGTCCCTGTCCAGCTTCCCACTCCAACAGGTCAGTCCATGGCCTCCTCTTCTGCCACGATGAGGCCACTCTAAGGTTGAAGGAGCAATAGCTCATACTCCATCCAGGGAGCCTCCACCTGGAATGCACATCAATTTCTCCAACTTCCGTTAAATTTTTCCCCTCCACCTGCCCTCTTCTTCAATTCCCCACTATGGCCTCTAATCTTGTGATGCATGAGGAGACCTCTCCCTGGTGCCCTTCCTCCTTCCCTTTCTCCCATGGTTCACTCTTCTCTCTTCTGAGATTCCTTTTTCTCCAGCCCTTTGCCTTTTCCATCCATCATCTCCTCCCTTCCCCCATCCACCTTGCTTCACCTATCACCTTCTAGCTTGTCCTCCTTCCCCTCCCCCACCTTCTTATTCTAGCATTTTCCCTCTACCTCTCCTGTCCTGAGGAAGGGTCTCAGTCCAAAACTTCGACTGTTGCGACAGAGGACGCAGAGGCCAAGTCACTATGTATATTTAAAGCAGAATTGATAGGTTCTTGATTAGAAAAGGCATCAAAAGTTATGGGGAGAAGGCTGGAAAATGGGGTTGAATTAATCAGCCATGACAGCATAATGGAACAGATTCAACAGGCCAAAAGGCTAAATTCTGTTCATATACCTTATGCGCTTTAGAAAAGGTCATTTCTGCCTTTCATCCATTTGAAATTTTGGTTCTGTATTTCTTTTCCTAATATACATTCTGGCCTGCTTTAAGCAATACACACCTTTGACGAAGAAGCATAATATGATTCTAACTGCCAGATTCACTGATTTGGTCTCACTATATCAGATATTCCCATTCCTCCCCTTCTGTTCCTAAAAACTAAAATCTTTTCCTAAGTTCTGTCAAAGGGTCCCAGACCTGAAACATTACTTGTTTCACTATCCAGAGGTGACTGACCTACTCAGTTTCCAATGTTTTATGCTGAATGTCGGTCTTTCTTTCAGTGGAGAAAAATTCAACAGAAGGTGTTTTAGTGCCACCAAGTGGTCATTCTGCTTTAAGTTCTCCAAAAAGTACACCGAACAGAAAAACTGTGACTGGCTGAAAATCACACTAAGTATCTGTACTACGGCCATAAGATTGATGTGAAAGGAATGACTTTATCTTCTAATTAAGAGCAAAAGGTTACCAAATCTATAGCTGCAAATATCAAACAAAATTTATGCTGAAGAAAATTCCTTTCTCTAATATAGACAGATCTCATTGAAACGATGGCAGGGACTACTGTCAAAGCATCAAAATAACAAAAATAAAGTTCACCTTTGTCTCAATGGCGCGTTTCATTTCTACATATTTAATATCTTGTGTTCTCATGAGCTTCAGCTGTTCCTCTGTTACTTCTTCTTTTGACTGTTTGATGACATGAACTCCATCCTAAACACAGAAAACGTTTCTAAAAATGTGCACCGAAGCAATATAGAATATCTGTTGGCATTTTCTTTTCTAATATTCTGCAGGTGCTTCGCACGACAGATGCGGTATTCGAAACAGAGGGCACAAGGTAAATTTTGCTCAGAGAGATTGTGAACTTTTGGAATTCTCTGCCACCACAGGACTAATGATGCTCAGTTATTGGGCAGACAGCAGGATCTTGATCACACTGAGAAATTGTACCTTTGTTCATGAATTCATCAGTATACATGTACAGCACTATGCCCAAGTCTTAGACACAAATATATAGCTAGGGCACCTAAGATTTTTGCACAGTACTATATGTATTTGTCAACATGGAGTGGAGAACAAGTTTGTAAATCTGGCGGTAGCAAAGGATGTTGGGAATGGCAGGGGTGTCGCGCTGAGGGAGGGGTGTGAGTCAGGTGGCATATGAGAAGTGTCAGGGGAAGGGGTGGCGCAGGTGCAGACACTCCCAGCCCTGAGGCAGCAGGCAAGATCATTTGATTTTTAACAACTGGTTTATTGATCATTACAAAATGTCTCCCTGAGGCTCCCCTCACCCTTCCCATTTTCCAACCATGATTCCCCTCTCCCTGCCCCCTTCCCACTCTCAGTCCACAAGACAAACCCATATCAGAATCACGTTTATCATCACACGTCATGAATTTTTTTTTTGTGGCAGCAGTAAAGTGCAATACATAAAATTACTACAGTACTATGCAAAAGTGTTAGGCACCCTGTCTATATACATGCACCTAAGACCTTTGAATGAATTTAATTTGGGAAAGTAACATTTGTCAGATGGTCACATAACAGGGATCATGAACATCACCAACGTCAAGCTTATCTCTCCTGGGTAAACACTATATATTCACAAAGGAAGGGACCTGGAAAAAAGGGAATTTTAATCTTTGTTTCTATCATGATCTGTTGATTTCTTTCTCAGCAAAGCTAATGGAATCAACAGAGCCATGTAATTAACCCAGCTGGAATTGCACAAACTGAAGGCAACATCAAACACATTTAATCTGGCTGCAAATGGGAGGATTGGAGGGACTGCTTGAAATAGTTCATTTGGTTTAATTTGATTTTGTGGGCCATCTATGGTCTATTTGAAAACAGATAGAACAATTTATTCAAAAAGTTACTTCGTTTCCTACAACTCTAACGATAAGGGTCTCTTTCCAAAAGCCAAATATTTGGTATGATTGTAAAAAATGAATGCCAGATTAGGAAAGTAAAAATTCTTAATCATCAAGCTTGCTAAGTTTGATTAATTGCTAAGGATCTAGTTTATCATATCTTGATGCAGAGAAACCAAAAATCATTCATATCATTTACACTTTTGGAAATTATATTAAGTGATGAAAACCTGAAGAAAGTTGACCTTAATAGCACAAGCTATCCTGGGCTTATCTCTACTAAAGAAACCCAATTTATAGCATCACAAGAAACTCACCTGGAGTTTGGTTCTGGTCATTCGAAAGTAGAATTCATCCGGATTTTTATCTAATGCCCTTTGGCGTAGTGCTTTTAGGACATTTTGCTTGTAATGGTAGTTTCTAAAAAGCACAACAATAAATTAGCAAGATTATTTAAAGAAAATCTTTGAATCATGAAACAACTATAATATACAATACAGGTCTGGATTAAATATTTGTATTCAGTACATTCAGGATCCTTAGGTGTGTGAGGGAAACTCAGTCAACTGGCGTCAAGTTGTGCTGTAATAGTAACGTCAATAATTAAACAAGGAGAATGTTGTGTGAGTCTCTGACAAAAGCCCACACAAATATATTCAACAGAATAATTGGACATGTTATTTCAGTAATATTTGAGTAATACTGTAAATATATTGTTTAAGCATTCTTTGTTTAAGTGCTTCATTATGGGTTATACGTAAAAGTACATGACTTGCATACATCAGCATGCCACCACGTCATATGTGAGCAGCTCAAAACAAAGTACATGTTATCCCCATGCTCTTGTATTCTTCTTTCGAATAGTTTTTGGAGTTATTAAGCATAACATGATGTTTTAGTTCTGCATCAGAACTGTATTACGAATAAATCAGCACATTTTAACACAAGAAAAGTCCACGATTGGATAGAGACCAAGGTTGTTCAGGTGGCGCAATACTCTCTGAGTCATTCCCTTTAATAGTGGAATGAGGGCAGGTAGAAAAAAAACCCCAAAAAGATGTACATATTTTTTCTCCCTTGTGCCTTCACTCTGTCATTTTCTTGTTGACAAGACAAGCATTAACTGTTTTTTTTCCTTTCCACAGATGCTGTCTGTGTTTCCTGAATCTTCTGACTTTTTTCAGGTTTCCAGCATCTGCAGCATTTTATTTTTCATTTTCTCGTTAAAAGTTACTCAACCTGAATTAGCAATATTGTTTCTCTTGCTAAAAATACTGCCTAACTTGCTGCATATTTTCAGCATTTTCTATTTTTATGCTACATTTCCAGCGTCTGCAGTTTTAATTCTTAATTATCACAGTTCTTTAGTTCAAGCCAAATGCTTTGGAAATTATGTTTCTTAAAGCACTCACTGTGCACGGAGCTGGTAGTCCTTTTTCTTCTCCAAGAAACCCAAGTGCCTACGAGATCCAAGCTGTAGAAGTAAGTTAATTGTTACTAAAATGTAGGAATGCCTGCAGAAGAATGTGAAAAACTTTGCTTTAAGTTTAATAGTTTTCCTGGAAATACACATATCAATCGAAATAATCACTTTAGAAATGTGCAAAGCAGTGCCACATTATTCATAAAAACACAAAATGCTGGCAGAACTCAGCAGGCCAGACAGCATCTATGGGAGGAGGTAGTGACGACGTTTCGGGGGGAAACCCTTCATCAGGAGCCGAAGAACTCCTGATGAAGGGTTTCAGCCCGAAACGTCGTCACTACCTCCTCCCATAGATGCTGTCTGGCCTGCTGAGTTCTGCCAGCATTTTGTGTTTTTATTCATTTCCAGCATCTGCAGATTCACTCGTGTTGCCACATTATTCATGATGTATTCCAGTGCAGAGTTTGAACTATTTGCCTGACAGTTAGTTGTAAATGTAATTGTTGATTAAACAGCCAAAATTTCCAGAGTTTGTGATTATCATGTTTCAGATTAGCAGCAGACTTTATTTACAAATAAAAGATCGTATTATATATTGATGGTGCCAAATATGAGTATGAATTATTTGTATATATACATCCAGATATAAATGTAACATGTACATATTTTACAGCATCAGCATATTATATCAAAACAGAAAACCTTCCACATCATAGGTTCTTGTATATTCTATCTGATGTGAATAAATAAAGGTTTGCAATCTTCAGTTTCAGACTTAATACAGGATGGCCATTGTTTACACCAACTTCTACTGATGCTGGTTATTGTTGGTGCAACTAGCAAGTTCCGGAACACTCCGACAAATTGGCTAAAAATTTAGGCATAAGTTGATAACACAGATTAATTAATTGATCACTTTGGGTATAACATTCCAATAACACCTTCAGAATCAGGTTTGATATCACGAGTATACGTCTTCATGCTGCAAGTTAATGAATAAATAAATAAATAAGCTGTTCGTATGCGCGTTCAGGCTTCTGTACCTCCTTTCTGAAGGCAGCAATGAAAAGAGGGTATGGTGGGGATCCTTTGTGATGAACACCGCTTTTTTGAGGCACTGCTCCAATGGAGGCTAGGCCTGTGATGGATCTAAGTTTAAAACCGTCTGCAGCTTTACTTAGATCCTCTTCCAGAACCTGGATGAAAACGCTGACATCGTGGAGGCTTGCGTACATCAAGGACTCTATCAGGCGATGCCAACTCGGGGCCACTCATGTTGGAACAGCTGTGGACCAGATCCCCGACGAAGACTGATCAAACTTCGGCTCCCGAACAGACAGACTCGTGTCTGCCCCTCCTGGGCTACACTTCATCATTACCCCACCTCTCTCCTCCCAGGCTTTACTACAGCTACCAAAAAAAAAGGACAGCAGCAAATAGACTCAACTCGTCAAAACAGCGTAAAGATTACATCCATGGGGCACCCGACAAATCCCAGCTTGCCCCCGTGGTGTCCCAACCCAGGACGTCCTCCGCCTGGCCCAAACATGACCTCTCATCAAGACCTGAGATGGCTTTGCTGTGGTTCATCGATGTGGCCAGGAGCCGGAGGGGTGGCTTGACAAGAAACAATCATAACTGTGAAGAGAGAAACACCTGCCATATGAAACAACTTCGATCCTATGCAGTAGCCCCTCCGTAGCAGACAATAACACAGCCAGTTAGAATGCCTACGTCTTTGTAAGGAGATGTATTTTTATACTTGTAGACAGTGACCACATTGATGGGCAAAGGGAAGGAATAAACACCCATCTTTATAATCACTCATCAAGATCAGATTGCTCCAGGCGCTTCCACTCCAATGCATTGACTCATTTCAGCACTTAGTGGCTGTAATGCTTGCCCCAACCCACCTAACATCAACCCTCACAGGCAGCACCTCCCCACCAAGTCATGAAGGAATTCAATACTGTGTGACAGCGTCAGCAAAAGGCAAGTGCTCCTGGCATAGCATAAGGATCTATGTGTGTTGTCCGTGTGAGTGTGTGTTTTAGAGAGAATGCTTCACTTCACCTCAGCAGAAAAAAAAGATAATTTATTTTCACAGTGCCTTTCGCCAACCATACCTTTACGTTCAATGAATAACTTCTGAAATCTCAGCACTGTTGAAAGGTAGGAAACAAAGTAAGCTGCCACTGTAGCAATGAGATATCTGATTATCTGTTTTTGCAAAAAACTAATTCATGGTAAATTTAGACAGAAAACCAATGAAAGTTAGCATTCTTCTGTGATGGGATCTTTAACAACCAGTTGATGGGCCCTTCATTTAATGTCTTAACTAGAAAAAAACACAAACTCTCCCTCAGTCTAGCATTACAATCTTGAGTAGTGACACTATTAGGAAAGAATAATCCTTGTACACAGATTATGGGGAGTATTGGGGAGATTCCACCAATTGTAGCTCCACAAAATAGCCCAAGCTCACTACAGGACAAGTGAACCAGTATCCACTCCCAGAACTGCTGATGAGACTTGCGTTGTGTTCAACTTTTCCAATGTTGCTGAAGCTGCACTGACCAAAGGGAGGGCATCCCCTCACACCACTGACTTGAGCCTTGTCGATGATGGACAGATCTTGAAGAGTTATAGGGGTGCATTTGTGTTCTTTTTCTTTATGAATGCTGCTTATATGATGCTATATACGTTTGACTCAGGTGCAAGTAAGTGTTTTTTTTCCATTTCATTGCACTTGCGCATATGGCAAGGCAGTCACGATAGGTTTTCAAGCCTCTTGTGGCCATAACGTGTACATTTGGCAGTCCCCGGGTATCCCATTAGCAAAATAGGACCTGAAGGAAGCCGGCCTCATCGGTCCTATGGACTCAACAGAGCCAGGTCTCAGGAGTGAGAAAGGCACTCTGGATTGAGTCTGTCACCAGCCTCCTCCAGCCGGGCTTTAGATTCCCATCGTTAACGCCTGCTTCCACGAAGGAGAGGGATAGAAGAGAGGGGACGGGGTGCAAGAAAGGAAGGAGGAGGAGATGTGGAGAGGAAGCTCACGATCATGTCGCGGTTCACTCGCCACCTCTATAATCACGCTATTTGCCCACTGTCATCCCAGCACCCACCTGGCTCCGCTCCCGATGGTTCCGCTGCACCGATTTCTGCGCCTTCCGAAACGCGGCAGACATCGTGCCCCGTGTGTCGGCTCCCTGGCCACGACCAGCCGTATCCGGGTCAGGGGTTACGGTCAGTCGCGCAGGGTTTCCGGCCGAATCTGCCCCGCACACGACGCCCCCGTGTGAGTGCATCCGGGCACAAAACAGGGGCGGGGCCTTTGTCAGACTAATCCCGCCCCCTCAGGAAGATTCTGCTGGAGTGGAAGAAATGGCATGGAGATGCTGGCTGTGGTGGTGGCGTTGCGATGGGTGGAGAAAGCTAGGCGAGTTAAAGTGTTGATATGCTCAGATTCATCCTCAGTTTAAGGTCTTTTCACTCAAACAATCGCAAAGATGTACTTTCTGAAGTCCTGCAGTCAGTGACAAGAATTGCAAATCGGGGAGGTCAGATAAAATTTCAGTGGGTTGCAGCACGTGGGGGTGAAGGGGAATGAGAGGGTGGATGAGTTGACAAGGAGGGTGTTAAAGAAACAAAATACAGAAATGCACGTTAGTATCAGTAAAGCAGAGGTTAAGTGTGTAATCTGGGAAAAAAATCAACCAAATGTGGCAAGAAAGATGGGACAGGGAGGGGGGAAAGGGAGGCATTTATATCAAATACAAAAGAGTGTTGCAGCTAGTAGGGTAGGTAGTGGATACAAAAGAGAGACGACTGTGTGGACTATGTTAAGGCTGGGGTACTGTGCATTAAACAAAACATTGAAAATGACAGGGAAACAGACAGGATTGTGTGAGGAATGTCAGGAAGAGGAGTCAGTAGAACATGTGGTTCTGAGTTGCAGAAGTATGGGATACAGAGAGAGATGATGAGAATTAATCTAAGGGAATTGGGGGTGCAGGAATTCACATTAAAAGGGTTACTGAGCATGGGCGAGAGAGTGCAGGTCAGGGTAATTTTAGCTTTCTTAAGGAATATGTTTTTTTTTATATAGGATATGATGGATAAACAGGAAAAGGGTACTGGGATGGCCAAAGATGGGAGGATAAAGTGTAGGTTAGGGTGTGTGTGTGTGTGTGTGTGATTGGGTGAAAGGATTTAGAATGTAAGTTATCATTCACTCTGGAGCAGAAGTTGGCGGTAATGCACCATTAAGCTGGATGCCAACCACTGTAAAACAAGAAGGAGAAGAACTGGAAAATGGAAGGTGGATGGTCGGCGGGACGAGGTACAGTCCCAACATTGTGTGGAAATATTCAGCTAGTGCCTAGCGTCTGTGGGGAGGAAATCTGCAGACATTAGCACCACAGGCAGCTGCTAGGAGGATCACAGCGTGTCAGGCAGCATCTATGGAGGGCCGAAGCCCCTCATACTACAGTCGCTATTTCAGATTAACAACATAATGAAACAAATCTTCAGCAAAAACTTCAGATAGAGCATTGGCCTTTGAACATAGAACAGTCCAGACCCTTCGGCCCATATTTTGTGCTGCCCCTTCCCTCCTACATAGCACTACATTTTTCTTTCATGCATTTGCCTGTCTATGAGTCTCCTAAATGTTGTTAATACTGTATATCAGCCTTTATTACTACCCTGGCAGCAGCTACCACTCTGCATGAACAAAAACCGCCTCTTTGACATCCCCCCCCCCCCAATACTTTACTGCCTTAAAATTATATCTGTTGACGCGTGGCCTAGTGGGCAAGGCATCAGACTAGTAACCTGAAGGTCACTGGTTCGAGCCTCAGCTGAGGTAGCGTGTTTGTGTCCTTGAGCAAGGCACTTAACAACACATTGCTCTGCGACGTCACCGGTGCCAAGCTGTATGGGTCCTAGTGCCTTTCCCTTGGACAACATCGGTGGGGTGGAGAGGGGAAGGCCTGCAGCTTGGGCAACTGCCGGTCTCCAACCCTGCCCAGGCCTGCACCCTGGAAACTCCAGGCGCAGATCCATGGTCTCTCGAGACCGACAGATGCCACCACCACCATAAAATTATATCCTCTTGTATTAGCCAATTCCGGCCTGGGCAAAAATCTTTGGGCTATCTGCTCTATCTATGCCTCTTGTATACCTCTGGTCACCTCTCATCACCCACCTTCTCTGCTCAACCTGTCCCCATAAGACGTGTTTTCTAACCTGGGTGGGGGGGGGGGGTGGTAAATCTCTTTCCTGTCTTAAAAGCTTCCAATTCCTTCCAATGTCAACCAGAGCTGAACACAAAACCACTAGTGTGGTCTAACCAGGGTTTTATGGAGCTACAACATTACCTCGTAGCTCTTGAACTCAATCCTCCAACTAATGAAGGCCAACACACCATCTGCTTTCTTAACCACCCTATCAATATGCATTGCAACTTTGATGGTTCTATAGATATGAACCCCAAGGTCTCTCTGTTCCTCCGCACTGTTAAGAATCCTATCATTAGCCCTGTATTCTACTTTCAAGTCCAGCCTTCACACTTCTCCGGTTTGAACAACATCTGCCACTTTTCAGGCCAGCTCTGCATCCTGTCAAGGTCCCTCTGTAACCGATGACAACCTTATACACTAACCACAACACTCACAACCTTCGTGCCATCTGCAAACTTACTAACCCACCGTTCCACTTCTTCATCCAAGTCATTTATAAAAACCACAAAGTGCCGGAATCCCAGAACAGATCCCTGAGGAACACTACTGGTCATTGAACTCCAGAAGGAATACACTTTATCTATTAGCATCCTCTGCCTTCCATTGGCAAGCCAATACTGAATCCGTGCAGCCAGGTTTTCTAGGATCCCATACCTCTCTACTTTGTGAATATGCTAATCATGAGGAACCAGCATGGACAAGTTTTAAGGTCTGGAGAAGTAAGTGAAGAAAAAAGGAAAGAGGAGACACAGGAAAGTACAATTAAGTTACAACAATGTAACTGTGGTGTAGTGTATTTGTTATTTCAGTAATATTTGATGAATATTGTAAATATATTGCTTGATTAAGTATTCTTTGTTATTTACATAATTCATTATGGGTTACATGTAAAAGTATATGAATGGCATACGTCATTATGCCACCAAGTCATATGTGTGTGTCTCACTAAGTAGAACTAAACATACACAAGTTATGCCCCGCTCTCCTATGTTTTCCTTTCAATTAGTTTTTGGAGTTTCAAAACGTAACAGTGGTGATGAAGAAGTTTTAAAAATGAACCCGAGACAGCTACTTACCTATTCAAGCACAGTGATACATTTGAGTTTTTTTTTTTAAAAAAGTGCAGCATGTTTTCTTATTCAGAAGGGAAGAAAGAGATATTCAAGTTTGAAAAAAAAAGCACAACCTTTTTTTTCTTCGGAAAGGGAAGAGAAAGGCGTTTGAATTTTGGAAGGCAAAAAAATGGATGAAATTCACTGGTTCGTAAACAGTGAGTACCAGGTGATAATGATAATAATAAATAAATAAAAGCAGAAATGGCTGGTTACGTTGGAAAGATATTCACAGTAGACTTCAATTACACAGTAGACAACTGAATCATGTATACTGAATGAATTGAGCAGTATTTTGAAGCAAATAGAATAGCCAATGAGAGATGGGTATCAATTTTGCTGAGTGCAATTGGTGGAAGAGCATATAGTTTGTAATAAGTTTGACTGCTCCAACCAAACCAGCTGAAATAAGTAAGCTTTGCAGCAATCGTGAAAATAATGCAGGAACATTAAGAAGCAAAAGCATTATTGATTGCAGAAATCTTAAGGTTTCATAAGCAGAATCAAAAGGACGGGGAGCCTATTTCAGCTTAGGTGGCTGAAGTGAAGAAATTATCTGAGTATTGTCAGTTTACTGCTGGGCTTAAAGATCCATTGAAAGATCGTTTAGTTTGTGGAATCTTGCCAGAAAGCATTCAAAAACGGTTCCTAACTGAGGAAGAAGTCACATTTAAACGAGCAGTTGAAATCACTATATCAATGGAAAAAAGCAGCCAGAGATACAATTGAGTTGCAGTCAGGAGTGAAAGTGAGCATGAACAAAATTGTTACTTCTAAACAGAAACGTACCTGTCGAACAAATTGTATTACAAATGTGGTAGGACTCGCATTCACCACATCAAAAAGGTGTGAATGTTTAAAGGTGAAACTTGCAGAAAAATGCAACAAAGTAGGGCAGATGTAAAAAGTACATTGGGCACAAGGAAGAGATAAAAGTATAAAGTCAAGTTGCAGTTTCAAAAGGAGCACTAATCTGCATGCTGTTGATGAAAAATCTGGTAGTGATGAGAATGACACAGGTCTGCATAGCCTTGAGATTTACAATGTGAAAATTGACAAGAGAGGTGCAATATGGCTTACACCAGAAGAAGAAAAGTGTGAAAGAAATGTGGCAAATATCCAGGGGATATTTGTGTAGAGCTCTGTATAGGTACGTTCCAATGAGACAGGGAAGTTATGGTAAGGTACAGGAACTGTGGTGTACAAAGGCTGTAATAAATCTAGTCAAGAAGAATATAAAACCTTACAGAAGGTTCAGAGAGCTAGGTAATGTTAGAGATCTAGAAGATTATAAGGCTACTAGGAAGGAGCTTAAGAAGGAAATTAGGAGAGCCAGAAGGGGCCATGAGAAGGCCTTGGCGGGCAGAATTAAGGAAAACCCCGAGGCATTCTGCAAGTATGTGAAGAGCAAGAGGATAAGATGTGAAAGAATAGGACCTATCAAATGTGACAGTGGGAAAGTGTGAATGGAACTGGAGGAAATAGCAGAGGTACTTAATGAATACGTCAGTATTCACTATGGAAAAGGATTTTAGTGATTGTAGTGATGACTTGCAGCAGACTGAAAAGCTTGAGCATGTAGATATTAAGAAAGAGGATGTGCTGCAGCTTTTGGAAAGCATTAAATTGGATAAGTCACCAAGACTGGGCAAAATGTATCTCAGGCTACTGTGGGAGGTGAGGGAGGAGATTGCTGAGCCTCTGGTGATGATCTTTGCATCATCAATGGGGACGGGAGGGGTTCCTGGGGATTGGAGGGTTGCCAATGTTCTTCCTTTATTCAAGAAAGGGAGTAGAGATAGCCCAGGAAATTATAGACCAGTGAGTCCTACCTCAGAGGTTGGCAAGTTGATGGAGAAGATCCTGAGAGGCAGGATTTATGAGCATTTGGAGAGGTATAATATGATTAGGAGTAGTCAGCATGGCTTTGTAAAGGGCAGGTCGTGCCTTATGAGCCTGATTGAATTTTTTGAGGATGTGACTAAACACATTGATGAAGGAAGAGCAGTAGATGTAGTGTATATGGATTTCAGCAAGGCATTTGATACGGTTACCCCATGCAAGGCTTATTGATAAAGTAAGGAAGCATGGGATCCAAGGGGACATTGCTTTGTGGATCCAGAACTGGTTTGCCCACGGAGGGCAAAGAGTGGTTGTAAACGGGTCATATTCTGCATGGAGGTCGGTCACCAGTGGAGTGCCTCAGGGATCTATTCTGGGACTCTTTCTCTTTGTGATTTTTATAAATGACCTGGATGAGGAAGTGGAGGGATGTCTTAGTAAGTTTGCTGATGACTCAGAGGTTGGAGGTGTTGTGGATAGAGTGGAGGGCTGTTAGAGGTTACAGCAGGACATTGATTGGATGCAAAACTGGGCTGAGGAGTGGCAGATGGAGTTCAACCCAGATAAGCATGAAGTGGTTCATTTTGGTAGGTCAAGTATGATGGCAGAATATAGTATTAATGGTAAGACCATTATGGCATTATGGCAGTGTGCAGGATCAGAGGGATCTTGGGGTCCAAGTCCATAGGACGCTCAAAGCAGCTGTGCAGGTTGACTCTGTGGTTAAGAAGGCGTACGGTGTATTGGCTCTCATCAATCTTGGAATTGAACTTAGGAGCCGAGAGGTAATGTTGCATATAGTTATTATTCTATGGATTTGTTGAGTATGCTCACAAGAAAATGAATGTCAGGGTTGAAATTGGTGACATATATGTACTTTGATAATAAAGTTTACTTTGAACTTTGGTTTGCTGAAAACTACAGCGAGCTGTCGGATCAGCAGAGAAGATCATTGGGTGCAGTCTATCATCACTGCAGGACTTGTACATGTCCGGGACAAAGTAATATGCAGAGAAAAATCATTGTGGATATTCCCCATCCAGTAAACTGCCTTCTCCAAAAGCTCTCTTCTGGAAAGCAGTATTAGAGCTATTAAAACAAAAAATCATGCCACTTTAAAGGTTTCTTCCCCCAGGCCGATAATCTGCAGAACCATTCTCCTACCCTTTATCTATTCCCCCCATTACTGCACTGTAAGCATTTGAGCCACGGTTTATAATGCTATTTACATTGTAAATACATGCTGGTTTATGTATTTATGGACATTTTATTATACAGCCATACTTCAACCCCCAACTTTATTTTTTATATGATTCTTTATTCTTGATAATTGTTGACTGTTTTTGCCCTGACCAAAACACCACAGCAAGTTCCTAACGCATGTAAGTATAATGGCAAATAAAGTTGTTTCTCGATCCTTAACCCTTACAGCTGTGTGCTGGCAGATATAAGGAGCTGATCAAAATAGACACCTCCGAAGGTTCTCGGGTTCCCTACAACATGAAAGATGCTACACAAACCAAAGTTTTTAAATTGTAGTTGGATCCTCAGATTTAGCAAAATGCAGAAATTCGCAGGTGTGACGCCCGCTAACATCTCGCTGATGTTATCTGCATGGAAGGAAGACCTGGCAATCAACTTCTGTATCTTGCCATGAAAACCCTGTGGACAACTCCACCATCCAGAGTGTGGCCATGAATCAATGGCGACTCGACAGCGCTCATCAACAACAACAACATCTAACTGATCAAAATTAACTCAACACAGTATGGTGAAATATTGCAGAAAAGTATAAATCTCAGTTCATAACATTACAGTCTCCCTCAGCATCAGCAAATAAATGCTCCCAAGAATTAATTTCATATTACCTGAGTTACTTTTGATTTTGATCAGGTTTGACTTTGTAAAAAAGCAGGGGAAAGGCACGTCGGTGCTGCCACAGGTGTACGTGGTGTCAGGGAAGTTCTTCACATTGCAGAATCACTGAAGCCATTTGATGGTGTTTCATTTGTCGCATCTCCTTCGGCATTCTGCAGCAGGAATGATGGGAGGGGAGTTTACAATCTAACAGCAGCAAAGGCTTGCAGTTTCTCTAGCCCTGAACAGGAGCCAGAGGCAGGTTGAACTGAGGAGCATCTTGTTTGCTGCCACTGAGCTGTAGACTATAAGACTATAACCATATGATAGAGGAGCAGAATTAGGCCATTCAAACCCATTAACTCTGCTCTGCCTTTCAATTATGACTGATTTTTCCTTGAGCTGTGCCGGCAGTCAGTGCAGAACATCACAATAACCACCAGGCATAATTCTGCAGGTTGTTGGGGACTCTGTTTTGGTGGTTCAGTTGTCTCAAGGCCAGCCAAATTCAGAAGTTCCCTTAGACTGATGCACATTCATGGGTCTTTTAGTTGGGTGGACTTTGGTTCAACAGGTATAATTTACTGAATGCTTCCTCAAGGGTCCTGTGAACCTTTGCACCCAGAAGAGCAAGAGAACAAACATACTGGGATGTTATTAAGTGCTGCTCTCGAGCTCACGTGGTCTCAAGATGTGCAAATGGCAATCCTCGTCATGGATTTAACTCTTGGACCTTACCATCTAATGAAACTATAGGAGTTGTCACATGAAGAGTGTTTGGTGGCTCTGGGCCTGTATTCACTGGAATTCAGAAGAATGAGGGGTGACCTCATTGAAACCTACAGAATGGTGAAAGGCCTTGATAGAGTGGATGTGGAAAGGATGTGTCCTACGGTGGGAGAGTCTAAGCATCAGAATAGAGAGGCATCATTTTAGAATGGAGATGAGGAGGAAGTCCTTTAGCCAGAGAGTGGTGAATTAACTTATCAATCAGTACATCTTTGGACTGTTGGAGGAAATCAAAGCTCCTGGTGGAATCCCACACAGCCATAGGGAGAACGTGCAAACTCCTTACAGACAGCGGCGGGAATTGAACCCAGATCACTGGTTAGCTCCAGGATTGCATCATCTGGACATCATGCACGCACCAACAGTTTTCTGCACAATTTGTGCAGAACGTTGTTGGAAGGATTCCACATGTGCCTAGCAACCTGTGTGTTTATGCAGGTGATATCACTCTTGCAGGTAAATGCGCACTTTCCCAGATGGATGCTATTTCCAGAACGATGAGCTGAAATATAAAGCAAATGAAAGGTATCCATCAGATTTTCTGAACAATCCTCATTGACAGAATGACTTTGAGGATTGTAATCAAAATCCTAGGCTTTGTATATTAGTCAATACTTGTTCAAGTAGCAACATAAATTTATCATGTAGGACCCTTCATATACAACAAAAGTTCATCATGATTAAAGGAAGTTAAAGGGTTTATGGGTTAAAGGGTTGGTGGATACAGAGCATGAAACAGCTTACATTTTTTAACCATCTGTCAGCCATTGCAGTTTTGTGGGTGGTTACAGGACTTACATGTGTCTGAGTCTTGGAGACAATCTAGGAGAAATAGCTGGAAGTCAGCAGGAAGCTGTTTCCTTCTGGTGAAGTCTTGGTCTCCACACAGTAATCAGAGACTGGCCTGGTGCAGAAACTAAGATCTTTACAGAGGAAGAGAGCTGAAGAACAGAGGCCCCTTGGATACTTCTGTTCTCTTCATAATGACTGTTTTATGGTGAAGCATTGCCAGAATCGTGAAACAACTCCGTCCGAATGCAGATGTGAAATCGCCCATGGGAACTAGGCGGAAAGTACTTTTAGGTTGAATTAGCTGAACAACTTGCTTCAGTGAAGGAAAATTCACCATTCACTTGAGTTCTGATGAATAGGCAATTTATTGTTTTATAAGTAATTATACGGTCATGCATTACTGACCATAATTTGTTGCATCAAATGTAAAGAGGATCCATCTTGGGCCAACACGTTGATTGAATCACAAAGAAGGCATGCCAGCAGCTCTACTTCACTAGGAGTTTGATGAGATTTGTTACATCACTAACGATTCTTGCAGCTTTCCTCTGGTAGACGATGGAGAGCATTCTGACCATTTGCAGGGAACCACCAATACACAGGAATGCAAGAGGCTGCAGAGATTTGGAGACTCTGCCATTTCTATCACAGGTACAAACCTCCCTGCCCTCAAAGGCACCTTGAAGAGGTGGTGCTTCAAGAAGGCAGCATTTATTATTAAGGCACTCTGTCCATGACATGCCTCTTTACGTTACTACCCTCAGAGAGGAGGTTCAGGAGGCTGAAGACCCACACTGAATTCTCCCTCCACCATCAGGTTATCGAATGGTGCCGTGGATGCTATTTGATAATTTATCTTTCACACTACTTATTTATTTTTGTAAACTGTAATAATTTTTTTTATGTCTTGTACTGTACTGCTGCCACAAAACAACAAATTTCCCTACTTACTGTTTGTCAGTGATAATAAATCTGATTCTGAAGCTGTAGGTCAGGTATAAGACCAGAATCAGAATCAGGTTTAATTTCACCTGCATATGTCATGGAATCTATTGTCTTTGCAATGCATAATAATGAAAAAAATGTGAATTACTGTTAAGAAGAAGTTAACGCTAGGGAGACTGATGCCCATGAGGGAGTGAGGGAGCTGACAAAGCTAGATCATTGTCTAGAAGTTCTACTGAACTCACTAGGTTGTGGAAGTGGAAGTGATGGTGGATAGACCAAGACTTGGGTTCAGAAGATGACTGGTGATGAAAAGAAAGGAACTTCTCATGTTTACTGAAGTAGAGAAGGAGGCCATTCAGGGCTTCAAGCCTCTACTTGTTCTTAGAGTGATCCCACCAATCCCATTCTCCTGTCCCCTATTTTATCTCACATGCCCATCTATTCTCCCACTACACACCTACACTAGGAATAATTTGCAGTGGTTAACTAACCGAGCAACCAGCATACGTCAGGGCTGTGGGTGGAAGCCACAGTATTCAGGGGAGATATGCAGCCTTTACACAGGATAGCGCTGGAGGTCAAGTTCAAATCCAGGGGCCTGGATCCGACAGGAAGCAGCCACATCTGTGCTATTCTTGGTGAGTGGGATCAGGTTTGGTGATTGGGCGCATTGGAGAGGAGTGGAATTAGAGATTTCGGGGAAATATCCCAGGCGCACGGGAGCCACACATTGGTGGACTGGTTGGGGATTCTGATTTATAAAGAAAAAAGGAGCATTTCCCTGTGTGCGCAGAATGAGGAGCAGTTACAGATCCAATGTGGACCTCCTGTTAGAAGGCAAATAACCAGCCAGCGTTTCTGCCTCAAACCATTCTTCTGTAATCCCATTCCAAATCTTTTGCATGTGGAGACTGGATAAGGACAAAGATATGTCCGAACTTCAATGCACTCATGGACAGAAAGCCCAGCAACACTGATAGTCTACCCTCAGACCACTGGAAGCTACCCCAGAATCCCAAGCAAAGCTTTCGCTTCATGAAACACGATCAAGACAAATCATCTCGTCCTCGTCACCTCGTCAAAGCGCCCTCTTTCCCCACGTCATTGCAGTGACCACACCTCAGAAGCATATCGTTCTTTCGAGGTGAATTGAGAAGTTTCCAATAGACGGTTGAGGGGAACAGGTCTTTCTTCTGCGGCACATGCAAAACATGAGCTTCAAGTAGTTTGCAGGAGGGCATATGGTGGTTTTTAGAGCCGCTCCTGTCAATGAGCTACTGGGCTCGCTGGATCCGTTCAGTGAAGGAGTGCACACCTCACTGATGAACATAAGTCATTTCTCTTCCTAGCAGGTGACTCTGCTGGGTACAGTGCTGGTCTCACAAGTGCCCAGTGATAGGCAGAGGACAACGTGTTGTATTCCCCTGCTGTGCTTAGAAAACGGTGTTTCAGGGGGAATGGTGCCAGAGGAATTAGTGGCAGGGTGACCAGATAAGCTGATACCAAAGTTGTCAGGACAAATTTTCAAGTAACGCAGAATAACATTATGTTTCCCTCTAGAAGTGCTGATTTTCAGTTGTATATTCATGAAATAAAAAGTTTCAAAACTGAATTTCAAAATAAATATTAAAGTCATGGGCTAACAGTGTAATGCTTAGAAGAACCAATAGATGGCAATGTTGTATCTTTCAATAAGTCTCCCAGACCATTCAAGGATAAAGAAAAACTGGCTAAATCCTTTATAAAATATCTACATTAGGGTAAAATTCTACGTTCCCTGAGGATCAGGGATTGGTGTCTGAATAATATTTCTGAGGTTTCTGTGTAAATTCAAGCAGTGTACATTCTTCACTGTAAACTTATTGGTGAAGTGGAAAGTATTATCAAAAAATGTTTCTTCTAGAGTCTTACACACACAGCCAAGTAAGTCCCAAGTGCGGCAGTGAAAGGAGGAGGGTTGAGCATGGAGCTAGCATCCCGTCCCGTAAAAAAACTCAGAGCTGCAGAAGCTCCAAAGACCTCATCACTGGGAGAGGAAGGATCTGCGCCTAGAAGACGTATGAAGTCATGTGACGAAAGCAGATGCCACTGGGCCGATTAAAGTTCGGCCCAGTTAAGAGGCCTTGGGCAAAATGCAATTGGCGGCCTATGCCCCAGTAGAGGTAATGGGCTGAAGAAGAGTCTTATATCTTTCCATTTGTTTTCCCAAACTGCTTGTCATTGCTTCAACAAGTTTCTTGTTGGTTTGCAGGAGACTGATGCAGCCTCAGAGCCTGAACGTCCCTGTCCCCAAATCAAATCAGAAAATGTTGAAAAGTCTGAGCTTATTAGGCAGAGTTTCTGGAGGAAGAGAAACAAGTGTTGTTCCTTCAGGTTGAGAGTTTATTGTCAAAGGTTCTTCAACCTAAAACATTAATCCTGATCCCCTTTCCTCAAATGCTTCCTAACTCTTTGAGATTTTTTCAGCATCATTGCAGCAACTGTACCTCAGAAACATTTCCTTCTTCTGTGGCAAAATGAAAGATTTGCAAAAGACAGCTGATGAGAACAGTTCTTTCTCCTGAGGCACACGTGAAATGTGAGCTTCAAGCAGTCTGCAGGAGGGCGTTTGGTGTCTGTTGGTTCAACTCCATGCAGTGAGTTACTGGTCTGGCTCAGTTTTCAATTTTTATTTCAGATTTCCGGTATCTGCGTTTTGTTTTGATTTTCACTTTCCTGACCACGTAAGGCACAGTAATTTACATTCTGACCATGAATAGATGTCAATGCAAGTTGTTTTTCCATCTTTATCAAAAAGAACTGGAAACACTTTACTGTCTTTGGTTTCCCTAGTTATTAACTTCCATCATTATACAGTCATCAGTGTAGCGTGGAATTTTCTGTTAAGTTCATCGCAATTATTTAGTTAAATTATCATACCTCTCCCAATAACTAAGCCATAATTGTTGGCAGCTATTGATTTTGATATTCAACATTTCAAGATTGTTTAATGTCATTTCCAAGTGTAAAGGTGAGTAAAATAATTGCTCTTCTGGATCTGATGCAGTATATAAGAAACACACTAAGATAAAGAGCACAATGAATATATAAGTACAGAAGGTAGCTTATATACTGATTGATTATATGTACATAAAGTGATGCTAGCTACAGGAATGCCTGTACACAAGGTGAATCTGACAGGCAATGATAAAGTATTGGTGGTAGGGGGTTGCGGCAGGGTGGGTTAGTGGGTGGAGATCTAGGCCTCATATGGAGCCAGTGATCATTAATGGAGAATGTGTGGAGCAGGTTAAGACCTACAAGTATCTGGGAGTACAGTTAGACGAGAAGCTAGACTGGACTGCCAATACAGATGCCTTGTGCAGGAAGGCACAGAGTCGACTGTACTTCCTTAGAAGGTTGGCGTCATTCAATGTCTGTAGTGAGATGCTGAAGATGTTCTATAGGTCAGTTGTGGAGAGCGCCCTCCATATGCATCTAAATCACTATCTCAAAAAGCATTAATAATAGCTTTTAAAAAGTTCATAAGTCCTGGCAGTTGAATTGTAAAGCCTAATGGCATTGGGGAGTATTGACCTCTTCATCCTGTCTGAGGAGCATTGCATCGATAGTAACCTGTCGCTGAAACTGCTTCTCTGTCTCTGGATGGTGCTATGTAGAGGATGTTCAGAGTTTTCCATAATTGACTGTAGCCTACTCAGCGCCCTTCGCTCAGCTACCGATGTTAAACTCTCCAGTACTTTGCCCACGACAGAGCCCGCCTTCCTTACCAGCTTATTAAGACGTGAGGCGTCCCTCTTCTTAATGCTTCCTCCCCAACACGCCACCGCAAAGAAGAGGTCAATACTCTCCAATGCCATTAGGCTTTACAATTCAACCGCCAGGACTTAAGAACTTTTTAAAAGCTATTATTAATGCTTTTTGAGATAGTGATTTAGATGCATATCTTATTTTTTACTGAGTTAAGTATTGTATGTAATTAGTTTTGCTACAACAAGTGTATGGGACATTGGAAAAAAAGTTGAATTTCCCCATGGGGATGAATAAAGTATCTATCTATCTATCTATGTCAATCAGCCTTACTGCTTGGGGTAGGTAACTATTTTTGAGTCTGGTTGAACTGGCGTGGGAGTGAGACGGGTGGATGGGATCCTTCATGATATTGCTGGCTTTTTCCCGTCACTTTTCTGTATCTATATCCTTGATGGAAGGTGGTCTGGATTGTGTAGATTATTTCTTGCATTCCACCTGCTGGTCCCACATTCCAGTAGCTACGACATCCCCACCCCCAACCCAGCCCCTTCTGGGACCTTGTACAGATCATTGCATTTATCCAGTCTTATGTAAAAAACGTTTGTAGAATGTGAGAATTGCAGCTTTCAATAATCAGATGGTACCTGATTGTAGAACTCGAGCCCGGATAATGGCTTCTGACCTGAAAACGGCTACTAAGGAACAAGTTTTGTTTCAGAGACTGCAAAGTTTGAATCTGAAAGAGCATGGAATTGTTTCCAAATTGCAAAAAAGTATTCTGACTTTAAAAAAATAGGAGAAATTTACTGTGTAACCTAGGTGAAAAGAGTTTCGGAAGTTCAAAGTTCAAAGTAAATCCATAAACAAAGTACATATATGTCACCATATACAACCCTGAGATACATTTTCTTTCAGGCATGCTCAATAAATCCATAATAGTGAGAATTTGTTGCTGTGGCACCATCTAACCATATTTTCAATCTCCCTCCGAGACATTGAGTCATCACCATCTTTAATTCGGCTGACAGTGGTGTAATCAGTAGACTTAAATATGGCATCGGAGCTGTAGTGTAAAGTGAGTAGAGCAGGGGGCTAGGCACACAACTTCTTGGAGCTCCTGTGCTGTTGGAGATTGTGGAGAAGATGTTTTTACCAGTCTATACTGCCTAGGGTCTACACGTGAGGAATTTGAGAATCCAGTTGCACAAAAAAAGTATTGCGGCCTAGTTCTTGGAGCTTATTTATTGGTTTCAAGGGGATGATAGTGTTGAATGCTGAGCTGTAATCAATGATGAGCATTCAGATGTAGGCATCTTTACAGTCTAAACCATATATGTCAAACTCAAGGCCCGCGGTGGAATTATCTTTGGCCCGCGAGATAATATCTAATTACTATTAAAGCTGGCCCCAGTAAGAGTGGATTGGTGGGCAGGATCCGGGAGAAGATGCGGGAGGAAAACGGCGCAGGTGAGCTGACAGCTTATCACTGCATCATACACCAGGAATCGTTGTGTGGCAAAGCCTTGAAAATGGAACATATAATGAGCACCATAACACGAGCAGTTAACTTCATAAGAGCCAAAGGTTTGAATCACCGCGAGTTCAAGTCGTTTCTGGAGGAGTTGGGTTCAGAATATAATGATTTGCCCTATCACACAGAGGTGCGATGGTTAAGCCAAGGAAAAGTGCTGAAAAGATGTTTCGAGTTGCGTGAGGAGATCTGTCAGTTCATGGAAAGCAAAGGGAAAGACACAACAGAGCTCCGGGATAAAAAGTTGCTTTGTGAAATGGCGTTTCTGTGTGACATCACGAGCCATCTCAATGCGCTCAACCTGCAGCTTCAGGGGCGGGGTCGTGTGATCACAGACATGTACGCTGCAGTGAGGGCTTTTAAAACCAAGCTGCGCCTGTGGGAGATGCAGATGCAGCAAGAAAACTTGAGCCATCTTCCGTGTTGCCAAACTATGAAAGAGCAGGTTTCTACCACAGTGTTCCCACGTGCAAAGTTTGCTGAAAAACTTAGCATACTTGGTGCCGACTTCACACGGCGATTTGCCAACTTTGAAGCCCAAAAAAGCAGGTTTGAACTGCTCAGTAATCCATTTGCAGCTGACGTGGAAAGCGCACCAACCAACATACAAATGGAGCTGATTGAACTCCAATGTAGTGACACACTCAAGGCAAAGTATGACTCGGTGGGCGCTGCACAGTTTCTACGTTTCATTCCCGACACAATGCCCCAGCTGCGTACCCAAGCTGCTCAAATGCTCTCTATGTTTGGCAGCACATATCTGTGTGACCAACTGTTCTCTTTGATGAAGATAAACAAAACATCACACAGGAGTCGTCTTTCTGATGAACACCTTCACTCAATTCTGAGGATTTCCTCAGCTCAGAGCCTGACTCCAAACATTGATGAACTTGCATCCAAGATGAGATGCCAAGTATCTGGCTTAGACTAGTGTGAATCACAGAGTGTTGGCCTGTGGAAAAATGTTTTCATTAGAAATTACTCCGGAAGAGCTGCAGATAAAGCCATAAGAAATAAATGCAACTGATTTTTTATTTATTTAATGTTCAATGTTGTTTTTGTAGGCAATAACCTAAGCTTTGTTAGTTCCAGGTTAATATGTGTAATAAATTCATTTCAATAAGTTTTGCAATAAACGCTGAACCAGTCCGGCCCTCGACTTGTACCGATTTTTTAATTTTGGCCCACTGTGTATTTGAGTTTGACACCCCTGGTCTAAACGCTCCAGAGATGAGTGAAGACTCAATGCAATGGCATCTGCTGTTGACTTGTTGCGACGGTGGGCAAATTGGAGCAGATCCAAGTCACTCATCAGGCAGGAGCTGATGTGATTTATGACTAACTTCTCAAAGCATTTCATCAATGTGGATTTAAGTGCTACTGGGCACAGGTGGTCACGGGAGGCAGGTTACCACATTCTTCTAGGGCTGAACTGGGAGGTTAAAGACTCAAGCCAGTTGATTAGCACAGGTCTTCTGTACTTGGTCAGGTGTACCGTCTGGGCTGGAAACTTTCTGTGGGCTCACCCTCCTGAAGGATAATCTGTTGTCAGCCTCATAGACTGAAATCACAAGATCATTAGCATCTGTGGAAGTCAGGAAGAAGCCTCCTTGTTTTGTCAGTCAAAGAGAGCGAAACAGCAGTGAGTTCATCCGGGAGTGAAACCCTGTTGTCTCATACTGTATGTTCCTTGGTTTTGCTTTGTAGGAAGTGATAGCATTCCCTTGGTCTGGAATTGCCACTTTGCATGTGAGATGGCTTTCTGGAGGTCAAACTTGGACCTTATGCACTGTCCTAGGTTGCCAGACCCGAACACTACTGATCTAGCTCTCAGCAGATTGTGGATCTTTTGATGCATCCAGGGCTTCTGGTAGCAGAAGACTGATTTTGTGGGGACACTCTCATCCATGATTGTCTTTATAAAGTCTGTGACAACCATGGCACATTCATTCAGCTGCTCTGCTAAGTCCTTAAACATGGCCCATTCCACTGACTCAAAGCTGCCCATAGCCACTCCTCTGCCTCGCGTGACCTCCTCTTTGTGGTCCTTACCTCTAGTGCTTTGTTCTATAGTCTCTCCCTGAACGCAGGTAGGAGGAGGACAGCTGGATGATCAGGTTTCCCGAAATGTTCTCTAGGGATGGAACAGTGGGCATTCTTGATGGTAGTGTAGCAGTGGTTGAGTGGGTTGGGTCCCCTGGTGCTGCAGGTGACGTGCTGATGATAATTGGGAAGTTAATTCTTCAAGCAAGCTTGGCAAGGATGTGAAAGATGCCAGGGTAGCCTGTTTCTTTTTCACTAATCATGGCACTCTATGTAAAGTGTTTGCCTGACATCTGCCTTTGGCAGTACGTAAACTGTAATCAGCATCACGGCGGAGAACTCTCTCAGGAAGTAGGACGGTCGGCACTTAGTCGTTAAACGTTCTAGGTCAGGAAGGGGAAGACCACTACACCTGAGCATTAGGATGAGTTTATCATGAAGCACAAGCTACCGCCTCTTGCCTTCTTCAAATCTGCAGTTCGGCCTGCTCCACGTCAAGCCCCTATTATCCTGCTGCAAAGATTACCTGTAGTGGTCGAACAGGGTAAAAGACTAGACTCATTCCAGCAATTCACCGGCTGCTCTCTGAGGAATGGAAGTTATCGTTACTGTCTTGTCTGTTAGGGATTATTCTGGGGTTATGAACTTACGCGAGCACAGTTATGGATTAACTAAAATAAGAACCAGTCTTCAGAAAATAAAACCTGTGCAAAATTTAATTTGCAGTTGATACTCCGTGACTAGTGAAATGAATTATTAAGTGCGGGACCTTCACTGAAACTACACAGGGAAATACAATAGATTCTTTCTGACATTAGAACACTTTAAAGTGTAACCCTGCCACTTAAGGCATAGTTCATGGCCCAAGAAAGTCTGCAGATGCTGGAAATCAAAAGAAGCACATACAAAGTGCTGGAGGAACTCAGCAGGCCAGGCAGCATCTGTGCAAAGGAGTAAACTGTGGATATTTCAGGCCAAGATCCTTTGTCAGGATTGGAAAGGAAGGGGAAGGAGCTAGACTAAGAAGGTGGCGAGGGGAAGGGAGGAAGATGTACAAGATGGTAGGTGATGGGTGGAAGTAAGAGAGGGAGAGTGGTGAAGTAAATAATTGAGAAGTTGATTGGTTAAAGAGATAATGGGCTGGAGAGGGTAGAAAACCATGGAAGAATAGACAATGGTAAAAGGGAGGGGCAATTACCAGAAGTTCAAAAAAATCAATGTTCATGCCATCAGGTTGGAGGCTACCCAGGTAGAATATAGGGTGTTGCTCCTCTCACCTGAGTGTGGCCTCATCATAGCAGTAGAAGAGGCCATGGACCGACATGTCGGAATGGGATTGGGAAGTATTATTGAAATGGGAGACCACTGGGAAATCCCAGTTTTTGTGACGGATGGAGCGTAGATGCTCGACGAAGCGGTCTCCCAATCTACGTTGGGTCTCGCCGATGTATAAGAGGCCACACTGGGAGCACCAGATACGGTAGATGACCCCATCAGACTCGCGGGTGAAGTGTCGCATCACCTGGAAGGACTATTTGGGGCCCTGAATGGTAGTGAGGGAGGAGGTGTTATTCAGGGCGGATCTGTTCTGTCAATTAATCTTCTGGTGAGCTTCAAATGATCTACAGGAGGACAGCTGCTGCCTGCTGGGTCTTGCAATGAGTTAACCACTTGCACGTTCTCTTCCTCTGTACTTAACTGCCTATACCTTAAATGGTCGAACTGTAGACAGCTGAGATGGAGCAAACTAAAGCTGGTATCTTCAGGAGAATAGATTATGGAAACAGTACTAACAAGAAAAAATGCAGAGGACAGGCTAGCTGATCTACCAAAGATAGATCTAAAAGTCAGGCTTACTACAAACCTGGCGAGCTTCATCGATACCTCAATTGTTCTCTGGATTCATTGCTTTCCTTTCCTGAGCTTTCTGTTTCTCCACTAGTTAAAGATATTAGTTCACCAAGTGTGATCAGGAACAACTTTATTAGCTATTATCAGGTTTTATCAATTCAGTAAGATCGTTTTCAGATTCAGTTTATTGTCATTTAGAAACCACAAATGCAATGCAGTTAAAAAATGAGACAACGTTCCCCCAGAATGATATCAGAAAAGCATATGACAAACCAGACTACACCGGAGAGGCTGCTGCATATTAATATCGCGCTACCGTCTAGCGCGTTCCCCGAAAAGGAGCTCCAAATCCATCAGACAAAAACAAGACCAAAAACTAAAGCTACAAGACCTGCACAAAACCACATAATTACAACATATAGTTACAACAGTGCAAACAATAGCATAATTGATAAAAAACAGACTATGGGCACGGTAAAAATAGTCCAAGATGTTAAAGGACTGTAAGTTCAAAAGAAATCACCACAGTTTCCACAAGTCCCCAGGGTCCCGACAGACTTGCCATCCCACACCGGCGGCAGAAGGGAATAACCCCGCAATGGACTTCCAAGGCGCTGCTGACTCAGCCTCGCAGACGCAGCACACAATGGAAGCTCCGTCGAAACCAGCCTCGCAGACGCAGCACACACCGAAAGCAACCTGAGTCCGTCGAAAGGACTCCGAGTCTGTCGAACCTCCGAGCCGACGACCATCCCCTCCGGCACAGCTTCTCTGAGCACCATCCTCTGCCGAGTGTATTAACACGGCCCCGCCAATGGCCATCGGCAACGTGACCCCGAGGACTGGGGGCCTGTTCTTCCCAGCAGAGTCCCAGACCTCATAGCAGCAGCAGCAACGAAGAAGGTCTTCCTGGAATTTCCCGATGTTTCTCAGTGCTTCCACGTCCATTTTCAATCGATTATGATTGCGCACGGCACCCCACTTCACAAATAACAGATAATCAGTTCCAGAGTGGCCGCTGCAAGCTGTGTCGTGCCGCCATCTTGGATATATAAATGAATAGTTATAAAACTAATCTTAGTCTATGATAATTTACAGTTATAAATGAAGCTTCCTGCATTACATTGATTGTTCACTAAACGGATACATTTTAGGAATAGGACAAGAAACAATGTAAATTTAAAATTTGGTTTCAAGACAGATGCATCATATTACAAATTGAATAATTTGCAAGTACACAGTCAGACAGGCAGATTTTCCATCAAGTTAAAACACTAAACTGTTTTTGAGAATTGTGCGTTCAATATTTAAGGAGACGACAATTCCCATCTTTCCTTTATTACTGAGCTTCTTTATTTAGAAGGAGGGCATTGAGTTGAGGCAATTTCCCTGGAGAGCAATACTAAGTAGCACATTCCCCTTCCCTGTACCCCTGCAACTTATTCTCTGTCATTTATCACCATCAATTCTCCTTTGCCTCTCTTTGACATTAACCCAGAATAAGAATTACTGTAGCCAGTTAACAAAGGGTCATAGATAAAGAACAAATACAAGTCCTTTGCCCCTCTGAATCTGTGTCAACCATTCATTATATTTGTTAGGGTATTTTGTGGTTAACGCATATTGCAAATAACTTCAGCAACTAACTTCAGCCATCAGTCTTCTGACCTGAATATGGACTGTAGATTAAATTTTAAATACAGCTCTGGACAATGGTTGTGGACCAAAGTTGTGGACTGCGGTTAATTGGAAGACCAGACAATGCTGATTTAAAATTCATTTTTGTGTCTGTAGTGTGGGTGTGAAGAAGGAGGTGTAGAAGTTTTACGTGATTCAAAGGAAAGCATTGTAGATACATTTAAATATAGAATTGTGCTTTGATCTTTAGCACATAAAATGTCATGTAGTGTTGGTTTGAGCAGGCAATTTCCTCTAACAGAGTTTCAATCCGATGCCTGCTGTGTCTTATTTTGTTGAATAAAGAGACTACTTCCTGTCTACCAGTACTTCTTTCCGGTGACTTTGTGCGTACGACAAAAACATTAATCCCATTTTTAAAAAAAAATCAAAATCGGGTTTAATTTCACTTTAATATACCCATTCCCCTCAAACACCATATGTCATGAAATATGTTGTTTTGAGCAGCAGTGCATTATAATAAAAACTATAAATTACAATAAAAAGTATATACTGTATAAAAAAATTAAATAGTGCAAAAAGTGAGGACAGTAAATTATTGAAGTAGCATTGATGGGTTCATCGTTCAGTAATCTGGTGGCAGAAGGGAAGAAGCTGTTCCTGAAACGTTGAGCGTATGTTTTCAGGCTCCTGTACCTCCTCCTGGCAGGAGTAATGAGAAGGTAACATATCCTGGATAGTGGGTCCTTAATAACAGATGCTGCCTTCTTGAGGCATCGACTTTTGAAGGTGTCCTTGATGCTGTGGTGCCCACGATGGAGCTGGCAGAGTTAATAACTTTCTGCAGCTTTTCCCGGTCCTTTGCAGTGTACGGACAATGGTGCAACCAGCTGGGTTGCCCTCCACTGTACATCTGTAGAAACTTACAAGTGTCTTTGGTGAAATACCCATTCTCCTCAAGCACCTAATGAAATACAGCGGCTGCTGTGCCACCTTTGTAATTGCATCAATATGTTGGGCCCAGCATAGATCCTCAGAGATGCTAAAACCCAGGAACTTGAAACTGATCACCCTTTCCGCTGCTGATCCCTCGATGAGGACTGGTGTGTGTTCCTTCAACTTCCCTTTCCTGAAGTCCACAGTCAATTCCTTGGTCTTACTGACATTGAGTATAAGGTTGTTGCTGGAACACCACTCAACCAGCTGATCTATCTCACTCCTGTATGCCTTTTCATCACCTTTTCATCCACACAGTTGTGGATGTAGAGAGAGTGGAGCAGTGGGCAAAGCATGCATCCTTGAGGTGCGCCAGTGTTGATTGTCAGTGAGGAGGAGATGTTACTTCTGATCCACAAAGACTGTGGTCTCCCAATGAGGAAAACAAGGATCCAGTTGTAGAGGGAGCTACAGAAGCCCAGGTTTTGGAGCTTGGTGATTAGTACTGAAGGTAGGATGGGGTTGAATGCTCAAAAAATCAGCAGTATGTACTGCTTTTGTCCAAGTGATCCAAGACCAAGTGGAAAGCCAGTGAGATTGCATCTGCTGTTGACCTACTTTGGTGGTAGGCAAATTACAACAGGTCCAGGTTATTGCATAGACAGGAGTTGCTTCTAGCCAAGACCAACCTCTCAAGCACTTCAGTAGATGTGCCTGCCACTGGGTGATGGTTGTCGAGGCAGCTCACCCTGCTCTTCTTGGGCACTGGTATGATTGTCGCACTTCTGAAGCAGGTGAGAACCTCCACCTGCAGCAGTGAGAGATTGAAGTCATCCTTGAACACTCCCGCTAGTTGTTTGGCATAGATTTTCAGAGCACCACTGGGTGCACCATCAGGGCCTGAAGCCTTGCGAGGGTTCGCTCTTTTGAAAGATGTTCTGAAGTTGGTCTCACAGGCAGAGATCACAGGGTGACCAGATGCTGCAAGGATTTGCACAGATGTATTTTATTCTCCCTTTCAAAGCGTGTGTAAAAGACATTGAGCTCATCTGGAAGTGAAGCATCACCGCCATTCATGATGTGTGGTTTCATTTGTAAGAAGTGATGGCCTACAGCCCGTAACAGAGGTGACGTTCATCCAATTCCATCTCTCACCTCAATCATAATTGCTTTTTCATCCTTATAATAGCCTTCCATAGTGCCATGCCTGGACTTCTTGTACATCTCTGGATCACTGATCTGGAATGCCACAGACTATGAATCTCCTGGTTCATCCACGGCTTTTGGTTTGGGTCTGCCTGGTATGTTCTCAAAGGCACACACTCATCCAGACAGGTCATGATGAAGTCGGTGACAACTACGGCATTTTCATTCAGAATCGCAGATGAATCCCTGAATCTTGGTCTCAGGTGCTGTCAGACAATGGCTCAACCAGCTCTACCACTGACCTGTAACCTACGTGCACATCAATGAGTTGTGGGAGGAAACCAGCGTATTTGGGGAAAGACTAGTCAGTCACAGAGATAATGAACAAGTTCTGGACAGACTGCAGGAAGAACTGAACTTGAGTCCCTGTAGATCTGAGGTAGTGTCACTACTGCCACACTGATGTAAGTAATGTAAAAAAGTCTGTCACTCACTGCAGTTTCTGGAAATATCCCAATTTTATTGGAGGTTACTGTAGAATTTTCTGTCACCGCTTTTTAAACAAGCCAGCCTGGAAACTCAATCACACAAGTCTATTTGTACTAACATTATGTGATGGAAATGCATTATGCATGGAGTAAGCTGTGCTGATAATTATTTTCAATTAATTCATCTCACTCCGGAAACTTTATCTTTTGGGAATATTGTTGAGGAAAGTATCTGCTTTGATTTTTGGAGAGACTTTCATGGATGAGCCTTGAGATTACCATCTTTCCACTGTTCAGTGCCAGACTGCGAATGCACTGACAGAAGTCCCACGGTGATCTGTTTCTTCCCCCCAACCAATACTCACACTCACCCAATCTCTCCATTAAATTTGTTCAAGGTTAGAATCACAAACTGGACAAATCCAGCAAAGTAAATTGCTCTTGCCTGAAAAATTAATTCCAAGTATGGAAGTTCATATTGAGGCTATTTGACCGGACCTGCCTTGATCCCAGAACCTCTGATGGCATCAGATACTTTTCCCACCGGTGGAACTCAGAAGTTCAGCTCTGTCATGGTTCCCACGGGGAAACGTTTGTGACTATTTTTTTTTGAAACATATTTATCAAGGAACTTTCCACTCCAAACTCTGTCCTTTAGTGCGGACCTTCTGGCGTTTTTCTACTTTAAAGTAATCCGTTTGCATGCTCTTTAATTTTGCATTCTTTCTCAGATACTTAAGCAACACAACAAAGAAATACTGAACCATTCAGATAATGCTGAACAATAGACTAATAAAAAGTTTTAAAAGTTGAATTCTCTAATCAAATTGGCTCTGATTTACCTAGGTTTTGCAAAACACACCCAACCCTACCCTATCCCACTAATACCCAGTACTTTCTTTATACTGACTACTTTTTCTCACTCATTCAGTCCAGATAAAGGATTTTGATCTGGTATGTTGACCGTCCATTTCTTTCTGCGGATATAGCCTGATCCTTTAAGCTCCCCCAGGAGTTAGTTATTTTGCAAATAAAAGGTTTCACTTGTCATGTAGCCAAATCCGTGACTACAAAGCTCAATTACTATTGAATACTTGTTTTACTATCAACGATTTGAATTTTGAGCTTTACATTCTGGCGGTGAAAATGTGTCGCAACCACAATCAGTGAGCCTAGTGTAAGTGGTAACTTCGCAGTGAGCCATCAACGGGAATCACCTTCCCCCACCTTCTTCTTTTGGCTTCTGTCCCCTTCCTTTCCAGTCCTGATGAAATGCCTTGGCCTGAAATGTGAACTCCTCATTTCTTTTTGTAGATGCTGCCTGACTTTCTGAGTTCCTCCAGCATTTTGTCTGTGTTGAACAGCAATATTTAGCCCTCTGGTTCAGTGACCTTTACTGCAGTCATAGCTGGAATATGCTTTAAAGTTATTCCAGTGTGAATCAAATGGAATATCCAGAGTTTGAACCATTTCATTATCTTAAAAAGTCTACATAAATATAAGTGGTTATTTAAAATTAAGGCTTCAGAGACTGAAGAGAAAATGTTTCTTCAACTTGAAACAATAATTGATCTCCCACAGCAATTTGTGTCATTGAAACTTGTTGAATATTTCAATATAAAACCACTGTTGAAACATGAACAAAGTCATCTGCTAAACACTGAAGATGGTGGATATAGAAGTGTTTTATTCATCAAAATGAGACACTTGGCGGATGAAGTCTCCCAACTCAATATTCCATAACATTTTTACAAGCTAACGATCAGAGGTAACAGCAGAACAATTCTATAGTTACAAAGCATCTACAATGCTTCCTTTGAATTACATATTTTCACACACCTCATTCTTTGCACCCAGATTGTAGATACCCAAAATAAGTGTTAATCAGCAGTGTCTGGTTTGCAATCAACTCCAGTCTGTAGCTCCAGGAGAACTATCATTCAGGGCTGCATTTTAAATTTAATCTACAATCCACATTCAAATCTGAAGAATGGCTACTGTTGAACTTGATATTTGTTATATACCTTAACGCCTGAATACACTCTAACACCACCAATAGTTATCACAAGTGGCAAAGTGGCCACCGCATCATGAGGCCAACAGCCCAAGTTCAATCCTGACCTCAGGTGCTGTCTTCATGGAGTCTGCACGTTCTCCCTAGCACTGCATGTGTTTCCTCTGTGTCCTCCAGTTCCTCTCATATCCCACAGACATGCAAGTTTGCAGGTTTTTAAGTACACTGTAAAGTGTCCTAATTGTGTAGGTGAGCGGTAGAAACTGGAGGGATTTGTTGATGGGAATATGGGGAGAATGAGAAAGGGTTAATGTAGGATTAGTGAAAATGGGTGGTTGATGTTTGGGGCAGATTCCGTGTTTCCCTGCTGTATTTCACTATGCCTGCTTCTCACTGCTTAAAGAATGCACGGAGTCTATAATACAACTAAACTGTAATCACTTCCAGCAATTTACTACTTTCAATATAATCTGCATCTCTCAATTATACCTAAGCATTGTGACAGTTTCAGCTGTTCAGTAATATAAAATAATGTCAGATTTAATAACCAAGTATTGAATTTTAAACACTCATTTTGTAAGATATATAAATATAAATTGCACTGAAATATAAATTACATTTAATGTCTGGTGTAACAGGAGCTGCATCAAAAATCTTTCACGACAGAAATCAATTAAAGCCAGATGGTGAGATTTGCTTAAACAGTTCCATTAGTTCCCATGATCATTTATCAGAACAAATGACTGCGCAGAATTTAGATGGAACCTTGGTTTCGATAAATGTAAGTTCAGAAATACTTGAGCATGTAATCTCATCCAACAAATTATTTCATAACTTTGCTCTGTTGACAGTTTCCCTTCTCGTGAGACAATACAGCATTGTCCTCTTGTTTGTGCTGAAGACCTTTTTGCCGTATCAGAATCAGGCTTAATCCAGTAAGTATGTATATAAAAGAGTCAAATTAAATAAGTAGTGCAAAAACAAAATTAAGAAGTAGTGAGGTAGTGCTCATAGATTTAATGTCCATTCGAAAACCAGATGGATGAGGGGAAGAAACTCCTTCTGAGTCATCGAGCGTGTGCCTTTAGGTTCCTGTGTATTCTTCCCGATGGTAGCAATGAGAAGAGAGCATGTCCTGGGTGATGGGGGTCCTTAATGAAGGACGTCGCCTTTTTGAGGCATCACTTCTTGAAGATCACTCCTGATTGCTATGGAGGCTAGTGCCCTTGATGGAGCTGACCAAGTTCACAACTTTCAACAGCTTCTTCTGATCCAGACGGGGATGCAGCCAGTTAGAATGCTCTCTATGCTCAGTTAGAATGCTCTCTCTATCTGCAGAAACTCACGAGTGTCTTTGGTGTCAGTATTTTAAGCTTCCAACCAATTTTCTTGCCACCAATCCTCTCTACCCTAAGCAAAGTAAATCAGTTGGACATTCATTTGGGCTTTTGCAAGATCTTCCTGTTCTCAGGCAGAATACAATTTTAGGTAATTCATTGCACTCAGGAATGATGTTGAAAAAGAAATCATGAGCTAGTTTAATCGGCTGAACAACGTAGTCCGCTGTTTTGAGCTGTGTTGAATACGTCTGAAAGAAAAAGCATCAAAAAGTATCAGTGTTAATCATTTTTCAATTCATTCATATTCTCTGTCTATTCTTGTGTGTGAACACAGCCCCACAGATAAAAAAAATCGAGCAGTTGCCAGGAGTTGGATTTGAAGTTTCCCTCAAAAATGAATTTAAACTCATCATCCATTAGATTTTCATGTTGTTTATAAAAACATGTCAAAGATCTACAAATCATTGACGAAAAGTATAAACACAAGATATTCTGCAGATGCTGGAAATGCAAGGCAACACACACAAAACACTGGAGGAACTCAGCAAGTCAGACAGCATCCAGGGAAAAGAATAGATAGTCAACATTTCAGGCCAAGATCCTTCTTCAGGACTGAGATGGAAGGAGGAAGATGCCAGAATAAAAGGTGGGGGGGAGGGGAAAATGGGCAGCTAGGAGGTGATTGGTGAAGCCAGGTAGGTGGGAAAGGTCAAAGGCTGAAGAAGAAGGACTCTGATAGGAGAGGAGAGTGTACCTTAAGGGGAAAGGGAAGGAGGAGGGGACCCAGGGGGATGTAAAAGGCAGATGAGAAGGTCAGAGTGGGGAATAAAGGAACAGGTGGGGCAAAATTTGCTTACCAGAAGGAGAAATCAATGTTCATGCCGTCAGGTTAGAGGTTACCCAGATGGAATATGAGGTGTGGCTCCTTCAATATGAGGGTCGCCTCATCTTGGCACAAGAGGAGGCCATGGACCAACATGTCGGAATGGGAATTAAAAGGTTTTGTCACTGGGAAGTACCGTGTGTAGTAGGTGATGCGGAGGTGCTCAACGAAGTGGTCCCCCAATTTACAATGGGTCTCACCAGTGTAGAGGAGGCCGCATCAGGAGCAGTGGACACGGTAGAAGATCCCAGCAGATTTGCAGATGAAGTGTTGCCTCACCTGGAAGGACTGTTTGGGGCCCTGAATGGAGATGAGGAAGGAAGTGTACGTATCCACTTGTATGGATATGTGTCAGGAGGGAGATTAGTTGGGAGGGGATGAATTGACAAGGGGATTGTGGAGGGAGTACTTCCTGTGGAAAGCAGGAAAGGCTGGTGGGGGGGGAGGTATGTTTAGTGTTAGGATCCCTTTGGAGATGGTGGAAGTTGCAGAGGATAATGTGTTGGATGTGGAGGATGATGGGGTGCTAGGTAAGGACACGAGGAACTCTTATCAGTATTAAGCGGGCGGGAAGATGGGGGGAGTGTGGAAAAGTACCCAGCAAATGACACAAATACTCCCCAGTTACACAGTATCTGAGAAGCCACAAATCGGTAAATTGGTTTATTATTGTCCCATGGACTGAGAAACAGTGAAAGACTAGCCAAGATGGCGGCGCGACGCAGCTTGCAGCGGCCACTCTGGAGCTGATATCTGTTATTTGTTAAACGGGGTGCCATGTGCAATCCTAATCTGATGAAAAACAGAGGTAGGAGCACGGAGGAACATCTGGAAATCTCCAGGAAGGCCCTCTTCGTTGTTGCTGCTGCTGTGAGGTCCGGGTCTCTGCTGAGAAGTACAGGCCTCGGGGTCATGTTGGTGGGGGTGTCTTAATACACTTGGCAGAGGATGGTGCTCGGAGAAGCTGTGCCGGAGGGGATGGTCGGAGGCTCGGAGATTCGACGGACTCGGAATCCGCTGCGGTTGGGGCGCTTTCATTGTGTGCTGCGTCTGCGAGGCTGAGTCCGGCGGCGCCATGTAAGTCCATAGCGGGGGTATTCCCTTCTGCCGCCTGCGTGGGATGACGAGTCAATCGGGGACTTTGAGGACTTGTGGAAACTGTGTGGTGGTTTCTTTCGAACTTATAGTCTTTTAACATCTTTGGACTATTTTTACTGTGCCCATGGTCATTTTTTTTAATCAATTATGCTATTGTTTGCACTGTTGTAACTATGTGGTTTTGTGCAGGTCTTGTAGCTTTAGTTTTTGGTCTTGTTTTGTCTGGTGGGTTTGGAGCTCCTTTCCGGGGAACGCGCTAAGATGGTAGCGCGATATTAATACGCAGCAGCCTCTCCGGACTCTGGATTGGGGATTGCCAAATGTTATGTGGATTTTCTGGTGTAGTCTGTTTTGTCATGTGCTTTTGTGATATCATTCTGGAGGAATGTCTTCTCATTTTTTAACTGCATTGCATTTGTGGTTTCTAAATGACAATAAACTGAAACTGAACTGAACTGAAAAGCTTGTCTTGCATAATATTCATACAGATCAATTCATTGCAGCAGTGTAGTGAGGTAGTACAATGGAAGACAATAATGTAATGCAGAATAAAGTATTGCAGAAGAAATTGTAATACAGGTAAACAATATGGTGTAAGGTCATACTGAGGTGGATTGTGAGATCAAGAATGTATTTTATCATGCTAGGGAACTGTTCAATAGTCTTATAACAGCAAGACTGTATCTTCTACTTGAAGGGAGGGGGTGAAGAGAGAGTCTCCAGGGAGGGAGATTTGATTTTGCTGACTACTTTACTGAGGCATCAAGAAGGGTAGGCAGAGTCCTCAGAGAGGAAGTTGGTCTTCTGTGATGTTGAGCTGTGTCTAGAGCAGTTTCTTGAAATCAGGGGCAGAGGAGCTGCCATAACAAACAGTGATGAATCCAGATAGAATGCTCTCTGAGGAACAGCGATAAAAACTGGTGAGGATCAAAGGGGGCGTGCCAAATCTCGTCAGCCTCCTGAGGAAGTGGAGGGGCTGGTGAGCTCTCTTTGTTGAAGCATTAACATGCTTGGACCAGGACAGCCTCCTGAGGAAGAGGAGGGGCTGGTGAGCTCTCTTGGTTGAAGCATTAACATGCTTGGACCAGGACAGCCTCCTGAGGAAGAGGAGGGGCTGGTGAGCTCTCTTTGTTGAAGCATTAACATGCTTGGACCAGGACAGCCTCCTGAGGAAGAGGAGGGGCTGGTGAGCTCTCTTGGTTGAAGCATTAACATGCTTGGACCAGGACAGCCTCCTGAGGAAGAGGAGGGGCTGGTGAGCTCTCTTTGTTGAAGCATTAACATGCTTGGACCAGGACAGCCTCCTGAGGAAGAGGAGGGGCTGGTGAGCTCTCTTGGTTGAAGCATTAACATGCTTGGACCAGGACAGCCTCCTGAGGAAGAGGAGGGGCTGGTGAGCTCTCTTTGTTGAAGCATTAACATGCTTGGACCAGGACAGCCTCCTGAGGAAGAGGAGGGGCTGGTGAGCTCTCTTGGTTGAAGCATTAACATGCTTGGACCAGGACAGCCTCCTGAGGAAGAGGAGGGGCTGGTGAGCTCTCTTTGTTGAAGCATTAACATGCTTGGACCAGGACAGCCTCCTGAGGAAGAGGAGGGGCTGGTGAGCTCTCTTTGTTGAAGCATTAACATGCTTGGACCAGGACAGCCTCCTGAGGAAGAGGAGGGGCTGGTGAGTTCTCTTGGTTGAAGCATTAACATGCTTGGACCAGGACAGCCTCCTGAGGAAGAGGAGGGGCTGGTGAGCTCTCTTGGTTGAAGCATTAACATGCTTGGACCAGGACAGCCTCCTGCTGATGTTCACACCTGGGAATTTGAAGCTCTCAACTACCTCAGTCTCGATATTGATGAAGTAGGCAAGATCACTTGTATCGCCTCCCCTTCCTGAAGTCCATGACAGAGCTCTTTTGTGTTGCTGATACTGAAGTCATGACACCATGTCACTAGACTCTCTATATCCTTCCTCTGCTCCGGCTCATGGTTATTTGAGATACAGCCTACTCCAGAGATACCATCAGTAAACTTGCAGTTAGAGTCGAGTGTTCTCTGGCCATGCAGTCCATATGTCAACCTGTAACTGTTACCTGCTCAGTTGAGGAAAAACATCAGAGACACGAAATTACCTCTGAAGCAGCTTTTATTCAGAGAGGAGTTCGAAGCCCCCACGCACTTCAGGCGTATGGTAACCAACTCCCAATTTGTCGGTTTACAAAGGTCATACTTATACCCAAAAGCAGGGTACTACGTTTGCAAATATGGTTACCGATTCAAATTCATCAATTGATTGGCTATTGCATAGCTAAGCACGCGAAATACTCAGAATTAGCAAAGATTCAAGCGTAATACTTGGAATTAATACAGACACACTTCAAAACACTTGAAATAGGTATAGCTCAAAATACTTTGCCAAACACATTGTCTTGTGGTCGCAGGTTCCCTTTTCCTCCTGGTTTCCACATCTGGCCTGGCACCTTATTGTAGCTACCTATCCTTACTTCCCCAATGACGTACCTCTCTCTTGTCCTGTCTACATATTTTGCTACATTTACCCCTCACCCACCCCCTCTACACGTACCCCTTACCCTCTTCACATTCTCACATAAGTGCAGAAGGAGGCGAAGAATACAGTCCTGTGGAGCATCTGTGATGAGGATAATTGTGGCAGAGGTGTTGCTCCCTGTTCTGACTGATTGCAACTGATGGCCAGAACTCAAGGATCCATCCTAGGCAGCTGGTTCAGGACTCGATTTTGGCCCGGTTTTTGTCTCTTGCCATCCCTGGTACCTTTATGGAAGTTGCATGTTGATTCCCTGTGAAGGGCAGAGTCACCTGCTTTGAATACATAAATGCTAGATTTTGTAAGGGAATGAATCTCCATGGTTTCCGGTTTGGGAACACTGGGATGTGTTCACTCTGTATTTATTTAGTGATACAGTGTGGAGCACGCCCTTCCAGCCCTTCATTCCGTGCCGGCCCAGCAACCTCTGACTAACTCGGTTAACCCTAATCTAATCACGGGACCATTTACAGTGACCTACCCTGTGGGAGGAAACCGGAGGTCCTGGAGAAAACCCACGCATTCCACAGGGAGGACATACAGAATCCTTACAGAAAGTTGCTGGAATTGAACTCTGAACTCTGCAACAGCCCGAGCTACAATAGTGCCGTTCTAAATGCTATGCTACCTATGTCTTTGAACGGAGATCAGTCTACTGATGTAAAGCAGTCACATGTATTTTCTTTGACATACATTTTCTATACCTGATCCAGATTAACACTTCAGATTATCAAGCATTTCTCAGCACGTGATAAAGTTGGTGATGGACTAACTTGGAATGAGCAGGCTCTCACTACGTGAGTACCTAAAGGAATTGTATCTGTAACTTTTGAAGTTTGGAAGAATCAAGGGTGATCTTATTGAAGAATATAAAATCTAAATTTAGCGGATAGGGTACAATACCTAGAGATGTTTCTACTAGGATTTCCCAAAGCGCTTCAAATGCAAAGAATTTCCAGGAGATATGGTCATGTATTCAAATGTATCAACCTGTTTGAAAACTTTAACATCTCAAGTGAAAACATAAGTACACAAGATTAGAGGATAGTGATTTAATACTGAAGTGCACAGGAACACGGAGGATGGTGGATCTCTGAAATTTTCTACCCCTGAAGACTCACTCATTACGGATCTTTAAAGAGAAAGAGGATGCACTTTTTGAACGATCATTGTATTGTGAACGTTGGGAAACCAATAAAGAGGAGATGAGGCCTGGGACAGATCAGCTATGAAGGTGGGTGGGCTTGAGGGGCCGTGATGAGCCTGTTCATGCTCCTATTTTGTTATGCTCCTAAGGTGCATTCTAGGGAAAGAGCAGAAGGGGAAATTAGTGCTAGGGAGGAAGAGAAGAAAAGAAACATTTAAAAGTAAAAATTGTTGCAAGGGAAAAGGAGGTAAAAAAAGAGAGCCAGAGAAATGAAGTAGGTGCAAGTAGAAATAATAAAACCATTACTTGAAATTGCTGAAATTAATGTAGTCAGAAGGTTACAATGTACCTGGTGAAGCTTCTCAGTTTCAAATTGTGTATCATTGGATCTGTGTGGAGAATTCATTAGAAAAAACAGCTGGAATCGCACCATCAGATTGAACAAACGTATTTTGTAACGAGAGAGTGATTCATGACTAAGTGTCCTGAAATTTTTGGCATAAGTTGCATTCTCCTCTTCCCCTATTGCAAAATCCAAATTTGTTTCCTTTCAGCTTGTTTTTGTCTCAGTTACCTCAATTCAAAGCTGAACTACCCAAGAATCTTTCATCATATATGCCTTTTTTTTAGGTTAGAGACCAGCGTCCTGAATCTCAAGAGATGCTGTTTCATTCATCTACCATTAAGATGAAAGATCAGTTGGCTTGCAGTAGTTATGTTTCATAAATGATTCTTTTCCTTAAATGGATGCGTCCCGAATCCATTCCTTTTTTTCCCTCACTTACTAATTTAAGAGTTAAGTTTTTAGATATGACAGAAGGTTCTAATCTTTATTTCTGTGCCGTTTGAAATATTTGCCTCTTTGGTTCTACTGAGTATCTGGATGAGAAATCACGCTAAAGGGTTGTGACACTTGCACTTGAAGTTGCTGGAAAGCACCCAGTCACTCAAAATACTCTGATTCAGTACACTCTGAAATCTTTGTTTTACTTTTCCCAGACTATTTTTATGGAACAACAAACACATGTCTTGTTACCCCTTGAGGATCTATTTTATGTATCTGACAGGGTATCTGGAATCATTCCACCAGAGGGTTGAAGAATTTGGTTCATTGTGATTCTTAAACTAAGTTCGGCTTTCAACTTATAATCTATTTTTTTTTAAGATTGCAACTGGCACCTTAAATATAGCAGAGTGACTCCAGATGCTCTAAAGAAGACTTATCATTAATACTTGACATCAGCTGCCTGGTGTATTCAAACATGCGCTCTTTGTGACTGGATTTCTAGGTCGGAAACTCATTTTCCTTCTCTGCAGATGCTGTTTGACATGCTAAGTATATTCAGTGTGCTCCATGTGTGTTTCAAATTTAGAACAGCGGCTGCATTTTGCTTTTGTATTAAACTGTACAAGCAGAATTACTTCAATGTTGCTGCCATTGTTATGGAAACCACCTAGCAACACAGCTCCAAGCATTGCCAATACTTGTGAGATAGAGGAAATTCATACATCCTGACAATTTTTTATGTGAGGCATTTCTTTCTCATACCTAACCACCGTTTCTGATGATGTGTATGCAAGTTCCCATGGCACACTAATCTGCCACTCCTTACCTAAGCTCCCTCCAGTATTCCCCTACGCCTGGAACTGAATCACATTAACTCAAATTGTTATCTTTCTTTAATAAGGCTCGTCAAATTGGTGGGATATGATCTGTATCATGTGGATCAGATGCAATATCAGATCTATTCTGCCAGGCAATCTTAGGCAATGATAGCTCATGGAGGGCTTGGCATGGTGTGCTGGGGGAGGGAAATATTGGAATCTGATCCTACACCTGAGCCCAGTGAAATGATTCATACCCAAAGTAAGAATGTGCAAGGTTTAGCTCACAAAATGGCTAAGCTTAACTTTGGCAGAAGAGTTGCTTTATTGGGGGGGAAATGGTGATTGCTAAAACTCATGGAAGAAGTTTTTGTGAAAGAGTGTTACGATACACACCTGAGTTCACCAGCTTCTGGGGTTTAGATGCTCTAACTTTCTACAAAATGGTTAGCTGGCGCGGCCCCTTTGAAGATTCTGCTAATTAGTCATGTTTTGGCACCAGGATTTAAATATTTAAAGAGCACCTGAACAGAGTTTCGGCAATCAATTGTCCCCTCTATTTTGGATTCTCGTCTTGCGTCTAGTTAGAACCCTGTCCTCATCTTAATCTCATATTGTGTCTCGATTTTAGGCAGGAATGCTCGAGCACTTGGGTCTTTACCATCCTCACCTTGGTCTATCATCACAGAGAGAAAGAGGAAAAAGCTGGACAGGGTCACAAGACAACTAGTATTTCAGTGCTGATTTGGATTGTCACAAGGACTGTTCACCAGAGGCAAACCACCAAAAATACTTGAGAGCTGTAGGGGAACTAATAAATTTGACTAGTAACTGAATGTCATGACATGCATACTGGCTTTGCATGGTACTTTAGGAAAATTTTCCAACCACTTATCCTGCAGAAAATGATCGGCTTCCCTAAAATTCAAAGAACAATTGAATTCTCATTTGAAACATTAATATCCAGTTTGATAAATTCACTGATGAGATGTGGTCACTGTAACCAGTTCACATTAGTTTCTGCCCAATTGTGTCCAGTCCCCACTCCAGGATAATACAGAGGACTCACAAATGTTGATGGCATTGAATGTCAAGTGAGGTTAAAAAGATTAAAGATCTTAAAGATTAGATTTATTTGTCTCATGTACATTGAAGCATCAAATCATACAGAGAAATGCATCAAATGAAATCAGCAGGGATTGTTCTGGGGGCAGCCTGCAAGGATTGTCACACTTCCGGCACCAACATCGCATGCTCACAACTTACAAACCTGAACTTTATCGATATATCTTTGGGCTGTGGGAGGAAACTGAAGCATCGGAGGAAACCCTGGCAGTCAGGGGGAGAATGTACAGACTCTGCACAGACAGCAGTGGGAATCGAACACCGGCCGGTGATTGCTGGCGCTGTACAGCGATTGTGCTAACCGCCATGCTACCACACTGCCCACTCGTCACTTAGCAGTTCATGTCTGAATGTTCTCCTGGTCATCATGCAAGCAGGCCTGGACGACTTCATTTTCTGAAAGGATGAAAATGAAACTTAACCCCATGGACTGATTAGTACATACCCTCAGTTCTGATCTATTGATGCAGGGAAGGCTGTCTTTAGTATATCAGCACAACCTTTGGTTATCTGAGCAAAAGTTTTTGCAGCAATGATCCCTTTCTCGCCCAGACGGTAGGCATAGGTTTGGGGTTAGATACAAGAAATTTAGAGGGAACTTTTTCAACCAGAGGGTGTTTGAAATCTGGAATGCAACACTTAATATGCACTTATTTGAATTTCCAAGACACATAAAACTCTGGATCAAGTGCTACACACACAAAGTACTGGAGTAACTCAGCTGGTCAGGTTGCATCTATGGTGAGGAGTAAACGGACAACATTTCTGGCCGAGACCCTTGATCAGGACTGGAAAGGAAAGGGGAGGAAGCTAGGACAGGAAGTTTGGGGATGAGGGGAAACAGCACAAGCCGGCTGGCAATAGGTGAAACCAGGTGAGGGGGAAGGTGGGAGGAGGGGGTGGTGAAGTAAGAAGCTGGGAGGTTATAGATAAGAGATAAAGGGCTGAAGAGGAAGGATCAAATGCTGGTAAGTGACAATATACAGATTGGTACTTGATAGTCAATATGCACATGGTGAACTGAAGGGACTGTGTGACTCTCAATCAATGAAGAGTCACCACTGAAGACAGTTGCTCTTGAATTGGGTGCTGAGGAATTCTGCAACAACCTTTGGGCTGAGGTTGGTATTTAAAAAAAAATATTATTATCACATAAAGTGCAATGAAAATCATTTGTTTTGAATATCATCAATGACATTAAGGTCATAAAAAGGAAGCAAAAAAATATAGTGTTGAAGTTGGACAACGTGCAGTGCAGGAAGAGTGCAGGGGCCCTCTTCTTTTTCTTCAAGCTCAGCTTTCTAAGTACAGTAGCGGACACTTATAGAGATCAAAGTCTTTTTTTTGAATAAGATAAATTTCCAACCAATATTCCTTGTTTAGCTTCTTAGCTTAAACGGGAGCCAGACATAATATTTAATGTAAATTGCATGCAGTTTGAAGTGAAAAGGACAGCTTTGAAAACAGGCGCACTGTCTATAGAAAGCAGGATGTTGGGTCTCAGCATCTGGACTGGTTCTCAAGAGTTGCAGTATAAGATGATCGGTTACTTCATTGTTTTCTTTTCAAACCCAGACAAGCTGGCTAGGTTATTTAGTTCAAGAAGTCTGCAGACCAGATGGATAATATTACTAAGCATATCAAATGTTAATAGTTGGGAAGTTCTTACACTCAAAGTGTCAGCTTCACAGCATTAATTATGGGATTTAGGGAATTGTATCTCTATGAAGCCTTCAGACTGTTTGTGTAAAAGGGGTATCTGAAAAAAATAGCATATCCACGTGAATTCACCCAAGTGGTAGAAAAATAGTATAAATATAGCCACCAATTCAGGCTTGTAGGGAATGGATAAAGAACATCAAGAAGAACAGGGGAACACAGAGTAAATTAGAATTCATTTGTCTGCATTTGATTTCTGTGATGGACAATGTGTTCATCTGCAATGTTTGTTTGTCTTTTTAGAACACAAAAATAATTGAAGTTAGAGATGGAACCAGATGCACATCAGCTCTGGTGGGGCTTGCAGGCCGTTACTTCCTACAAAGTGAAACACAACATTAAGAATAGCAGTAATGCTTCACTCCCGGATGAGCTAAACACATTTATTCATGATTTGAAAGGGAGAATTAAACTATATCTGTGCACATCCCTGTAGCAACTGGTGATCTCTGCCTCAGAGGCCAACATCAGAACATCTTTCAAGAGGGTGAAGCCTTGCAAGGCATCAGGCCCTGAGGTGTTCTGGTAGGGCACTGAAAACCTGTGCCAACCAGCTGATGGAAGTGCCCAAGGACATCTTCAGTCTCTCACTGCTGCAGTCAGTGGTTACCACCTGCTTTAAAAGGATGACAATCATACCGGTGCCCAAGCTGAACCAACAACTATTACCTAGTGGCACACACGCCTGCTGTGATGAAGTGTTTGAGAGGTTGGTAATGGCCAGAATTAATTTCTGCCCAAGCAAGGACGTAGATCTGCTGCAGTTTGCCTATCACCCCGATAGGTCTACAGCAGATGCTGTCTCACTGGCTCTCCACTTGGCTTTGGATCAACTGGACAATAGCAGTACGTACATCAGTCTGCTGTTTATCGATGACAGCTCAGCATTCAACTCTGTCACACCCTCAGTATTACTTAACAACCTGGGCCTCTGTACCTCTCTCTACAAATGGACCCTTGACTTCCTCACTGGGAGATCTATGTGAATCTCCTCCTCATCTCCACCTAACTATCAATTAACACTGGCACACCCCAAAGATGTGTGCTTAGACACTGCTGTACTGCCTCTACACCCACGACACAGCTGAAACCCTATCCATAAGTATGATGATGACACAACTACTGCTGACAGAATTTTGACATATTGATGCAGTTACTAAGAAGGCATGACATGTGGAATTTGAGGAGACTTGGTGTGTCGCCAAAGACTCTCACAAATTTCTACACATGTACCATGGAGAGTGTTCTAACTAGTTGCATAACCATCTAGCATGGAGCAGCCACTGCAAAGTATCGGAAAAAAGCTACAGAAATTTGTAAACAGCCAACTCCATCATGGGCACTAGCCTCCCCAGTTTGAGGACATCTTCAAAAGGTGATCCCTAAAAAAGGTGACATCCATCATTAAGGACTCTCATCACCCAGCACATGCCCTGTTCTCATGACTGCCATCAAGGGGGAAGCACAGGAGCCTGAAGATACACATTCAGTGTTTTAGGAACAACTTCTTCCCCTCACCATCATATTTCTGAATGGACAATGAACCCAGGTACACTACCTCACTATTTTTTTTTTCTTTTTGCAGTATTTACTTAATTTATTATACAGTATATATATATATATATATATATATATATATATATATATATATATATATATACGAGGGGTGATTGATAACTTCATGGCCTAAGGTAGAAGGAGTCAATTTTAGAAAACCTAGCACATTTATTTTTCAACATAGTGCCCTCCTACATTTACACACTTAGTCCAGCGATCATGGAGCACACGGACCTTGGACCTCTAGGAAGTGTCCACAGCCAGGGTGATTAATAATTTCATGGCCTAAGGTAAAAGGAGATGAGTTATACAGCTCTCATTACATGCACGTGCAACTCTACTCTTTGACTGAATATGCAGAAAGTTTGAAGTTAATGACTCATCGGGGTGATTGATAAGTTCATGGCCTATGGTAGAAGGAGATGAGCTATTAACTTCAAACTTTCTGCAGGTCCAAGGTCCGTGTGCTCCATGACTGCTGGACTAAGTGTGTAAATGTAGGAGGGGACTATGTTGAAAAGTAAATGTGCTAGGTTTTCTGAGATTTACTCCATCTACCTTAGGCCACAAACTTATCAATCACCCTCATCTATATTTCTCAGTGTATTTTTTATATTTGATTGCATTTTGCAATGTACTGCTGTCACAAAACAATAAATTTTATGACATATGCCAGTGAAATTAAATCTGATTATGGTTCTGATTCTAGCTTACAGGAATTGTACCTGTGTTTCAGTAACCTTTTGTGTTTTAGAAATTGTTTGTAATTTGTAATTTTTTTAAGATAGAAAATCATCTGTGCATTTTAAATGTGCTTTAAGAGTTTTCTCCAGATTTAAACATGTGTCACCAAAAATAACTGAACTGTGTTTAAGCTGCTATGTCAGCTAGAAGTAACACCTCTTTGGCAAAGAGGGTGGATCCACTGCTCAAATAGTGGGCAGTGGCAGCTAAATGCCCCATGAAGGATAAACAGGGAAGCGAATCAGTTTTTGGAGAATAGGTAGTTACAATATAACCTCCCTTTTGTGAGTGTTGTCGTAGCTATCTATACCCGATAGGGATTAAGTTCTTCATTTGAACTTCATGGTCAGTAAATCCAATATCATCACACAGGAGATAAAAATACAGTGTGAGAGCCACAGTGTGGCAGACTGGTGGATCAAGACTTCATCCTTTAGTCTAAGAGAGATTCTTTCAAGAATCTTACAACAATGGATTGGAAGCCATCCTTGAGTTTGGTCATTCGTGCTCTCAGGATTTTATATCTTCTGTCGGATGGGAGGGGAGAGAAGAGAGAACCAGAATGGGAAGGGTCCTTGATTCTGTTGGCTGATTTCTCGAGGCAGCAGGAATTCTAGATGGAGTCAATGGCAGGGAGGTTGGTAATGCCTGATGGACCGGGCTTCATTCATAGCTCTACGTTTCCTTGCAGTCTTAGCCAGAGCTTTTGCCAAACCAAGTTGTGTTGCAACTAGAAAAATTGATAAAAAGGCAAGCATCAAAATGAAGGATGAAAGACCCATAGTACTATTTTGAAGAGAAACATGAGAGTCACTCTAGCATCCAGCACTGTATTTGATCATCAGTGAATACAAACAAAATACATGACTGTTCTCAAAACACTACTTCATTGTGAAGTACTGTGAGATAATTCAAGGCCATGAATGTATCAGAATCTTTATTTTCCTTCTTTTTCCTAGTGCATAGAACCCTGTTATAGGTCAGATGTTTATTTTAAGAATTAAAGTTAAATAAATGAGCATTTTCTTCTAGAGGGTTGATAACCTTCCGCATCCCCATGAGTCCAATTGAGCCTGAGGCCTCACTGCGGCAACGCTTCCAAAAAGCTACGCAGCCAGTGAGTGAATCACTGGGCCTCAGGCAGGAAATCTGCCAGTGAGTAGGTCAGACAGGCAGGCACCAAAGATATTTTGCAGGAAGGGTTAATAGATTACATCACGTGGATCCTGTCGTAATGTGAACAAACTCATTGGAGGAAAAGTGAAGCTAATGGACTTAGAAATGTTTTATTCAACAAAAATGAGCTGTAACCATCATATTGAGACATTCTTGAAGGAAGAGGCCTCCTTGACCCATTATTACCTGGTATTTTATATGCTAGAGATCAAAGGGAATAGCAGGACCGCTCTATAGTTACAATGTATCTACAGTGCTTCCTTTGAATTACATAATAGTCTTCACACACACCCTTTTTCACACCCACACTTCAGACACCCAAAATGAATGTTAATCAGCATTGTCTGGTTTGCAATCAACTCCGGTCTGTAGCTCCAGGGATACTATTATTTGGGGCTGCATTTTAAATTCAATCAACAATCCACATTTGTGTCTAAAGATTGGTTGCTGATGAAATTAATAGTTGCTATACACCCTAGCTCCAGAATATGGCCTAACAGATTCAAATGGCTAAATTAGATCATATCTATTCTCCATAGTACTAACACGGCTTTATTTATATACCTTAATATTGTGACACATTTCTTTCCATCAACTACAGCGACTGTAATTACAGAGGAAAATGCAACAGCTACTCTGTGTCATCTGCTTTGCTCCAGAGGGTGGTTGAAGTCTGGAACTTTCTGCCTGAGAGGGTGGCAGAGGTGGGTACTCACATAGTATAATAAGGTTTTAGATGGGTACTTGAAATACTGGCCTGGAGGGCTGAAGGTCAAGTGTCGGAACTGGGATCGGTATTGATGGGAATTTGATGTCACAACGTTCGGAATTGGCCCGTGTGTGTGTGTGTGTGTGTGTGTGTGTGTGTGTGTGTGTGTGTGTGTGTGTGTGTGTGTGTGTGTGTGTGTGTGTGTGTGTGTGTGTGTGTGTGTGTGTGTGTGTGTGTGTGGGGTGGGTGGGGAGGAGGGAGACATTGAAAGAGACATTGAAGCGGGTTAATAGTTCAATGACTTCAATGAGAACTGTTGTGGAATTTAAAGGAAAAGGAAAACAATAAAAGTTAACTCAAGTCCAGAAACTGAAAGTTAAATGCCAGCACTGCCTGGACAAGGACGAGGGTAAGCAGGGAGCATGCTTTGGTGAAGCTCGACAAGACTAGAATTAAAAGAAAGGCATTAAATGCCACTGTAATGAAACAGTAATTAGCTGGAACTTGCATATTCACGAGTGCAATTGTTGCACATTTTGCCTACGGGGCTGTGTGGTCTTCATGGCAGAGTCCGTGTTTGTGACACACAGATATTGTAAGCCAAAGGGATTTTTTCTGTGCTGTGCGCCTGACTCTGCTATGATGGGTATTAATTTAAAAGCAGAAGTATCACTGAGTTAGCCGACACGCGTATGGGTGACTGATCCCCTAGAATGAAGCCATCCATCTGAATAGAAACATACCTTATTGGGTCTGTTTTCACATGGATCATTTCAAATGGTGAGTTGGCAAAATGAGCCCTCGGTATAATGAAACCTGCCAGATGCCGACATAAAACACATTGATGAAAATTTGGAGGTGGTATTGATTAGTTGCTACTGAACTTCAATAACTGGTTTGCAGAGTAGAATGGATGGCTGTATCTTCCACAGGAGGGTCCAGAAGTTATTAAATAGAGTCAGCAGGAAGGGAGACTGGCAGATATATTCTTAGATTAGAATGCATACAAGCGCAAGGGGTTAATAGACTCATAGAAAGCTTTAAAAGCACATTCCCAAATTGTAAAGCAGTTACTTTTTAAGGGTTGTGTACAGAAATTGCATCCTCCAAGAGGACCACACACAGTTGTGGGTTTAAAGGCTTGTGCGCCTCAATAACCCCGAGAGCTGTGTCGGCTGGAGTCAGGGCTTTGTGCTTTGGCTCTTTGTAGGGTCATCCATGCCAAACTGGTCAAAGGGTGGAGCCAAACAATGGGTGGTCCACTGGTCCTCCAGGTTCAGGGGTTCAGCTCAGGGTTAACAACCTCTGGCTGGTAAAATAAAATTGTTACGGAAACAGCAACAGAGAATCCTACATCCGAGTGCGATGGTATTCCTGAGTCTCCAGCCAGGACTTGCGTGAATGACAGCAGTGAACACCAAGCTACTGACACGATGAAGGAAGCCCTGAACACCACCAGAGATGGAGGAGCTTCATTGCCGCTCTGAATGCCAGTGGCGTAATGGGCAGTAACACACACACAAAAATTGCATGCATTTCTTGTGGGTGCAGCACAGGCTTTTTGTTGGCGAGATCCCTGCAAACTGATTCCACTGTACAGGGTTGGATGAAAGCATGAATGGAGTACTGTATTTATCATTGTGATTTTGCTTTGCACACTGCCAACTCCTGCTGAAAAACTACCGATAGGGAAACTGAAATTTGCCCGAATATGAATACCCATCTCTTCCATTCTTTTGAATGAGTTAAAAAAAATTACTCACAAATTGACATTTTTATGAGTAATTCCATTGCCTACTATGGAAATTCCATTGTCTACCAAAGCCAAGATCATCAAATAGCTGATACCTAGATGACTGCTAATAGCAGAGTCCATTTGTGCCTTATCAATTGGGTTAGAAGCATTGGTAGTGGATGAAATGCAACCAGTGAGTTAAAATTTTTCTTTCTTTATTGTCAGCTCAGATAGTCAACAAAGTGTTAGGTTCCCACTAACACTAGGGTGAATTTGCTTTTTCTTCAGGATAACCATTTGCTGTGTGTTGCTTTTTTGCCTCAGTACCATAGTATGTTTTCTAACCTGCACTGGAAATGATATAAAGCTGCTTATTCATGTGAAGGACTGTATCCAGTAGGAATTGGTGCTCACAGGAGAGCGCTGGAGGAATCTGTATGACAAGAAAGAAGAGGTGACATGACAGAGATAGTGTGTTGAAAAATAATGAATGCAAGGACAAATGGTTATTTTTTTTCCATGCACAGTTTCAAACTTAGATTATGAAACCAACAAAGTTTAGAGCTGATAATCTATAAAGGTTGAAGCATAAGTCTTTGAACATCATTCATTTTCTTTCAATTACTTGGATCCATCCAAAGTACTCTATAGTGACTTGTCTCCCTGCAAGGTAATTCACCTTGTACATTCAAGATACAAGATGAATTACCTTGTAGTGAGACTTCAACAAGACCTCTGTGGTTGTCAGACAACACTGATATTAGCAAAGAGAATGGGGATGGTGTCTCCTTTCATTTAAGTGGCATGCAGTTGTTAAAATCAAATGGATGGGTACTGCTAGCGAACCCTCATCAGATACAAGTGCTGTGAAAGTAATTCTCATCCCACTATCTGCAGAGAATTTCTTTACCTTCTCAGTGGAAGGTTAACAGGCTTCTACTTGAACATGGATTGTATGCACAAAAGGAAGATACACTTTTCCTATTCTTCCTGCAATTTAAAGGCTTTGCAAACCTTATTTTGGTGAAATGTGAGGGCCTCCGTTGGTCAGGGTTGACCATGGATATTGTGTCCCAGCTGTCTAGAGATGCAAGCCTGGGCAGTACGATATGGAGAGTAAGCTGTTGCCCATGTAGCAAGCTCCCCCTCTCCACACGTCTGAAGAACTCAAAGGAAAAGCAGGGACTGATACCGTTTGGTACCAGCAGCATTGCAGGAGTTGCCAGTCAGCACTGAAGTCAATGCAGGACTGCCTTAGGGATTCCTTAGCTCTGGATTTTTCCCTCAGGGCTTACTCCCAACGTCTACCCATGAGTGGGTATAGTCACAAAGCAGCAGAGGTTTGAGATCAGAATTTTCCTTCTCCTAAATGAATTGCCAACCATGGCTGACGTGCCCCATCTGCCCATTCGGTGTAACAGTCCCCAGGTTAAGTGTAAAACCACACACATTCCTTATTAATAAGACTGCATACCTCCAACACCATAATGTCACTCGACAACAAAGATTTTGCTTGCTGAATACGTTTGGGTGTATCTTATGGATTTTGGGCTGCTGAACATGCAATGCTGAGGCTTTATATCAGTGGTCGGACTGCACGGAGTATTGTCAGTAGTTATGGGCCCCTTACCTAAGGAAAGGTTTGCTGGCATTGGGGAGGGTCCAAAGGAGGTTCACGAGAATGATCCTGACTATAAAATAGTTAACATATAAAAATCTCATCAAAACCTATTGAACATTGAAAAGCCTAGATGGAGTGGATATAGAGAGGATGTTCGCCCTACTGGTGGAGTCTAGAACCAGAGAGCACAGCCTCAGAATAGAATGATGTCCCTTCAGAACAGAGATGAGAAGAAATTTCTTTAGCCAGAGGGTGGCAAATCTGTGGAAGTCATTGTCACAGACAGCTGTGGAGGCCAAGTTTTTGGGTATGTTTTAAGCAGGTGTTGACAGGCTCTTGATTAGTAAAGGTGTCAAAGGTTATGGGGAGAAGGCACGAGAATGGGGTGGAGATGGATAATAAATCAGCCATGATGGGATGGCAGAGCAGATTCAATGGGCCGAATGGCCCAGTTCTGCTCCTATGTATGTCTTCAGATCTTATGGCTTTTCCTTTGGAGCAAATGAGGATGGCAGTCAGTTTGACTGAGATGTATAAGATGATAAGAGGCAGAGATAGAATGGACAGTCATCACTTTTTTTCCCAAGGCAGCAATGGCTAAAAGGAAACATTCTCTTAAGGTGATTGGAGGAAGGTATCGGGGAGGGGGGGTATCAGAGATAGTTTTTTCACATGGATAGTGGTAAGTGCATGGAATGCACTGCCAGAAGTGGTGATTGAGGCAGACACATTAAGGGTATTTAAGAGAATCTTACATAGCATGAAAGAAAAATAGAGGATAATGCGGGAGGGAAAGGTTAGAATGATCTTGAAGTAAGTTAAAAGGTTGGCAAAACACTGTGGGCTGAAGGGCCTGTTCTGTACTGTTCAATGTTCTAAGTACAATGTGAGGATGAAATTCAATGGGCAGGTAAATTTGAGTAATCTGTTAGGATGTATTCTGGAGTTATGATATATAGCAAATATTAATGTCAACAGCAACCTTCCTTCAGACCTGAACTTGGATTGTAGATTGAGTTTAAAATGCACCCAGAACAATGGTGTTCTTGGAGCTTCAGAGTGGGGTTGATTGCAAACAAAGAAACACTCCGTTTGACCTGAGATGTCTGCATATACATGAATGCAGCCCAGAGTTAGTGGGGATTAACATTTATTTTGGGTGTCTGGAGTGTTGGTGTGAAGATGGAGGTGTTTGAAAATTACATTTAATTCACAGGAAGCATTGTCGATACCATTGTAACTATAGAATTGTCCCGCTGTTACCTTTGATCTTCAGCATGTAAAAATATCATGTAATATTGGGCCAGGCAGCCCTCTTCTTCCAAGAGGGTCTCCAGTATGATAACAGAAAAATACAACTGCAGATGCTGTGGATCAAAGAATACGTACACAACGCTGAAAGAACTCAGCAGGTCAGGCAGCATCCGTGAGAAAGGAGTAGCCAACGTTTCGGGCCGAGACCCTTCATCAGGAATCTCCAATATGATGTCTGCTGCTTGCTTTGCTGTATAAAGACTCCTAATATCCATCAGCTTCAGTGTCTCTGTGATGACTCCATTCACAGTCACAACAGCCTGCCCCACAGATCTTCCAAGAGCCGGAGTCATTGATATTGATAGGGTTGAAAAAGGTCATGCAATATGATGGTAGGTGCTAATCCTTGCATGTTGAAGATCGTCCACTGTGCATCTAGGTGGAAGGGATTTACAAACTGTCCCTTCAAGTGGGCTCTGACTACCTCTGTATCTTTGATAATTTCACCTCTGTTCTTGGCTCTCAAGGAGGTGGGGCCTAGGGTTCTTGTACCACAGGCGGCCTTGCATGTCACGTCTGTCAGTGACTGTGTCGGCCATGCTGTTGTGCTCTTTCCATTCACCACTTTTCCTTTAGGTCACGGGCTTTCTGTGTGGCACCTTTACTTTCTCCTCGAGGCAGAGTCAAATTTGAAAAGTTGTAAGTTAAATTTCCAGCACCATTGCAGTATTTAGCTGAGTAATTAGAACAGTTGGCACTCGATTCTTGATAACAAATAGGTGCATTAGCCATCGTTTGTGATAAAATTGCACCAGTAAGAAATTGCTCCAGGGATATCCATACACATGAGTCTGTGTAACACTTTTCCAGCATCAAGTGTGTAGTTAATGACATTGCTATTGACTTAACACCCATTTCCGCTCTTATCTCCATTACTTGGAGCTTTTGGGTGTAACCTATGACTGCTGTTGAAGAACGTCAATACATCTAGAGTACAATGCATTGCTTTGTTCTAATTATAATAAATTATAATTATCGGTATTTAAAAGGACACTGTAATGACATTAGGAAAATTGACCGCGCCGCTTCAGGACTTAATGCAGGTTGCTCAAATTCCCCGGAGTGCGCTTAAATAAAGTTTCTTCCTCCAGTAGTGAACTGATAATGGACTCCCCAATGAGCCTGCTCTTGCTGTAGCTCTCCAGTGTAGCTGTTGATGGGGCAGTGACTGGTCAAGTCCGAGATCTCCTGCAGGAGGCAAGGAGGTGCCTATCCGCAAAACAGCACACTCCTACAGAGTCTCCACATCCACTTCCTACCTGGATCTCTCCGATAAGTAATATATGCACACGCCCAGGATATCCAAGCTTTTCATTACAGAGATATGGGACACTCTGCAAGTAGATCTCATGGATTATTCCCTCCATCAAGGTCAAGATCTGATTGTCTCTCAATTTCCTCTCTGTAGGATTGTTATGAGTCAACACAGCCGGTTTTGACAGGATCTCGCAATTTACTCCTCAGGGAGCACTTACTCAGGCATTCTATTTGCAGAGAGATGATGTCATTTACTTTCATGTAAGTGATGACCCAGTGACATCTTGAGCAGGAGAACTTGCCAACATCATTAACTTCCCACAAATGCAGGCAGCATTTGAGTGCTCTCTTGAGCTCATAAAGATTCCTATCAATAACACATGCGACTGCTGGAGGAACCCAGCAGATCAGGCAGCATCTATGGAGGGGAATAAACTGTCAATATCTCAGGTCGGGACCCTTCATTAGGATTGGAAAGGAAGGGGATAGAAGCCAGAATGAGAAGGTGCGGCTGATAGGTGGTAGAGGCGAAAAGCTGAAGAAGGAGGAATCTGATAAGACAGGACAGTGTGCCATGAGAGACAGGAAGAGATTGAAGGAGGAGGGACTCCAGAGTGAGGTGATGGCCACTCATTTCAGTTCTACTTTAATTCCCATTCCCACATGTCAGTCCATGGCCTCCTCTACTCTCACAATGAGGCCACTCTCAGGTTGTAGGGACAGCACCTCATATTCCTTCTGGGTAGCCTCCAACCTGACGGAACGATAAACTATTTGTTGAACATCCAGCAATTTCTCCCCCTCCCCCTGCCATCTTTTTCCATTCCAGATTCTGTGTGCATGTTTCTCTGGATTTCCAGCATCTGCAGAATGCATTTCCTGTATTTCCTTTAACCTATCTCCAGTTGCACAAACTACTGGTGATTCTCAGAGCTGGAGAAGGTAACTGGACTGTCACTTGCGGAGCTCTTCCCATAATTTCCCTGGACCTCTGGAAGCACAGGAGCTTCATCAGCCATGACTTTCTTTGGTGAGGACTCCTGAATTTCTTGGAGAAAATTTGGGATTTTGCCTCCCTCTCCTCTTCAGCCTTTCCATCTTCCACGGTAACCATAGTATTGTTGTAAAGAATGCCTTGAAAGGTCGAAGCCCTTCTAAAGTGAAGTGCAGGAGATCACAAGAAGCTGTGTTCAACTGAGCTTCTTCCAGGCTTGGTATTGCCTTAGCACACATTTCTGGGTGTAAAGCAATGCTATGCTATTTATTTTGCAAAGTTAAAATACTAAACTTTATTTCTCCAGTAATTTAGTTATACAAGAAAGTTCATATCTTGTCACTGAGCTATTTTTATTTCCAAGACACAGGAAAATCAGTTCTTTTTCATATTGGAAATTAGTTCATCGCAGACCTTTGACAGTTCCAAGTTTTCTTTAGTCTCATCTTCCAGACTGCTTTCCAAGGAATTGATTTTCATTTGCTCCTTCCTCAGATGAGCCTCGACAGCAGCAATTTCTGCTGTATATTTACTGCGAACTTGCGCAATCACTTCATTTGCTTGATTCAATTTTTCTTCAGCATGAGCTTTTGGAGCCTGTTCTTCCTTCTTAATCCTTTCAAGATGATCTTGAGAACATTTCTTTAGTATCTCTTCATTCTTTATGTAATTGCTTCTTTCTGTTCTGAATAGTTCAGAAAATGATATTTCAACTGAATTCAGATCCTTTAAGAGTTGCTGCTTTTCTTCAGTTACTTTGTCTACTTCTGCCTTGGCCATTTTCAACATCTTTGAGGACAATTCTATGATTTTCTTTGCAGGGGATTTAGTAGGATGATAGGATCATTTGCAGCACTAAGAAAATATATCTCTATTTGTGTCCCTTTCCCCTACCAGTTCCACAGTTAGGCAGACTCTGAAGTGTTAGATCTTGAATTTGCAGTGCCTGCCTCATTGTTAAAGTTTATTCCATGGATTCGTGTTGAGCAAGCCCATGACTCATTCCTAACTCTGCCAACTCTGCTGCTGAAATTAAACTGAAAATGGTGCGCTCAGCTCTCGATTGAAACCAAATGTTGCAATCTGCGAATACGTGCTGAAACTCCTTTTTTTTCTCTCCTGCATTTCACTTCACTGCTAACCTTTTAAGTAAAACAATACTCTGTCGCTGTGCCTGAGATTTTTCAGAGAGAAACTGAGCAGGATTTGTGCAGTTCAGCAAACTCAAAATTAAAGCAAAAGCACGTTTTTTGGGGGTTAGGATCTAAATATCACATACCCAGTACCAGATGTTTTTCATCTGGTTTCCATTGACTTGAGCAAATATCCCTAGTCTGTTAAAGTGGCTGTGAGAGAGGCTACATTCTTCTTAGACCCTAACCAATCTAGCTGCCCTTTGATGCAGTTATCCTGCTGGAACTTCAAATAGTTTTACATAACCAGCTGTCCCTTTGATTGCAATTTATCAAATCATTCCTAGCCCGTGTAATCCCAGTCAGATGTCTGCCTCCCCCTTGAAACTTTCTTCCATCCAGAAATATCCCAATATGGCTGCCTTTTTAATTGAAACTTGATAAGATCTTCTCTTGCTTAAAACAAAATGTCGCTAATCAGTGTGTTTATTGTACCCTTGTTCCTTATTCTATTCACAGCATTATGTCTCTGCTGAAGGTAAGCTGCAATTTCACTTATTGGGTCATTATTTTTCTAAACTATACTAATAGGTTCAACTTTAACAAGCTCCTAGTAGAGCAAATCTGATAGGGAGCTGCATCCGCTATGCTTTTGGCACTGCAAGCATTTATGTAAAGACTCCCTCTAGGGTTTATAAGAACTGCTGGGACTATAAAGAATCTTAAAAATTGAGTGTGCGACCAATTTAAAGAAGCTCTTCTTTCTGGCTCCGTCTCGAGATGAAGTGAGAAGGTGAATGTTACAAATCTGGTCTAACACAGACTCAATATTTGGCCTTATGTTGAGCTGTCAGACCTCAATCAGAATAACGGTTCCTGGTCTCGGGGTGGGTCAATGGGTGATTGAATAAACCTTTCCACTTGATCGCTATGCCCTGATCTCTCATGGCAATATAGGTGATTATGCACCTCAAATGAAACCTGGCTCAGCTTGCATTGTGATCAATTATCCTGCTGGCATTCACAATCAAGGGACACAATACACCATCTGATTCATGAATTTTTGACTTGATCCCTTTGTTTAAATGTTTCTTAATTTGCTATTCTTCACAGCATAAAAAAACTCTTACATATACACTCAGTGGCCACTTTATTAGGTACACCTGCTCATTAATGCAAATATCTAATCAGCCAATCATGTGGCGGCTACTCAATGTATAAAAGCATGCAGGCATAGTCTAGAGGTGCAGTTGCTGTTCAGACCAAACACTAGAGTGGGGAATGAAATGTGATCTGTGACTTTAACTGTGGAATGATTGTTGGTGCCAGATGGGGTGATCAGAAGCTGCTGACCTCCTGTGATTTTGACACACAACAGTCTCGAGAGTTTACAGGGAATGGTGTGAGAAAACAATAAAACATCCAGTGAGCGGTAGTTCTCTGGCTGAAAACGCCATTTTAAGGGAGAGGTCAGAGGGGAATGGCCAGATTGGTTCAAGCCGACAGGAAGGTGACAGTAACTCAAATAGCCATGTGTTACAACAATGGTGTGAGGAGACCACCTCTGAAAACATAACGCATCAAACCTTAAAGTGGGCTACAGCAGCAGAAGGCCATGAGCATACAGAAACACACTCAGTGGCCACTTTATTAGGTAATTCCTGTAACTAATAAAGTGGCCATTGGGTGCATGTCCTAAGGCAAACTTTTGAACTTATATCCTTAATGTACACTTACTGTTGCATTCAATGCAATGTTCCAGATCATGCTTTATTGTTTACATCATTGCTCTTTCTCGTTAATTGTTACAGTTTATTCAAGGATATTTTTTAAACCTTGTTTTACCTCAGTGCACTGTGTAACGATTTAATCTGTATGCAAGACAAGCTTTTCACTGTATCTCAGTACATGCAACAATAATAAACCAATACCAATTCCAATTCATTTCCATTTGCTTCTATCAACCTCTTGTAAGATCACCTTGTTTTCAAATCAGAAAAGCCAAGGAAAATTCACTCCTGATTATTAGCACTCAACACTCTCACATCTAACGTCAATGTATTGTCCTTTGCCTTTGGAAATCATTCCACTAAAAGTAGAAAAAAATTCGGAGGCTGCGAACATTCACTGATGTTATCATAATCCACTAACAATATGGATTTTCAGGACGGGATTTTCCAATATGTTCCCTTAAGGAAGCTAAAATTGGACAGGGCCTTTGAGAAGTATAAAGGAAGCAGGCTGGAACTCCTCTTTGCAGTTCTGGTCTTCTTACTTGAGAAAGAATATACTGGCTTTGGAGGTGGTGCAGAGGAGATTCACCAGGCTGATTCCAGTGATGAGGGGGTTAGATGATGAGGAGAGATTGAGTTACCTGTGACTGTACTCACTGGAATTCAGAAGAATGAGAGGAGATCTTATAGAAACATATAAAATTATGAAAGGGTAAGATAGATAAGATAGAGTCAGGCGAGTTGCTTCCAGTAGTAGGTGAGGCTAGAATTAGGGGAAACAGCCTCAAGATTTGGGGGAGAAGATTTAGGACAGAGATGAGGAGGAACTGCTTTTCCCAAAAAGTGGGAATCTGTAGAATTCTCTGCCCAATGAAGCAGTGGAGACTACCTCAGTAAATATATTTAAGTGAAGGTTGGATAGATTTTTACATAGTAGGGGAATTAACATTTATGGGGAAAAGACAGGTAGGTGGAAATGAATCCATGGTCAGATGACCCATGATCTTATTGAATGGCAGAGCAGGCTCAACAGGCCAGATGGCCTACTCCTGCTCCTATTTCTTATGTTCTTATGAACTTAAACAAGGGATCTGGAAGGCTGAAAGGTGCTATGAAATGTTCTTGGTGTGTAAGACTAAAGAGAATCCCAAAGTAGTTTGAACATACATTAAAAGGAAGAGGACATGATAACTTAAGGACAAAGGAGCCAGAGGAAGCATGTGAGATACTGAGTACATTGCATCAGTATTCACCAAGAAGGACAGAGAGGTTGATGAGATCAGAGAGGCTTAGATTGATATTCTAGGACATATTCAGAAGGAGGATTTGTTGGGTCTCTTAAAACCCTGAAGATGGATAAATTCCTGAGGCCTGATGGGGAATATACCAGGTCATTGAGAGATACAAGAGAGGAGATTTGTTTCATCTGTCACCACAGATGAGGTCTCAGAAAAGTAGAGACTAGCCAATATTGTTCTGTTGTTTACAAAGGACAACAAAAACAGACCAAGAAATAATAGGCCAGTGAGCCTTACAGTAGTGGTCTGAAAGCTGTTGGAGAGAATTCTTAGCAATAGTATTTATCTACATTTGGAAAAGCATGCACTTTTTAGGGTAGTTCAGCATGCTCTTATTTAGGGAAGGTCATGTCTTACAAACTTGATTGAGTTTTTTTGAGGAAGTGATGAAGATTATCGATGAGGGTAGGGCAGTGGATGTTGTATAAGTGGACTTCATAATAAAGAATTGACAAGATCTCTCATCGTAGGCTGATCCAGAAGATTAAGGTACATGGGATACATTGGGACTGAATCCAAATTGTGTTAGCCGTAGAGATAGAGAGTAGCAGTGGAGGGTCATTCTGATTTGATGTCTAGTGGTGCTTGCATGGATTTGCGCTGGGGCATCACTTGTTTGTGATGTATATAATTGATATGGATGAAAATGTAGGTGGGTTAATTAATAGGATTGCAGATGACAAAGATTCATGGAATTGTGGATAGTGAGGAATATTATCTAAGGATGCAACAGGAAATTTGGAAATATGGATGGAAAAAATGGCATATAAATTTTAATCCAGACAAGTGTGATGTGTTGCACTTTGCAAGGTCAGATGTCAAAGGCCGGTTGTGTCTTACGAGCCTGATTGAATTTTTTGAGGATGTGACTAAACACATTGATGAAGTAGAGCAGTAGATGTAGTGTATATGGATCTCAGCAAGGCATTTGATAAGGTACCCCATGCAGGGCTTATTGAGAAAGTAAGGAGGTATGGGATCCAAGGGGACATTGCTTCGTGGATCCAGAATTGGCTTGCTCACAGAAGGCAAAGAGTGGTTGTAGATGGGTTATATTCTGAATGGAGGTTAGTGACCAGTGGTGCGCCTCAGGGATTTGTTCTGGGACCCCTTCTCTTGGTGATTCTTATAAATGACCTGGATGAGGAAGTGGAGGGATGTGTTAATAAATTTGCCTATGACACAATGCTTGGAGGTGTTGTGGATAATGTGGAGGGCTGTCAGAGGTTACAGCAGGACATCAATAGGATGCAAAACTGGGCTGAGAAGTGGCAGATGGAGTTCAACCAAGATAAGTGTGAAGTGGTTCATTTTGGTAGGTCAAGTATGATGGTAGAATATAGTATTAATGGTAAGACCATTATGGCAGTGTAGAGGATCAGAGGGATCTTGGGGTCCGAGACCATAGTACACTCAAAACAGCTGCGCATGTTGACTTTGTGGTAAAGAAGGTTTACGGTGCATTGGTCTTCATCAACCATGGGATTGAGTTTAGGAGCTGAGAGGTAATGTTACAGGTATATAGAACTCTGGTCAGGCCCCACTTGGAGTACTATGCTCAGTTCTGGTCACCTCACTACAGGAAGGATGTGGAAACTATAGAAAGGGTCAAGAAGAGATTTACAAAGATGTTGCCTGGATTGGGGAGCATGGTTTATGAGAATAGGTTGAGTGAACTCGGCCCTTTCTCCTTGGAGTGACAGAGGATGAGAGGTGACCTGTTAGAGGTGTATAAGATGATGAGAAGCATTGATTGTGTGGATAGTCAGAGGCTTTTTCCCAGGGCTGAAATGGCTAACATGAGAGGGCACAGTTTTAAGGTTCTTTGAAGTAGGTACAGAGGAGATGTCAGGGTAAGTTTTTTGCGCAGAAAGTGGTGAGTGCGTGGAATGGGCTGCCAGCGATGGTGGTGGAGGCGGGTAAGATACAGTCTTTTAAGAGTCTCCTGGATGGATACATGGAGCTCAGAAAAATAGAGGGCTATGGGTAACCTTAGGTAATTTCTAAGTAAGTACATGTTTGGCACAGCATTTTGAGCTGTAGGGCCTGTATTGTGCTGTATGTTTTCTATGTTTCTATCTCTCCCATCCATCCATCAGTCTCTTTGTCCCCCTACCATCAGGTAGGAGGTGCTATAGCATTAGGACAAAGACTGTTAGGATGGGAAAGAGCTACTTCCCCCTGGCCATGAAACTAGTAAACCATCCAGGTCTCACCATGTATGAAGCACCAACACTCTAGACACCCAAGATCAATATTAATTTCCACTGACTCTGGGCCACATTCATCCATATGCAGGTTTCTGCGAGCAACTGTAGTGGTTTTTTTTGTTTATGATCAACCCCCAAAATGCTGCTCCAGGAAGATAATTGTTCAGAGCTGCGGTTCAAGTTTAATCTACAATCCACATTCAGGTCTGAAGACTGGCTGTTGTTAAAATTAGTTTTTACAATATATGTCATACCTCCAGAATATGTCCTAACAGGGCCCACAGACCCCTTGGTCCATGGCATAAAATAGGCTGGGAGCCCCTGGTTTAGAGGGATATGGGCCAAACGTGGACAAATGGGAGCAGCTCAGATGGCAGTCTTAGTTAGCATGGACCAGTTGAACCAGTGGACATGTTTCTGTATTGTGTAGCACACCATGACCATATTTGCTTTTAGATTATTCCTTATGGCCATTCACATGTTAATACCTCATAACATTAAAACTTATAGATGTATTAATCTAATTATAAAGAGTTATATTTCAATATGTCAGCTTAAGTTAGGTTTGGTGCTGTCTTCAGAAGTTAATGTAACCAGATGACTAATGTTCAGCTGTCAAAAGATTGCTTTCATTTAGAGAGAGAGAGAAAAAAACAATTTCTTTTGGCTGATTATATCTTAAACCTAGTGAATTATACACGGATCATTGTTACTTTGTATAGTTAACATTCACATTATCTCATTAGTCTGATTTTATGCAGGCCTGAACAAATCCCCCTGTGTTAGTTATTCTCACCAGAACTCTAGGTGAAATTTAAGGAGCTAATTTTGGTTAGTGGGATTATCAAGACCCCAATATCATATTTAAGCCAAACCAAACCAATCTATTGAGGAATTTAGACAGAATTTCCCTTTGGCCAATACCCCTTAGGCCAGATCACACTTTCTGAAAGGCAGATTTGCAGAGACAGAACTTAAATCTCCTGAGTATGTACAGGCCAGGAAGTTACTGAAGTTTAATCAGTTGAAACCACAGCATATTATCAGCTAATCAATGCCTGTCCAACTTCTCTAGAACTTTGGCTAAAAAAATTAACTAAAGTAAGATTAGAATTCCAGCTATCAATGCCTGGTCTATTTAATCAGATTTTATTGTGAGCCAGATCTGCTGGTCAATTATCAACAATCCCCATGAGTACAGCACACTTTACTGGTATGAATATTTCAATATATAACCAGCAGCTGTGATTAATGTCATTCCAGACATAAATCAGACCATCTTGTTAACATTTTAGATTGAGTTGGTAGCACACATCCTCTGAGTCATGATGTCAAGGTATGCCATAATCCAGAGATCAGATCACAAAATCTCGGTTGATGCTTCCATTTATGGTTAGAGAATCATTTTCTTTCAGCATTCCTTCAGGGTCAAGGGTGGCTTGCTTCTGTTGTAGTCTTGAGGTAGCTGGTGAGGCCAGTTTGGGATATGTGGTCTCCGGTTGGAGGTGCTTAATTGGCACTTGGATGAGTGATTTGGGTGGTACAGCATCCTGTAATTTTCACTGGACTTGGGCATGTTCTTACAAAGGTTCTCAGTATCATCACAGGATACAGCTCCAATCAAGGTTCTAAAGGAATCCCACATGTCAGTGAGAACAATGTACTTTTTTTCAAGGAAGCTATGAGAGCATCTAAGTCAGGGGTTCCCTACGTGGGGCCCATGGACCCCTTGCTTAATGGTATAGGTCCATGGCATACAAAGGGCTATAGTGTGGGATATGCTAACTTTCAACCCAGCTTCCGTCTGGACACAGAACAAATCAACTGGCTCTACTTGAAGACCTGGAGAGTTTTCCTGCATTCACGACCAAAGTCAAAGCCAAGTTTATTGTCATATACACAAGTACACGTGTGTACAGATGCAATGAAAACCTTGCTTCCAGCAGCATCACGGGTGCAGAGCATCATATTATCAGCATTCTCACAAAGAGTATAAAACAAACTTAATTTTTACAAGAAAAGCCACAATTACAATAAAAAAATTACTTTAGGGCAAAGTGGCAACCAGAGTGCAGTGTGGTCATATTGTTGCTAAACTCTATTGATTAGGATTATGTTGATTGGTTCAAGGATCAAATAATTGAAGGGAAATAGCTGTTCTTGAGCCTAGTAATGTGGGACATCAGACTTCTGTACCTCCTGTCCTGTCACATAGTAGATAGGAGGAAATGGCATGGTCCAAGTGATAGGGATCTTTGATGGCAGATATTGTCTTCTTGAGGTAGCACCTCCTGTAGATACCTCTGATAGTGGAGAGGGATGTATCCATGATGTATTGGGCTAAGTCAACTACTCTCTTAAGCTTCTTGCATTCCTGCACATTAAAGTTGTCACACCAGACCAAAATACAACCAGTCAGGATAATTTCAACAGTACATCTACAGAATTTCTCACCCCCTTCAATCTCAATCCTGAAAAATGGTCTTACCACAAAACGTCAACTATTTACTCTTTTTCATAGTTGCTGCCTGACCTGCTGAGTTCCTCCAGCATTTTCTGTGTGTTGCTTTGGATTTCCAACATCTGCAGATTTTCTCAAGTTTGTTAGAGTATTTGGTGACCAGAAGAACTTCCTTAACCTCTTCTGATGGCACGTGCCATTTAATGATATATGTGATTCATTCATATGACATTCTCAACATATGATATTAACTTTATACTGAGCCCTTTTTGATCGGAGATTCTTGATATACCTGTGTCAATTTCTTCAAGAGTTTTTGCAGCAGGTATTTTAATTAGTTATCTGATCAACATTAGTTGCTTCAGTTAGTTTAGGGGGAAATAGTTCAATTTCCTAATTTATAAATACAAGAGGTTCTGTCAGGACGCTGAAGCAGGGACCCAATTGCAGACCAAGTACTGTGCGCACTGGGATATTTACTGAGTAGCAAATCCAGAGGGGCAACTAAGTCGGCATTAAAGTTCAGGTGGAGATCAAAAATTCCAGAGAAATCCAAAAACTACAATCAGGAAACAGGCAGAGTCTATATTCGGATGGACAGAGTTCGGATACGAATACTGGAAAGGCTCAGGAAAACTCACTAGCACAATCTGGCAACAAACGGGTGAAAACACAGGACTGAAATACACTGAGCAATAAACAGAGAGGCAGATGATAGGTGGAGCACAATGAGACAGAAGTGGCAGCAAAACAGGTAATAATGAGAAACAGGTGAGAGACGGAGTACTCAGTGATACAGGGGCCGGAGTAGAGCAGGAGCACATGGGGCATGAAAGCAAACGAGCATATCGCAATACAAAACACAGACTGGCGGCTGGGGGAAAACACACAAAAAGACTAAGTTCAACTGGAGGTGCTGACAGGTTCTGAAGACGCTGGAAACCTTGAGCAGCACACAGAAAATGCTGGAGGATCTGTGTCCCTCAAGTATTGTGAGTGAGGCAAATTTGTACAATGTCAGAACAGTGTGTGATCCAGTAGTGGGGGTGTAAGTAATGTTATCTCTGGCTGCGTTAAACAAAGCTACTGCTGTCAATGGCTGATGATTGTGAAAGATTCAGGTAAATTATTTCACAAAGTCATCAAGAACAAGAGATTGATTCCAAGGAATTTTAGCTTGCAGATTTGTAAGGCTGAAAATAAGCCATCAGTCAAAAGCTTAGCTTTGATTTTGAGATTTTGGTGAGAAGCGGCAAAAGCGGATTAACACTTCGCTTTAAGAGATGCTCTCCATCTTAGGGTGCTGTCCATCCATTACAGACAACTTTTTTCTTGAATGCAGGACCGATTTAGTGGGTCAGAGAGTAATCAACATTTGAGTTCTGCCATCTGCCTCAATGATGCTGGGAATCTATTAAAACCTCATCCACACTTAACCTCTCCACATTGGGGTGGCATTGTAGCTTAGTGGTTAACACAAAGCTTTACAGTACAGATGACCCAGGTACAATTCCCACCAGTGCCTGTAAGGAGTTAGTACTCCGTGACCATGTGGGTTTTCATCGGTTTCCTCTCACATTCCAAAGACGTACTGGTTAGTATGTTAATTAGTCATTGCAAAATTCCCTGTGCTTAGGCTAGGATTAAATCAGGGCAGCGTGACTCAAAGGGCCAGAAAGGCCTATTCTGTATCTCAATAAATGGTCCAACAGTCAAGAAGGCAGGCCAGCAGGCGTTTGTGGAGCACTAAGAGCACAAGAAACTTAGGCATCGTGGTCATCCACTGCAAGAGGTGGGGATCTCTTTAAACTCACCTGGCAGAAGGCAATGGCAAACCACTGCTGTAACCTGCCGAGTATATGATTTCCCAGTATGTCAGAGCAGCGTGAAGGGAAATTGTCTGCCAACTGGAAATTGCAGATGTGACCTAACGACGACAAACTCAATAAATAAATAATATATAACTCAATGAGAGGAAAGAATTCTTAGGTGACCAGTTTCCTTTTCGATTCTAATTCTACCATCTTAATGAAATCTTTGTCATTTAAACAAAGCCATAGGTGAGAATGTGGAAACTTAACCTGTCACCATGTAACCTGTCTTGTATTTCCAATTGATTCCTAGCATCAAATGCATTTCTAACACTCTAATCTTTTTTGACTATATCATAGTGATGATCATGGTGACCATGATTGTCCTTGGCAAATTTTTCTATGGTAGTGGTTTGCTATTGTCTTCCTCTGGGCAGTGTCTTTACAAGACTGCTGATCACAGCCATTATAAATACTCTTCAGAGGTTGTCTACTTGGGATCACCAGGTCTTGTGATATGCACCAGCTGCTCATACGGCCATCCACCTCCTGCTCCCTATGACTTCATGTGATCTTGATCGGGGGGGGGGGGGGAGGAAGGGATGGGTGGGGGAACTAAGCAGGTGGTACACCTTGCCCAAGAGTACCCTGCAGGCTAACAGAAGGACGGAGTGCCTTACACCTCCTTTGGTAGAAACATATGTCCACCCCACCACCCTAGTGTTTAATCCCTCAAATAGGATATACAGCTTCCCTGTTTCCAGCCTAAAGATCTCATGTTTCATTGGCTTCTCCTCTCATTCTTCTAAACTGAAGTGAATCAAGAACTGAAACTCCCCGAATGTATTGAACACCAGCAGCTTTCAGCATGTGTTTGGTTACAGCAAAAGAACTGACGTGTAACTTTCTAACGGCGCTCACGATCAGATTTCAAGATGGAATGAACCATGTACTGGCCTTTGATTGTAATTGGAGTTTCTGATCCCAAATTCCATTTAATCCACATGCAATGGTTTGGAATTGCTGGAAGAATGTGCCATTGCTCCCAGCTGTGTCTGGTTGTTGGAAATTCCAAGCACTGGTTAGGAATCACTCTGCTAGCTTATCTAATGATGGGGAAGCATTTATGTTTTCACTTACTCAGTCAAAATTAGACTGTGGTTTTCTTGTTTCCTTGCCAATGCCAGGAAAAAGCTGAAATCATCACCACACACAGAAATGCCAGAAATGTACTAAAAATTCTAAAATACTGCACAAAACAGCCAGGACAATTTTACCCTCCACTCATGCCTGTCTATGTCCTCTCCTCGACTGATGCCATTACCCCTCCTTAAAAAAAGCTTCCTGAATTGCTACTGGGGGAAAGTATCTATTCCTGCTGTATCTGTGAGTGAGGTCCTTTGTGCCAATTCATCGGATGATTTGTCCTGATGGCCTGCGTCAACTGAGTTGAGAATCGAAACAAACCATAAACACAGGAAAATCTGTAGATGCTGGAAATCCAAAGTAACACACACACACACACAATGCTGAAGGAACTCAGCAGGTCAGGCAGCGTCTATGGAAAAGCGTAGACAGTCCACGTTTCGTCCCAAGACCCTTCTTCAGAACAAAATGTACATTCTGTTTTAGTATCAAAGAGAGCAGCATTTATTTAGCAGTAGATTAAAGAACAGGCAGCTAGAGGGTGAATTCACTATGCTACGCGTTCCCACTGCTCAGGTAAAATAATTCATTGAAATCAGGCTGTATTTACAGTACTGTACAAAAGTTTTAGGCACAATACTGTATTTGTCAACATGGAGTGAAGAGCAGGTTTGTAAATCTGGTGGGAACAAAGGGTTTTGGGAATGGTGAGCGTGGAGTGCTGTGGGAGGAGTGGGAGGAGTGTGGGATAGGTAGCAGAGAAGGAATGCCAGGGATGGTGGGGGGGATGTTGCTTGGGTACAGACACACCCAGCCCTGAGACACCAAGCAAGGTTATTTGATTCAAAACAATTGGTCGATTGATCATTACAGAATGTCACTGGTGCGTCCTGCTCCCCCCTTTTCCTTTTCTCAACCATAATTCCCCTTTTCCTTGCTCCCTTCCCAATCTCAGTCCACAATAGGTACCCATACCAGAATCAGGTTTATCATCACTCACGCATGTCATGAAATTTTTTTTTCGTGGCAGCAGAACTGTGCAATACATAAAATTACTACAGTTCTGTACAATGGTCTTAGGCACCCGAGCTATATATTTGTGCCTAAGACTTCTGCACAGTACTGTGGCAATTTTATGTATTTTTATACCCAATTGAATAAGTAATGAAGTACAATTGTTATGTGGGAGTCTTGCTTCCTTTCCAAAGACCAAGAAAGAGGGAGGAGAGGTGAAGTGACTAAAGGAGTGATGGTGCAAGGGGAAATTGTGAGGTGAAAAAATACAATTAATTCTTACTAGCATTATCGGAGACATAGTTGGCAGAACTGCCAGACCTGGCAATTATGCCATCAATCATTTTGCATGTGCTGGTAACTGGTAAGTTCTAATTTATCTCTGGCAAAGCCCTGGTATGTGCCTGGTGCAAAACCTTGGGAGTAGTGGAGGCCTGTGAGGTACAAGTGAGCTGCTAGCCAGCAGGAGTTTCTCACTACCTGCTCCTGACTGGATGCTAACCCAGCAGATGAAGGAAGCTCAACTATTGTTTTTTTTTCCGTATCTGGTCACTATTGTTTCCTGTGAACTATACCTCTCTAAGGATCATCACACTGTTGTGGTGGAGAGGCTTGAGAGTTTCTGACATCCGGAAGAGTGCTGCCGTCCACAGCCTAGCTCCTGGTAGGGTCACCCATGGCGGTAAGGTCAAGGGGGAGGTTCCAGCAAAGAGCGAGCAAGCAAGCCCTTAAAGGTAGAGCTGGTGAGTGATGATGGCAGTGAACGCAGAGGAAGGCTGCAGCAGTGAAAGGCTTGCATTCCCCTTTTCTTTCTTCCATGGCCTTCTGTCTCTTTCAGAAATCACCTTCCCAGCTCTCTACTTCATCCCTCCCACTCACCTATCGGCTAGTGTTTTTCTCTCTTCCCTCCCCCTCCCCCCCTCACTTTCGAAATCTCCTCCTCAGCTTTTTTTTTCTCCAGTCCTGCCGGAGGGTTTTGGCCAGAAACATCAACTGTACTTTTTTTCCATAGATGCTGAGTTCCTCCAGCACTTTGTGTGTGTTGCTCAGACCCTGACCCTGATCTGTCTGTTGTGACTGCCCTTGCAACATCCTCCCCACATTAAACAAAGTCACTTACAGGTGATCATACTGCTGCTGCCCCTCTGATGATACTTTACCCCAGAGTTGCTGTTGCTGGTACTGGTTCTTTGAGAATTGACCAAGGTCCAATCAATCCCACAAAGTGCCATCTATCCTAACGGGGTTTAAAAAAAAATCTTCAGCCTGTGGCAAGTGAATTCCCAGTAAATGTATCAGAAACTAAGACTTCCCTCCTGGCTGGTTAAGTGCCCAGTTTTAGTGCAGTATTTCAGTGGAATTGATCTGGTTTCCACAGTTACTGCCACTAATGAGTCCGGTTAGCCTAGGAAATCCATTGAGTTAAGAATTCAGTTGAAATTTAATTCTGCTTGAGTAATTCACACACTCATAAGCAGCTCATCTCCTCTGTGATGGTTCTGTATACCAGCCATTCGAGTTTATGACATAAAACAAATTGAAACACAAATGGACCATGTTGCCCTTCAGGCTAGCTACTGAAGTTATCATTAGCATGAACTTCACTGCCTGATCACACAACCCTTGATTTCTCTTGCAGCCCAGGATGTACTCAATGGCACAGCATTTACAACACTCCAGAACAGAGAATTCCAAATATTCATGATCCTCTTGTCACAACTGTGAATGAAGTCCCTGGAGAGATGCAGTTGGCAGATATGAAAGTCTTTATTTGGGACACACACAAGCTGACCTGCTTTGGACACACTCAACGGAGAGAGATTCGCCCTGACCCAACATTACAGAATATTTTAATATGTTAAAGAACAAAGGTAGCAGGGAAATTTCTATAGCTACAAATGCCTTCTTAATGAGTCTTTTGAGTTACATGTAATTTTACAGATACCGGGATCTTCCCACCAACATGGCCAAAATGAGTGTTGATTACTAAGGTCTCTGACTTCTATTTGTGCCTGTGCGCACCCTTCAGGTCAATGGGCTATTGATTGCATTCATGCACATGCAGACATCTCTATTTACTCCAGAATGCAGCTTCAGGAAGACCATTGCTCTGAGCTGTATTTTAAATTCAATCTACAGTTCGGCACAGCCAAGAAGGGCCAAAAGGCCTGTTTCTGTGCTGTAATGTTCTATGGTTCTACAATTCATATTCAAATCTGAAGACTGGGCTCTGTTGAAATTAATATTTATTATATTGCATATCTCCAGAATATGCTCTAACACCTCTGAGAGAAGGAATTCTTATTTGTTTATGTCTGAAGTTGATGACCTATTTTTTCCATGAAAGTACGGCCATTAATTCCGGATTTAAATAAGGATGTTAGAAACTTTGTGACAAATTCACCGGTTCTAAGCTGCACCACCCACCTCTTAAACTTATATAAACAGTGTTAAAATTCTGTCTTTGTTCTTTCATAGGGTGTAACAAGCTTCTTTGTCATTTGCATCTTTTCCTCTCTTGACTGTTGAACTTTTAGTATATACCTGGGTTGGTATTAATGTTGATTGTAACAAAGAGCATAAATTTAATAGACAAGCCCCTTCACCAAACGGAATTCAAACATTCTGTCAGATCTGTGCAAAATCTTTTACATGTGCGTATGTGTGTGTAACTTCTTTCAGTTTGCCTGTCGGTGTGAAAATACATTATGGTAATGGAAGACTAACATCGGGCAGTCAGCATGTGGGGAAATCGAGCCCACTTACTGGTGAAGCCTTGAAGAAGACTGGGTCAGAATTAACAACTCCACTGGGTATGTTTGACCATTGTCAGCAGATGCACTACGTTTGACAAGATAATAACATGCCTGACATTTTGAAGTTGAGGAGATGCATGAACAACAGGCTTGACTATTTAGTTTATTCTTCTGAAGTACAATAGAACTGCACCAAGAACAAAGAGTGGCAGAAGGAACTTGTACAAAGTCCACAAACAGCAGTTTGTACTGTTAGGGTGATGTGGGTGGAGAGGAGTGGGTGTATTGGTGAAAGGACTGCAACTCTGGTTGAATGAATTGCCATACATCCCAACATCACCGAAAGACAGGATTTGTGGAATTCCATGAATTGTCCTCATCCCTGGACTACAATTTGCAGAATTATATTGAATCACAGAGTCAAAGCTAACAGTAGCTCCTGGTTTAAAAAGATTTGTTTCTTGAATCTTCCCTCTCTTAACAAGAAATAACTTCAGCCTGAAGTTGGAAGTTATTTTCTTATGCTATAGATTTAGCAGAACACTGAAATTTTTGCAGAAGCATGCTAATAGAGAGGAAGAAATAGTAAATTTTAGTCCTCATTCTGCTAATAAATTGGTGAGGTCTTGATATGTGCTTGTCATTATATCAAATGTTACTGGCATGCCAGGGGAGAGAGCACCGTAAGTATCTTGCTGGTATGGTTGTACTGCTAACGTAGCTCATGGAGCAACTTCTTTCACTTCTTTCACATCTTCTTTTTATTTCAGATGTGGTTCTTCAAAACTACCTCCGAGTCTTGTGTTTATTTGTCAATTGGGTGACCTGGCACTTTGTGGTCTCCAAGAGGGTTCCACAAGGTTGCGAGCAAAGTGCGTGGCATGAACGCCACAAAGCCTGGAGATGGGGTGCAGGCACACCATGATAGACTCCGTCTCTTGCTGACCTAGCCGATTAAAGCACCGAGGAAGATTGAAATCATTAGGGCGGATGCGGAGGTAAACTAGTGCTCAGTGCCATCTACCAGTCTCTAGCTCACTGCTACTGGAGGAGGTGACTGCCACTCTCTCCTTCTCACTCGCTGGCCCCAAGGGAAGATCCTTGCATTCTCTCTCTCTCTCCCTCAATGCTGTCAGAGGATGGTGCTGGAGCAAAGTTTGATCAATGTAGTTTGTGGATCGTGGCCTCTAATTCACCTTTATGATATGTTCTAGGTTCTGGTCACTCTTTTTTCTTGTTAGTTTGGACACATTTGAATCAGGGTGGGCTGCAGATAATGAACACTGAGCTGGACTGAAATATGCCTTTTGATGATGTGTTTTCACTCATTTCATTTCATTGTCATTTGTGCAATTCGCTGTTTTTTTGCACGTGCGTGGGAGGGGGAGGTTGATGTTGTTTTTCTTTGAACTGATTCCATGCTTTTTCTTTGTTTTGTTGGGGAGACAAATGTCAGAGATGCATACTACATTCATACTTCAAACCTTTGAATCTTATCCCATTTGAACTGGTACTTTATCGGGGTACAATATGCTGATTCACATTGGTTTATGTTCAACTCTGCAACGCACTTAACAAATTACTTTTGATCTAGTGCTATTAGCATGTGTGGGCATTTGTACATAACAGTCACAGTATGCCTTGACACAGCACTTTTAAAGAAAGCCCCAGGGTGTTTGCTGAAACAGAAGGAAGAATTGGACATTGAAGAGAGATTCAATAAACAGAATCTTAGTCAATGATGTCAATGTTAAGGAATGTCTTAGGGGCAGCCGAAGGTACAAGTTTCATACTCAAATATTGAGGGAAGAAAATTGGAAGCTTCTAAGGTAATGTACCTTTCCAAACAAGATCGATGTGGGTTTGGATGTCCACCTTTGTAATCTCCCTCCTTGGGGAAAGCATAAAGACATATTGAGTTTGCAATGCTTTTGCATTAACGTTTGCTTTGGAGGCCTGGTGAGGACAGCGGTCTGGAATGGGGATGGAGCCAACTACTGGGAGGCAAATAAATTACTTATGAATTATGTGGTATGTGCAGAAGGGATTTACCCCATCCGTCTATGCCAGACTTGTTAAACGACATGTAAACAATTCAAACACACACAAAGGTAAAAAATAAAATATTTAACTTTCAAGTACACTTACACGGATGGTAGGAATCAATTTTATTCTGTAAAACTATCAAACCATCTGGTAGCGGTTTACTTAAACTGTCAGAAGTATGAGTTGCTATGGAAACAAACTATCCATTCCAATATTTTTTAAAAAGAGGTTTATTTACATATTTACAGATTTACATAACTTTCATCAGAATGTTTATATAATTCTCAAATTAAAATACAACCATCCTTGGCTAGGTTGCACTCTAGCCCCTGTAGTGCCCTATGGTCCGGGAAGGCTTCTTGAGAGCCAGTGAAAATGACATGCTCTCCCTCTCTCTCTCTCCAGGGCCATCCAGGCATAGAAGACCTCTCCAAAGAGGGACAAGTAGAACCTTTGGTGGCCTGTTGCCTGGACCTGTGAATACTGCTTTGGCTAGACCCAGAATCGGACAAATAGTGAGGTTCTGTGACTGACCCATACCCGCCCACACTGCTGTCCAGGCTTAAGTCAGATTGCCAGAAGGAGTGGTAGAAGTGGGTATGATTACAATATTTAAAAGCCATTTGGACAGACTCATGGATGTGAAAGGTTTAGAGGGATATAAGCCAAATGTAGGTAAATGGGATTAGTGCGCTTAGCTAACTTGACTGGCATGCATGAGTTTAGTCACAGGGCCTGTTTCTGTGCCAAGTAACTCTGTGAGTCTATGTGGAGCCAATATTGCACATCCAGCACTGTGCAAAAGTCTTAAGCACCTGTATGTAGCTAGGGTGCCTACGACCTCTACACAGTACTGTATATTTGCCAACGTGGAACGGAGAGCATGTTTGTAAGGAGCAAAGGATGTTGGGAATGGCAAGGGAGGAGCACTGTGGGACCAGTGGCAGAGAAGGGCGGCCAGGGGTGAGGGGTGGCGCGGGTACAGACACACCCAGCCCTGAGACACCAGGCAAGGTCATTTGATTCCACACAATTGGTTTATTGATGAAATCAGAATGTATGTCCGGTGCTTCTCACACCTTCCTCTCTCTCTTCCCCTATTCCCAACCATGATTCCCCTCTCCCTGCCCACCTTCCACCCTCAGTCCACAGTAGAGACTTATATCAGGTTTATTATCACTCGCATATGTCATGAAATTTGTTTTTTTTTGTGACAGCAGTACAGTGCAATACATAAAATTACTACAGTACTATGCAAAAGTCTTGGGTACCCTAGCTATATACATGTGCTTAAGACTTTTGCATAGTACTGCATAAACACTAACGGCATGTTAAATTCAAGTCAGTCATGTTCCGTGCTCATTTAGTCAATAGCTAGTTTTCCATAAGTAAGAAAGACAAACTAGATGAAGGGTAGATGTGGAAATGTTCTCATCATTATCTGGATTGCATTTGTGAGTGAACTCCCATAATGTGGAAAATAACTGACAAATCAGCAGCGATGATCCTATTCTTTCCTACAAGACAATCTAACATAAAAGACCATCGCTTCCTATCGGAGCTGTTCCTTGTCCTCTTGTAAATGCATTTCCTACTGAGGTCACTGGATAATGATTTGGAGCAGAGCAAACCTACTTCGTTTCCCATCACTGTGGTCCCCACCTCTGACACTGGATTCCCACCAGGTTCACGTTCACAGGGTCTCCAACCCTGATACAAGATCTCAGTCCAAAATGCTGAATATCCCTCTGCCTCCATGGATGCCACCTGACCTGTTGAATTCAACCAGCAGTCTGTTTTGGTAAAGTATTGTGCTATTTGAGATATGCTAATTCTGTGCAGAGCAACATGTGATCCCAGGGTTGTATTGCATATTTGGAGGCATCTTAAGAGACATGAGGGGCTTGGTATCTTCTTAAATGCTCCTTTACCATTTTTGGTAGTCTCCAGCCAGGGATGTGGATATTAAACTTTCTTAGGAATACCTTGCAAATATTTTTCTAACCTCTCAGAAACGTCTTGCTGTGATGGAATTTGATGGACAATATCAGTGGCTGGCTGAGCCTTGATGTTCGGAGAAGGTCCAAGATTTGATCACCAGGATTGGGGGTGTAGTGGACAACGAGGAAGGGCTGAGAAGTGGCAGATGGAATTTAGTGCAGACAAGTGCGAGGTGTTGCACTTCGAACCAGGGTAAATCTTACACAGTGAACGGTAGGGAACTGATATGCTAACTGAAGAGTGCGGTAGAACAAAGGGATCTGGGAATACAGGTCTGTAACTCATTGAAAGCGGCATCACAGGTTGATAGGGTTGTAAAGAAAGCTTTTGGCACATTGGCCTTCATTAATCAAAATATTGAGGACAGGACGTGGGATGTTATGTTAAAGTTATCTTGGTTAAATGGTGAGGCCTAATTTGAAACATTGTGCAGTCTTGGTGACCTACCTACAGGGAAGATGTAGAGAAGGTTGAAAAAATACTGAGAAAATTTACAAGGATCTTGCCAGGTATGCAGGACCTGAGTTATATGGAAAGATTGATTAGCTTAGGACTTTATTCCTTGGAACGCAGAAGATTGAGGGGAGATTTGATAGAGGTATACAAAATTATGAGGGTTATAGATACGGTAAATGCAAACAGGCTTTTTCCACTGAGGTTCGATGGGACTACAACTAGAGGTCATGGATTAAGGGTGAAAGGTAAAAGGCTTAAGGGGACCCCGAGGAGAAACTTCTTCACTCGGAGGGTCGTGACAGTGTGGAACATGCTGCCAGTGACTGCATGCGAGCTCAGTTCCAAAGTTAAAGAGAAGTTTGGGTAGGTACATGGATGGTAGGGGTATGGAGGACTACGGTCCCAGTACAGGTCGATGGTAGTAGGCAGCTTAAAAGGTTACAGCATGGACTAGGCCCAAGAGACTGTTTCTGTGCTGTACTTTTTGGTGACTCTATGACTCTAAGATGCTGACATTGGTTCACTTATGCTGCCAATCAATTTAAAGGGTTTTGCAGAGATCCTTTTGGTGCTTTGAGGGGCCTGTTATAGGCTTATCTCACTCCGTGAAGCATACAGGCCTCTCTGCTGCTTGGTGGAACCTGGTCTTGAACTTCCCCAAGGTTCTGTCGGCACAGTACAACTTTGACATCAGTGTCTGCCTTCCATAATGGGTGCCGTCCAGGATTTGGAAAAGAATTCTTGTTTTCCAAAATGTTGCTGTACTCTCTGTGGACGGTTCCAAGCCCGGGTGCAAAAGGAGGATGGTTGAAGATCCGCATCCCATTGCTGTAGAAACACTAACAGAAGTTCCAAATACTTCATCCCTGGGAGAAGAAGGATTTGAAAAATGGGGACAACTGGAAAGACTGACCCAGGATAGAGGACCCTGGAGAGCTGCAGTCAGCAGTTGATGCCCCAGTAGGGGGGATAGGATTAAGTAAGTAAGTAAGTAATAATATTGCTGTAGATTGCAATTGTCAGAATGGTGGGGGCTGTTGGGTAGCAACCTTTGTCTTCTGGATGTTAGAAGTAAGACTAGTCTTGTTGTAAATTTCAATGAAGGAGTCAAGAATGACTTGGAGTTTGTTCATACGTATCATACCTATGCTACAGAATTATGACTGAGGGTGGTTAGGACTGAGGAGGTCAAAGGTTCAACCATTTCCTGTTGATCTGATGAAGTAGCTCCACACAAGTAGGAAGCTTCTTGAAGGTGAGATACAAGAATTCACATTCTCTTGGAACCTCATTCTTCATTGGAATTACTCCAAGGTTAGGATCATACTTTGCATGCTGTCATGTTTTCAGCTGGAGAAGCTTAGAGAGTATTTACAGGTATGAGTTTTAGTCGAGTTCAGGCTTCAGGAACACTTGGTAACTCCTCTGAATCACTAGTGCTTTCTCTTCAGTGTTATTAAGACCTTCATATTGATTTTACTGTATGGGAGTCTCACATGTCACTGCTAAGTGGCTGGTTTGATAACAGTAACAGGCAGGAATTATCCGGTGATCATCCTAAACTCAAGTTACCACCATGACGTGAGCGATTTGGATAGCCCCATGATCCTTCACTGGGTCATTGATGCAGATGACAAGACCACAAATGAGGCTGTTGCCAAGAAGCCTTGTACTTGGTTCTCAGCTGTATCAATGTGTTGTTTATGAAAACTCCATGTTCCAAGCATTTTGAGTGGAGGACAAATCTGATGAATTAGCCAACATGTATTAAAGGGTTAATATCCAAAATTACACAAGCTATTTTTTACCAGCTGGTCCTATTAATTCAGAGCAGACATATTGGCTGTAAGTGGCTCACAAGGCATGTCTTTTCTTCCGACTAATGCAATGGGTTGTCTAAGTGAGAACTGTTCTTTGCCGAAGGCCATTACATTTAATCACTAACATCTTTATCAATGTCAAACATTAGCGATTTATTCAGTATTGATGAATGGCTATTTGATCCAGCATGATTATGAGAGATGCCGTCATTACTTGTCTTTGGTTGCACAGGTAGTTCAATGCCATTGTCTGAGATACCAGATTAAAGTACAATTTTGTGAAATATTTCAAGATGGGGATTTAGCTAATGATTGGCTACAGTTTATGTGAAAGAGGTTTCCTATTTCAAGAGCATATTGAAAGGCATATGGAGGTCAGTCCAACAGTCAGGCCTTAAAAGAAAGATTTTGTTTCGTGCAACCATGCTGAGCTCGTCAATTTCATCAACTTTGCCTCCAACTTCCACCCTGCCCTTAAATTCACTTGGTCCATTTCTGCCCCCACCCTCCGCTTTCTCAATCTTTCTTTCTCCATCCCTGGGGACAAACTGCCGACCGAAGACGTTCATGAACCCACTGAATCCCATGGTTATCTCGACTATACCTCTTCCCACCTTATCTCCCATGAAAATAATATTCCCTTTTCTCATTACATTTGTCTTCACCACATCTGTTCCCAGGATGAGGCTTTCCTTTCCAGGACATCAGAGATATCCTCTTTCCCACAGGGCAGTGTTCCCCTTCCTCCACCAAGGATGCTGCCCTTACCTGTATCACCACCATTTCCTGGACATCCACACTCATCCCATCTTCCCACCACCTTAACAGTGACAGAGTTCATCTTGACCTTACCTACCACCCCTTGAGCTTCCGCATCCAGCACATCATCCTCCGCAACTTTCTGACATCTCCAAAGGGATCCTACCACCAAACACATCTTTAGCTACCCCCACCCCTACTCTTCACTTACCACAAGGATCATTCCTACCATGATTTCCTTGTCCATTTATTCCTCCCCATTTATCTCCCTCCCAGAACTTATCTCTACAAGCAGCCAAAGTGCCCCTTCACCTCCTCCCTCACCTCCATTCAGGGCCCCAAACTGTCTTTCCAGGTGAGGCAACACATCCCCTGAGAATCTGTTGGGGTCATCCATTGCTTCCCTGCAGCCTCCTCTGCACTGGTGACACCCGTTGTAAATTGGGAGACAGCTTCGTAAAGCACCTCTGCTCCATCCACCTAAAACAGAACTTCCCCAGTGGCTAAAAATTTAAATTCCAACTCCTATCCCCATTCCGGCATGTCAGCCGATGGCCTCCTCTTGTGCCTCAGGGTGAAGGCGCAAGACTTTATGTTGTGTCAGGTTAGCCTCCAACTAGATGGCATGAATATTGCTTTCTCATTCCGGTAAAAAAAACCACCCCCTTCCCTCTTCTTCTATTCCTCACTCTGGCCTCTTACCTCTTCTCACCTACCTAACAACTCCACCTCCTCCCCTTTCCCCTATGGTCCACTCTCGATTCCTGTCAGATTCTTTTTTCTCCAGCCCTTTACATTTCTCACCCACCTGGCTTCACCAATCATCTTCTAGCTATCCTCCTTCCCCTTCCCCACCTTTCCACCCTTCCTTTCCTGTCCTGAAGAAGGATTCACTTTATAACTTGAAGGATGATTGGAATGATCAGATGGCAGGAACATCGGAAGCATCAAGTGGTCACTGGGCACAAGGAATATCGACAAGAAGATTATTGGGAGCCATTGGGATTAAACACTGGAATCTTTGGCTGAAGGAGACATCCAGAAATGGGGTCTCAGTCATTGGGAATGTCACAAGGAGTTTCAAGGAACACAACTGAGTTTAGATAATACCTGTAGAACCATTCAGTATCCTTAAAGACGGAGGCAATAAGAGGAAAGGGGTGGTGAGAGCAAATTATTTGAAAGACAATGGATGGAACAGATTCCACATTATGTCCCTTTTTAGCTAAGGCTGAAGCAGGTCTCAGACTCTTCTGAGATCTAGTTTACGATAGCTTCAATGTCAGTGCCTTACATGGGGCAGAAGGTCTCAGTTACACAAGAAGTTTGCTCAAGTGACATCGAAGTGTACATTGCTAACTGTTTAGGTTATTGAACAACCTTAGTGTGCATGGGTGTCAAATAGACGAAAAGAAAACAGAACTAAATTTTCAGCCATAATTTCACTAACCCATGAGTTCAGACTGAATCGGTCCCACCGATGTGGGTTTGCATTCTACAGAGGATACTTTCTCAGTCCTGACAGAGAATCCTTCATCTGAAAGTTAACTCTGTTTCTCTCTCCACAGACACTGCCTGACCTGCTGAGTATTTCCAGCACTTACTGTTTTTACTTCACACGCCAGTTAATGTTTCATGAAGACTTTGTGCCTTTCTCTTGTCCCTCTATTGTGCCAACTGATTGGCCAGGTAACAAGCCTTAGGAAATGTGGCAGCCAAAAGAAGACCAGGAACAGCAATTTTCCACTCTACATGTAGGTCCGAAGGAGTAGGAGTGTTTCCTCCAGATCCTCTGGATAATCAGCGTTCTCTCAGTGACAGAGCATCTTGATGCTCCACTAACCCATTTTCAATGAGCGGACTGATCACAACACCCCACTTTTTTCAATCACCAGCTAGTCCGCTATGTGGTTCAAGCTTCTTCCTGAATACTCACCCTCAACACCACATAGTCACAGTTCTCAGTTCTCCTCTTGCCACGTATCTCATTGTCTCCACACTATAGCACACACAAATTTACTGATCTAATGGAGGTCCTAGTTAAGCAATGCATTAGTTTTAAAATTCTGATCCTTGTTTACAAATCACTCTTTTGCTCCACCCTGCCCTATCTATATAATCCTATTCAGCCCTACAATTCTCCAATATACTGGCCAATTCAGAACCAACGTCACTGAAACAGATTTACTGGACACTATTTCATTGCCTTTTAAAGGAACCTGGAGTGAACATATTAACTGCAGTGTTTCTAATATTACTCTATTGACTGGGCTTTCAATGCCTTGACTTGTGAAAATTATTTTATAATTTCAGGTTGTTAATCACTGTTTTCCATCAATGTCTCTGCTTTTCTCCCTCCCTTTCATGTGGAGAAGACATTTTCTCTTTCACAAAGCTTTTAATTATCTGCCCTAATATTCTGCTATGTGCGTTAGTATCAAATTCTGTTTGATAATTTTCCTGTGAACTGACTTTGGGCATTTTACAATGCTAAATCTTCCTTATTAAGACATATTGTTGTATGGTTATTTATTTAGTTGCCTTGCACCAATAAAACCATTTACATGATTTCAAATCGGACTTTCAGGTTTTGCTCGGAGAGCAGTAGACTTAGAGCAGAGTTCTGTGTGCCCCACGTGACATAGTACATTAGCTAAAATACAGGGAATTGCTTCTCTGTTGCCATCTTGCTATAATTTATCTCGCCCTTGCATTGGAAAAAGATTTAATGAATATCCCAGAAGGCAAATGTTTCACAAAAGACACGATCTGCTCACTGACGTGAACTCAATTTGACAATTTCGGCAAAATCCTTAATTGTAACATTGATGCCCTGATGTCTCCCTGAGTACTCAGAGAGCATAATATTTATTCAGAACTATATTCTATTTAATGTATTCTAGAGATGTAGAGTTTTGATACTATACTTGGCAATAATTTAACTGTTTCTTTCATTAAATATTTACCTCAACTTTTTTTTTGTTTTAAAACTTTTGTGCTTCTCAGAATTTTCAGTGCTTTGATCAATGTTTTCATAAAGTTGTTTTGGTTTGATGAAAGCTACCTGATTATGACTGAAAGCTCAAACAGTTTTTTTTTCATGTTAATAACTGTCCAAGTACAATAAATTTTATTATTGTTGTGACCTCATCCGGGTGTAAGATTTTGGTGAGTATTTCTGCCTCTATCTTCTCAGGCTTTTCATCTCTTGAATCTGAACCAAGCGAATATAGTTTGCACTTCAGTTAAGGAATTATATTAAATTAACAGTGGTCACAATGTAAAAATCAACAGTTTGGTCACAATGCTCAAGGCTGCGAATCTTTGACTCCAAATTCATTTGCTTTGTTTAGAAACTAGTGGCATCTCCTTTCCACCATAGGGGAATGGACTTGGTCACTTCTTTGTCAACTTGTCTGGACATACCATCACATGCTACTGAGCTAAGGATGAAGGGCCATTTATTTCCTCCCAAAATGCATCATTCTGTCTTGTGTAGTTCAAGAATTGTTTTTCTAAAGCTCCCATTTACCAGGCAGTGTGGATATGAATTCCCTCCAGAACTGATCACAAACAAAACGACTAATGATTGCATTGCAGGGCTGCATCTGATATCATTCTTCCTGCTGTTTCCTTCTTGCTTTGGACTTTTGCAAGTCTGAATCTGCATGTAGTCCGCATAAATGCATGGGCAAAATACTCTCTGACTACACACAAGGATGGATTAGGGATAGTCAACATGGCCTTGTGCGTGGTAGGTCGTACCTGACCAATCTTATACAGATTTTTGAGGAAGTCACCAGGAAAGGTGCTGAAGGCAAGGCACTGTATATTGTCTACGTAGACTTTAGCATGGACTTTGACAAGGTCTCGCATGGGAGATTGGTCAAGAAGCTTCAGTCGCTTAGCATTCAGGTGTGTCTTTAAGAACAAAAGAGCACCAAATTTCCTTTCTGGTTTCTAATAGACTGTGCCTCTCTACTTCAATTGGTATCCCAGCACAGAAGACATGCTCTCTTCTTGCTGCTGCCTTTGGGAAGAAGGTACACGATCTCAGGACTCACACCACCATGTTCAGGAACTGTCATTACCTCTCAACCATCAGGTTCTTGAACCAGAGGGGATATATTCACTTGTCCCATCATTAAAATGTTCCCACACTTATAGACTCACTTTCAAGGATTCTTCATCTCATGTTCTCAATATTTATTGTTTATTTATTTATCATTATTATTTATCTCTTTTTGTATTTACACAGCTTGTGGTCTTTTGCACACTGATTGAATACCCAGTTGGTGTGGTCTTTCATTGATTCTATTATGGTTATTATTCTATTACGGATTTTTTGAATATGCCCACAAGAAAATCGAGCTCAGTGTTGAATATGGTAACATATATGTACTTTGATAATAAATTTACTTTGAACTTTGAACTTTTTCTGTTTATCTGACATTAAAATATTTTGGATTCGTTCTAATGTTTTCTGCCAATCTTTTCTCATCCTGGTCCTTTGCCTCGCTTTCTCCCTGAAATTTCAATAATTAACCCAGTTAGGGTCATAGAATCATAGAACACTACAGCACAGAAACAGACCCTTCAGCCCATCTAATCTGTGCTGAACTATTAATCTGTCCAGACCTATAGACCTGCACCTAGACAATAGCCATCCATATCCCTTCCATTCATGCACTTATCCAAATTTCTCTTAGCTGATGAAATTGAACCCGAATCCATTACTACCATTGATAGCTTGTTCCACATTCTCATGACCTTCTGAGTGAAGAAGTTCTCCCTTAAACATTTCACCTTTCATCCATGACCTCTAGTTCTAGAAGCACCCAACCTCAGTGAAAAAAGCCTGCTTACAATTGCCCTATTTATTCCCCTCATTTTTGTATACCTCCATCTAATCTCCCCTCTTTCTCATAGAATCCAGGGAATAAAGTCCTAACCTATTCAACCTTTCCCTATATCTCAGATCCTGAAGTCCCTGCAACATCTTTGTAAATTTCCTCTTATTGACGTCTTTCCTGTAGGTAGGTGACCAGAAATGGACACGATACGCCAATATCTTATACAACTTCAACATAACATCCAAACTCCCGTACTCAACGCTTTGATTTCTGAAAGCCAGTGTACTTATTCACCTCTAACACTATTTTCAAGGAATTATGGATCTGTATCTCTAGATCCCTCTGTTCCACCACACTCCTCAGTGCCCTACCACTCACTGTGTAAGTCCTACCCTGGTTTGTCCTTCCAAAGTGCAACATCCTACACTTGGCTGCATTGAATTCCATCTGCCATTTTCCAGTCTATTTTGCAAGCTGGTCCAAATCCCAATGCAAGCTCTGATAGCCTTCCTTGCTGTCCACTATGCCTCCCCCACCCCCACCCAACCTTGGCATCATCTGTAAATTTCATCCACATTGTTGATGTAGATGACAAATGACAATGGACCAGCACTGATCCTTGCGGCAAAATGCTGGGGGAGCTCAACAAGTCAAGCAGCATCAATGGAGGAGAACAGTTAACATTTCGGGCTAATACCCTGATGAAGCGCCTGAACCTGGAACATTGCCTGTTTATCCGTCTCTATTGATGATGCCTAACTTGCTGAGATCCTCCAGCATTTTACATATGTTGCTCAAGATTTCCAGTATCTTCAAAATCTCTGGTGTTTATGATCTGTCCTCGATAATTCCAGGATATCCCGTGTCTACAACAGTCTCTTTAATCAATACTGCCACTCATTCCCTCTTCCTTTCCACTTCTCTCCTCATTACATCATACCCAGGAATATTTACAACCCATCCTGCCATTTTGCCATGCTCTGTTACTGCTTCATCATAATCGCACATGGTTATTTGCATCTGGAACTCACTACACTTGCCTATCAAGCTTGTTGCAAATAGACACAAGCATTATACATCTGTCTTAGCTATTCTTGATCTCTCATTTATTTATTTGCTTGATTAGAGATGCTGTGCGGAAACTGGTCCTTCCCGCCCAATGGGTTGTGCTGCCCAGCAACCCACCTATTTATCACTGGCCTAACCACAGGACCAGTTTTCTTTTGGACTGTGGGAGGAAACTAGAGCACCCAGAGGAAATCCACACAGTTCATGGGGAGAGCATACAAACTCCTTACAGACGGTGCCAGAATTGAACTCCGAACTCTGGAACGCCCCGAGTTGTTAGAGTGTCGGCTACTGTGGTGCTCGTGGTAGTTCAGTTCTGTCTTCCAGCTCTGTGTTTTATTTTTATTCTGTTGCTGTTTTTTTCTTATGGTTCTATTTGTGCTGTTTCTCCTCATTTCAATGCTGTACACCAATGTTCATAACCCTCTGTCCAATACAATAATATTGGGAATGAAAATAAATTGCTGCTGATGCCAGAAATCTGAAATAAAAAAAGAAGTGCTTAGTAGTTGAAATAGCATTTAATTTACAAATTTAACAAAGAAAAACAGCCTTGTTTATTTTCTCTTTGAAATTGTAAGATGACTAAAACTGGTCAGAGTTTCAGAAATAGCCAACTATCTTTAGAAACCAGAAGGACTAATCATTCAAGAAATAAGTGCAGTTATACAGAACATAGGTTGCAATTAAGGAAATTAACTGGGTGTCTGCAGATGGTATATGTGGTTTTGAAATGTTAGACACTTGTCAAATTGTATGCTTTTCAAAGTTATACTTGGATGTAATCTGAGGTTTGCATAGGTGTGGATTAAATGACAGTGCTTAGATCTGAGTTAATGAAAGCACAAGCTATACTGCTTTTTGTGACTATAAAAACAAATTTGAGCCTCTGCAATCGGAAGTGGGTGTGTGGTTTCTTTGTAAGGTCAGAATGGTAACCATGGTCATGGCTATACAATGTATCTTAAAACTCTGCTGCAGAACTACAAGGATATCTGCTTGTCCAGCCTTGCTATAGAGGGAAGTACCAAAAGATCACACTATATAAATAAATAATCTCAGTTTACTATTGAAAATTACTATTGAAGTGCTGTTTAATGGGCAAGATAAGAGCAATGATGCCTTATCAACTGCTTTCATTATTACTTTTTGTACCTTCTTTTAATTATTTTGTTTTTTTCACTTTATTGCAGAGTTCTGTTTTCCTCCACTCTACACCGAATCTCCTCCTGCCTTAGCTAAAATCGTTTGCCCTTCTAACCTTGACTAGTTACGATGATAGCCTTTGACAATCAGACTGTTTTCCTCTTCACGTATCTCACTTGCCCAGATGGAAATTTCCAGGGTTCTCTGTTTTTGGAGCAAGGTACTTCCAGATTTAGTCCCTCATTTGGATACCAACATCCCAGTTCAAGCATGAATGTGGGGCTTGCTTTGCCTTATCGCAAGAGATTCCACCAAGGTTCTCACCACGAGATAATTTTGATTAATTTAGAGACCACTAATGAGTTCAGTGTCTGAGGCACTTGGTGACATTGTGCAAGCATAGTCCCAGGTCCAATTAACCCGAGACAGCCTCAGACCTGATCTCATAGAAACATAGAAACATAGAAAATAGGTGCAGGAGTAGGCCATTCGGCTCTTTGAGCCTGCACTGCCATTCAGTATGATCATGGCTGATCATCCAACTCAGAACCCTGTACCTGCTTTCTCTCCATACCCCCGATCCCTTTAGCCACAAGCGCCATATCTAACTTCCTCTTAAGTATAGCCGATGAACCGGCCTCAACTGTTTCCTGTGGCAGAGAATTCCACAGATTCACCACTCTCTGTGTGAAGAAGTTTTTCCTCATCTCAGTCCTAAAAGGCTTCCTCTTTATCCTTAAACTGTGACCCCTCATTCTGGACTTCCCCAAAATCGGAAACAATCTTCCTGCATCTAGCCTGTCCAATCCCTTTAGAATTTTATACGTTTCAATAAGATCCCCCCTCAATCTTCTAAATTCCAGTGAGTTGAGGTTCAATCTCATGAGGTTGAATGCTAAAATTGGCATAATTATGCAAGAAAATGGGTTTCTCTTACAATATAGGCAATTTTATATTTAAGCATAAAATATAAAATTGGCAGCTTCGTCCCCCACATCAAGTGGGTCCACTATGGCCTGGGCTTCTTTCTCCACCGTGGAGTGCCGAATTTCAGAGCCTTGAAGGGTACGAGAAAAGAATGCTACTGGCCTGCCTGCCTGATTGAGGGTAGCAGCAAGCATGAAATCGGAGGCGTCACTCTCTACTTGGAAGGGAATGGTCTCGTCCACCGCATGCATCGTTGCTTTGGCAATGTCCCCTTTAATGCAGCTGAAGGCCGCGCAGGCCTCGGCAGAGAGGGGAAAAGTGGTAGACTTGACCAGGGGGCGGGCCTTGTCTGCGTAATGAGGGACCCATTGGGCGTAATAGGAAAAGAAGCTCAGGCACCGTCTGAGGGCTTTGAGAGTGGTGGGAAGAGGGAGCTCTAACAGGGGGTGCATACGGTCGGGATCAGGGCCAATGACCCCGTTTTCCACGACATACCCAAGGATAGCAAGTCGGGTGGTTCCGAACACACACTTGTCCCTATTATAAGTAAGGTTCAGGGCTTTGGCCACTTGGAAAAATCGTTGGAGGTTGGCGTTGTGATCCGGCCAGTCGTGACCACAGATGGTGATGTTATCCAGATAGGAAAATGTGGCTTTCAGTTGGCACTGGTCCACCATCCGGTCCATTTCCCCCTGGAAGACCAAGACACCATTTGTGACACCGAATGGGACGCGCAGGAAGTGATAGAGCCTGCCGCCTGCCTCGAAGGCGGTGTAGGGGCGGTCCTCTGGGCAGATGGGGAGCTGGTGATAAGTGGATTTCAGATCTATTGTCGAGTACACCTTGTACTGAGCTATCTGATTGACCATATCCGCGATGCGGGGTAGGGGGTACGCGTCAAGCTGCGTGAACCTATTGATGGCTTGACTATAGTCCACGACCATCCTATTTTTCTGCCTGGTCCGAACAACAACCACCTGGGCCCTCCAAGGGCTTGTGCTTGGCTCAATGATCCCCTCCCTGAGCAGCCGCTGCACCTCTGACTGAATGAAGGCCCTGTCCCCCACGCTGTACCTCCTGCTTTTAGTTGCCACAGGTTTACAGTCGGGGGTCAGGTTGGCGAACAGCGGTGGGGGAGGGATCTTGAGGGTGGAGAGGCTGCAAGTGGTGTCAGTAGCGCAGCTGTCGGCATGGTGCTGGGTGGGACGTGTGGTTCGGTGTGTGTGTGTGGTCAGTAGCGGGGTATATGGCGAAGTCCCACAAAACTGAGGATTCCTGACAGTGAGTGGTGGGAGGGGCCCGTCATATGCCATAGTCACACTTTCGAGGTGGCTCTGGAAGTCCAGCCCCAATAGCACAGGTGCGCACAGTTGAGGCATGACCAGTAGTGCAAAGTTCCGATATTCTGTGCCCTGCACCACCAATGTCGCTACACAACCCCCCCCCCCTGGATGTCTGTGGAATACGACCCAGAAGCCAAGGTGACCGTCTGGCTTACCGGCCGTGTCACGAGTCCGCAGCTTTGCACTGTGTCCGGGTCAATAAAACTCTCAGTGCTGCCCGTGTCAAACAGGCAGCTAGTCCTGTGCCCCTCCACCAGGATGTCCATCATTGACCTTGCAAGCTGGTGTGGGGGGCTTTGGTCGAGGGTTACGGTGGCCAGAGTTGAACTGCCATCTTGGTGCCCGGTAAGCACCGGTGGGTAGGGGGCGGGGCATGTTGGCGCCGACAAAGATGGCCGCCCCCATCCGGGCATGCAAGATGGCGGCCACAATGCCTCACACGCAGCGCTGCCCGACCCCGCTCGTGGTTTAGACTTACAGACCTTGGCGAAATGGCCCTTCTTCCCACAGCTGGAGCAGGTCACTTCTCGGGCCGGGCAGCGTTTTCGGGGGTGCTTTTCAAGTCCGCAGAAGTAACACTGCGTGGGCTTGCGACTGGCAGCAGCTGTGGTCGGGTTCGGGGAGTTCGTGGAATCGTGACTGGCAGCGGCGTTGGCGAATTCGCTCGCGGGTACCGGCGGCGGCGGGGTCTGAGGTGTCCACGGAACCGGCGGGGGATCGCGCGGCTGGACAGCATCAGCGTTGTGCAGAACAACCTCCAGCGTGTCAGCCGTCTCGATCGCCGAGCGTAAGGTAAGATTGGCATTTTCCATCAGCCGCTGGCGCACGTACACTGACCTGATTCCTGTAACGAAGGCGTCTCGTACGAGGAGCTCCACATGCTGTTCCGCCGTGAGAGTTTTGCAATCGCAAATCCACACGAGTGTCTGTAGGGCTCAGAGAAACTCGGCGCTCAACTCTGCAGGCCGCTGTCGTCACGTAGCTAAGCGATGTCTTGCGTAGACGGTGTTCACCGGCCGCAGGTACTGTCTTTTGAGGGCGTCCAGTGCCCCTTGGCAGGTCGACAGGCCTCTGATAAGTGAGTAAACTTTCAGGGTGACCTTCGAGAGGAGAATTCGGTGCATAACAGCGGGTTCAGTTGCACTAACCTCCTCCAAGTATGATTGGAAGCATGCAAGCCAGAGTTCAAAGGCAAGAGCTGCTTCAGGGGCTTGGGGGTCCAAATCCAATCTTTCCGGATGTAAAACACTTTCCATGTTTTAAAACTTCCAGTCAATAAAATTGATGCACCATCAATAACTCTCTCTGAGACGTGAAGTCGAGATATTGGCTTTTATTGACTGGAAGAAAGAACAAGCAGTAGTTGACCACCATACTACATCCTGGAGAATGAGGGCCGGGCTCAGGCCTCAATCGCCTTTATACCGGGGTCTGTGGGAGGAGCCACAGGAGCTGTCAGCAGGGGTCTGTGGGAGGAGCCACAGGAGCAGTCAGCGGGGGGGGGCGTGTCCAGACAGGTATATGTAGTTCACCACAGATGGAAGAGACAGATGTCATCTCCGGTAATAAACAAGCTGTCTGCCAATATGGATTGCGCAAGGATATTGGAGTGAAATCTTTCTTATAGTCAAGGCTTGATATTGAATGTAGATTGAGTACAGACTGCCAACCAACCTCGCCATGTCCAGTTCCATTTCGAATTCCCTATCCATCATCTGTGTTTTGTACCAGGCTCACCGTACTGAAGTTAGAAGTGGAGCTCTGACTGATTTGCTTCTTCCAAAGCTAGGAATGCAGAGACCAACACAGCACAGCTGCTGCAGATAGATGCAAGATGCATTAGGTTGGAGAAATTAGAAATAAGAACAGAAAATCCTTGAAATAGAGGATCAGGCATTGGAGGTAGAAACAGAACTGAGGACTTGAATTTTCCATTAAGAGGCAAAACAGTGGCTTTTAACTCAATGACAATGCAGGAGCTTGGAAGATGCAGGCATGAGCAAACGTAGACATCCTGAACCGTTGTACGGCTGACCACAGCAGCTGTTTCTACTGCCTTTCGATGCAGGACCCTTCATCAAATGAAAGTCCAGTGATTCAGTTCATTTCAGTGGAGAGGGGTTAACTGTGAAGCAGAAAAGTAAGTATCATATAATTTACACTTTCTGATTTAATTTAGTTAGAAAATTATTTTTTAATTTAGTTTTTCAGTAATATTCATTTATAATGATTTTGTAATCTGGTCAGGCAAAGAGTTTGCCCCTCAGCCTGTTGTAGAAGTATTTCTGCGAAATAAAGAACTGGGAAGTCTGTCACTGGATATTTTTTCTCTCTCTTTGCACTACTTGTTTAATTTAATTTTTTTTAAATAAAAAAACACACACACACACACACACACACACACACACACACACACACACACACACACACACACACACACACACACACACACACACACACACACACACACACACACACACACACACACACCACCCCCCCCCCCCCCCGAGACGTCAGCTGTTTTCTTTTTGCCATCGGTGCTCTCCAGACGGGGAGGTGACGATTACACATTACACACCCCAGTTACAGTCTGGGTGACTCACAAACAATTGTGTAACCCGAGCTAAGATGCAACAATGAATGAACTTGAGCATCTCACCATAATTTCACGAATGCATTTTAAAACCAGAACAGTAAGTAGCACTGACGGTTAGGAATGCAGGGGAGAGTCGTCAACTATGCCCCTCCACGGAGAACCACATTACCCCCACTTGAGGGGTCAGCTGTCCCCGGCAACCTCAGTGTCCACAACAGAGTCCAAAAGAGCTGGTGGTGGTTGATGCTGCCACTTGGGGTGCTGGGAGTTGTCTGTAGCCACCCTTCCCCCCCCCCCCCCACCCCCAGGGGAGGCAAGAGGCAGGGCACCCGGAGTGTAACTTCCTTCCTGCAGCCTAGCTGGGTCGGTGGTGGCCAAGGGCCGATACAGTGCCAGCCAGTCCTGGTGCACCACAACTGCCCTCCGCTGGTCAGGCAACAGCACCCGGTACACCACATCGGAAAAGCTGTACAGCACCTCCCCCAACCCCTTCCAGTGGCTTCCAAGCTTGCAGGATAGTCCTGTAGGTTTTTGCAAATAAAATGAAGCGAGCCGTTCAATGTTTAACAAAGCCCGTAACGCATTTTATTGAACTCCAAAACCTTTGCACCAAAAGCCTGTTAAAAAGATCTTTTACATAATAGCATTATCATGTCAGACCAGCCTTCTTAAAACGAAACCCCAACTCAATGTCAGTGGTTGTGAATTATGTACATTTCTCCCAGTTATGGTACCCTACACAGGCCACCCTCCCCCTGCACCTCAAAATTCACTAAAACTGCCATCGTGAGCCTCTCTGGAGCTCGGACGAGCCACCCGGCTCGGGTCCTGTGTTCCACGGGTGGAGGAACCACAGATGCCTCTGGAAATGCGTTAATGCGCTCATGGTCATGTTGTGATGGCAGCGGAATACTCCAAATCTTAGTGGGCTGGTTTAAGGCGATCTACCAAAATACGTTCAGGTTTACCTCTCTCATCTATGATAAAAGTCTTTCCTCCCCATTCCAAAACGCAGAATGGCCAGTGGTAAGGGGACCTAAAGGGATATTGGCGTGCATCATGGTGGACAAAAGCAAATGAGGTGGAACATAGGTCAACAGGAACCCAATAGTGCTGTCTACCAGGATGGGAGGTGGGAATAGGTGAAAAGGAATTGAATTTACTGAGGAGGGTAGGATGCTGGTGTCAGGAATGAATCCACGAACTCGTAACGGCTGCCCATATACCAGCTTAACCTCAGGCGACTGCATGTCCTCTTTTGAAGCAGTCTGAGCCCCAGCAGTACCCATGGGAGCTGATCATGTCAAGACTCATTGGCCAGGGAAGCCCTCAGAGCAGCCTTTAAGGAGCGGTGAAAGCACTTGCAACGGCCATTTGACTGTGGGTGATATGCCGTGGTGATGGGCCCTAATGCGGAGGTTCCATGCCATCACAGCCCAGAGGTCTGATGTGAATTCATGGGCAAGAATAGAGGGAATAGTTGCAATGACAAATGGTAGTAAGGAGAACAAGCGTGGGAGTAAAGAAATTGCTCTCTTGGAAGTCAGTGTTGGATATGATTGCCTGAATAGTCTTATCGTGTGTACGGATAAGTACATAAGATCAGGTCTCTCATCCTACATCAAGTGAGGTGGATCGGCTGGTTGAGTGGTGTCACAGCAGCAACCTTGCGCTCAACACCAGTAAGACCATGGAATTCATTTTGGACTTCAGGGAGGAGAAATTGAGGGATAAGAAGTGGAAAGAGTGCGTAGTTTCAAGTTCCTGGGTGTCATCATCTTTGAGGATCTATCCTGTGCCCAACATTTTTAATGCAATTACAAAGAAGGCATGACACTCGCAAATTTCTACAGATGTACTGTGAGATCATTCTAACTGTTTGCATTACCATCTGGTATGGAGGGGCCACTGGACAGGATCAGAAAAAGTTGCAGAAAATTGTAAACTCAGACAGCTCCATCATGGGCACTAGCCTCCCCAGCATCCAGGAGAAATTCAAAAGATGATGCCTCAAAATGACGGCATCCACTATTAAAGACCACTATCACCCAGGACATGCGCTCTTCCCATTGCTACTGTCAAAGAGGAGGTACAGGAGCCTAAAGACACACATTCGATGTTTCAGGAACAGCTTCTTCCCCTCCGCCATCAAATTTCTGAATGGACAATGACTACATGAACACTACCTCACTAATCTTTCTGCTCTCTTCTTTGCATCCAATTTATTTTTACATATATACTTTTAATTGCAATTTATAGTTTTAAATTATTATGTATTGCAATGTACCGTTGCCAAAAACCAACAAATTTCACAACATATGCCAATGATATTAAACCTGATTCTAAGATTAAAACCCATCTACCTACTCTAAACTGGGTGTTCCATTTCTGTTTTTTTTCCATCCTCGACCTACAGATAGTGACTGTGTCTTCAGCAGTTCTGTGGAATTACTTCCACCTGTCCCTCTCTCCTATAGTAAGCCATTCCTCCTCGAGAAAAATACGATCACCCCATTCTTATCTCTCCTTTGGCTTAGCTGTCATTATTCTTCATGTTTCTCTGAAGTGCCTGGAGACATTTTCCAGCAGTAGATGCCTGTTGAATATTGGACCTTCTGATCCAAACGGGTTAAAGATACGTCTGAGCCCATATTACTCAACAGGCCACAGGTGTTGTCAATTATTACAATATACTATTTAAATATGCAATTGTTTAATATTTGGGATTTTCAGTTGTCTCCTCTTTAGTGGATAGTTTTAGGTAAAACATTTCTGAATTGGGTGGTGAGCATTTCTAGAATGTGGATATAATTTCCCAGCACTCTGTAGCTCATTGTATTTCCCATCTAGACTCTCCTGGTAGGCAGAAAGTGATGTAATGTTCGAATAACAGCCGTGGTATTTTAATGTGGAATGTGGCAGGCAGCTAACTGAAAGACTTTTGTTCATTTCCAGACAAAACACACAGAACAATTTAGAAAATCCCACAATAAAGCAACATAATGTTTACCCCCCAAAAAAAACAATTAATGATAATGTGTAGAACTGCAGCAATTCAAGGTGGAAGACAATTTAAAGATAAAGGCAGGAGATAAAACTTGTTTAGAAAATTCCTTCAACTTGTTTGAGTTCTCCCATCAAGGTGGAGGCCATATTTGCTCTATTGTTGCAGCCATCTGTTTCTTACACAGTTCCACAGATTTCCTCTGCTTGGCTCTCAGCATCACATTTTATGTGAAGAATTACGTTGTTAGCCAGCCTATTATTTGGCTGAATATATGATTTACTAATTTTTTTCCAGATTAATGTTATGTATTTATTAGTGCCTTGAGTATCCCAGGACTGTGCTTTAATCGGTAAAGCACATTAGGTATTTCCTCCCGGAATGTACATTATGTACCATTTACCAACTCTCAGGTCCCAACTGAGAGCTATATTCTTGGCTCAGTTATGGAAATGTAGAGTATACTATGACCGTAAGACATGCTGAAAACTGATGTGCACATTGTGAACAGGCAAGACCTTACCACCATCTATCCCAAACAGTGCCAGAACTTGAATCAAGTGGGAGTCTGTCATAAAGTGAATGGCTTTGCTGTTAGAGCCCGATATACAAAGGTGAAGAAGAAAACCTGGAAAAAAATCCTGACCAATAGGCAGCATTTCCATATGGAAACATCCATATGGATCAACCAATGGAGCTAGGGTTGGATTATTCAGTTAGCAGTCATCTCAAGATCACACTATATCACGGTCAAGTTTATATTAAATTCTAAGAAGCGACAATAGCAACTATTTTTGAAGTGTACCCACAGTTTTCATTCTTAAATTGTCTGATCTAGCATTGAGATTTCTGATGGTAATGTCCTCTCAATGTACCAATCTATGGTAACTGGTAACATTTCACTGTCAATATAGCACGGCCCCAGAGTGTGATTTTGAGTGATTAGCTGTGTTAGGGCATGCTCTAGAGCTATATTATATAGCAAATATTAATTTCAAAGCAACTGTTCATCAGACCTGAACTTAGATTGTAGACTGAGTTTACAATGCACCCAAAACAATAGCTACAGATTGGGTTCGATTGCAAACCAGGAAACATTTATTGATCTGAGATGTCTGCATATGCATGAATGCAACCCAGAGTCAGTGGGGATTAGCATTTATTTTGGGTATCTGGAGTACTGGTGTGAAGATCTATATGTTTGAAAATTATATGTAATTCAAAGGAAGCATTGTAGATACATTGTAACTATAGAATTTTCCTGCTATTACCTTCAATCTTTAGCATATAAAATGTCGTGAAATATTGGGTTGGGCAGACTTCTTCTTCCAAGAGAGTCTCATGTTTGATTCTTGCTTGTTTGGCTAATAAATACTTTTTTTCATCCACCAGCTTCAGTGTCTCCCCGGTGACTTTGTTCACAGTAACAACAAGCTGTTATGGAGTTCTCACTCCCTTTGAGGTGGCGTTTCCACTTTCAGTACCAACAGAGATTGAATATAAAATGAGCCTGAATTTGAGTACATTTCCAAAGTGTTGGTTTGAGTCTCCATTCATAAAGATAATAGTTATATTAACCACCCAATCAAACAGCTCAATAGAAGGTAATTACTTGTTAACTGTTCTTACGTAAACAATATTGATTGATCGATGTAGGGTGCAATTGGAAATTAATATTCTTATTAAGTATGTGGTCTACTGCCTGACTACAAATAAGTCCAAATGGCCTTAACAGTGATATTAAACCATTTGTTCTGTAATGGTAAGCACTATCGTTTCCTGTGTTAATTTAATATAATCAAATATTTAAACATTTTTGAAACCTATCCGCTAATGTTTTAGTATCTGAAAAACATTTACTTTGAAGAGTTGTTTCAGTTGAGTCCAGGCAGCAGGAATTTTCCAATTTAATTTGTTTTAACTTTGGGTTAGTCATGGGCTCTGGTTTGGGAGTTTAGAGGAAAATTCAACATTTAAAGTTCAAAGTAAACTTATTATTGAAGTATACTGTATGCAGTATATGTTACCATATACTACCTTGAGATTCATTTTCTTTCAGACGACCACAGGGGAAAAATGAAACACAATAGAATTTTATGAAACACTATGCATTAACAGATGAAGAGTTCTCAACACCAATATATAAAAGGAGACAAACTGTGCAAATAAAAATGAGACTGAGGATGAAATTATCCATGCCTGTTCAGGACCATAACCAAAGGATGACAAAGAATGAGGCAGAGGGGACCAGTATCATGGCCGAGATGGTGGTTGCGGCAGCAGTGAGGTAAGTGAGTGTGTCTGATTGTCTCCAATGGCAGCCTCAGGAGTACGATGGGGAAAGAGGATCTGGAGATTGGAAGACAATGATTTAGACATCTGTCCCAATATCAAAGGGTAGCATATGGCCTTTCAGTGAGTTGGAAGGATTGATGCTTTAGTGAGTTGAAGATTCTGAGTCTGAGGGAGTCACCCGAGACACTGAATATGTGGTGATCGGTATGTTGCATTGTACAGCAGACCCTACAGGATGAGAGGAAAGTATTGGATTAACCTGACATGAATCCCAGTCCAGCATTGTAATTGTCCCATGAGTTACCACAGTGATCACTCCCATACCACTTACTCCAAGTTCCCCTGCACTGCTCTATGAAGAGCATTGAAATATTGCCATTCGAGGCACCATTATGCAGAAGTTGATCAAATTTCTAAAAGAAAATCCAGAAGTAACTTGCTGTTGTGTTTCACTTTTTAATTGGGTAACGTAAGAGACAATATCATGGGATTGAATTTGTAGATTGCTAAAAAAACGAAGTTTGCTAAGCTGCCTCCTGTGAAATTAATTGGGATGATGGCAAATGTTGGCTTAAGCATCAGACACACATTTACTCCAGTACTTGATAGCTACAAGTGCACCTTAAAATATGGTCAGGAATAGGAACTCTCAGGATTTTTTTCTTCCTCCAATTTAGGGAGAGCAAAGGTCAGCTGCTATTTCGTTTTGTCAGCTCATTCTGACTAGATTTATTTACTTATTGAGATACAGTGCAGAATAGGCCTTACCGGCCCTCTGAAAGACACTGCCCAACAATCCCTAATTTAATCCTACCCTAATCATGGGGCAATTTACAATGACCAATTAACTTACCAACTGGCACGTCTTTGGACTGTGAGAGGAAACTGGAGCACCCAGAGGATGCCCACTCGGTCACGGGGAGAACGTACAAACTCCTTTCAGGTGGCGGCAGGAAATGATACCTTTCCAATCGGTTTGGCTCACCTTTATCTGCTCAGTTTACAGAAAAGCCCACGTTAATCCTATTCCACAGGAGGTTCAATCACAATTTGTGAAACTACTATAAAATCTAATGTTAAAGTTAGAGTAGTGATATAAATAAGCACTTTATTGATATCATAAACCATGAAATTGAAGTAAGATATGTTTTCATTAATGGGTGGCGCACAGAGTATATTTATTGGGAATTGAGAAAAGTGAACAACCAGACCTAACTTTGTAAGATGACCATATTTTTATTGTTGCCTATTTATTGATTCCTCCTTATTTGCTCCTGAAAATACTGACTCCTGGTGGGACACGATTTTAACAATGCTATTCATCAAAAGAACATAAAACTATAGAAAACTGGAGTATAAGCAAACCAAACAGCTCCTCGAGACTACTCCTCTATACAATAAGATCAAAACTAATCCTGTGCTTGAAGTTAACTTCTCAGAGGAATTTCCTTATCTCCTGATTATCTTAATGCCCAAAGATCTATCATTGTTAGTCCAGAACATTCTCAATGGCTCAATTCTTTGGGGCTTTGAAGACTTTAAAGATTAAAGATTAGCTTTATTTGTCACATGTACATAAAAACAGACAGTGAAATGTACCGCTTGCATCAAAGTTCCTGGAAGTTCGCATCGAGGATGACCTCACCTGGTCTCCCTGAACAAGAAGGCACAGCAGCGCCTCCACTTCCTCAGGAGATTGAGGCAAGCAAGACTCCCCCCCCCAACCTCCATCTTAATTGTGTTTTACAGGGACACCACTGAGTGCATCCTGACAAGTTGCATCTCCATCTGGTATAGGAGTAGTCGAATATCAGGCTGGAAGTCCCTACAAAGGACTGTGAGGACAGCTGAGAGGATCGGAGGGATCTCCCTACCATCCATCGGGACATTTACCAAGAGCGCTGAATGTGCAGGGCCCTTAGTATTATTAAGGATCCCACCCATCCATCCAGTGTCCTCTTTGACTTTCTACCATCAGGCAGGAGACTCCGATGCATAAAAACAAGCACGGTCAGGATGAGAAACAGTTTCTTCCCCCAGGCTGTTAGGCTTCTGATCTCCCACTGCGTCATATTCGAAGTGTCACTGGTTAATCCGTTCTGTACCTTACAATATTTAATATTAATACACTTTGGTTTGTTATTTATGAGTGATTCATCTGTAGATTTTATCCTGACCTTCGTAAGTTATCGTGTGTTATGTGCTTTACACTCTGGTTCGAAGAAACGTCTCATTTCTATATACATTATGTACATTATTTACACATATGTAGCTAAATGACAATAAACTTCACTTGACTTAGCTACAGTCTGACGATGTGCTGGGGGCAGCCGGCAAGTGCCACCACACTTCTGGTGCCATAGCATACCGACACTTTACTAATCCTAACACGGGCATCTTGGGAATGTGGGATGAATCTGGACCACCCTAAAGAAGCCTTTGTGACCATGGTGAAAACAAAGCTCCTTACAGATAGTGGTGGGAATTGAACCCCAGTTGAAGATCACCAGCATTGTGAAGTGCTGTGCTAACCGCTCCATGCAGCTGAAATTTTGGGCCGAGACCCTGCATCAGCACAACCCTGGTGAAGGGTCTTGGCCCAGAAGGTCAACTATTCATTTCCCACCATTGCTGTTGCCTGACTTGCTGAGTTCCTCCAGTATTTTGTGTGTGTTGCTCCAAGGAGAATAATACGATTCTATAATATATCCCAAACACGAGTAAATCTGCAGATGCTGGAAATTCGACAGTGCTTCTCCTTATAGATGCTGCCTGGCCTGCTGTGTTCCACCAGCATTTTGTGTGTGTTGCTATAATATATCTCTTTGTATTTGAATGGTTAAAAAGTAAAATGTTTTGTTAACAAGGAATGACTTGGAAGAGATTGCCGTACTGTGAGGAATTTTTTTACTCACTGTTTAGATATAGAATAGTGCAGTGCAGGAACAGACCCCTCAGCTCACAAAGTTGTGCTAAACTAATTATGTTAGTAATCAGATGTCTAACTAAACTAATCCATTCTGTCTGCACAATGACGTGTCCTTTCATCTCCTGCTCACTCATGTGCCTATCTGAGTCTCTCGAATGCATCTATCATACCTGCCTTCCCTACCAGTTCAAGCAGTGCATTCCAGGCACCCACAACTCTGTGTTAAAAAACTTGCCCTACATATCTCCTTTGAACTTACCCCTCTCATCTTATATATCTTCTGTCCGGTATTAAATAGTTCAATTCTGGGTTAAAGCTACTGGCTGTCTACTCTTTCTATGCTGCTAATAATCTTGTAAACTTCTATCAGACCTCCCCTCAGCTTTTTGCCGGGATGATGCGTAAATTTGAGCGCAAGCTTCTTGCGGTGTCCTCGCAGCTTTGGAAAAGGTTCTTGAAGGTTTATTGATGGAGCAGGGAGTGAATGTGAAGGATGGTAGAGGGGGGTACCAATACACCAAGAGGACTGCGGTAGTTCAACAAGGCAACTCCCCACTACCTTCTCAAGAGTGGTGAGAGAGGAGCAGTATGAACGCCAGTGATGCCCACATCTGAAAAAGTGAGTGAGGAAAAACGGTTAAGGTGGCTTCTTAATTCTGGTTCCTCCAAGAGGACCACAATCTCGTTATGGCTTGGAGGGTTGTGTGTCTGAAGGACCCGAAGAGCTATCTTGGCTGGAGTCAGTCGGGGCTTTATGCCCTGGCTCTTGGTGTGGTCACCCATGCCAAACAGGCCGGGCTAAAGATGGTCCACTCGTCCTCCAGGTTTGGGGGTTCCACTCGGGGCTAACAACTCTGACTGTTAAAACAAAATTGTTATGAAAACCACAATGAAGAATAATTCTGCATCTGAGTGTGGCAGTATTCCTGCGTTTCCACTCGGGACTTGCATGACTGACAGTCGTGAAAACCGAGAGGAAGCTGCTGACATGATAAAGGAAGACCTGAACACTGCAAGAGACAGAGGACCCATGGTGTAATGGGCAGCAAGTAATTCCAGTCTGTTCAGCAGGCGCTGTACCAGTGCTGTTCTATATCTGAGTCTATGGAGGTAAATGCAAACTCAATGAACAATTTCCAACTCAGAGCTTACAATGCTGTGTTCCATTGGGTACAGCATGTTAAGATACCAATATATTTGGTTTCTTTTAACAGTATCCTTTCCCCTTCATTCCTTTGGCAAGGTCTTCAGCTCTGATAAAACTATTTTAGTAAGAAGAAAGTGAAAAAAATTGCCTGGATTGTAACTTATAATGGTCGTCAGGATATAGATCTACATGTAGTAACGTTGTCGTTTGTAACACAATGGAGCGCACCGGTTAAATTCTGCTTTCATTGTTGCTTCTGGCTGCTGTTGGTTGTGAACTTGCATCCCGATCTTCAGCACTGCAGAATACTGTGAGGGTGTAATAATAGTGAAGAGCGATTCTGAGTACTCTGTAAACCTGTAAAGTTTAACATTTCAAATGGGTAATGGTGAAATGGATTTTTTTAACCTAGTTTTACACGTGACTAGAAATCTGAAACAAAGCAGATGTTGGAAATGCTCAAAGTTCAGGTGGTATTTTTGACGGGGGAAGTGAAGTTATCTTTAAAGCCAATGACCCGTTGCCTGGTGAAAGATCATCAAACAGAATCATGAATTAAGTTTCCCACTCCACAAATGCTGCCCTGATTGCTGAATATTTATAATATTTCCACAACTAAATGTATTGATTACATTTGAAAGAAATATCAGGCATCCTTTTCTTTGGAATTGTTGAAGAACCTTATCGTTCTGGTTTAAGAAGACACTCCTGAAGTTGGGCGACGGCTTATTGGTGGTCAGTAGGCAAGAAATATGACTAAGTAGTTAATTAATAACAGCGTTTCTGTTGTAATTTGTGGTAAACAGTCAGCGCACACAGTGAAGAGGTGAGCGAAGGCAAGTCTGACGACAGTTGTGCCGTGTGGCTGTGATACAAAGATACAAAGTCAGAGCGTGACATGTTCGAGGAGTGGCGAGGTCAAGGCATGTTCAAGATAGAGTGAGCAAATCCGACAGGAGTCATTATGGAGGAGTTTCAGACCATGTCGGCCTAAACCAGGAGCGAGGTCGGATCAGTCTAAGCACTGAGCTGGTTTGGAAAGTTCAAGCAGGGCCTCGGGCTGGGCAGTGAGTGGGGCACGGGTCCAGGGCAGTGAGCGGGGCACGGGTCCAGGGCAGTGAGCGGGGCATGGGTCCGGGGCACGGGATCCAGGGCAGTGAGCGGGGCACGGGTCCAGGGCAGTGAGCGGGGCACGGGTCCGGGGCACGGGATCCAGGGCAGTGAGCGGGGCACGGGTCCAGGGCAGTGAGCGGGGCATGGGTCCGGGGCAGTGAGCGGGGCACGGGTCTAGGGCGTACCGCTGTGCTGGGGCGTGACCAGGTGTTTGGACAATTGAAACACCAGCCCAGATAGACTGAAACAGCAGGGTGCCGGGACCGGAGGAGAGGGCTGGGCCGATTCTGCTCACACCTCCACGGCACTGAGGCTGTGAGGCTTCTCCGGCTGCTGCACTCTGAACGTCTGCAAGCTTTGTGGCAGTCTGTCCCGCTGTGCGATGAACTGAGACCGAGGCTGTGGGCCTACTCGGGGCTCTGGGCCTATGGATTCAATCTGGTTCGGAATGCTGTTGCTTGTTTTTATTGTTTACATGATTTGTGGTTTTTTTTCTCTCTTTGTCTGTGCATTGGGTGTTGGTCTTTTTTTTAATTGTATTCTTTTGGGTTTCTTGCTTTGTGGCCTGTCTGTAAGCAGCCAAATCTCAAGGTTGTATAACTTATACATTCTGTGATAATAAGTGTACTTTGAATCCTTTGATCTTATCAAACCTAATATTTTCCTTTGACCTCTCACATCGAATCTTATTTCTGTGCTAGGGATGCTGCCGTCTGGGGCTGTGGCTTGCTGGCTATGCTCTCTGATTAAACAGAGACCTTAGACAAATGGGATTTCTTGAGAATCTTCCTACACGAGAGTGTCACACCTTCTGGTTTCAATTGAGATCAGGAAGACTCAGTAAGCTATCAGTAGAAACAGATTGCTAAAAACAATCAGCAGTTTAGCAGCATCTTGAGAAAGAGAAATAGAGTGGTCTTTTATCTAAAAGCCAATGACTGGATTACTTTATACTTGTTAATTTAAAAGGCCACTTTTAATAAAAAAGGAGCAAAGTACATAGAGAACATGGAAAGTAGCACAGGAACAGGTCCTTTGGCCCACAATTTCGGTGCTGTTTCGGACATCTGTGTAACTTTGACAAACTTCTACAGCTGTGCAGTAGAGGGTATATTGACTGGCTGCATCACCGCCTGGTATGGAAACACCAATGCCCTTGAATGGAAAATCCTACAAAGTGTAGTGGATACAGACCAGTCCATCACAGGTAAAGACTTCCCCACCATTGACCATATTTACACAAAACGCTGTCGTAGGAAAGGAGTATCCATCATCGGGGACCCCCACCACGTAGAACGTGATCTCTTCTCACTGCTGCCATCAGGAAGAAGGTACAGGAACCTCAGAACTCCCAGTAGCAGGTTCAAGAACAACTATTACTCCTCAACCATCAGATGCTTGAACCAAAGGGGATAACTTCACACAACGTCATTTGCCCCTTCACTGAAGTGTTCCCAAAAACTATAGACTCACTTTCAAGTTTGATTGATTGCTTATTTATTTATTTATTTATTTGTTTGTTTGTTTGTTTGTTTAATCTTTTTGTATTTGCTCAATTTATTGTCTTTTGCACACTGGTTGAACACCCAAGTTGGTCCAGTTTTGTACTGATTCTGTTATGGTTATTATTCTATGGATTTATTGAGTATGCCTGCAAGACAATGAATCTCAGGGTTGTATAAGGTGACATTTATGTACTTTAATAATAAATTTATTTGAACTTTGAATTTGCCTTCTAACTTTTCTCTCCCTCTCCTCAAATGCATGTACTCTAGTATTTGGCATGTCTACCCTGGGGAAAAGATTCTGACTCTCTACCCTATCCATGCCTGTCATAATGTTATAGACTTCCATTGTATATTCCCTCATCCTTCAATACTCCAGATAAAACTATCTAGTTATCTAATCGTGCAGCTATATGCTTATATATGAGGACTCTGGAATTCTGTCAGGCAGGAGGAAAGTGATATTCTTCCTTTGTAAAGATGATGCTGCCTGGAATATAGATAACAGTAGAAGACTGAAGACTCAACATGCGTTAAGTATGCCACCACTACTACTGCTTTGATGCATATGCACTGTGTCCGGCTACATTTATAAAGTTATTACATGTTTATTATCTGGCTCAGCGTGTGCCTCAGGACAGTCCTGCTAGTTAATCGCTCCCAAGGTTGACATATGTAGAAATGAGGATCAGGGCCATAGTTTCCAGAAAGGAAAAGAAAGTCGAAGTACTGAAGAAGGAAGATCAAGATCTGGCTGCTGTGCTCCGCGGATCCAGTTACTGGTTGGAATCACAATGGATTTCAAGCTCTTGCTGCTGATAAAGAGAAATAAAAATCGACCAGATGTCTTCTCCTGAATGATGGTGGTCTGGGAAGATGGTTTTGACCTTGTGTGAGGACCAGGATGGGTATGCTTAATGGATTTCATTCCTTCCCGCTTCATTCCACGCTCACTATTCTCCTGCATCCCCAAGTTTGAAACTCGGGGTAATGAATGGTCATTTGGGCATTGTGCTTCAGCTTTGGACGGGGAGTAGGAGGGTAGAGGATTTGATTGGAAATTATTGCTTTGTGTAAATAACCAGAGAAGGGAACAGTACTGGGAAAACTTTATTTTTAATCTGTACTGTACATACTGATAACTAAAAAATGGACAGTAACTTCTTGCAACACAGCCACAGAAACAGCTGGAAAGGAAAGAACAAGAATTTAGTAACCAATAGCCATATTTTGTTTTGTGTGTATATTTTAGTAAGCAACAATTATAGGCCTCCATAAATTAGTGAAGGCTTTTTTTTTGCGAAGCACACAATTAGCTATCCCAGACTGTCGGATATACCGTTGGCTTGTTTGTGATCTGTGTCTGTGTGTGTGATAAGATCCTAGTCAACACATTGTTCCTGTATCCTCCTTGTAGCCTGAGGTCTTGACACTTTTACATTGTCATTTGGAGAAAAGGGGAGGGATTCTCAGATACTCCATGAAACATCATCCTGAGCTATATTGTTGGAACAACATGCCTCTATTTTAGAGTTAGAGATACAGATTTTCAGGACATCATGCTTTTCCAACAAGTTAAAAGAGTAATGTCAATTAGCAATGAATGATAGCGAATTTGAACACAGAGCAATTTGCAGTTGGGTCTACTAAATTTGAAAATAAGGACCAGATTAATACTGATTGACCAGATGAAGTTAAACAGCTCCTGCCAGGCTGATTGGAGTGGTTCCAAGCCAGGTGTTGGAGGAACTCAATGGATTGAGTACAGAATCAGAATAAAGTTTAATATCACTGGCACATGGCATGAAATTTGTTGTTTTGTGGCAGCAGGACAGTGCAATATACGTTGGTTTCCATCATGTCCGACGATGACAGGAAACCTGTGCAGGAGAATTTTTAAAGTGGAAAAGTTGTTGTGCTGGGGCAGTTCCACTCTCTCAAACTCAGAAGTCTGGGTCCAGTGGTATGAACAGGCATCACAAACAGAGGTCCTCCTTGGTTGTAGTGGATAACCGTGATTACTCTTGTGTCTTGTCATGCCCTTCGCTCTCCATGGGGTGTTACAATGCCTCCTTTCAAGTTGAATCACCTTTCATTGTCGTTTCGACCATAACTGCTGGTACAGTACACAGTAAAAACGAGACAACGTTTTTCAGGACCATGGTGCTACATGAAACAGTACAAAACTACACCAAACTATATAAAAACAACACAGAAAAAACTACACTAGACTACAGACCTACCTAGGACTGCATAAAGTGCACAAAACAGTGCAGGCATTACAATAAATAATAAACAAGACAATAAGCACAGTAGAGGGCAGTAAGTTGGTGTCAGTCCAGGCTCTGGGTATCGAGGAGTCTGATGGCTTGGGGGAAGAAACTGTTACATAGTCTGGTCGTGAGAGCCCGAATGCTTCGGTGCCTTTTCCCAGACGGCAGGAGGGAGAAGAGATTGTATGAGGGGTTCATAATGCTGTTTCCTTTGCGGATGCAGCGTGTAGTGTAAACGTCCGTGATGGCGGGAAGAGAGACTCCGATGATCTTCTCAGCTGAGACTCACTAGCCGCTGCAGGGTCTTGCGATCCGAGATGGTGCAATTTCCGAACCAGGCAGTGATGCAGCTGCTCAGGATGCTCTCAATACAACCTCTGAGGAAAGTCCATCTCCCACCCTTTGCAGAAAGTAGAGATGCTGCTGGGATTTCTTTGCTATGGAGCTGGTGTTGAGGGACCAGGTGAGATTCTTCGCCAGGTGAACACCAAGAAATTTGGTGCACTTAATGGCTTTCTAGCCGTTGGACCTCACCCACCCTGTTCCTCCATAGCTGACTTCTCATGCTAGGACAGGCATGCCCCTGTCTCACTGGGGTATGAGGCCGCTGGCTACCCTCAGCTGGCTTAGCCCGCCTGTCGAAGTGGTGTGCCAGGTGCGGGGCATGACTGCTGTTGCATGCCCACAGCTACTTGGGGCAACCGGTGAGAGCTGAGTGTCCGGTGGGGACCAAAGGTGAGTGAGCTCCCCCAGAATGGACCCAACAAGCCCCTTCTCCAGAGGTGCTATCCATCCTTGGACACCTCATACAAAGTGTAACATATGAAAAATATATACAATAATTACAATAAAGTATACGTACAGTAGGTTCCGGTTATTTGAGACACCTCAGGACCAATACATTTGGCCCAATTAAGGGCTGCCCCAATTAAGTTTTATGGAAATAGTTACAAAGGTGTAAAAAAAGATGAATAATGTAACAAATAATGTATTTACATGAAATACAGAATAAATCAGAACACTACCAAAACCACTACAGTGCTATAAAACTAAGTTTTGGTTCTGATAATTATCAACAGAGGAATTCATCCAATGGTTGCTGATATGTTCTTTTGATTGACTGTAAATGAACAAAACCAGCACAGGCACATCGCACGAGTGACGCTGTTTAAAAACTGTTCGCTCCAAGCAGGGCGCGGAGTCTAGCGGCCACACAAGTACACGCAACTGGCGCTAATTAGAAACTCTTCAGCCAACGGTCGCCTGCCCCAATTAAGCTGCATCGTGTCCGAAATAAACGAAGGGAATCCCGGCTATTCTCTCAATTTGTTTCTGCCCTTTAAGAAGTGTCCCAAATAAGTGACTGCGCTGATTAATGATGGCCCAATTAACCAAAATCTACAATTCCTTTCCCCCAACAACCCTCCCCTCTCCCCTCCCCAACCCAGTCACCAGCCACAGTTGCTCCTTGACCCATTGAGTTGCTCGAGCAGATTGACGCTCTGGTTCCCAGCATCTGCAATCTCTTGCGTCTCCTCGGCTAGGAGTAATAGATGGTAGTCTCTTGCCGTTCACAGCTGTGAAGGGGAGTCGGAGCATGTGTCAGGCCGGCAACTTAATACTGTCTGGCACAGGAAAGTAAAACAAGAAAGGTCTGCAAATAAACCATTAGATATTGCTTTTAGTTCAGGTTACTCTGTCTGACCTCAATGTGAGCTGCAGAGGAACAGCTGGGTAAATGGGTTTTGTTTTAATTTAAAGTGCAAAACATTGTGGTGACAAAGGGACGGATGAGTGTTTCAGTAGCGGATAAACTGAGGCAAGGTTAGAGTAGGGAGATTTTACAGAGAAAGTAGTAGATATTCGATCCTACACGGTTTCCAGCGTTATTCACTTTCAAGTAATCACGAGCAGGAAACCCAAACAAGGGAAAATCTGCTGGTGCTTGAAATCTGGAGCCACACACACAAAATGCTGGAGGAGCTCAGCAGGCGAGGCAGCATCTCTGGAAAAGAGTACAGTCGGCGTTTTGGGCCGAGACCTTCAGGGCTGGAAAAAAAGTTGAGAAGTCAGAGCAAAAAGATGGGGGGAGGGGAGGAAGAAGTACAAGGTAGTGGGTGATAGGTGAAACTGGGAGAAAGGGAGGGGTGAAGTAAAGAGCTGGGAAGCTGGTAGCTGAAAGAGATAAGGAGGTGAAGAAGGGGGAATCTGTAAGGAGAGGGTAGAAGACCATGGGAGAAAGTGAAGGGGGAGGAACACCAGAGCGAGGGTAAGGTATGGAGATAAGGTGACAGAGAGATGAGGAGCGGGGCAATTACTGGAAGTTTGAAAAATCTGTGTTCATGCAAAATACCACAAATTAAGAGTGGGGCACTGACAAGATTTCTGTCGCTAGTGCAGAGACATGAAATATAATTGTTAGCTGTGCTTTGTTTTCTTGACGAAAGTCATCTTGGGTTGCTTTGATTTTTATAATTTAATAAAACATTGACCAGTCCATGAACTTAAAAGATTTAAAAGTCAGAAGTTGTCTGATGTGATAGTGAAGAAACTGATACATTAAAACAGATTCAGATTACATCAGATTCAGGTTGATATCAATTGCAGGTAGCACATCTAGGTTAGATTGTAGGTATTAATTTCATTCCTTTACTGTGCATTGAAAATACATACTGTATACATGTAAAATCTTCTAGCAACTTGTTAAGTACCTTTAAATAAAATTAATTCTCTTGTGATACCCATACAGTGTCTATTAAAAATATTCACCCTGTTTGGAAGTTTTCATGTTTTATTGTTTTACAACATTGAATCACAGTGGATTTAATTTGGCTTTTTTGACACTGATCAACAGAAAAAGATACTTTCTTCTCAAAGTGAAAACAGATCTTTAATAAATATTCACACCCTTCAGTCAGTATTTAGTAGATGCGCCTTCAGCAGCAATTACAGCCTTGATTCTGTGTGGATAGGTCTCTATCAGCTTTGCACATCCAGACCCTGCAATTTTTCCCCATTCTTCTTTACAAAACTGCTCAAGCTCTGTCAGAATGCATAGGCATCGTGAGTTTTCAGCCTTTTTCAAGTCCAGCCACAAATTATCAATTGAATTGAGGTCTGGCCTCTGTCAGCCTCTCCAAGACATTGACTTAGTTATTTTTAAGTCATTCCTGTTGAGCTTTGGTTTTATGCGTGGGGTCATTGTCTTGCAGGAAGACAAATCGTCTCCCAAGTCGCAGTTCTCTTGCAGACTGCATTAGGTTTTCCTCCAGGATTTCCCTGTATTTTGCTGCACTCGTTTTACCTTCCACCTTCACAAACCTTCCAGGGCCTGCTGCAGTAAAGCATCCCCACAGATGCAGCCATTACCATGCTTCACAGTAGGGATGGTGTGAATTTTGATAACGTGCTGTGTTTGGTTTTGTTTACTACAGTCACCTTGACTGTACACGGTGATCTCCATTTAACTAATCATGTGACTTCCAAAACCAATTTGCTGTACCAGTGATGATTTGGTGCATCATATTAAAGAGGATGAATACTTATGCAATCAATTATTTTGTGTTTTATATTTGTAATTAATTTAGGTCACTTTGTAGAGATTTGTTTTCACTTTGACATGAAAGAGCCTTTTTCTCTTGATCAGAGTAAAAAAAAACAAATTAATTTCACTGTGATTCAATGTTGTAAAGCAATAAAACATGAAACTTCCAAGAGGCAATGTATGAAAGTATAAAATTACTTCTTATAGGCACTTTACATATAGTTCAGTGGCTGAGACTTAGTCGTTATTCCTGCAGCCGTCTGTGTCTCAGTCAGTTCCTGCAGACGTCTGAGTCTCGGTTAGTGTTTCTGCAGACATCTGAGTCTCGGTTAGTGTTCCTGCAGTTGTCTGAGTCTTGGTTAGTGCTCCTGCATTCGTCTGAGTCTCACTCAGTGTCCCTGCAATTGCCTGGCTCTCTGGATGAAAAGGCAAAAAAAAATTCTGACCGATTTGCTTGCTAGTAGGAGGAGAAAATATACTTGGGCATTTAATAGACTGTGATGCTTCCACAGTATGAATAATCTGCTGATTGTAGGTGTGGCTGAACACTGCAAATTCCCATGAACTCTGTTTAAAAACACTGCTGGTAGAGCATTAAGATCTTTTGGATGAACTATTCATGGTTGATTTCCATGCTCAGGATTGGAGAGAAAAAACATTCCTCTCAATTTTTCCAATCCCTTGTTGCTGGCGATTGACACAAAGTAGGCTCTGAACAATGACCGAGGGAGGGATCACTACTGGTTGCTTTATAACTAGGAAGGAAGCGTATCACCACTGAGCTACAGCTGACATCTTCTAAGGGTAGTTTGCCGTTACCCACTATCCAGGTTGTCAAGAGAAGAGCAGCCATAAAGTTGTGATACTGGAGGATGATCACATCCTATCGATCAGCCATCAGCCAGGTCCAGGGGTATCTCAAACTGCTCAGACCAGCCTTAATTTTACATCCACGGGGCAATTTTTTAACATCTGGATCAAAATTTGCACGAGCCATCTCTTGTTCAGTTAGCCTCTATCTGGTTTTTGGTCGTGGTATTTTGGAGTAATACAAAACAGAAACAGGTCCCTCAGGCCTCCGTATCCATAATGACCTTTACACACTCCTCTCTGCGAACGTCTGCACTCAATTATAACAACTATCCAAAAACTGGAAAAGTTAAGAACTAAAAACCTGATTATCATTTTATGATTACTCCTTCAATGTTAAGTGAGGTGTCTGATGCTGGAATCTGGAGCAACTAGCAGTCTGCCTGAGGAGCTCTCTAGGTTGAGCAGTACCCATGAGAAGAAAGGAATTGGTGATGTTTCAGGTCAAAGCCCCACATCAGAACCCGTTAATCATTGGTCCTGATGAAGGGCCTTAGCTTGACTGTCTACTCTTTCCACAGATGCAGACTGACCTTCTGTCTTCCTCCAGCATTTGGTGTGTGTTATTTTGGATTTGGATCTGCAGATTTTCTCATGTTTGTGATACAGTGAAACCCCATTATAACATGATCGTTTGGGTCCATAAAATGTCATCCCGAAAAAAGTGGGGTCGCGCTAAATCAGGGTTCAAGAAAATCAGCGTCCAAACTGACCCAATGTTGACCTAACATCCTAGAACACTCCTATTTTCACCCTATTTGACCCATTTTTTTTGCATGTTTACCTTCTGGCAAGTAAATTACCCTTGAATTAAAGAATTCTGCAAATAAATCGTTGTTGTTACAGTAGAAATTAAAACACAGATTAATTTTTAGTAAAGCTTTTTAATACACAAAACAACAAATAAAAACATTCAAGAATATTAGCAATTATCATTTACGTTTTTTTTTCTTTAAAAAGTGATCGCGTGTTCCTTGCTTGAACCTAGCATGTCGCTGGCTGTGAGTGAAATCTAGAATGCTTCTGAGTTGGAGGTTTTATATGTGGTCCACCTCCTGGGTCTCCAGCCAATGGAGGCTGGCCTCGAGGTGTTCAATGTTTTCAGACAAAAGGAATACAAGGTTGGAGAAGGGGGAGTATGGATTGACAGGGACATGGATGGACATGGAGTCCAATGGCTCATCACGTTATATCCGAACTTGCGCTAAATCAGGGTTTCACTGTACTACTACACTGCAGAAGTTTAAGTCTTCCCTTCAATGGGAGATCAGTGAAACCCTCGCTCACTGCTCTCCCTCTGTGATCTCTGCTGCCCTCTGACTCTTCAGCCATGTGCTTGCCCAGACCCACCACCACAACCGCATATCCTTCCTGGGAGCTTGTCAAGAAGGAGAGGGCCCCTATTTTTCCACCTGGATGAATTCCAAGGCTGGCATAACATGTTTCTCTGGTTCTAGCAACTTTCTTTACTGCACTTTGCATCCCAACATCCAGGGACCCAAACAGTCTTTTCAGGTGAAGCAGAGATTCATTTGAATATTTCCGATTCAATGTTCAGCATTCTCCTCTACACATTGCAGATTGGGTGACCACTTGCCAAGCATTGTCCTCTGTCTACAAAGTGATCCTAAGCTTCATTTACCTGCCGCTATAGGGAACAAGATGCTGGATGAATTCAATGGGTCACACAGTATCTGTGGAGGGAAATGAACAGTTCTTTCAGGTCACAATGAAGGTTTGGCTATCCGTTTCCCTTCATAGATGTCGTCTGAGCTCCTTTAGCATCCTGCTTGTTGCTACAGATTCCAGCATCTGTAGTTTTTTGTGCCCCATGATAATTCACAATCTCACTCCCACTCTCGCCTGTGGCCTCTTGTTTCATTGGTTCAGGATTGTAAGTCTCTGCGAATTGCTAATAAAGGATCGAATGCATATCTTTGACTTTGGAACAATCATTATCTGAGATAAGTCTACGTCATACAAATCCATAACAAATCCACATGGGCCACCAGCAGCGGCAATTAATTTGCTTGGAATTGCTTGGAATTGGCCCCTATAGCCTTTTTTTCCCTTTTCTTCTTTCATTTATGTCACTAAGTCTGCTGGGCATGTCGTTCTAGGCTGGGCTGTACAACATTACACAGATATCATCAGCGGCTTAAATCAGATTAAGTTTCTTTGTTTGTTACCCACCAACCAAGAAGATTAATCTGATTTTCATGGAACTTTAACAGCCACATACCCATCGCCCTCCCCCACCTTATCTGCCATTTGTTTCTCCCTTTCTCTCCCCTAAAGAGGGGCCTAGACTGGAAACATTAACATTTTCTCATTTCACAGATTCTACTTTAGAGAAGACTAGTGTTTGAATTGTCAGGACGCAGGAGATTGTAGATCCAATGTTTATAATTGATGGCTAAAGCAGGAAGGTATGATGGCAACATGACCATCATGAGCCAAAGGGTCTGTTCCTGTCCTGTACCCGTCGAGATGACTCTACAAATTAATTCAAAAAATTATCAAGTACCTGAATCTCTACCGGAGCCATTTGATTGTTGTAATGTGAACAAAGTCACTGGAGAGCCACTGAAGCAAGTGTTTTATCCAACAAAATGAGACGCTCTTGGAGGAAGAGGCCTCCAGACCCAATATTACATGACATTTTTTATGCTAAAGATCGAAGGTAACAACAGGAGAATTCTAGTTTTACAATGTATCTACAATGTTTCCTTTGAATTGCATATAGATTTCACACACCTCCTCCTTTGCACCCACACTCCAGACACCCAAAATGCCTCCAGGCAATCAACTCCAGTGCACAGCTCCAGGAGAACTGTTGCTCAGGGCTGCATTTTAAATTCAACCTACAATCCACATTCATGTCTGAAGACTGGCAGTTGGTGAAATAAGTATTTGCTATATACCCTGACTGTAAAATACACCCTCACAGTTTTTAATGATGTAAGTGGATGAACTGTTTTAACTTGAATAACTTCAATTGGCAGATTCCTCACACAAGTGCTGGAAAACACCAAAACGTTGCTGCCTAACCACCATCCATGAATATTCCAAAGCTGGAACGCAGGTTGGAAATCACGGGAAGCACCTCAGAGAGTCTGCAACATCTGTGCATATGGGTTTACGGAGCTTCCTGACACAATAGGAGAAGCACCACAGCTCTTCCAACTTGTTCTGAGATCTTATTGACTGACTGAGATGTGAATGAAACCTTTCTCGAATTTCAAACAGATGCAGTTCCATGCATCATTTGTGCAATTATGCTCAGTCCCAAACAAATGACATAAAGTGGGTTATTATCACTAAATAATTCATTTCTTCTTCCCAGTTTAAGTTCAGGGTGAAATAAACAGTCCATTGAAACCACACTCACATCAAACTCTATTAAAAAAAAACCCTGACAGATAGGAAGACTAGTCAGGAAACTTTTCAAAACTCAGCTTATCTAGTGAGACCAGAAGGTTGAAAACTATGAAAAAGTCTTAAGTAGATATCCATCCTGGCACTGCTATTTCTGGATTTATTGAGGCTGTTATTTTGCTCCATTCAGCCGGGTCACTGTGATCTTCTGCACAAGTACAGGCTGGAACTTAGGCAGCTCACAGCATTCCTCCTACTGTCACAGAAGCTCAGACAGATCCATGCAAGTGAGCATTCCTCCAACATGCCATCTGTAAGTCAATCAATCTTCAGTGATTAGAAATTTCAACCCTGGCTTGATAAATTAAGCTTGGTACCAGTGCCTCATCTTTATAGAGAAGGTGCTTAACTTCTACGGTCCCTGGTAATTTGAAAATTCATCAGCTATTGTATTGTAATAAGTTATATTTTAATTATTGTTTAAGGTCAGTTTTGTGAAAGGCAAGCACAAGCAGTTACTACCCCTCAACCACTAGGCTCTTGAAGGAAAGGGGAGAACTTCATTCAGCTTCACTTGCACCATCACGAAAATGTTCCTGCAACCAATAGGCCCCCCTTTAAAGGCTCTTCATCTCATATTCTTGATATTTATTGCTTATTTATTGATATTATTGTCTCTTCTTTTTGCATTTGTGCAATTTGTTGTTTTCTGCACTCTGGTTGAACACCCTAGCTGGGCAGCCTTTCACTGACTGTGTTGTGATTACTGGTCTATAGGACTCGTTTTTAAAAAAAAAAATTTATTCAATTTTCAAATTTAATTACATAGAATAATAACTACCTTCCCCCCTCCTCTTAACCCTTCCCCCCGTACATACCTCTACCTAAAAAAAAACAGAAAAAAAAAGAAAGAAAGAAAGACTGTCTGGATATCGGAAGGTCTGTATGTATTTGTTTCTGTCCCCAGAGGACCAACATCTTTATCATCGGAGCACCTATATATACAATCCTATCTTTTGTAAATAAGGGCGCCAAATACTCAAAAATGTATCATATTTATTCCTTAAATTGTAAGTAATTTTTTCAAGTAGAGTACAACTAAATATTTCATTATTCCAACGATCCATACTTAAATACGAATCCGATTTCCGAGTAACTGCAATAATCTTGTTGGCTACTGCCAATACAATTTTTATAAATTCTTTCTGATATTTATTCAATTTAAGTTTTGGTTTTGTCCCTTCAATGTCACCTAATAAAAATAGATTTATATAGATTTATTAGATTTATTATCTATAGATTTGTTCAGTGCCTCCGCAAGAAAATGAATCTCAGAGTTGTATATATGTACTTTGATAATAAATTTACTTTGAACTCTGAAGCACTGACAGTTTGACCCCTGAATCAAAAGGTCCTCTGTATATTTTTTTAGAAATTATATTGTGATGTAGAAAATTATCTCAGGTGAGCTAACAGTCAAGCAGTTTGTTCACTTCTGAAAAAGTTTTGAGGAGGTTCCTTCTTGTCTCTATTTCACCCACTTTTCCTGAGAAATTGTCCCTTATCAGCTCTATCTGCTGTACGGTTGTGACAGATTCATTCTCTTCCTAATCATTTTTACGTGATGCTATTTGGTGAGTACTAGCAACCTGAACAACTGGTTTTAGTGCTCTGTCATTCACATGTACACGTTCTTCCCACTGGAATTCTTTATGGCTTTTTCACTCCCAAGAACTGGGCCTGATTTTGTGCTCCTCTGCTGCCAATCCAGCTGAGCACAGCTGACTGATTATAAGCAGGCTGACAGAGATTGCTCAGGCTTTGAGACCCGGAAACTATGGTTTTTGTTTTATTCTGGACAATTGGCTAAGCTCATGTAGTTCTCCGAAATGTGATGCGATTTAGTTCAATGGTTTAATTTAATCTCAGAGAATGTTTACCGTTTACAACCTGAAATTCCTACTCTTCACAGACATCCGCAAAACAGAAGAAAAACCCCAGAGAATGAATGACAGAAGCATCAGATCCTAAAGACCCCCTTATCCTCCTCCTCCCATGCACAAAACAGCAGCAAAAGCATCAACCCTCCCCTTCCCCCACTTGCTTCAGCAAAAGGATCAAACACTGTTCCCCTCCCCCACCACCACCCACCATGCAAGAAAACCCTCAAAGTCCATGATCTGGACCAAAAACTACTTCAACATTTAGACAGGCTTTCTCTCTCTCTCACTAACAAGGAAGAGTGAGGTGTCACTTCTGCCACCGCAGGAGTGTGGGCAACAGTTCACTGTTTTAATCTGTCGCATCATTTTTGCTGACAGCAGTGTACACTGCAGTCTTGATGTTAAAATCTCCCGTGATGCTTCAGTTGACAACACCAGCGAGCAATTGGCTCATCCACAGGGCCACACCCTGTGTACACGTCTTCCAGGCCGCACCTAAGTCGAGCCATCCACGGGGCTGAACAGGAAAGGACTGCGATTTCTGGTGTATCTGACTGGGTGCATTAAATGCTTGTTGCAGGTGGTCACCGATGACCATTTTGGGTGTTCCAAGTACATTGCAGTTCTTCCCAAGACACTTGAGAAGTTGTGGTATGGAACTTAATGCAAATTGTTATCAGTCCCAAGATGAGGTTTGGACTGGAATTCAGGTGGAATGTTTGGGAGAGCAGTGAGACAGCTGCCACATCCTGGAAAAGTTGGTGAATAAGGACTAATGATTGTCAGACTAACAAACGGGAGATTATTTATTGGAGACTGAAGTGTTTATAGAAACATAGAAAATAGGTGCAGGAGTAGGCCATTTGGCCCTTCGAGCCTGCACCGCCATTCAGTATGATCATGGCTGATCATCCAACTCAGAACCCTGTACCTGCTTTCTCTCCATACCCCCTGATCCCTTTAACCACAAGGGCCATATCTGACTTCCTCTTAAATATAGCCAATGAACTGGCCTCAACTGTTTCCTGTGGCAGAGAATTCCACAGATTCACCACTCTCTGTGTGAAGAAGTTTTTCCTCATCTCGGTCCTAAAAGGCTTCCTCTTTATCCTTAAACTGTGACCCCTCGTTCTGGACTCCCCCAACATTGGAAACAATCTTCCTGCATCTAGCCTGTCCAATCCCTTTAGAATTTTATATGTTTCAATAAGATCCCCCCTCAATCTTCTAAATTCCAGCGAGTATAAGCCTAATCGATCCAGTCTTTCTTCATATGAAAGTCCTGCCATCCCAGGAATCAATCTGGTGAACCTTCTTTGTACTCCCTCTATGGCAAGAATGTCTTTCCTCAGATTAGGGGACCAAAACTGCACACAATACTCCAGCTGTGGTCTCACCAAGGCCTTGTACAACTGCAGTAGAACCTCCCTGCTCCTGTACTCGAATCCTGTTGCTATGAATGCCAACATACCATTTGCCTTTTTCACCGCCTGCTGTACCTGCATGCCCACTTTCAATGACTGGTGTACAATGACACCCAGGTCTCATTACACCTCCCTTTTTCCTAATCGGCCACCATTCAGATAATAATCTGTTTTCCTGTTCTTGCAACCAAAGTGGATAACCTCACATTTATCCACATTAAATTGCATCTGCCATGAATTTGCCCACTCACCTAACCTATCCAAGTCATCCTGCATGCTCTTAGCATTCTCCTCACAGCTAACACCGCCACCCAGCTTCATGTCATCCTCAAACTTGGAGATGCTGCATTTAATTCCCTCGTCTAAATCATTAATATATATTGTAAACAACTGAGGTCCCAGCACCGAGCCTTGTGGTACCCCACTAGTCACTGCCTGCCAATCTGAAAAGGTCCCGTTTATTCCCACTCTTTGCTTCCTGGTTGCCAACCAATTCTCTATCCACATCAATACCATACCCCCAATACCGTGTGCTTTAAGTTTGCACACTAATCTCCTGTATGGGACCTTGTCAAAAGCCTTTTGAAAATCCAAATATACCACATCCACTGGTTCTCCCCTATCCACTCTACTAGTTACATCCTCAAAAAATTCTATAAGATTCATCAGACATGATTTTCCTTTCAAAAATCCATGCTGACTTTGTCTGATGATTTCACCTCTTTCCAAATGTGCTGTTATCTCATCTTTGATAACCGACTCCAGCATTTTCCCCACCACCAATGTCAGGCTAACCGGTCTATAATTCCCCGGTTTCTCTCTTCCTCCTTTTTTAAAAAGTGGGGTTACATTAGCCACCCTCCAATCCTCAGGAACTAATCCAGAATCTAAGGAGTTTTGAAAAATTATCACTATTGCATCCACTATTTCTTGGGCTACTTCCTTAAGCACTCTGGGATGCCTTTAATCCCTTCAATTTACCTAACGCCACTTCCCTACTAACATGTATTTCCCTCAGTTCCTCCATCTCACTAGACCCTTGGTCCCTTACTATTTCCAGAAGGTTATTTATGTCCTCCTTAGTGAAGACAGAACCAATGTAGTTATTCAATTGGTCTGCCATGTCTTTGTTCCCTATGATCAATACACCTGTTTCTGAATGTATGGGACCTACATTTGTCTTAACCAATCTTTTTCTTTTCACATATCTATAAAAGCTTTTACAGTCAGTTTTTATGTTCCCTGCCAGCTTTCTCTCATAATCTTTTTTCCCTTTCCTAATTAACCCCTTTGTCCTCCTCTGCTGGACTCTGAATTTCTCTCAGTCCTCAGGTGTGCTGCTTTTTCTGGCTAATTTGTATGTTTCTTCCTTTGAATTAATACTACCCCTAATTTCCCTTGTCAGCCACAGGTGCACTACCTTCCCTGGTTTATTCTTTTGCCAAACTGGGATGAACACTTGTTGTAGTTCATCCATGCGATCTTTAAATGCTTGCCATTGCATATCCACCATCAACCCTTTAACTATCATTTCCCAGTCTATCTTAGCTAATTCACGTCTCATACCTTGAAAGTTACCCTTCTTTAAGTTCAGAACCTTTGTTTCTGAATTAACTATGTCACTCTCCATCTTAATGAAGAATTCCACCATATTATGGTCACTCCTACCCGAGGGGCCTCGCACGACAAGATTGCTAACTAACCCTTCCTCATTGCTCAATACCCAATCTAGAATGGCCTGCTCTCTAGTTGGTTCCTCGACATGTTGGTTCAGAAAACCATCCCGCATACATTCCAAGAAATCCTCTTCCTCAGCACCCTTACCAATTTGGTTCACCCAATCTATATGTAGATTGAAATCACCCATTATAACTACTATTCCTTTATTGCACGCATTTCTAATTTCCTGTTTAATGCCATCCCCAACCTCACTACTACTACTGTATCAATAGCCCCAGTGGATTGTGTGATCAAGAGATCATGCAATTGTGTCCTTGGTCTCAGGAAGTTACAGCAGTGACTTTGGAGTGGGCTGGGCTTATTTGTTGCCATTGGTGGATCCTGAATGGTTAGAATTAAGCACAGGGCTCTGGGCTGAGGTAAAATGTGCCTCAGATGGTGTTGGCCTGGTAGATAAACTCATGCACAGTACTGTGCAAAAGTCTTAGACACATGTAAAAAAATTCTGTAAAACAAAAATGCTTTAAAAATAACCATATAACAATTACAGCACGGAAACAGGCCACCTCAGCCCTTCTAGTCCGTGCCGAACGCTTACTCTCACCTGGTCCCACCGACCTGCACTCAGCCCATAACCCTCCATTCCTTTCCTGTCCATATAACTATCCAATTTTTTTTAAAATGACAATATCGAACCTGCCTCTACCACTTCTACTGGAAGCTCGTTCCACACAGCTACCACTCTCTGAGTAAAGAATGAAATGAAAAGTTTCTAAATATCAAAAAATGCTATGAACAGTAAAAACCTAAATCAAATCAATATTTGCTGTGACCACCCTTTGCTCTTAAAGCTGCACTAATTCTCTTAGGTCATGCAGTTTTATAAGAAAATTGGCTGGTAGGTTGTTCCAAGCATCTTGGAGAATCTGACGCAGTTTTGCAGACTTTGATTGTCTCTCCAGATAATCCAGACAGATTATCATCAGATAATCTCCTGATGAAGAGTCTCTGCCAGCCCAAGATGCTGACTGATCATTTCCCTCCATGGGTGCCTCTGGACCTTTGTGCTGTGCATTAGGCAAAGCACCAGATCCATAAACGCAGAATGAACAGACTCATTCGTAAGGCCAGTGATGCTGTGGGGGTGGAACTGGACTCTCTGACGGTGCTGTCTGAAAAGAGGATGCTGTCCAAGTTGCATGCCATCTTGGACAATGTCTCCCATCCACTCCGTAATGTACTGGTTAGGCAGAGGAGTACATTCAGCCAGAGACTCATTCCACCGAGATGTAACACTGAGCGTCACAGGAAGTCATTCCTGCCTGTGGCCATCAAACTTTACAACTCCTCCCTCGGAGTGTCAAACACCCTGAGCCAATAGGCTGGTCCTGGACTAATTTCCACTTGGCATTATTTACTTACTATTATTTAATTATTTATGGTTTTATAGTGCTATATTTCCACACTATCCTTGGTTGGTGCGACTGTAACGAAACCCAATTTCCCTCGGGATCAATAAAGTGTGTCTGTCTGTCTGTCTGTCAAATTTATGTGTTCTGGCCGCTAGAGCAGGATTCGGTATTCTGCCCGTTGTGCTGAGTCACTACGGACACTGTGAAAAAAGATGATAATATATTTGTGCCTTTACACAGGCTTCAGCATGTATGTGTTGACCTGAGCTGCTGATCCAGCTTCTGTTTTATATAAACAGAGCATTTTTACAGTCCCTGGGGTTCTGCAATAGAATCATGCCACTATTGAAACAAGCCTTTGGTGCCCATCTGAATGTGGATAAATAAACCGACCTTCACCATTTTTCATGGCATAAGGAGGTCCAGATATCTATTCCTGCCTACCACGCTTTATCATTCTACCATTCTGGCAATAGGATGAGGGAGCTGACTTTAGTAACACTAGTCCTGGCCGAAATGAAGCCTGGATATCTTCACACACGCACACACACAAGCACACATGGAGGTTAGCAGACATATGGCTTTTCTGATCTGTATGCAATTATGGAAAAACATCTTGAAAATGTTATTTTCTTGAACTTGTTAAAGTGTAGAAATAATGGTGGCTAAACTTTTCCTACAAGCAGTAACTGCCCTTTATATAAAAGTGTTAATGTGGACTGCTCGATTAATTTGATTCCTTGGAGAAGTTTCCAGAGATATTCCTTCCATTTCACACGCTTTTTGTCTGGAATTCCACGGCTCCCAGGAAGTTACATGTTTCTGAGGTGCTAGAGTATCGGTAGTCAGATGCATGTGATGTTGCAACCAGATAGAGCAAGCTGGAAAATCAGTTGTTCTTTTCAAATTGTCTTCTCTTTCTATTTCAAATGTTTGTTTCTTCAAAAGATAGATTTAATAATGTCTTCAATAAAATGGATACTTTCACTCATAAGTCTAGCTTATAACCATGAAAATAAATTGTAGTTCAGGTCACGCTGGTTGTCTTTGTACAGCACCTTTGAGTGGCATGTATTACTTTGGCAGCTGTCAGTCCACCAAATAATAAAATATGATGTATAGCGAGCAAGCTGCTTTGAAAGCGTCTTCCAGCTGAAAGTGAACGTTTTCCAAATGAAATGTCAGAGAAATTATGTTTTTATAATACTTGAGGATGTGATAAGAGTTCAAGGTTCAGAGGATGTATGCAGAATACAACCTGAAATTCTCACTTCTTCAGAGACACCCATGAAACAAGATCCCATAGAAGGAATGACAGAAATATCGAAGCCTCCTCCCCCTCCCTTTGCACAACCAAAATGGTCAATTTGTTCAATATTTTTTCCTCCTCTCTGACAGTGCTAACTCCTTTGCAGACAAAGGTTATGGAGTATCAGTAACCTTTCAGCTGCCTTATCCAAAGGTTGGTCTTTATCTTTGAGCTCAGATAGGGAACACTGGCCGTCTGGTGAAACTGAATCTTCTCTGACTTGAGAGCCCAGGAGTAATAGTCATAGAGTACTGAAGCACAGGCTCTTTGGCCCATCTAGTCCATGCCAACCCGATCTTTTGCCTAATTCTTTAACCTGCACCCAGACCGTATCCCTCCAAAACCTCTCTCATCCATGTACCTATTCAAACTTCTCTTAAATGCTATAATTGACCCCACACTGACCACTTCCCCTTGCAGCTCATTCCACACCTGTGACACCCTCTGCGTGAAGGAATTCCTCCTTAGATACCCCTTGCTAGTTCACCTTTCACCCTAAACCTATGAGCTCTCATTATAGTCTCACCCATTCTGAGGGGAAAAATTCACCGTATCTACACCCATCATAATTTAGTATACCTCTATAAGATCTCCCCTCATTCTCCAGTGTCCAGGGAATGGGGGAATTTCTGCTCTCTGGTCAGGGGCAGAAGTCTCTGTCACCCTCTTCAGCTCTTGGGCCATGGCAGTGATTGTAGTATTCTGTGGTTTTATTTTGTGTAAATACAGACCATCTTAATTCTCCCTGAACTCTTGATGCTCTTAAATCGTCCAAACGATGTTACTTGCCTGTTTCCAGAGAAATCAAGACAAAGTTGTCAAAATATTTAAAGAAATGTTGTTACGCCTCACTTACTTTGGTTGTAAAGCCCTCTTCAGGTTCATCACATTGCTTATGTCATCACCCCACTTAAACTGACAAGAAGGACCCAGTCTCTTGCCTGGACATTCTTACTATTCATGTCAACATTGAAGTAAATTCTAGCAAACTGACAGTTCTTTCAAGTCCCTGACGGCATTAAAGAACTTATTTTATTGCCATTTATGTCAACAGCCCCTTATCTTCATTAAAACATTTGGACGCAGAGTATTTAGAGTCAGAATCTCTTTTTCCCAGGGTAGTAATATCAAGAGATGGAGGAGATGTATTTAAGGAGAGTCGAGTGCAATTGAAAGGAGACGTGCAGGGCAAGTTTTGTTCCACACAAGTGATAGCAGGTGGCTGGAATGGCCTGCTGGGTGGGCGGAGGTGGAATTGAGGGTGTAGGAAGCAGGCACAATAGTAGCATTTAAGACATTGATTGGCAAATATGCAAGGAATGGAGGAATATAGATCCTGTACAGGTAGAAGGCAATTGGTTAAATTTGGCTTCATGTTTAACACAAATTTTGTAGACCTGTGCTTTACTGTTCTATGTTCTGTTGCAAACACCAACTCAAAATGAACAATTTTCTCAAGTATTTTTAAAATGTTGTCATGTGCAATGGAAATTTAAACGCTATTTATGTATAATGTTAAAGATAGGTTATTTCCTATAGATGCTTTTCAGTGCCAGCGACCCAGGTTCAATTCCCGCCACTGCCTGTAAGGAGTTTGTACGTTCTCCCTGTGACTGTGTGGATTTCCTCCTAGTGCTCCGGTTTCGTCCCACAGTCCAAAGAAGTGCCACTTAGTAGGTTAATTGGCCATTTTAAATTGTCCTGTTATTAGGCTCGGGGTAAATCAGGGGTTGCTGGGTGGCACAGTTCAAAAGTCCAGAAGAGCCTCTTGCACACTCTATCTAAACAAGAGTCATTTTTAAAGAGCAACATGGCCAAGTACATGGAATGTCCACTCACGCTGACCAAACAAGATACATTTGCCTAGACGTTGCACTCCTACGAACTCAATATTAAATGCAGCCAGTCAGATAACCAGACTTCAGTTAGAAAGATTCAAAGTACATTTATTATCAGCCCTGTCTTAACTGCTTGTGTTGGAGCTGGCCGATGGGACCAACACCTGCAATATGAACTCCAGTTACCTTTTTCCTCAGTTGTTTTCTGACGAACTAAATATTTAATGCAGTCTCCTTTTATTTCCTGCAAGTGCTGTGTTCTCCAGCTCTTTGACAACAAAACATGCTTGTTTTCTTTCTCTTCCAATTTAAACTGAAACATGAGCTTTGTTTCTCCCTCCACAGATTTTGCCCGAGTTGTTGATTTCCTGCTTTTATTTCTAATTGCCCAGAAATTCTTAAAACCCAAGATAAATTTTTCTGCTAGTAGGTTATTAAAAGTAAATTTCTCTTGAAGTAAGGTGAAACTAAGTAATGACTAACTCTGGTCTTTCTCTTCACAGTCCAAACTGTCACCTGCAAACTGTCACCTGCAAACTGTCACCTGCAAACTGTCACCTGCAATTTGCAATAGAGTACCACCCTCTGGTTCCTGGTGTGACCTCAGAATCAAAGGTGCAAGAGGTGATGTCATATCCTGCACTGGAACATGATCGTACTGTCCCAGCTCTCCTATTGTTGTATATTTTCCTACTGCAGTAAATATCCATACAGTACTGTGCAAAAATCTTAGGCACCCTTGCTATCTATCTATCTACCTATCTATCTATATAAATATATATATATATATAGAGAGAGAGAGAGAGCAAGGGTGCCTAAGACTTTTGCACAGTACTGTTGTAATTTTATGTATTGCACTGTACTTTGCCACAAACAAAATCAAATTTCATGACATGTGTGAGTGATGATAAACCTGATTCCGAAATGGGTCTCAATTTTGGACTGAGAGTGGGAAAGGGGCAGGGAGAGGTGATTCATCATTGGAAAAAGGGGACGGGAGGGGAGTGGGCGCGGGAATCACCAGAGACACATTCTGTAATGATCAATAAATTCGTTGTTTGGAATCAAATGCCTGGTGTCTCAGGGTTGGGTGTGCCTGCACTCACACCACCCTCCGCCAGCCCCTGGCACTGCTTCCTGCCATCTGTCCCACAACTCTCCCGCGACGTTCCACCCTCACCATTCCCAACATCCTTTGCTGCCGCCAGATTTACAAACTTGCTCTCCGCTCCACGTCGACAAACACAGTGGTGTGCAAAGGTCTAAGGCACCCTAGCTGTAAGACTTTTGCACAGAATTTTTGTTGTTTTTATGTATTTTTTTCTTGACTCCATGTGTACTTGCTGTTTTGAATATGTTGTGTGTACCTTGTGCTGTGGTGTGCTGTGTACGTTTTCCACGTTAGCCACAGAGGAATGCTGTTTCGTACGGCTGTAATCAAGTATGGTTGAATGATAATTAAACTTGAACTGAAATGAATTGAAAAGGACACCAAACAGGCATAATTTTCATTGGCTGTAATTTTCCAGAATTCTATAAATAATTTTTTTTTGGAGCTACAACAGAGAACAGGCTCTTCTGGTCTAATGAACTGTACCACCCAGCAATCTACCTCATTAACACCAGCCTAATCACAGGATGATTAACCGTCACCAATTCACCTACTAACCGGTACTTCTATGGAGGTAACCGGTTAGGAGGAAACCCACGCACTCACTGGGAGAATGTGCAAACTCCATTAGAGACAGTGCTGGAATTGAACTCCAAACTCCAGAACACCCCAAGCTGTAATAGTGTTTTGCGACCACTACTCTCCAATGAAGTACACTCAGTGACCCCCTGTACATCTGCTCGTCAATGCGAATACCTAATCAGTCAATCATGTGGCAGCAAATCAATCTATAAAAGCATGCAGACATGGTCAAGAGGTTCAGATGTTGTTCAGACCTAACATCGGAGTGGGGAGGAAATGACTTTGACCGTGAAATGCTTGTTGGTGCCAGATGGGGTGGCTTGAGTATCTCAGAAACTGCTGATCTTCTGTGATTTTCAGGCACAGCAGTCTCTAGAGTTTACAGAGAATGGCACGGAAAATGAAACACATCCAATGAACAGCAGTTCTGTAGGGGGAAATACCTTGTTAACAAGAGAGGTCCAAAGTGTATAGAGTCTGATAAAGCTCAACAGAATGCTTGGCTAGGGTCTAGAAAGAGGAGTTAGGTTCCCATGTTGCAGGGTAAGATAGATAGGACTGAGATGAGGAGAAAATTCTTTACTCAGAAGGTAGTAAATTTGTTGAATTTGTCTCCAAGGCTAAACAGACCATGTTGCAGAACATGATTAGGAAGTAATCTAGTAAACTGAGGAAGTAAACTGCACTCGATTGTCATTCCGAGACTGCTTCAAGGCCTCTGTGCTTTGATGCTGAATATTCTGTGTGCTATTCGCTCATTTTTTGCCGTTAGCATGACTTGTTCTTTTTTTTTTGCATGCTGAGTAATTGACATTTTCCTTTAGTGGGTTCCACGGTGTTTCTTTGTTTGGTGGCTGTCTGTGGGAAGACAAATCTCAGGGTTGTACACTGCACACCTTATTTGATAATAAATGTACTTTGCATCTTTTTGAATCTTCTGAAGTGGATAGATAAATTTCCAGGCACAAGAGGAAGAAAAGGTAAGAGGAGAGAGTGGGGACATGGCACTGATATAGAGCATCAACTAGATCATATTGAATGGTAGAACAGGCATGAAGATGAATGGACTGTTCCTGCTTCTACTTTCTGTATCAGTGATTTTTTTCTACTACATCCATCACAATCAGCACCCAATCCAAAATTGCACAAAAGCCTCTCCCACCCACGTGAATGTTGAGTTCATAAAGCACAAGAAATACAAGTAAATACTTTATTAACAGAACCTTTCCTGTGGCAAATTGTGGTAAATGATCACCACAGACAATAAAGAAGCGAGCGAAGGTGAGGCTGACTTGAGGGTCGAGACGGAGTCAGGGCAAAGTAGAAATGTGGTCGAGATGGGGTCAGAGCGTTGAAGCGGAGAAAAGTCGGGGCAGAAGAGTTTTGGAGCCCATCCAATTAAACCGAGAGCGAGGTCTAATCGATCTAAGTGCAATGCCGATTTGGAAAGGTCAGGAACGGGCCGAAATGTAGCAGCGGGGTACAGGCCATGAGCGAGTTGATGTGACAGGGCCCAGTCCTAGTCCGGGGAATCACACGGTGCTTGGGCAATTTAAACACCATGCCAGATGAATTAAAAAGGCTGGGTGACGAGCCGCTTCTGCTCTCTGCTCAGGGACATTTACTCCGCTCTCCACTGCAAAGAGGCTCAGGCTGTGGCCTGCTCCAGTGAGCTCCATGACGATTTGCCCCACTGTGTGATGAACTGGGGATGAGGCTATGGGTCTGCTCCGGCTGTTCTGGGCTTCAGGTCTGTGGGCCCTCTTCCGTTCTGAACACTGTTGCTTACTTTTAATGTTTGCGTGATTTGTGTTTTTTTTTCTCTCTGTGAGGGTGTTTGTTGGTCTTTTTTTTTAATCAGTCCTTTCTGGTTTCTTGATTTGTGGCTGCCTGTAAGCAGATGAATCTCAAGGTTGTATAATTTGTACAGAATTTTATAATAAATGTACTTTGAACTTTGAACACCATATGACATGCTGAGTAATGTATGACATGCAGAGTCTTGTCGGCATTTTCTGTTTTCATTTTGCATTTTGGGCATTGTTAGTTTTTTTGTTTCACAATCTAGTTCAGTTTGTGCCATTCCTTTCCTTTTGCATGACTCATGCATTTTTCCCCCATCTTGCCTGAATCACTGTCGTACTCAACTGCTTCTCATTTCTGTTACATTTTGTTCTAAGCTAAAAAAATGTCACCACCCTCCTCTGTCACCAGTGATTTTGTGTTGCTTGCAAAAAATGTTCTTTTCTTGCTTGAAAACTTGGAACAGGTCATGCTTGAGGGCAGTTGGCAGAGATATAAACAGTGCCTGATGGTATGGGGGAAGAGTCAGTGTCTTTAACAACACAATACATATGAAAGGTATGTCAGAGGTGTTCAATCTTAAAAAAAATTGACATTGAGTTAAAGAAGAAAGCAATGAGATGTGTGGCTAATAGCTTGCTTAGTGTTAAGGATTATCACAAAGGAACAGGTAGGTGAAAAGGTAGCATGGTTTTGGGAGAAGTTTCTAGAATCAAGATCAATTAACAGGAGCATTTCATGCAGGAGTTTGGGGAAGTTACAGAAATCAGATATTGGATTAGCAGCTGTCTAGGGTGTGAAAGGAATGATTTCATTGTGAAGGGGAAATACAAGGGTTCTTTGATTGGATCTTGGTTGAGCATTTGGAGTCAGCAGAAGGCTGACAGCCAAAAACTGGACAAGGAGGTTTTGGGATAGGAGAAACCTAAGAAATGAGTGGGTTGGAAATCACCCTGAATGGGTAAACTGACAATTTGGGACAAGTGGGCTAGGAGGTTCTTGAGCTAAGTTCTTAACTGAAGAGGTGGAGTGAGAACCAGCCAGGGAAGGCAGGTAGGAAGTGAACCTTTAGAGTACACATGCTGAACATTTCCCTCAGTGATTTCTTGGTTCACTCACCCGCTTCCGCCCACCCCCTCCACGACTTCTCGTTCTTCGCCCTGCAACTGAATGTGGAACACTTCTTCTTACGCCTCCTCCACCGTCACGATCCAGGAACGTAAACAGCCCTTCCAGATGCGGCAAACTCATTCTACGAGGTCATATGGACCTCCTTAACCTTGTTTTCCTGATGCGGCCTCCTCCCTGTCAGAGAGATCAAGTATAGGCTGGGCCACAATGGTTTGGGGAGAGCCTACACTCTGTCTGGAATGGACATCCCAAGTTCCCAGTGGCATGCCATTTCAATTCCCCTTCCAGTCCCACACTGACCTGTCCATCCAAGCCCTTTTTCATCGCCAGAGTGATACCCAACACACTGCAAATTCTCCTGGAAGTTCTTCTTTGGTCCTAGAACCTTGCAGAATGATTTTCATTTTCAGATGGCAGCTGACAAACACCCAGATGAACTGTGTGACAGCATTTCTTTTAGTGTCATGTGATCCCATTCTGATGGTGTGTGTGTGTGTGTGTGCGCGCGCGCCCTTAACTCCTGGTGGAGTCATCAGGGCGCCATCATGCCAAGCTTTTTGCACAGATCTTTCTGGTGATTGCTCATCGTACAATGTGACTTGGCCCATCCCTCTCCAGGTTTTTTTCATGAGGTCGGCACTCAACCCAGGCACGGATGGAGAGCATGCAAGGGAGCCGGCTGGGTTCGAACTCGGGACCTTTCGCTGATGCCACTACGCCACCAGCCGGCACATTCCGATGTTACCCAAAGCAATTTACTTTAGTAACCTTTCCTGGCCGAAATCACACCAATCACGAATCAGGCGCACCTTAGCACAATCCACATTAGCATGTTTCTGATGTTATAACATGCAGACTGATAACATCAATGATCATGCAAAATAACTTGAGTAACTCAAGACTCCAGGCAATGGCCACTGTGGACCAGCCTTGTGAGAACTAGTGGCACAGTGCTGTTTACATTTGTAATTTAAGGAAGTCCAATGATGACATTGAGAGATCTCGCCACGCTGCCCTGGAACTGACGGCAGGATACCCAGCAACCTCCCGAAGTCCACAGAGTGTGTGGTTAAACTTTTGGAGTGTTTGCTCGGCTGCTGACTGCACATTGAATGGGTGTCTCAATGGCTGATAACACCCCGTTACTGCAGACCTCAGGACAGGCAAGTTTGCGACTGCTGCAATGAGCAGGAGGCACAGGGGCGTCTCTCGGTGCAGAGCCTTCGCAGGCAGTATCACCGCATCATATCTGGCTCTCTTTGTTCAGTAATGTCCTCAGAGCCTCTGGCTGGAACAACAAGATTGTCCACAGCATGACCTTTATTCAAGGAGATTAAAGATTAGCTATATCTGTCACTTGTACATTGAAACATACAGTGAAATATGTCTCTTGAGGCAACGACCAACACAGTCTGAATGTGCTAGGGACAACCCACAAGAGTTGCCTTGTTTCCAGTGGCAAAACACCATGCCTACAACTTACAAATCTTAACCCATAGGTAACACAAAGTAAACTGCAGATGCTGTGGTCAAATCAAGACATACAAAAAAGCTGGATGAACTCAGCAGTTCGGGCAGCATCCATTGAACGTTGACTGCTTCTTTCAACGGATGCTGCCCGACCTGCTGAGTTCATCCAGCTTTCTTGTACGTCTTAACCCATAGGTCTTTGGATGTTGGGTGGAAACCCATGGAGAGAACATAAAATCTCCTTACAGACAGTGGTGGAATTGAATCCCGATCATTGGCGCTGTAATAGCGTAGGACTAACTGCTTCGCTACTGTGCTGCCCTGTTTTTGGGCTGCCATCCTTCTGGATGTGACTCGAAGCTCACTGGTCACTGAATCAGTCCAGGAAGCTGCTACTGAACTGTCATATTCCTCGTTGTGGCATAGTGGAAGAATTTCACTGTCTTTGATCTCAACGAAGAGAAGGAGGCCCTTCTGGCACTGTGGGATTATCTGCAGGCAGACCTGGGCTGTACTCATTTAGAGCTCCCTTCAGTAACATAATTCCAAGTTCAAAGTGAATTTATTGTCTAAGTACGTACGGTACACTACCCTGCGATTCACTTTCTTGCAAGCATTCAGAGGAATAAAACAGAATCAATTAAAAATTACACACAAAGTCTGACAATCAATGTGCAAAAGAAGACAAACTGTGTAAGTAAAAAAATCAAACACTAAATAAATAATATTGAGAAAATGAATTGCGGAGTCCTTGAAAATGAGTCTAGAGATTGTGAAATTAGTTAGTGCTGAGGTGAGAGAAGTTATCCACGCTGGTTTGGGATCCTGATGGTTGAAGGTAGTATTGTTCCTGAACCTGGTGTTGTAGGGCCTATGGCTTCTGTACCTCTTTCTCTTCACTAACAGGAAAGGTTTTCACTTAATAAATACCCAAATCATTAAGGATCATGAGGGGCCTTTTATGATGGTAAATACCACGTTTCCCAGCAGTTCCTACGAGGCGGTGTCTACTACCTGATAGCTTCAGTAGTCAGCGCTGCCCTGATGGATGGATTTTGGTGGACAAAAGCTACTCTCTGCTTCTGTGGCTTCAGACTGTTCACACTCCAACCACATAAGCCGAGCTTCACCCATCTAAGTGAAAGCACAGTAGTGGAGGATTACTGCTGGCCTTTTGGCAGGCAGATACTGCCGCCCTATGGGATGCAGCCAAGAGTGGTGGGGACTTCACCGTGTTCTGCTGCATGCTGTGTAGGGCTGGCAAACCTGGTAGCCTGGCCCTCTGTCTTCTGGCAAACAGAACACAGAGGACCAGGGGGCACACGACGAAACCCAGCAGGAGGCGGTGGAGCAGAAGGGGGCATGAAGGGAGAGGAGAGAGACTTGGTAGAGAGATGCTCCTGCTGATCACAGTCAGAATCATTGTCCACGTGATTCTCTCAATACCCCACGGCCTCCTCAGTGAAATAGTTTCACTTCCTAAATTTTGATATTGATCTCCTCCGGACTGTTGCACTGTACTGAAGCCTGAGGGTCGGTGACAACAGCATCTCAAGTCTTGCCAGTCAGATTACCATGCTCTTCAGGCATCGGCATGACTGAAGCCTGCTTGAAGCAGATGGATACTAAATACTGCCAGATCGAGAGGTCGAAGATATCTGTGAACACACCAGCCATTTAGTCGGGACAGCTCTTCAGTACACGGCCAGGTACTCCATCTGGAAAGGATGTCTTCTTTGGCTTCAGTGGCTTGAAGGCATGTCATCTTCAGATATTGAGACCAAAGGATCGTCAGAAGATGTTGAGGTGTGCGATGTTCCTCCCTGTTCTGGTGGTCAAAGCTACCATAGAAGGCCTTGAGCTCATCTAGAAGCGAAGCTCTCTGCCCCCATGTTGCTAGATTTAACTTTGCAGAGGTTATGGCATTCATATCCTGCAACGGTGGTCGAGTATCCCCTACTGGCTGGTGGGACTGAAGATCAGAGGGTGGGTAGGACTGAGAGTTGACGTAGGGAGGCATGCAAACCAATAGTGTTGAGGACTAGGGAAAGTATCTGTCTTTGTTTAACATCAGAATCTGGGTTTGATGTAGCACAAAGGGCTCTTGCCATCTTTGTCCATGGCTGGCAGGTGCACAGAGGTCTGGAATCCAATTCCTGGCAGTGCATTACCAAGCTGCAAAGCATTTCAGCCGTCCGCACATGAAATTATTGTGCTGTGAATTCAATGCCAGCCTGTTGCGCACACACACGCAAACAGCCTTGTTGAAGGTCATTGTGGAGCTTGCTGAATCCCACCAAAATATCGATTGAAGCAACACGCACAAAATGCTGGAGGAACTCAGCAGGCCAGGCAACTTCTATGGAAAAGAAGTACAGTCAACAGTTAGGGCCGAAACCCTTTGGCAGGACTGGAGGAAAAAAAAGACGAGGAGTAAATTTAAAAGGTGGAGGGATGGGAGAGAGAAACATCAGGCGATAGGTGAAACCGGGAGTGAGAGTGATGAAGTAAAGAGCTGGGAAGATGATTGGTAAAAGCAACAGAAGGATTTTCCATCCCCTTCTCCCTCTCTCACATTACCTCCTTGCCCAATCATCGCTTCCCTCTGGTGCTCCTCCCCCTCTTTCTTCCTTCCATGACTTTCTGTCTCTTTCACCAATCATCTTCCCAACTCTTTACTTCATCCCTCCCCCTCCCAGTTTCACCTATCAGCTGGTGTTTCTCCCTTCCCTCCCACCACCTTTTAAATCTACTCCTCAGCCTTTTTTCTCCAGTCCTGCCAAAGGGTTTCGGTCCGAAACGCCGACTGTACTTTTTTCCACAGATGCTGCCTGGCCTGGTGAGCTCTTCCAGCATTTTGTGTGTGTTGCTTGGATTTCCAGCATCTGCAGATTTTATCTTGTTTGTGGAAAATAATGATTGAGTCAAGTTTCTTTGATGCCGGTGCTGAATTTTTGGATCTCTTCTCATGACGCTAAATATTTTTGGTAGCATGACTTTTAACTACCAAGAGACCAGCCATGTTATCTATGTGGCCCCAAATTAGTTATTGTGGGTGGCAATATGCACCACTATTCAAACCTGCTGCTGTTTGTGTTTTGAGGAATAAATCCACAGGGTTACAAGGGATAAAATGCACGGTTTGTTTCCAGAGCATAGATTTCCTGATGGGTTTCACCTTCAGAAGGATGAGATGAGAGGTGCCTCAACAACCTCTCACTCTGTGTTAGGAAGACCAAGGAGCTGATTGTTGACTTCAGCAGGAAACCGGAAGTCCATGAGCCAGTCCTCATCAGGGGATCAAAGGTGGGGACAGTCAGCAACTTTAAGTTCCGCGGTGTTGTAATTTCAGTGGATCTGTCCTGGGTCCAGCTTGTCAGAGCCATTACAAAGAAAGCACAGCAGTGTCTCTACTTTCTTAGAAGTTTGCTGGGATTCAGCAAGTTATTTCATACATTGACAAACCTCCATAGATGTATGGTGGAGAGTGTATTGACTGGTTACCTCACAGCCTGGGGTGGAAACACCAATGCCTTTGAAAGGACAAGCCTACTAAAAGTAGTGGATACCGCTCTCCTCACCATTAAGTACTGCTACATGGAGCATTGTCACAGGAAGGCAGCATCCATCATCAGGGACCCCTCATTATTGCTACGAGGAAGAAGGTACAGAACCCTCAGAACTCACACCACCAGGTTCAGCAACAGTTATTACCCCTCAGCCATTAGACTCTTGACCTTATGGATATAACTTCATTCAACTTCACTTGCACCATCACTGATCTATTCCCACAACCTATGGACTCACTTTGAAGGACTCATCTTATGTTCTCAAAATTGATTGTTTATTAATTATTATTATTATTTCAGCTTAAATTAATAAAACCTGGGGTATGGGCATAGCTCAACACACTTATTTCTCAATTGTTTTGGACTATTGGAACTTTTGGACTATTCTAGTGGTGTTTAGTATTGTGGCTTTCTAGAGATTTACATAGATACAGTCGGCCCTCTTTATCCATGGGTTCCGCATGCGCGGATTCAACCATCCACGGATTGGGAAAACCCGGAAGTTCTCTCCCCAGCACTCGTTGTTTGAGCATGTACAGACTTTTTTCCTTGTCATTATTCACTAAACAATACAGTATAACAACTGTTTACATAGCATTTACATTGTATTAGGTATTATAAATAATCTATTTAAAGTATACGGGAGGATGTGCATAGGTTACCGCGGATCGGGAATCGAAAAAAAAATGGAAGTTCTCTAAGTCAGAACAGGTACATCCAGTATTATTTAGCATCAGTTAGTAAAACGTTTGTCTTTGTATATAGTATATATTTTACCTTCCTATGCATATAAAACACTTAAGAAATGAATGTATTTCAATAATTAAACCACTGTGTTGTTTAGTAATAATTGTAGCTTTCATCGGGGCAGGGCCTTTCACATGCTCCGTTATTCTCACGTTATCTTTTAAAATTGTTCCGATCGTTGACTGACTGTAGCCTAACGCTTTTCCAGTGACTGCTGGCGTTTCACCTGTTTCCAATCACTTTATTATTTCCACTTTATTTTCAATCGTGATCGTTTTCCGGACCAGAAACACTGCGGGTGGCAGGTTCCGAGCTCCGCCGGGTCCTAAAGTCCACAGCACTCAGACAGGTTAAATAAGGTCCGGAGTCTGCCGGGTCCTAAAGTCCACTGACTTGAAGATTTGCATTTTTTTGGTATCCGCGGGGGGTCCCGGAACCAATCCCCCGTGGCTAGGAGGCCGACTGTATTACTGTGTAGGACTAATTGTTGAATGCTATTGTGTAGTGACTTTGGGATGATACCAGTTGTAGATCTTACTATTGGGACAATGTATACTCTGCTCATGTCCCATGGTCTTTCAATTTCCTCTTTTAGTCAGCACGTTTCTGGTGTTTTTCTCTTATTGATTTCTGTATGCTATCTATGTTTGGAATGACTATATCTATTACGTAAGTTGTCCTTGCTTGTCTATCTTGTAATATTGTGTCCAGATGGTTATTATGGATCATCCTATCTGTGTTAACGGATTGGTCAGAATGTAATTTGTAAGACTGTAAAACTCGATCAGGTTTGTACTTGTGGTAAGATATGGGGTCTTTTATGAGTGTGTAATTCAAGGCAAGATTTTGGTGAATGATGTTTGCCTCTTGATTGTCAGACTTCTCATCTTTTTTTCCAGTCCTGGTGAAGGATCTCAGCCTGAAACATCAACTGTTTATTCCTTTCCATAGACACTGCCTGACCTGCTGAGTTCTTCCAGCATTTTGTGCGTGTTGCCCTGGATTTCCAGCATCTGCATACTTCCTCGTGTTTGCGATCTATATCAGTTGTCCTTTACGTATTGTCATTACTGTTATCACTATTATTATTATTGTACTTTTTGTATTTGCATAGTTCATTGTCTTTTGCACGTTGGTTTTTTGTCCATCCTGGGTTGGGTGCGGCCTTTCATTGATTCCATTATGCTTCTTGGATTTAGAGTATGCCCACAAGAAAATGAATCTCAGGGTTGTATATGGTGACATATATGTGCTTTGATAATAAGTTTACTTTGAACTTTGAACACCATGCTGTAGTTCCTGCTTTACTATCACTGAATTACTGAAAGCAGGCCAGCTTGAGTAGGTGTTGATAGTGTTATCAGAGCACAGTGATAGACAGCTCCAAGGTGCCAATCAGTCACACCTCCCAGCAATGCCGTCACAAGTGAGTCGCAGGAACCTCCTAGTCAGAGTTGGGTTAGCTGCTTGCTAATTACCTTGGCTTGGATACAAGGGTTTCAGGGCAGGATTCTGTGAGTCACTTCCTGTGCTTGTTGGGCCCCTATTCTTCCCTCGGCTCTGCCAGAGCAGTCAGACTTGAGCCTGCCTGCCTTGCAGACTGTATGTCAGGAGAAGTCCAACCACTTCACAGGCAGGAAAGAGCACAGAGAGCGATTCAAGCATTTACATTCAAAAGGAGCGCTTTGATCAGTGACCTGAATTCATTGCTGATATAGTTGGTAAGCGTCCAATTTTCTTTTCCTGTTTGAAATCTCCAGTCTACTGTAACTGCAGCTTGTGTTGGTTGCCTTTAACTCTGGAGCTGCATGCCTTTGCTACGTTTAAAGTTCGTTGAATGAGTCTTTTGCCCTCCAATTATCCTGCCAGATTGTTGTCTTCTGTTTGTATAAAGTCAATGAAATTATTGATAGCGTAAAGCAAAGCAAGAAACTAACAGCACACATTTTGCTTCCAGCGTCTCCCTAACTAAATGGGGAATGCAAATTTACAATTTCAATCAAAGATTAGTCTCTCATTTTAAAATGGGTCAGGCTCCTGACCACTGCAATTACCCTATACTCCTTCAGGGCAAGTGGTCACATATTAATTAAAGTGCCTTTAACAGTAACAGAGAGCTCCAACAGCCTCTATACTAGAGACCACAGAGCTCGGCTACTGCTTTTTATGTTGTGATCCGCAGTCTGACTTTGTCCTCATCGAAAGAGCAATGCTTACTGTTCTGGACTGAATCAGCCACTGGGGAAAGAGGAATCACCGGGAGAGTTTCTTGCAATTGTAATGTCTTTCTGTGAAGCTTGCGAGCTGGAAGTGGAGCAATATACATTAGCTTTCAAAAAACACAGGCTGATTCCTACAAGTACTAATCTCCTCGGCTCCCGTTATTTTGAGTCCTGTATTGGGTTACCAGTCCTGGAGCTTCCCTTGTCTTCTGAGAGCCAAAAGGCTGAAACAACGGGTGCTTCATACAAGAGGGGATGAAGTGATGCCTACAGCGGGTCACATTGACCTCAAACAACAATCACCTTCTTGCGATGTTGACATAATGTTTTTTTTCTTTCCCTATAAACTTGAACTAATGTTGATTCCTGATACATTGCACTCCAGAGTAACTGTGTAGATTGTAAATTTTATGGTAAAAACAAGAAACACTGCAATTTTAGCATATAATTTCAAGATTTCAAATGGGAAAGTAATTAACCTGGAATCTTGAATGAAAACAGACCCCCTGATCATTTAAAGATGAAGGGAAACTGACATGTCATGTCGACCCAGTCAAAATAAAGGCAGTACCATATGGTCTGAGAACAATTAGTTTCCCGAAGCAGGACTTGTTCTTTGCTTTTAACAAGTTACAGTTTACTAAACCAGGTCCACTTTACCATTTTCACACACAAGATTTCCAAAAATTCAGAGAGTTTCAAGTGAGATATATCTGCTTTCAAAGTGGGTGATTTACTGTACATGAGAGTGGACATTAGTGAAAATTCCTGTATCCTTCCAAGTATTTCAGACATCACTGTGGTAGTGGGGAGGTGGGGGAAGCTGCTGTTGATATGGTATGAGTCTGTTGAAGCATGGGTTTACGTAAGCTTCCCTTGGGCACTATGTTAACGCTCACATTAGCTGTGAGTGAGTGAAAGCTGCATTAAAGAAATGGACCTTGATGCTAATGTATTAACCAGCGCTCTGCCAGAAATGATTCAATCACTAAATGTCAAGCTGACTTAAAATGGATGTCACGTTATCTTAATTCATGAACCAATACGCAATCGCCCTTGGATCATGGTAACAAAATTAACCACATTTCAACAACGTGTTTTATTCTGTAAAAAGTTTGAGAGGTTTTCTTAAACACAAGAGATTCTGCAGATGCTGGAAATCCAGAGCAAAGCACACAAAATGCTGGCGGAACTGTTTTTTGCAATTTTTCTTACTACCGAGATATTATTATAAAGAATTTGGAATAAAATACTGATAATCACAGACTCTAATTTGTAATAGAAACTACAGCTTTATAAAAAAAAGTCAGCAGATACTGGCAATCCAAAACAACACCCACACACAAAATGCTGGAAAAACTCAGCAGGTCAGGCAGCATCTATAGAAATTAATACATAGACAATGCTTTGGGCCGAGACCCTTCGTCAGGTCTGAGAAGGAAGGGAGAAGATGCCAGAATAAAAAGCTGGGGGGGGGGGGGAGGTGGAAAGGAGGCTAGCTGGAAGGTGATAGGTGAAATCAGGTGGGTGGGAATGGACAAGGGCTGGGGAAAAAGGAATCTGATAGGAGAGGAGAACGGACCACAGGAGAAAGGGAAGGAGGTAGGAAACTTCAGTTTCTTACTTCTGCTTCTTCTCAAACCAAGTCAAGTCGCTTTTATTGTCATTTTAACCATAACTGCTAGTACAGTGCACAGTAAAAACGAAACAACATTCCTCCAGGACCATGGTGCTACATGAAACAACACAAAACTACACTAGACTTCAGCCCTACACGAGACAACATAAAGTGCACAAAACAGTGCAAGACAGTACAATAATTAATAAACAAGACAACAGACACAGTAAGGGGCAATCTATCTCTGTCTTTCCATGGGATATGTTCTATCTTGGGTGAGATATATTCTATCTCACACAAGTGACAAGTGCCATTGTTGAGCAGAGTTCAGGAGTGCGGGCAAGGGTATTTGACCAAGGTGGGGGAGGGGAAATTAAAGTCAAGCTGGAAGATACCCTCACTTGTGTTTACATCTCAGTGGGGTGGCGAGATAGAAGTGAATGGCTAATCTGCGATCACTGAAATGAATAGTATTATCTACTTTGGCAGTAAGCTTGCGAAATGTTTCATATCATAGTTGTGGGAACCTTAAACATTTTGTCTGAGCATTAAATCACTGGAAAATAATCCTCTTTTACATTCTGATTCATTTCTATTCTGATGTGCTAGTCCATGTCCTCCTCTTTTGCCAAGATGAGGCCACCCTGAGGGTGGAGGAGGAAGACCTTATACATGTCTGGGTAGCCTCCAACCTGATGGCATGAATATTGATTTCTCTTTCAGGTAAATAAATTCCACCCCCCCCCCCCCTTTCTATTTCCGTCTCTGATCTTTTGCTTCTCACCTGCCTTGTACTTGCCCTCTGCATCCCCTCCTCCTCTTCGATGCTCAACTCACCTCTCCTATTAGATTCCTTCTTCTCCAACCCTTGACCTTTTCCAATCACCTGGCTTCACCTATCACCTTCCAGCTGGCTTCGTTCCCCTCCCCCTCCTTTTCATTCTGGTATCTTCCCCCTTCCTTCTCAGTTCTCAGGAAGGATCTCAGCCAGAGTGTCGACTCTTTAGCCTGTTTCATAGATGCTGCCTTATCTGCTGAATTCCTCCAGCATCTTGTATATGTTTCACTTTTTTTTCATTTTGCTGGCCAGACTTCCAAACACCACAAACATCGAGCAGCCAACACTAAGTTACAGCAGTCCAAGTAACTAAATTCAACGTGTGTAGACTCATTTCAGCTGGATCCAGGATGTGACTTGCAAAAAGAGAAGGAACAACTTGAGTCCAAATAAAGATGATCAGGGGGCAAGTTTGTATATGTGATTAGAGAAACTGAGTTATCAGTTCAAGTCACTCTGTTGTAACTGTGAACAAGATCACCAGGCAGACACTGAAGCTAGTGCATGTCAAAGTGTTTTATTCAGCAGAAGTAAGCAGCAGGAACCATATTGAGACACTCTTGTAAGCTTGACCCAATCTTACACAACGTTTTATATGCTAAAGATATACAGGACAATTCTACAGTAACAATGTGTCTACAATGCTTCCTTTGAATTGCATACAGTTTTTAAGCACCTCCTTCTTTGCACCCACACTCCCGACACCCAAAATGAATGTTAATCAGCATTGTTTGGTTTCCAATCAACTCCAGTCTGTAGCTCCAGGAATACTATTGTTGGAAGCTGCTTTTTAAATTCAATCTACAATCCACGTTTAGGTCTGAAGATAGATCGCTGGTGAAATTTATATATGCTATATTCCCTAACTCTAGAATATGCCTGAACACTTTCATTAGATGATTACAATGAAAAGGACTTGAAATGTTAACCTTACACCTTTTTCCATAGATGCTGACTGACTGCTGAGTATCTCCAGCATTTCTACAGTCTTCAGCTATTTGAGCATTTATATTATTTTGAATCTTACCAAGGTAGCATGTAATGTGCACACACCAAAGCAAGTTCTGCTACTGTTTTTCTGACCATTTAATTCATCTCTGGGGAAAAAAAAGACTTTTTTTTTCAAAATGTGCACTGAAAATATATATCACAAGATAGAACACGTTATTCAGGGACAGGCAGGGAAATTCAAGATAATGACAACAAGGTCCACTGTAGTCTTATTGGTCTTGTTGGCAGAGTTGTCTCTTGTCAGTCACCCCTTCGCTGTATGGAAGCTAATAACCTCCCAACTTAATGTCATTTAAGCCATTATTGGTAATTCAGTTAGTAAAGTTGCTTCACAGGACTTGCGTTACTGCTTACTATGCCACTAGAGTTTGGGCAGCAATGAAAGTCCTCCATCTCCGGAGGTGTTCAGAGCTTCCTTTATCGTGTCAGTAGCTTCCTTTCATTTTCACTACTGTCAGTCCTGCAAGTCCCGGGTGGAGACTCAGGAATACACTTGCAGTCTGATGTAGAAGGATTCTTCATTGCTGTTATACCAGTCAGGGTTGTTAGCCCTGAGTTGAGAACCCAGAACCTGGAGGATTGGTGGACCACTCTTAGTTTGGCCTCTACTCTCTGATCTGTTTGGCATGGCTGACCCTACCAAAAGCCAAAGCACAAGGCCCTGACTATAGCCAACATAGCTCCCCAGGTCATCAAGGCACACATGCCTGCAAACCACCACAAGGTTGTGGTCCTCTTGGAGGTTCATAGGACTTGATATGGAAATAACATTTTCACCAAAATGATAATTATGTAATTTTCATGTCATTTTTGCAAAAAAGGGAGATTAAAAAGATATTCTTTCATGACGTTATGCAGGGTTACTGCTTTTTTAAAAGGTCCTGGACATTTTAAGATGTTCAAAGTGCTGTTTCTGCTGCCCCCTTTAGATGAGTATTGTTGTCTTCCCAGTGAGATGCGGTGTTGGCAGGGTTGTGAATGAGCAATTCCACTTGATGTCCTTATGGAGTCAAAGAAGTGTCCTACTGAAAATAATTTCCAGATGCATGCTTTTTCCTTCCGAATACTACAGCAGAAGCAGAGATCGGATGTGCTTTAATTGTCTGGGTAAAAATAAACTCTGCACCTCCTGCTATTCAGTGTTACCTGATGATTAGCAAGTGGCTCTGAAGCAGCTTCAGATCATCCTGCTTAGGAAGATTCTTTATCATCACTCCAGTGTCCCTCGTGTTTTGGATGTTGTAGGATGAAAATACTAAAACAATGCCCCTTCATTCATTCCAACTTACTTGAACCTAAGAATTCAACATGCCTTGCTTCCATTCACACCGACTCAACCAGAATGATAAAGCTGAGAGTGAGCTCCTGACAGTTCTCCGGAACTCACTGGACCATTGGGGGTCTCTCTGTAGGTGGGTGACAATTATAACCATCCACAATCAATACAGAAGAACTACCTTACTTTTAATTTTCCTTTACTGTATCCTTAGATCCGGGGTTTCCAACCTGAGGTCCAAGGGCCCCTTGGTTGATGGTAAGGGTCCATGGCATAAAAGAGGTTGGGAACCCCTTGTCTTAGATGATAATATAATTGCAAAATTTCAGAGCCAGTCAAAGTTCAAGTTCAAAGTAAAATCTATTATCAGAGTACATATGTATCACCACATACAGCCCTAAGTTTCTTTCTCCTGTGTGAGTACTCAGCAAATCTATAGAACAGTAACTGTAAACAGGATCAATGAAAGAGCAAGAACATAGAAGAAAACAAGTATAAATAAATGGCAATAACTAACGAGAGCATGAATTAACAAGATAAAGAGTCCTTAAAGTGAGATCATTGGTTGTGGGAACATCTCAATAGATGAGTGCAGTTATTCTCCTTCATTCAGGAGCCTGATGGTTGAGGGGCAGTAATTATTCTTGAACCTGATGACACGAGTCTGGAGGCTCTTGTACCTTCTACCTGATGGCAGCAATGAGAAGCAATCATGACCTGGGTGGTGAGGATCTTTGATGATGGATGCTGCTTTCCTACTTCAGCATTTCATGTAGATATGCTCAGTGGTTGGGTGGGCTCTGCCTGTGATGTACCAGGCTGGATCCACTACCTTTTGTAGGATTTTCTGTTCAATGTCACCATTAATGGGAGGCTCCAGCATTCATAGCAATTCTGGATTTTGTGCATGGTCTCTTTATCTCAGAACCAGGAGAGCAAAATTTCAATATTGTCAGAAGCAAAAGGCTAAAGGTTAGATGATTAGAAGTGAACTGTACACTGAATTAAGTTCTAGAGCCCAGGGGAAAGGGGGCAAAAGGCCCTCAAGTAAAAGTTGACTTCACTCCAAGTCATAAATTCTGGTGAGGTCACACATATGGCTTTCATTATCAAACAGGTGTGGGCTTAGGTGATGGGTCCTCATAAATCTTACTTGTCTGCCTCTAGCCTTTAATGTACAAAGGAGAACAGAGGCTGGATTTTTATGGAAGGTGGAAGGTTAAGGAATGCTCCTGTTGAAACCTAACCCACAAACAATACATGTCAGTTTTGGGCATGCAGCCACTAATTCCCCCTTCTATATTTACAGTGCAATTCGGTGTACGGGGATAAAGTGTGCTGGGTATTCACACCAGTACGCTGGCCCAAATGGCAGCTCTGCAGTTGTGGGCTTCATGCCAACTGGACTTCAAAGTCTTTGTAGTATAATTTACTGCACAAAGTCACTCTGGTATTGCATATGGGATTACAAAATGTTGGCAGCACAGATGTTAGTTAAAGGCATTAATGCATATTTGACCTTGCCTGTTAAGCCCCAGTGCTAGGTGGAAAAACTTTACTGATACAGGTTAAGTACCCCTCATCCGAAACTCCGAAATCCAAAAACCTCCGAAATCCAAATTTTTTTTTGAGCGTTATCATGACATCACAAATGGAAAATTTCACAAGATGCTGGGAAGGTTCCCAGGCAATGCACAGACAGTTCTGAGAAGTGACCTCACATACAGTGGCATGCAAAGGTTTGGGCACCCCTGGTCAAAATTTCTGTTACTGTGAATAGCTAAGTGAGTAAAAGATGACCTGATTTCCAAAAAGACATACAGTTAAAGATGACACATTTCTTTAATATTTTAAGCAAGATTACTTTTTTATTTCCATCTTTTACAGTTCCAAAATAACAAAAAAGGAAAAGGGCCTGAAGCAAATGTTTGGGCACCCTGCATGGTCAATACTTAGTAACACTCCCTTTGGGAAGTATCACAGCTTGTAAACTGTTTCTGTAACCAGCGAAGAGTCTTTCAAATCTTGTTTGGAGGATTTTCGCCCATTCTTCCTTGCAAAAGGCTTCTAGTCCTGTGAGATTCTTGGGCAGTCTTGCATGCACTGCTCTTTTGAGGTCTATCCACAGATTTTTGATGATGTTTAGGTCAGGCGACTGTGAGAGCCATGGTAAAACCTTCAGCTTGCGCCTCTTGAGGTAGTCCATTGTGGATTTTGAGGTGTGTTTAATATCATTATCCTGTTGTAGAAGCCATCCTCTTTTCAACTTCAGTTTTTTTACAGATGGTGTGATCTTTGCTTCCAGAATTTGCTGGTATTTAATTGAATTCATTTTTTCCTCTACCAGTGAAATGTTCCCGTGCCACTAGCTGCAACACAAGCCCAAAGCATGATCATCCACCCCTGTGCTTAACAGTTGGAGAGGTGTTCTTTTCATGAAATTCTGCACCTTTTTTTCTCCAAACATACCTTTGCTCATTGCAGCCAAAAAGTTCTATTTTAACTTCAACAGTCCATATGACTTGTTTCCAAGATGCATCAGGCTTGTTTAGATGTTCATTTGCAATCTTTTGACGCTGAATTTTGTGGTGAGGACACAGGAAAGGTTTTCTTCTGATAACTCTTCCATGAAGCTCATATTTGTGCAGGTGTCGCTGCACAGTAGAACAGTGCACCACCACTCCAGCATCTGCTCAATCTTCCTGAAGGTCTTTTGCAGTCAAACAGGGGTTTTGATTTGCCTTTCTAACAATCCTATGAGCAGTTCTCTCGGAAAGTTTTCTTGGACTTCCAGACCTCAACTTGACCTCCACCGTTCTTGTTAACTGCCATTTCTTAATTACATTACGAACTGAGGAAATGGCTACCTGAAAACGCTTTGCTATCTTCTTATAGCCTTCTCCTGCTTTGTGGGCATCATTTATTTTAATTTTCAAAGCACTAGGCAGCTGCTTAGAGGAGCCCATGGCTGCTGATTGTTGGGACAAGGTTTGAGGAGTCAGGGTATTTATAAAGCTTTGAAATTTGCATAACCTAGCCTTTCCTAACGATGACTGTGAAAAAGCCATAGCCCTAACAAGCTAATTAAGGTCTGAGACTTTGGTAAAAGTTATCTGAGAGATCAAATCTCTTGGGGTGCCCAAACTTTTGCATGGTGCTCCTTTCCTTTTTTCACTCTAAAATTGTACAAACCAAAAATAATACACTAACCTTGCTTAAAATGTTGAAAAGAATGTCATCTTTAACTTTATGACTTTTGGAGATCAGTTCATCATCTACTCACTTAACTATTCACAGTAACAGAAATTTTGACCAGGGGTGCCCAAACCTTTGCATGCCACTGTATGTAAGTTAATGAAAAATAGAAAAACACTGCATAAAATGAAAAACGAAGATCTGGATCGTGTATCATCAGTGTTGGAGTGAACATATGCTGCTTAACATAATGCTGATTATGAAACAAGCAAAGTGCGATCATGAACAGAAAATTTGAAGGTAGTTGTGAATATTCAGCAGGCTGGTTGCAGAAATTTAAGAAAAGGCACAGCATTAAATTTTGAAAGTGTCTGCTAGTCAAGGTTCAAAGGTACATTTAATGTCAGAGAAATGTATACAATATACATCCTGAAATGTTTTTTCTCACAAACATCCATAAAAAACAGAGAAGTGCCCCAAAGAATGAATGGCAGTTGAATGTAGAACCCCAAACTCCCCTGCAGCTTCCCTCCCTCCTGCACATAAGCGGCAGCAAGCAACAATCCCTCCCTCCCCACACCGACACCCACCACCGAGCACTCAAGTGCGCAGCTAAGCAACAGCAATGACACAGACTTGCAGTTACCCCAAAGACTACTCATTCACCCGGTATTCGACATACCACAGCCTCTCTCTCTCCCTAATAAGGGAGAAAGAGATGTCTCCGTTTCACGGTGAGAGGGGAGACATAACAAACAACTCGCTGGTTTACGATGTTAAAAGTCTGTTGCGTCACTTTTTCTGAGCTCTGTACCCAAAGATCTCGGGTCTCTGGGCACACAGCCTTCGATCTTCCATCTCCCATGACACACTGAACTCCTGCCCTGACACCGACCGTCGATCCGCCCGTCTCCAGAGCCGTGAGATCTCGGCCCTCCGAAGGTGAGCTGAACTCTTAGGCCGCACCCTTGGAATGCTGAATAACGGCCAGTCGTGAAACCCCGAGAGCGGGTCCCATTCCCGCAAAGAACCATAGTCAGCGTGTAACTCCAGGTCAGGGTCTTCAAAAGGACCCTGAAAGGGAAAAATAGAGATATTAAAGATGGAAATAGAGCTTTTCCAAAGATGCAGGCAAAATCTAGCACCCGAACAAGCTGCCTGTTATTATACCTTACTGAAAACTTAAAAGCAGTAAAATACAAATGCAATGTACTGTAACCTTTTTATCAAAGCACAGCATCTTAGGTGATGACTAAAAGCCTGCTGTTGTTTGTTGTTTTTGTACAGCTGTATCAGGTATTCTCCCAGTGCTGCCTCTGTTACCCTGCACACTTTATATTTTCATGATATTAATGGTATGTAATCATTTTTACTGTTAAGTACATATGTGTGATGAAAAAGTGTAAGACAAAATCTGCTTATCTGTGCCACATAAATTCAGTCAGAAGTTATGTTGATCTCTATCTATCTCGTTATACGAGGGGTGATTGATAAGTTCGTGGCCTAAGGCAGAAGGAGATGAGTTATACAGCTCTCGTTACATGCACGTGCAGTTCAACTCTTTGAGGAAAATGCAGATAGTTTGAAGTTAACAAACTTATCAATCACCCCTGCTGTGGACCACTTCTGGAGGTCCAAGACACCAACTTCTACAAAGAAGGGATCCGTATGCTCCATGACCATTGGACAAAGTATGTAAATGTAGGAGGGGACTATGTTGAAAAATAAATGGGCTAGGTTTTCTAAAATTGTCTCTTTCTACCTTAGGCCACAAAATTATCAGTCACTCCTCATATATTCCAAAATCTGAAAGAAATCCAAAACGCTTCTGGCCCCTAGAATTTTGGATAAGGATACTTAATCTTCAGTACAACTAGTTAAGTCATTCAGTCACACGGACTTGAAAGTCCTAGAGTTTGCTACATTGACTTCCATTGCCTTGGACAATTTTAACTGTGCGACAAACAGCTTCAAACAATGAACAGAACATTTGTAGGGGTCCCAGTGCTTATTACTACCAGTCCACTCTGCTGCCATTGTGCTTGGGTTTTTCTGCATAGGACGGAACACAGTTCAGTGTGACGTCCATGGGCAATCTTGCGCTCTTGGTTCGCGTGTGAAATGGGCGTGTGGAAAGGGTTTAGAGTCAGAGTCACAGGGTGCTACACCTCAGTTGGGGGGGGGGGGGGAACAAACTCTACATGAGGCTTTACATTACAGGTGTGAGACAGACACTGTTCAAGTGATAGGTGAAGCTGCAGAAAATGTACAAGGTCCTGAAGCTCTGTTTGGGACACCATTTCTCAGATTGTTTTGATACAATGGGAGAGTCACAGAAAGAGACATACCTACAAACAGTACAAAGTTAGCTGTTTCCAAGCTATTCAGAAGTTTCTTTCTTCGGCAAATTTTCTTTTATACTTGACTTTCCTTTGACTCTATTTTATAACTTACAGCTGCAGAATCTTTTTACAAAATGAAGTCTCACTGGGTCTCAAATAACTGATCCTCGAGCCCTGATCAGGACCGAAATGTGGGTCCTAGGTCTGACTTAGTGAAAGATTCTTGGCAGCAGAGAGTATGCTATTTGCACATTTGCTTGTGATAGACAGATTTTCTCTGGTAACAGCCTGTGCAAAGCGCTTAAATGTAGCTGTTAAGAGGCTCAAGTGGTAAGGCACTTAACTCCCAACAGAAAGGTTGCTCAAGGTCACTAAGTCAAACTCCCCCTCTCTCAGCCTTGCAGTTCGACCCAGCAAGTCCTGAGAAGGGCAACGCTCCCTTGGAGAGTGGTAAGGCATTGTGCTTCCAAAGTCAAATTCCGTCAGAAATATTCCTTTCTGATTCATCCTGAGGTCCAGCCATTTGGACAACAAAGTTGATCAGAGCAGTTTATTTGTTGTTGGCTTATTCAAATAAATTACCCTGACTAGAAGATGATTGCTAGAGTAAGATACATGTAAATAGCAAATACCTTTTCAAAGGCAGAATTACTGTATTTAAACTCAATACACAGCAAATATTAGGAAAATTTGGGTGCTTTATACAGGGCAGAGTCACAGAGAGATACAGTATGGTTACAAAGCCCTTCAGCCCAACTAGTTTATGGTGTCCACCCATCTAGTCCCAATTTCCAGCATTTGGCCCATATCCCCCCGAGCTCTGCTCGTTCATGTGCTTCTGAGATGATACAATTGTACATCAGGGCCACCACAGAGGCTCCTGAGTGAGCCTGCAGATGGCTATGGATCAAGAGGTGTGACTCATGGACCAATACTTCTGGTATACCAGTCAGGGCCTGATCAACCCTGGCTGGGTCGCCTGGGTGAGAGTGTCTGATGTTGAAAGAGCCCAAGTACCCGATGGCTCCAGGTTACGCCACTGGTGATGATGTGTCCCAGCGCATCCTACGATGTATCTCAGCATCATATCTTCCCCAACCACTTCCTCTGGCACCTTGTTCCATATACTTATCACCCTCTGTGTGGAAAAAGTTGCCCCTCAAGTCCCTTTCAAACCTTTACCCTCTCACTCTAAAATATGACTCCTAGTTTTGGACCCTCCTGTTTTGGGGAATAGACTGCTATCTTACCTACACTCCTCATGATTTTGTAAACCTGTGTAATGTCAACCTCATTCTTCTTTGCTCCAAGGAATAAAGCCCTGGTCTGGCCAGGCTCACCCTATAACTTAGGCCCTCTAGTCCTGGCAACGTCTTTGTAAATCTTTTCTGTACCCTTTCCTGCTTGACCAGATCTTTCCTACAACAGGGTAACCAAAACTGTACACAGCACTTTAAGTGTGGCCCCCGCCAATGTCTAATATGACTGTTGTCTCAGCTCTTACAATCAGTGCCCTGACTGATGAAGATCAGTGCTCAAAGCCTTTTTCATCAAACTGTGTATTGGTAATGCTGTTTCAACAAATTATGCACGTAGTCCTTGATCCCACTGTTACATTACATTCACCTGGGGTCCTAAAGTTCATAGTATAGGTCCAAAATGCAGCACCTCACATGTATCTGTATTCAAATCTATTTGCCACTCATTAACCTATGTCCCTGGCTCATTAAACCCTCCCTGTAATCTACTATAACCTTCTTCACTATCAACAACACCATCTAATTCACTGTTGATCACAAGTTTACTGATACAGCTTCATCCTTTTGTTTCCAAGTGACTTATGGAGAGGATGAATAACAAGGATCCCAACACTGACCAGTGCAGCACACCATTGGTCATGGCCTCATTTCTGAGAAAGAACCTTCAACCAACCATCCTTTGCTTTCTTTTCCCAGCCAGCTTTGAATCCACCGCCAAGCTCTCTCTGGATTCCACGAGCCTAACCTTCCTGATCAGCCTGCCATATGGGACCTTGTCAAAGTCCTTACTAAAATCCAGTAAGATAGCATCCACTCTCCTACCCTCATCTCCCTTTTCGGTTACGTCTCCAAAAAGTAAAAGGTTCATCAAGAACGACTTTCCACACACAAAACCATGCTTACTCCTCCTAATCAAACTCTGTCTATCCAAGTGCTGGTAGCTCCCTCAGAAAGTCCTCCAGTAACTTCCCCACTAGTGATGTCAAACTGGAAGACCTATAGTTTGCTAGCCAGTCCTTGTTACCCTTCTTAAACAATGGCCGCCTTTGGGAACTTAACCAGCACTTTAACCCTGCATGTTTGCAAACTGCTCAAAGGTTGTAATTAAAGGTTTACAATATAGGTGGAAACTTTGTAGCTCACTTGCAGGCATATATTATTAAAATACAACAAGAAATGTTAAGACTTTCAATGAGATTTTGACAATGTGAAATGGTGAACCACAAAGCACTTCAAGTATCCCTCATTGGCTGCTTGCCAAATGATAAAATCCTTCAAAATAAATGCTGTACCTGTTCCACTGATTCTACGGTATGCTTGTGCAATATATACTTCATGAGTGATAGGTATTGTATGTGCGGTTTGTGTGATATGCAGTGTGTACTATTTTAGATTAGATGTGGGTTGGTGTGTACTGTACTGTAATAAATGGCTTGTTAGGACCTGGTAGGAAGTAGATCATTCAAGCCTTTTGAATTCATCCTGCCATTGCCCTTGACTATATATGGTCCTATGATCATGTTGGAATGCTCTCCTGATGGCTCGATTCCTAATGAAAGTGGTTATTAATTCATACGGACCAGAAGGGCCACAATTCATTTAAGTGAACCAGTAGTGTATCTGTTAAGAGGGACCTTTGGCACCTCCTAGTGAATTACCCAGGCCGCTCCCTTCCACCTGAGCAACCTCATTTGTTCTGATCATCACGTTAATATGAGGTGTTGCTCCTCCGCTCAGGTTGGAGGAGCAACACCTCATATTCTGTCCGGAGGCAGCCTCCAACCTGATGGCGTGAGCATCGATATCTTTTCTGGTAATTTCTTCCCCCTCCACTTCATTCTTTTTATTTTCCTCATTTTGGTTTCCTCTGACCCCTTTTCTCCTCACCAGCCCACCACATCCCTCTGTTGCCCCTCCTACTTCCATTTCCTCCATGGTCCACTGTCCTCTCGTATCAGATTCCTTCTTTTTCAGACCAAATCTCTTCCATCTCTCCCCTCCCAGCTTCTTACTTCACCCCCTCCCCCACCCACCTGGATTCACCTATCCCCTAAGAGATCATGCTCTTTCCCCTGTCCTATCTTCTTATTCTGGCTTTTGGCCCCTTCCTTTCCTGATGAAGGGTCTCAGTCCAAAATATCAACTGTTTATTCCCCTCCATAGATGCTGCATGACCTAATGAGCTCCCCCAGCATTCTCAGCGTCTGCAGAATCTCTTGTGGTTATCCCATTAATACTTTGGGTTGAGCTGTGACAGCCCTATATTTGTCCCATCAAGACAATTCCATCATCTGTACTGGGTTTCTCAACGCCTTCGCAAACGTTCAATGTAACTGCATAGCTCTTGTGATACCAATTTTGTTCATCAGTGTAAGTTTTAAAAGTGAAATTGATAGATTTAGAGTTAGATAGAGCTCTCATAGATAGCGGGGTCCAGGGATATGGGGAGAGGGCAGGAACGGGGTACTGATTGTGTATGATCAGCCATGATCACAGTGAATGGCAGTGCTGGCTAGAAGGGCTGAATGGCCTACTCCTGCACCTATTGTCTGTTGTCTATTGGAAAAAGTTCAAGACGTGTGCCGTATTCCTACAGTCTACATCAAGAAATGGGAACGTTCCTCAGTTTTACTATCTTTCCCAGAGGTCTGACCAATGGACGGGAGTGGGATATTGAAGTGGGAAATCTAGGCATTGAAATTTAGTCCATTAAAAAGATAACAGCTATTTGCTACCAACATGCAGAGAATATGAAAAGTAGAAATGAGTGTATGCCATTTTCCCACTTGGTCCCATGTACTGGATAGAATGCAGAGGAGATTTACCAGGATGTTGCCTAGATTAGAGCACTAGAATGAAATAGAAGGATTCAGTACATTGGGTTTGTTTTCCTCGAATAGAGGAGACTGTAGTGATGTACAAAATCATGATGGGGAGAGATAGGATAGATAGTAAAACTTTTACTGAAGTTTGGGGTGAGAGGTGTGAGGTTAAGAAGGGATTTGAGGGGAGTTTATTCACATAGATGGTGCTTGGAGTCTGCAGTGCACTGCCCGAAGACGTGGTACAAGCACTCACTCTCAAGATATTTAAGAAGCATTCGGGTGAGTACTTGAATTGCTGAGGCATAGAAGATTAAAGAGCTAATTCACGTATATGGGATCAGTACGAGCAGTATGGAACATGGAGGGGAAAAGGGCTTATTGTTATGCTGTATAACTCTATGCCAATGACCATTCAATAAAATCATGGCTGACTTTTTGCTTCAGTGCCACTTTGCTAAAATAACCTCACACCTTGATTCTTTTGACATCCAAAACCTATTGACTTTGCCTTGAATTTGGCCAATGACTAAGGGTTCTGGACCTCCAGGAGGTTCACAGCCGTACCTGTGGTTTGGAGTCTTGCATGCCTCAATGACTCGGAGAGCTATGTTGGCTGAAGTCAGGGCTTTATAAATTGGCTCTTGGTAGAGTCACCCATGCCAAACAGGTCAACGGGTAGAGGCCAGACTAAGAGTGGTCCACCAGTCCTCTAGGTTTGGGGGTTCAGCTCAGTGTTAACAACCCTGACTGGTAAAACAAAATTGTCACAGAAACAGCAATGAAGAATCCTTCTACACATGAGTTGCCAAGGACAGACAGAGATCGAGGGCCTTCATTACTGTGCTAAACACCAGCAACATAACAGGCAGTAAGTAAGTAAGGGTCATAGAACATAGAAATATAGAAAACCTACAGCACAATACAGGTCCTTCAGCCCACAAAGCTGTGCCAAGCATGTCCATACCTTAGACCTAGGGTTACCCATAGCCCTCTATTTTTCTGAGCTCCATGTACCTGTCCAGAAGTCTCTTAAAAGACTCTATCATATCTGCCTCCACCATCATCGCCGGCAGCCCATTCCATGCACTCACCACTGTTTGTGTAAAAATCTTACCCCTGACATCTCCTCTGTACCTACTTCCAAGCAACTCAAAACTGTGCCCTCTCATGCTAGCCACTTCAGCCCTGGGAAAAAGTCTCTGACTATCCACACGATCAATGCCTCTCATCATCTTATACACCTCTATCAGGTCACCTCTCATCCTCCGTCGCTCCAAGGAAAAAAGGCCGAGTTCACTCAACCTGTTTTCATAAGGCATGCTCCCCAATCCAGGCAACATCCTTGTAATTCTCCTCTGCACCCTTTCTATAGTTTCCACATCCTTCCTGTAGTGAGGCGACCAGAAGTGAGCACAGTACTCCAACTGGGTCGTGGAATTGTTGCAGACAGATCAAGGTCTTTAGGCCAATTGAAACTGTGCCAGCTCTGTTGTACAACCTAGTCAGTCTCATTCCCATGTTCCTTACCCAAATTCTCAGAATGTTATTTCTTTAGTGTTTATGCACTTCCCTTTTGAATCCCTGATTGACTCTGCTATTTGCACTCCCTCAGGTACTGAGTTCTCAATCATAGCAACCGTATCTGTGGAAAAAGGCTTTTCCTCACACATCTGATGCAATTCTTGGCAATCGCTTTAAATACATGCTGCACTAAAAGAAACAGTGAAATAATTGGAAGAGTTTCTTTCTGTTTGCTTTTAATCATGATCTTGTAGACTTCTGTAAAACCTCACCCTTCTTTGCTGCAGCTTTCAAAGTTCAAAGTAAGTTCTTTTATCAACGTGCATATATGTCACCGTTTACAGCCTTGAGATTCATTTTCTTGTGGGCCTACTCAGTAAACCTATAGAACAGTAACTATGACAGATTCAGTGAAAGGTCACCCAGAGCGCAAGAAACAACAAACTATGCAAATGCAGATATAAATAAAGACCAATAAATACGGAGAACATGAGATAATGAGAAAAAGAGTCCTTAAAAGTCATAGATCATTGTTTTTTGGAACATTTCAATGATGGGGCAGTGAGTGTAGGTATCCCCTAGTCAAGACACTAATGGTTCAGGGATAGTAACTGTTCTTGAACCTGGTGGTCCAATCTAACACAACAGATGAGAAGCATCTTGGCAACATGCTAGTAACCCTCTCTGGGAGATTCACATACCAATTTAAGTTGTGCTGACTAAAATTAAGCACAGCATTCTAGTTTTGGACTAACCTTTATTTTATGGAGGATCAACATAACTTTTCTATTTCTGTCCATCCTTTACTGAAGCCCAGGATATACATTAGTAACCATTGTTTCAATCTGTTGTGTCCATTTCAAGTATTTATGGCCAGGTAATCCACATCCTTCTGTTCTTCCACATACTTTAGAATTGTTTCTATTGTCTCTCTTTTTTCTCTCTGCCAAAATGTATCACTTTGTACTTTCTGCATTAAGTTCTATTGCTTACTTGTCAGCTTATTCCACCAGCCTAAATTACTTCGCAATTTTTCGGTATCCTCATTTTTACCATACCACCAAATTTGCTCTTGTTTGCAGTTTAAGAAACTTTACTTTGTACGTCCTTATCCAGGTCATTAATATATTGACCCAATAGCACCATCTTCAGAATATGGAGGAACATCCAGGTCTAGGATTACTACCATTGAAAGCCAGGCTGAGAAAACCTAGGGGAGGAAAACCACAATCCATCCAGGGTTGTTCATTTTGGTTTTAAGTGAAGTTTTACGAGTATTAGTTCTTAACCAGGGCTGAAATGTCCTCAATTTTCAATGAAGCATGACCTTGAGAGCAATTTTAGATGCTCACATGATCAGAGCCAGCAGATTTTAACAGGTCAAATGCTTTGATGCCAGACAAAAATAAATTTTACTCAGGAATACCTGTCAGTAATTGAAAAGTAATCCAGCTAACAGCGAGCTTTAATAGGCTACTCAGCCCATCATATTTGTTCCATCCTAGCTGATCTGATTGCAAACTATATTATGCCTACCAGCAGAAGCTTTCACACCTTTGCTTATCACTAAACTATCTACCTCTCTCTTTGAAATAGTTGAAGCGGAGGTAGGTGGCTTATTTTTAAACAGTGGAACTTAATGCACAATTGCCAGTACTCTTTGGATGGTAGATTATCCCTCCAAGAGATGGCAAGTTTCTCAACTTCATATACCACATCCACTTTGGGACCCAAGAGATTGCAGATGCTGGGATCTACAGAGACCACCAATCTCCTGGAGGAGATTGAGAGGCTTGGGTTAGATGAGAATGTCAACAATCCCTTTCACCCAAAAGATGCTGCTCAGCCCGCTGAGTTCCTCCAGAAGATTGTTGTCCTGCGTATGGGAACTTGGTTTTGATCTTCTTGAGAAACTTTGGTCTACCTTGAACGGCTCGAAATCAGTCCAGGTGAGAGGCAGCAGCAGGAAAATAGGCCCATCTGCAGTTGCTTTATGGCAATCAAAGTATGGTTCATTTCATGAATTCTTGTCCTGAAAGATCCTTAAGAATTTGCAAAGCATCAGTTCACTGGGCTTTCCTGAAACCATCTGAATGTATCCACACTTGTGGAATGCAACTCTAGCTTACTGATGAAGTTACCTACTAAAAACAGAAGAAAGTGCGTAAATGACTTTGACTGTTTAGGATAATACAGATAGAGATTTTTTATTATAAATGAAAGCAGATAATACTGGAAGGAGCAAACACAAGGAAATCTGCAGGTGCTAGAAATTCAAACAACACACACAAAATGTTGGTGGAACACAGCAGGCCAGGCAGCATTGTCGACGTTTCGGGCCGAGACCCTTTGTCAGGATCCTTCGGACCAAAACATCGACAGTGCTTCTCCCTATAGATGCTGCCTGGCCTGCTGTGTTCCACCAGCATTTTGTGAATACTGGAAGGAGTTGTGAATGGAGGAAGATGAACAAGGGTAGTATCAACGATGAGTTTTTTTGCTTTTCAATTCAAGTATAAGACTGTATCAAGGATGTCTGCTGCAGCCCCATAGATTGGCAGCTTCCTGATCCTACCCAAGCCCAAAGACTAACCTGTGTCACTAATTAAAATTCAATCAATTACTCCGTGGTGTGTTGGATGGCATAATGAAATGGAGGTGGTGGTTCTGAGATATATTTAGAAACTGCTTGTAGTCAGAATACTCTTGAAGTATTATAATGGATACCATGCGGACACACATCAAACTGACAAAAATAAGTTAATGTACAAGAATAAATTTTGGGTCCTATGGACTGTAGTAAATCGGATGTTTGAAGTATTTTATGTAGATTCTGCTGAAAACATTCAAACTATTTTAGCTTTGTCACTATTTTAGAATTGCTTTTTGGAAAGCAAAGAAATTTTACCCAATCCTCGTAACAACAATGAGTTAGCCCACCACTGTTTCTGACATCAGACTGTACGAACAATTTCTTGAAATATTTTGCTTTTAAAAATTACACGAATGAACAAAACGGTTATTGGTATCTCAAGAGCTGTGCAGTTAGATTGAATGTTTGTGAGGGAGTTGTGAAACCCAGTCCAGATGATGGAATGCTTGCTTTTATTAGATGAGGCACAGAGCTCAAAAATCAGGAAGTTCTGTTGCAACTTTATGAAACTCTGGTTAGGCAATATCTGGGTATTGCGTACAGTTCTGGTTACCCCACTATAGGAAGAATGTTGAGGTTTTGGAGAGGATGCAGAAGAGGTTTTCCAGAATGCTGCCTGGTTTAGATGGCATGTACTATAACAAGAGGCTGGATAAACTTTGGTTGAATTCTCTGGAGTGCTGGAGGCTGAGGGTAGGTCTGTTAGAGGTTTACAAGATTATGAGAGGCATAGAAAGAGTGGACAAAGAGTATCTGCTTCCCAGGTTTGAAATGTCTAATACCAGAGGGCATGCATTGAAGCTGAGAGGGGGGTCCTCTGTTAGTCTCGTGAGACCATGGATTTGCGCCTTGGAAAGTTTCCAGGCTACAAGCCTGGGCAGGGTTGTATGGAAGACCGGCAGTTGCCCAAGCTGCACGTCTCCCCTCTCCACGCTACCGATGTTGTCCAAGGGAAGGGCATTAGGACCCATACAGCTTGGCACCGGTGTCGTTGCAGAGCAATGTGTAGTATTGGCCTTGCTCATAGCCACACACGCAACCTCAGCCAAAGCTCGAACTAGCGACCTTCAGATCACTAGACGAACGCCTTAACCACTTGGCCAGGCGAGGGGGGTAGGTTCAAGGGGGATGTCAGGGGTAAGTTTTTTTACTCAGAGAGTCATGGTTGCCTGGAATGCATTACTTGGTATGGTGGTGGAGGCAACTACATTAGAGATTTTTAAGAGATGTTTGGATAGGCACATTGATGTAAGGAAGATGGAGGGATACGGACATTATGTAGATAGGAGAGATTACCGTTTGGGTGTTTTTAATTTGCTTCATAACTGGTTCGGTACAATATTGTGGGCTGAATGGCCTGTTCGTGTTCTATGTACTACATTCAATGAAAACACTAAACACGCTTCATTTTTATTTGGCTTTAGGAATGTTGTCTTACATTGCCACTACCCAGCCTGGGTGAGCCTGATTAACAAAGATATGATTATAGTGTGATGTACCAATGGTTACCAAATTAGCTTATTATCAAGCGAGAAGTGGCAATACAGGGAATCATATTATGTTGATTCTCCCGAACTCTGTATGGCATCAAGCCCTACACTGAGAAACCTATGGGAATATTAGGTTACCGACATAATTTGAAGTTGGTTGTCAGTTAGAGGATCAAAGATCAGGCTCTTACTTTGGTGGCTGTGTTTGTCCTCGGTGTGTGATTTCGAGACACTGAAACAAAGAGGTTTTCTTAGGAGTAGCCTGGAGGCTAAAGGTTTGATGATTTGTTGCCGTCTGTTTTTATTCTTTAATGCTGCTCCATTTCAAAACTTTGTATATTGTAATATATAAAGGCTACGCTCTCTGGCTCAGATCTATGGGGGAGGGGGAGGGGAATGGTTAATTATTGACTGTTTTCGAGCGGGGAACCTGGTTGAAAAGAGCATGTAGAGAATCTATTTAATTTTAAGGAATATATCTAATTTTTATCCAATTGACTTCAATTTTCATCCCATTGTCTGCAGTAATTATTTATGAATACAGCATATTGTACAATGCAATGGCCAGTTTAGAAACTGTCAGGTCTCGTCTGCTCGCAGAAGATCAAAGACTTTGCAAATGCTGGATACCTGAAATAAAACTATAAAATGGTGGAAAACATTCAGCAAAATTAAGAAATTGCTGAACTCAGAGAGTGACAGAGAGTCAAAAATGCCTGGAACACTCAACAGGTCAGGCAGCGTCTGTGGAAAAAGAAGCAGAGGTATAAACCTATTCCTCTTTCCACAGATGCTGCCTGACCTGCAGACTGTTTCAGGTATTTTTAATTTCTCTGCCTCTCTCTGAGTGATGGCTATTTAATTATAAAATTATAATTGACTTTACTACTCTGGTGGAGTAACTGTAGCTCTGAGAGTTGGATGAAGGAGGAGATAAACTTGGATTTAGACCGTAAGTGATTGGAGCCCTATCTCTTATTCACCAGTCCAATACCTTTTCGCACCTCTTTTTTACTCCTTATATATCTGAAAACAACTTTTGGTATCCTCTTTGATGATATTGGCTAGCTTACCTTCATATTTCATTTTTTTCCTTCCTCATGGTTTTTTTAGTTGCCTTCTGTTGGTTTTAAGAAGTTTCCCAATCCTCTAATTTCCCACTAATTTTTGCTCTGTTATATGCCCTCACTTTTGCTTTTATGTTATTTTTGAATTCTTTGTCAGTCATCGTTGTGTCATCCTGCCTTTAGAATACTTTTTTCTATCTATCATGTGCCTTCTGAAATTCTCCTAGAAACTCCAGTCATTGCTATCATCCCTGCTAGTGCCCTCTTCCAGGCAACTTTGACCAACTCTTCACTCATGCCTCTATAATTCCCTTCACTCCACTGTAATACAGATACATCCGACTTTAGCTTCTCCTTCTCAACTTACAGGGTGAAGTCCATCATATTATGATCACTGTCTCCTAAGGGTTCCTTTACCTTAAGCTCACTCATCAAATGCAGTTCATTACTCATTATCCAATCTTGAGTAGTCTTTCCCCGGTGGGATCAATCTCAAAGTGCTCTAAAAACCCGTTTCGTAGGCAGTACCAACCAGGTTTCCCAATTTATCTGCAAATTGAAATCCACCATGACTATTGTAACATTGCCCTTTTGATGTGCATTTTCTATATCCTGCTTGTAAGCTGCAGCTCACATCTTGACTACTGTTTGGAGGCCTGAACATACCTCCCATCAGGGACTTTTTACCCTTGCAGTTTCTCAACTCTACCAACAAGGATTCTACATTTACTGATCTTATGTCACCTCATTGTAAGGATTTAATTTAATTTTTTAACAACAGAGCTACCCCATCCCCTCTGCCTACCTGCCTATCCTTCTGATACAGTGCGTGTTCTTGGATGTTAAGCTCTCAACTTTGATCTTCTTTCAGCCACAACTCAGTGATGCCCGAACTGTCATACCTAACAATCTCTAACTGTGCATGAAGGTCATCTACCTTATTCCATATACAACATGCATCAAAACATAACTCCTTCAGTCCTGTATTCATCACCTTTTAAAATTTTCCTATGACTTAATTGTAAGACTCTACAACTAAGACTACACATGGGCCAGGTATTGTCGAGGAGCCACTGTGCTGAAGTGTCTCCCTGAAATTCAGGTTGATCCTTATCAGAAAAGCAAAATATTGGTTTCTGATTTGCTTTCTCAGTGTTTAAGCAAGCACTTAAAATAAAATATCGCCACCCCCCCCCACCCCCAGGGACTCTGCAAACACATCTTAGGATATTACTATCCTTGGGGAAAATGGATGAACCGGAGGGGGAGATGGAAGTCAAGTACACACAGTGAGGAGGACGTGAAGAAATTAAATTTCTGGAGTCTGTGATACAACTTTACTTTCCAAATTCAAATTGAACATTGGAGTAGTAAATTTATACTCTTGAGATTTTGGGATGAGGTCATAGTTACTGTAACTCAGTCAGTCTATAGCATCTGTGTACCAGATGAAGTCTCCGTGCTGTCTCCTCTGGACAATGGGAATAGCAGTAAAAGCACTTGTAAAGTTGGACAAGTATGTTACACTTATCACTAGGAAAGTGCAGCAGAGCAAAGAAAAGAGCTGAAAAGATTACTGCTGACGCCACCTAACTCACTCGCCAAATTGCCATCGGGGAGACGCTTCGAGTCCAACACTACCAGGATCTGACGTCAACTCCGAATCTTCTTCCCTGTAGTTATCTAACTTCTCAACAAAACTCTCTTGGGTGTAATGCCTGAATTGTCCCTGCACCACATCTGATAAATGGTCTTTTCTGCTGTCCTTGTTCTGTTAGTAATTATTGGGTCTGTTCATATGTTCACATTTATTTATGTTTTATTGATGTTTGTGCATGGGACCGTTCTGCTAATTGTTGATTGCGCGTGGCTGTTCACACTGTTGTCTTGTAAATTGTTAGTTGCTGTTCTTCTCTGTTATGGTACTGTCTTGTGATTTATGCTTGGCACTGAACCACAATCAATTCTGATATGTTCCACAATACTAGCAATAAAGTGATTCTGATTCTGAAAAGTTATTCTTTCTTTCAAGCGGTGATTTAGTGTTGTGGTAATCCAGGCACCCGGGAGCAGAAGGCCTTGTTCTTAGAGCTTTTCTTATGGTTTATTCCGACAGGCAGAATTTCAACAGCTGCAAATGCTACACTCATATTGTAGCAGAAGTGTGTTGCCCTCTGCTTCAGAAATGCTGTTCCGTTGCTGTTAATGGAACTGACTTTTCCGAAGTGGTATAACAATGCCCAGACACCATGGCATTGGCATTTAATGCAACCAAAGGCAAGGTTATATTTGAAGTTGCTCAATCTGCTGCTCATATGCTTACAAATAGTTTGTACTTCTGAGAAACGGGTTCATTTACAGGCTGATTTAAAGGCCAAATCACACACCTGTAAAACGAACAGTATTCCACAATGTCCCGACTCATACTTATTGCCTCAACCTTGCTAGCTGAATATATTTACCTGGTCATTTTCCTTACTGGGACCCTATTAGCTCGCTTTGGCAAATGTGCTTACCAACATTACAAATATGACCGGACTTCTTTGGTGGTAAAGTCCTTTGGGATATCCTGAAGCCAAAACAGATGCTTTATGAATGCAGATCTTTATTGAAGGGAATGACAAGAAGCATTTTGGTCTTTCGTGAGAAAGTAATCCAACACAAACAAATGAACTCACTCTGAGCTTGCAGGGGGAACTGTCCTGAGCAATCAATTTTATTTCAATGGATTTTAAGGGGGAAATGTGCAAACAATTCTACGATTATGACATCTACATTACATTTTTGAACAAAAATTGCATTGTACATAAGCAGCAGAATTTTTGAAGCATCTGCTTTGTTGCTGTTCTTTCTGACCATATTAGATAATAAAATGCGTTCTCTCTCCAGGACCAGATAAAACTGTGTTCCCATGACCTCTCCATTAACTACTGGACCAGTCCGCAACCATTTGGGTGATACAGAGTTCACCCAGGTTCTCTTCTTGGATACGGTGGAAAGCTCTGAGTGAGAAGGGTAAAAAACTCAGGGGCAGAGTGAGGTAGATGGACCTGAATCAGAGTGGCTTGCACTGCCCTGTATTTCAGACTGTCTCACTCAGAAAGCCTTTGTTTGTCCTATTCAATCATTGCAACGCTCTGCTGCTTTGATGCTGTGTGGCTGAACGTAAGTTTAGAACATTCCCTGTCTTTCAGGGATTATAACCGCTGACCAAGGCACCCTTGTAACATTATGTACTTTAACAAGGGCCATAAAACCTTGCTGTAGTCTGTAGGACACGGAACAGCTGCAGGATCTGGCTTGCAAAGCTGAGATGTGCTGAAGTGTTAGATAAATACGATTAAACTGTTGAGTCTAAATTTCAAAGAGTTGTAGTATCGGGAGCTTTGGAAATAAGACTTTTTTATAATTCGTGATTTATCACCGAATGAGCCTGGAATCTGAGCATTTATGTCACCGTGGGTAGCAGCCAAGAAATTTAAATGGGAAAACTTTTTTTCAGATATCGTCATCTTCAGCAAGCACAAGTGTTCTGGCAATTAATCAGGGCACAGAGCTACAGACAGCCTTGGAACCAACCTCTCAGAAGTCACTCCACAGAAACATCATTTGACTTTTTTCAAGTCAAGTCAAGTCACTTTTTATTGCCATTTTGACCATAACTGCTGGTACAGTACACAGTAAAAATGAGACAACGTTTTTCAGGACCACAGTGCTACATGAAACAATACAAAAACTACACTGAACTACGTAAAAACAACACAGAAAAAACTACACTAGACTACAGACCTACCCAGGACTGCATAAAGTGCACAAAACAGTGCAGGCATTACAATAAATAATAAACAGGACAATAGGCACAGTAGAGGGCAGTAAGTTGGTGTCAGTCCAGTCTCTGGGTATTGAGGAGTCTGATGGCTTGGGGGAAGAAACTGTTACATAGTCTGGTCGTGAGAGCCCGAATGCTTCGGTGCCTTTTCCCAGACGGCAGGAGGGAGAAGAGTTTGTATGAGGGGTGCATGGGATCCTTCACAATGCTGTTTGCTTTGTGGATGCAGCGTGTGGTGTAAATGTCTGTAAAGGCAGGAAGAGAGACCCCAATGATCTTCTCAGCTGACCTCACTATCCGCTCCAGGGTCTTGCGATCCGAGATGGTGCAATTTTCTATTTTTGTTAAATCAATATGACTTTCCCACATATTTTGCTTGACTTTTGAGCCTTCTAAGATAGAAACCGTTCCACAAAAATAAATATCTATTTAATGACAACCCATTGGTAAGAAATTGCATGAGGAAGGGGAAGCATTAAGACTGCAGAGAGGTAAAAGAGGGCAACGAAGGCCTTTCTGCCCTGCGAGTACAGGATGCCTTTCTACCTCAGGCTGCTTGCATAGGACCTCCTGGTTAACATTAGACAACAAGCTTGCGTGCTTTCAGCATGTCATCTAAAACTTTGAAAAACTTCAAAAGATGCACAGTGGAGGCTCTCCTGATTAGTATGGCCTGGTATGGAAATACCCATGCCTAAGAACAGAAAGCCCACAAAGAGTTTTATGATATCACCCAGTCCATCACAGGTAAAGCCCTCCCCACTGCTGAGCACTGCCATAAGAAAGCAGCATCTATCATGAAGGACTGCCACCGTCCAGGCCATGCTCTCTTCCTGCTTCTGCCATCTGTAAGGAGGTACAGGAGCATTAGGCCCCACGCCGTCAGGTTAGGGAACAGTTATCATGCTTCAACTACAAACGTACATAGGTGCTGAATAAGTGTGGGTAATTTCACTCACCTCAACTCTAAACTGATTTATTATTATTATTATTATTATTATTGTTATTATTATTATATGTTATTTGTGTTTGTATAGACTGTTTTCTTTCGCTCACTGGATGTTTGTCTGTCTGTGTGTGTGTAGTTTCCAATTCATTCCATTGTATTTCTTTGTCTTAAAGTACATTTATTATCAAAGTATGTATAATTTATACAACCTTGAGATTTGTCTCCTTACAGGCAGCCACAGAACAAAGAAACCCAGTCGAACCCATTTAAAAAAAAAAGACCATCAAATTCCCAAATTGCAGAGTTTAAAAAAAATGAACGGGCAATAAAAGTAAGCAAATAGTATTCAGGACTGAAGTTCACTAAAGTAAGTCCACACTGTGATGGTTGCAGGTCACAGTTCTGTGCAGAGGTGAGCAAACTCGTGGAGTAACAAATTTAAGTTCAGTGCGGAGAAGAGTATAGCTCACGGAGCAGCGATTTTTGAACCGGCTCGTGCCTCGCCTCCGGCTTCAGCACCCTGTCCTTTTCAATCCAGCCCTGCGCTTAAATCATCCAGACCTTGCTCTCGGACCTGGAGCCTGAGTAGTATATGGAGCTATATGTAGTTTGATAATAAATTTTGCTTTGAACTGGTGAGACTTTTCATCCAGCCCTTGATACATTCGGGGAAGTATCATTGTGTTCTTACACACTTGATGGGAGTGGGTGAGAGCAGGCCACACACACAGAACCGTGTCTCGTCAGTGCACAAGTGGTAGCCCGGCAGCAGTTGGTTTCACATCTGCAGACATGTTCAAGTCGCAGTGACCATAATTTTGCCTGAAAACTTTATACAATAAAGGATGACCACTGTGAGTTCTACCTCTTATGCTTTTAATGGCTTTTTTCTTCAACCAGAAAAGTGCCCATTCCTGGGTTTTACCACGGAGGTGCTTCAGGCAACTTGTTTCAAATTATAATATGTTCCAAGGTGACTGACAGTTGATTTCTTCCTTACCCTAAAACCATCTGAACTCTCCCCACAATTGAACAGTCAATTTTTTAACTTCATGGATGCTCAACAATGACAAACAAAAGAAACCATCTAATACATTTTGAAGTCTTTAACCCAAAAATCACAGATATATCTTTTCACATTCTTGACCCATCTGCCTCTGCTTTCCTGCATGGGACATGTGTGAGGCGTATTTTAAAATATTGGAAGTGTTGTGTATTTAATATTTCAGTAACATTTGAGCAATCTTGTGCACACGCACGCACGCACGCACGCACGCACACACACACACACACACACACACATTATGTTTTCCTGTTTAACCAATTACTGGCAAGTTATATGTATGCATATGTAAATTGCATACATTGTCACGGTACCATGTGATATGTTCATGCCTAGCAAAAAGTAAACTCTAAGTTACATCCCCATTTAGGACTCCCATATCTTCCTTTGAATTAATTTAATGTTTTGAAGTTACCAAATATAACAGGAAGCAACTGGGCCCTAAACCAAAAGGGTTTCCTGAAATCTGCCCTGAACGTTCAGGTGCGCCACCCTAATAAACATCTGTGGCCCTGATACCTCATCCCACATACAACTCAAGTCAATTTTAGCCACGTGGTGCCATTCTCCCTACTTTGCCTCATTAAAACCTTGCTTCCAGCCAGGATGTGGGAAGGAGCTGCCATAAATCCCCAGCTCACTCTGACTCAGGAACCGCCTGACCTTCATGCCCTTGCAACTCAACAGTCGAGTTAAAATCACGCTTGGTCATGAGATTGGTTTGTGCATTTGGCTCTTCACCAACCGGACTGACATTCTGCACACCTCCCCTTCTCCGTTATTTGTATGTGGATGATTCCTATCAACTCTAAATAGTCTTACTTGCTGTAAAACGTGGACTATATAATAGTTAACTGATAAACACAAGAAACTCCACAGATGCTGGAAATCTATAACAATGCTAGAAGAGCTCAGCAGGTCATTCCCCCCCCCCCCCACCCCCGCCCCGCTTCTGAGACCCGAAGAAGTGCCTCGGCTCAAAGCGTTGTTTATTCATTTTCATAAATACTGACTTGCTGAGTCCTCCAGCTTGGATCTTTAAGGTACCTTTAACAGAGAAAGAATTTTTGCAGGCACTTAATCATATTTGCTGCATTAATTTATCTAAATGAAATGGCACAAGGTCAAGAATCTGAGCATTTGCAAAGTCTTTTCTGGCTTCATCTCCTGAATCACTTCCAGACCTACAATCCTTTGTGATTAATCATCGCCGTTAAGGAATCGCACCATCCAAGACATGCCCTCTTCTCATTACTACCATTGGGGAGGAGCTACAGAAACCTGAAGACCCACACTCAATGATTCAGAAGCAGTTTCCGCCCCTCCACGACAAGCTGCCACCTTTGATAAGGTGCCTCACATGCGGCTGCCAAGCAAGATAAAAGCCCAGCAAAGAAGAGTAACAGAAAACAAAGAATGGGAATAAAGGGAGCCTTTTCTGGTTGGCTGCCAGTAGCTAGTGGTGTTCTGCAGGGATTGGTGCTGAGTGTGTTACTTTTCATGGTAGATGTCAATGAACTGGATGAGGGAATTGGAGGCTTTGTGGTTGAGCCTGTGGACAATACAAAGACAGGCGGAGGGCCAGGCAGTGTTGAAGAAGCCAGATTAGGAGAACGGGCAAAGAAGCTGCAGAAGGAAAGTGCTTGGTCATCTACTTTCATTGAAGGAATAAAAGGTATAGACTTACCTAAAATGGGCGGTGCAATGGGTCTTGGGAGTCTGCGTTCACGATTCTCGAATGGTTAGCCTGCAGGTTGCGTCAGTAGTGAGGAAGGAAAATGCAATGTTAGCACTCGTTCCAAGAGGACTGGAGTATAAAAGCAAGAATGTAATGTTGAGGTGTTACAACGCATTGATCAGTCTACATTTGCAGTATTGTGAGCCAGTTTGGGCCCCACATTTAAGAAAGGATGTGCTGGCTTTGGAAAGGGTCCAGAGAAATGATCCCAGGAATGAAAAGGTTAACATATGAGGAGTGTCTGATGGCTCGAAGCCAATATTCACTAGAGTTTAAAAGACTGAGGGTGGATTACTTTTGAATGTACTGAATATTGAAAGGCCTAGATAAAGTGAGGTGAAGAGGATATTTCCAATACTGGGAGAATCTAGGACCAGAGAGCACAGCCTCAGAATAGAAGAATGTCCAATTAGAACAGGGATGAGGAGGGATTTCTTTAGCCAGAGGTGGTGAATCTGTGGAATTCATTGTCACAGACAGCCGTGAAGGCCAAGTCATTGGGTATACTTAAAGCCGAGGCTGGTAGTTCCTTGATTAGTAAGGGTGTTGAAGGTTATGGGAGAAGGCAGAAAAATGGGGTTGAGGAGGAAAAACTAATCAGCCATGATTGAATGGGAGAGCAGACTTGATGGGCCAAATGGTCTCATTCTGCTCGTATGACTTATACTCTAATGGTCTTCACTATCAGACTCCTCAATAAGCCATGAACACTACCTTGCTATTCTTTGTTTTGTAGAATTTATATATTTTTGTAATGAATAGATTTTTAACTGCCTTTGCACTGAACTTCCTACCATAAAACAACACAGTGACAATAAATTTGATTCCATCACCAACCTTATCAGCTCTGGGGATCTCCCATCCACTGCCACCAACCTCATAGTTCCCACACCCCGCACTTCCTGTTTCTACCCCCTACCCAAGATCCACAAACCTGCCTGTCCAGGTAGACCTATTGTCTCAGCTTGCTCCTGCCCCACTGAACTCATTTCTGCATACCTTGACACTGTCTTATCCCCCCTTGTTCAATCTCTTCCCACCTATGTTCATGACACTTCTCATGCTTTGAATTTTTTCAATGATTTTAAGTTCCCTGGCCCCCACCGTTTTATTTTCACCATGGACGTCCAGTCCCTATATTCCCCTCTACCACCACTCTCCTCTGTCTAGCGGAATTAGTTCTTACTCTCAATAATTTCTCCTTTGGCTCCTCTCACTTCCTCCAAACCAAGGGTGTAGCCATGGGCACCCGTATGGGTCCCAGTTATGCCTGCCTTTTTGTTGGCTTTGTGGAACAGTCCATGTTCCAAGTCTATACGGGTATCCATCCCCCTCTTTTCCTTCGCTACATCGACAACTGCATTGGCGCTGCCTCTTGCACGCATGCTGAGCTCGTCGACTTCATTAACTTTGCCTCCAACTTTCACCCTGCCCTCAAATTTACCTGGTCCATTTCCGAAACCTCCCTCCCCTTTCTTGATCTTTCTGTCTCCATCTCTGGAGACGGCCTATCTACTGATATCTACTATAAGCTTACAGACTCTCACCTCTCACAGCTACCTGGACTATTCCTCTTCCCACCCTGTCTCTTGCAAAAATGCTATCCCCTTCTCACAATTCCTCCGTCTCTGCCGCATCTGCTCTCAGGATGAGGCTTTTCATTCCAGGACGAAGGAGATGTCTTCCTTTTTTAAACAAAGGGGCTTCCCTTCATCCACCATCAACTCTGCTCTCAAACGCATCTCTCTCATTTCCCGCACATCTGCCCTCACCCCATCCACCCGCCACTCCACTCGGGATAGGGTTCCCCTTGTCCTTACCTACCACCCCACCAACCTCCAGGTCCAACGTATAATTCTCCGTAACTTCCGCCACCTCCAACAGGATCCCACTACCAAACACATTTTTCCCTCCCCCCCCCTTCTGCTTTTCGCAGGGATCCCTTGTCCACTCGTCCCCCCCATCCCTTCCCACCGATCTCCCTTCTGGCACTTATCCTTGTAAACGGAACAAGTGCTACACCTGCCCTTACACTTCCTCCCTCACCACCATTCAGGGTCCCCGACAGTCCTTCCAGGTGAGGCGACACTTCACCTGTGAGTCGGCTGGTGTGGTATACTGCGTCCGGTGCTCCCGGTGTGGTCTTTTATATATTGGTGAGACCCGACGCAGACTGGGAGACCGTTTCGCTGAACACCTACGCTCGGTCCGCCAGAAAAAGCAGCATCTCCCAGTGGCCACACATTTTAATTCCACATCCCATTCCCATTCTGATATGTCTATCCATGGCCTCCTCTACTGTCAAAATGAATCCAAACTCAGGTTGGAGGAACAACACCTTATATACCGTCTGGGTAGCCTCCAACCTGATGGTATGAACATTGACTTCTCTAACTTCCGTTAATGCCCCTCCTCCCCTTCTTATCCCATCCCTGACATATTTAGTTGTTTGCCTGTTCTCCATCTCCCTCTGGTGCCTCCCCCCGCCTTTCTTTCTCCCGAGGCCTCCTGTCCCATGATCCTTTCCCTTCTCCAGCTCTGTATCACTTTCGCCAATCACCTTTCTAGCTCTTAGCTACATCCCACCCCCTCCAGTCTTCTCCTATCATTTCGTATTTCCCTCTCCCCCCACTACTTTCAAATCTCTTACTATCTTTCCTTTCGGTTAGTCCCGACGAAGGGTCTCGGCCCGAAACGTGGACAGCGCTTCTCCCTATAGATGCTGCCTGGCCTGCTGTGTTCCCCCAGCATTTGTGTGTGTTGTTGTATAAATTTGATTCTGTACTTTTTCAGTTCTAGATATTCATTTATATCTCCATCTTTTGTTTCCCAGATATCATCCCCCAGTTGTATGGCTTCCCTACCTGCTTTCTCCCCCTTTACCATCCTCCTTAAATGCCAAGTGTTTGGTAACTTGCATGAAAAATCTGGCTCAGTGCTAGCTTTTAGATGATAAAGCTTCTCTGAAGTGGCTTGAGTCATTTTACCGTGCTAGGGGAGCTGTCTGCTTCCAAATTGATAATATTGTGTGGTTCGGTTTGAACTTTTGATAGATTGCGATCACTGGAGTTTGAGTGCCGTTAGGAACTGAGTGAGAAAAAGGCAGCCAGTGTATCGATTAATTCAAAATGCATTGGTCTGCCCAGTGCATTTAATAAAATATTTGAGCGTGTCATTTTAGTATTCGCAAATTACTAGTAATGTTTGAGTGTTAGTAACATTCAATGGTCTTACCTACCCCTCCCCACCAAAAAAAATCCAGATGAATTCAAAAAAGTGCAAAGGCAGTATGAGTCGCTCGCATTACCTCACTCTCAAAACATCTTTATTATTGAAGAAATGGAAACTGTGGTTTATGCTCTGAGCAGAATCACTGCCGACAGACAGCTCAAGCGGTTCAACTTACACTTTAACCGATAAGAGTGGTGTTCTCTCTGTCAGAACAATCCTCTTTAATAAGGCATGTTATCGTGAATAATTTCCATCCTTAGCCAAAGAAATGTCTCGGAATGACAATTAGATCATAACCACAAGGTGTGGAAGGTTAATATCCCTATTGGAACGGGGAACAATTGAACCAAAACATGGAACCAGTTCAATACACATCCTATTTTTGTGCTTGGAATTATTGTCTATTTGGCAAAAAACAAACCCCTCAGCCACGTAAAAGATATGTGCTAAGGGGTCAATGTTACTCAACCATACATGCAGCGTAATTACTACCAAAGTTTCAACATATTTCCCTCTGCCCTGATCATAGTGAAAGTGATGTAAATCCCATCAATAGTTTGAATGCTGTTAGGATCATTGCTAAATCAGCTCTGACTGGCTTGGTATATGGAGTCGAAGGCTACTTATTTAACTTCATTGACATACAGTGCGGAATAGGCGCATCCAAGCCTTCGAGCCTTGCCACCTAGCAATCACAAGATTGAATCCTAGTCTAATCACGAGACAATTTATAATCTACCAGGCAGTACGTCTTTGGAAACACACGCAGTGTACAAACACTCTACAGGCGGTGGCGGGAATTGAACACTGGTCGCTGGTGCTGTAAAGCGTTGTGCTAACCACTACACTGCCAATTAGTCACGATGCCTATAGAAAATGAAGTCTCTCTCTAATGTGCTTTTCAAATTTATCAAAGTAACAAAGTGTCAAAGTAAATTTTATTATCAAAGTACGTATACGTCACTATACACAACCCTGAGGTTCATTTTCCTGCGAGCATACTCAGCAAATCCATGGATTTGGATGTAGGATTAGGATGTAGGCCTCTGTTAGTCTCGATAGACCATGGATTTGCACCTTGGAAAGTTTCCAGGGCGCAAGCCTGGACAAGGTTTTTTTTTATGGAAGACCGACAGTTGCCCAAGCTGCAAGTCTCCCCTCTCCACGCCACCAATGTTGTCCAAGGGAAGGGCATTAGGACCTATACAGCTTGGCACCAGTGTGTGGTTAAGTGCCTTGCTCAAGAACACACACACAAGCCTCAGTCAAGACTCGAACTAGCAACCTTCAGGTAACTAGACGAACGCCTTAACCACTTGGCCACGCAGCAACACATGGAATAGTAACCATAACAGGACCAATAAAAGATCAACCAGAGTGCAGAAGACAACAAACTGTGCAAATACAAATATAATTAAATAGCAATAAATAATGAGAATATGAGATGAAGGATAAAGAGTTCTTAAAGTGCGATAATTGGTTGTGGCTACATCTGAATGGATGGGCAAGTGAGTGTAGTTATCCCCTTTATTCAAGAGCCTGATGGTTGAGGGGTAGTAGCTGTTCTTGAACCTGGTGGTGTGAGTCCTGAGGCACTTGTACCTTCGACCTGATGGCAGCAGTGAGAAAAGAGCATGGCCTGGGTGGTGGAGATCTCTGATGATGGATGCTGCTTTCCTACAACAGTTTTTCATGAAACTTCGATGTTACGGAGGTCTTTAACAGCAATACGGGCTGAATCCAGTGCGAAAGGTTTTTTCCGTTCAAAGGCATTGATGTTTCCATTCCATGCCATGATGCGCCAGTCAATATACTCTCCACTAGATAGATAGAGATAGATAGATAGATAGATACTTTATTCATCCCCATGGGGAAATTCAACTTTTTTCCAATGTCCCATACACTTGTTGTAGCAAAACTAATTACATACAATACTTAACTCAGTAAAAAATATGATATGCATCTAAATCACTATCTCAAAAAGCATTAATAATAGCTTTTAAAAAGTTCTTAAGTCCTGGCGGTAGAATTGTAAAGCCTAATGGCACTACACATCTGTAGAAGTTTGTTGAAGTTTTAGATGTCATGCTGAATCTCAGCAGACTCCTAAGGAAGTGGAGGCACTGTTGTGCTTTCGTCACAGTTGCACTTGTGCTGTGCCCAGGATCCTCTGAAATAGTAAAACCCAAGAATTGAAAGTTGCTGACCCTAGCCTGTAAAGTTCATTTTATGATCCTCAATGGCTAGGACAGACCTGGTGTATGCAGACAATTTCTGGTCCGCAGAGCAGCAGAATAACTGGAGCAAATCCATCATGGAATAGTGCAGTTGATTTCTTTTACATTATGGCAACAAAGAAAATGACACCAACAGAAAACTTTCAGGAAGTAATACTCATACCAGCGCAAAGCAACACAATAGATTTCCACCCATTCATTCAATGAATGAGTGGAAAATACAGCCAGCACTTCATCTGTTTGTAATTAATTCATGTTTCCATACTTGCGAGGTGGGAAACAGGATGTGCGAAGTGAGGGGTTGTAGAATTTGGAGTGGGTAATATGGGGGAGCTGCTATGGTGGCAAGGTCTAGCTATGTCTCTAACAAAGGTGTTCCTTCCCTCCATTAGCTTGCAGGTCATCCTTGGGCAAGGTGTAGCACCTGCCTGGCCCCCCCCGATCAGGGTCACATGAAGCCATGGGAGTAGGTGGTGGACGGTCGTATGTGCCGCTGCTGCATATCATAGGTCCTGGTTATGCAACCACTGATGCCAGGCAGATCTCTGAAGAGCATTGATAATGGCTAGGGTCACCCCTAGTGACCCCTAGTGTAAAGACGCTGCCCAGAAGAAGGCAATGGCGAGCCACTCCCAGAGAAAAATTTGCCAAGAACAATCTTGGTCGAGGACCGTGATCACCCATGTCATAAGGCACGTTACGATGATGATGATGGTGGTTGGGTCGGAGAATTCAGCTCTTTGTGGTTAGCTGCTGGTGTTTGGATATTCTGTCTTATTTAGTCCAGAAACTTGCAGCCAAAGCACCTGCTGTAATTCAATCCAGCATGACTCACCTTCAGTATTCAGTAACGGGCCATAATGCTAAATGAGAGACAAAAGCACGCAAGAGATGCACTTCATTCCTGGTACCATTGTCTGCAGTCATTGTGACTAATATAAGCGTCATTGACTTCATATATCAAGTCAGCGCAAGCTGATTTAGCAGTTCTCTGTCAGCATCCAAGTTATTAGTGGCTTTCCAACAGTGGTTTAACCCCAGTCCTTTCTTATGAAATGCTGGGAAGGGGTCAAAGAATGGTTATCAGTAGTTCAAGCAATGCTGGGAACTCTCCGAATAGTAATGGAACAAAGATGCAAAAATCTGCAGACGCTGGAAATCCATGCCCCACGCACACAAAATGCTGAGCTCAGCAGGCCAGGCAGCAACTATGGAAAGGAATAAACGGTCGATGTTTCAGGCCGTGACCCTTCATCTAGGACCGGAATGAAAGATGAGAAGTTAGAGGGAGACAGTGGGTGGAGGGGAGGAAGAAGTACAAGGCGATAGGAGAAACCGAGGAGGGTGGGATGAAGTAAAGGACTGGGAAACTGATAGGTGAAAGGCATAAGGAGCTGGAGAGGGTACAAGACCATGGAAGAAAGGAGAGAGGAGCACCAGTGGGAGGTCACGGGCAGGTAAGGAAATGAGGTGAGAGAGGGAAACGGGAATAGAAATAGTGATGGGGGGGGGGGCAATTACCGAAATTTTGAGAAATCAATGTTTTTGCCATGAGGTTGGTGGCTCCCCAAACAGAATATAAGGCGTTGCTCTTCCAACCTGAGTGTGGTCTCATTATGGCAGTAGAGGAGGCCATGGATGGACATATCAGAATGGGATTGGGAAGTAGAATTAAAGTGAACAGCCACTGGGAGATCTCTCTTTTTCTGACGGAAAGAACGTAGGTGCTCGGCGAAGAGGTCTCCCAACTTATGTCAGGTCTCACCGATATACAGGAGACCAAAGCGGGAGCAACAGGTATAGCAGGTGACCCCAAAAAACCCACAGTTGAAGAATTGCCTCACCCGGAAGGACTATTTGGGGCCATGATTGGTAGTGAGGGAGGAGATGTAGGGACAGGTATGGCACTTGTTCTGCTTGCAAGGATGAGTATAGATATCTCAATAGTAATTTAGGCTTTGTTGTACGAGGCAATTGAGAATAAGGCATAGAATCCTAGATGGTTCAGCAGGAGGCTCCTTGACCTCGGGAGTGAATCCAACTTTTGAGTGGTTGATCCCTACAGTTTATGACTCTTCAAGTATCTAAAAGTCACACTAACTTTAGCAATAAGTTCATTGTAAGCCATATGTGGCATTCCATAACTTTGCAATCATAAATTTTTCCAGTGCAATTAACTGCAGCAGGCATTTATTCTCTCCAACTGTGGCTCAGCCTGCTCTTCATAATATCTGACTATTAGAATTTATTTATTGTTTTTACTATTGGAGCAATCACAGCCTTATAAGGGGATTGCCCGTTTTAAATTTTCAAAAGAGTTCTGAAGGAGACGGCATCATGTGGAATTTTCCACTGGGAACCAACTTGTGTCATCTTCTGGCAGAAGGTCATACTGCAACATTATACGCCGCAATAATCAAGAAATCTTTAACTTGTGGTTTAAAGAGGATACTACCAGCAGGGTGAGAAGCGTGCAAATGTCCAGCCTATAACCAGCTTCAGTCTATCTTTCCTCGTGTCCTCACTGTGTCACATGTAGAATCACATCGTTGATTTTGAAAAGGAACTTCACTCCTAAAAAAGACATAGTGGAACAACAGTACAAATCATATCTGTCCATACTTATACAGCAGATTAGCTTTTTTAGTCACATGTACATCGTGCCGAGGGCAGGAAGTTGCCGTGCTTCCAGAGCCCACGACTTACTAACTTGAATATCTTTGCAATGGGAGGAAACCAGAGCACCTGGAGGAAACCCACATAGTCATGGGGAGAATGTACAGACTCCAGATGGTCAGCAGCAGGAATCGAACCCTGGCTGATGATTGCTGGCACAGTAAAACACTTGCATTAACCACTATGCCGCCATGCTCCCTTAAAGCTGTCGTCAAACTAATACAGTACATTTGCAAAGCATCCAGCACTCCTGTGGCCTCTTTGAACAATACGCCGATCAAGACTGTTATGCTGGACCCAGCGCCTCTGCATCCAGCGGCAGCAGTACCTTATAATAAAACATCTTGGGCTTCAAGTCAGGAAGCCTTACCCAAGACTGGGAAAATTAATCTCCCTAAACTGACAAACAGCTATCACCAATGCTGCAGGAAGTTTTAAATAAGCTGACAGGAATTTTGATGGTATGGAGAACAATAGTCTTCATCACCGTATTGCTCACAAAAGCAACAAAGTGTCAGAAAAAAAGCCAGTAACAAGCGTACTGTAAAAAGCTGAAATGACACTGACAGCTTCCAACTGTATTTTCATGTTCCCATTGGAAATCTGGAGCTCATGGTCCTTCTGTTATGTGCTATACTTACAAAGGAATTGGCTTTTGGTACAGAAAAATGCTGAAAATTCATTAAACATGTTTTCTTTAAATGATAAAATCATGTTAGATTACACAGATGATCTAACCTCATTCAAGTGAATGCTTTTGCAGCAAATCCCCTAGCTTTAAATGACATGAGTAATGGATAATGCTCCTTCATCCCACTCTCTCTCCCTGCGGTACAGAGGTAACCTGTGATCTTGGACCTCTCCATCTCATCTCACAGAACCACCAAATCTTAGATCTACCAAGTGTCGCATTTCCATTAACATTTCCCTTTTATTTTCCTTGGTGAAAAAGAATATAACCTCTTTTGTGTATCTAACCTCAGTTCTGTTCACTTCAGTGGGTTTGTAATCCATGTCAGTACTTCGCTGTTTTCAATAGTCTGACCTTGGCAAGTTTGAATGCATGGGAAAATAATTCCAACTGTTACCACATAAACTAAAGCTGAAAGTAAAGTTTAAAAAACTTATTATCAGAGTCACCACATACAACCCTGAGATTCTTCTTCCTGCAAGTTTACTCAGCAAATCTATAGAACAGTAACTGTAAACAGGAGCAATGGACAACAAACTGTGCAAATTCAGATATAAATAAATAGCAATAAATAATGAGCATGAAATAACAAGATAAGAGTCCTTAAATGAGTGTAGTTATCCCCTTTTGTTCAAGAGCCTGATGGTTGAGGGGTAGGGACTGTTCTGGAGCCTGGTGGTGTAAGCCCTGAGGCTCCTGTACCTTCTACTTGATGGCAGCAGCAAGAAAAGAGCCAGGCCTGGGAGGTGAGGATCTTTGATGATGGATGCCGCTTTTCTACAGCAATGTGCTCAATATGGAAAAGAATATACCCTCCTTTGTGTATCTAACCTCAGCTCCATTACTTCAGTGGGGTTGTAATCCATATCACTACTTCGTTGCTTTCAATAGACTGACCTTGGCATGTTTGAATGCATGGGAAAATAATTCCAATTGCTACCGCGTAAACTCAGGCTAAAAGGCTTGTGGATATAAAAATCTCGGAGCAGTTTTGTGAATACTGACAAAAATAGATGCGTATGCAATGCCTGAATATAATGTACACATAGATATAATGTTATTCCTTGTAATTAAATTCCTTTTGGTGCATAAAACATCAGCAGTGTAATAAACCCAATAACATTCCTCAAACAATCACAGATTAATTACCAGTTACTCTTTATAGTTACCGTTTTCGTGGTGATAATGAGGAATGTTGGGTGGGAACCAACATGTTGAATAGCACACTGAATCTTTGCAGAGCAGATGGTTGATGACGTGTCTGTGGTGGAGTAAAATCTGATGGACTGGCAGGAGAGCACAATCTCAGAATAAAAACACATCCCTTTAGATCAGAGATGAAGAGGATATTTTCTTCACCGGAAGATGGTGAATCTGTGCAATTCATTGCCGCACGTTGCTGTGGAGGCCAAGTTATTGGGTATTTTTAAAGCAGAGGTTGATAGGGTCTTGATTAGTAAAGGAGAGTGGAGCTGAGAGGGTTAATAAATCAGCCATGATGGAATGGCAGAGAAGACTTGATGGGCCGAATGGCCTAATTCTGCTCCTGTGTCTTATGGAGTGACTGAGGTGGAATGTCCAGCAAGTTCCTTGAGCAGAATGATTAAGATTAGCTTTACTTGTCAAACCCTCCAAACATTGAAACATACTGCGAAATGCGTTGTTTGTGTCAAATCAAATCAGTGAGGATTGTGCTGTGCAGGCCTCAAGTGTCACAACCCTTCTGGTGCCAGCAGATCACGTTCACAGGTTACCAACTCTAACTGTACGTCTTTGGAATGTGGGAGGAAACCAGGGCACCCAGAGGAAATCCACTCAGTCACGAGAGGACAGTACAACCTCCTTACAGATGGTGGCAGACATTGAACACTGTTCTTACAGCTGGCATTTCAAAGCGAAGCGTTAACCACTCGGCTGCCGCGCACACAGTCTTCAGGCTGCAATCCTTGCCATCTCATACCTGACAGCAGAGCACAATGCTTGTCACATGCTAAATTCATCACTGTCTGGAATAATTCTTAGAAACTCTGTGATCACTCATCATTCTAGTTCTAAGCCATATTGCTCTCTCTTGTGTTAGGAGGGAGATGGCAACAAACAGGTTGCTCCAGGAGGGCTGTAACAAGCTGTGCTCGTCTCTGTTCAACAGCCTTTGCATAACAGCAAAATATGCGTTTGACGTGGTCACACAAGAAGGCTGGAATCCAGCCGGTTTATTTTTACAGATAGAAACGCCCATCCATTCTGATGTGACCTGCTACATTACCAAGGTGTCCTTCTTAACCTGTGACATGCGTTGTGAAGTGCACTTAGTCACTGACAGTGTTATTAGTTAGACCTGAATAGATGTAAACGTTAAATAGATAAATTTAAATGCACAGATGGAAAGAAAGGAAGACATTGATTGATTAATCAATTGAATTAAAGGTAATATATAACTCTGGTGGGTCGGATTGTTGGGAGCCTGATGGGATGATCATGATGGTCTGACCGTGGTAGGCTGGTTCGTGATTGAAGGTACTGAGGATGCTAAAGGGAGATGTGGTGATCTGGTAGGCGGAGACACTATGACAAGATAGTGGGGCAATTATCCAGATGACTGTGGTCGGGTGTTTGGTGGAATGACTGTGGTGAGGCGTGGCAGATGGTAGATTAGTGGTTTGACTGGGAATGAAGTGGCAATTCTGTGTCTTGTAGACCTTAATAAATTTTATTAATTTATAGTTCAATTCCTGTTAGCAACACATGTTAATGGAGAAACTGCTGCTTTTATTTTAAGATGAATATATATCGGCAGTCCACACAAAAATGTACAACAGAATCTATGCATCTGGCGAGAGTTTAACTCAACAATGCAGTTCAAGTTGGGGCAGAATTTGCAGGGATATTATCACTAACATGTGTTCAGAGCATTTTGAAGGCTGTGTTGCCATAGCTGTTTTTCTAAATTGGCTGGCATCAGAAGTTCTAGATTACTTGAAGATATGATTGAGTTTCTTTTACAGTCACAAGGCCAGGGGTAGTGATATTCAGCAGTGAATATACCATACACTAATACATCATAACTCCAGCAAATGAAGCATGCAACAAGATCTAGAGAACATTTAGACTTAGACTAATGAGTGGCAATATTCATGCCACAAAAGTACCAGGCAACAAGAGAGAATCTAGCCACTTGCCCTTGACATTCAGCCCCATTGCCTAGTTTTCCCCTGTTCCGGGGTTTATTATTGACCAGAGACTCAATTGTAAATACTGTGGCTACAAAAGCTGGTCTGTGGTTGGGTACCCTGCAGTGTAACTCTGCCTTTTGACAGCCCAAAGCCTTTCCATCACGTCCAACGCACAAATCAGGAGTGTGGTGGAATGTCCTTAACTTGCCTGGATGAATGCAGTTCCAGCAATTCTCCAACATCCATACCATTCAGGTCAAGGCACCCGGTGTGATTGATGTTCCACCCACCATCTTAATCATTCATTCCCTCCAACACAGACTGCAGTGTATGCTATCTGCACGTATTGACTCAGCTGATCCCTCGATTTCATGTACTGCATTGTAGTTGCTTGGTTAGTCTATTGAGTCAAACACCTTGTTAACTGCAGCATCTACCAACAGGAAGGACATGGGAACATGGCCACCTACAGGCTTCCCTCCAATTTCCCAGATGCAGAAATATTTTTCCTTCATTTTCTCTTTGATGTTATGTGTAAATCCTGCAACTCCCTCGTGCTCAGCACTGTGGGAGTCCCTTCACCAAAGCATTGGAAAGATGTAAATATGGTTGAGAGAGTACAGAGAAAATTTACTAGGATGTTGCCGGGTCTGGAGGACATGAGTTATAAGGAAAGATTGAATAGGTTAGGACTGTATTCCTTAGCGTGTAGAAGATTGAGAGGAGGTTTGATGGGTATAGATAGGGTAAACGCAAGCAGACTTTTCCACTAAGTGTGGGTGGGACTACAACCAAAGGGCACAGGTTAAGGGTGAAAGGTGAAAAGTTTAAGGGGATCATGAGGGGAAACTTCTTCACTCAGAGGGTCATGAGAGTGTGGAACGAGCTGCCAGCGCAAGTGGTGCATGCGAACTCAATTTCAACCTTTAAGCAAAGTTTGGATAGGTACATGGATGGTAGGGGTATTGAGGGTTGTGGTCCCAGTGCAGGTTGATGGTAGTGGGCAGCTTAAAAGGTTTCAGCATGGACTAGATGGGCCAAAGAGCCTGCTTCTGTGCTGTACTTTTTGATGATTGAAGGAATTAAATCACCATCTTCTGAAAGGCACTTAAGGAAGGAAATAAATACTGTCCTTGTCTACGCTTGCCAAGTCACAGAAATGAATCAATAATGTCATTCTCTTTGATACTGCAGATTGTTGGTTATAACCACTGAGGTCTGTGCATCCTCTACCAAACAGGATGCCACTATTGTTCCAGCTACCCAATTTCCCTGTTTCTCAAAATAAGTGGAAGGTTCACCGAAACCTTTGCTCTTCATTATTTCCTGTGGGGGAGGAGTTTGTTTCCTCCAGCCAACTTTACAGAGGGGAGTGAGGTGACCCAGAGTTGAAGGACTACAACATGAGTTAGCCAACCGTGTGTTCCTGTAATTGAATATCCTATCAGTTACTGATACCAGTCATTGGACACAGTACATAAACTGTTATAGTAGTTTGCGGTTCTGTACGGCCAGGTCTTGAATGCTTGCCTGCTGAATGAGTCACAGCTTTTTCAATCGTAATTTTCAGCCAATAAATGTCAATTGCCTCGAGATGATCAATTTAGTGTTATATCAGACACAATTTGTCAGCAGTATTGTCTGGAAGAAGCTCTGGATGAGTAGATCTGGTGTATTTGCCACAGTATATCACAACCAAAAGAAGTGACAAGTCAGCTGATTCATTGACTTCCTCTTCTAAGTGTTAAATAGAAAATTGTGGGTAGTTGGAAGTCATTACAGGGCAGTAGTTGAATTTCTAAGGCTCATGTAACACCAGTGATCACAAAGGTGAAACATAGGATTAGTCTCTAGTCAGTGATCCCAGCCCTGAAATCTATCCCTTGTATCAAATGATCTTTGTATTGTTTATGAGGCCATTTGATTTATTTAGCAAAGTTCATTTCTTTATTACTGAGAACCACTGTAGAGTCAATTAGACACAAAGATCAATGTATTCTGTTCATTTATTCTGTTATTTCTTGTTTTTTTTCGAACAATGGTGCCTGTGCTGTAACTTCTAAGCAAGCCCCTTTTAACACATAGTTTCCAATGCATTCCTACTGAAAGGTAACTAAAATAAAAAAACAGAGGTTTTTTTACTGCCGTGATGAGGACACACACAGGTTGGAGGAGCAACACTTCATATTTTGTGTGAGTAGCCTGCAACCTGACAACATGAACATTGATTTCTCCAACTTCTGGCAGTTTCTCCCCCTCTCTTTTTTTCTCCCTTCTCTCTTTTTCCATTCCACATTCCTACATCTCCTCCTACATCTTCTCTTCTCAGCTGCCAGTCACCTCCCTCTGATGCCCTTCCTCCTTCACATTCTCCCATGGTCCACTGGCCTTTCCTATCAGATTCCTTCATCTTCTGCCCTTTACCTTTTCCACCTATCACCTCCCAGCTTCTTTCTTCATCCCTCCTTCCCCACCATCCATCTTCTCCCTCACTTCCAGCTTGTACTACTTCCCCTCACCCCACAATCTTATTCTGGCTACTGTGCCCTTCCTAACCAGTCCTGGTGAAAGGACTCAGCCTGAAACTTTGACTGCTTATTCCCCTGCATAAATGCTGACCTGCTGAGTTCCTCCAGCATTTTATGTGTGTTGCTCTGGATTTCCAGCATCTGCAGAATCTCTTGTGAAGTGTGGGTGATTTTTCACTTTGGCCAGTGATGTAAACTACAAACTGTTGACTTGATTTTGTTTTATTCCACTGAATCGCTTAAAGGCTAAGACAATAACTTGTGGATCACTAATTCAAATTCAATAAAGCATGCCTTTTCTCATGATCTCTGCTACTAGATAGTTTCTTGGGAGCATTATGAATTATCAACTGATAATAGCTCCAAAAGAATAATCTGAAGAACTTGAAGGTTTCTTTTACCATTTTCAAAATTATTTAATACATTAATACCAATGTATGCATTTAACTTACTGTATATATTTAAATTTTTACTTCAGTTGTTTAGAGTTTAAAGGAGACAAAGTACACTGGATGTTAGGAATGTCAAGTCAAGTCAAGTCACTTTAATTGTCATTTCGACCATAACTGCTACGTACAGTACATAGTAAAAATGAGACAATGTTTTTTCAGGACCATGGTGTTATATGACACAGTACAAAAACTAGACTAAACTACGTAAAAAACAACACAGAAAAAAACTACACTAGACTACAGACCTACCCAGGACTGTAGTAATAATATAGAAAAGCTGGAGTATAAGGGATCAAGATTTATAAGGAGCGGCTAGCAAAGAAGAGTTGAGGCCAAGATCAGATTAAGTCAAGTCAAATTTATTGTCAGTTAATTATATACTGTACAGGTATATAACCAAATAATATTTATATGTAGAAGCAAAACAAAGTTTCTTCGACCCAGGGTATAAAGCACAGTGGTACACATAACACACGATAACTTATGAAAGTAAGGATAAAATCACGCATAAATAACAAATTAAAGTGCATAAATTAAATACTGTGAGGAACGGGTTAACCAGTGACACGGTGAATGTGATACAGCAGGGTGTTCAGAAGCCTGATGGGAAACAGTGTCTCCCATCCTAACTGTTCTTGTTTTTATGCATTGGAGACTCCTGCATGAAGGTGGAAAGTTAAAGAGGATGCTGATGGATGGGTGGGATTCTTAATAATACTAAGAGCCCTCTGTACACAGCACTCCTGATAAATTTCCCCAATGGATGGTAGGGGGATCCCTATGATCCTCTCAGCCATTCTCTCAGTTCTTTGCAGACGCTTCTGCTCCGAAGCTCGGCTGCTCCCGTACCAGATGGAGATGCAACTTCTCAGGCTCTCAGTGGTGCTCCTGTAAAAACCGGTAGAATCAGCCATAATGTTGCCAAACGATGAAGCAAGGTGTGAAGCTTCTGTCTTTCTTAACGCCCTTAACGCAAACGGTCAGTAGGCCGAGCAACATCTCTGGAGCGATGAGGTTGACTGACACGATGCCATTTCGGAGATCATCATTTCCAGTCAGAGATAAGGGCAGAAAGAGCCTCAGTTGGACATAATGTCCAAAAGGTGTTTTATGCTGTGAAGTGGAATCTCGTGGGCAGTGTTATTAAAGCAGGAGTTCCCAATCTTTTTCATGCCATGGGGCCCTACTGTTAACCGAGAGGTTAGTAGACCCCAGGTTGGGAACCCTTGTATTTAAGTATCAGCCAGGGAACTCAGTCAGGTTGTCTCATACAGCTTGTGTCTGAGCCCTCAGGGCGGGATTGTGCCTGAACCATCAAGTTGGGATAGAGTGGCCCTTGTGGTGATGCCCGCTTTGTGGGCATAAAGCTAAACAGAGCAGTAACTGATCAGGACTTGTTACATTTCAGCAAAAATGAAAGAGCTTCGTGAGAGGAAGGAGGCAACAGAAACACATTTAAAAAGACATCAGGCTGTGATGCTTAACAGTTCCATTGATCTTACAGTTTGTTCCTCAAAACCTTTCATGAGACTGTCAGCCTCATTCTGCACAGGAAAATGTACAGTCTACTGGGACATGGAAAGGAGAAACTTAATGTCATTGAGGTCAAGCTCAAGATATCCTTTATCTGAAGCAAAGGAAAGTAGAAAAGTCAGTGACCCTGACCACCAAGTCCCTATTGTTTCATATGAAGGCTCCCAATCCAGACAGGGAGCATTGTTTATTTGTCTATTTTATGCTAGAATCTTAGGAAATGATGTGAAATGCTCTTTGGCTGTCATTAGGACTAAGTTATACATGTGCTTGTTTTTAACATTAAACGGGAGCTAAACAAAATACGTCTGTAACACAATACATAGCGGAGTAAGTATAACAAGTAAAGCATATTCAGAAAGAAATCCAACAACAAATGATTGGCTCACAAGCTAGGAGTTGACCAAACGACTGTTTGTGCAACTCTCTGCTTACAGTACTCACGTGAGACATTGTCTCTCACCCCTCATTCCCTAAACCAGGGGTTCCCAACCTTTTTTATGCCATGGACCCCTACCATTAACTGAGGGCTCCATGGACACCAGTTTGGGAACCCCTGCCTGTACAATTTAATAAAACATGCACAAATATTTCAATGCTTCATTGAAATCATTATTTATTTTATTCTTGAGCTAGCGAAGAGTTGGACAGTTGAGGGAACTATCTTACAGAAAGTTATTATTAAAATTATCTTCTTGCTGTTGCCATCAGGAAGAAGGTACGGGAGCCTCAGGGCGCTCACTACCAGGTTCAGGAATTGTCATTACTGCTCACCCATTAGATTCTTAAACCAAAGGGGCTAACTTGACTCGACTTCACTTGCCCCATCACTGAAATGTCCGCACAACCTATAGATTCACTTTCAAGGACTCTTCATCTCATGTTCTCGATATTTATTGCTTATTTATTTATTATTATTTCTTTCTTTTTGTATTTGCACGGTATTTGTCTTTTGCACTCTGTTTGACCACCGAAATTGGTGTAGTCTTTCATTGATTATGTGTGGTTATTATGCTATTGTGGATTTATTGAGTATGCCCACAAGAAAATAAATCTCAGTGTTGTATATGGCGACATATATAAACTTTGATAATGAATTTACTTTGAACTTTGTTCTGGGGATTGCTATGTGAGTTGGGTGGGGGGGGGGAGTCGGGGAGGAGGAAGGAGGAGAGACATTTTTGTGAAGTGTCGTCTACTTGACCCAAACACTGAGTGAACTGAGCCTGCGTAACAACAAAAGCAGTCTGTGTGTTAGGTAAGCGTCAATAACTTCTGTTGTAATCAGTGAGGTAAGGTCTGCAGTGTAAATGACTCATACTGACCTGAGCTCTTTGTTTTTGCATCAGGTTATTTGGAATTGAAGCAGACAACAGACTAAACAAAAATTTTGTAAGTTTAATACAGGGCAATGATGTCTCGAGGTAGAACAGAGGACTTGAAGAGCAACTTTGAACATTAAAAGGGAGCCAACTGAAACACATCTATCCTTGTAACACAATACACAACAGAGTAGAAAATAATTTTCAAATGGAAATCTAAAAAGATTAAACGCAAAGTTTTGTATGAAAGGAAAAAGTTGCAGGGCTGCAGGTAATGGGCACGGCAAATGTGTGATAAATTGGATATCTCTTTAAAAGTGCCCAGAGAAGATCGAAGTGAGAATTACTTCCTTCTCTGCTGTGATGTCCTCTGATTCTTTAAATTAGAAACCAGATAGTGAGAATGAATGGGATGCAGTTGTAAAACTCCTTCTCGTTATGAGTGCAAGAGATTTTGTGGAAACTGGAAATCCAGAGTAAACTACACAAAATGCTGGAGAATCAGAATCGGTTTAATATCACTGGCATATGTTGTGAAATTTGTTGTCTTTACGGTAGCAGTACAATGCAATACATAATAATAGAAAAAAAACAAATGTGAATTACAGTAAGTATACATATATATAAAAAGTTCAATTAACTAAGTAGTGCAAAGAGAGAAATTAAAAAATCGTGAGGTAGTGTTCATGGGTTCAGTGTACATTTAGAAATTGGATGGCAGAGGGGAAGAAGCTGTTCCTGAATCATTGAGTGTGTGCCTTCAGGCTTCTGTACCTCCTTCCTGATGGTAGCAGTGAGAAAAGGGCATGCCCTGGGTGATGGGATCTCAGCAGGGCAGCAGTATCTATGGAGAGGAATAAAGTCGACCTTTCTGGCCGAGACCCTTCATCAGGACTCATCTGGATCTCTCTGCACGTGCCCTGGAGTTTTGGATCTCTGGTGTCTTTGAATGAGATTGCAGCAATATGTCATGTTTGTAGACAATCCAGTCAGAGCTGCTTACCCGCCATTGTTTCTGTGAGTTGATGAGGAGGGGGGGAGATGTCAGTGGTTGAGTGCGGGATGGTGGAGGGGATGTCATCAGAGTGGCCGTCGCTATATTGCTCACAGATTCCTGCAAAGTGGTATGCACACACACACTCCCGACGCAGGGGATAAGGGCTTCAGGAGAGAAGTGAACAGCTGGCGTTACAGAGGAAGTGCCGCACACTTAGGCCAGGGGTCCAAATAGTGAAGATCACGCCGATCATTGTGCACTGAGCACTCGGAAGTACTGAGGCAATAAAGCCTCTTCACTTTCGAGAGTCTGATGACCAGCGGGACTCTGAGAGATATGTTCGTTGGCTCACAAGAGCTACGATGGACATAGGTCTCAGAGTCAGCTAAGCTCTGAAGTCTGCAGATGTGACTGAAAGTCTCATTTAGTGGCGTAATGGGGGCTGGAGAGTGTGTAAAGTCTGTTCGGCGGGAAGGTGCTATTAATGCCATAAGCACTTAACGTGTACACATGTGGCATTTCTAGAACAAGCTAAGGGAAACAGCAGGAAATGCTGAAACAATGAATCTGTTCATTCCTACACTGATTTTATACGGCAGGGGTTTTTTACCCTGCATTTTCAATATGACAAGAAGTATAATCTTAGCCTTGTCTCAAACCAGCAGGGAGTGTGACTGACAGGTTGATAGCATTGAAAAATTTCTAGAAATAAAGATTCAAATCTCATGAAAATAAGAACCATATGCTGAGAAATATATTCCTTTAGCAGGAAAAGGCCTTGTGTAACATTATTTTTTCCTTGTGTGGTTGACGGATGCCCTGAAATTCCACAAGCAGGAAGCCATGAAGCAGAAATAGATAAGTTTCCCTTATTTTCACTATTCTGCAGGGGGAAGTGGGGGTGGGGGGGGGAGCTTAAAATTTAGCCATGAGCAAAAGGCACCTTTGGACACAAAAGTTTCTAATTATAACTCAAAGGGTTTAACCTCTACAAACAAAAATAGGATGCTGCACTTCCATGTTCACATCAGGCTTGGCCACAGCTGAGTGGAAGATGGCTGCTTTCGGAGCAGTTTTGTAAAGCTGCTTGTATTGCATCTTGGTGACAGCTGATGTTTATAACACAGAAAGTAGATAGAGCTGGAGTAACCAAGAAAGTCCTGATCCGGCTAATAGATCTTCGGTTGGCCCTCTTCTGCCTTAGGGAGAGCTTCTTCTGAAGTATTTATTGTCTTGTAACTTCTTGCTTTCTGAAAGTTTTTGCTTTCCCCTTTTAGCGTGATCTCTGGACTCTCTAAACTTTATAGTGTAAAGAAACTATACTGTGATAAATATCAAAACAACATCAAATTTTAAAAATCCACTATATTTTTCTCCCTTTCTCACTTTGCCTGAATGATCTTGAAATAACATTGAAACATTTATGATGTTTGCTGTGTCTTTCCTGTTTAATTCCCACTGAGGTTCTAAGGAGTACAGTTTCCAAAGTATCCACACATGGAGCAGTTTGACAGGGTTTTTGCACTGCTAATTTGTTATTCATGACTTTCCATAAGACCGTGAGATATAGGAGCAGAATTAGGCTTTTGTGATCCATCGAGTCTGCTTCACCATTTCATCATGGCTGATCCATTTTCCTCTCAGCCCCAATCTCCTGCCTTTTTCCTGTAACACTTCATGCCCTGACTAATCAAGAATCTATCAAACTCTGCCTTAAATATACCCAATGACTTGGCATCCACCGCTGCATGTGGCGACAAATTCCACAGATTTGCCACTCTTCGGCTAAAGGCATTCCTCCTCACCTCCATTCTGAATGGAGGTCCATCTATTCTGAGGCTGGACCCTCTGGTCTGAGACTCCCCCGCCATATGAAACATCCTCTCCACATTCAGTCAATGGAGGCCTTTCAACATTCAATAGGTTTCAAAGAGATCCCCTCTCACTCTTCTGAATTCCTGTGAGTACAGTCCCAGAGCCTGTACTCATTTTCTTTCCAGTTTTTATAATTACAGATGAATACTTATTTTATCAATTTGAATAGACAGAAGTAAACGTATGGTGAATTCTATTAATAGTTGGGTTCAAGAATCTAATATTCATTTGAACTATAGAAACTACCAAATTTATAAATTTTCCTCTATAAACCAGTCTGGACCATTTGAACTATAAGAACATTACAAGCAAAATCTGGTGTTTTGTCCATAACTTAGGGCGATAGAACAGGAATTCGCTGGCGGAACTCTGGGCTGAACAGGATCAGGACCTTAGACAGGGGTGAGACACAAAACATAACAATTCCTTCCCCTCACCCCCGCAACAGATCCTGCTTGACCAGCTGAGCTCCACCAGCAGATTGTTTGTCGCTCCAAGTTACAGCATTATAGTCTGGTGTGATTCCCTTAATGGTAATAGGCTCAGACAGAGTTAACATTGCCACCGGTACGTTAATCTTACTTGAATTTATTATTTACTTACTTACTGCCTGTTACATTGCTGGCGTTTAAGGTAGCAATGAACGCCTTCTGTCTCTCTCTGTCCTCAAGCATCTTCTTTAATGTGCTTATTTCTGGGTCCTTATTTCTGCTTCTATGGTACAAGTTGTCTCCCGCATTTCCTCTGCCCTTCAGGGGTCAAATGAAGTGCTGCCTTGATGATGGATTTGGCCTCTCTTCTCATCGCAGCTCAATCCATCTCCAACACTTCCTCATGAGGATTGTGGCCGTGACCTCTCTGTGGCACTGCAGGAATAGGACATGGTTGGAGATCTTTCCTGGCCAGAAAATATGGAGGATCTTCCAAAGGCTCATGCTGTGGAACGACGACAGCTTGGCCAGGTCGTTCCCTGTCATGCGCCAGCACTCTGATCCATACGAGAGTGTGGGCAGAACACAGCTCTGGTACAGCTTCACCTTGGTGTAGATGCTGTACTTGGTTGATCCTCATATACTGCTCATGGATCTGGAGATGTCTTTAGCTTTGCTGAGTCTGCACTGGATGTTGACTTAAACCTCTGGGGCAAGTCACTTCACTGACATCAGACTCCCATAGCAGACACTCGATTTCAAGCTTTTGTCATAAACAGCAGGACAGAGAAAAGGTTTCAGTGATATGCAGAATGCCCAGTGATCAAGCGAAGCATCCTTGCTGACTTCTGTGAATGTCCAGTCAATGATTACTCAAAGTGGAGAAGAAACATCCAGAATGGGATTGAGAACCTCAAGGGCATACTTGAAGAGCACATAGAAGCATAAGGAATAAAATTTCTGTCTAAGTGATGTTTGGAGCAATGCCCCCCCCCCCCCCCCAACCACATGTCTTGTCAACTAGTTCTTGCCCCATCTGTGGAAGAGGCCACAGCAAACATGTTACCCTCTTTAGCCACCCTAGAACCTACCAAGTTGGAGTGGAGGGAAGTTATCTTCAATACTGAGTGACTGGCAAAGAAGAAACAAATGCTCTCTAGAGGCAGAGATGCAAAAGACAGCTGGTATTGGAATCTGGAGCAAAAAAGAAACCAGAAAAAAGCAGGAACTCAGTGGATGAGGTATCATCTGTAGCCCCCTACAGATTCCCCCCAGTGGACAGTTGAGCACCTCTATATCTGTCTGAAAATAGAGGAGAGATAGTCAGTATAACAACATTAAAGTATATTGATTGAACTGTGATTTTCATTTTCCCCCTTTCTAATTTAGTAACAAAGCCTAGTAATTATGTTGATTTAATACTAGAAAGAGTGGCCTTTGGTGGACATCCTGTTTAGTTGGACACAGTTGGAACCATAATTTTTAACCCTTATTTTTCAGTTATCAAGCTGGCAAAGTGTTATTGAATCTATAAAGTGAAAATAGGGTGAGGGCAATAACTGGATGTTCTCCAACCCCTCTCAACCTAGCATGCTAGTACCATCAGCGCTCTCTTCTGCCACCACATGCATAGCTTAAAGGATGTCATTATAAACTAAGCTTTATAAGCTGTTTCACTTTGAGTGTTTCGATATTTATATGTTTCAGTACACCACACTGGTCTTTTTTCAGATTTGCTTAATTCAGATTATGCAGTAATTCAAATCACATGAACATCAAAACATACAGTGAAGCGCATTGTGTGCATCGAATCAAATCAGCGAGGAATGCGCTGAGCAGCCTGCTAGTGTTGCCACGCTTCCAGCACCCTCGACTCAGTACCGTAAGTGTACATCTTTGGAATGTGGGATGAAACTGGAGCACGATGAGGAGACCCACATGGTCACGAGGAGGACATATGAAGTCCTTACAGAAAGCGGCAGAAATCAAACCTCGATCTTACAGCTGGCTCTGCTGCAACATGACCAAAGTTGTGGGCGAGACATAGCCAGTACATATGAAGTAGCCTTTTATTTGATAAAATGAGATGCAGAAGGTATCATATCCTGCTCAACCCAACATTACATGACATTTTACATGCTAAAGATCAAAAGACAATTATATATTTGCAATGTATCTACAATGCTTCCTTTGAATAACATATAACTTTCTCACCTCCTTCTTTGCACCCTCACTCCAGACAATTTCAATTAACTGCTCTTTTCACAGCTCTAGGAACCCATTGTTCAGAGCTGCTTTTCATATTTAATCACAGTCCATATTCAGATCTGAAGCCAGGTGGCCCAAGTTAGTTGTGGAAGTTATCCCAAAAACACCCTAACAGGTGCTATAAAGTGTTGTGCCAACCAACCTGGATTATTCTATCTTCTTAGTGCAAAAGTGACTTAAATAACGTCAGAAGTTTGTATCCGCACTCAAGTGAACTGCACAGACATTAGAGTCTGTTATTATGAGATAGCAGTTGTTTGGCCATTTCACGGGGACATCTGAAACTCTTTCACTGTAAAGGAAAACTTGTTAGATTATAAGCAAACCGAGTGCTGTTTCAGATAAAGGACTGGAACTGTTCAGTAAAAACAGCTGTCTTGTCAGCCATTGATAAGAAGCATCTGATCCTTCACAGCTGAGGCTTCCTGAGGGCTGCCATTGGTCATGTGTACATTACGCAAGTTTAAAAAATCAATATGCTTTTGGGTTTTCTTTTGAATTCTGCACAATACTTTCTTTTCACCATTGTTCCACCTCTGGCCAGCAGCCCAGTCACTCTCTGACTTTATATCCTTGGTGGCTTTCATCTGAACTCACAAGTGCCTCCTTGGAAATTGGAATGAGAACCCTCCATAGCCGAGGGATTATTCATCAATACTAATGGCTCTGCTGGCTGGAGCAACTGGAGGTGAAAAGGTCGACTGCGACAGCTGGAGATAACTACAACACTGATTAGACTTCCCGTGGTCTTCAAATCTGCTGATACCCCACTTAGAAGCATGCTTTCTCCAAAAAAAAAACTCTATGTGGATTGGGATCAGTCCGGTTTGGACTTCCATCAGAAAGATCTTGCACAGGGATCGCTGACTCTGTAAGCCGAGAGGGCTTGCATCCTGGACGATGTGTGCTGCATTCTTTGCCTGTGTTGTAATTTTGTACTAACATTTTTTGGCTTTAGATTCTCAAAGATTTGTTAAAAAAATTAGTAATTTTACCAAAAATGTGCCATCAAGTCAGCAGACCGGAGGGTCTGTGATTAAAAGGATTAGAAGCATTTTTGTTGAATGACTGCTTATTACAAATAAGAAAGTGATGAGTTGGGCTCTCTCAAGTAAAGCTTGTCCAATAAAGCAAATATTATTTCAGAATGCAGTTTGTTTGGCTCTGTTTTGGTAGAAGGAAACTATACGGCCTCACATCATATTGCTGGTTTCTTTCTATCATCTACAAGTTAACTGGTATGGAAACTGCACTGTGACGGACAGGAGATGCTTGAATCGGTAGTCAAAACTGCCCAAAGGATCACTGGCAACAGGATCCATCAAGGTAACACCACCATATATACCTCTCCATAACCTGTCAGCACCCATCATCCCCCATGCAATACCGCTTTTCAGTTGTTTGAACTTTTTGTTTTATATAATTGCATTTATATTTATAGTGTTTTTATGCTGATTGTGGTCTTTTAATGCTGCATTCCATTTGGAGGTGCAATCGTTTTAATCTCTTGTACACTCGCCTGCCAAAGAATGAAAATAAGCGATGGATCTAGAATCTTGAATGATGGAAAACCTTCAGCTTGCTAGGGTGAGTGCAATCCCATCAACTTTCAATAGGCTAAACATCATTCAAAGTGCAATGTAAATTTATTATCAAAGTACATAATATGTCATTATGTACAACCCTGAGATTCATTTTCTTATAGGCCTACCCAATAAATCCTATAACCATGATGGAGTCAATAAAAGACAGCACCAACAAGGCAGAAAACCAGTATGCAAAAGGCAACAAACTATGCAATTACAAAGAGAAAGAAAAATAATTAAGTAAATAAATAAATAAGCAATAAGTACTGGGAGCGTGAGACAAAGAGTCATTGAAGATGAGACCATAGGCTGTGGGAACAGTTCAGTGCTGGGGCAAGTGAAGTTGAGTCAAGTTATCCACTTTGGTTCAAGAGACTGATGGTTGAGGGGTATTAACTGTCCCTGAACCTGGTGGTGTGAGCCTTGAGGGTCCTGAACCTTCTTCCTGATGGCAGCAGTAAGAAGAGAGCGTGACGTGAAGGATGCTGCATTCCTGATATTGGATGCTGCATTCCTGCGACACCTGTGCAGTATGTGGTCAACGGTGGGAATAGCTTTCCCTGTAATGGACAGGGCCATATCCATTACTTTTTGTCGGATTTTCCATTCAAGTGCATTGGTGTTTCCATATGAAACACCCAGCTTAATTGAAAGCCAAAACACCACCCAATGTATTTTTTTCCCTCCAGCACTAATGAACAGTGGCTACACTACGCATTAGTGACAAAATACACTGCAGTAACTCAGCAAGGCTACTTTAACAGCACGTCCTAGCCCACGACCTCTGTTGTGACTGTAACTAAGCCACTGGACACTGAAGCAGAGAGATATAAAAAGTCTTTATTCAACACAATAAATGGGGCTGCACGATAGCACAGTGGTTAGCACAACGCTTTACAGTACCAGCGACCCGGGTTCAATTCCAGGCATGGCCTGCAAGGAGTTTGCACGTTCCCCCCATGACCACACGGGTTTCCTCCTGGTGCTCCAGTGTCCTCCCACATTTGAAAGACCTACCGGTTGGTTGGTTAATTGGTCATTGTAAACTGTCCTGTGATTAGGCTAGGGTTAAATCGGAGGTTGCTGGGTGGCTCAGCTCGAAGGACTAAAAGGACCTATTCCGCGCTGTATCTCGATGAATAAATAAGTAAAGCAAGTTCTAGAGAAACTATTATTCCTGTTCTGACACCCAACATCACATCGGTTTTAATGCCTTTTAAATAAAACTGTAATAATAAACAATTAACTGCAGTTCAATGGAAACAACTATCTGTTTAACATTAACATTTTGCATGTAAACAGTTAACTTGTGCAGAATTACGTATTTACCCAACTAGCAGACTCTCTTTGAATATTCAAATATCAGTGGCTGAATCAGGGGGTTTGAGCACAGAATATATTACCTTTGTTACAATGTTGAGGAAAGGTTGCCTGAATATGCAAACAGCCAGGATATGAATTGACAAAGCCGACATATTCTGAATTGTGTCTTAGCAGAATGTATGTATATTGATGCGTTAGTACAGGAGATGGCCACTTAGTGCCTTCCCAGATATCATCATGTGAGTTTCAAGAGGGCCGATTATTGTTCACTTCCCCGGTGTAGGTGATAGGTGAAGCCAGGCGAATAAGAAAGGTCAAGGCCTAAAGAAGAAGGAAACTGACAGGAGGGGAGAGTGGACCATAGGAGAAAGAGAAGGAAGAAGGGACCCAGAGGGAAATAATAGGCAGGTGAGAAGAAGTAGAAGTTCAGAGTGGAGAATAAAAGGGTGAGCGGAAGAAGAAGTCGTTCACTGGAAGGACAAGTCATTTACAGGAAGGAGGTCGATATTTATGCCATCAGGTTAGAGGCTACCCAGATGGAATATAAGGTGTTGCTCCTCCACCCTGAGGGTGGCTTTATCTTGGCACAAGAGGACACCGTGGACCAATACTCTGGAAAGGGAATGGGAATTCAAATATTTGGCCTTTTAAAAGGTCTTTAAAAGTGATCAGTTCCTCAATATATAGTAAGTAATATGTTTTGATAAATGTTTGCGTGTCCTTCCATGCTTTTGACACATATATGCATGAAGGCCTTTTGACCATACCACAGTGATACCAGTCGGCAATCAGGTACCCAATGTCTACTGCATTGTTACATTACACAAATCTTAAGAAATGGTGTCAGTCTCCAATGTGGGAGAAAGCTTTCAGCAAATCTAAGGTAAAGCCCTCACAACTGTTGAGTACATCGGCAATAAATGTCGTCATAGGAAAGCAGCATCCATCATCAGAGATCCCCATCACCCAGGTCATGCTCTCTTCTCACTGCTGCCATCAGATAGAAGGTACAAGAGCTTCAGCAGTCAGACCACCATGTTCAACAACGCTCAACTTCACTTGCCCCATCATTGAAATGTATCCACAACTAATGACCTCACTTTCAAGGACTCTTTATCTCATTAGCTCACATTCTTGCTATTTATTTATTTTTGCATTTGCACAGTTTGTTCTGTTTTGCATTCTGGTTGATCTTTCATTGATGCTGTTATAGTTACTATTCTATAGAGTTGCACAGTATGCCCACAAGAAAAAGAATCTTAGGGCTGTTTATGGTGACATAAATGTACTTTGACAATAAAGTTACTTTGAACTTTTAACTTTGAATTTAAAAGGCCTGCGGGGTGAACATGACAGAGGTTCAGTGTGGATTGGCATTAAGTCTTTTCTGTCAGAGATAAGGCCCCAGTTTTGAGTTGTTAATGGTGGTGGTGAATGTAAGGTACCTACACTGTTGGCCTGGGCACCACCTCTGAGCACATTGGCAGCTTGTTCTGCATTACAACACATGTTCAGGAAAAACCCAGAGAAAATCAACTCCGTGTAGACACTGGATGTTCATATTTCAGGACACGCATCGCTAATCATCCAGTTCATTTACCTTTTGCAGTGCCTCAATCTGCAAGCACGAAAAACCATCGACGTTTTCCTGAGACCATGAGGAGTGAAGGAGATTACTTGTCAAGCATTCACACATACAGAAGCATACAAGTCTTAACTTTGGTTAGCCACTCGTCAACAGAATTACATTTTCTTTGCAATTGTGCTTCTCAGATAAGCAAAATGATCAAAGTTCAAAAGTTTAAAGTAAATCTAATATCAAAGTACATATATGTCACCATATACTACCTTGAGATTACTTTTCAAAGTTCAACATGCATTTATTATCAAAGTATGTATACGATATACAACCTTGATATTCAGCTCCTAACAGGCAGCCATGAAGCAAAGAAACCCCAAAACAAACCCATATATATATATTTATATAAAAAGACTGCCTTACACCCAATGTGCAGAGAAAATAAAAGAATAAAGTAACACATAAAATACTGAACACCCAATGCGCAATTAAATAGCGTTTCGGAATTGAGAGTCCACAAAGAGATTCTGAGACCTGTAGTTTAGTGCAGAGCCAAGTAAACATCGTGGAGCAGCGATCCTAATTGGCTCATACCTCACCTTGCGCCCTGGCACTTTGACCTTTTCAATCCATCCCAGTGCTTAACTCTCCATATGAACATCAGGTTCTGCCGCTTCAAGCTGCAAACTGAACTGGCTCACTTCTCGCCACCAATCTTGAAAGAATCTTTTACTTCTTGCAGGCATTCACAGTAGAACAAAGAAATAGAGTAAATGAAAACCAAACACACAGAGACTGACAAGCAACCAATGAGCAAAAGGAGAAGAACAGTGTAAATACAAAAAAAAATATAGAGAACATCAGTTGCAGAGTCCTTGAAATGAGTTCATGGGTTGTGGAATCTATTCAGAGTTGAAATAAGTGAAGTTATCCACGCTGGTTCAGGAGCCTGATAGGGTAATAACTGTTCCCAAACCTGGTGGCTTATGTTGCATTGCTGGTAAAAGTCGGAATTGTCTTGAGTTTTATTCAAAAGAGGAATTGCACCAATTATGACAGAGATGATATGAACGCAAAGAGCTTCCCTGATGTAATCAATGTTTCAAGCTGGTTTCAAAGTACTTCCTGTCCTGAAAGGGAGATGAGGTCAGAAGAGGATGAGGGTAGGGTGCGGGCACAGAGAAGGGGGTAAAGTTAATTGTCCAGAACTGATTGGATTTTCTTCCACTTGCTGTTCACCCAATAGCTTGAAGCAGTAGCAGGAAGCCATTGGCTTTTTCTTGAAGGTCAACATTTTTCCCAAGAGTCTGTATCTCCATCTATGTTAAGTGCCTCTGAGGTAACGTTGGTTGTAATAGAAAACAAGCAAGTTGCAAAAATATACTTGACTAGTATTGTCATAAAGGCTTTCTTAAAGAATTCTTTTGGATAGTTTCCCTGCCTATCTTGTTTTGCATAGCTTTAGCATTTGACTTCCTATTTTTCTTTCTCTCTCTCTCTCCTTTCCTCTCTCACTCCACCTCCCCTCTCTCCCTCCCTCTCTCCCACTTCTCTCCCCCTCTCACAACCCCCACTCTCAAACACTCTCACCCCCTCTCTCACCCCCCCCCCCGTCTCTCTCTCTCCACCCATCGCTCTGTCCTCTCTCTCCTCTCTGTGTGAAGTTGCACGTTCTCAATGTAGCCACCTTGGTTTCCTCTTGGGTGTCCTGGTTTTACCCACAACCCACATACATCTTGAGTGCCAGGTTAATTGGTATCTTCTTCAAAGCACAGCTATCACAGAAATCATGTTCATCAGCACCCATGGGATCCTCCACGTACCTTGTTTCATCCATTCTTCTCAGTCTACCCTTTCTTCTATTTTTACCCTAATTTATTAACATAACTTTCAGACAGCTCGGTGCAGTACCACAACCACTTCATAAGCACTCTGGCACAATGAGCCCAGATTAGGTAGATAGTACACACCAGCACAGATTTGAGTGTCTGTGCACACTAACACAGAGTGAAGAGTTGATCTCTGTACACACTCACAGAGAGTGAAGAGTTTGTGTCTGTGCACACTCACAGAGTGAAGAGTTGGTGTCTGTGCACACTCACACAGAATGAAGAGTTGGTGTCTGTGCACACTCACACAGAGTGAAGAGTTGGTGTCTGTGCACACTCACAGAGTGAAGAGTTTGTGTCTGTGCACACTAACACAGAGTGAAGAGTTGGTCTTTGTGCACACTCACACAGAGTGAAGAGTTGGTGTCTGTACACACTCACACAGAGTGAAGAGTTGATGTCTGTGCACACTCACACAGAGTGAAGAGTTGGTGCCTGTGCACACTCACATAGAATGAAGAGTTGGTGTCTGTACACACTCACACAGAGTGAAGAGTTGATGTCTGTGCACACTCACACAGAGTGAAGAGTTGGTGTCTGTGCACACTCACGCAGAGTGAAGAGTTGGTGTCTGTGCACACTCACGCAGAGTGAAGAGTTGGTGTCTGTGCACACTCACAGAGTGAAGAGTTTGTGTCTGTGCACACTAACACAGAGTGAAGAGTTGGTCTTTGTGCACACTCACACAGAGTGAAGAGTTGGTGTCTGTACACACTCACACAGAGTGAAGAGTTGATGTCTGTGCACACTCACACAGAGTGAAGAGTTGGTGCCTGTGCACACTCACATAGAATGAAGAGTTGGTGTCTGTACACACTCACACAGAGTGAAGAGTTGATGTCTGTGCACACTCACACAGAGTGAAGAGTTGGTGTCTGTGCACACTCACGCAGAGTGAAGAGTTGGTGTCTGTGCACACTCACGCAGAGTGAAGAGTTGGTGTCTGTGCACACTCACAGAGTGAAGAGTTTGTGTCTGTGCACACTAACACAGAGTGAAGAGTTGGTCTTTGTGCACACTCACACAGAGTGAAGAGTTGGTGTCTGTACACACTCACACAGAGTGAAGAGTTGATGTCTGTGCACACTCACACAGAGTGAAGAGTTGGTGCCTGTGCACACTCACATAGAATGAAGAGTTGGTGTCTGTGCACACTCACATAGAATGAAGAGTTGGTGTCTGTGCACACTCACGCAGAGTGAAGAGTTGGTGTCTGTGCACACTCACACAGAGTGAAGAGTTGGTGTCTGTGCACACTCACGCAGAGTGAAGAGTTGGTGTCTGTGCACACTCACACAGTTACTACCCTTGAACCAAAGGGGATAACTTCACTCAACTTATTTACCTCATCAATGAAATGTTCCTGCAACCTATAGACTCACCTAAAATGACTCTTCATCTCATGTCCATGATATTTATTATAATTCTTTCTTTTTTTATTTGCACAGTTTGTTGTCTTTTACACACTGGTTGAATGCCCAGTTGTGTGCTCTTTCATTGATTCTATTATTGTTATTGGATTTATTGGGTATGCCCGGAAGAAAATTAATCTCAGGGTTGTATACGATGACATACCGTATATGTCCTTTGATAATACATTTACTTTGAGCTTTGAACTTTTGAACTTTGAAAGAACTGTTCAATGGAAAAAGTGATGCCGAATTGCAAGAAGTTTTCAGTACACTGGAGTATAGGATAAGGAGAAAGTGATTGCTTCCAGACCTCATGCTGTTTAAGCTCCATATGAAATTTGGAAGAGCCTTCTGGATTGGTAACTGTACATATTATTTTGGGCAGTGTGCTGTGTTATAAAGATCAAAGTTATAACTGAAGTGAGTGGGTAATTTACACAACACAGATAAATCCAGCAGGAGCGGTACAATTAATATCAATAGTCACAATGTTATGACGTAAGTGGTTTCAAGAGCCAATGTGGCCTTCCAAGACAGGATGCATATCTTCAAAATGCAAAGCAGATGTTACATTTAACATAGGCCTGCTTGTGTATCTGTTTATTTTCACTAGATCTTGCAGCACACTGCTATCTTGCCTGCGATGTCTAGATATTTGTATTTCTCAGTTTTTTGTTTCAGTTCCTCCAACACCACCCACCCAATCTCCTCCACCCCCTTCCATTCTTCACAAAGAGCTTGCTTGATCAATGCCACTGCAACATAATATCTGTTTCTCACCAAAACCATTTTAGTGACTAGTTCAACTGAAGCAGCTGAATTGTGGTCAATTATTGCAAAGCCTTGAACAATCTTAGAGTAGTTTGAGATTCTCCAAGCTTATTTCATTTAAGACATCTCCTAGTCACTTCAGCCGAGAACATATTCCTGCTGTTAAAGCTCATTAGGGTTCATACCCCCATCGAGGACCGGGGTGGAGAGGTTTGTGAGTTTCTGAGATCTCGAAGATAATGCTCTTTGGAGTTTAGCCAGCTGGAGCTTAGCTCCTGGTAGGGTCACCCCGGCGATAAGTTCAAGACAAAGAGCGATCCAAACAAGACCTCAGTGGTGGAGCTGACAGAAGATGATTACACGTCACAAAAGCGGTGAAGGTGGAAGAATAAAGGCCCCCAGTCATGTTGCATTCCATTCCTCTAGACCCTGAGCCTGATATGTCAAGGGGGATGTGGTGGCTGCCTGTACATCAGCCTCTCTATGTTAAACAAAGTAATGCACACGCTTTCTCCATTAAGGGAATCTACCTTAACATCCTAGGTCCAACAGATAACCCCTTGGGAGAACATCATACTTAACTCAAGTGATTACACTATAACTACTACTAATCTGGTCGTTTCTTCTATCATTTCAAGGCCAAACTTCCAGCTATCTTGATTCTTCTCTCCAGAATTCTCTCTGAAACCATTTCTACTTCCTCCTCCTTAAAGACCTTTCTTGATTCTCAACACATGGACCATTTAACACCTTGTATTCCAAATGGGTGGCCTCCAACGAGACGGCATAAACATCAATTTTCTCGAACATCTGGTAATTGCCCGCCCTCTTTTTGCCATTCCCCATTCCTGTTTCTCTTTCTCACCTTACTTGTTCATCTCCTCCCTCTCTTCCATGGTTTTCTGTCCTCCCATATCAGAATCCCCCTTCTCCAGTTCATTCTCTCTTTCAACAATCAACTTCCCAGCTCTTTACTTCACCCCCTTCCCCTCTTTCAGTTTCACTTATAACCTACCACCTTGTGCTTCTTCCTCCCTTCCCCCCACCTACTTACTCAGACTTCTCCTCTTCCTTTCCTGAAGAAGGGTCTTGGCCTGACACGTTGACTGTTTACTCTTTTCCATTGCTGCCTGGCCTGCGGAGATCCCCCAGCATTCTGTGCGTGTTGCTTTGACCATTTAAGTTGGCTTCTCCTTTTCTGGGCCAGTAACCAGTTCAGCCGAGTTCCTTGAAGAACATTGGAGCCTGCTTTGATCTGTAGGCACCACGAGAAGAAAAAAAACTGTGGTGTGGATTTGCAGAGCTGATTGACAGCTCCCTGTCACTCTAACTGACTGATAACCAAACATGGCACAAACCCTTGGATCTATTGAGACGTAATTTGTAGTGAAAGCATTAAAAACAGCTGCTCACTGGCAGGCCTTGTAGGTGTGGCAAAGAGAAGGCCGCAAATCAATCTGTTGTGGCCTGTTCCTTTACAGGAATGCCCATTTGCCAAGAGAACCTCGGGTTTTCATAGAAACTTTCTTTATTCTACTCTCATTAATTTATCCCAGAGCCAATAAAATATTCCTCAAACCATATGTGTCGACATTGGAAAAATCTATAAAGTTTGGGACTGCAATATTCAAAAGCTACAACAAAATGTGTCAGTTTGCAGTTAATGTCTCACTCCAGACTGTCCTGTGTGCCAGTCAGCAGAAGAAATCTACCTGACTGGGTGAAATCTCTAAGTGGGGTAAGAGTGTGGAAAGAAGCACTTGGATTTTCAGCATCGGCAGATTTGAATGGAAAGGAAAGCGTTCAAATTGGATGCCTCTTCAGGGACATCTTAATTTACACACACACACAAACACATTTTTGTCTTAATCTGTTTAATGTTAATTAGGGAGCCCTTTGTTCCCACGTATACCCATCCCCCACCATCCCTATTATGCACGTAGCCAGAGAGGGAAGAATTTAACATACTGGTTTGTCCTTGGCTTTTTTTTTTGAATGGCCTCCGCTGTGTTTGCCTTGACAAGTCATCCTCAGCGCTGGGATCCATTTCTGGTTATTAATCATACCCAAGGGCAGATGTCTGACTCAGCTAATCTCCCATCTTCCTTGAAAAGTAAGGTCAGATAGTTCCATTCTCAGTTCAACAGTTCACAGGGTAACAAAACAGAACTGACTACCTCCCCGTCAGCAGTGTTACTGCTTCAGGCTACTTACAGTCATCTACTTTACTTTACGTACCTCTACTTCTGCTTTAAATAAAACCACCACCGACTGAAGTACTAGATTTCATTCCCCCCATCCTCAGGAAAGAAAATGTTTTATGTTATTCTTCGATTAAACAAAAGAACACTTCATCTTCTCTGCAAAACTCGCCTTTAGGCACAATAGAAGAAGCACACTAAAGCCCCTGTTGTGGAGGTTGGTATGTTTCTGTACGATATTTTGCAGGCCCTTAAATTGAGAAAGACCAAGATTCAACAAGAGTTTTCTAGAAAGACCAGCAAAGAGCTCTGCTTCCCCGTTGCTGAAGATAACCGTAAACCATCGTTTTAGAAGCTGAACCTTGTGTGGCAGAGACAATCAAAATCCGAATAATGCTTATTATCACTGTGAAATTTCTTGCGTTGCAACAGCAGTACAATGAAAATATATTCAAAGGTAATATAAGTTACAAAAAGAAATATACAAAAATATAAATAAGTAGTCTAAAAATAGAGCACAACGTGAGTGAGTGTTCACAGTCCTTTCCAAAATCTGATGGCAGAGAGAAACAGGCTACTCCTAAAACATTGAGAGTGCGCCTTCAGTCTCCTGTACCTCATGCCCTGGATGGTGAGGGTTCTGAATGATGATCCCACCTTCTTGAAGCACCAATTTTTGAAGATGTGCTTGATGATGGGGAGGCTAATGCCCATGATGGAGCTGTGTGAGTTTACAATCCTCTTCACCTTTCTACGACCCCGTGCATCAGCGGCTCCACGCCAGACAGTGACACAACTAGTGTTCTCCACGGCAGAGAAAACATAAAGCATGTGCAGTGGAAATCATTATACTGACAGCCCACTGATGGTTGAAAAATCATTTTCCAACTACTGCTATTATAATAATCTGAATAAATAACCTGAAAATAACTTGATCCTTCATACTTATATACAGAACATCTGTACATTTATTTTTCATCACTCGTTTAACATTTTCATCCTTTCAATCTTAAGCGTTTGGAAATTGCTTGGAGTATATTTAGAATTATACTCCCTCAAGCATTCATTTTAGGGGTGCTTTAAGGGCAATCTCAAGAGATCCTGATTTCTCTGGCCCTAACAGCATGACGTCTCGCTCCAATGTTCCTTCCCAGAACTTCCTGTATAAGTCCTCACATTGGCAAAACAAGAGCAAACTTTGTTGGCGTGGATGAAAACTCTCCAAATTCTTTCCACTGGTTTGCAGAGAAAAAAAAACAGCCTTTAACTCCATCAAACGGGGCTGTGTTTGAAATGAGCTGGCAATGTTGTCACCTTGAAGGAGCAAGAACTGGAAGTATCTCTTCACCACCAATTGCATTCAACTTGATTTCCTCTACCTTTGTTTTACCCGGTTAGTAAGAATAGTCAGTTACGAAACAAGCAGTTTGCTAAATTGATGGTGAAGGTTAAATAAACCATTACGGAAAAGTGAAGTGTTTGCAAATACACTTATCCAAAAGAAACTAAATGTATACACCCAAGAGCAAAGCAGAATCAAGTTAAAGGACATGTAATGCATTCATTCCTCAAAGTACAATGTTAGGGTTTTGTTAGCCAAGTGGCAACGTAACTATACTAATAATCCAGTACCATAAATACTTCTTGGGAGACAGGAGTTCAAATCATACCATGGTAGTCAATCCATATAATCAATTTCATCCAATACCTATAAAGGAAAAGCTGTCTGAGGTGGCGTAGTAGCGTTGTGGTTAGCACAACGCTTTACAGTTTTGGTGACCCGGGTTCGATTCCCACCGCTGCCTGTAAGGAGTTTGTACATTCTCTCCATGACTGTGTAGGTTTCCTCCTGGTGCTCTGGTTTCCTCTCACAGTCCAAAGACGTACCAGTAGGTAGCTTAATTGGTCATTGTAAACTGTCTCGTGATTAGGCTATGATTGAATCAGGAGAATGCCAGGCAGCCCAGTTCAAAGGGCCGGAAGGGCCTATTCTGCACTGTGTCTCAATAAAAGATAAGTAAATAAATAATTCTTCATGTCTTGCACTTTACTCCTGTTACAAAACAACAGATTTTGCAACATATGTCAGTGATAATAAACTTGATTATGCTTTCCATCTTTTTTAGACCACGACAAAACTAGACAATGATTTATGTCTAATGTTTGTTCCATGACCATTGGTCTGATAGTCAGTTTTTATTTCAGATTTATTACTTGAAGTTAAATTTCTCAGTTCCCATAGTGGGATTTGAAATGTTGTCCAGAGATATTAAGCCAGGCGTCTGGTTAGTACATCCAGCTACATAAACACTGTGCTAGCATAACTGAATGCCATCCAATTGAAGATCTGTACAGAAAAACTAATGAAGTATTGAACAAAGAGTAGTTGGTATCAGGAATGATCTGCCATACAAGGTAGTGGATGCAAGAATAGTAACATTATTCGACACAGAACATAGGACAGTACAGCACAGCAGCAAACCCTTTGGCTCTGAATGTCTGTGCCCATCATGATAATAATCAAAACTAATCCCATCTGTCTGCATATGGTTTGCATCCCTCCATCCCCTGTCTGTTAATGCGTCTGCCTAAACGTACTTTAAATGTTGCTCTCATACCTGCATCCGTCATATCCCCTGGCAGAGCATTCCAAGGAAATCCAACCACTCTGTGTGTGAAAAATAAATCGCTTTGCACATGTCTTTTAAACTTTACACACACTCAGAAACTTATTTCATATTCCTCAAGGGCCAGCTCCAATTTCAGCCTCCTCATCTTGTACGTGCTTCATTCCCATGCCCCCCATGGAACCTCCTCCACATTGGTGAGACCCGTTGCAAACTAGGTGCCTCGAGCACCTCCGCACCAACCACCACAGGAGGGACTTTCCTGTGGCCAAACACTTTAATCTCAATTCCCGTTCCTGTTCCTCTTGTGCCAAGATTAAGTCACTTTCAGGGTGGAGGACAATACGTTATATTTTATCTGGAGCATGAATATCGATTTCTCCTTCTGGTGAATAAATGTCATCTACCTATTACTTCCTCCTGTGTCCCCTCCTCCTTTCCTTTCCCCTTTTGTCCACTCTCCTCTCTTATCAGAGTCTTTCTTCTCCTGCCCTTGACCTTTCCCATCCACCTGGCTTCACCAATCACCTTCCAGCTAGCCTCCTTCCCCTTCGCCCACTTTTAACTCTGGCATCTTCCCCCTTCCTTCTCAGTTCTGAAGAAGGGTCTCAGCCCGAAATGTTGACTTTTTCTTCTTTTCCATAGATACTGCGTGACCTGCTGAGTTCCTCCAGAGTTTTGTGTGTGTTGCTTTGTGCTTCTTTATCATTTTTGAATAAACTGAAGAGACATCTGGACAGATACTTGAATTGCAAAGCACAAAGGGAGATGGAATTAATATAGGTGAGAGATTTGTATAAATAGGTATGGTAGTGATTGGGCCATAGGGTCTGTTTCTGTGCTGTACAACTCTATGTCTCTAATGCCTCACATTCAGATTATCAATTAGTTAGCACTGATGAGCGAATAAATAGTAAGTTTTCACTGCCTTTCAGAAACTAAATTCATCAGTAATTGGGCTTTGTTTAAAAATGATTAGTTTCTGTTAAATTGATGTCATATCAAGTTTAGGTTTGCTTTACTGTCATTCGTCAGTACACAAGTGTTGGGGAAAACAAAATGATTGTTTCTCTGCAACTGATACAGCATAAAAAGACCACAATTGTCATAAATTAACTATACTGTAAATCTGATACACAAGTTTAGCTTATATACATAGACTGATTGTACTGTATATACATAAAATGAAGTTAGGTACAAGTGTTTCTATACACAGGGTGATTCTGACAGGAAATGATAAAGTAGTGGGGGTGGTGTTGGGGGTTTAGTTGGGTGAGTTAACAGGTGGAGACGTTGATCAGCTTGGGAGGGGTGTAACTCTTTTTGAGTCTTGTATTGCTGGTGTGGATGCTGTGTAGCCTCGTCCCCGATGGGAGTGGGACAAACAGGGTGGGCGGGTTTCTTCGTGGTATTGCTGGCACCTTTCCCGTATGTGTATATGTTCTTGATGGTGGGTAGGCTGGTGCCGGTGATGCATTGGGCAGTTTTAACTACCTATTGTAGTGCCCTCCTGTCTACCACAGTGCAGTTTCCGTATCACACAGTGGTACAGCTTGTTAGGATGCTCTCAACTGTGCATCTGTAGGAGGTCATGAATACTGATGTGCATAGTTCAACTTTCTTCAACCTCCTTAGAAAGTTGAGGCATTGGTGAGCTTTTCAGAGTGTGGAGGAAGCATTCTGAGACCATGAGCGTGCAGTGGCTGGGGCACGTGATAAGGATGCCCCCATGTCGGCTACCCCGCAGAGTGTTATACGGCCAGCTACATCATGGTCGACGCTCAGCTGGAGGGCTGAAGAAGCGCTATAAGGATCAGATGAAGAATGCTTTAAGGAAGTGCAAGATCAGACCCGAGGACCTGGAGGATGTTGCTGCTGACCAAAACACTTGGCGACAGCTGTGTAGAGACGGGGTTCGTATTCTGGAGATGGAAAGAAGAACCAGAAGACAGCAGAAGAGAGCCAGGAGAAATGCAGCCATGGTTGCCATCACTACCACCACTACCACATATACATGTCCCACCTGCAATAGAGCTTGTGGGTCCAGGATAGAACTGTATAGTCATCAAAGTTAAAGGAGTGGACGTCGTCATCGGATTTCGATGGACAACCGAAGAAGAAAAAGGAGAATTGCATGGCAGCAGTACAAATGGGAACTGGAGAGTCATCACCAGCATCCTAGTCTATCTGTATTCAATCACCTTTGTCACTTAAACAGACTATCTTGACATAATCACATTGCTTATTTCCTGGCATGTTGCAAAATTCTAACTCCATGACAGCAGAAACTACTAAGCCAAGTATTTTAGTTATTGTAAACTTTGTATGATTACTGTATAACTGTAAATTAAAAGCTCAAAAGATATTTGATGAGAACATTTCATCTCATATTTCTTTTCAGCTTCCCACTGTGAAAATGAAATGGATTTGGGTTATGAATGTAGCATTTTAACCCAACCATTGGTTAATAGAGGGTTTCGAAACAGTCACTCTCCTCTCTGTGGTTTGAAAAATGACTCACTTGCAAATGAATTTGTGTAAGCTCAGTTCTGCTGACGTCAGGTGCTTGTATTAAACTTGATGCTGTTTTTGAAGTCTCTTTGTGCTTCTAATCATATTCTATCTTTGGGATAAGTAATACTGCCTTAAACTGAAAAGAAGCATCTGTACTGTTGTAGTTCTGTGGAACTGGTGGTTGATGTAGTTGTGGACAGTTTGTTCTATACTGATTGTGCTATCTCAGATGACGTACCACATTGAATCAGCAGCTGACGCTATCTGAAGTCTAAGTTTAACATTTTATTCAAATAGCTTCTAGATATTCTAACCATGGCTTTATAAAGTACTGGTGAGGCTTCACTTGGATTACTGTGAGCAGTTTTGAGCTCCTTATCCAAGAAAGCATGTGTTGACATTGGAGAGGGTTCAAAGGTGGTTCATGAAAATGATTTTGGGGCTGAAGGCTTGTCGTATGAAGAACAATTGATGGCTCTGGGCCTCTACTCCCTGGAATTCAGAAGAATGAGGGGTAACCTCATTGAAACCCATCAGATGTTGAAAGACCTCCACGGAGTGGTTGTGGAGAGGATGTTTCCTATGGTGGGGGAGTCTAAAACCAGAGGGCACAGATCCAAAATAGAGAGGCCTTTTAGAACAGAGATGAGGAGGAATTCCTGTAGCCAGAGAGAGGTGAATCAATGGAATTCATTGCCACAGGTGACTGTGGAAACCAAGTCATTGAGAATATTTAAGGCAGAGATTGATAGATTCTTGATTGGTCAGGGCCTGAAGGGATACAGGGAGAAGGCAGGAGTTTGGGTCTGAGAGGGACAATGGATCAGCCATGATGAAATAGTGGAGCAGAGTAATGGGCCAAATGGTCTAATTATGCTCCCAAATCTTATGGTTGTATAGTCTGATGTAGCATTTTCCCCCAGGATTAAACCACCTATTCATTACATTTGTCAGTTGTCGAGTCTCTAAATTTTGATGTTCCATTCACAGAAGTGTAATAGCTCAGTACATTTAAGAGATGTTGACATATCTTTGATTGGTGTAAGTGGGTACTTGGTGGTCAGCCGAGATTTGATGGGCTAAGGGACCTTTTCCCATGCTGCATCTCTCCATGGCTCTATGACTCCATATTACATGTTTAATTAATAACTACTGGAAATTAAGTCATCGAGCAAGTTTGTTCCCTTGCTGATTTATTCTTGTGTCTGGGACTTTTCTCACACATCCATATATTACCATTTGCACACTCTAAACACATGGATAATGGTGGGAATGCTCTTAGATTCCATGCCGACAATGGCCACATCACATTGCTAACTCTCTCCCAGCAGGAAGATAAATCATAATGAACTATCAATAGATTATAAATAGTACTGGATTCTTTTCTCTCAGACCAATTTTTGGGAAACATGGGTTATGTAAAAGTTGTACCCAAGTCAAATAACATGTACAATTCACAATGAGGCTTCATTTCATCCACTCCTAGGATGGAAATCTTACACTTAATTTTATGTTGCCCCACTATACAGTACTATTTTCAATCCTTTATTTTTCAAAACTCTCTATATTGGATGCAAAATGGAATGTGATTTAAAATAAGTGAATGCAGAGGATCTAATTCCAGTCTTAGTGCCTTTTCAGCATTTGGCATTTAGGGCAGAAATTAAGGTCCTCTATCTCTGTGTGTCCTTGATCATCAAAAGTAATTTTGGTCTTGGTGATGTAGAGGGATATCTTCATCATGCTAGTAGCTTCCTTTTGGTTTTCACTCCTGTCAGTCATAGACGTCATGGGTGGAGGCTCTGGAATACCATCACACACAGATAAAGAAGGATTCTTCATTGCTGTTTCTGTTTTATCAGTCAGGGTTGTTAGCCCTGAGCTGAACCCCAGAACCTGGAGGACCTGGAGGCCACTCTTAGTCTGGCCTCTGCCCTTTGACCTGTTTGATTCAGTATCAGAATCAGGTCTTATGTTGTGAAATTTGTTAACTTAGCGGCAATGCATGGTAATGTAGGAAATAAAATAAGTAAGTAAATCAATTACAGTAAGTATATGTATATTAAACAGTTAAATTAAAAATAGTGCAAAAGCAGAAATAATAACTGTGAGGTAGTGGTCAGGGGTTCAATGTCCATTTAGGGATCAGATGTCAGAGGGGAAGAAGCTGTTCCTGAATCACTGAGTGTGTGCCCTCAGGCTTCTGTACCTCCTTCCTGATGATAACAATAAGAAGAGGGCATGTCCTGGGTGATTGGGGTCCTTAATAACGGATGTTGCCTTTCTGAGGCACCGATCCTTGAAGATCTGAGGTACCCAAGATGGAGCTGACTAATTTTACAACTTTCCGTAGCTTCTTTTAACCTTGTGCAGCAGACTCCCCATAGCAGATATTGATGCAGCCTGTCAGAACACTCACCATGGTATTTGTTGAAGTTTCTGAGTGTCTTAGGTGACAAATCAAATCTCAAACTCCTAATGAGATATAGCTGCTGTCTTGCCTTCTTTATAGCTGCATCAATATGTTGGGACCAGGTTAGATCCCCAGAGATCTTGACACCCAGGAACTTAAAATTGTTCAATCTCACCATTTCTGATCCCTCTATGAGAATTGGTTTGTGATCCTTTGTCCTACCCTTTCTGAAGTCAACAATCAGCTCTTCAGCCTTACTGATGTTGAGTGCAAGGTTTTTGCTGCAACAGCACTCAGATAGTTGGTATATCTCACTCCTGTATGTCCTCTCGTCTCCATCTGAGACTCTGCCAACATTAGTTGTATTATCAGCAAATTTATAGATACCATTTGAGCTATGCTTAGCCTCATAGTCATTGGTCTAGAGAGAGTAGAGCATGGGCTAAACACACTGAGGTGCGCCAGTGTTGATAGTCAGTGAGGAGGAGCTATTAATACTAATCCGCACAGATTGTGATTAGCAAGTTAATGATCCAATTGCAGAAGGAGGTACAGGGGACCAGGTTCCATAGCTTATCGATCAGAAATAGCATCCTGACATAGGTGTTTGTTTCGTCCAAGTGATCTAAGGCTGTGTGAAGAGCCATCGAGATTGCATCTGCCATAAACCTATTGTGGTGATAGGCAAATTGCAGTGGATTCAGATCCTTGCTGAAGGCAACAGTAGATTCTGACCATGATGACCATAGACGTGGACGATAGTCATTAAGGCAGCTCACACAACTTTTCTTGGGCACTGGTATAATTGTTGTCCTTTTGAAGCAGGTGGGAACTTCCAACCATAGCAATGACAGGTTGAAAATGTCTTTGACTACTCCCACCAGTTGGTTGGCACAAGTTTGGCATGGGTGATTATACCATGAATCAAAGCATATTCAGTAGTGTAAAGTTTCTTTAAATAGGAACAAACATGCAATGTAGCCACCTGGAGTGATAAGCCCATTTCATTTCCCGAGGGGCCTTCCCATCCAAACTCTGCCCCTCCATAGAGAATTCTCCTAGATATCCTGAAACAAGTAGTGTATTCTTTCAATACCTTTACCTGCAGGGTCCTCTTCAAAATGTGTCATCCTGATTTAGAGCTACACTCAGTGGCCGCTTTATTAGGTACCTTCTGTGTCTAGTAAAGTGCTATTGAGGGTATGTTCGTGGTCTTCTGCTGCTGTAGCCCATCCACTTCAAGCTTTAATGATTTGTATGTTCAGAGATGCTCTTCTGCACACCAACATGGTAATGTGTGCTTGTTTGAGTTACTGTCGCCTTCCTGTCAGCTTGAACTGGTCTGGCCGTTCTCCACTGACCTCTCTCATTAACAAGGCATGTTCACCCACAGAGCTCCCAGTCACTGGATGTGTTTTGTTCTTCACACCATTCTATATAAACTCTAGAGACTGTTGTTGGGTGAAAATCCCAGGTGATCAGCAGTTTCTGAGATACTCAAACCATCCCGTCTGGCACCAACAATCAAAAGTCACTTGGATCACATTTCTTCCCCGTCCTGTCTGGCCTGCTGAGTTCTGCCAGCATTTTGTGTTTTTATTAACAGAATCTCTTGACCTTGTTTGCATGTTTTTTGGTGTGACGTGACTGGCTAATGAGATATTTGCATTAACAAGGAGGGATACAAGTGTAAAGTGGCCCCTGAGTGTATACTGCCATTCTGTCCCTGTTGCTGTGTCAAACTCCATATTATTCAGGATATCTTCTACAAACTTAATTTCCTGGGCCATGTCATCAGAAAGGGAGAAATAGAATGCCTGACACTACAAGGCCGTATGCCTGGGAAACGCGGAAGAGGAAGGCAGAGAGGAAAATGTATGGACACCGTGAAATAACTAACAGATCTAAGTGTGCGAGATATCACTGATGCTGCGAGGGATCGTTCGATGTGGAGAGCCATAATCGCCCAAGCGTGTAACACGCAAGGCACATGAAGAAGAAGAAGAAGAGGTTCTACAAAAATAAAGAGGGAATAACCCCACAATTACAAACATTTAATTCATTATCAAAGATGGATTTCCATAACAAATAGTTATGTCACAAGCCTTTAATTAAAACCAACTGGCTGTGTAATGAAATTTTACTCTATGAGACTGAACAATGTGTTTCCTTTTCCTGCCACTTTCCTGTTTCTTTTCTGTTTTGACATCCTTCTGTCCAACTCAATACAATATACACGACTGACCTAATGGCAGGTGGTTTGAGTTTATAGAATTCCATAATATGTTTTCAATCTAGAGAGGAAATACAGAAATAATTACTTCTGTTTTGGCAAAATACATGCTGTATTCACATATATTGACAGATATGGTACTGTACTCATATGTAAGTATGTATGTGTATGTGTGCTTGTTCAGCGTGTATAGATAAATGTGGGTTATTATATACACATTTAAGGTGTGTGTGTGTGTGTGTATATATATAAACATGTACTATACACAAATATATATGTACATATTTATAACCTACATACTCATTTAAACATGCTTGTATGACACATAAAATATATATCTGTATATATAAATGTTTCATAGATGCATAATTAGTGATTATTATATGTTCCTCCATTATGAGGATTGATTGAAGTTATATTTAAATGAATCTAACTTTGATATAACTGCTGCTACATGGGCCAAAGGGCCAGTTTCTATGCTGTACTTCTCTACGTTGACCAGATAAAGACAGGAAGCAGCTTATTGATTGACTCCCACTTCCTAACATGGAAAGAAATGAAAGAAAGATTTTTAAGTAGGTAGGTACAGTGAGAATGATGGCCCTCAGATGTTCTTACACCACATCCATACGTCTGCAAATCTGACCAACCATCGCATGCTTTTCTGACAGGCACGCATCCACAGAAAAGGTGTCTCATTAATCATGCACTTCTCTCACTGTTTTTACTGTAACAACACATTTTAATTTTAATACCTTCTTAAAAGGAAAATATACATAAGCGGACTACAACTTGATGTAGGGTTTGGAGATTTGCATGCCTCAGTGACCCGGAGAACTACATTCAGAGCTTTATGCTTTGGCTCTTCGTAGGATTGCTCATGCCAAACAGGCCAAAGGGTAGAGGACAGACTAAGAGTGGTCCAACAGTCCTCCAGCTTCAGGGGTTCAGCTCAGGGCTAACGACCCTGACTAGTAAAACAAAATTGTTATGGAAACAGCAATGAAGGATCCTTCTACATCTGAGTGCGACGGTATCCCTGAGTCTCCACCCAGGACTTGCAAGACTGACAGGAGTGAAAACCGAGAGGAAGCTACTGACATTGATGAAGACTGCCAGGTATAGAGGACCTTCATTGTTGCCCTAAACACCAGTGGTGTAATGGGCAGTAAGTACGTTAAAACAAAAGCATACTGAGTTTTTACGGCTTTCAAAACATCCATAGATGAAGTATTAAAAAAATCGAGTGCATTCTTGCTGGCAAATGAGTGGCACATGCCTTAATAAGAGGATGAACAAAAGTCTCTGTGATCTTGAAGCTGCTTCATCATATTCCCCAGTCATAATTATTCTTCTATTAAGTCATAATGAATGACAATGCATATTGCAATCACTGTTGAGGTGCCTGTTCCAATTTAGCTATTGTTCCCTTGTGTTTTCTGGTGTCACTTATGTTGTATTAAGTTGAAAGAAACATCAGTGCACCCCAGCAACCCCGACATTGCCAGTCAATCCTAACTTAATGACGGGACAATTAATAATGACCCACTAACCTACCTGACACACCTTTGGAGTGTGAGATGAAAGCAGAGCAGCCAGAGGAAAACCCATGCTTTCCAGGGGAAGGACCTACAGAGACTCCTTACAGACGACGCCGGAATTGAACTCTGAACTCCAGCGCCCTGGCTGTAATAGCCACACTAACTGCTATGGTCTAGATTGACAGGGGTTGCTGAAAACAAATTCAGAAAGTCACTGGGTTATATTTGGAGATGCCAAATATTTAGCGATTAAACTACACTGCAGAGGGTTATTTTACCGCTGTGTTGATTTATAACCAATCAAATCTGCTGTGCTTATTATGAAAATCAAATTAATAATGAATAGTTGGGAGCCTAATCTGAAATAAGAGTGTTTTTGTTTATAGAGTTTTCATATGAAACCTTTTGCAGAGAAATTGCAAAGGAGGCATCATTAAAACAGTGGCATTGTTCTGAGGAATTATCTGGTTTATGTTCTTGCACCAGCAAGACTGAAAATGCATTTGTTCGGCTTGTTTCGATGCAAAGAATGTGATGTACTTTGACACTGCGGCATTCAACGAACTTGGCAATCAGCTTGAAGACATCGCATCACCAGTCGAGGTGACATCCTCAGTGTGCGGCTGTTGGTGTTTTCCTCTGGGAGTGCTTGCAGTCATATAGCCCGCCCCCCCCCCCCCCCCCCCGCTCGCTTGACTCGGTCTTGATTGCTACCCATTCAAAATTCACCACCATCCTAAATGTGATCTACTGCACAACAGTGAATTCTCATTAATTACTGTTTAGTTAAATGGCAACTTGGGTTTTTCATAACCATGATGACAAATTTTCAAATCAAAATTTCACCTTCATCTGTCAATATTTATCATGCAACTCAATGTGATATCGGCAAAGTGGATTCAAAAGATCCACTTTATCTGACGCGTGGCCTATTCCCTGCATTGTCATTAATTGGCACTAAGTTGACTTTGCAATATGCCTATATAAAGAAACACGTATCAGATGGCTTTAAAAGACTGGTCTAATTTAGCAACTCAGTCAGGTTCCAGTTTGCCTTTGAGAAAATCCAGGCACGATGAGGTGGTTATTCTGTGAGATTTCACCCTGCTTGCTTGCGCTAATTTGGTCTTTGAACGTTGCTTCTGGTTTGCTTGTGTGAATGAAATCCTGTAGAGTGTGAAGCAAGAAAATGTGGCAATTATAAACGATAATTCCCTTTAACCTTAAAGATCCCCCCCCCCCCCCCCACTACCTTCTGAGGTGGACTCTTTTTAATGATCTGCTGCTACGCGTTGACTTCTTTGGCAGTACCTTGATTTTATGGATAACTTACAGTCTGGTTTCAAGGTAACTGATGAGGCCATTGAAGGATCACAGACAAGGCAGGAAATATTTAAGCTGGTCCATTCATCATGCTGTTTCCACTGGGTTCCTTTGTAGATTTGAGCACTCAGCACCATTCTCAATGGTCCTGTTCCACTTTGGAAGTTCACAGACTCCTGGAAACCCTAGTGAATGGGGATAGTGTTTCCTATGAAAAAGGCTTTGAGAATATCCATGAATCTTTTTCCAAAGACTGCCTGGTAATGTCTTACTGCTCGGAACTTGGTTGGCTGTTGCGGGAGTCTAGTATCTGGCATATGGTTTGACGTTGCCTGTCCAATGGACCCAAACAAGTGCCACAAAGGATTTGGTACCGAGGATGATGCCCTAGGATAGGAACTACTGTTGGTTTCTTCATCCTTCCAATTGATGTTGGCATTGAGGCTTTGTCAGCATTTAGATGTTTATCACAAGTAGTCCAAGTCTCATGAATGTCTAGGAGGGTTAGAATCGTTGCTGCCTGGTGGGACATGAATTTTGAGCCAGGTGTGAAGCCCAGTTCCTCAAATAACTTTGCCCTCAATTGGTCAAAGACATTGCTGCCATATTGAAAGAGATGAGTGAACTTCATTGTTGCTATCTTACTTCAGTGGAAGATAGTTCCTGTTGTGACTGTGATCAAAGTCGCCAGAGAGCCACTGAATCTGATGATATATAAATCTTTATTCATTGTAAGTGGGCATTCTTCTTGAAACCCCCCCCCCCCCCAACCCCTTGGTAGTCTCCCAAATGCAGAAGTACATCATGTTTTTCTACCCTTAAGATCAAAGGTAAGAGAAGGTGATCCAATACAATTTAAAAAGTTATAATGATATTGTTGACTTCAATACTTTAGGTTGAAAATGTTTCCTTTGAATTACATATCTACAGTGGGAGATACCTCTGAATGGGCAAATACCTTTGCTGAGACAAGCTAATTGTAAACTTCTCTGAACTTTTTTACAATAGTGCAGATTACTTGCCTGGATTGATGCAGGCCAATTAACTCATCCCATTGTCATATTGTTTGGCTGAGGCATATATAAACATATTATGCTCATCATTTCGCAAGCTATAACTCTTTGCTGGCGGAGCTAACTTCAATGTAATGCTTGAAAACTACAATCAGAACTGATGACTAGTTCTTGTTTGAATTAATATCTGTCATATTCATATAACTCCAGAATACCCCCTACAGCTTCCAAGGTGTAGAAAGTGATTCCTATTTTCCAGGATCTCACCTTGAGCTTTTATTATCAGAAGGTAACATTGTACACCTGGTTCAGGTTGGTGGAAGTTTGCTATTCAGATTTGAGTGAAAATTGTATCTTTTTGGAAGCATTAGGTAAACATCCAGCTCTGACTCGGAGCTCAGATACTTGGTGTACAGTATCATAAGTGAAATCTATGTACCTCTGGTCAGCTATGAAGGCTTGGATGCCCTTGTCTATGGAGTGTAGGCACCACAGAGAGAAAAGCTTCCTATTGGGCTTGTAGTGAGACACTTGAAGATGAGGAGCATTGTTGCCAATTCAGAGAGGAATCTGAGGAGGATGCTCCTTTGACCTGCTCCCCTTCCTGATTGTCAAGAATCAAAGGCGAGAGTCTGGTTGAAGAAGATTGTGTTGGTGAAGGTCCAGTGTGGAGTCTTTACCCAGTGACAATCAGGTTCACTATACCTCTTGACAGCTTTGGGATTGGCTCTTCGGCCAATGGATGAAGACACTAGTGAGAATTCTACCCTCAGAAATGGCAGGCAGCCTTCTCTTATTAGCTCAGCCAGGTTTCTGTCCTTTCTTGAAGATGGTTTCAATGCCAAGTGTCACTGCAGTTCCTTCGTATATGGTTCTCTTCCAGCTATGGACTGTGAGGTTATAGATTTGAGAGTGAAGTTTGTCAAATGCTGAGTTTTGGCATTGCTCTATTGATAACAGCTTGTCCCCAAGGCTTTGCTTTAGTTGAAATGTGCCTCTTCAGCTTGATGAGCAACAAGGTTCAACTGAGTAGATTTCATGGAATGGAGTTGAAGGGGAGCACATTGAGGTCAGAGTCATGACTGAAGATGAAGCAGGCACAGACTGCTTAATATCCATTTAACCTCCATTCGTAACTCTGTGGAGTGGGGTCTTGGGTGTCTCAGCTTTGATAGTGCTGAGGAAATCCACATGTCAATGTTGTCAGAAGACTGCATTCTCCATCGACCATCAACTCATAGGGTCAGGGGTTTTATAGGGTCATGAAATTGCACAAAATAGAAACAGCCCCTTCTGCCCACTGTATCAATGAAGACAGGGCATCATGGTTGTCTGTCACCAACCCAGTTGCCCTCCTCTGTGCTTTACTCATTTGAGTAGCTGTCCAGACGCCTCTGAAATGTGTTCTTTTCAGTGACACAGTGCGGAGCCATGCCACCCCAGCAAACTCTGACAAACCGGATTCATCCTAGCCTAACAACTCACAATGACCAGTTAACCTACCCATTACGTCTGTGGGAAGCCCACGCATTCCATACAGGAACTCCTTACAGAACGGTGCCAGAGTTGAACACTGAATTCCAGAATGCCCGTAGCTGGAATAGCATCTTGTTAAATGTAACTCTACCATGGCAGCCCAACGTCCACATCGTTACATTATTTGCCCCCACCACCTCCTTATGGTGGCTCATTTCAGAACTACTCTATGAGTAAGAAATATTTACCCTTCAGATCCCCTTGAAGCCTTCTTCCCCTCAACTCTTGTCTTAGGCAATCCGCTTTCACTGGATCTTGCCCTTCCAGAACCTACAGAGCCGTTCCCTTCTGCTGTGAAGCATTGTGAGTTTCCAATGAGTTTGCAGTTAATTGGTTCCTGGATCTTAATGTGATTCTCTTTTTGATAGTCCATATTTCAGATGTGAGTTTATGAGGTCAGTCGTGGACCAAAAATGATTTTGGGAAGACCACAGATCCTATTCAACATTAGGAGAATTTGTAATCTATCCATCCAGCAGTTACAGGGTGGTAAGACAATTTAAAATCCATATTTTGGTGTCGCTGCCCTCTTGGAGCACCTACTGAAAGCTCTTAACTCCCCAGCTTTAGGCCTGTCCTAAGAAGCATGTGGTCTTCATCTGCAAACCCTGAGGCGGATATTTCTCTTGTACTGAGAGTTCAAATGCAGTTTGTTCTCTTGCGTATATTCCCGATGTCTAATCACAAATCTCATCGCTGGCCTCACGGCCTGCCCTGAGATCACTGAACAAGCTATAAAGTGGGTCTCAGAATAACTTTGTGATTACCTCATCCTGAAAAACATTCTTACTTTACTGACTGCCATTGCGAGTTGCTTAAAATTATCTCCAATTCAGAAAAGTTTCCATGACTTAATTCAAACCGATTTATGGACCATGAATCTAATAGTTAAATCAGTTCCATGTAGGGCGCAGGGGAAGACCAATTAAATGTGTGTGCGGTAAACTCTGGTGTTTATGGTTTCTCCAAGCAACACAAAGGAAACATTGTAGATGGATGAGAAATGAACATTACATCAAACCCCGTTGTTATGTGACAGCTTATGATGTCACATGACTAAATCACTTTTTGCACCTTTGAGCTATGGCTGGAAGCCACAAGGATGTGGTTTTTATCTGGACTTCATGAGCAATTACTTTCCATTTCCTCAGTCAGATTCCAATGGCTATAAAGCTTAAACTCTGGAACTTAATATCAGCTACCACAGTCATTTCCCACAGACCTTTCTCAGCCGTCTTTCAGATATCTTGTACCTTTTTATAACTTTACCTGATTGAGATTAATGTGTTCAAATGCTGAGACACCAAACTGCCCTCTGACTTCATGTCCATAACTTAGCATTTTTTAAATGATTCATGCAGTAGTTTTGAACTAATTCATCATCTTTCCAGTCTCACTACCTTCACTCTTTTCCTTCCCTCTCATTTATTCATCTGTCCCTTCTTTTTTTAACCTTTATTTATATAAATTTCCAATTAGTTCCCTTCTTTCCATCACTTTCTCTTTTTCTACTACTGTCTTTCTTTTTCATCTCTCATTTTCTCTCCTTCCCTCTCCCTGTTGCGCGATTTGAAGTTTTTCTTTAGCCGATGGATGATTCTGCTCAGGGTAGTGGATTGACTGCAACAGTGCAAGAGCTGGGATTGGCAGGAACCCAAATCAAAACAGGAAACTCATTGTCTGTTCATTCATATGTTTCAACCTTGGCCCAAAGCTCACATCATTTCTATATAAGTCAGTTTCTTTCTGCAGAAAGAGAGAAAACTTTGCAACAACGGGTTTCCAGACCACAATTTTCACGGCCATGTATGTGTTCTTTCTCTGCTGTGTAAGTATTGTTTGGTGTGTACCATCAGCCATTATTATCACCAATCTGTACAAGTCCTCAATTGGTTTCAAGGGTCCTTTATTGTAAAAAAAAACTTCAAAACTGACATTTGTGAGGAAAATCTGATTTTATCTGTGAAAAGTCTGCATTTTCGCTTGAATTCTTAAGAACTGTCAAAGAAGAGTCAATATTTTCCACAGAGGTTTACGGTGACACTGCAGAACGATACTGTTCCTCTTGTAATCTGCTGGCTGTCACATTCCTCAATGGAAATAATCTCCTCTGGTCCACAGACAGTAATTTACATCCCCTGTAAATACTGCCATCCACAGGACCTTCTTTAAAAATCCAGGCAATGGCCAGCAGGTGCTGCACGTATTAGAAAAGTGTGAAATAAGCCAAGATGCGTCAAGGGTTAACTAGCTCTGATAGAACACATTTTTCAGTCCCACTGGTCACACGGAGCATCTCATGACTGTCAGCAGTTGGTCTCCGGAGTAACTGAGTACACTCTGTGTTGTGTTCTTTGGGTCTAGCTATCACTGCAGTTGGCTGTTGAAGGGGAAATTGGTTGATTTCCCACTTTTGATAGCGGTCTCTAGCAGAGGTTACATTTTATAGGTTTGGTCTGTTTGTGATTCTCTTGGTGATACACGAGAATTAATGTATAATCACAATAACAAAAAGCAACCGTACCTCTCCAAGACTCATTAGCATTGCAAGAAATTCTGAAGCTGAAAACAAAAATGCCGGGGATATTTTTATAGATTTATCTTGAGGAAAGGTTACAAATATTCCTGTTGTTAGGTGAAATGTGTTTGAATCCTGCCTACGCTGAAAGAATTGTTGTCTAAGCTAATATAAAGTTTGCCTTTGATAACTAGGGAAACGTTTTAGTGGAGTACAGAACCTGGAGATCTGTGAAGGGGCTTTAACTTAAGGCCATGTAGTATGTAGATTTTTTTGTGAATAAGTAACTGTCAAACAGCAATTTAGATCTGAAGTCATGATAATGAAACTGTTTACAAATATTGTGGGATCCAGATGTATGCATTATAAAATTATCCAAAGCCAGCTAATTACACTGGAAATTCACATTGTGTGTTTGGGTTCCAATCCAGCAAAGCCAGATAACATCGATTTCTCTTGGTAGTAACTGTCTGGGATATTTAGCTGTAACATCTAGGGATATACTAAGTTGGACACAGAAGTCCATAGTTAAAGGAGTTGGGCAAGGAAAATCTACTTCCCTTTTAAATTTATGATAAGGAAAGATTGAATAGATTTTGACTTTATTCCTTGGCATGTAGAAAATTGAGGGGAATTTTGATAGAGGTATACAAGATTATGAGGGGTACAGATGGGGTAAATGCAAGCAGCCTTATTTTCCACTGAGGTTAAGTGGAACTACAATGAGAGGTCGTGGGTTAATGGTGAAAGGTGAAAAGTTTAAGGGGAACAGGAGGGGAAACTTCTTCATCCAGAGGGTCATGGCAGTGCGGAATGAGCTGCCAGCATATGTGGTGCGTGCAAGGTCAATTTCAACATTTAAGAGAAGTTTGGATAAGTACATAGATGCTAAGGGTGTGGAGGGCTATGGGACTAGGCACTTTAAAAGCTTTGGCATGGACTGGACAGGCTGAGGGGCCTGTTTCTGTGCTTTATTTTTCTATGACTCTGTGAGATCTGTCAGGGTGCGTATACTGATAATTCTCCAGGTTGTAAAGTTGGAAAAAAAACTTCAATTTATATATCATTTTTAAACGATCCAAAGAAATTCTAAAACTTTTCAGCCAATTAAGTACTTGATAAATTAAGTCATGCTTTTAACTTAGCAAACACTTAGGAACATTGCATATTAATTCCAAGGTCCAAAGATGTTAAAGAATTTGAAATTTGTGCCTGTACCACTAAAGTCTATAGATTCAGGTCCTAAACCAATTGAATATAACATTTAGACTGGCTCTCCAGAGCAGTACAACATGCTATGCTTTAAATGAAGCTGTCATTTATGTGAAGCTCCTAAGAAACCCCTTTTATTACATCTCATTAGAAGTTTAACAGCTACAGTACTACTTTGAAGAAATAATCAATTGAACAGAATTGAATATTGAACAGAAACTATTCTTTCAATATTTATCCTTGAAACTAATAGTCAAACAGTTCTAAATCTGATGATGCTGAAAACATCCAGCACATCACACAGCATCTGGGTAACGTGTTAGAGTTTGAACCCTTACAAGTACATGGTCAACTGAAGCCAACACCATTCATGTTAACTGTGCACAGACACAGCAGTGCAGTATTTACTTACTGCCTGTTATGCTGCTGGCGTTTAGGGCATCAGCGAAGGTCCTCCAGCTCTGGTGGTGTTCAGGGTTTCCTTCATCGTTTCAGCAGCCTGCTTGCAGTTTTCTCTACTGTCAGTTATCCAAGTCCCAGGTGGAGACTCAGGAATACCGTCGCACTCAGATGTAGAAGGATGCTTCATTGCTGTTTCCATAGCAACTTTGTTTTACCAGTCAGGGTTGTTGGCCCTGAGCTGAACCCCCGTCCACCTGGAGGACTGGTGGACCACTCTTAGTCTGCTCTCTACCCTTTGACCTGTTTGGCATGGGTGAATCTACCATACCATAGAGCCCTGACTCCAGCCAGAACAGCTCTCTGGATCACTGAGGCACGCAGGCCTCCAAACCCAAAGACAAGGCTGTGGTCCTCTTAGGGGTGTAGTACAGTAGCACAGCAGTTTTTAATCACACTCCTACTGTTAAATTGCACTGGGCATCAGTTGGCTGTAGCGGTTCGAGCACCACACTTTAGAAGTAATAATTTTCTGTAAAGAACACTGCAAATACTGAGCTGAGAAAGATACAACATAAATGCAAGTCCTTCTCTGGCTGGTGCTATTGGGCCAATTCTCCGCGCTGACCTGTTTTGTCCATTTGAAGCCCGATTGAGATGCAAAAATAAAGAGAAGAGCAACCTGCCCCTCTGTATAACTACAAAGTTCAAAGTTATAAGCACAAAATTCTGGAGGAACTCAGCAGATCAGGCAGCATCTATGGGAATGAATAAACAGTCAATGTTTCAGGCCAAGATTCTTCTGCAGGACTGAGAAGAAAAAGGGGGAAGATGCCAGAATAGAAAGGTGGGGGTAGGGGAAGGAGGCTCACTGGAAGGTGATAGGTGCGGTCAGGTGGGTGGAAAAGGTCAAAGGCTGGAGAAGAAGGAGTCAGATAGGACAGGACAGTGGACAATAGGCAAAAAGGAAGGAGAAGGGGATCTGGGGGGAAGTTATAGGCAGGTGTAAAGAGGTAAAAGGTCAGAATGAGGAATAAAGGAGGGGGGAGAAATTTGTTTACCAGAAGGAGAAATCAATGTTCATACCATCAGGTTGGAGGCTACCAAGATGGAATATAAGGTGTAAAGAGGAGGCATAATAGCTGGACAAAAACCAGTAAAAGATATAGCCACAACTATGTTAGTTTATGGTTTCACAGTTTGTCCAGCAAAGTCAGGGAAAATTGCAATGGAATAAATAATGCTTTCTTGTTCCATAATTGTAAGGAAGGGAAAACAGCAAAGGCTATGACAGGCCAGGATCAGAAGAGCAGAGGTTTAAGGGACCTCAAGTGGGTCTACACAACTTTTTAGCAAAGCTGCATCTCACAGTGTTACCATGCACTAAACCAGCATCTTTCACAATGGAGGATATCCATAAGGAACAGTGACCAGTGTCATCAAGTACCTAGATCCACATCCAGGATACTGCCTTCTGCCACCACTCTACGTCCGCTTTCAAAACTAATCTCGGTAGAAACCATGCTTTAGCTTATTCACAAATATCTTAGGATTTTATTTGGATACTACTTAGGGATTGTAGTAGGGAGAGTGAGCAAACTGAAGTAATATTTGGAAGAAGCTAAAGAGAAGACTTTATGAAATTTCTTCTTGTCAATGCTGCTTACACCCAGTAATTAAGTTGAAAGTGGATGGTCTCTTCTTTAGCAGAGCTTAACTTATTTTTTTGCCCTCCAAGGATAATAACAACTGTGCTTCTTCATTATGGCTTTAATTTCTGCTGTCTTGTATAAGGCATGAAGTCTTCTCTGATTTTTTGATAAAGGATAATCACAGCTGGTTTGAGTTAGTGGGATTTTTGCCTTGCAAGTTCCACTTACAGGAAGAGAAGCTGCAGTAGTATTTAAGGTTTTGCGCGGAGTGTTGTGGTGTGTCTTGCAGCAGAAGGGAACGGGGAGTTGCTTGCTGAACTTCAATTGTGCTGTCAAAAGCTTTGGTGTCCACGAAATGCTGAACGGTGAGAAGCTTAAATTGAGAAAGTGAATGCTTTGGAGAGTAAAGTCTTCCGTTTGAGTCTGTCAGTCTTATGAACCTTAATGATACTGTAGATAGAATGATATTGCAAGAGATGATTGATATATGGCAATCATGTATCCTTTGAAACTTTTACCTCCAATAGCTTTAATTAAGTTTCAGACATTTTGAGTGCCTGGTACATATATGAAATCCTAAGTGTTGTTAATTGTTCACTGAGCCCTCTTCAGCCTTGCATGCTAAAATGCAAAGTGCAATTTATTATCAGAGTACATATACGTCACCACATACAACATTGAGATTCTTCTTTCTGTGGCCATACTCAGCAAATCTATAGAACAGTAACTATAACAGGATCTATGGAAGATCAAGTAGAGCATAGAAGCAAATGCAAATTAAAATAAATCGCAAGAACATGAAATAACAAGATAAAGAGTCCTTAAAGTGAGATCATTGGTCGTGGGAACATCTCGACAGGTAAGTTTAGTATTCCTCTTTTGTTCAAGAGCCCAATAGTTGAGGAGTTGTAACTGCTCTCGAACCTGGTGGTGTGAATCCTGAGGGTCTTGTTGGCAGCACTGAGAAAAAAGCGTGGCCTGGGTGGTGAGGATCTTTGATGGGTGCTGCTTTCCTACAACAGCTAGTTGACGAGCTGGGACTTCTGTCAATAATAGGACACTGTGCCTTGTCACTGACCCAATGCAATAAGTGCTGTCATACCTTTTACAGTATTCTGAACTTCCATTGTTGTCCCAATCTTAAGTGATAGTATCATTTTACTGTTTACTCATGGGAATTCTAGTGTACCAGCTACCTCTTATTCACAGCCATTACACAGAACTGCTTCTATAAGCAAATCAGTGAATTATAAAGTGCAATTCAAATGTAAATGTTTTCCAGTTATATTGCATTAAATGCATTCCCTTCATAGTTAATGCTACCAAGGGGTGGACACTGTTTCAAAATTAATGTTATAAATTGGATTTTGGTTTGTTTTGTTTGTATTGAATTGCTGAAGTATAATCCTCACAGCAAAGGCTTTGAAATTGGTTGATCTTATCCCTGGTTTAGAGTAATGTGGTTGAAACGGAATATTTCTAGACAAATTTGCATTGCAGTTATATGATTTTATAGCACAATGCAGTAAAACAACAGGTTCCCACATTCCATTACCAATTGAGAAAGTGCAGGCATACTTGTACAGTATTCATAAAAATGAAAAGTTTTTTTTTGTCTGTTGTTATTCTGCTAGTTCTGTTTGCTTACTTCCATCCCCTTGACCAATGACCCCTGAAAAGTTCCAAGTTCATTCTAAACTTTATTGCTGATTTGAAAAAAAAAACAGCCACAACTATGCTGACTGCCTTCCCACATCTCTCTGAAGGCATCGTCTTTCTCAGTGATGCGCTTGTATCTTCTGTTATTACTGTGTATCATCTATACGCAGTATGATATTTACTCTAAGATAAAATGGCTATACTAAACAAGTCACTGTACTCATTGCAAAGATTGATTTTATGTTAAATTCCACTCCCTTTTTATTTAAATCACTTACTTTTTTTAAATTCATAAGATGTGGCTGATGCTGGTGAGGCTAGCTTTTAATGCCAAGCTTGAATTGCTCTTGAGATGATAATAGTGAGACAGTTTTTGAACAACTACGGTTAAGTACTTATAGACAAAGATACTGTTGGGTAACTCAAATAGTAATTAAAACAAACTCATAGTTTATGTACTAGTACTGTTCGGGCATATTCTGGACTTAGGATATTAGCAAAATAATAACTTCAACTATCTTCAGCAACCAATCTTTAGACCTGAACGTGGAGTGTAGATTAAATTTAACATGCAGCTCTGGACAAAAGAATTGTGAACAGCAGTTAATTGAAAAAAGTTAGCATTGATATTTGGGTGTTTGGAGTGTGGGTGTGAAGAAGGAGGAGTGGAAGTTGTATGTAATTCAAAGGAAGCACTGTAGACACATTGTAAATATAGAATCGTCATTTGATATTTAGTATAGAAAATGTCATGTAATACTGGGTCAAACAGGCCTCTTCCTCTGAAAGGGTCTCAATATGATGCTGCTGCTCATTTTAGTGAATAAACCACTTCTCTATCCACTAGTTTCGGTCTCTCTCCAATGACTTTGTGTTTAGTTTCTTTTCCAATACTGCTGGGTAAGGTGCAACAAAGAAGGCACCGTGATTTATTTCCAAATCAGGACTGTTTGACTACCAGGAGACTTGAAGTGAGATTCATCCCTTGCTCTTGCTGTCTTGACCTTCTGATTGGTAGAGGACGCGGATCTGAATGGCGTAGTCAGTAACGCTATGGTTCATGCGTCAGGACTCTATGACACAGGGCATACTTTAAAAACTATGTGATTTTTTTTTCATTTCTATTCCACTACACAACTGGGTCAGAAGAAAATGCACTAGAAAGGCTAAAGCAGTGAATGCGAGGCAGATCAAGCGGCCAAGCAATGCAAGTGACTTATTGCAAGTAAGTGCCTACGGCCGACCGACCGATTCAATCAAAGTGCTGGAGGAATACAGGAAGGTCAGGCAGCATCTATCAAGAAAAACATGTACTTGACATTTTGGATCAAGACCCTTTGCCCCAGTGAAGGGTCTCGGCCCAAAATGTCAACTGTTTATTCCTCTCCGTAGGTGCTTCCTGATCTGCTGAATTCCTCCAGCATTTTGTGTGTGTATGTTGCTCAGGATTTCGAGCATCTACAGAACCTCTTGTATTTACATCTTAACTTGTTCTCTTTTTCTATTATACTAACCAGACATGAACATTTTGCTCCTCTTTCTGTCCACAACCTGATGCTGTAACTGCCTCATACCTACAACATGATCTTTGGTGATCACAATTGACCCAACTTCATGATTTAATGACAAATGGTGTTTAAAAATGGACAAATTGGAACCTTGAGCAAACACAGGAAATGCCATTGCATCTGCTTTGTTTGGTAAATGCTATTACCTCTACCAGTATGTGGCAGGGAGACAAGAAGATGTTAAAAGAGGCATTCATTCTCAGGGGAACATTGAATCATTGAGGCAAAACTGTCTGCATAGTCCAAATAAGCCTTCGAGCTTTATCACAGCCTGTGGCTAGAACAATAGCTGGTGTTTTATCAAATTAAGCCAAGGTTTTATGCACTGAGAAAGGATTTTGGCAGTGACTACTTCACTCTATCAATTCACAATGATGAGAGGAAGTTTGATTTGGAAGCCGATGATGATGAAATAACACTTGATCCTTGCTCAGCGGAGCGGAAGCCCAGCAGTGCTACAGCAAACTAATTCTACGGTTTGTGGAATTGAACCTTGCACCTTCTGGCTGCTGTGCTTCACAGGGATGAATCTAAAACCACTAACAAGCAGCAGTGCAAGAGTCTGAATGCTTAGAACCACTATTTCCATTCTCCAAGGGTATCGTCCCATCATGGAAGTACCTACTTGTAGAATCATTAATCTGCATGCAAGTAAAGCCTTTCTTTAGCCAGAGAGTGGTGGATCTACAGAATTCATTACCATAGAAGGCTGTGGAGGCCAAGTCATTGGATTTATTTAAATCAGGAGTTGACAGATTCTTGATAGTAAGAGTGTGAAAGCTTGCTTGGAGAAATCAGGAGAATGTGGTTGAGAGGGAAAGCAAGCCAGCCCTGATGGAATGGTGGAGTAGACTCGATGGGCCGAATGGACTAATTCTGCTTTGATGTCTTCTGGTTATATAGTCTAAAGAATGACGTGTACTCACTACAATTGCGCTGAATATTTTTGTTGATATTTGCTCTTCTCTCACAAGGCTAGAAAAATACAATAATTTTAAACCCACATGTATAAATATTTTGTGTAACTATTATGATTACATTTTAAATAGTGGCCCTCATTTTATTTTCAGTCAATCCTTAATTGTTATGATGTTGTCTCTCAAAGTTCAAAGTAAATTTATTATCAAGTTTACATATATTCAACCTTAAGATTCATTTTCTCATGGGGAATACACAATAAATCCATGATAGGATAACAGCTATAATAAAATTAATGAAAGACCATACCAACTTGGGCATTCTACCAGTGTGTAAAAGACGAAACACGAAAGAAATAAATAATAATGATAAATAAATAAACAATAAATACTGAGAAAATGGGATGAAGAGCCCTTGAAAGTGAGTCCATAAGCTGTGGGAACAGGTCAATGATGGGTCAAGTGAAGTTAACCCTTTTAGTTCAAGAGCTGTATGGTTGAGGGGTAGTAACGGTTGCTGAACCTGGTGAAGTGAGTCCAAGCACAATGCAAGAAGTTTTATGCTAACCATTTGGATACCTGTAAAATAGGGAATTCTCAAATGAGAGATAGTCCCTCGTACTTTTGGAACCAAGTTTTTTTTTAATAGATTGCGTCATCCATTTTCACCTGGATTCAGGTCTCTCCAGCTGAAACAGGTGTGTGCCTTTGGGCAGCAACAAAATCAGCACGAGAGGCTTTGGTGCCTTTCCCTGAGGCAGATGCAGCTGCTCCTGCCTGGTTCCTCCCACTTGGGGCAGGTCAAGTAGGAAAATGGATTGAAAATACTAAATATAAAGAACCTCTCTCACTAGGTATGCCTGAGTGTTAAAGCACATGCGTTTCAGTGGCCGCTTGATTCGGTGCCTTATGAACCTAATAGAGTGGCCACTGAACGTATGTATATTTGTGGTCTTCTGCTGCTGGAGCCCATCCACTTCCAGGTATGACACGTGTGTTCAGTGCCATTTTTTCTGCACACCTCTGTTGTAACGTGTTTTTTTTTGAGTAATCGTCTGTCAGCTTGAGCCAGTCTGGACATTCTCCTCTGACCTCTCTCAGAAACCAGGCATTTTCGCCCACAAAACTGCCCCTCACTGGATGGATTTTGTCTTTCGCACCATTCTCTGTAAATTCTAGGCACCGCTGTGCATGAAAAACCCAGGAGACCAGCAGTTCTGAGGTAATCAAACCATCCTATCTGGCACCAACAATCATTCACGGTCAAAGTCACTTAGATCATGTTTCTTGCTCATCCTGATGTTTGGTCTGAACAGCAACTGAACAGCTTGACCACATCTGCAAGCCTTTATGGAGTGTGTTGCTGGCACATGATTGGCTGATTAGATATTTGGTGAAGAAGCTGCTGTACAGGTGTAAATTATAAAGCGTCCACTGAGTGTGTGTCTTGTTGAAAAAGTTGTTTTCAGTTATTGCATGCAGCAATACCAATGTCCTTTTATGTTCAATGGGATTAGTTTAGATGGGTGATTAATGGTCGGCACAGAGTTGGTGGGCTGTAGGATCTTTTCCTGTGCTGTATCGCTCTGACTCAATGACACAGGACCCCACCATTCTCACAGTTCCAGCTCCCTAACCACAGAACCACTCAGAAATGACAGTAAATGGTAACTCCCACTTCAAATGCTCGATGGAACAACTCAAACGTGCTCCAGGTCTTCTCTGGCTCCTCACAAACACTTGCTCATCTTATTACATCAACTAGTTGAATTGGCTTAACCTGGAATGCTTTCTTGTGAGGTTATGATTCAACATGTTTTGCATGATTTTAAGCAGTAATTATACATGAATTCTAATTTCAGTAGCCTCTCCAGCTGTAGATCCAATCTTCCCCCTCTCTTTGAGATGGAGAAGAATGCTGTCTTCCTTTTTATTTAAACAGCTGGAAGTTTTAAGGTCAGTAAAGCAGATGACAAGTTGTCTTTAAAATGTAAACATTTTGGAGCCAACGTGCTTGCTATCAGCTGCCACTCTCTCAGTGGAGATTTGGGATAGCTGTTGACCACCATTGGAACACTCGGGTTACAAATTTGAATACATATCGAACAAGGCTTGTTCTCCCTCCTGCAGTTTTGGCTCCATCAGCGGGGCAGTTCTAAAGGTGACAGACTTCACTTGGCGTTTCATTGTTGTGCCAAGTTAGTGAGCGCTGGCTGGCACAGAGTTAGAGCTTCAGCTGCTGGTTTGGCAAAGGTCACTTACCTCAGCACGGATCAAGATCAGAACCTGGAAGAAAGGATGAAAGTGCACTATTTCTTTTTTCAATTTAACCTCACTTGTCTTTAGCACTGCCCCGACCTCAAAGCTAAGAAAGTTGTCTGAAGGTTCATAAGAGTTTGGACAGGATAGGTAACGGAGAAAATGTTTCCACTGGCAGAAACCTGAGGCCATGATTCAAAGTTAGCTTCCCTGGAAGGGAGATGTGCAGCTTCACTTCTCCCACAGGGTGTGGTTTGTTTTTGATCTCTCACCCTCGTTACAAGGATGGTGGATCTAGATTCAACAGTAACTTTCACAGGGAAAGTGACACACAACTCAAAATGGAAGTGGTTCAGGAGCCTGGGACTAATTAGATCGTTCTATCAAAAAAAAGCCGTCACAGACATTATGGGCTGCTACTACCAGTCTATATCTATTAGCACGTTTGTGGAAGCACCTGGCCCTAAGATTGCTTCAGGATGGTATGTCCATTCCTTGTACAAACATAAATCTAAGGATGATTTTAACAATAGACGAATGGTTAGACTAAATAATGGAATCTTTTGGGCCTAATTTAGACTGTGATCAGATTTTTTTTCACAATAGCCATAGGATAGAGAGTTGTTTCCTTTGCATCCTTCCCCTGAACAACAGAGTTTTCAGATCGATAATACTCTGAATCCTCGGCAAGATGACGCTGTTGGTATACATCGGCGTTCTGTGGGCTGCCCGCAAAAGGACTAGCTATTCTTACTAAATATACTTCTGGACTACAGTCACTGCAATCCACACACAGCTTATAATTTTCCTTTGGGGGTTGTGCATTTGAACTGTCAGAACAGGCTGTCGTTTTTGCGGTCTCTTGAAGGATTCAGCAAATTGAAACTTTGAGGATGCAGGTACGCCCCCCCCCCCCCACCCCCGGACTGGTATGTCAGGGTCGGAGAGCGAAAAATGAAATAATGTTCAGCCAATTTAATCGCCAAGCCAGATTTAAAAATTTTAAGGCGTCGCGGGCGGAGGTTGAGCTGGCGTTCAGCTCACTTCTCCGTGTCAGCCAAAACCCCCATCCCTTCTTCCTGGGTCTGACCCAGCTCTCTCTTTCCTAGCTGCTACCATCAGGCGGGTGGTGCAGGAACCTCAGATCCACGCTGCCACGCTCAGAAGTAATTCTTGCCCTGCGGCTTTCGGCCTCCTGGGCCGGCTTCACTTGGCTCACAGATAAACATACTCCGTTGCTATGGACTCATTTTCGAAGACTCTTGGAGTTCATGTTCTGTGTGTTACTTATTCATTGTCCGCATGATTTGTTCTGTTTTTAACACATTGTCAGTCTTTGTTGAGTGGTTTTTCTTTGTAGATTCTTTTGTGTTTCTTTGTATGTGGCCGCCTGTAAGAAGATGAATATCAAGGCTCTATATGGTCTACATACTTCAATAATGCATTTACTTTTATCTTTGACTTGTCATAACTTGAGGAGGCTAGGAGGCTACTTTTAAAGGTAGGTATCTTTGATGGTTTTCGGTAGCTTATTCAGTGAAGAGGCACTATCCACATTCATTCAGTTCGAGCTCCCAAGCTCAGAACGTGAATTCCATTTGCAAACTGTGACGTTTGCACTATAGTTCAAATGCTCTGCTGCTTTACTGAGCTGGGAATGCTAATACTCAATCTAAGGCTTGTTCCAACATAAAGATCGAATGCATAGCTAAAATCTGACACATGTAAAATTCATGAAACAGTTGTAATCAATCAAAAGTCAGTTAATCAAGTGAAGGGTTTGGGCGACAGGGGGGGAATGGAATGAAGTGTATTGAAAGAGACATGTTTTTGCAGGCTTAATTCCTTCAGTGAATCTAAGTGTCCAAATTTAATTTAAAAGAGGCACAACATGTGGAAACATATTACCCAGTCAGATTACACCTTTACCACAGTGGTTGGTGTAAAAGGGTAATTCAAATCTAATGCATGTACTTCTTTGTGAGGAGCCGCAGAGCTGTGAAGTGATCCATGGAAGAACATGAAAAAGCAATTACTAAGAAGTAATTACTGATGCTTTCCTCAGTCATAAAGACAATAGTGAAGATGCGTGTTACTCTCAAGAAGAGGGAAGGATAGAGAGGCTGTTATGGAGGGATCAGAAGTGGGGAGAGTGAGCAATTTGAAGCTCCTGGTTGTCAATATCTCAGAGAATCTAACCTGGACCCAATATGTTGATGCAGCTACAAAGAAGGCAAAAGGGCAAAAGGAGATTAGGTTTGTTGCCAAAAGCACTCACAAGTTTCCACAGGTGTATTGTGGAGAGCATTCTAACTGGCTGCATCAACGCCTGGTAAGGGAGGGGTGTTTATTGCACAGGATCCTATTAAGCCACAGACACCTGCAAACTTAGTCAGCTCCATTGTGGGCTCTAGCCTCCCTGGTATCCAGGGCATCTTCAAGGAGTGATGTCTCAAAAAGGTGGTATCCATCATTAAGGACCCCCATCACCCTGGCCGTGCCTTGTTCTTATTGCTACCATCAGGAAGGGGGTACAGAATCCTGAAGGCACACACTCAACGATTCAGGAACAGCTTCTTCCCCTCTACCATCTGATTTCTGAATGGGCATTGAACCCATGTACACTACCTCACTACTTTTTTATTTCTATTTTTGCACTATTTAATTTATCTATCTATATATAAGCTTACAGTAATTCATGTTTTTTTTCTATTATTATATATCTCATTGTATTACTGCTGTAAAGACGAAAAATTTCACAGCATATGCTGGTGATATTAAACCTGATTCTGCATATTGGACTACTGTCAGCCACATTTGAGCTCTCATCCCAAGTTAAATTGCTGTTTTAATCAACACACACAAAATGCTGGTGGAACACAGCAGGCCTGGAAGCATCTATAAGGAGAAGCACTGTCGACGTTTCGGGCCGAGACCCTTTGTCAAGACAGTCTTCACCAGTCCTGACGAAGGGTCTCGGCCCAAAATGTCAACAGTAGTCCAAGGAGAAGCACTGTCGATGTTTCGGGCCGAGACCCTTTGTCAGGACAGTCTTCACCAGTCCTGACGAAGGGTCTCGGCCCAAAATGTCAACAGTAGTCCTGACGAAGGGTCTCGGCCCGAAACATCGACAGTGCTTCTCCTTATAGATGCTGCCTGGCCTGCTGTGTTCCACCAGCATTTTGTGTGTGTTGCTTGGATTTCCAGCATCTACAGATTTCCTCGTGTTTGCTGTTTTAATCGACCACTTAACTGAAAGCTTAACATAAAGAGCTTTTTCTTGACCCCAAATTTTAAAATAACTGTCAGTACAAAATAAAACTAGCAATTATATTGGGTTTTCACGATGTCACTAAGTGCTTAACAAACAGAGAAGTAGTTTAGAAATGAAGTTACTTCTGTATTTTTGCAAAAGTGACATCAATTTGCGCACAGCAAGCTCCTACAACTAGCAATGTGATAATGATCAGTATTCTGGATTTCCTTTAGTGAAAGTGGTTGAACATTAAATATCAGTTAGAGTACAGAAATAACTTTCCCGTTGTTTTTTTGTAAAATATACCATGGAAAACGTCATATCCAACAGAGAGAGAGAGAGAGAGCAGAATAAATGAGAACTCTTCTGTAAATTAGTACCTCCCACAGCCAGGAATTCTTTCATTTTTGTATGGGTAGAAGTGGGATTGAACCCACAATCCCCTGCTCAGAAAGAACAGTGCTACTGGTTGAACCATAAATGTGATTCACTTCCTTTAAACCCATCAATGTGTTCACTTGGACATAAAGGGATGGTAATTTGAATTAATAATGAGCTACCTTAATGGCCCATGTGTTGCATATTCTGATGATAAGTCATCTTCCTGCCTAAACGAGTCTTTTAACTGGCATACGGTGTGAGAGAGTTGTAGAATGCTGTGCACACTAGCCTGTCAGTGTTAATCCTGTTGACAGCGTGGATACTTGTTGGAATCACCTCGTAAGTTCTAACTTTATTTTCTTCATGTTTTTTTTCATGCTGCCTCTAGCAATGTGACGACGTTAGCTTAACCACAACTTGTTTCGTTCAAGAAAGTTGTGAGTTGGGACGCATTGTTTGCTGGAGTTTTATATGCTGGATGCAGCTTCAGCAATAAGAATTCTACAAGCGTGGAGTGTTTCAGTCAGCCTTTGGAGGTTTAGATAACAACGAGATGGTTGGCTTTAACCATCTGTTGTAAAAATGACAAAGTTTTCCACGATTAACTGCATGAATGTTCCTCTAATTATCTCAGTAGTTATATGTTAGTGTCTTGCAAGTAAAGCACAATAGATAATAGAGATCAGATTCATTTTCTAAATCCACTATACCATATTAAAAATCTGTAGACCTGCAGGTTCCCATTATTTAATCTGTGTTGAATATTGTACATTTGCTAAGTACTAATAGTAAAACAGGGATAAATTCACTTTAGTGTGAACAGAAGTTTAAAATTAGGCAATATGTTTTAGTCCATTTCAAAGAATGCCTTTTCATCTTTATTATTCCCGTTCTTGCCTTTCATGTTCTAAGTTGCTTATTGCAACTAATACTTCAAAGTGAATCTGAATGTTCATTTTTCTCTGACTGGTTTTTGCTAGCTTTACTGCTATTCACTCAATATGAGGTGAGGTGTGCCTGTTTTTTTTTGATTCTCCACGCTTTCCTGTCTTGATCTGTTTTAATGACAGCAGTTAGCTCAGTAAATGAGGGCACCAGTGTCACGTGGAGCTGAGCTGTCTGTGTATCAAACCATTAGCACCCAGTTTGAACTGGGGTTTGTGGGTTCTTGATATGGAGCCCAGCACTCCATGTGGCATAAGAGGGAAGAACTAAGTAATGTCCTGGAAATTCGATTGCATCGCTCTTCCCTTATTCCGGCAAACTCCCCCAAAGTGAGAATGCATTTTGGACGGAGGTGAAATTCTGTGTAATTTGGCATCTTTCCAGAAATTTAACCAGGCATTTTCAGTTGTTTCCTCGTGTTTTTGGTTCTGCTGATGTTTTCAGTGGGTACCATAATCAAACTTGATACATTACTGCCACTCATTTTACCCATCTGGTGATCTTTACAGCTAAGCACGAACAAGGCACTGGGTATATTTAATGTGGAGTTTGATAGGTTCTTGATTATTAAGGGTGTCAAGGTCATGGGGAGGAGGAAGGAGAACGGGGTTGAGGGGGATAATTTTCCAGCCACTGTGTGTAAGGAGTTTGTACATTCTCCCCGTGACCTTCCGGGTTTCCTCCGGGTTCTCCGGTTGCCTCCCATATTCCATAGACCTACCAGCTGGTAGGTTAATTGGTCATTATAAATTGTGGCATGATTAAGCTTGGTTTAACTTGGGGGATTGCTGGTTGGCACAGTTCAAAGGGCCTATTCCACACTGTATCTCATTAAATACATAAATCAGCCATGATGGAATGAGGGAACAGACTCGATGGGCTGAATAGCCTAATTCTGCTCATCTATCTTATGGTCTTATGTGCATCAGGAAGTCACAGATGAGTTATCTCTCTGCTATCTTTTCTGGTTGAATTGTCTGGCAAGACTTGTAGATTTGAATCAAATATAATCAGTGGCTATGTTGGCAAGTTGCCTGTGTGGAATTGTGTGCCAGCGTGAGTCATTGTCCTCAGGGACAAAAAAAAAGTTGTGTCAGGGCTGGGGAATGGACCAAGAGTTCACCACAGGTCTACGGATTCCATATCCCATTCCTCAAAATTTCCTATATATCCCTTTCAGGGTGGGAGGGGAAACGTTTAGAGTCATTTCCAGTCACTTTCCATGCATCTTGCCAACTACTGAAGAGCAACAGGCTTCCCACTTCTAGACGTTTGCTTGAGATAAATAAGCGGCGGCAACTGTTAGCAAGTAATATCTAAGCAAAGTCTTTTCTCTTCGCAGTGACGGCCGTCTGTAAAAGATGAGCGAACGCTTTGATTGCGACAACTGCAAGGAGTCGCTGTATGGCAGGAAATACATCCTATCTGAAGACAGCCCCTACTGCATCCCATGCTATGACACCTTGTTTGCAAATACCTGTGATGAGTGTAAAGAGCTGATTGGCCATGAAGCTAGAGTAAGTACTTGCATTTAATTAAAAATGATCTTTACTGTTGATGCACTCTTCTCATCTACTAAATCTGTCATTGCAATTCTTGTCGTTCCTTATTATTATTATTATTATTCTATTTTCTTTTGTATTTACCCAGTTTGTTGTCTTTTGCACATTGGTCTTTTGCCCGCCCTGTTGGGTGCGGTCTTTCATTGTTTCTATTATGTTTCTTGGATGTGCTGAGTATGCCCAGTGGATAAGGAATCTTAAGGTCGTAAAGGGTGACGAATATGTACGTTGATCATAAACTTACTTTGAACTTTGAACACATACGCAGTTAAGCTACTTGGGAATTGTGTATAAATATTTCAGCTGAAGTTCGAAGCCCTCTTTCTGCCACTTAAATATCAAAGTTATCAAGGTACAAAATGAAACTGTGTCCCTTCATATCTGTGGACTTATCTGTTAAAAGCTTCCATAAAATGGGGAGCAGAATCCGGATTGCTCCCACTTTGCATATCTTCACAAATATCAAACTCTGTTGCACTGGCAGCTGGGATTTCTTACAAACACAAGTGATTCTGCAGATGCTGGAAATCCAGAGCAACACTCACAAAATGCCGGGGATGAAGGCACTCAGCCCAAGAACCTTGACTGTTTATTCCCTTCCGTAGATGCTGCCTGACTTGCTGCGTTCCTCAGCAAGTGCAGTATTTCTTCACTCCAAACTGCTTTCCTCTTCCTTCCTCGATCAGTGACTGTCCATTCGCTCTACAGTTGTGTCCCCTTTTGCCAATGATCCTCAATGGCAACATTCCACCCTTGAAGGAGCAGAGTCATGACAGAGAATCCGTGTCCATGTTTTCCACTCCCTCCCCCATTTATGAAGGGCCTGCTTCCACTTTTAGTACCAGCCAGTCACACTACAAACTCCTTGGGGCCCACTAACAAAAGGCGATTTTTACAATTGCCTCCTGTGTAGTAAAGAAGGTTCATAAATTACCCTTTCCCACATCCCACATTTTTCAAATCCATGAGCATCACAATCCATTATCCCAGTTTATTCCTTATTGCCTTCTTTTCAGGTACACACCTTCATATTCATGCTAGACCAGTGCAGGAGGCTTCTATTGAAATCCAACAGTAAAATGATTGGGATATACCACTCCATTTTGATCAGTCCATCCTCCTCTTTATGCTCCTACTCAGTGTTCACTGTATTATGAACTCTAACTTCCTCAAAAGCTGTGAAAACGAAAAATTCATTCTCGTGTAATATAACCCAGAGCATGTTTCCCAAATACCCCAAATATCTTCTTCAATATTAAAGCCCCTCGGAATTTTTGAGGTGTATTCTTTATGTGTCTTCAGACAACAAAAGTATTCCTTTCCAAAATAAATAGGTTGTATTTGCCTTCATTGTATTTCCTCAAGAATTAAATGATTTCCTCTAATTAGAAGTTAGTTCCTGATGAAAATCAGCATAACCAGAACACTGAGCATATTAATGTCTTGCCACAGTAAATAATGTTCATTAACTTCCTCTGAAATTGCATTCTATGAGGATGTGACCAGAGCACAAAGTTCTATTGTATGACTTGATTCTTATTTTATACAGATAGTCATTAATGAACATAAATCAAAAAGTGAATGAAATTACCATGCGTTACTCAACTTCACAAATTAACGAAGGTTTTGGAGTTTGCATAAGCTGTCTTTGTCCATGTATTTCTTTGTATTCTGTTATGACTTCTTTTCCCAAACAAGCTTTGACCCTGCAAATGACTTTGGGAATATTGTATACTTAGAGTTCTACAGCACAGAGAGGCCCTTCAGCCCATTTAGCCCATGCTAAACTATTAATCTACCTAGTCCCATCAACCTGCATCTAGACTATAGCAATCCATACCTCTCCCATTCATGTACCTCATCAAATTTCTCTTCTCTTAAATGTTGAAATCGAGCCCATGTCCACCACTTGTGCTGGCAGCTCATCCACAATCTCACCACCCTCCAGGTGAAGAAGTTCGTCCTCATCTTTCCCTTAAGGAGTTCACCTTTCAACTTTGCCCTATGACCTCTATTTCTCGACTCACCTCAGTGGAAAAAGCCTGCTTGCCTTTCATAATTTTGTTTCCCCTCTATCAACTCTCCCTTCATTCTACACTCTGCGAAAGTCCTATCTTATGCAAACTTCCCCTGTAATTTAGGCCCTCGTCCTGGCAACATCCTTGCAAATTTTGACAGCACTCTTTCAATCTTACTGATTTTTTTTTCCTGTAGGTTAAGTGACTTGCCTAGTTTCCCCTTGAGTACTTCACTTTTTTTTTTTAAGTTTTGGGATGTTGCCAGATAATATCAATTGAAGCATTTATATTAAAGGAAAAATTAAGACTTTGAAGATTGCTTTTGTTTAATATAGTAAGTGTTCCCTGCAGCAAAGAAATACAGGAATCAGTTTACTGTCTCTCATTTCATCTGCGCAAGGAGAACAATTCAGAAAGTGACAATTTTCCACTTGTTTGACTGCAGCCACTAATGGCTACATCTACAGTTCTTTATTGGATCATGCTAGCAAATTATCAGCTTCTGCAGAGTAATATGCAGAGAACTAGACAATGTCAATTTTAGAAGAGATAGGAGCAGAATTAGGCCATTTGACCCATTCAGTCTGCTGCACCATTTCATCACAGCTGATCAATTTTCCTTCCCAAGCCCATTCTCCAGCCTTCTCCCTGTAACCTTTCACGCCCTGACTAATCAAGAACTTATCTATCTCTGTCTTTAATACACTGGCCTCCACAGCTGCCTATGGCAACAAATTCCACAAATTCACCAACCTCTGACTAAAGAAGTAACTCCACATCTCTATTCTAAATGGATGTCTGTTCTGAGGCTATTCTGACCTGTTCTGACCCTCTGGTCCTAGACTCCTCCACTATAGGAAGCATCCTCTCCACACCCCCTCTATCTCGGCCTTTCAACATTTGATAGGTTTCAATGAGAGTCTCTCTCATTCTCTGACTCAGAGCCATCAAAGACTCCTCATACAATACCCTTTCATTCCAGTATTATTCTTGTGGACCTCCTCTGGACCCTCTCCAATATCAGCACATACTTTCCTAGGTAAAGGGCCCAAAACTTCTCCCAATACTCCAAGTGAGCCCTCACCAGTGCCTTATAAAGCTTCCGCATTACATTCTTGCTTTTATGATCTAGACCCCTCGAAATGAATGCTAACTTTGCATTTTCCTTCCTCACCATCAACTTAACGTACAAGTTAACCTTTAGGGAATCCTGCACGAGGACTCCCAAGTCCCTTTGCATTGCGGATCAACTTCCAAAGCAAGTTCTCTTCCCCTTGTTTCCTAACGTAGCCCCTGACCTTCTACTGCATTCTCGGCCACAATGTAAGAGCGCATGGTGGCACTGAGGAAAGCCACCAGGACGTTGCCAGGATTGAGTATTTCAGGCAAAAGGAGAGCCACAATCAGGTTTATTATCATTGACACTTGTCGTGAAATTTCTGGCAGCAGTACAATGCAATATATAAAAAATTACCCTATAAGAAATGCAAAAAAAAGTGCAAAAAGAGAGACAAGTAGTAAGGCGGTATTCATGGACCATTCAGAAATCTGATGACGGAGGGGAAGAAGTCGTTTCTCGATTGCTGAGTGTCTTCAGGCAGTACCTCCTCCTGATAGGAGTAATGAGAAAAGGGCATGACATGGATGGCGAGTCGTTAATAACAGATACTGCCTTCTTGAGGCATTGAAGATGTCCTATGCATTGAGGAGGCTTCTCCCCATGATTGGACCCTCTGCAATGCTTCCTAGTCCTCTGCAATGGCACCTCCATCCCAGACAGGGATGCAACCAGTCGGAATGCTCTACACAGTACATCTGTAGAGATTAGCTAGAGTCTTTGGCGACATACTAAATCTCCTCAAACTCCTAATGAAATATAGCCACTGACCTTCTTTCTTTGTAACTGCAATATAGAATAGATGTGTTGGCACGTGGCCAAGTGGCTAAGGTGTAGGTCTAGTGATCTGAAGGTCGTTAGTTTGAGCCTTGGCTGAGGCTGCGTGTGTGTCCTTGAGCAAGGCACTTAACCACACATCGCTCTGCGATGACACCGGTGCCAAGCTGTATCAGCCCTTGCCCTTCCCTTGGACAACATCGGTGGCATGGAGAGGGGAGACTTGCAGCTTGGGCAACTGCCGGTCTTCCATTAAAAAAAACCTTGCCCAGGCTTAGGCTTGCACCCTGGAAACTTTCCAAGGCGCAAATCCATGGTCTATCGAGACTAACGGGGGCCTACACATAGAATAGATGTGCTCTTTTCCTTGAGAAGGATGAGAATGAATGGTGATGTGACAGAGCAATATAAAATTATGAAGGGGATAGATAGTAAGCACTTTTTTCCTAAACTAAGAGAGCTTGGTTTCAAGGTCATAGGTAGGAAGTTTAGAAGGGATCTGATGAGGATTTTTTTCTCACCGTAATTGGAATCTGGAATATGCTGCCTGAAGAGATGGTGGAGGCAGATAATCTCAGAACATTCAGGAAGCTTCTGAACAAACACTTGAATCACTAAAACATACTATAAAAGAATATAAACCAAATCCGGTTTAATGGGATTAGCGTGGATGGGCGCAGTAGTTGGAGTAGGTGAAAGGGTCTAACTAACTTTATGTGTTCAATAACTTTGGATGTGCAAATGAACTGAAGGGCTGAATGGAAGTTTTAAAATGTTAATCTTTCTCAATGATGTACTTCTCTTTCCAATGCCCCGCATAAAGTCTGATATATGAATGGTCACTCTTCACACCACACCAGCATATCAACAGGCACGTCCAGCTGTCCACACTGTGCTGTCCCATCGGAGTCCTTGTCCTTGAGAAACGCGCAGTCTGCTGGAAGAACTCAGTGGTTTGAACATCATCTGTGGGAGGAAAGAATTTGTTGGTGACTTGGGTAAAAACCCTGCACAAGTCCTGAGGAAGGGTCTCGGCCCGAAACGCTGACCGTTTATTCATTTCCATGGATGCTGCTTGTCCTGCTGAGCTCCTCCAGCATCTTCTATGTGTAGCTCTGGATTTCCAGCATCGGAAGGTTTTCTGGTGTTTGATCAGGAACCTGTGCCAGATTCCAGCAACTGCAGTCTCTTGCGTCTTCCGTCCTTACCTGCCCTTGCTGAATCTCGAAATAGAGAGTTTCAGATACTATGTGTAGCTCAATTCATGCTGATCTATAAACATCTTTACTGGCACCAATTAATGCCAAGCTTGCTCATGTCAGAGATGAAATGTTGCTCACTGAGTAGATAAAAATGTGGAAATCATTAGATTAATGAGTGAGGCAAAGGTGATCTGCAGTGAAAGTATTAATTTTATACCAGTGAGTGTATGTTTTTTATTTGTCTGTTTTTTTTTTAAGTGATTAATTGCATGATTTATGCAATCAAATCTTGTAGCTTAAAGTCTGTATGGATTATTGGAGGGGAAAGGCTGTACTATCATTTGCAATCCATTCTGATGTTGTATGTTCTAAAAGGCCAGAAAAGCTTTATTTCTGAAGTCTCTGCAGTGGTTTCTTAGCATCTAATCTTATTCAGTATGTACTGGAGAGGCCTCACTTGGAGTATTGCGAGCAGTCTTGAGCCCCTTAGAAATGATGTGCTGGGGTTCTAAAGAATGATTCCAGGATTGAATGGCTTGTCAAATGAAGAGCGTTTGATGGATCTGGGCCTGTATTCACTAGAGTTCAGAAGAATGAGGGGTGAACACACACAAAATACTGGAGGCACTCGGCAGGCATTGACTGTACTCTTTTCCTGGATGCTGCCCGGCCTGCTGAGTTCCTCCAGCGTTTTGTGTGTGTTGCTTGGATTTCCAGCATCTGCAGATTTTCTCTTGTTTGAGAATAAGGGTGACCTCATTGAAACCTATTGAATGGTGAAAGGCCCAGATGGAGTGGATGTGGAGAGAATGTTTCCTACAGTGTGGGAGTCTCAGACCAGAGGACACAGCCTCAGAATAGAGGGGTGTCCTTTTAGAACAGAGATGAGGAGGAATTTCTTTACCCAGAGAGTGGTGAATCTGTAGAATTCGTTACCATGGGCAGTTGTGAAACCCCAGTCTTTATGTATATTTAAGCCAGATTTTTCTATCACTGCTATTTGTTACTATAATAGAAGGTTTGTTCTGTTGTACTCTCCTATCATGGAACTGGGAATACATACTGGAAGAGGAACCCCTTTGCTTTCTCATAATGCACTTAGTTTAATTTCTGATTCAGAGGTGCAAAGATACATTCTGAAAGATACTGAACACAAAAGGACATCTTGTTCTGCCTTTTAAGTTGCAAGCAGGAGGTTTACATTCCTTGGTTGTTTTTAATTCTGAATTATTTGATAGATTTCACGAAAACTCCAAATTAACTTGAGTGAGGGTCACAGTGGCAAGAATTTCAAATTAGGGAAGGCACCAGAACTGTTGTAGTTGTATGGTTGGTCAACACTCCGTTCAGTGTGGAATTGAGGCTGTCGCACAGGGTTGTTCCCAGGCTCAGAGAGTCAGAAGTGCTGTATTCACTGATCCCTGTCGTGCTGGCACTACCAATGCCTTCTTGTCTCTGCAGATTAAGGTAGGCTGCAATCTGCTCAACTCCAATTCAGATATGTAAAGTATATAATCAATGGAACTATATTTGAATATATCATCAGCTGAAAACAGGTGGGGGGAAGAAAACTGCAGCATAATTGGGAGTTGTTGCAAGGCAGAAATCTTTTCTAAATATGATGCATATTTGCTGTTGTTGGCCAACACACTGTTGGGTGATTTTAATGCCCGGCATTTGCCAAACAGACTATCTTTCTATCTGATAACTGTAATTAAGATTCATTACTCAGCCAACATCTTAAATCTAATTTAAGTCTCCAGTCATCGCATTATTGTTTATGACATCTAGTCGACAGATTAACTGCTGCATTTGGCGATGAGTCAATGGCTTCCATATTTAAGAGTAATTCATTGGTTGCAAAGCTTTTGGGGCCAGAGTAAGGACATGCAGGCATTTTCTAAATGCAAGCTCTCCCTTCACTGGAATTATTAACCTGAGTTTGAAAATTAATGTTGGATCATTTGCATACCTGATTCATGGCAGTACAAATTAGCCTTGCTCCTTGCTGTTAACGATTCATTTTTATTGTCTCGTTGGTCAGGAACTGTTCTACGAAGACCGTCATTACCACGAGCACTGCTTCAGGTGTTATCGCTGTGACAGATCGTTGGCAGATGAGCCATTTACATGCCAAGAAGAGGAGCTGTTATGCAATGATTGCTACTGCAGTGAATTCTCCTCAAAATGTATTGCTTGTGACAAGGTCGTCATGCCTGGTATGTGCCCTGGAGTCTTATTTGTCAAACACATCATTGCCCTTCCAGCTTCTGTTTGAGTAGCCTGTCAGACCATTTTTCCTTCCATCAATAAGTCAGCTCAGGAACTTCAGCCCAACTCAGAGCATGATAATGCTGCTTCAGCATTTACTAATGAAATTTTGATAATTAAGATCCCGAGGTAATGGGAGCACACCTTCATGTAATGAAAGCAAATTTCACTGAGTTTACTTGTGTGTTTTTGTTATTTCTACACTCAAGCACACTGCAGTGCATTAATTATCAGAGGATTAAAGAGCATTTTGAATCTTCTTTATTATTGTCCTGAAGTTTACTGAGGTACTTCATGCTCAGGAAAGGTGCTGTCTGAAAAGTTGCTAGAAGCTGGCTTACTTAGCAATCAGACCTAAAAGCTAGATTTTATGAGTGTCAGTGCTCTTTATTGCTATTCTCTGGAATTCAACAATCCCCCACAAGTGTTATATTTCCCAGGTAACAATTATGGAGAAAAGCTACGGGTTCCACTGCATAAGAAGTCAGCAAAATACTGAGCACTTGCAAATTCGCCGAAATCTGCAACGCGTGACTTATTGATTAATGACAAATTATGTCATGAAAGCCTCCCCAGTCTGCAGTGGGTGTGGTATCACTGATCTTCGCCCATGGATCTTCCACACAGTGTCAGTGCTCTGCGGAAGATCAGTGAATGAGCATTCAGTGCATCTTTGTGGAAAGATTTTACCTTGAAGCTAAGTTTTTTTGATTGAAACTCATCAGATGTCTCAGAGGGAGAAGGTTGTGTTGGATGATCGAGAAAAACTGAAAAGAAATATTCGCTGAAGCTCTGATTAAATTGAAGAGTGTGTAACAACAGTCCGCATTGGGGATCCTGAATTTTCAGATGTGGTTCAGATAAATTACACAGAGTTAGACGAAAGGCCAAGTCAGGGAATCAGTGGTTCTTGGATATAAATGTGATTGATAATGCTTCATATAGTTGGGATAAAACCAGAATTCATTGTTGATTGTAAATTGCTTGCTTACCAGAAGTAACTATCTCCTAGGTTTCCAAATTTTTAGCAGGAAACATTTACATTGAGGGTGGTGGGTATAAATTAAAGAGGGTAAACACTGATCAAACTCTGGCATCGAGTCTTACCCCAGTATACCATTTTATTAATGATGCAGCGCAGAATAGGCTCTTTGAGCCACGCCAGCCAGCGATCTCCCAGTCTAATCCTTGCCTAATCACGGGACAATTTACAATGCCCAATTAACATACAAACCGATACGTCTTCACACAGCGCGAGGAAACTAGAGCAGGTGGAGGAACCCCACGCAGTCACGCGGAGAACGTACAAGCTCCTTACAGGCAGCGTCAGGAATTGAACCTGGGTCACTGGCATTGTAAAGCGTTGTGCTAACCACTCAACTACCATGCCACCCCCCCCCCCCCCCCCCCCCCAGTAAGAGGGCTCCAATTTTACACTCTGGTGGAGCAGGGTTGACTCCAGAAGCATGATGACGATGGAAGAACCTTGGTCTTTATGTGGTTGGGGAGGGGAAATATCAGCGCTTGGAAGCTGATATTCTCGCTGTTTCCGGCTTTTCCCCCACAAAACAAATGAATATCCTGTCAATATTGACCAGCTCTGTGTGTACAATATCATTGACGTAGTGAAACCTGTGAAGCCGTTTTACCATAGCAACCCAGACCAACTCGGGTGGCTAGCCCCAAGGGTGTGATAGGGAGGGTGACCAAATATTGCTTTAGAGTCGTAAGAAGCTTCCTGATGAAAAGAGCGGCAGTGAAGCTGAGCTGTTTATGGTGAGAGTTCTGACGCTCGTGACTTCAGCTGAGGGCATAGCTGCTAGTTGTCAAGGTTCAGTCCAGGTTCCGGTAAGATTAGGACTGGAAGGTGCTATGTCTGAGAGAAATCGGGAGAGTAGTGGGGGAGGGGCAGAAGAGAAGTGAAAGTAAGGAAGAGAATTTTACAATGAAGCATCTCTTAATAAGTAACCAGACAAAGCTAGCAAGCGCAGTGTTGGGGCTGGTGTGAATTTGGACAGAAACATAGAACGTTATCACACAGTACAGGCCTATGGCCCATGATGTGCCGACCTTTCAACCTACTCTGAGATTAATCTAACACTTCCCTCCTACATAGCCCTCCATTTTTCTGTTGTCCATGTGCCTACCCGAGGGTCTATAAATGCCCCTAATGTATCTGCCCCCACCACCTCCACCCCGGCAGTGCATTCCACCCACCCACTCACTAATCTCTGTGTAAAAACCTTCGTTTTCTCCCTCAGACTTTGCTCAAATCTCCTCAAATAGCAGAGCTTTAGCTGACCTCTGGTTTCGTTAATGGAGGCCTAAGGAATGGAGTTTGTGGCAGGGTCAGAAAATGATGGCTGTGTCCCTTCCGTTGCCTTTGAGAACGTTTTGACAAATGCGGTACTTGTGTTGTGCTACCACTGAGGTATTTTTCGCTGATTGTCCCCATCAGGTACCCGTAAGCTGGAGTACAATGGCAACACCTGGCATGAAGGCTGTTTTATTTGTCACACCTGCGAGCAGCCGATAGGCTCAAAGGCCTTTGTACCCGATAAGAGTGAGATTTACTGCGTGCCTTGCTACGAGAACCACTTTGCTCCGCGATGCTTCCACTGCAAGAAGGTAATTTGTTTTTCTAAATTTAGAGATACAACACAGTAACAGGCCTGCTGCTTAAGTAAATAAATATGTGACCAATTAACCTACTAACCCAAATATCTTTGGGATGTGGGAGGAAATCAGAGCACCCTGAAGAAACCCACGTGGTCATGGGGAAAACATGCAGACTCTTCCCAGACAGCAGTGAGATTTGAACCCATGTCACTGGCACTGTAAAGCACCATACCATAATGACCGACCTTTGATTTGACAATACTCTCTCTGAAGGTAGAGTCATATAAATACCTCAGATAGGCACAGCAACTGAAAGTTCAAAGTGAATTTATATATGTCACAATGTACAACCCTCTGACATTCATTTGCTTGTGGGCATATTTAATAAATCTATAGAATAATAACCATAACAGAATCAATAATAGACCGCCCAACTAGGGCGTTCAACAAGAGTGCAGAAGATAACAAACTGAGCAAATATTTTAAAAAGAAATAATAATTAATAAATAAGCAACAAATATTGAGAACGCGAATTGAAGAGTCCTTGAAAGTGAGCCCATTGGCTGTGGAAACATTTCTATGACGGGGCAAGTGAAGCTGAGTGAAGTTATCCCCTTTGGTTCAAGAGCCTGATGGCTGAGGGTAACGACAGTTCCTGAACCTGGGTGGTGTGAGTCCTGAGGCTCCTGTACCTTCGACCTGATGGCAGCAGCGAGAAGAGACCATGCCCTGGGTGATGGGGGTCCCTAATGATGGATGTTGCAACAGTGTTTCATGGAGATTTGCCTAATGCTTGGGAGGCTTTACCTGTGATGGACTGGGCCATATCCACTACTTTTTGTAGGATTTTTAGTTCCAGGGCAATGGTGTTTCCATAACCAGGCTATGATGCAGCCAGTCAATATACTCCCCACTTGAAAAACTGTTGTTATTGTAGCAAAATATTTTTTTGTGCTTCAGGATTGTTACTTAAGTAACTGTATCAGCTTTTACCAAGACAATTTTAGTTGAGCTAGTAGAGGTAGTACTTTTGTTCTCTGAATCCAGGGCCGAGAAATAAACAAAGGCATCTATTCAGATCTCACTCTAGCAGTGAGAGAGAGTAAAAGGACACTGCAGGATTGGGGAACAATGAGTTCGTAGGGCTGTGGAGGGGAGATCTCCAGATGTAGTAAGGTCTGTGATGGTGGGAGAGGCAGTGGACTAATGATCCTCCGTGGGGTCCAGCACCAGGGGTAGTTACGAAGAACTTTCCAAGATCTCCCATAAAAGAGGTAGAAATGAGCAGGGCAGATGAAGGGTACCAGTCTGAAATGTTGACAGTCCACTTTCCCCCATAGGTGTCGCCTGAATTGTTGAATTCCTCCGGCGCCTCTTTAGTGTTGTTCACTCTAAAATAGGTTGAAATTAAATTCTTAAAACGATAGAAATCTGCTTCACAGTCAGAGTCTTTTCTGCTCATTTTAGACAGAGAACAACGGAGATGAATTTTACTTTCCATCTTGCAGTCCAAGGCCCCTGTAAATTAACCCACCCACGTACGTCCCCAATGCAATGAGGACTACTGGCTCCATTCCTCTGTCAGATAGTGAGTGAAGGAAACATTCCTCTTTTCATTTTAAACTGATGCCTCCACAATATTGACATCTGTGCAGATCGCTCTCGTGGCGGACAGAATGAACTTTAAAGATTAACTTGTCACATTTACACTCGGGTATCAGAATGTACAGAAAAACGCATCATTTGCATCAGTGACCACCAATGCTGCGTACGGGCTGGGGACAGCCGGCGCGTATCGCCACACTTTCAGCACCAATCGATACCAACCCTGCAGCTTACTAACGCTAACCATGCATCTTTGGAAACGTGGGAGAAACCTTGCGGTCACGGGGGAGCCAAACCCTGATTGCTGGCATTGTAATAGCGTAAGGTGAACCACCGACCCGTTGGATTGGTGGATCAAAACATCCTCTGTGTTATTTTAAGAGCAAACACGAGGAAATCTGCAGATGCTGGAAATTCAAACAACAACACACACAAAATGCTGGTGGGACGCAGCAGGCCAGGCAGCATCTATAGGGAGAAGCACTGTCGACGTTTCGGGCCGAGACCCTTCGTCAGGGCTAACTGAAAGGAAAGATAGTAAGAGATTTGAAAGTAGTGGGGGGAGGGGGAAATGCGAAATGATAGGAGAAGACCGGAGGGGGTAGGATGAAGCTAAGAGCTGGAAAGGTGATTGGTGAAAGTGATACAGAGCTGGAGAAGGGAAAGGATCATGGGACAGGAGGCCTCGGGAGAAAGAAAGGGGGGGGGGGGAAGCACCAGAGGGAGGTGGAGAACAGGCAAACAACTAAATATGTCAGGGATGGGGTAAGAAGGGGAGGAGGGGCATTAACGGAAGTTAGAGAAGTCAATGTTCATGCCATCAGGTTGGAGGCTACCCAGCCGGTATATAAGATGTTGTTCCTCCAACCTGAGTTTGGATTAATTTTGACAGTAGGCTCCCATCCCACGATCCTTTCCCTTCTCCAGCTCTGTATCACTTTCACCAATCACCTTTCCAGCTCTTAGCTTCATCCCACCCCCTCCGGTCTTCTCCTATCATTTCGCATTTCCCCCTCCCCCCACTACTTTCAAATCTCTTACTATCTTTCCTTTCAGTTAGTCCCGACGAAGGGTCTCGGCCCGAAACGTCGACAGCGCTTCTCCTTATAGATGCTGCCTGGCCTGCTGTGTTCCACCAGCATTTTGTGTGTGTTCTCTAATTGTTATGACCGTTTCCCCAGACAAGTATTCTGCTCATCATAAGGACTGTATATTCAAACCTTTCTCCTGTCCGTGTGCGGACCCTGCCGCTGAGTTCAACATACTACCAATACTCTGTTCATGCTGATCCCTTAGATTTCCCCCATTTTAAAAGCAATCGTATAGCAGAAAAGATTAGATGTGTCAATAGTTAATCCATTTTCTGGCTCCAATTACCACCAGCTGAATGTCTCTCATGCTTTTACCTCTAAAGACTGCTAAGTACGCTTATCTTAACAGTAAGGAGTTAATTTTATGCTGAGATAATTATAAATTTCTCTTCTGAACGTCCTGCAGGCGCTGACCAAAGGAGGTGTTACTTACCACAACGAGCCTTATCACAAGGAATGCTTTGTGTGCAGCGGGTGCAAGACCCAGCTGGCTGGCCAGCACTTCACCTCCCGAGATGAATCCCCGTACTGCCTCAAGTGCTTTGGGAATCTGTATGCCAAGAAGTGTGCCGCCTGTGCCAAACCCATCACAGGTAAACAGCTGCGACTCTTAGCCTCTAATAACAGCTCCCTCCTGGCCGACTGCCAGCCCAGCTGGAACTGGGACCGTGGTGGGAGAATCTTTGCAAGGTCTCTTGCAGAACTACGTAGCTCAATTTAATTGCCACAACTTAACACATTTTAACATCAGAAGATAGTTCTACTGTAGGCATAGCTTGGAGTTCTTGTATTTGATTTCTATAATTTTACCATATATCAAAGTGCTGGTAGAACTGTTCTGGACTCCCAATTTGCAAGCAGGCCATTTATAATTCAGTGTAGTAACTGTTCATCAAATTCCAAAGCTTAATTCAATGATCCTATCATTATCAACAAAAGTAAAGTAAGACAGACAGACAGACATACTTTATTGATCCCGAGGGAAATTGGGTTTTGTTACAGCTGCGCCAACTAAGAATAGTGTAGAAATATAGCAATATAAAACCATAAATAATTAAATAAAAATAAGTTAATCATGCCAAGTGGAAATAAGTCCAGGACCAGCCGATTGGCTCAGGGTGTCTGACACTCCGAGGGAGGAGTTGTAAAGTTTGATGCCACAGGCAGGAATGACTTCCTATGACGCTCAGTGTTGCATCTCGGTGGAATGAGTCTCTGGCTGAATGTACTCCTGTGCCTAACCAGTACATAATGGAGTGGATGGGAGACATTGTCCAAGATGGCATGCAACTTGGACAGCATCCTCTTTTCAGACACCACCGTCAGAGAGACCAGTCCCACCCCCACATCATCACTGGCCTTACGAATGAGTTTGTTGATTCTGTTGGTGTCTGCTACCCTCAGCCTGCTGCCCCAGCACACAACAGCAAACATGATAGCACTGGCCACCACAGCCTCCTAGAACATCCTCAGCATCGTCCGGCAGATGTTAAAGGACCTGTCTCCTCGGGAAATAGAGACGGCTCTGACCCTTCTTGTAATGCCATTGTCTTGATTTAGGTATAGCTGTCTTATCTCTGAGAAGTTCATTCAGTCCAGCTCCTTTTCCAGAATCTTGAGGCTGACATTGAGAAGGTGCTGTGTTTTCAATGAGACATTAAAAAACTAAGCACCAGACTGCCTTCTGCCCGGCAGAACACTAAGGACAAACTGCGAGCTCCACTTCTTTTGTTTCCACAGGGACTGCACTTTCAAAGCTGTTTCAAGCATTAATTAGCAGTCAACTGCTTTGCAATTGTTACATTGCTGAAAGGAGGTTTGTAAATGCAAGTTCTTTATAAACTTGGCAAAAAACTTTTAAGAACATTTTCTATGGAGCTAACGACTGTTGGCACTTCACAGGGAGGTTATCAAACATAATTTCCCACAAAGTGAGATGTTTAAAAACTTCAGAATCGGAATCAGGTTTGATATGACCAGCATATGTTGTGAAATTTGTTAACGTAGTGGCAGCAGTACAATGATAAATACAGAGGAAAAAAAAGGAATTGCAGAATATATGTATATTAAATAGTTAAATTAAAGATAGTGCAAAAAACAGAAATAATTTTTAAAAAGTGAGGTAGTGTTCATGGGTTCAATGTCCATTTTGAAATCGGATGGCAGAGGAAAAGAAGCTGTTCTTGAATCGTTAAGTCTGTGCCTTCAGGCTTCTGTACCTCCTTCCAACGAGATGAGGGCATGCCCTGGGTGATGGGGCTCCTTAATAATGGATGCTGATTTTCTGAGGTACCCCTTCTTGAAGATGTCTTGGATAGTATGGAGGCTAGTACCCATGATGGACCTGACTGATTTTACAACTTTCTGTTGCCCTTTTGGACCAGTGCAGTAGCCCCCTTCCCCGTACCAGACGGTGATGCAGCCTGTCAGAATGCTCTCCACGGGACATCTGTAGAAGTTCTCAAACCAAATCTCCTCAAACTCATAATGACATATAACAGCTGTCTTGCCTTCTTTATAGCCGCATTGATTTGTTGAGACCAGGTTAGACCTTCAGAGATATTGATACCCAAGAATTTAAATTGCTCACTCTCTCCTCTTCTGATCCCACTATGAGGATTGGTTCGTGTTCTCTCATCTTACCCTTCCTGAAGTCCACAATCAGCCCTTTAGTCAAAGTTGATCAAAGACCTACATTTTATTCTGATATTATCGTAAATTAGAAAGCCCCCCCTATGTTTCACTGTCTCCCATGATAGCGTTGAAATGATGATAGATTTTGCCCTTAAATCTATGTGACCCACTATTTCCACAATTCCACTGGCAAACTGGATGGAGAATCGAGGTTATGAAGAGCCCCAGGATGCAAGTTTGCGATGGAGATTCACAAGGATACTGCCTGCTGGGAATGAATAAAAATACAAAACAGGCTTTTAGAAAGAAACTGGCAATATTTTCATTGGATCAGAGGCTACACCCTGAACTGATAATGTTCTGAAGTGCTGAAACACAGTAGAAAGACAGATTGTTTCCAATGTTTGAAGAATCCAGATGAAGGAAAAGAAAAAGAATTGATGTAAAAACTCTGGGGGAGAGATGAGGAAAGATTTTTATACAAGTATTATGAAGCTGTGAAGTATACTTTGGACAAATCAGCAATTCAGATTGACGGATTCACTATACATTGTCAAGAAAGGACTGTTGAGTCTCTCAAAAGCAGAGGGGGAGGTGTATGCCTCATCATCAACTCCTTTTGGTTCACAGATATATCTGTGTTATCCCAATTCTGCTCACCAGACCTGGAATATCTCACAATTAAGTGTTGTTCATTTTACCTGCTGTGGAAGATTTCTCCTATCATTTAGGTAGTGGTGTACATTCCACCTCGGACCATTGTCAAACAGGCTCTAGATGATCTGAGCAATGGGATCAACATGCACGAAACAGCACAACTAGCTGCCTTCACCATCATTTTGGGGGATTTTAACCAGGTCAGCTTGAAAAAGTCACTAAATAATTATCAGCAACAGATCACTTGCAGTACCAGAGGAAACATTACACTGGACCACTGTTACACCACCATCAAGAATGCCTACCGTGCTATTCCACACCCTCTCTTTGGAAAGTCTGATCACCTGGCTGTACTTCTACTACCTGAGTAAAGCAGAGATTGAAGACTGCAGCATCAGTAGTGAAGACCAAGAAGGTATGGACAAGGGAAGCACAGGAGCAGTTACAGCACTACTTTGAATCAGTGGACTGGACTGTATTCAGGGATTCATCTTCAAACCTGGATGAGTATGCTGCAGTCGTTACCGACTTCATTAAAACCCGTGTGGATGAGTGTATGCCTATGAAAACTTGCTGTACGTTCCCAAACCAGAAGCTGTGGATGAACCAGGAGGTTTGTCATCTGCTGAGGGCTAGATTTAAGTCTGGTGACCCAGGTCAATACAAGAAAACCAGGCTTGACTGCGGAGGGCGGTTCCCAGAGTGAAGAAACAGTTCCAAGTGAGGTCAGAGGCAACATCGGATGCACATCCACTCTGGCAGGGTTTGCAGGACATTACTTCCTACAAGTGAAACCCAACAGCATGAGTGACAGTGATGCTTCACTACCGGATGGGTTCAATGCCTTCTATGCCCACTTTGAAAGGGAGAACATAACTACAGCTGTGAAGATCCCTGCTGTACCCGGTGACCCTGTGATCTCTGAGTTGGAGGCTGATGTCGGGCTGTCAACCCTTGGGAGGCAGCAGGCCCTGATGGAGCACCTGGTAAGGCTCTGAAAGCTTGTGCCAACCAACAGGCGGGAGTATCCAAGGACATTTTCAACCTCTCACTGCTGTGGTTGGAAGTTCCCACCTGCTTCAAACAGGCAACAGTTACACCAGTGCCTACCAAGAGTAGTGGAAGCTGCCTTAATGACTCACCCAGTAGCACTCACATCTACAGTGATGGAATCCTTTGAGAGGTTGGTCACGGCCAGAATCAGCTCCTGCCTCAGCAAGGACCTGGACCCACAGAAATAATATATATTTTTTAAAAAGGTACACTATCAGCAATTCAGCAACAATTTCTTCCCTCTGCAATCTGATTCCTAAATGGCCATTAAACCCATGAACTCTACCTCAGTTTTTTATATCATTTCCATTTTGCATTATTTTTAATCTAACTAATATACATATATATACTTATTGTAATTGATTTACGATTTATTTTTTCTTTCTATATTTTCATCATGTATTGCACTGTACTGCTGCTGCTAAGATAACGAATTTCACGACACATGCCGGTGATAACAAACCTTATTCTGATCCTCATGCTCCTTTGAACCCCTCAGCCAAGTAGACTTTAATATCATTGTTTTTGACTTGGAAGTCACCACATTACTTGGGTGCTCAACCACTCACAATATTTAAGCTTTATTGCTTTGAGATCTGTACTCCGTCACTGAGAACTGGCATTGTACGATAAAGAAGGAATCAGTCCCTGGAATGGTCATGCCCCTGCAAATGAATATCCTTTCTTGGTGTAGGTGGTAGCCTCGAGCCAGTGCCTTATTCCCAGACTTCATGTACAGAAGTTAAAGGTGACACGGCGGTGCTCCACTGCAGGAAATACTGACTGATGGATGTTCCATTTGTCCTGCATTCTGAAAATTATCCCATGATTGGACAAGGAGCGAGTGTCAACCTGCTAACTGGCTGTTGTCACTTTCTGTGCACAGATAACCTGCTTTAGAGCCTCCTTTACAAAGGTAGCTCAACTTCAAATGCATCTCGTTAGTTGTTAAGTGCTTTGCGGCATACTGAGGTTATAAAAGACCCTATATAAATGCAGGATCCACGTGTCAGCCAAGTGAGGTGAGGTAGAGGGGTCCGGAGTTCCTGCATATCAGGGAAAGTCGGAGTAATTGAAAGCTTGTGAAGCATTGATAAATAGAAAAGTCATGTCGTTTCTCTATTACTTTGATCTGTAGTGTTTCCTGGGCCCTGGCACTATGTGACTGTCAGCAGCTCTGTTTTAAATGGTCCCTATAATCTCTTTGCTTTACTACAAAACTATCTCTTTGGTATCTTTTTATAAAGATAGCGATTTCCACCTACTCCCCTCCCCCCAGCTGTGACAAAAGGTTCTTTTCCTGCTCTGCTATATTCACAGGAATATCAGTACACTTTCTGTCACACTTAAAAGGCATAAGTCAGTAAGAAAAATATTCCATTGTTTTACTTAGCGCTGTTTATCCTGCGCTGGAGCTTCCAATGATAAAGCCTTGAAAGAAAACCTCTTTGGAATCAAATATTTTGTAATAATATTCAGTATGCACAGTGTTGGCTCTTAAATTGACAACAACAGAGCATTTGTAATAATGATCACTGTTCCCCCAATGGCCAGCAAATGCTGAAGAGCCCTTTGATGCATTATTTGAAAGCCATATAAATAATCTAATTTATCATTTTTTATTAATGATTACATTGCTCGGCAGAATTAGGTTTATTATAACTGATGTATGTCATGATAATTGTTTTGTGACAGCAGTGCCATGCAAGACATGAAAGAAGTATAAGTCATAAAAATACATAGAGCAAAAGAGGAATAATATATTTGTTAAAAAACTTCCATAGGTTGCCATGTTTAGCTTGACATTCATGAATTATTGTTGAAGTAGGAAAGCCATTTTTGATTGAATTAAGCACTGCTGATGTGACTTGAGAACTCTCTTTCCGTTGAAGTAATGTGTATTTGCATCGGATGTTGATTAGCTCCAGTGAATTTAACAAAGTCTTGAAAATTGAGTTTTCTGAACTTACTTTCTTCCCTCATTCCTTCAACTAAAAAGCATGGACAGAGGGAGTAAAAACAACAAAGCATACTAGATAAAGTAAAAACAAGAGTTAGAGTGCAGCAAACAGGGAGTCGATGAGCTTGGTCTGCAGTCTTTGTTTGGTTGGATGAATGGAGATGGGACAACAGGAGAAACACTGGAGTTGGCCTAATGCTTGCAGATAAGAGTGGTATAAAGTCAGCAATTAACCCCAGTTGAATAACAGGCATGTTCGAGGACTGGTCTAGGCCCAGATTCTGCCTCGGCCCCATTTCCAGCTGTTCAGATTCCAGCTCTGCTAGGACTGGTTGGTTAGACTTACAATGATGGCTGAGCACTTTTCAGGGTGATCCAGACCCAAAGCAAACAACACTGTGATCTCGGGAGAGAAATTGGGATAAAGCAATGGCAGAGGTAGGATAGCTGGGAGAACAAGGAAACAGGCTTAATCAATGAGTCATGGCTGGGTTTGTATACACTCAAGGTCTGTGACCTGGTGAATCTGTCACTCAGCTATGGGCTTTCTGCTTCCTAGAAAATGCATCCAGTGAATACTTTTCCCTGGATCTTTCAGGGAACTGGCTCCGAAAGGGGCATGAGGAGCTTCTCATCTTAGGTGCATCACATGCCAATCAGAGAGACTCTGAATCCTGGGCACAGTTCCGTCCCAAGTGTTAGGAACCCTAAAAACTTCGTGATTATCAGAGATTGCATATCAAACTTGGGATACCCACGTTTTGTGATTAGGGATGATTGCTCTTGAAGATATTTATATTGCTAAGTATAAATATAAATCACCAAATTATATGAAAGATGTCAACAAAATAGAGAGAGTACAGTGGAGATTTAGTGGAATATTACCTGGGTTTCAGCACCTAAGTTACAGAGAAATGTTGAACAAGTTAGGTCTTTATTCTTTGAAACGTAGAAGGTTGAGGGGGGACTTGATAGAGGTATTTAAAATTATGAGGGGGATAGAGTTGATGTGGATAGGCTTTTTCCATTGAGAGTAGGGGAGATCCAAACAAGAGGACATGAGTTGAGAGTTCGGGGACAAAAGTTTAGGGGTCACACGAGGGGGAACTTCTTTACTCAGAGAGTGGTAGCTGTGTGGAACGAGCTTCCAGTAGAAGTGGTAGAGGCAGGTTCGATATTGTCATTTAAAGTAAAATTGGATAGGTACATGGACAGGAAAGGAATGGAGGGTTATGGGCTGAGTGCAGGTCGGTGGGACTAGGTGAGAGTAAGCGTTCGGCACGGACTAGAAGGGCTGAGATGGCCTGTTTCCATGCTGTAATTGTTATATGGTTATAAATGGACCATGAGTCTGATCACCAAAGCCCAGGGCCTACCAGTCTAAAGTCTACTGGGGAAGTCAAACTGAGTCCGCTGGAGGCTGTCCTAGGTTGGAGGACTGACTCTGTGTCTGAATAGGTTTTGTGGGTGTGTGGCAGGGAGGAAAGAGGTTTGTTCTGTTGTGCTGTTGTTTAGTTATTGCTGTTCTGCTGAGCATTGTGGGCATGTAGTGTTGGTGCCAGACAGGGTGGCGACATTTGTGGGCTGCCCCAGCACATCTTTAGATGGGGTTGGTTACCAACGCAAAATGACACATTTCACTCTGTTTCAATGTAAATATAAGTAAATGAATCTGAATTGAACTATTTATAAATGAACCAGCTTTGAAGTTGAGACATCATTGGATTGATGGCAAGTAGTCTGTGTTCGGCAAGCTCTGACACAAGTGATAATAATGACCAAATAATCTGCCCATTTAGGGTCTGTCAAATTATATGTTTATATATTCAGCAGATAAAGATAAATTTTGATGAGTCAGTCAAAAAAAGTCTGACAGTACAGAAGCCACATTAAACTTTAGTGTTCATATATCATATTGTTTACCTTCTGCAACATTCTTGGAGCAATGTGTCTAATATAAATGTTTATGGAAAATATGTTGCTGTTGCCATGACATAAACATTCCAAATTGTTAGGGTGACCAACAGGTCATACAAGAGTTAATGTTCACTTACTGTTGGGCAGAGCTGGTCTTTCCACGACAGGCTGTGTTTTCAAAGTCCCTTTGCAGTTTGCTTGAGGCTCACTGCCATTGACTGCTTCTAAAATGTCCACTTCTCTTTAAAGGCTTTGGAGGAGGCAAGTACATTTCCTTTGAAGATCGCCAGTGGCACCAGAACTGCTTCTCTTGTTCGCGATGCTCGGCCTCGCTGGTTGGAAAAGGATTCTTTCCCGAGAAGGATGATATTCTTTGCCGCGAATGTAACAGTGACTTATGAATTGATTGGTGACTCCAGTTCTCTTCTTCATATATTTTTGTACATTTGCATTGCACCAGTTCAGCGTTAGGCCATTTAAAGCACAGTTTGTATCCTGGAGAAGATCTTCTCTTATTTTGCTCTCCTGGTGGCATTTTGCAATTGCCATGCTGGGTGCCTCCTCTCCCCTTAGCAACACTCTAAAACAGTGGATCCCAAACTGGGGTCCAAAGACTCCTCAGTTAATGGTAGGGGTCCAAGGCCTAAAAAAGGTTGGGAGCCCCTGCTTTAAAGATAGGCTAAGAAACTCTTGATAAGAGTTTTACCAGCTAGTTTTCCCCCCCCCCCCCCCCATTCACACTGCTGGGATATAAAAATGGGTTATTTCTGCTACTTATTCTATAAAATTACACTTGTGCTTTTTTTTTTACATAGCACGTCTAAGATGCCAAATGAATAGCCAAGCCATCCTAAAGAAAATGTACAGAGACAAGAATTCAGCTTGGCTTGAGAGCAAAATGATGCCAAATATGCTTCCTATCATATATCATGCTTGATTTTACCATCCATTCACTCTGGTAGAAGAATCTGTCCATTTGTCAGGCAGCCAGTCAATTGCCACCCATGCTATATTCCTACTCAAGCTGTGATTATACTGAACTGTTCGCCCCTAAGGAACTCTGATTTGGTTCCCAGATGATGGTGAACGTGTTAAAATTTGACCATGAATCTTGAGATCTACCTCAGATCGGGTCATGCTACAATTACGAAACCAGAGGTCTGAAGATGCAGCTAGACTCTTGTTATTAATCAATAGTTACTGATTGCTTGTGGAAATATCCTGGTGTGGATATCAATTAAAGATAGAAATGGACTGCCAGTGATTTTCCATCTCCCATCCCTTCTTCATAGCCTGGCCAAACTTACTCAAGAATTGTTTCACAGAAAGGTACTTCAGAATGCATAATCTTCTCAACTCTCATGGTAGAACATCATTTCCAGTTGGTGAAATCATTGAGTTCACTAGGTTTCTCCTTAATTGCTCTGCATGATCCTAACCTGGGAAGAGAGATTATTTTCCCCATGTGGTTGTTAAAGTAAGGTGTGACACTGTAAAGCTCATCATACCCATGCTAGAACCACAGGAGTGTCCCATAACATCCAGGTATATTCAGATATACCAAGGAATGCAGAACAGAGGTATTGTTTGGAGTATTTGACATTTTGATTAGCCATCTGGAAGTATTTCCCTTTGTAGCAGGGGTTACCAGCCTGGGGTAAGACTGATAAGACCATAAGGTTCACAGACCCCTTGCTTAATGGTATTGGTCCATGGCACATAAGTGGTTGGGAACTCCTGACTTTAGAGTACTGTTAATGGAACAGTTGAGGTATAATGCCAAATTTATTTAAGAATTATCTTTGTGGTTCAATCAAACGACAGAAGAGTTGGCATTCTGGAAGATTGAGAGTAAAGAGACTTCACAGAACAATACCCTTCCAGTTATTCCTTACTTACTTGGTAATGATAGACCCTGCTGTTCTCTCAGCTACTTGGCAGCCAGTAAAATTAACTCCACATCCACTGTTGAAATCCTTGACATCACCTTCTTTCCCCTCACCCATCAGTTAGCTGACCCGATCATTAACTAAGCATGTTTTTCACTGCAGATCATCCAGACGCCTAATAAATTAATTTACGAATAGGACACCGGCTCTCTGCAGTCCTTGTTCACAAGGCACCATAAGTGACATGTAAAAGATGGCCATGGAGTGGCTGGATGGAACTGTCAGCCTGCTGTAAAATTCCCCAGCTCAATGAGCATATCACTTAACTATTGTCTCTCTGTTCTTTTCCTTAATCTCCTTAATGCAGAGATGTGTTCAAGTGATACACCCTTTGCCCATTGATCAGCACTTGTGCTTACTTACTGTCCACTAATTTGGAATGTTTGATAAATCTGAAACAAAAGTTTGAGCTTGGTCCACTCCCATATGGTATTTTTTGCAAAACTGCCTCTGACCTAACAGTGTTCATCGTTCCTCTGAGTACTGTGATGTGGCTCATTGGTTTCCAATGGGTTAGAAAGGCATAGCTGCACTTGTTTTGAACAGATTAAAAATTAATACTACAGCTCTGATTAGAATATTGTGTTTCACCCAATTTTGAAATTGGCCATTGCTTTTCCTTACTTTGACCATTGAGAGAGAGGTGTTCTTGTGTGATGTTTATTTTGGAAAAAAACATCATCATCAATCAGTCTCATTGACATTTCTTGCCATCTTACAAAGTGTGGTTTCAAATCTCTACACGCAATAGAGATACAGGCAAGTAGAGGTGTGAACGATTAATCATTGCTTGGCCATGTTTTGTCATTAATTTCAGAGATGAGTTAAAAACAGAAACTAGGGTTTATTTTGTGTTTATTTTGGCCACACTATTTGTTCTGCAGTGACATTGAATGTCCTTCTCACTGAAACGAAATGGTGTTGTACTTCACTGGTTGTACAAGATAAGCTGTTGAGTTTTGGTGGAAGTCCATTTTATAAAGTCAATGATTAAGTTACATTTCAAATGCTTAGGAGTAGGTGGATTAAAGGATTGGAAAGACAAACATTCCTGCTGTGTTACTGGCTTCAGTCAAAGTCTGAATCCTTGTTTACAGATGATGGATTAGAGTTGATACAATGCCAAATACATTGATTTGGAGGGTTCTGATTTGTCATTCATAGGTTCAGATAGAGTCATGCATTTTCTTATTTACCATGAAAAGATTCCTGTTTAAAGAATTCACAATGCTTTCCAGTAATTGAACATCTCAGTGTGATGTTTATAGAATGGCTAAGCATTACGTGGACTCAACTGGATGGGCTTCAAATCAGCAGAAGTATTTTGTGTTAGCTTTGAATCTCAGAGTTAGCACATCACATTGAAAGATTCACTGGACTGGAAGACAGAGTTGTCACTGGAGTGTCATCGTTGAAGAGAGATAATCTAGGTAGAGGTCAGAGGGTGGGAATTGTTGATTTATCAGTACTGATACTGATGGCAATTATAGAATAGTTTTCAATGTAAGTGCTTTACCACATTGTCAAACAAGTGGGACTGAATAGCAAAATGTCTCCAAGTTATTACATACTACAGTAAGGTGCGGAAGTCTTAGAAACACATAAATAGCTAGGGTGCCTATGACTTTTGCACAGCACTGTAGCTGTCAACGTGGAGCAAAGAGTGAGCTTGTAAATCTGGCAAGAGCAAAGGATAGTAGGAATGCCAAGGGTGAAGCGCTGAGGGGTGTGGGACAAGGTGGCAGAGAAAGAGTGCCAGGGATGGCATGTGGAGTGAGTGCAGACACACCCAGCCCTGAGATACCAGGGATATTTGATTCCAAACAATTGGTTTATTGATCATTGCAGATCGTCTCTCTGGAGCTTCCACTCCCTTCCCCTTTGCCCAAACACGATTCCCCTCTCCCTGCCCTCTTCCCACTCTCAGTCCACAATAGAGACCCATATCAGAATTGAGTTTATCATCACTCACGTATGTCATGAAAGTTGTTTTTTTTGTGGTAACAGCACAGTGCAATACATAAAATTACTACAGTGCTGTGCAAAAGGTTTAGGCACCCTTGCTATATACATATGACTTTTGCACAGTACTATACTTGGAATAATGTAGTATCATCACTCCCCAGTATCTTCACTAAATAAAAAAAATTTAAAACTTTTTTCATCACTTTTGTCAGTCTCTGGGCTATTCTGCTGGCTGCATTAGGCTGGCCACAGCAGCACTCATGAGGGAATAATTTACCATATAATTACTGGCCATCAATGCCTATTAGAAGTACTAGGAAAGGACATTTGAAAGTTGATTATAATTCATTAGATGAGCATTATATTAATTTAAACTGATCGTGTTGCCATACTGAGGAGGTACCACAGTGTACACAAAGAAATCAGTAATTTTAACTACTTGGCTGTCTTTAGATAACTTGGATTTGATGTGTGATGTCTATCTACTTATTGCCTTGAAAGGCAACATCTCTTGCCACTGATTTTCTTATTGTTTGTTGTTCTTTTTGAAAAGACTATTCTCCTGTTTTGATCACGTGATTTATAACCAAATACAATTGGGAATGGTGGGCCAGTCCCAGACTTCACAAGAAAGTTTACATATAACAGAATGTTATGCATGTTGATTTTTTTAATTAATCACTTAAGCCAAAATTCATATGCAACACTATCGTAAAAGCTTTGATGCTGGTAAGTCAGAGTATTTGTGTATTGTTTAACATATGCACAGCAGCATAAATGTCTGCTTAGTTTAGTTGTTCTGTCTGGCTGACTTACTTTTTCATTTATTTTTTTCTGAAATGCTTGCACAATAATAAAGAAATTAATCGGAATTTTCATTTGGCTCTGGTCTCACTCTGTTCCTTCGTCTGATATCCTCTTGTTAAATGAGAACGTCCATTCCAGTGCCTTGTTGAAGATAAGCCACTCTGAAGAGCTGAGAGAATTGGACTTGTGCAACATGGGCATCACATCAATTGGTTTCCGAGACCTCAGACTGAGGAAGGAAATATGTCGACTTCCTAGTTCCTCATCACTTTTTGGAAACCGAGCAAGAATTTTGAGAGTGAAGATTATTTCAATTTGTTTAGCAGAACTATTCTTTGATCTTTGCCAGTGTTGGCAACTTGCGCTTCCATAATTTTCATTACTACACCCATAGAAAATAGGTCCATAGCCTCAGCATTTGCTGTACATGATTGAACTGTCATGTGCCAAGATGCATCGATTAGAGATGTACCCTGAGCTGGCGTGGCTACCAAAAGAATATTGCCTTGACCAGGTGAAGTTTTAATGCGAGGTTTGAAGAAAAAGGAGGTGGATAAGGTATATTGTAATCAGCTGAGGGCACATTCACATGGTAGAGAAGGGCTGGGGATATCGGCATAATCAGGTCTTGGGCACCATAATGTTTTGGAATGAATCTATCTTAAAAGTTGGTGGCAGAGAGGTGATTGGTTAGGCTGACAATCAGATAAGTTTGGTGAAGAGGAAGTGAGTCAGGCTGGTGTTGGATTGGAGAAGGTCTCCTCTATCAAGGGTCTTTATCGGTGAGCTATAAGCTTCAGTGATGTGGAAGGTCAAGGGTCCAGAAATTAGGGCATCAGCAGGTAGAGAATAATGGCTTGGGTTTTAGAAATGGTGAGGTGGAGACTGGTAGAAGGGAGGAGATTGTACCCTGAAAGAGATTTGTTGAGAAAGATATTTATATGATGTGCATAAAGTTTCAAAAAGTATTTGATTAAAGTACTTCCTTAACAGAGTCATTATCAAGTTCAATGTCCTTGAATTAATGAGCCAGTGACACCAAAGACAGATAATTGATTTAGCTGAGGAATCAGACAGGACAATGAACAGTTGCTCTCTGGACTAGAAAGAACCGTACCATAAAGTATCTATGTCTGGTACTAGGTTTTCTGCTTCTCTACAGACGAAGCTTGGACTTGGCCCAGCATCTCTGATATAGCAACTACCACTTGGAGGAAAGAAGAATAAAAAGCAACAGCTTGCATCTTTGAAAGTGGAGCAGAAAACAGTTTCAGAAGCAAAATGCAGTGTAAACTGAACCCACTAAATTGAAGATGTTAAATTTAAACGGAGAAATTTATTTTAAAATTGTTCAGTTTATTCTGGAACTTCTACAAAGTGGGTTCTCGTAACCGCACTCTACATGTAAAGTTATGAGCAAGATGTTTCTGGAAAAATCCAAGGCTTGTGTTTGAATTAAGAAGTTGAAGCAAAAATGTGTCCTCCTTTAAAGGGACAGCGACGCCTAGAAAAATACATGGCAAACAAAAACTATACCGGAAAAGCAGGAAAACATTTTTTTGACCAAACCAAAACCAGAATTGGAAACAAGGAAGGACAACTGGTAATATGTCGAAGAACCAGGCCACAATGAAGTATTGTTCATTAACTGATCAGTACTAACTTTAGGGCATGGGAGAACTTTTAATCGTCCCAATGTTTTAACTAAACAAAACTTCATCAGAGTTGCAGGAAATTACAATAAAATTTATTAAGCAGGACATAAAAAAAAACAGAACAGAGCATGAGTCTGGGGAAGGGAAGCAGACAGAACCACAGGAGGTAAAACAGAAAGGAGTGCTGCAGGTATTACTGTTTGTTTCTTCAAGTGTGTGTTTCCTTTCCTAGTGTTCTGTTCCTTTATACTGATATTCATTTAAAAATCCTTGAGGTCTTAACACGCCTCTTCTTGCCACCAGCAGCTGACTAGTACTGAGCATTCCCAAGGGTTTGTGAACTTAATTGTTGGAATTTTCTCGAAGTGAATAGTGCTAAATAAGTGATATCTAACCACAGAAAGATAGAAACAAAAGAGAAGTTTTAGCCTTGGCTGTTAGCAGACAGTCTCTGGGGTTTTGTTAAAGGGGGTAGGTCCAGCACAGGAGTGTAAAGTGTGGGCAGTTTTAGCCCTGGGGACATTCTTGAAGCTCTGTCACCTTCTAAAATGCCTAACCAACAGAGAGCACTGCACTACAGTGGGCAAGCAGGCTCTACAATGGGGAGTCAAAATGCCCAAAGTGTCACAGGCACTGTTCTACCCACCATTAAGAACATCTGCACAGAAAGGTGGAGGAGAAGAGCCAGGAACATCAAGAAAGGAGCCCACCCACCCTGCACATGGACTATTTGTCCTACTCCCATCAAGGGGGAGGCCACATAGCATCCATGCCTGGATCTGCAGACTCAGAAATAGCTATTTTCCCCAAGCAGTAAGGCCGATCAACACCTCTCCCCCCCACACTAACCCAGCCCATCACACCCCAACCACCACTACTTTGTCATTTCTGTCAGTCACCTTATGTATAGAATCTCATGTGCTTATCGTCACTTTATGGAAGTACAACCAATCTATGTGTACAAACTATTTTATGGATTTATATTTATATTTTATGGACTTATTATTGTGTTCTTTATCTTATTGTATTCGTTTGTGTGCTGAATTGGATCTGGAGTAACAATGATTTGGGTTACCTTTACACTCTTTTAATGTCATTACCAGAATACAATTTTGATTCTTGCATATGGGATGTGGGATTTCTTGCAGGAGGAGATCATCACCACTTCACAAAGCTTTTTAGTAGGGAGTGATCTTGTAGGAATTTTGGTTGGGGAAGGGAAGGAGAATTCTGCATCACTGCTTTATCGGGAAATTCATTTTCTTTTTCAAAGGTAGACTCATTCGCCTTTACACTGTTAAGTCCATGGATCAGAGATCATAGGGCAGGAACAGGCCCTTTGGCCATACTGTTGTGCTGAACTAATTAAACGCCCAACTAAACAAATCTCTTCTGTCTACACTATAGCCCTCTATTCTTTGCACATTCACGTGCCTGATCTGCTAAATCATGGGCTATGCACGTGACCTTTGCACATGCACATCATCCACTTCCAATACGCTTGGTTTCCTCATTCAGAACATATAGTAAATTTGACGAGGGAAACACACCAGTGTTTTCCTAACAATTGAATCACTCAGCTGCCAGCCTGCTGGCAGAGAGGTGCTAAAATTCTGCCCCCCTGCATTCCCCAACCATTTCTCTGTTTCCTTAGCCTTCATACTTTTCTGTTAGAATTCACTACATTGTAGATTTGGAGGGTATTCATAGCCTCCCATCAAACTAAAATTGTGGAGTCGTATGGTCCCACCTTCCAGTCATCATGTACCTAGTTGAAAGTGCCTCTGGTTTTCAACAGACAATCAAACCCATGGCCTGTGTTGGGTTAGTAGGCTGACGGTTACACACAATGCCTGAATGATTGTCGTTGTGGCTGTGAAAGAAGTCACTGAGACACTCAAGCTAGTGGATATAGAAGTCGCTATTCAGCCAAACAAACAGGGATCATATGGGAGGCCATCTAGGAAGGAGAGGCCTGCCTGACCCGATATTACCTGACATTTTTATACGCTGAAGCTCAAAGGTAATCACAGGACAATTCTATACGTAGTTGCAAAGTATCTACAATGCTTCCTGGGAATTAAATATAATTTTCAAACACCCCCATCTTCACACCAACACTCCAGACACCCAAAATGAATGTTAATCCCCACTGACTCTGGGCCGTATTCATGCAGATGCAGACATCTCAGGTCAAATGGAGTGTTTTTGTTTTGTTCACAACTGACCCCAGTCTGCAAAAACACCATTGTTCAGGGTGCATTTTAAACTCAATCTACAATGCACGTTCAGATCTGAAGACTGGTTGCTGTTGAAGTAAGTATTTGTTATGTACCATAATTCCAGAATACTTCCTAACAGGGTTTTTTTTTAATTAATCTTGAGTTTGTATTTGTTCCAATCAAATTGAATTCAATATAAATGGAAATTAATGCAAGTACAGAAAAATATATTTAAGTAAGTTTGATTTTAAACAGCATTACATTTGATAATATCTAACAAAGATTTGTTACACTTCTTGAAATGTAGTATTAGACAGAAGTTACTGACAGTGTTTCTAAAGTCATGCAAATATATTCTTTATTTCATTAAAATAGTTTGTAAAAGTAATAAAAATCCATAAGGGACTTCAGATGCTGGAAACCTGAAAAAAAAACAACAGAAAATGCTAGAAATATTCAGTGGATCAGGTCACATTTGTGGGAAGAGAACCAGTTGATGTTTCAGATGATGGCTGTGTAATTAAATTCATTCAATGACTTAATTCCAATAGTCCCACTGACAGCAACAATTTAGAATGCAACATATTATGGTAAAGGTGAATGATTGCTTTAAAAAGAGGACTTAGTAGTTGCTGCTTGTGTAACATGAAGGTCATCTGTAGGCATTTTGGTCTTGCCTGATTAAGTAATCAATTAGCACATATCTTTTACTATATTCAATTGGATAGTGATTTTGCCTTGAATTGCTTTTTAAAGTCCTTCCTTAAATTAACAATTCTTCAGGAGTAGTATGAAATGTGAGTTGGCCCTTTGACAGTTAAGTTACTTACAACACTAATGTGCGACATTTTCTGTATGAAATGAAAGAAAATTCCTTTGTGTTGATATCCAACACAAATGTTATTACTCCTGATAAATTAATTATTTACCTTTAATAACCCGAAGATTGCAGCATATGTGGTTATAACAGACAAACAGTATAGAAGTATTTTGCAGTGTTTACAAAGAGAAATAATATTTTAGTATTTATTTCCAACTGTGTGTGTGTGTGTGTGTGTGTGTGTGTGTGTGTGTGCGTGCGTGCGTGTGTATATAAATGTCTATATATGTGTGTCTGTGTTAAGTCACAAACTATGTTTTAGGCTTTAGTTTAACCTAGCAAAAAGTCTATGCTTTATTGCCAAAAAAGGGAATGAAGAGTTTAATGTTTTATTTGAAAAGCTAGCATTAGACATCTGGATTCTATCCTTGTCATGTTGTTGGTCACGGATAACTTCTGATTTATGTAAGATAGCAATGATGTAATGGATATCCCAATAGTCCGCGCACACTCTAAACCAGGCTCTGTTACAACAGAGGGAGCATAAATTGGGCCCGAGAGTATTAGCGCATTTGTTCTTTCTTTGCTGCTATGCTTCCAATGAACGTAAGGATGAAAGAAAGCACAAGAATGCTGCCCCGATAACCTACACAATCATTTACTTGGAATATAAGTTGCTTCCCTGTTTTTCTCAGAAGGAGTAGAGGCAGAGTGTGAGAACAGCTACTGAATGTTTTGGAGCTGCATGGCTCTCAAGCAAAGGAGGAATTTTTTTAACGAAGTGTTGTACTTCGGTGTCAAAGATATCAGTACAGCTGAAGACGTTTCTTTAGAGGGGAGCATGAGGGGAAAGGGAGATTTAAGTACAGTGCATCAAAGAAATGACTTTTTAAGCTGGTTGGAGAAACAGGTTCCTACTTTTATCACTCAGGACCTGTAATAAATATTATAGAATAAGCTGACATGCAGTAAGAAACTATGCCTTTTTCCCAAAATCTGGAATAAATTTGTCGGGTTTAATATCAGTACGGAATTGTTCGTGGTTCTGAGAGGCTATGCCATGAAATATTTGCTCATACTTCATGAGAACTTGCATTGCCCCAACACAATGGAGTTCAGAGATAAATGGACTTTCTCCTTATCTCTCCACCTCTGTTGTAGTGAGATCTTTTCATTCCACCTCCACCACCAGTTTCCATCCCTGACAAAAGGTTCTTGAACGCAAGAAGAAAAAAATTTGAACATACATTCAGTGATCACTTTATTAGGTACACCTCATTAATGCAAGTATCTAATCAGCCAATCATTTGGCAGCAACTCAATGCATAGAAGCATGCGTTCATGGTCAAGAGGTTCAGTAGTTGTTTCGGCCAAACATCAAACTGGGGCAGAAATGTGATCTAAATTACTCTGACCGTGCAATGTTTGTTGGTGCCAAACGAGGTGGTCTGAGTATCTCAGAAACTGCCGATCCGGGATTTTCACGCAGAACAGTTTCTAGAGTTTACAGAGAATGGTGCGAGACACAAAATAAAAACATCCAGTGAGTGGCAGCTCTGTGGGCAAGAACACCCCACTCCTGTTCCTAGTAAAGTGGCCACTGAGTGGACACAGCATATTTCATGTTTCTCAGCTCTTGTGTTAGCCAATAGATTACTTTTGGAGTTTGTGCGATGATCAGTTGATTTGCACACAGCATTGTGACACAATTAGCAGATGAGTTTAGTGAGCAGGTAAGATATGTTTAAAGCTAACAGGCATTGGCAAAATAAGACCAGCTTTGGATCGACGCACACAAAATGTTAGAGGAACTGAGGGGGTCAGGCTGCACTAATGGAAGAAAGGGAATAGGCAACTTTTCAAAACAAGTCTCTTCGTCAGAACTGGAAAGGAAGAGGACAGAAGATGGAATGAAGTATTAGGATGAGGGGAAGGAGCAGGAACTAGCAGGTGATAGGTGAAACCCAGCTATTAATCTCTCTTCTGTTTCATCATATAACTCCTCTGGCTTTCTTACAGAATGACGTATGTAGGCCTCGGTTTATAGACAATAGACAGTAGGTGCTGGAGTAGGCCATTTGGCCCTTTGAGCCAGCACCGCCATTCAATGTGATCATGGCTGATCATCCACAATCAGTACCCTGTTCCTGCCTTCTCCCCATATCCCTAGACTCCGCTATCTTTAAGAGCTCTATCTAACTCTTTCTTGAAAGCATCCAGAGAATTGGCCTCCACTGCCTTCTGAGGCAGAGCATTCCATAGATCTACAACTCTCTGGGTGATAAAGTTTTTCCTGAACTCCATTCTAAATGGCCTACCCCTTATTCTTAAACTGTGGCCTCTGGTTCTGGACTCCCCCAACATTGGGAACATGTTTCCTGCCTCTAGCGTGTCCAATCCCTTAATAATCTCATATGTTTCAATCAGATCCCCTCTCATCTTTCTAAATTCAAGTGTATACAAGCCCAGTCACTCCAATCTTTCAACATACGACAGTCCCGCCATCCCGGGAATCAACCTCGTGAACTTACGCTGCACTCCCTTAATAGGAAGAATGTCCTTCCTCAAATTTGGAGACCAAAACTGAACACAATACTCCAGGTGTTTTCTCACCAGGGCCCTGTACAACTGCAGAAGGACCTTTTTGCTCCTATACCCAACTCCCCTTGTTATGAAGGCTAACATGCCATTAGCTTTCTTCACTGCCTGCTGTACCTGCATGCTTACTTTCAGTGACTGATGAACAAGGAGACCTAGATCTCATTGTACTTCCCCTTTTCCTAACTTGACACCATTCAGATAGTAATCTGCGTTCCTGTTCTTGCCACCAAAGTGGATAACCTCACAGTTATCCACATTAAACTGTATCTGCCATGCATCTGCCCACTCACCCAACCTGTCCAAGTCACCTTGTATTCTCCTAACATCCTCCTCATATTTCACACGGCTTTGTGTCACCTGCAAATTTGCTAATGTTACTTTTAATCCCTTCATCTAAATCATTAATGTATATTGTAAATAGCTGTGGTCCCAGCACCGAGCCTTGCGGTACCCCACTAGTCACTGCCTGCCATTCTGAAAAGGACCCGTTAATCCCTACTCTTTGTTTCCTGTCTGCCAACCAATTTTCTATCCATGGTAGTACCCTACCCCAATACCATGTGCTTTAATTTTGCCCACTAATCTCCTATGTGGGACCTTATCAAAGGCTTTCTGAAAGTCCAGGTACTTATTAGAATGATAACTTACTAGAAAGATAACATGGTTGATAAGATTGCTCAGGAAATAATCTCCATCATCCAAACCAAGGTTTGAAATTTCTGCAAATTACCTCAAGGGGCAAGTATTCTAACTGAATGAAATTTATGATTAAACCGATGTTCTAAAAATCGCACTTGCTGGAAATATCAGTATCCATGTTCTTCATGGGCTTTGAAGGAGCAGTCGTGGTCTTGCTGGTAACACAAAAGAAGGTGTTTTTAACTTTCTTTGCATTGCCTGGCTACCATCCAAATTATTTTTTCTGGTGAAAGAGCAAGAATGGATGACCGGCTTGGTTACCAACGGTAACCTAATCTGAATTTGCAAAATCGATGAGGTTCCGGCTGAGCTTCTTGTTTGCCACCAAAGCCAACAGTGTTGAAATCCGACACTGAAAAAACAGTATGTGAGATGGGCGGGCCCTCGTTAATTTCATCTCTTCCACAGAGAACATTATAGGTTATTCTATATCCTTGGAGGGAGAGGCAGGGTTTACGTCTCTGGTCATCAGATGGCTGGCAGGTCGAGCACTTGCAGTGTTTTCTGATGTGATGTGGGGCACTACTGTGCAGGGGGATGTGCTGCTGCTGCACAATCCAGCAGCCCAGGTTTGCTTCGAACTCTGAGTGCAGTCTGTGTGGAAGATACAGAAGTTAAGCGTACATTTCTCATGTAAGTATGTATACAGACACCCACAAAACAAAGATATTCAATTGAACCCACTGAACCCATTAAAAAAGAAAACCTTTAAACACCCAATGTGCAAACACAAGCACAAACCATGGAAGCAATAATAGTAAGCAAATGACATTCGGAGCTAAAATTCAGGAAGCAAGTCCGCAGCCGGGAAGCCAGCCATCACTGCAGCTGATCCGGGAGCCTGCTAGTTGCAGGACACAGCCTCAGTTCAGTGCACAGATGAGGAAACCTAGAAGAGCAGCGAGCTGAACACTGGCCCATCCCTCTGACCGCTTTAGTCTCCCCGCTACCCTGACTTGCTCCCATATCCCAAATGTATGCTGGTAGGTTGATGGGCTACTGTAATCATAAGACCATAAGACATTGGAGCAGAATTAAGCCATTGCTGCCTATAATGTAGGTGGGTGGCAGGGGAATTGGGGAATGAGTGAAGGAGATGTTAATGGGTATATGAGAGTAGAACACAAATTCAAATTCAGTGTTGTAGGCATCCATACCCAGGGTATAATTGCCATGAAAATTGACTTCTTCCAGCAGCTTAGAATCATAAATTAGCAGAAATTTAAATTAATTTAAATTATGCATCTTTAACATGACAAGATAAACTTAATGGCATTAATGCAAGTTGAGAGAAAGAGAGAGAGAGGGGAAAAGGAAGTCCAAAGTAGTGTTATATTCTTCTCCGTAAGTTCAAGAACCTGATGGCAAAGGTGAAGCGGCTATTGTTGAACCTTGAGGTCTGGGTGCCTGATAGCAGTACTGAGAAATAAATGGGCAAATGGAGCTAATGGGGCCATTGTCAGAGTTGGCACAGATGTTATGGCTCAAATGACATCCTATGTCTTAAGAAAATATTGGAACAAATTCAGATTTTTAACATCTGCAGAATTCTTTTGTCTTTCATTTTCTACTCCGGCCTTTACAGCATTTTAAATGCAGTCCATTTCCTGGAGCTCTGATGGTCTATGATTAACCTCCTTCTATGCTTTCCTGAAAACGTCTATATTTAGAGGTTAAAAAAACTTCCCCCAACAACTTAGCAAAATTTCAGAAATTTGGAAAGAGTAAAAACAACTTTACAAACCTATACTTGAGGCGGCTCTAAAAAAATAACAAGACTCTCTTTCACTGCTTTAAGTAAAAAACCTGCACATTCATCAAAATCATTGAAAATTCATTATAACACTTTGCTCTTGGAGTTGAAGACTGCTGGTGGGCAAACCATTTTCCCAAGGCTGCCAAGTGATTTAGAAACAAAATTAATCTTATGTTAATCTCCATTTCAATGGCCTTTTTAAAGGAAGGAATGCACTGCCTTTAAAAGCAGTCTGATGAAGAAATTGTGAGGGTTTCTGGTGTGGAGATCCCAGAGACTTGCAGAAGGTCAAGGAGCTCCTGACAGACAGGGCACAGGGAAGCACGAGGAAACTCAATTTTGGAAGCACAGTTTTCCACCCTGTTAGGGTACTCAGGCCGTGGGAGAAGTCTGAGACAATGTCATGGATTGGGGAAGTTCCAAGGTAAAGCCATGCATTTAGCTCAGAAAAAAAATGCTTTGACTTTAATTTGATGTTTGATGGTATAGTGTAAAACGTTCTTTGGATCTTCTCTAAAATCTGCATACTTTCATTGAGGCACAGAGTCAAGGTAATAAAATTTAGCACATTAATTTGCAGTTGCGTTAACTGCATGTTTTAATTGTGATTAACAAGGCAATCCAATCTTTATATGCAAGCTGCAACTGAATGCAGCTCTTGCAATAAGAGGCCAGAAATAAGATGCTTGAATTGCTAGAAGAAAAAAAAATGAGGAAAAGAGGAAACAGCCAACAAGTCAAACAGCTGTGGTGGAGAGTGAAACACTGTTAAAGGGGTAGAAATTTATCATTCTCTTGCCCTAGATGTGGAGGTATTAGTGGATGCTTATGCATTCTGCTTCTGAAATTTAGTTCCACTGGCTTCCTTGATATGATTACACTGAGAATGGATTGTTTCAAGTCAATGATCTTCCATTAGAAATTACAAAGTTATTTCTAAAATTATACTTCCATGATATTGGGACTCATCTGATTGACGTGTTGAAATACCAGATGGTTGAAAGAGAGCAAGTTTCCTCTGGTGGGGACGCTATGAACGAAGAGAAATAACCTTACATTTAGTGGAAGGTTGTAGCGAGTTGAACTGCTGTCGCACAGTGACTTGCGTCCAATTCTCACCTCTGTCAGTGCCCGTGTGATGATTGCGATTCTCGCTGTGGCTACATGAGTTTTCTCCAGGTCTTCCAGCTTTCTCCTGAACTTCAAAGATGTGCAGGCCAGTGTGTTGGTTGGCCGCTGCCAACTGCTCCTGTTGTTTGGGTAAGTGAGAATCGGAGATGTATGGGTGGTAAAATAGGACGAGTGTAGGATTATTGGTTGATGGTTGGTGTTGTGACTGTGAACTATGTCTCCATGACGTTGATAGATATTAAAAGGCATCTTTTGGGAGACTCTTTTGCCTGACCCAATATTACATGGCATGCTAAAGATCAAAGGTAACAGCATGACAATTCTATAGTTTCAAAGTATCCACAATGTGGTCAAAGGAGGGTCTCGGCCCAAAACGTCGACTGTTCTTTATCTCATAGACGCTGCCTGGCCTGCTGAGTTCCTCCGGCACTTTGTGTGTTTTGCTGGGATCTACAATGCTTCCTTTGAATTACATATAGTTTTCACACAACTCCAACTTTACTCCTACACTCCAGACACTCAAAATGAATGCTAATCCCCACTGACTCTGGGCCACATTCATGCAAATGCAGGCATTGGAGGTGAAATGGAGTGTTTCTTTGTTTGCAATCAACCCCAGTCTACAGCTCCAAGATCACCATGGCTTTGGGTGCATTGTAAACTCAATCTACAATCCACATTCAAGTCTGAAGGCTGGTTGCTGTTGAAATCAGTATTTGCTATATAGCATAACTGCAGAATATGCCCAGACCGTCATTACAAACTCTGTGGGCTGTATGACTTTGATTCCGCAACCAATCACAGGTACACCCGTTTCTGCTTTATAAAGGGCAGCCTGCTAGCAAAGCAGCTAGCCACCAATCAGGGTTTACTTACTGCCACTCTCTGTAAGGAGTCTGCACATTCTCCCCATGACCATGCAGGTTTCCTCCAGGTGCTCGGGTTTCCTCCCACAGTCCAAAAACATCTGGGTTAGGCTTAGTAAGTTATGGGGGCATGCAACATTGGCGCCAGAAGCATGATAACACTGCTGGCTGCCTCCAGCCCAGTATATCCTCGGACGGTTACTAGTTGACGCGAGTGATGTACTTTCCCGTATGATTTGATGCACATACAACAGATAAAGGTAATCCTTATCTTTAAATTGGAAAATCCAGTTGTGGACGCTGCATGCAACACTTGGAGTAATGGAGAATACGACTGAGGGTTTTTTCCCTGAAGGATGCCAGCAAGGACTATGAAGCAAAGCAGAACTGAGCTGACGATTGACCAATATCTACTTGGATGCTGGAACAGTTTGAAAGGCACCATAACCAGCATCCATTCAATATTCCTGAAACCTGTGCTTTGGATAAATTCCCTGCCTAAACACTCATGATTTTGGAATTTTTATAACTGAGGCCAGCTTCCCAATATTATTCCCTCCCCACGCCTTTTCAAATGGTGAACTGATTAAGGAAATCTGCTGTCAATTTGCCTAATCCACCATCCTGTGTAGCAAGGCTTCCAAATCCATTTGGCCCCGTGATGAACTGCAAGATGAACTTACTTGCCGAGCATGCATACTAACAATGTATACAATCTCTGAGGGCACATAAACTGGTACAAACACAAGAGATTCTGCAGATGCCGGAAATCCAGAGCAACACATGCAAACTGCTGGAGGAACTCAGGAGGTAGATAAACAGCCGACGTTCCAGGCCGAGGCCTCTGTAGATGCCACTTGACTTGCCGACTTACTGAGCACGTTGCCGCAGAATCTCGTGTCTCTGGTTTGTCCAGGTGTAACATTGATAAACAAACTGGCCAAACAAGGAACAAATTTTGCATTTTTTTTCATAACTCACTTGCTTCATTTTACTGTCCCTTTTATATAACATCTGCTGTCGTGATCACAGAGTCACAAAGAGACACGGATCAGAAAGAGGTCTTCGGCCCATCAGGTCCATACCAACCATCAGTCACTGATTTACATTAAGCCTATGTTAGTCATTCTTTTTATTAGACCATTAGACGTAGGAGCAGAACTAGGCCATCCAGCCCATCGAGTCTGCTCTGCCATTCCATAATGGGTCTCTGATCCCACTCAACCCCATACGCCCACTTTCTCGCCTAATCCTTTGATGTCCTGAGGGATCAGGAAGCTATCAACTTCCGCTTTAAATATACCCACAAACTTGGCCTCCACCGCAGTTTGGGGCAGAGAATTCCACAGATTCACTATTCTCTGGCTTAAAAAATTCCTCCTTACCTCTGTTCTAAAGGGTTGTCCCTCAACGTTGAGGCTGTGACCTCTAGTTCCGGATACCCCCAACCGTAGAAAACATCTTCTCCACATCCACCCTTATTTTTATTAACTGCCCCCAGATTCTACCCTTCAACTACACACAAGGGGCAACTTATAGTGGGTAATTACCCACCCAAGCTGCACGTAGGTGTAAGCTGGAAAACCCAAAGAAAGCCTGCCCAGTCACAAGGAAAAGATGGTTTCCTGTGACAACACCAGGCTTTGAACAGGGTTTCTGGTCCTGAGTCGGTCAGCAGAATCTCCATTCCAGGACATGAGCACAATGTCATGGCTGATGTTTCAGAGAATAGGGTGCCGTCTGAGAGACACTATCTCCATGCTCACCACTGCAGGTCCCCAGTCTCCCATTCCCTCATTCTCCCACCTCCATTCTTCAACGATGAGGTCAGTCTGAACTCCTCATCACCCAGCTATCTATGCATTGTTTCACGAATCCCTTGGCATCCTTCAAACCCTTTCTCTGGTCCTACCTACACCCTCAAGCTCTATCAAAGAATTAGAAGTCTTATGCTAATGTTCCTTTGCTAAAACCATTTCCTCTACTGATGGAAATTCCAGGCCTGTATAATTTGTTTCATAAAACCATTACACTCATGACGTTTATACTGAAGAAACAAATGACTGAGTTCCAGGAAGCGTATTTCCATGCCAAAACATTGAGGTCATGATTCCATTTTCAAAAATATATTCCATCTGCTCAGGAGCATTATTACAAAACTGTAGAAATAACCTCTACAGTCCATCTCAAGACCATCATTAACCACTGAGTCCCACCTTGATCTGTCTTAAATATGTCCACTTACATCATGGAGACCTCTTTAAAGCCAACATATTCTCTAGACGCCAATTTGAACAACGATAATTTTCTCAGCTGCATCTTCATGAACTAGTGGATTTTAATGTAAATTCTATAATCTTTTTGATAGACCAGAGGGATCTGGGAATGCAGATCCATAATTCCTTGAAAGTGGCATCAAGGTGCATTGATAGTGTCGTAGAGAGAGCTTTTGGCACATTGGCCTTCATAAATCTAAATATTATGATAGCATAGTAATTAACATAATGCTATTACAGAGCCAGCAACCTGGGTTCAAACCCCACTGTCTGAAAGACATTTGTAAATTCTCCCCATGAGCACATGGGTTTCCACCGTGTGCTCTGATTTACTCCCTCCCGCAGTCTAAAGACATATCGGCCACTAGGTTACTTGATCACTGTAAATTGTCTTGTGATTAAGCTAGTATTAAAAAGGAGGGTTGGCGGGTGGAGTGGCTCGTTAGGGCCGGAAAGGCCGATTCTGCGCTGTATTGCTAAAAAAAAAATCAAATTAAATATTCAGCACAGGAGTTGGAATGTAAAGTTGAAGTTGGAAGTTCTATAAGTCATTGACGAGGCCTAAAGATATCAATAAGATCAAAAGAATGCAGGGAAAATTTTCAAGGATGGTGCTGGGGCTTGAGTATCTGAATTCTAGGTAAAGGTTCAATAGGTTAGGATTTTATGCACTGGAGCGTAGGAGAGTGAGGGGAAATTTGGTCGAGGAATACAAAAGTTATCAGGGGCATGGATAAGATAAATGCAAGCAGGCTTTTTACACTGAGGTTGGGTAAGACTACAACTAGAGGTCATGGGTTAAGGGTGAAAGGTGAAAATGTTTAAGGGGAACATGAGAGGGAACTTCTTCACTCAGATGATGGTGGGAGTGTGGAACGAGATGCCAGTGGAAGTGGTGGATGCAGGTTTGATTTAAGAGAAGTTTCTATAAGTACATGGATGGAAGAGGTATGGAGAACTGTGGTGCAGGTTGATGGGACTAGGCAGAATAATAGTTCAGTATGGACTAGATGGGCCAAAGGGCCTATTTCTGTGCTGTAATGTTCTGTAACTTTAAGACTCTAAATCTGTAGTTTATTCCTATACTTATTATCATCTTTCTGTTCCCCCATTTTGTTGTGGTACCTTGATGTATTGTGTTAATCAAACTTTGCACTCCAATTTTAGGGAACATTTCAAATTTCAAAGTAAAATTCCAACAGTACCCACATAACCTCAAGTTAAAAGTAAAGTAAAAAAAATTATCAGAGTACATACAAATCACTATATACAACCCTGAGATTCTTTTTCCTGCAGGCATACTCAGAAAATTTATAGAATAGTAACTTGTAAACAGGATCAATGAAAGAGCAAGGACATAGAAGACAACAAACTGTTGAAATGCAACCATAAATAAATATCAATAAATAACAAGACCTTGAAATAACAAGCAAGAGTCCCTAAAGTGAGATCATTGGTTATGGGAACATCTCAATATATGAGTGTAATTATCCTCTTTTGTTCTAGAGCCTGATGGTTGAGGGGTAGTTAGTAACTGTTCTTGAACCTGGTGGTATGAGTCCTGAGGTGCTTGTACCTTCTGCAGCAACAGCAAGACAACATTGGGGCAACTTGCTCACCTAGTGGTGAATCTTATGTTTGCTTATCCTAGCAACTTGTGAGTTCAATTCCCTGTTGGAAATAACAAAAGAAATGCTGCGTTCCAGTAAAATTCTAGGCATGGAATTGCAGCAACAGAAAATAAAGTGAAACACGAATCTCAAACACATAATTAGTAGTCCTTGTACATGATAGACAACCATGATAACACACAAAAGGGAAAATTGGAAGCAGTTGTGGCAAGAGAAAGATACAATTGTTTTACAATTTGTGTTTATTATCAGGCGGTTATAAAATGGTAATCAGACTCCAGACTCCCACACAGACACTTAATCCAAGCTCTGTCATGAGAAGAGATTAGCTGGCAGACAAACAGGGGATTCAAGGATGTGTTTAAAGCCACCTTGAACAGTGCAATATTCCCACAAGACTCCTGAGAATTCCTGGCCCATTACTGTTCACACTGCAGAATCTCAGGATAGTACTGATAACCCTGAGTCCAGGCGTTGAGAGCACACAGCAACCCGGTATATGCCACTCATATTCCCCTCTCGTGCTTGTCTTTGCAAGAGAGTGCCATTCTCACACATTGTTCTCATCACTCACCTCAGAGCCCTCCTCAATACTGAGGGGTGGTTCAACAAAAAGGATTAACTATTTACTAAGTTACTGTGCACATTGTCAAGGAAAATCAGTCCACATTTTTGATAAAAAGGAATCCACAAGGAACCTATTATTTGGCTGCAACCCAATGTCAGAATTCATTTAGTAATTACTCGGGTTTTATAGTGTCATCAATGTCCATAAGACTATATGACATAGGAACAGAATTAGGCCGTTCAGCCCATCGAGTCTGCTCCACTATTCCATCATGGCTGATTTATTTTCCCTCTCAACTCCATTCTCTTGCCTTCTTCCAAAAACCTTTGGCGCTCTGACTAACCAAGAAACTATCAACTTCTGCTTCACATATACTCAATGGCTTAGTCTCCACAGCCATCTGTGACAATAAATTCCACAGATTTACTTTCTGGCTAAAGAAATTCCTTCTCATCTCTGTTCTAAGCGGGCATCTTCTATTCTGAAGCTGTGCCCTCTGGTCCTAGACTCACCCACTATAGGAAACATCTGCTCCACATCCAGTCTTTCAATATTTGATAGATTTCAATGAGATCACCCTCATTCTTTTAAATTCCTGCACGTAACAGCCCAGAGCCATCAAATGCTCTTCATGCATTAACTCTTTAATTCCCAGAATCATTCTCGTGAACCTCTCCAATGCCAGCATGTCTTTTCTTAGAGAAGGAACCCAAATTGCTCATACTCCCAAGTGTAGCCTGACCAATAGGTTCTAAAGCCTCAATGTCACTCCTCTATGTTACACAACCCTGGAACTCAAAGAACGTTTTTTGTTCAGTCATAGGTAAAATGCACTCTGCTCTTTTATTGTGAATTTTACAATGTTAAACTTAGGAGCAATTAAAATATTTGTAAAAGAAATCACCTCCAGATTGTTGTTCAGAAAGTAATTATTGATCTCGGCCTTTTTCTCCTTGGAGCGATGGAGGATGGGAGGTGACTTGATAGAGGTGTATAAGATGATGGGAGGCATTGATCGTGTGGATAGCCAGAGGCTTTTTCCCAGGGCTGAAATGGCTAACATGAGGGGGCAGAGTTTTAAGGTGCTTGGAAGTAGCTACAAGGGGGATAGAGGTAAGTTTTTCACACACAGAGTGGTGGGTGTGTGGAATGCACTGCCAGGGACAGTGGTAGAGGCAGATACAATAGGGTCTTTTAAGAGAAATTTAGATAGGTTTCTGGAGCTTAGAAAAATAGAGGGCTATACGGTAGGGAAATCCTAGGCAGCTTCTAGAGTAGGCTACATGGTCAGCACAACATTGCAGGCTGAAGGGCCTATAATGTGCTGTAGATTTCTATGTTCTATGTTCTATGATCCTTTTTTGTTTTTTTTTGACTGATTTTGTCTCTCTCCTAGTTACTAGTCCACCTTGGGCTACAACTTTAGTCTGGATAAGCCTGTCTTGAAATTACATGCATCAACTTCTCTTCCCTCTGTGTTTCAGTATTTCTTGAGAAAGGGCATCAACCATGCAGACATGGGACAGCTTCAACCAGAACAGTCACTGGAGAACTCTCTCTAGGTCTGCTATTCATTATATGGAGACTCTAAGAGAGCTAGCTGCCCCAGTGGAGAAGGTTGGGGGAGGGAGTGAAGGAGAGGGGAAAAGAGCAGAAAGCAAAAGAGCTGGAGATGGCGGGATTTCACCCATCTGGTTTGAATTGCACTTTTTTTTTGCCTCAAACTTTTGAACTTCATGGCGAAGAGGTAGAAAAATCCTTGTGCTCACATAGTAGTCCAGTGCAGCATTTTAAAGAACATATTTCAACACTGAATAAATGCCGAGGAATTGGATTTCATCCCGCGGTATTTCTCAGTGTTTTGGAACTGGAAACATACTTAACCCAGAATAACTCATGTTTGCAACAATCCTAGTTCAAATAAGGCTAGGCAGGATATTTAACCAGGCTCCTTCAGTCATGAATCACCTCAACAATCCCAGTTATTATGTCAGGAACAAAGGATCACATCATTCTTCATAAACATGACAGGGGAACTGCACAGCCCCTCACTAATTGTTCTGAAGGCTCCCATACCCTGGACAAAGTGATTCAATTTCCATTAGGTCAATCTTGGCCTGAAGGTTTAGTGAAGCTCTTAGCTACATCTTTGCTTCCTCCTCTGATATTAGTACCCCACTTCCATCCCAACTCCACCATCATTTTTACTTTGGTCTTAGGCTCCACTGCCTCTGATTCCCCGGCTGGAAAAACAAATCGACCTGAACCAGCAGTAGGTCGTTCAGCCTCACCATTCAATATGCAGTGCATCTAATGATGTTGCTTGGAGGTCAAGAATAAGGCATAAAACTTGTGGTTGCCATCGTTTTATTAGATGTTCATAACAAAGAAGTAGCGGTGACCAACTTGGTCTTGGACGAAGAATGAATGAAGAAGGACAAAGAAGAAAGAAACCAAAGGGTTATGGTCCATTTGTGGGTCAATGGGACCAGGTTGTCCACAATGTGCACCGGCAATGTTGGAACCCAAGAGTGGATGAAAGACAGATTCCGATGTAGAGACGGCAACCAGTGGTCATTCATAATAATTTCAGAAGAACATCAGTGGCTCAGCTGAGCAGCACTGCGAGACATTAGGCATCTGTTAGTCTCGTGAGACCATGGATTTGCGCCTTGGAAGGTTTCCAGGGCGCAGGCCTGGGCAGGGTTGTATGGGAGACCAGCAGTTGCCCAAGCTGCAGGCCTTCCCCTCTCCATGCCACCAATGTTGTCCAAGGGAAGGGCACTAGGACCCAAGCAGCTTGGCATTGGTGTCGTCGCAGAGCAATGTGTTGTTAAGTGCCTTGTTCAAGGACACAACACGCTGCCTCTGCTGAGGCTCGAACCAGTGACCTTCAGATCACTAGCCCGATGCCTTATCCACTAAGCCATGTGCCAACACTGTGAGACATAACATTCTCAAAATTAGGACCCTGTGATTAGCGTCTGCTTAACTGACATGGAATTCCCGAGCCTATCAAGATAAACTTAAAAAGCTTAATCAGAAAGCACCAGGATACGGCATTACAAAGAGCGAGTCGCCTGAGAAGGAACTCTAAATGATTAGTGACTGTCATTAAACAACAATTAACCAATTCAGGTGCTCCCAAAACCTTGGAGCTCTGCGCTCTCTGGTGCCTCACAAAGCCCGAGAGCTCATTTCACAGGCGGAATAACATTTCAACATGGACTAGATGGGCTGAAGGGCATGTTTCTGTGCTATAGTGCTCTATGACTCTAAGTGGTGGTTGCCCTATACTTAAAAATAGCTCAGATTAAATAGACCAAGGACATTCCATTGAGGGGGGAGCATGGTGGCGTAGTGTTCAGCACAACGCTTTACAGTAGCAGCAACCCAGGTTCAAATCCCACCACTGCCTGTAAGGAGTTTGTACGTTCTCCCCGTGACTGCATGGGTTTCCTCTGGGTGCTCCAGTTTCCTCCCACAGTCCAAAGGTGTGCTGATTGGTAGGTTGATTGGTCATTGTAAATTGTCTCATATTAGTCCAGGGTTAAATCGGGGAATTGCTGGGCGGTGCAGTTCAAAGGGCCGGAAGAGCCTATTCTGCATTTATCTCAATAAAAAAACAGAAATAACCTTTGAAAGAATCAGATTCAGTGGTTTGACACAGGCTGCAGAGAAAAATACAAAATGAGCTATATTACAATTATTGAAAATCTACTGAACATTTAGTGATGATATTAAAATATAAGCAAGCATTGAGAAAGGTAAACTACAGGAAAACAACAATTTGTACTCTAATCCAACAATGTTGATGGCTGAACATCCAAATGTTCGTGTTGCAGTTCTTTCAGAATTACAGTCAGATTATTTATCACTGACATAAGATGTGAAATTTGCTGTTTTGCAGCTGTGGTGCAGTGTAATGACATGAATTACTTTAAATGACAAAAATAAATAAATAGTGCACATAAAAGGAAAAATGACATAATGTTCATGGGTTCATGGACTGTTGAGATATCTGATGGTGGATGGGAAGAACCTGTTTCTGAATCATTAACTGTGCGTCTCCAGGCTCCTGTACCTCTGCTCTGATGGTAGCAATGAGAAGAGGTATGTCCCAGATGATGAGAGCTCTTCGTGATTGACACCACCTCCTTGAGGTACCACCTCTTATAGTAGTCTTTCATGGTGGGGAACTAGCTGAGTCTACAACCCTCCGCAGACCTGTCTATTGGAGCCCCCAAACACGAGAAGTTCTTCAGAAGCTGGAAATCCAAGCGACATACGCAAAATTCTGGAGGAACCCAGCAGGCCAGGCAGCATCTGTGGAAATGAGTAAACAGTTGACACTTCGGGCCAAGGCCCTTCATCAGGTGCAGAAAGGACGGGGGGAGAAGTCGTGTTCCCCTTCCCTTCCTATTCAGTCCTGACGAAGGGTCTAGGCCCAAAACGTTGACTGTTTACTCTTTTCCATTGATGTTGCCTGGCCTGCTGCGTTCCTCCGTCATGCTTTGTGTATTGGAGCCTCCATAACAGGCTGTGGTACCACCAGGCAGGTTTCTCTCCACCACACATCTATAGAAATAGAGCAGCATCTATGGTGACAGACCAAACCTCCACAAACTTTTAACTAAGTAACACTACTTACATGTCTTCTTCCCGATTACATCAATGTGTTGGGCCCAGGGTAGATCCTCTGAGATGTTGATGCCCATGAATGTGAAGTGTTCACCCCTTCCACTGCTGATCCCTCAAAGAGGACTGGTGTGTTTTCTCCTGACTTTACCTTACAGATGTCCACAATAAATTTCTTTGGTCTTGCTGACGCTGAATGTGAGTGTTAGAGTGATTTTTGGGGTCAGGACATACACATTTAGCAATTGACTTTGGCTACAAGTCTTCATATTCTGAAAATGCATTGTGCATTTAATTTGGAGTGCAGTTCTGAACAATGGTTTCCTAAAAGCTGTGAATGAATCCCAGTCCAGGCAATGATGACTAAAATTCTTATGGATGTCTGTGATGTGGATGTGAATCAGGAGGTGTGAAGGTTGTATGTAGTTTCAAAGAAAGCATTCTGTATACGTTGTAAATATGGAATTGCCCGTTGATGTTTGGTGTAATAAAATATCGAGCCCCATGTTGGTTCAGCGAGACCGTTTGACTAAAGGTGTCTCCATATGATGCCTGCTGTGCCTTCTTTTGTTGAATAAAGAAGCTGCTTTGTATCTACCAGTAATTTTCTCCGGTGTCTTCATTCACGCAACAGTGAGTTTGTTGTTATAACACAACTCAACCAGCTGACCCATCTCGGCCTGAATGCCTCTTCATCAGCATCTGAGATACCATACCCCACACCACCTGATCACGTTAGCCATAAGAACAACATTCAACTCCATTTTGAGTATACTTAATGATTTGGCCCCAAATGCCTTGCTTAGTAGAGAATTCCACAGGTCCATCATCTTCAGGTGAAGATATTTATCCTCATCTCAGTCTTTAATGGGTCAGTTCTGTATGCTGACACCTAATTCTAACTTTCCCACACTGAGGTCCTTTCTCATTTTTCTAAGCACTAGGTTTAGAAGGTTAAACATTCCAGTTTCTCTGCGGATATCTGTGAAGCGATTGCAAGGTGAACCTTTGCTCCACTCCAACATAGCAAAAATATTCTCTCACAGGTATGGCCACCATCCCACCCCAAGTCCCCACTGAAAATGTTGTGCTTTGAGTTCACCTTCTTCCCTGGACCGCAAGCAACTGACCCCACATCACCACACAGCTCTGTGTGTCTCATTTCTTTCGTCCATCCTCCCCTCACACCAAACAAATGCCAATCCAATGCTTACTTTCTGCACACAGCCCACGCAACGCCAATACGCTCCCAGCAAGCGGATGTAAGACCCTAATTTAAGGATACCTCCCCAACCAAATTCCTATCCACACCGACCACCAATCATCCAGTTAATCTAATTTCATTTTATTCTTCATCCGTTCCTGTCAAAGCCCCTCAGATTACCGGTATATCACTCACCCACACACTAAGTACAATTTATAGGGACCAATTAACTTAGTAACCCATAGATCTTTAGGATGTGGGAGGATGCTGAAGCACCAGGTGTTAACCCACATAGTCACCAGGTGAACATGCAAACTCCACAAACACAGCACCCAATGTCAGGACCGAACTTGGCTCACTGGAGCTGTGACACCACTCAATTAGTGAGCGTAATTGATGTTATGACTGGGTGCTCCTTGTAAATCTGTTGGGTATATGTGATGTTTGTAGAACTAGCGAATAGAATCTGTCAGCGTGGGAGACGTGCATCATAAACTACTGATAGTAAGTCACAGTCATCTAGATGTATTTATTAAAGTTGATTTTCAAAGTAAATTATAGGAGCCTCAGAACTCCCAACACCAGGTTCAGGAACAGTTATTACCTTTCAGCCAACAGGCTATTGAATCAGAGGGGATAACTTCACTCAACTCATTAGCCCCATCATTGAAATGTTCCCACAACCTATGGACTCACTTTCAAGGACTCTTCACCTCATGTTCTTGGATATCTATCAGCTATTTATTTATTATTATGATTTTTTTCATTTTGTATTTACGCAGTTTATCTTTTGCACACTGATTGAATGCCCAAGTTGATACAGTCTTTCATTGGTTCCATAATGGTTATTATTGTGTTATGAATTTATTGAATATGCCTGCAAGAAAATAAATCTCACAGTTGTATATGGTTACATATATGTACTTTGATAATAAATTTACTTTAAGCTTTGAAGTTATTTATTCAATGTTCAAAGTAAATTTATTCTCAAATTACATGAATCCACCCCGAGATTCATTTTCTTACAGGCATTCTCAGGAAATAAAAAGAAACACAATAGAAGTAAAGAATAACTGCTCCCAAGAAAACATGGGAAACAACCAATGTGCAAAAGACAAATTGTTCAACTACAAAAAGAAAACACAGAATAATAATAATAATACATAAATAAGTAATAAATACTAAGAACAAGAGGACTTGTTAGTTATTTGTAATTACTTTATTTTGGTCATGACAATGGAATGTTACTTTTTAACTATTCGGCCTGAAATGGAAATTTACTTTTCTTAACCACCAAACTATCCATAGACTGGGAAAGTAATACTGAGATATCTTCCCTCCTTCACATTAAGCTGTTGGTCAGGTATGTGGAATGGATGCAGCAATTAATCACATGTTAAACAACCATGTGCTTGGAAGATTCTTCAATCATTAAGATTCCGAAGCCCACATAAAAATATCTTAGATCAAAAGCAAACTCTGAAATTTGACAGACTTTGGCATCTGGTTTCAGTCCAAAGAATCAAAAGGAAAAACCACTTCCATTTGAATAGCAGCTTGCATGTCAGATCCAAGTGCCCCACAGTGTTAAGTGCAGCCATTGCCATAACATAGGAAACACGGTTGCCATTTTGTGCAGACCAGATTCTTGCCAACAGGAATGGAGTAATACCCAGGTAACGTATCACTGTGATGGTAAGTGAAAGACAAATGCTGGCCAGGGTATTTTCTCTTTAAAACATTACCTTGGGATTGTTTAAGTACGTAAGACCATAAGTCCAGGGTTCCCAACCTGGGGTCCTTGGACCTGTTGCTTTATGCTATTAGCCAAAGGCGTAAAAAAGGTTGGGAACTCCTGACATAAGACACAGGAGCAGAATTAGCTCACTTGGCCCATTGAGTTTGTTTCGAAATTCCATCATGGCAGATTGATTATTCCTCTCAACCCATTTCTCCTGCCTTCTCCCCGAATTTCTCTTCCTTTAGCTATTGTTTGTTCACAAGCACCTTCCTGAAATGGGTTGAGATGCTTTTCTATTAAAGGATGCTATAAAAAAATACAAACAGTGGTTGTTCCATTGACAATGCCTCAATGAGAAAATGGGCCAATAGGAATTGTGGTTACTACTTGGTGGTATAAATTACAACAGGGTGGATATGTGAAAATTGAAAATAAAAACAAAACCTACTGGAAATAATTGGCTAGTCTGGCAGTATCTATAGACATAGGGGTTCCCAACTGTTTTTATGCCATGGACCCCTACCATTAACTGAGGAGTCTGTGGACCCCAGGTTGGACACTCATGTGAGAGTTGACTTTTCAGGTTGATGAGCTTTCATCAGAACTGAGAACAGTTAGAGGTGAACCATTTTAAGATGTGATGAATCTATAAGAGTAGGCATGATCTCAGTTTAATGTTACATTTAAAAGAAGCACTTCTGAAAGTGGGCTCGAAACTTGTACTTAAATCTCTGTGCACAAAATTTGGGGACTGAGGGTTGACTGCTTCCAAGAGCCACAGCTGATTCTCCACGCTGTGCATGTCATATCTAACCAAGAATTAATTTTAATGCTGGTTGATTATTTAAATCATGTTCAGATAGCCTTTGATGCAGAATTAGAATGTTGATGAATGTAATGGAATGTAGAAAATGTACTGATTGTTCTGTAAGTATAAAATCATCTTGCTTGCAAGACTTGTATAAACTACATGTATCTACAGTTTTGGTGTAGGGTATGTGTTAGGGCATATTCTGGAGTTAGCGTATATAGCAAATATTAATTTCACCAGCAACCAGTCTTCAGATTTGAATGTGGATTGCAGATTGGATTTAAAATGCAGCTCAGAAAAATTAGACCTCAGACACCTGTAGATGCATGAATGCCGCCTAGAGTCAGTGGCAATTACCATATAACCATATAACAATTACAGCACGGAAACAGGACATCTCGGCCCTTCTAGTCCGTGCTGAATGCTTACTCTCACCTAGTCCCACCGACCTGCACTCAGCTCATAACCCTCCATTCCTTTCCTGTCCATATACCTATCCAATTTTTTAAAATGACAACATTGAACCTGCCTCTACCACTTCTACTGGAAGCTCATTCCACACAGCTACCACTCTCTGAGTAAAGAAATTCCCCCTCGTGTTACCCCTAAACTTTTGTCCCCTAACTCTCAACTCATGTCCTCTTGTTTGAATCTCCCCTACTCTCAATGGAAAAAGCCTATCCACGTCAACTCTATCTATCCCCCTCATAATTTTAAATACCTCTATCAAGTCCCCCCTCAACCTTCTACGCTCCAAAGAATAAAGACCTAACTTGTTCAACCTTTCTCTGTAACTTAGGTGCTGAAACTCAGGTAACATTCTAGTAAATCTCCTCTGTATTCTTTCTATTGATATTTATTTTGGGTGTCTGGAGAGTGGGTGTCTGAAAGTTATATGTAATTCAAAGGAAGCATTGTAGATAATTATAGAGTGGTCCTGCTGTTGTTATCTTTGATCAGCATTGAAAAATGTCATGTAATATTGGGTCAAACAGCCCTTTCTTCCAAAAGCGTCGTGAATTATGAAGCCTGCTGCTCGTTTTTGTTGTATAAACGCTTTTATATCCAGTAGCTTCCATGCCCTCTGGTAACTTTGTTTACATCACAACATATGTAACCTTGAGAGTTCTTTGTGAAGTAACATCACGGGTAACAAATGTCAAACAAGGATTAAGATGTGAATGCATTTTTACAGGTTCTCTTCAGATTGCATGAATGTGCACAATGATGCAGACATAATCAAATACACCGTGGTCACACCACATTAATTTACATATGCCACATATGGTATTCTCATGATTGGTAAACCTTGCCAGATAATGAAACGTTCAGTTCCACCTCCTTTAGAAATCCAGTGACCCTAATCTTCAAAGTCCAATGACAAATACATAAAATGATTAAAGCATAACTGATCATAAAGCAATGTTTAGCAATGGTGTGCGCAGTGTAAAGCAAAAGAACTTCATTACACAACCTATTGGGTTACTTGGCAGAGGAAGGAGACAGAATTTGGCTGAACACATGTTGTTTGGAAACAAAGAAAATGGGAAAAACACACCATGCCATCGGATCAGTCTGTTCTTCTGTTTGCCTTCAAAATCAGAGGCAGTTCAGCTCCAGCACCTAACATCAGAAGCTTCCATTTCTGGTGTCAGTATTTCCTAGAGGGCGGGTAGGTTTTCACTGGCTAGATGAAGAGTTACAAAATGTTAAATGTTCTTTTCCACAGCTTGGAAAAGCTGAACACTTAGGCAGCTTCACTTCCTTTTGCAATCAGCCTAGAAGGAACATTTGTCCTACTTCGTGGTAGCTGATTTCAGAAAGTGGAGAAGAACCAAGGGTTTAGATTCGAAGACAAAGAGCTATGCAGTACCCAGCCTTTAACTGGAAAATATAGTCTTACAAAAGTCTTAGGCATCCTGGCTATGTATATATCTATCCATCTATCTATCTATCTATATAGCTAGGATGCATAAGACCTTTGTACAATACTGTTTTTATTAACGTGGAACAGAGGCCAAATTTGTAAATCTGGCAGGAGTAAAAGATGTTGGGAAAGGCAAGGGCAGAGTGCTGCAGGAGGGGTATGGAACAGGCAGCAAAGAAGGAGTGCCAGAAATAGGATTGGGAGGGGTGGCGCAGGTACAGACACACCCAGCCCTGGGACACCAGGCAAGGTCATTTGATTCCAAACAATTGGTTTATTGATCATTACGGAATGTCTCTCTGGAGCTCCCTGCTCCCTCCACTCACCCCTCCCCTTTTCCCAACCATGAATCCCCTCTCCCTGCCCCTTTCCCACACTCAATCCACAATACAGACCCATATCAGGATCAGGGTTATCATCACTCAAATATGTCATGAATTTTTTTTTTATTTGCAGTGCAATACATAAAATTACTATAGTACTGTTCAAATGTTTTAGTCACCCTAGCTATATATTTGTGCCTGATACTTTAGCACTTTACTGAATATTGAGCAGAATGAAAGAGATTTCCTTAATTTCTTTGACGTCATTCATGGTCTAACACAAAGGCTCCTAATCTTTTTTATGCTATGGATCACTTCCATTAACCGAAGGGTCTGCGGACCCCTGATCTAACAGAAAGAAAGGCTCACAATTAAACAGAAACTTTTCATCATCTCACACTACCCTCGTGCATGTTATTGCAATCAAAGTACTTCTGAAGTGTGTTCGTGGTTCAATGGTTCCATTTAATATCAGAGAATGTATATAATACACAACCTGAAATTCTTACTCTCCACAGACGTCCTCAAAACTGAAGGAAAACCCAAAAGGATGAATGCAGAAAAGACACAAGAACGCCAAAGACTCCTGCCCCCCCCCCCACCCGTGCACAAGCAGCACCAACCCTCCCCCCACTCATTCGAGTATAAAGCATCAGCATTCCCACCGTCCACCATGCCCCCAAAGAGAGACCATGGTCTACTGTCCATCAAAAACTAACCGTTCACTCCAACACTTCGACATCCCTCAGGCGCTTTCCCTCACTAACAAGGGGAAGGCAGGTATTGCTCCTTCCACAGCAAGAGGGGAAGACAAACTGTTGCAATGTTACTTGGATGTAATGTAAGAAATAGGCAACAAGGGGAGTGCTGTGCACAAAAAAAAACTCCCACCCGAACTAGGGAGCAGGTTATCCTTGTTTGTTGTTTGCAGGCTAAATATTGGGTGGGATTTCCATGTTCCCCTACGAATGGTTCCATGGTATGTTCCATGTCCACATGAAAAAGGCAGATGGAATCTTGGTTAAGTGGCTCACAGTATCTGGCAACTCCAACAGTGAAGCATGGAAATGATGAGTTAGTCTGGACTTTGTGATGCCGCCTCTATCTGGAAACCAGCAACCTAATGTCTGGTCCTATTCAGGAGAAGCAGGTGTTCAAATGCCTACTAGTATAGAAGATACCACGTCTAGCTTAATCACGGCTGAAGGCTGGAAATAGAAGAGGGTGGTGGGCATTGAAGTGGACTTGTGGCTTGTGGTCTGGGTGGAGTTTTGGGGTTTGCTGCAGAAGCTTGTGAAGAGAGAAGAGGAAGGAGAAGAGAGCCGATGGTCCAGTGTGACAACCAATACGAAGTGTGATGATTTTTAACATTAAAGCAACCTATAGTTATGAGCTGGAGCTGTCTGTTTAAAGCCAAACAAACTGCAGGTGAATGTGATAAAAAAATAATGTGATTCTGTAAATAGACACTCAGTGCCTACTTTATTAGCTACACCTGTACACCTGTTTCTTTCTACAAATATCTAATTAGCCAATCATGTGGCAATCACTCAATGCATAAAAGCATGCCGACAAAATCAAGAAGTTCAGTTGCTATTCAGCCCAAGCATTAGAACGGGGAAGAAATGTGATCAAAGTGATTTTGACTGTTGGTGCCAGATGGGGTGGTTTGAGTATCTCAGAAAACATTGATCTCCTGGGATTTTCACACACAACGGTCTCTCGAGTTTACATAAAATGGTGCAAAAAAAAAGACAAGCAAAAAGGCATCCAGTGAGCAGTGGTTCTGTGGGGAAAATGCCTTGTTATGAGAGAGATCTGAGGAGAATGGCCAGGCTGGACCAAGTTGACAGGAAGGTGACAGGAACTCAAGTAACTACGTGTTACAAGAGTGGTGTGCAGAAGAGCACGGTATATCGAACCTTGAAGCGGATGGGCTACAGCAGCAGAGGATCATGAACATGCACAGTGCCCACATTATTAGGTACAGGAGGAGGTACCTAATAAGCGACCACTGAGTGTATAGCTTTAAATCACTGAGCCTGCGACCCAATTCGGGTGGCACCAAACCATCAGCTGCCAGCTAGAATAATGAAGGATCAAGAGTTTTACTTATTGACACAACAAATAACACCTTTAAAAGGTAAAGAGAGGAAAACAAATGAAGACCAAAACTTAAGTAGGAACAGGGATTTTAGACTTCACCCTGCCCTTCCCCCAACATTGCAAACAGATTTGAACAAGGAGGAAGAGAAAAAAAAGCAGAGGGTAACTCGGTACCATTCACCAAGCAACACGAGAAACAATTTGACCTCTCTCCCTGCCAGCCTCGCATTATAATTACACCACAGTCTTGTTTAAGCATCTGACTCTTCAAAGTTTACAGAAAAAAGAGGTAAAGTAAGCCTTCAGAACAATCGCAGCCTTCAGCTGTTGAACTGTTGTTGATCTAAATTCAGGTTCCTGACGCTGGGGTTACAGCCTACGCTATGCAAAGGTCAGTACTACATGTGCAGAATATAAGGCACTGACATCACACCGTGGGGGGTATGGGGGTAAATTTAACTTCTGGTGAAAGTATAAAATAGACCATATCAGATAAAGTTTCAACTTTTGAGGAGAGGTGTAATGAGTAGCCAGTTTTATATTAACCATTTCACACTATCATTAAAAGGGGAAATTCCTCACAAAGATTGTTATTTAGTTCTTCTGTTTACAATCCAAATAAATGATTAAAGACTATAGATTATAGACTAGCTGATTTGCTTTCATTTGTCAACCCCTTTTTCTGTTCTAGGTGATAATTAACCCAGACACAGCCCATTGACAAGATGGTTAAACTTTTATCATTTTATGATAGAATTATATGATCAATGAATTATTCTTGTTATGATATTCCCACCTACAGGGTGTGGTAATAACGCCTTATCTCACAATTATTATTAATTGCATTGCATTCAGATGTGGACCCGTAAATGGTGAGTCGAATGTAAAGGTAACGCAGCTCTAAAACATTCAATTATTTAATATCAATTATCCGGGAAAGTAACTGAATGGGACAAGTTATGTTATGTCAGATGCTGAGAAGTCTAGGAGGAAGAGTGTGCCAGCGAACAACACAACCAAGGGCGACATCCTCCATTCACAAACCGATTTCTTTCACTTCTTTTGTGTCTTCCTTTTCTTTCAAATGTGTTTCTGCTGCAATTGGAGCCTGTGGTCTATTGATCAATGCCTGTGATGAGCGATCTGGCATTTTGCTGTTTCCAAGCAGGCTCCACAGGGCTCTAGACTAAACGTGCGGCCTCAAGGCCAAGAAGCCTGGACACAGGGCGTGAGCACATAATCGGCTCCATTTCTCATTGATCCCGATCACTAAAGCATGGAGCAAGATGGAAATTATCGAGGCGTATGGGTGATCAGCACCTTCTACCAGTCTCTTGCTCACCGCTGCCAGAGGAAGGAGCCTGGTTGTGGTGGTCTCTTGCTCTCTGCTCCCGAAGGAAGTTCCCGCCTTTGGATGATCTCTCTCTCCCTCAATGCTGTCAGAGGATGGTGCTGGAGCAAGGTTTAATCGACACACATTGTGGATTGGACTCTATAGTTCACGTATGATGTGCTTCTAGTTTCTGGTCACTCCCTTTTTTCTTGTTGCTCCTTTGAGCGATTTTGAATTGAGGCAGCTTGCAGATAATGATTTATGCCTGGACTCTTTTGATTTCGTATTTTATATCCTGTCTTCCTTGCTCATTTTTTTTTTGTTGCCATTTGCGCAATTTTTTTTGCATGTGGGGTAAAGTTGATTTTTTTTTTCTTTGAATAGGTTCCATGGTTTTTCTTTGCTTCATGGCTGTCCGTGGTGAAGACGAATCCCAGGGTTGTATAGAGCATACAAACTTGGATTATAAATGTACTTTGAATCTTTTAAGTCTTTGAAATCAGATGGAGACAGGAGGGACCGTAGGTGCTGGAATCTAGAGCAACACACATTTGCCTATCACCCCCCCCTTCACGTGGATCTACCTATCACCTGTTGGCCCTTGCCCCACAACCTTCCTCCCTCTTTTTGCTCTAGCTTTCTCCCCTCTTTCAGAAGGGTCTCAACCCCAAATATTTCCCCCCACAGATACAGCCTTGACCCACTGATGTGTTTCATTGAAGAGTTTGTATTCCAAACTGGAAGTCTCAGTTCACACTCTATGGATGAGCTTACGAACATAAATGGAAAAATGTAACGTTGAGACTTTATAAAGCACTGGTGAGGCCTCACTTGAAGTACTGTGAGCAGTTTTAGGCCCCTTATCTTGGAAAGGATGTGCTGACACTGGAGAGGGTTCAAAGGAGGTTCACAAAAACGATTCCAGGATTGATGGCTTGTCACGTGAAAAGTGTTTGATGGCTCTGGGCCTGTACTCACTGGAATTCAGAAGAATGGTAGCTAATTTAATTGAAACATATCGAATATTGAAAGACCTCGATAGAGTGGATGTGGGGAGGATGTTTTCGATGGTGGTTCAGTCTAGGACCAGAGGACACAGCCTCAGAATGGAGGGGCATCCATTTAGAACGGAGATGAAGAGAAATTTTTTTGGCCACAGTGTGGTGAATCTGTGGAATTCATTGCCAAAGGTGGCTATGGAGGCCAAGTCTTTATAGTCTGATAGATTTTTGATTAGTCAGGGCATGAAGGGATACAGGGAGAAGGCAGCATATTGGGGCTGAGAGGAAAAATGGATCAGCCATGATGAAATGGTGGAGCAGACTCGATGGGCCGAATGGCCTAATTCTGTTCCTGTATCTTATGATCTTATTAATATGATGGTATTGTTGGTACATGGTTTGGGTAGGAAGACAGTTCATCTACAACCCTCCAACTGCAGGTGTAATGATTTAAGCACCAGCATTGACTATCAGTCATATCTGAACTTACCAGCAGGTACTTAAGTGATCTATCATCTATAGGTCATGCTAATTAGGTAAAAAATAATTTAACTGTTGACAAATTCTCCTTGAGTGAGAAATATTGCCCAGGGTTCAGGTACCTAACCTTGGGAAGAAGAACCAATTAAAGCAGCAGCCGTGTATCTAAACTACAGTGCACTCCATTTACCACAGCAGCTCTCTTAGTCCCTCTAGTAAAGACCACTTGAGTGGATGTGGTTTTATTGGACAATTAAGGACTGAGAGTGGTCTTGTGTTGCTGAGGCATCTGACAGAAAGCAGGATATGAGTATCAGCGGTCAGTTTAAAACTGAGGTGTGTAGTAACTTCTGCTCTACTGCCATGATGAGGCCCTCAGGTTGGAGGAGCAACACCTCATATTCCATCTGGATAGCCCAAAGCCTCACTGCCTGAACACCAATTTCTCTAACCTGGTAATTTCTCCCCCTCCTCTCTTTTTCTGTTCCCCACCCTGAGGGACTTCTTAACTCTTCTCTTCTCCTCACTTGCCTACCATCTCCCACTGGTGTACCTTCTCCTTCCCTTTCTCCCACGGTCCACTTCCTTCTCCTTTCAGATCTCTTTTCATTCAGCCCTTTACCTTTTCCACCAATCACTTCCCAGCTACTCACTTCATCCTCCTACTCCACCCACCTACCTTCCCCCTCACTTGTTTGTTCCTATCACCTTCTAGGTTGTTCCTTCACCCCCCCCCCTTTTATTTTGACTTCTGCCCCCCTTTCCAGTCCTGATGAAGTATCTCAGCCTAAAACATCAGATCTTTAATCCTTGCCATAGGTATTGCCTGACCTGCTGTGTTCCTCCAGCATACATTGTGTGTTACTCTAGATTCCCAGTATCATCATCTTGCAGGTACTGGTGAATCTTTGATACCCTCTAGGCTTGTGGGTTATGGAAATACTGAAAGAAGAAATAGCTACATTTTTGGAAGATTGGGGAACTGAGACTGTGGGGAACTGGTATGGAAAAGGAGACAAGGCCAAGCACAGATCACCCATAATTGCATTGCACATTGGACAACCTCAAGGAGGCAAGTGGTGTGCCCTTTCCTTTATTCCTGGTGTATCTAGAGTATATCCACGTCTAAAGCATAGTGTTCTTATGACATCATGCTACAGTGGGATCAGCAATTCTGGTGGATGTGAAGATAGAACAGTACTGCACAAGAACAGGCCCTTCAGCTCACAATGTTGTACCAAACCAGCTAAAAAGCACATCAAAAATGCCCAAAAGCTAATCCCTCCTACCCACCTCAATCTTCCTCACATCCATGTGCCTATCTAATTGCCTCATAAGAGCCTCCAAGATAGTTTCCTCTGCAACCATACCAGGCAGCACATTCCAGTCATTCACCACTCTGATTAAAAAGTTTATCCCACGCATCCCCTTTGAACCTATCCCCTCTCATCTTCAATGAATGCCCTCTGGTGTTAGACATTACAACTCTGGGAAATAGATACTCCCCGTCTGCTCTATCTATGACTCTCATAATCTTGTAAACCTCTATCAGATCTCCCCTCAGCTTCCGGCGCTCCAGAGAAAACAACCCAAGTTTATCCAGCTTCTCAAGATAGCACATGCAACATCCTGGTGAACCTCTTCTGCACCCTCTCTGAAACCCCACCATCCTTCCTATAATGGGGCAACCAGAACAGTATGCAATATTCCAGATGTGGCGTAACTAGAGTCTGATAAAGTTGCAACATAACCTCTTGACTTTTGAATCCATTGCCTCGACTAATAAAAGCAAGCATTCCATAAGCCTTCTCAACCACCTTATCGACCTGTGTAGCCATTTTCAAGGAGCTATCAACTTGGATCACAAGATCTCTCTGATTTTGCCCTTAACAGTGTATTGTCTCTTTGCATTTACCCCACAAAGGTGCAACACTAATTTATCTAGGTTAAACTCCATCTGCCATTTCTCTGCCCACATCTGAAACTGATCTGTATCGCGTGATGTTCTTTTCATGTCCTCTATACTATCCACAATTCCACTTATCTTGGCATCATCCGCAAGTTTACTAATCCACACACCAACATTTTCAGCCAGGTCATTTATATACATCACAAACAGCAGAGGTCCCAGCACAGATCCCTGTGGAACTCCACTGATTATGGGCGTCCAGCTCGAATAATTCCCTTCATCCACTACCCTCTGACTTCTGTGGACTAGTCAGTTCTGAATGCCAACAGCCAATTTGCGCAGACCCCATGCATCTTAATCTTCTGGATTGGCCTCCGAAGAAGGACTTTATCAAATGCCTTACTAAAATCCATGTAGACAACATCCACTGTGCTATTCTCATCAATTTCTCTTGTCACCTGTCAAAAAATGCAATGAAGTTGGTAAGTCATGACCTGCCCCACACAAAGCCATGTGGGCTCTCCCTAATTAGGCAATGAGTTTCCAAATGCTCCTACATCAAGTCAAGTCAAGTCACTTTTATTATCATTTCGACCATAACTGCTGGTACAGTACACAGTAAAAATGAGAAAACGTTTTTCAGGACCATGGTGTTACATGACACAGTACAAAAACTAGACTGAACTACGTAAAAAAAAAACACAGAAAGCTACACTAGACTACAGACCTACACAGGACTACATAAAGTGCACAAAACCCCTAAGAATTTTCCTCAGCAATTTCCCTACAACTGACACGAGACTCAAGGGTCTATAAGCTCCCAGGATTTTCCCTAGTTCACTTCTTCAATGGAAATACAGAGGAGGAAGAGCAGGAAAAGGAGGAGGCTAAGAGGAATAAATAGAGTGGACAGCCAGCGCCTCTTCCCCAGGGCACCACTGCTCATTACAAGAGGACATGGCTTTAAGGTAGGGGGTGGGAAGTTCAAGGGGGATATTAAAGGAAGGTTTTTTTACTCAGAGAGTGGTTGGTGCATGGATTACACTGCCTGAGTCAGTGGTGGAGGTAGATACACTAGTGAAATTTAAAAGACTTCTAGACAGGTATATGGAGGAATTTAAGGTGAGGGGTTATATGGGAGGCAGGGTTTAAGGGTCAGCACAACATTGTGGGCCAAAGGGCCTGTACTGTGCTGTATTATTCTATGTTCTATCCGTTTCCTAAATATGTATCCATATTCATCCAAGTAATCCTTCCCATGACTGAAGTTGGAGAGGAATAAACAGTCAGTGCTTCGGTCTAAGACCCTTCATCCGAGATGTGGGGAAGAAGAGTAAGAAGGTGGGGCAGGGGAAGGAGAACAAGCTGTTAGGTGATAGGAGAAGCCAGGTGAGGGAAAAGGTGGGTGGGGTGGGAGAGGAGGGTATTAAGTGAGAAGCTGGGAGGTGATAGGTGGAAAAGGTAAAGGGCTGAAAAAATATCTTGATAGGAGAGGAAAGTGGACCACGGGAGAAAGGGAAGGAGAAAGAACACCTGAGGCACGTTACTGATAGGTGAGAAGAGAAGGGGTAAGAGTGACGAATGGACAATGGGAAAAGAGAAAAGGGAGGGGGAGAGGAAAAATTACCAAAAATTAGAGAAATCGATGTTCATGTCGTCCAATCGGAGGCTGCCCAGGCGGAGTAAGAGGTTGTTGCTTCTCCAGCCTGAGAGTGGCCTCATCCTAGCGTGCAGGAGGCTCTGGACCGACATGCCAGAATGGGAATGGGAAGTGGAATTAAAGTGGATGCCCACTAGGAAATCCTGCCTGTTGCAAACGGAGTAAAGGTGCTGGACAAAGCCATCCACTGATCTACTTTGGGTCTCATTGCTGTAAAGGAGCCCGCATCGTAGATGACTCCAGCAGAACACAGCCCCTTGTGTTTATGAAGCTAAATTGACTGCTCCGTATTTGCTGAAGTTGTCTCTGCTTATTGCTTTTGTGCAGAGATGTAATATTGTACACAAATAAAATTTATGCAGTGTTATTTGAAAAAGGAAATGTGGCCTCATAACATCTTGTCAAGCACACAGGTGCAAAGCCTCAATGAATTACAGTTTCTTTAATGCATGCTGTTGCAGTACATGTTTTTAGCAGAGGTAGAAGCAGGCTCTGCCCCCTCCACCCCGACCTCAACTGCTGAGTTAGAATTGCCCTACACACGGTCTCCTTTGAACCCTTGAGAGTGCTGGCCATACCTAACCCTCAAGCATATATGGCAGGGATAAAGACAATAAAGTATTGGAGCAGAATTAGGCTATTTGGTCAATCGAGTCTGCTCTGCCACTTCAACATGGCTGATCAATTTTTTTCTCAGCCCCAATCTCGGGATTTCTCTCCATATCCCTTCATGCCCTGAAAAATCCAGAATCTATCAATCTCCGCCTTAAATACGTCCAATGACTTGGCCTCCATAGCCGCCTGTGGCAACAAATTCCATAGATTCACTACTCTCCGGCTAAAGAAATTCCTCCTCATCTTTGTTCTAAAAGGACGATCCTCTATTCTGAGGCTGTGTCCTCTTGTCTTAGACTGCCCCACTATAGGAAACATACTCTCCACGTCTACTCTATCGAGCCTTACGGCATTCGATAGGTTCCAATAAGCTCAGCCCTCATTCTTCTAAATTACAGTGAATAGAAGCCCAGAGCCTTCCCAAGCCTTTTAATCCCAGAATCATTTTGTGATGCTCTTTTTAAAACGTCTCCAACGTCAGCAAACCTAGGCACATGGTGATAAGGAGGCATTGGCGGCTGGATCTTATGGAAGGAAATGGGTGAGCAGTGGGACAGTTTTGAATGGAATTCCCAGTTCCATACCCTCTTTTATCAGCAGTTCAGTTCCTTAGTTTAGCATGTTATGATCGCTAAAGATGATTGATATGTTTAAAGAACAGGAATAGGGTTATTGCTAAAGGTACCAGACAATCTCAGTCTCTTTTCCTGACCAGGATAGGTTACCTCTCTGTGTTCTACATTACATCCAAGACCTGGGCAGGATGATCCATGCCCAGCATGATCCTCGATCGCACAGTCTTGGCTACCACAAAGCTAGCCTTCTGATTAACAGCTTGTTCTTCCTGTTCTTCTCTGCGGAACCATTTTTATGATCATCCTGGGGGCAATTATTGTACACAGAGACTCACAAAAGGAAGTGATGATGTAACAAAAAGTTCATAATATTGACAGTCATCACAATCTTCTGATTAGTTAATCATTATTGGAATAATGTTACCATGGTGACAGAGTCAATGACGGGCAAATAAATGGGGAAGTGATGAAATGCATAGAAAGTGAAAAAAAAGACGAGATGCTTGAGGAATTCAGTAGGACAGGCACCCTCTATGGAGAAAAATCAACATTTAAGGCCGAGCCTCTTCATCAGGACTTCATTGGAAAGGAAAGGGGAAGAAGCCAGAATGTGAGAGGAGGGGAAAGAGTATAAGCTGGCAGGTGATGGATATAGCCAGGTGAGGGGGAAGGTAGGCAGGTGGGGTTGAGGGTTGGCTGAAGTGAGAAGCTGGGAAGTGACAGGTGGAAAAGATAAAAGGTTAAAAAAGGAATCTTATAGTAGAGGAGAATGGGCCCTGGGAGAAAGTGAAGAAGAATCATTTGTTTATGAAACTAAAGTGTAGATGTTGCTGAAAGTTGTGTGGGTTTGATAAGTGATGAGGTCATGATAGAATTAATAGAAGATGGGGGAGGAGAAGGTAAAGATGAAATATGAAAGTAAGCTAGCCAAGAATATTAAAGAGGCTACCAAAAGTTCCTTCAGATACATAAGGTACAAAAGAGATGCGAGAGTGGATATTGAACTGCTGGAAAACAATGCTGGAGAGGTAGTAATGGGGATCAAGGAAATAGCGGACAAACTGAATAAATATTTTGCAGCAGTCTTTACTGTGGAAGACACTAGCAGTATGGTGGGAGTTCCAGGTGTCAGGGGGTATGAAGTGTGTGAAATTACCATTTCTAGAGAGAAAGTTCTCAGGAAACTGAAAGGTCTGAAGGTAGATAAGTCACCTGGACCAGATGGTGTACACCCCAGGGTTCTGAAAGAGGCAGCTGAAGAGATTGTGGAGGCATTAGTAATGATCTTTCAAGAATCACTAGATTCTGGAATGGTCCCAAAAGACTTGAAAATGGCAAATGTCACTCCACTCTTTAAGGAGGGAGAGAGTCAGAAGAAAGGAATCTATAGGCCAGTTAGTCTGACGTCAGTGGTTGGGAAGGTGTTGCAGTCGATTATTAAGGATGAGGTTTCAAGGTACTTGGAGGCAGATGATAAAACAGGCTGCAGTCAGCAAGGTTTCCTCAAGGGAAAATATTGCTTGACAAATTTGTTGGAATTCTTTGGAGAAATAACAAGATAAAGGAGAATCAGTTGATGTTGTGCACTTGGAATTTCAGGCCTTTGACAAAGTGTCACACACATGGCTGCTTAACAAGCTACAAGCCCATGGTATTACAGGAAAGATTCTGGCATGGATATAGCAATGGATGGTTGGCAGGAGGTAAAGAGTGGGACTAAGGGGAGCCTTTTTTGGCTGACTGCTGGTGACTAGTGGTGTTCCACAGGGGTCTGTGTTGAGACTGATTCTTTTTTCATTATATATCAATGTCTGGTGCAAAATTGAAAATGGAGCTGGATACAGGGTCAACTTTGTCTATAATTCCAGAGGCTGACTACAGCAGACTGTTTTCTAAGATATCATTAGTGAAGACGTCAGTGGTGCTAAAGACTTACCCAGCTGAAAAAGTGTCTCTCAAAGGCAAACTGAAAGTAAATGTGACATATGGAAGCCAAAATTAATAGCTAGAGTTTTATGTATTGAAAAGTGGAGGGCCAGCAGTTTTTGGACATGAATGGTTGAGAAAAATCGAACTAAACTGGCACTCAATCAAAGCTCTCAACGTCGACAGGCAACGGCAGCCCAAATGATAGAACTAACTAGAGGCTGGCACAGCTGCTTAATACTCATGAGTAGGGAATAGATACACAGATTGAAAGCTTGGCCAAAAGCTTGTTTGGAGTGCCAAAAAGTTCAAAATGCACCTCCACACAGGCGCCATTACACCTGTGGGAGTGAACGTCATCACCATGGCGAAGAGTACCTGTTGACTTTGCTGGGCCATTCGTGGACTCCATGTTTCTAATTGCTGTGGAAGCTCACCTGAAGTGGCCGGAGATTATACCAATGAAGTCAACCACCTCAGCAAAGGCTGTCCCCACTCTGAGGACTACCTTCGCCAGAAACAGCTTACCAGATTGTGAGTGACAATGGATGACCATACACATCAGAAGAACTCTGACTGTTCTTGAAGAAAAATGGCGTCAGACACTTCAAGTCAGCTCCTCACCACCCAGTAACAAATGGGATAGTGGAAAGGTTTATCCAAACCTTCAGGAAGTTGATGAAAATGATGGACAAGGTGGACAACTGACAGCAATGTGACACCGGAAACTAAGAACGTTGTCTTGGACAAGACATCTACCAAACCTGATTCCACTCCACAGGTCCAGAGGCGCTACAAGAACGTTATTGTTGACAAGACACCGGCCAAACCTGATTCCACTCCACAGGTCCAGAGGCGCTACAAGAACGTTATTGTTGACAAGACACCGGCCAAACCTGATTCCACTCCACAGGTCCAGAGGCGCTACAAGAACGTTATTGTTGACAAGACACCGGCCAAACCTGATTCCACTCCACAGGTCCAGAGGCTCCATCCTGAAAGAAACAGAGAGTCACCCAAAAGATTGAACCTTTAGAATTTCGAAGTTCATTATGGACTGTTATCGTGAAAGCATGTTTATTTGGAATAAGAGTTTATGAAAGGGAAATTGAATGTTTTGTACATATACAGTTTTATGTGGGATTAATCTAAAGGGACATGAAGTGTACTGTATGGATCTAGTTCTTTTAAAGCAATGACCCCCTCCCCCTTAGAGCTATGTATTGGTCTGTTGTCTGTGCAAGTGCTATTGTCTACAGATACACATTTTTCTCTCTCTCACACTGCAGTGTGAATACACCAGTTAAATCTCTCTGATGTGTGTTTTTGTTTAATTGATACGTAGCTGTGCACAAACACGACAGTTCCTACTGACAGGAGAAGGGGCAAAGGCAAGTTACTGATGCCTTAAAACCAGTCGCTTCAGGCAGACGGAGCTCATCACCCATGGTTGGCAGCTCATCTCAAACCTCCACTGCCTTGTGGCTACATCCACTCATTGGTGGTAACAAGGAAGAAATATCTGGAGCTGGCGTCCCTAACACAATCTTATGTTGAACTCAAAGCTGACTGTAACTGCTATGACGCCGCTGGTGCCAAACTTTATTGACCTCCATCGTTCCTTTGGGTTAATCAGCTGCATGGAGAGGAGGAGCCTGCTACATGGGCAACAGCTTGCTCTCCATATCATACCATCCTAGCTTGCGCATGATGTAAACAGCTAGGACACAGTATCCATGGTTGACCCCAACCAATTCCACATTGCATATTTACAGTCTTTATGAGGCAAGATTATATTTCTAATTATGGTGCTTTCCAACTTAAAGTCCTTATCTATCACTCTCCAATGAGAAGAATAGCTCTCCCAGCATCAATAACTGCCCAACGTTTTATTGTGTTTTCTACTTGTAATCTTGCAGCAACGCATCTCGAATTTATTTAATGTCTCCCCGAGAGCCCAAAAGATTCTGAACTCTGTGCAAAAATTAATTACAAGCAGAAATCTGCATACCGTCATACTGCATTTAACTATGCCAGACCACAGAATCCAACTGACTGCCCAATTCACTCAGGATTTGCTAAAGTAGCTTTGATAAGAATAAATTGTTTTCCTTGGAAAGGTACCAGGAATGGGGCTGGCTCTTTGTGAATTTTACACATGTACGCAACGTTCCATTTGGGCATTCAGACCACTAATTAGAACCCTTCTGTCTTTCACATGCTGGCTCATGACATTAAAAATGTCTCCTTCAGTATATTTAGACTGATACAATGTTTTAGAACAGATGCCACTGACTGTCCGCTGTGTATACACTTACTGAAGTCTGCCATAATTGGAATCTCTGAAGAGACATTTCATTTACTACCAAGAAGAACCATGAATGGTTTGATGAGGCTGGCCAGGAAATCCAGAAAGTAATTAACCCCAAACACAATATGTTCCTGGATTGGAAGCTCCCCCATTCCTCAAGGGAAGATGAGTAGCCTGATCCACACCTAAAAACCAGGGTTCTGATCTAAAGAACAGACATGGGTGGAAAGTGTACAGAAGGTCCAACAGCTCACTGACAGCTGTGATATGCTGTATGTGGACTTTCATCTGAAACGCCCAGGATCTTGCTGTAGTGAAAGCCAGGAGCAGAAGTGAGCTGATCAAGGCAGTCAGTTTGAAAAGCTCTTCGACTGCGATGTTGTCCCCGGCAGAAGCTTCCTGATCGAAGTTGCAGCAGCCCTTTGTGTCCACCTCACTGCCATTCCTGAAGAGCAAGAGGTCAAAGAGACTGTAATCCAACCAAACAATCTTTATGTCCTGTTCAAACCTTGAAAAAAATTCACTACTCACTTCTCAACTCGGACATAAGTTTCAAAAGTTGCGGGGACCTTTTCTTGAATACTCTCACAACTCCTCTTTAGATTAAGTCTATTTTCTTTAATTCCTTACTTTCAGTTTTTTTTCTTTCTATAAGTTCTGTGGTGTTTTTTTTGTTTGAAATTTCATTTTAGTTTTGATAGTAGGCATTATTATTCTTTGTTTTTATTTATATTTACAGTTTTGGGGGGATTTGAATGCTCCGATTAATTGTTTTTTACATCTTGTAATGGTTGGTCTGGAGTTTTTTTTTCCGTGGGAGAGTGGGGAGGATACTAACTTTATATGATTTTTTTTCTGGGTGCTTTTTCCTTACTGTTTTGAACTATATAATATGTTTATTTTGCACTGTATTAATCTTCATTTTGTTGTTGGGTTTCTGCTTGTAGTGGCTGTAGAAATGCATTAAAAAATCAATTAAAAAACCAAGCAATCGGATCTCACTGAGACCTTGCTGAAATTTTAAACTTGGTTAGTCACAAATCTATTTCATTGCCCACATCTGGGAGGGGGAGAAAATACCAGGGGACTTCAGAGATGCCACAGGTAGACAGGTTGGTGAAGGAAGTGTTTGGTACACTGGCCTTCTTCAGTCAGGACACCGAGTACACATCTACCTGCACCACGGTAACAGGGCAGTTAGCACGATGATGTTATAGATTAGGGTTCTCCAGAGTTCGGAGTTCAGTTCCGATGCTGTTCTCTGTATGTCCTCTCCGTGGAATGCATGGGTTGACCCTGGGTGCTCCGATTTCACTGCACAGACTTACCAGGTAGGTCACTAGGTCATTGTAAGTTGCCCCCAAGATTAGATTTGGGTTAATTGGGGTTGTTGGGGCAGTGTGGCTCTAAGGGCTGGAAGGGCCTGCTTCACACTGTATCGCTAAGTAAATAAATATTGAAGGACCGTATAATTGAGCATCTTCGCTCCGTCTGACACAGGTGGACTTCCCAGTGGCCACCCATTGGAGCTCTACTTCCCAATCTGATTCCGAAATGTCGGTACATGGACTCCTGTACTGTCACGATGAGGCCACTCTCGGGCTGGAGGAGCAGCTCTGCATACTTAGCTGGGAAGCCTCCAACCCGAGAGTGTGAGCATCAATTTCCCTAACTTCTGGTCATTTCTACCCCCGCCTCTTCTCTCTGCCAGCTGGTGGCGTAGTGGCATCAGCACTGGACTTTGGGGTGGAAGGTCCCGAATTCGAATCCAGCCGGCTCCCGTGCACACTTTCCATCCGTGCTGGGTTGAGCATCGAGCTGGCAACTCAACCTCGTAAAAAAGAAATTGCCTGCTCCCGAAACACCAACAGCAAAAAAGTTGATGGCCTATGCTCTCTCGTGAGTTGAAAGTAATTTCTCTCTCTTCTCTCTGGTTCCCTTCTTGCCTCTTCTGTTCTCTTCAACTGCCCATCACATCTGGCAGATGTTGGTGAGGCTGCTCCTGGACTGGACTGTTATGTACAGTTCTGACATAGTAAAGATGTCAAATTATGAAAGGGATAGATTAGATAGCGGCAGGTAGGTTGTTTCCACTGATAGGTGAGACTAGAACTAGGGGACACAGCCTCAAGATTCGGGGAGTAGATTTAGGATGGAAATGAGGAGGAACTGCTTTCTCCAGAGAGTGGTGGATCTGTGGAATTCTCTGCTCAATGAAGCAGTGGAGGCTGCCTCAGTGAATATATATAAGACAAGTTTGGATAGATTTTTATGTAGTAGGGGAATTAAGAGTTATGGGGAAAAAGCAGGTAGGTGGCGATGAGTCCATGGCCAGATCAGCCATGATCTTATTGAATGGTGGAGCAGGCTCAACGGGCCAGGTGGCCGACTCCTGCTCCTGTTTCTTATGTTCTTATGTTCATTAAGTTGTAAACTGACAAGAGCTCAGCGATAGCCCAAGTGCACAGGGAGAGACACAGACATGGAATGAGCAGTTCACTGAGTTTCAATACGAACTATACAGAACAACAGAATTATAACTATTAGGCCAACAAGGCCACCAACGAAAAGCTCTCAAGCTAATTGAAAACTAACACCGTCACTCGAAACCAGTAACCTGGAACTAAATTAATACTACTCTTTTAACAATGCCTCTCTAAATCACTAATCCTCTTTCCCAGAACGTGAGCTAAGATAAGCAGAGATTGTTGTCATCACAGTGCTTTGATCAGGATTTGACCGGACTGAAACAAAAGGCAGACGGTTAAATACAAATACAAAGAAATGCTAATTGGTTGGAATTTCTGCGCTGTCACAAGTGTGATTGCCGAACAGCTGATCCCGCAAGCTACAAGCACACACGGAAATGGCCCAGGGCTTCTCTGCTGGCCTCATAGAAACAGGATGCCCAGCAGGCCGATCAGTTCCACTGACAAGTGAATCCTCTCAAGCCGAGCGAAAAAAGACTAGCTTATGTTTAGAGATCTTCCACTGAGAATGGAAAATCTTAAGCTGGTCCCACACCTTGTGAGACCATTCATAGTGGAGATGGTGGCATCCGTTAGTCTCGCGAGACCATGGATCTGCACCTGGAATGGTTTCCAGGGTGCAGGCCTGGGCAAGCTTGCATGGACGACCGGCAGTGGCCCATGCAGCGTCTCCCCTCTCCACACCACCGATGCTGTCTAAGGGAAGGGCCAGGGCCGATACAGCTTGGCACCGGTGTCATCGCAGGAGTTGCCAGAACGAGATTGAAGACAATGTCGGACTCCAGCTCTGGATTTGTCCTCAGGGTTTACTCCCGAAGCCTTTCCCATGAGTGGGTATGGCCGCAAGGCAGCGGATGTTTGAAATCAGAGTTTTCCCTCTCTTAGATTGACTGCCTTCCCAGGCTGACGAGCTCCATCTACCCGAAGCACTGGTTTTAAGGCACCAGGACCTGCCTTCGCTCCTTCTCCTGTCAGTAGAAACAGTACCGCCGGGCTTAGAGGCTAAGCCACACGAGAAGGCCAGGAGTTGGACTTGGTTGTCAGCGGCTATTTGAGGCTTGACAAACCTTGGAAGTTTGTAGAGAAAGCATTGGACAATTGCACCTATAATCATCCATGTAGATTCACCCAGTGTTGTATGTTTCCTCTTTCAAGCGGTTGACGTCCTCCCACCCCCTTCCAGTCACTCCTCTGTCCCTTCTTCCCGATGATGGATGGGTTCCTGGTCTACTCCTGCGCGACGCGCCCTGGTATCTCACTGGACGTGAGGCTGTGTCCAATACCTCGTTGAATGGGAGCTGTATGTCCCATGGGAACATTCTTGAGTTCCAGTCCAACACATCCCAGGCAAGTCTCCCATCCAACCAGAACTTCCAGCAAGCCCAGGCCTCTTGCGCCTTGGGAGCTCCACGTATGTGAACACCTCACTAAAAAGAAAAACTAATTGTTTCACAGAAGCAGATTCATGGGTTGGGTAAGCCAAACAGAAGGTGCTGATTGCAGGTACATTCAGCAACTGTGTATTCACAAGCACGCAGTGAAACACTTCACTCACATGTAAGTCGAACAAGCATTCATCCATGTCATCCAAACTATAGAAATGACAACACTGAGCACTCAATGCATGGGTTAAACCTGTCCAAATTATGCAACAAGATTAAACAAGCAATAATCAACTACTTAACTAGGTGCGCACCCAGAACACGGACCGCTCCCCCTAGTTACAGCGACACACCTTCCAAATGATTTCTCCAGCACAGTATGCAGCTCACAGCCTGGAGAAAGCTTGGGGCAGTAAAAAAGAGAGACTCACACATGTGCATGCACTTTTATACACCCGAAGGCTGGAAGCCAGTTTCAGGTAATGCAGGACGTGACCTGGGACGGGAAACTGGTGCCGCGGGGCATGCAAGCTAACCAATGGGAAGGTGGCTACATATTTCAGGCAAGGCAGAAGCGATTTCCAGAACAATGTTCTATCAGCAGATAAGCTAACTTTCCATGTTACACCCAGCTCCTGTGTTTTCCTTTCGATTAGTTCCTGGAGTTAAAAAAACTTAACAGTGGCCACAAGGACATTTGAAAACGAACCTGAGAGCTTTAATGGCTGAGGCTCACGAGACTGCAGTGGAGGAGGGTGGGGAAGGTGCCAGTGCCGGAGGAGGGTCTGACCTGTCACAGAGCTGCTGAATAGCAGCAGCAAGGGCAGTGATGGCTGCCGCCTGATTCTGGCTCTCTGTTGTGAGCTGCTGGACCGTCATCGCAAGCGCTGACACCGGTCCTTCCATCTTGGACTGGGCTTGCCACTCCGAGAGTAGTTGCTGCCCTGCGGGAGCTATTTCCGCCAACCCAGCCTGCACTGACTTTAACTTCTCCTCCTGCCTGACCGACAATGTCAGCTCGGACTGGGCTTGCCACTCCGAGAGCAGCTGTCGCACTGGCAGATCCATTTCTGCCAACCCAGCTTCCACTGACTTTATCTTCTCTCCTGCCTGACCAATGAGATTCAGGGTCAACTTCACATGTTCTCTCGCTGCTGGTCCACTTTGATGGTCAAGTCACGCTGACAAGAATTCAGTGATGGCCCAAGTGCAGAGGGAGAGACACAGACACAGAATGAACAGTTCACTGAGTTTTAATAAGAACTGTAGAGAATAAAGGAAAATAGTAAATATTAGGCCAACAGGGCCTCTAACTAAAAACTCTCAAACTAATTAAAAACTAACGCCATCTGTGGCTCAAAACCAGTAACCTAGAATTAAATTAATGCTGCTCCTTTAACAGTGTCCGTCTAAATCACACATCTTCTTTCCCAGAGCATGGACTAAGATAAACAGGCAGTGTTGTCCTCACTGTTTCAAAAGCTTGACCAGACTGAAACAAAAGGAAGGGAGTTAAACACAAACACAAACAAACCCTAATCGGCTGAAATTGGTGTCACTGTCCAGTGGCATGGCATGCAAGACGACTGGGGACCCCTCCCTACTGTGGCCTTCCCCTGCTTTCACTGCCGCTGTGATGTGTCATCACCTTCCACCAACTCCATCGCTGGGCCACTCTTCATACAGCATCTTCCCCTTGATGTTGCCGCCGTGGATGACTACACCATGAGCTAATCTCCAGGTGGCATCATTCTCTGCATCTCCGGACCTCACGACCCTCTCCGACAAGACGTGGAGATGATCCTCGGAAAAGCCATCTCATTAGGCACAAATTGCAGCACGCGTGAAAGAGTCTTCAGTTCCTTCACAGTCACAACCTCCTCAGAATCCATGGAGCCAGAGTGAAAGCAAATCATCCTCAACCCTGGGGGTTGCCTAAGAAGTCAATGACTTTCTCATTCTGGTGTATTGGGAAAGGTTACTCCAGTTAGTTATATCTAAAGGCTGATCTCTATCTTCATGCTGACTACTTGCTGCTGTTCCACTTCCCTAAAAATTGTGAACCTGACAAAATACGGAATTTTTTATTGATTCAATCTCAATGAGATTTTGAAGGAAGTATTTCCAATTTTCCACTGCTTTGTGTGAAGAAGCCCTTTCTGGTGTAACTGAATTCTGATTTTTGAGGCTATACCCTCTTAGTATCAATTCTCCACAAGAAGAATTAGTTCCACTCTAACCATATCAACAAATCCTTTAATCATCTTTAACGTCTTAATTGGATCAGCCCTTAATCTTCGAGGCTTAAGGAAATACAAAGCTTGTTTGTGCAACTCCTTTAGCTCATGAATTTGTAGACCAGATGAGTAGATCTTCTATGTGTAGGAGAAAAATATACGGTTAATATGTTTGTGCAAAGTGAATCCAATCCCTCTGTTGAAAGGTATACCAGCACAAACCTTTGGGACAGGAAAGTTGGGACACTTGTGGCAGGGTAATGGGTGTGAAATGGAACCTTTGCATTGCCACTCTTCCTAAGCATATTGTTACTGGGAGAGATTTGCTCTGCGTGTAACTACATTATAGAAGCCGACACTGGATGCTTAAATTCAATTTCCCCAGCACCGACATCTTGCAGTCGATGGGCTCAAGTTATCACATTTTCAGAAAGTGACCAGGAACCCATCCCAACCCTGTCAACAGTATGATTCCCCTGCCTGGTTCTGTGACCGAACAGAACCATCTGACAGATCAAACAGGAGGCTGCAATCTCATTAGCTGAAAGGAAGCACCATTTACACCCTATGTACATACGTTTCATGATAGAAAACTAGCAAAAACTGACGTGGATGCCAAAACAATTATTAACCAAGCAACACACACAAGGTGCTGGAGGAACTCAGCAATGTATTTTGGTTATTAACTTACGCTGGGAGTGCAGTGAGGATAAAGCTAATCAGCAGTAAGCTGATTCAATACTTACACAGAACTGTGGTTACTATATTAACTGCCCATAGGACTTAATTTTCCAATGATTAATTTTAATGGATAGGTAGTCTCTGGTTGTAGGTGTTTCATTCCCCATCAGTAGTCCCGATAAAGATGCTCTCTCAAGTCATTCAGCAAATACTCCAACATTCCTTCAGTTCAATTGCCTCATAACATGAAGGCCTGCAAGTGCTGTAGTAGAATGCTCACTTTCTACACCAATCAAAATTGAAAGTTCAAAGTAAATTTATTATCAAAGTACATATATGTTGGAAATATACTATCCTGACATTCATATTCTTGTAGGCATTCACAGAAGAACAGAGAAATACAAGAGACCCAATGCTTTTGCTGCTGCTTGTGCTTGAGAGGAGGAGTGGGGCTTTGGGGTTCTAATGTTTCTGTCATTCATATTTTGGGTTTTGTTCTGTTTTGTGGAGAGCAAGAGTTTCAGGTTATATACTGTATACATCCTCTGATATTATATTGGACCATTTGAACCATCTGAAAAACTACACGCAGATAAAGACTGGTAAACAAACATAAGAACATAAGAAATAGGAGTAGGAGTAGGCCATTCAGCCCATTGAGCCTGCCCTGCCATTCAATAAGATCATGGCTGATCAGTCCGTAAACTCAGCTCCATTTACCTGCCTTTTCCCCATAACCTTTAATTCCCTACCATGTAAATATCTATCTAACTTAAATATATCTTAAATATATTTAGTGAAGAAGCCTAAACTGCTTCCCTGGGCAGAGAATTGCACCAATTCATCACCCTCTGGGAAAAACAGTTTCTCCTCATCTTTGTCCTCACTCTTCTCCCCTGAATCTTGAGGCAATGTCACCTAGTTCTAGTCTCACCCACCAATGGAAACAACTTTCCTACCTCTATCTTATCGATCCCTTTCAAAATTTTGCATGTTTCTGTAAGATCCCCTCTCATTCTTCTGAATTCCAGAGAGTACAGTCCCAGGTGACTCAACCTCTCCTCATAGGTTAACCCCTTCATCTCTAGAATCAACCTGGTGAACCTCCTCTGCACTGCCTCCAAAGCCAGTATATCCTTCCTGTGTAAAAGGAGACAAATTATGTGTAAAGATCCCATTCCTTTACCTCAACTTCTATGTCTCTGCTGTCTTCCTCTTTTTATTTGTTCTGTAGTTCTGCATCTTTTGTCTTCATTAGAAATTCTATATCAGACATTATTAATTTGTCTCTCTTGGCAAGAAGGCTCTTCTGCTCAATTCTATTCCGCCTTCCTAATTAAATTAACTATCAGCCAATTATTTATTCAAAATGTGATTGCCTTTTAGAATAATGTAACAAAAGCCATCGAATCATTCCAATCTGGAGAATGCCTCAATCACCACTAATCTTCCTCATCACCATCAGCCACTTCACCTCTGCCCCACCCTATGACAATTACAGCAAGAATGAGCTGATGCACTTCCAAAAGTAGACAGCCTGTATCATAAGTAAAATACTGATGTGTAAATGTTCAGCTTAACTAATACAGTATTTGCTAGTTAGATAAGGCCGTGTATAGCAAAGGCATTGTTACATCAATAAAGCTAGACAGTGTTTATGGTATCAACAAAGGAGCATAGATTGGATTGACAGATGGATTACCAAATTTGCTATAACTATTTTCCTGACATCCTGACTGGAGATAAAGTGACAACAGTGAAATCTTGTTTGGAGATCATAAAGAAACCAAACGCGTTTTCCCCTTTAGACCACAAAAAATAAAATCAGATCTGGTCAACATATATGAGAATCTTTTTAAAATGCCAGTTCCTGCAGCAAAAAAGTAAATGTAACTGAATCTTGGTATCTGGTATTTGTTCAAAGATGAGGTCACTCCCTGTTCTATTGAAGTTTATCTTCAAAAGGTTCTAATGAGAGGTTATCAACCTGGAATGTTGAGTCTGGTTATCTTTTTACAGATGCTGCCTGACCTATTCAGAATTTCTATTTTTTCAGTGGTTTAATTCTCAAGCAATTCTCACAAGTTACTATTTCACTTGGCAATGAACTTGACATTTCATAACATCCTGCCTAAGCTGGTAACCATGTACAAGTTTCAACAGGGAAGCGCTCTGCACAAAACACCTCTGCTACTTCTTATTTAACTTAACTATTTAGTATATATAGTCGTACTGTAATCCAATTGCAATGTACGGCTGCCGTAAAGACAACAACTTTAACGACATATGCCAGTGATATTAAACCTGATTCTGACTCTTTCTATTTCTCAGTGATTCAAGAGTAATTCCAAAACTTCCATATAACCCAGCTGTTGTTTCCTAATTCAACTCAGAAGATAGTCATATCCCACTGAAAGGAAAATGTTATGACAGTGTGGTCATGAAAACTCACTGATAACTCACTGTACAATGAGTGATGCGCTTTGGCGTCAGGATAGAGCTACAAAGAAAACAGTAATGGAAAGTCAACATGTATCCCGAGTAAGGCCCAGCTTCTTGCTTCTTGACTTAGTGAGTCATCTACAGAATTCCAGCTTTGAGTTCCCAGTACCGTTTCCTTAAGACCATAATACCATAAGACATAGGAGCCAAATTAGGCCATTTGGCCCTTCAAGTCTTCTCCACCATTCCATCATGGCTAATTTATTATCCTTCTCAACCCTCTTAACTAATTATTTCAGGTGGATGTAGATATATTGCAGTATCACAGTATAGCATATAGGATTCCTGTTGGATGCAGATTCAGATCTATCTATCACATGAACATCAAAACATACAGTGAAGTGGGTCATTTGTGTTAATGACGAACACACTCAAGGATGTGCTGGGGGCACCCAGCAAGCGTCACCACACGTTCTAGCACTAAAAGGAGCAGGCCCACCATACCTGGCAGAGCCATACAGAAAACAACGAATAGAACAAAACAAAGCAGTACATGTAACTCAACCAGAAACGGAGCTGCAAAGAGCCTCTCTCAGTCTGCAGATGACACAAAATTACGGAGACGTGCTGATAACATTCAGGCAGCAGAATCAATACAGTTAGATCTAAACAAAATCCAGACGTGGGCAGATAAACAGCAGTTTAATGAAATCAGATGAAATTTAATGTAAGTAAATGTAAAATATTATATATAAGAAGTAGAAATATTAGATATAAATATTCAGTGAGGGGTCTTGAGTTGGAAAGTGCACTGTATGAGAAGGATTTTGTGTCCTGGTAGACTCATCACTATCAACATCTAGACAATGCACAGAAGTGAATAGGAAGGCTAATAGAACGTTGGGCTATAGAATGTGCTCGGTGGAGTTCAAGTCTAGAGACGTTCTCCTTAAGCTGTATAATGCGCTTGTGAGGCCACACCTTGAGTACGGTGTATTTTGGTCTCCATATTTTGTGAGGGATGTGAAGGCACTGGAGAAAGGTGACGAGACTCATTCCAGGTCTGCAGGGTGTGAGCTACTAAGAAAGATTGAAAGAATTACATCTTTTTAGCCTAAGTAGACATAGAATGAGAGGAGACATAATAGAAGAGTTCGAAATCATTAGGGGAATAAGTAAGGTGGACGCCAGCTGCTATTTCAAAATTAATTCATCAACAAGGACGCGGAACCTTAGGTGGAGATTTCAGACTAACATCAAGAAGCATTTCTTTACACAGTGAGTTGTGGACACATGGAGCAAACTACCTGGCTGTGTAACTGACAGTAGTACCTTAGTACCTTGACAGTAGAGACTTTCAAATCAAAACTCAACACACAATGTGAATAGGAATTTGAGAAGCCTTGTTGGGCTGAATGGCCTGTTCTTGTCGAAAACTTTCTAACGTTCTAATGGTTCCATTCTTCAATAAGCCAAAAACAGTGCTACATATATCCAGCATTTTCAATTTTAATTTCAGATTTACAGCATCGCATCTTTTTGCTTTAAAAACAAAGTTATTTTAAGGCTCTTTAACATTTTCACTCAAACACAAAGCAATTGCCCAGACAGAGTTGTCAGTGGTAGCTTCAAGCTGAGATCTGGACTGACCCCAGAAACACAGGCAGAGCAACTCAGTGGGGATCAGAAGGAAAATGCTCCAATGTCTGGAGTCAGACCAAGCACAAAGAAAGATCATTGAGATTTCCTTTGGACATTACTGCAGGAATAATATGCAATAGCAAACATTCCATCAATGCCCTTCCCTCCACCATGAAGTCAGAATTCAAAATGTTTGTAGCTCTTCAGAGGACGAAGGAATCTGTGACTGCAAATAGCAAGAGCTGGATTGTGGAACTTAACATTCAAGCTTCTTAAGCCTTCAAAAGCTTCATATCAGAGAATGTACATCAAGGGAGTTCCTGAACAGAAAGCATTGTGTTTAGCAGGACCACTACCGTCAGTATGCAGTTGGTCACAACGGAACAACACTGCAGTAACTGGCAAGGCTTCTGCCATTACACTTCTCAACCCTAAAACTCCACTCTCACCCGGAAGGTCAAGGGAACAAGATGGCACTAACTAGAGGTTCCTTTCCAGAATACACACTGCCCTGTCTTGAAAATGCTCATCCTTCCTTAATCATGGCCGTCGAGATCCTGAGAGCCCCGCAGCACTGTGGAAACGCCTCCTCCAAATAGTGTTCAGTGGCCGCCATCTTCCTGAGAGGAAGCATGGGCCGGTAATAATGGCTGCTCTTGACATGGATGCCTTCATCATGAAAGGCGATTAATTACAATTATTATTCGCTCTTGCGTCTGTGTTTCTTACACAAAGTATACTTACAAAATTATTTTACTGGTTCCACTTTGGGTCCCCCTGTTGCATTTATGGAATAGTGCAGTTAGGTCTGCCACTTCACAGCACAGGTAACCTAGGTTTGATCCTGACCTCAGATACTGTAGGTATGGAGGTTGCACATTAGCCCCGTGTGTGGATGGATTTCCCTCAGATGTTCCAGCACCTTCCCACATCCAAAGACATGCTGTTTGAATTGCTAAATTATCTGTACTACAGGGTGGAGTTGATGGCCATGTGAGAGAGTAGGTTCCAGTAGTGAAAGTGAGGGAGTTGCTTTAAGAGCTGGCACCAAGTCTATGGGCTGAATGGCCTCTTTCTCTGCGGTATAAAAACATAAAGCATAAGAAGTATCATACACATGCACAGGCTCTGCGTAATATTTCCCAATCATGTGGGCAAAGTGTTCATGGTTTATCTTCATTGCCCTATCACATTGGTGAGCTCCACATTCGCAACGCCAAGTACGCCGCGTGAAGTCAAAGAGACTTGGCTCTGTTAAACTTGATGTCATTGGTGTTATTTGTCTGAGCCTTGATTCAGCATGAGTTTGCTTCACTTTCGAACAAGGAGACCAATTTTCTTTCAATCAGACACTGGCTTTTGATCAAAGTGAAGTGAAATTAAACTTTAAAAGGAAATTAAATGAAATCCCTTTTGAACTTTAATTTTGTTTATTTATTTATTTAGAGATCAGCTAAGAAGATCATCGGGGTCTCTGTTCCTGCCATCAACGGACATTTACACTACACGCTACATCTGCAAAGGAAACAGCATTATGAACAACCCCATGCACCCCTCAGACAATCTCTTCTCCCTCCTGCCATCTGGGAAAAGGCTCCGAAGCATTCAGGCTTTCATGACCAGACTATGTAACAGTTCCCCCAAGCTATCAGACTCCTCAATACCCGAAGCCTGGACTGACACCTTGCCCTACTGTCCTGTTTATTATTTATTGTAATGCCTGCACTGTTTTTGTGCACTTTATGTAGTCCTGTGTAGGTCTGTAGCTTTCTCTGTGTTGTTTTTTTATTACGTAGTTCAGTCTTGTTTTCGTACTGTGTCATGTAACACCATGGTCCTGAAAAGCGTTGTCTCATTTTTACTATGTACTGTACCAGCAGTTATGGTCGAAATGACAATAAAAGTTGACTTGACTTGACTTGATACAGTGAGGAACAGGAGCTTCTGGCCCAACTAGCCAGACCACCCAGCAACCCATCTATTTAACCCTAGTCTAATCACAGGACAATTTTACAATGACAAATTAACCCATGAAACTGGTCCGTCTTTAGACTGTGTAAGGAAATTGAAGCACCAAGAGGAAACCCAACAGTTCATGGGGAGAATGTACAGGCAGCACTGGAATTAAATTTCAAATTCCAGGATGCCCTGACCTGTAATAGCATTGAGCTAACCACTACGCTCCGGTGGTGAAGTAAGAGTAAATTGTGTATGTAATTTAAGTGAGCTACGTCTTGGAATAATTGACGTAGAAACCATGCTGTGACAACCTGTCTTAAACATTAACACAAGAAATTGTGCAGATGCTGGAAATCCAAAGCAACATACACAAAATGATAGAGGAACTCGGGTCAGGCAACATCTATGGAAATGAATAAACATGTGGCATTTTTGGGCCAAGACCCTCCTTCAGGACTTAAAAGGAAGGGGGATGCCACCAGAATAAAAAGGTGGGGGAGGGGAATGAAGCTAGCTAGAAGGTGGTAGGTCAAGCCAGGTGGATGGGGAAGGTCAAGGGCTAGAAAAGAAGAAATTGGGACCATAGGAGGAAGAGGAATATTATCAACTTTCTAAAAAATGTATGTATGTTTTGAGATGTGGCTTTATCGGCAAAGCTGGCCTTTATTGCCCCTATCCCAATTGCTAGTAAAGAGGTAGTGAAAACTAAAAAAAAAACTGCAGATAATGGAAATCTATAAGAAAAATAGTAAACAGTGGAAATAAACAGGTCAGTCTGCATCTGTGGGATGAGATAATTTTTTCAGGTTGAAGACAAAGGATATTTAATCTGAAAAATTAGTTCCTCTCTTGGTTTTAGCCTTGAAAGGGTGGTGATAAGCAGATCACTGAAACTGGTTATTCCAGGATTTTTAACCACTGATAATGAAGGGTCAGTGTTATCCGGATCATGTGGCCTAGGATGAATCATGACACAGTTATTCTGGTCCTTCTGAGTGATAAAGGTCACGGTCTGAGAGCTGTTGCTGGAGAAACCTAAGCAAGGAACTGCAGTTCACTTTGAGAATGGTGAACGCTAAAGCCACTGTGCACCTGTGTTGGAAGGAGTACTTGTGGCTAATTGGGTTCCTGTCAAACGAGCTGCTTGGCATGAATAGTGTTCAATTTCTTAAGTGTTTTTGGAGTTTCACTTATCCTAGCAAGTGGGGAGAATTCCATCACACTCCTGGCTTATGACATCCTGATGGTGGAAAGGATTTTGGACTTACAATAGATTCTGCCTCCATGTAGACAACATCTCCATGGTCACATCTTCAGATGGTTTCCCACTTACAAAACCACGTTGACTAACTACCCTTTGCCTTTCCAAATGCAAATAAATCCTGTCTCTCAGAAGCACTTCCAAAATCTTTCCCACCACTGTTATTAGGCTCACCAGCCTGTTGTTCCTGGGTTATCCCTGCTACCTTTCTTAAATAAGGGTACAAAATTGGATATCCCACAGACTCACCTGCGGCTAACAAAATTCTCCAGGGTGCCAGGAACCTCTCCTTTGTTTCCCATAACATTCCAGGATACACCTAGTCAGGCCCTGGAAAGTAATCCACTTTATGTGTTGTAAGATCTCCGATATCTTCTCCTTCATAATGTTGATATGCTTCAGGATATCACTGTTCCCTTCCTGAACTCATTAGCTTCCACATCCTTCTCCAAGATAAGTTCATTTAAAACCTCAGCCATTTCCTATGGTTCCTCAAATGGATTGCTATACAGATCCTTAAGAGGACCTACTCTCTCCTTAATTATCCTTTTACTCTTTGCGTACTTAGGGCAGATGGATAGACTCTTGTTTGAGATGGTCACTGTCTGGCACTTCTGTGGTGTGGAATTCACTTACCAATTATTGACCTGTGTCTGGATGTTGACCTGGTCTTACTGATGACCCATCAACAAACTGAACTTCTGTGAATCATCGGTGAACATTCCCACGTCTAACTATGATGAGAGGAAGTTCATTGATGAACCAGCAACTTGTTTTGGATTCTTTATAAAGGAACCAATTTAGTATATCATTTTTCACTGTATCTGGGACTTCATCCCCAGTTGGGTACAGTGGTATCAGCATTTAAAACTTTGGTTTTGACGTTCATGCCACTGAAGCCAGCGAAACAACATACAGAGGCATTACACACGTACTGATGCAACTATATTCAGTGTTTAGCACCACCAAATAAGGATAGATAGCTGGACATTCATTAGTTTGGAATCAACCCCTCCACTGACTCAACAGTCCATCACTCATTTACCACTGCTCTTGGATGACTAAAAGATTCATTTCTATTTAAAAGTGATTTGTGAAATGTAATAAAGAATTGGTTGCTGCTGTAGAGAACCTCAAATGCGAGGCATTCCAACAGTTGTTGCTGTTACTACTTACACATATGGATACCATATAGTTCCTTTAAATTATGAGGTGTGATCACCTTTTCCCTGAAAACGTGCAACCCTGTTCTTACTCCAAATGAAATTTATTCACCTGCTATAAATTAAAGCTGATTTTACTTACAAAAGAAAGAAGCCCATCTAGTAAGTGTTGCTGCCTTACCCCCACTGCGAGCAGGGAGGGGCCATTCCTCGACTCTGGGACAGCCTGCATTTCTTCACACAGGACTTGGCCGCCTGGTAATAGCTGACAGCACTGTTTCAAGCAGTTTCTTGGGGCACAGTTCTGGCCACATGTTCCAGCAGCACGTTTAGAAAAGGCTCACAACAGAAAGACTCCAGAGGAAGGAACAGTTCTCTGAGAAGTTAATTTTAAACGTGGAGAGGGTATTTGTTTTCTCCCATGCATTGGATGGCCAATTGGTTTTAATCTAGATATGACCAATTTATGTCTATGAAACTAAGTAGACCCATATCTGGTTATTACTGAGATGCATGGGTAACCACAAGGAGTAACTGGTACTGAGGTTCGATGGGCGCCATCAGCTGGCTGAGCCTGACCTTCACCCAGGATGCAATGCATGTTAGTTAGTTGGTTAATTAGAGGTACAGAGAGGAGTAGGCCCTTCTGGTGCTTCGAGCCACACCACCTAGCAACCCCCGATATGACCCTAGCCTAATCACAAGACAATTTACAATGACCTACTAACCGTACGTCTTTAGACTGTGGGAAGAAAGTGGAGGACCTGGAGAAAACTTACACGCTCCATGGAGATGCTATACATCTTAAAGATGATGACAGAATTAAACTCTGAGGCCCCAAGCTGTAATAGTGTTGTGTTAACCACTACACTACTGTCTTGTAGCGTCCAAAGAACCTCAGTGGTATACAGCTACCTTGAACTGACCTGTTCTGTGTTAAACACTGCACTTCCTCTACGGGGCAGATGAGAAACCAACCCTACCTAATAATGCTGCAATATGATTGGTCACAATGGAATGCCAAGGCCCAATCAGAAAGCTCAGAGGCCAGAAACTGCCTCACTACCTTTAATGATGTTAGATCAACACAAGGTCATCCATGGATGGTCATGTCTTCAAGGGCAAGATTGTCTAATTTGCCTGTCAGGTCGGTTTTCTAATATAACACAAAACTGAAATGGCAGCATTGTGTGCTTTATCGATATATTGTAAGTTCTCAAAGCAGTCAGCATTTACCCTAACAAGTGCAATCTCTGTACCCAGCTCTGAGAGTCTGACCTACACTGTTCCTGATACGGAAGAGTATTGTGTCTGCATGTATGTGCACTGCAGTGCCTTCAGCCTACAATGTTCTTCCAATCTATATAAACTTATCCCATGACCAATCTAATTCTTTCTTCCTACACGGCTCGAAACCTTCCATTTTTCCTACATCCATGCGCCTATCTAGGAGTATCTTAAATATCCTTTGTATCATCCTCTACCACCGCCCCGGTAGTGCTCCAGCCATCTACCAACCTCTGTGCAAAAATACGATCTCCCCTAAACTTTCCTCCACTCTCCTTAAACAGATGCCCTCTCGAAAAAAGTTGTTAGCTCTCCATGATATCTGTGCCTCTCATAATCTTATACATCTTTATCAAGTTGCCTCTCACCTTCCTTCACTCCAAAGAGACAAGCCCAAGCTAGCTCAGCTTTTTCTCATAAGACATCTTCTCTAATCCAGTCAGCACCCTGGTAGGACTTCTCTGCACCCTCTCTAAAACTTCAACATCCTCCCTATAATGAGGTGACAAGAACTAAGCACAGTACTCTAAGTGTGGTCTAATTAGGGTTTTATAGAGCTGCAACATTACCTCGTAGCTCTCGAACTCAGTCACCTGACTAATGAATTCCAACACACCACATACTCTCTTAGCCACCCCACCAACTTGCACGGCAACTTTGAGGGATCTTTGGACTCGGAGCCAAGATCCCTCTGTTCTTCCCACACGATTAAGAATCCTATGATTGACCTTGTACTCTGCTTTCAGGTTTGACCCTTCAAAATGAATCACTTCACACATTCCACTCCATCAGTCACCTTTCAGCCCAGCTCTACATCCTGTCTATATCCTGTTGCAAATTAGGACAACATTCTGCACTATTAGCAACATACCAACCGTTGTGTCATCTGAAAACTTATTAACACTCTCTTGCACTTTCTCATCCAAGTTATTTATAGAAATCACAAAAAGCGGGGATCACCAACAGATCCCTGTGGAACACCATTAGTCACTGACCGCCAGGCTAAATATGCTTCAACTCCTACCACCCTCTGCCTTTTGTAGGCAAACCAACTCTGAACCCATACAGCCAAATTTCTGTGGATCCTATGCCTCAAGACTTTTTGGATGAAGCTATCATGGGAAATGTTGTCAAACAGCTTCCTAAATTCTATATTCACCACATCCACTGCAGCACCTTCATCAATTTGTTTTGTCACTTCCTCGAAAAGGTCAATACCTGCCCCTCACAAAGCCATACTGAAAATCCCTAATAAAACTATGCTTCTCCAAATATTTGTAAATCCTGTCTCCAAAATCCTTTCTAATAGTTTGCCCACCACAGATGTAAGAGTCACTGGTCTGTAATTCCCTGGATTATCCCTACTACCTTCCTTGAATATCTTCAAGTCCTCTGGTACCTTTGGCCAGGGAGGATGCAAAGATAGGAGTGGTGAGGAAGGAGGACTCTCAAAGGTTTAGAGGGAGTGATAATAATGGCCTCAGGGACCAGGTGTGCATGGGACCCTGCAGGTTTACAGCTGAACATTCTTGGCAGCAGGTTGTCAGGAAGGTCCCCGTACAGACATGAACGCAAGTCGGGAGTGGCTGCACTTTGCGGAACCCGAAATGCAGACAAATGCTTATGGCTCTTCCGCCAGCCTGTTCCTGCGGGCTGAAGGATAGATAGGTGAAGTGTCTGCTTCTCGCATTAAACCAAGGTAAACAAACTCCAATTGTTTAATGCAACTCTTTGGGTTTCAGTTAAGAATCTTGGGTATGTCAGCACCCGCTGGAAAAATTGACTTTTGTTTTTGGTGATATTTAAGTAACTTTCCACTGCAGCTGTGAGCAGTGAACTGTACGATGTGACAGAGACTGGGATAGTCCTGAGGTCAGTCTGGCTTCTGTGAGTCATAACATTCCATGTTTTTCAGACCAGTGACGTTGAGATTTTCAGTACTGCTGAATTTTCCCAAATACCCTACTTTCACATTGTTATTTACTCAGATACAGCACAAAATTGGCCCTCACTGTCCAGCAACCTCCAATTTAACCCTAGCCTAATCACGGGACAATTTACAATGACCAATTACCTGCCAACCAGTATGCCGTTGAAATGTGGGAGGAAATTGGAACACACTAAGAAAACCCACGTGGGAACGGGGAGCGCATACAAAATGTCTTACAGACAGCGGCAGGAATCGAACCCAGTACCCTGGTACTGTGAAGCGTTCTGCTAACCACATCCCTACCCTTCCACCCTATCATGAGGGCAGGTTTTACGCAAAAGAATATGTCTCGGGCAAACACAAACTTCACCAAAAAAAAATGATGAGTAGGATTTCCCAAAGGGTCGTTTCACTCAGAAAATTCGGCAAAATTGTTTGTTCCGTTCTGGGTACTTCTAACATTCAGTTCCATGCTTCCTTGTGCTTGGAGTCATCCAAATGGATTTCTTGGCCACTGTGTGGAACACCGTCATAGAACACCGTTATCTTCTACCTGATAGATCTACCACCAGCTTGCTTTTTCTGTCACCTCTCACTAAGCCCAGGGACTGGAATAGCCCAGCGATAGGGTTTCAGTTATGGTTGTATCAGCAAATTGTTTAAAATTTCCACCAATATTATACACATCAGGCCTAAGTTACTACCATGGTTAAGTTAGTGGGCCAGCAGCCAGGATTCTGCACTATTGATTCAGAGTTCAGACAAGTTCAGTTCCCTATGAGTAGCTAGTCTATTTAAATTCAAGAATTGAACAAATCAGGAACTTACAATAAAAAACTGAAATTTCAGGATCGTTTCAAATCCCATCTGGTCCACCAGTTTTCTTCAGGGAAGGAGCTATGCCTTCCTCTTAGTTGGACACTAGAGCGATCAAAGTGATTCACACAAAATGCTGGAGGAACTCAGCAGGTCAGGCAGCATCTATGGAAATGAATAAATAGTTGACATTTCAGGCCGAGGTCCTTTCTCGTGTTTACAACCAAAGTGATTGATCTTTACTGCCTCTTTAGGGGCTGTGAATGTTGTTACCATGAGCAACACCTACAAACTGTGAATGAGTACATTTTAAGAAAATATTATGTTTTCCACAAGGCTCCAAACTTGTGTGGGCAAATGGTTTAAAGAAGTTGTGAGGACCACTGTGTTAACAGGAGAGAATTGTAACCTTCATCAAAAAATTAAGTTTCAGCACTTGCTACAACACATTTTAGACTTACTCTGTGCAGATATAATCTCAAATGCAATGTCTTTAAAACATTAGTTCCATTCTCCAGTCAGTAACTTGGGGCTTCTCATAAACATGAGAGATTCTGCAGATACTGAAAATTCAAAGCCAACACACTCAAAATACTAGAGGAGCTCAGCAGGTCAGGCAGCAGCTATGGAAATGAATAAACAATCAACCTTTTGGGCCGAGGCCATTCTTCCGGATGGAAAGGAAGGGGGAAGATGCCAGAACAAAAAAGGATGGGGGGAGGGGAAGGAGGATAGTTGGAAGGTGATAGGTGAAGCCAGGAGGGTGGGAAAGGTAAAGGGCTGGAGAGGAAGGAATCAGAATCTGATATTTAAATTTATTTCTGATTTTGACAGAAGAGTGGACCATAGGAAAAAGGGAAGGAGGGGGCCCAGGGGAAGGTGATAGGCAAGAGAGAAGAGGTAAAAGGCCAGAGTGGGGAATAGAAGAAGAGGGGAAGGGGAGGAAAAGTTTTTTTTTACCAAGAGGGGAAGTCAGGTTGGAGGCATCCCAGATGGACTATAAGGTACTACTCCTCAACCCTGAGGGTGGCCTCATCGTGGCACAAGAGGAGGTCATGGACTGACATGTGTCAGTGCATATCTTAAAGGACACATACCCAGCACAAATCCAGGAATGGTGACGTGTGCCAAAAGATATGATCCAGTAAGTATGTTCGCATTAGCGAGTTGCTGGATTTACAATTTATTATTACGTTCTTACAACAGGCAGCTAGAAAAGTTCACAGCTGCTTTGGAATGGCCAATGTAATCAAAAAATCTGCAAGGCAGCAGTTGAAAGCAGAGTGTGTGTTTTGCTTTACACTGCTTTTATTGGAGAATGCTCTGTCCTCAATGTTTCTTTGAGGGAAACAATATCATTCTTGGCCGAACCATCTGAACCTGACGGATCCATCCAAGTTCAGATTAGCTCTAAATCCTGGCTTTGCTCTCTGCGTTCGTTGCCAAGGCATGTTGATTTATATGGATATACCGGAATGAACTTCTGCATATCAAGAACACATTCCTTTAACCAAGAAAAACAAATCAGTAAAAACACACAGTCTTTCCGCAGAGTTATTCTTCCTCTTGCTGTTAGTTTAAGCTCTCTATGACCATAGTTCCGTCACTTTTTAATGGACCAAAGATGAACCGATTAGCTCGAATCTTAATGTTGATGAAATCTCTTTTCTATCAACTTTATAGTTAAGAAATAAAAATCTACCAAGTGCACATTTTTTAATTTTCTGTTGGCAATTTGGGCATAGGAATATTGCATTTAAACAGAGACTTGAAAAGATGATGTTTGCCCCTGTTGGCTGTTGAAAGTCTGTGGTATAGTTTGTCAAGGTGTCAAGGCTGAGGGGCTTTACTGCATCCAGCGCTCTCAATGTCAGGGGAAGTGTCTGAGAGCGTTGGAATACTGAACCAAATTGATTGGACGCTAGCAGTAGCTCTGGGGATCATAGAAACTATTCAGTGTCAATCAGCCATTATGAATGATTGGCTGGAAGGAATGCAAACTTTGTCACTTTTAACACACCTTCAACATATTTGTTATATACAACGGAAGGCCTTTCAGCCCATCTGCTTACACTTACAAAGACAGGTGTGTAAAAAGAGCCCAAAGAATCACTGGGGTCCCAAACCACCCCAACCACAAACTGTTCCAGCTGCTACCATCTGGGAAACGGTACCGCAGCATAAAAGCCAGGACCAACAGGCTCCAGGACAGCTTCTTCCACCAGGCCATCAGACTGATGCAACTGTATTTCTATGTTATTGTGGTGAACTACATATACCTGTCTGGACTGCTTCTGTGGCTCCTCCCACAGACCCCTGCTGACAGCTCCTGTGGCTCCTCCCACAGACCCCCTGCTGACTGCTCCTGTGGCTCCTCCCACAGACCCCTGCTGACAGCTCCTGTGGCTCCTCCCACAGACCCCTGCTGACAGCTCCTGTGGCTCCTCCCACAGACCCCTGCTGACTGCTCCTGTGGCTCCTCCCACAGACCCCTGCTGACTGCTCCTGTGGCTCCTCCCACAGACCCCTGCTGACTGCTCCTGTGGCTCCTCCCACAGACCCCTGCTGACAGCTCCTGTGGCTCCTCCCACAGACCCCTGCTGACTGCTCCTGTGGCTCCTCCCACAGACCCCTGCTGACAGCTCCTGTGGCTCCTCCCACAGACCCCCTGCTGACAGCTCCTGTGGCTCCTCCCACAGACCCCTGCTGACTGCTCCTGTGGCTCCTCCCACAGACCCCTGCTGACTGCTCCTGTGGCTCCTCCCACAGACCCCCTGCTGACAGCTCCTGTGGCTCCTCCCACAGACCCCTGCTGACAGCTCCTGTGGCTCCTCCCACAGACCCCTGCTGACTGCTCCTGTGGCTCCTCCCACAGACCCCTGCTGACAGCTCCTGTGGCTCCTCCCACAGACCCCCTGCTGACAGCTCCTGTGGCTCCTCCCACAGACCCCTGCTGACAGCTCCTGTGGCTCCTCCCACAGACCCCTGCTGACAGCTCCTGTGGCTCCTCCCACAGACCCCTGCTGACAGCTCCTGTGGCTCCTCCCACAGACCCCTGCTGACAGCTCCTGTGGCTCCTCCCACAGACCCCTGCTGACAGCTCCTGAGGCTCCTCCCACAGACCCCCTGCTGACAGCTCCTGTGGCTCCTCCCACAGACCCCTGCTGACAGCTCCTGTGGCTCCTCCCACAGACCCCCTGCTGACAGCTCCTGTGGCTCCTCCCACAGACCCCTGCTGACAGCTCCTGTGGCTCCTCCCACAGACCCCTGCTGACAGCTCCTGTGGCTCCTCCCACAGACCCCCTGCTGACAGCTCCTGTGGCTCCTCCCACAGACCCCTGCTGACAGCTCCTGTGGCTCCTCCCACAGACCCCTGCTGACAGCTCCTGTGGCTCCTCCCACAGACCCCTGCTGACAGCTCCTGTGGCTCCTCCCACAGACCCCCTGCTGACTGCTCCTGTGGCTCCTCCCACAGACCCCTGCTGACAGCTCCTGTGGCTCCTCCCACAGACCCCTGCTGACAGCTCCTGTGACTCCTCCCACAGACCCCTGCTGACAGCTCCTGTGGCTCCTCCCACAGACCCCTGCTGACAGCTCCTGTGGCTCCTCCCACAGACCCCTGTATAAAGGCGATTGAAGCCTGAGCCCGGCCTCATTCTCCAGGATGTAGTGTTGTTCATTCTTCCAGTCAATAAAAGCCGATATCTCGTTTCTTACGTCTCAGAGTGAGTTATTGATGGTGCATCAGTTATATTGACAATCCTGTTGTACATGATATTTATTATAAATTACTATAAATTGCACATTGTACATTTGATGGAGACGTAATGTAAAGATTTGTACTCCTCATGTATATGGACGTAAGTTATAAAGTCAGCTCTGTTCAATTCAACGCAGAGTAATCCCATCGGTCCCAATCACCCTCATCAATTTTTTCCCCTGGTAGCCCTGCAACCTATTCTCTGCTCTCACCTATTAATTGCCCTTTGATTATTTTTCCACTTAACCTATCCTGGGTTACTTATGTTGGCCAATTAACCTTTGGGGCATGAGAGCAAACCATAGTGCTTGAAGTAGATCCATATGGCCACAGGGAAGGCGTACAAATTCCACACAGACAGTAGCCAAGGCCTGGCTCAAGTTTGGATCCATGGAATTATAGGCCTCTTGTATCCAGGGAGTGAGGAACCAATCATTACTGAGAACAAGGATATTTTCCTTATAAATTCTGTTTATTAGATAACTTATGATCTACCACTGCTCTCCACTGGATCTGTAAAAATGGCAGAACTTTAATTTATGTGAGTGTTTAGGGACTGCTTAGCTCTGAATATAGTCCACATTGTTAAATATATTTCAAAAACATACTTTATTCATAATAGTAGATACATATAAAATTAAACAGTACGTTTTTCTCTGGCACAAAACAACCTGCTGGAGGAACTCAGCGATTCGAGGTGTAACCAGTGGGAGGAAAAGAACTGTCGACACTTTGGGTCAAAATGCTCCTTCAGATTGGGAGAAGAAAGGGAAGATAGCCAGTGTAAAGAGGAGAGGGGCAGAGAAGAGATAGGGTCAGTAGGTGATAGGTGGATCAAGGAGGAGTGAGAGATGATGGTCCAAAGGAGGCAGGTGGAGGAGGGGAGGACTGAGAAGACTGAAGCAGGTGGGGATAGGTAGAAACAGACAAGGGGAAATAGGCTGAGTGGAGGGCAGGATGAAGGTTGGAGATAGGTAACCGAGGATACAAAGGCTACAAATTGATCTCCTCCCCCCCCCCACCTCGCAAAGATTCGAAGGTTCAAAGATTCAGCCAGAAAACAAAGAAAAGCATGGAACCAGTTCAAAGAAAACATCAACCCCCTCCCCAACATGCAAAAAGGAAAACACAGAATATAAAATTACCAAATTGAAAGAGTCCAGGCATATTCAGGCCAGCTCAGTTCAGTTCAATCTAGCACTGTGTCATTGGTTATTGCAAGCTGCTCTGATCAAAATCACCCAAAATCGTGACAAGAAAAGGAATGACTTCAAACTAGAAACGTATCATAACGTGCACCCCAGAGTTCAATCCACAAGACGCATCGATTAAACCTTGCCCAAAGCCCAGGACTCCAGCACAATCCTCTGGCAGCTTCGTTTGAGAGGGAGAAAGAGAGACCATTCGAATGCAGGGACCTTCCTCCGGGAACAGCGAGCAAAAGGGAGAGAGGGACCTTACTCCAGGAGCAGAGCAAGAGGGAGAGAGAATCATCACATGCAGACACCTTGTACCAGCAGTAAGAAATGAGAAGATGGTAGACGATGCTGAGCACCTGCTGGACTTCTGCTCTCGCTTCAATGATTTCAATCTTCCTTGACCCTTTTAATCAGCGAGAAAGGTGAGAAATAGGGTCGATCAAGAGCTCACGGCCCATATCCAGGCTTCGTGACCTCAAGGCTGCAAATCTCTCTCGAAACCTCACTGAACTCCCTAGCAGACATCAAAGCTTGAGGTCACTTGATCGGCCCAAAAACACAGGCTCCAGCAGTAGCAGAACAATGTTTGAAAGAAGAAGAAGACATAAAAGAAGTGAAAGAAACAGTTTCGTGAACCGTCTGAAAGATGATATTCTTGGTCATGTTGTTTGCTGGTGCCATCTTCTTCCTCTTTACACCAACTATCTTCCCTTTCCACTCTCAACCCTGATTGAGGGTGTTGACCCAAAACACCAATAATTCCTTTCCTCAACAGATGCTGAGCAACCCACTAAGATCTTCTGGTTGTTTGCTTTTTGCCTGAGGTTTCATTATCTGCAGACTCTTGAGTCTCTACATTTCTCTGTTTCATCAGTTTAGTACATTCTCTTACAGTGTATTAAAGACATTATGTTTCATCCTTAATATGAACTTAATATATTCAATGTTTTCCACTCAGCTTGCAAATGAATCTCTTTAGTAGCTCTGATTTTGGTTGACATCTAGGCCAAGCCTTGTAAGTCATTCTATTCGTCACACAAAATATGAATTACTATTTACAGCCCGTTACGCAGCTGGCATTTAGGGCAGCAATGAAGGTCCTCCATCTCTGGCGGTGTTCAGGGCTTCCTTCATCATGTTGGTAGCTTCCTCTTGGTTTTCACTGCCGTTGGTCTTACAAGTCCTGGGTGGAGACTCAGGAATACCATCGCATTCAAATGTAGAAGGATTCTTCATTGCTGTTTCCATAACAATTTTGTTCTACCAGTCAGGGTTGTTAACCCTGAGCTGAACCCCTGAACCTGGAGGATTGGTGGACTACTCTTAGTCTGCCCTCTATCCCTTGACCTGTTTAGCATGGTTGACCTGACCAAGAGCCAGAGCATAAAGCCCAGTCTCCAAAGTTCTCCAGGTCATTGAGGTATGCAAGCTTTCAAACCATGACAAGGTTGTGGTCCTCTTGGAGGGAAACAAGGATGAACCTAAGTACTTCATAGATGCTGAGTTTTGAGATCTGGATCTCCAATAGATCTGCCTCATCTGTTGACCAGATTTTGTTCGTTACACTTCTGTTGTTCAGAGCTTCAATAAGTAGTCAATGTGAAGGAATGCTGATCTGACATTTGTGGTGGACGTATGAGCAGGGTTCATCCAGGAGGCAGAAACAAGTAGAGTGGAGCCTCCGCTTTGAATTGAAGTGCTATCAAACTGCCAATGGAAACTGGTGCACTCTGGATGCATTACCTGAAAAACCCAGTCTGGTAAGTTGGGTAGCAATTTCAGTCATCGCCTGAGGCCAGCCGAATGATCACAGGGAATGTGACAGCCAGTCTGAAAGGGGCGGGCAACGGGAAAGCAAACGGGTGACAGAGGAGAAAGGAAGAAGGAGCAGTTTAAGGTTAAGGGGGCCGACGTGAAGAAGACTGGGAATGGGGTTCATGCTTTCCTTCACCCGACCTTCAAAACTCCTCAGATTAGAACTCCTTCAAAACACCACTGCCTCCTTTCTCACTCATATCATGTCCCACATTCGTATCTGTAGGAGTCATGCACCTGTTTTCTATCTGGATTGTGTTCTGTGTTGTGCATTTATTAATTGCATTATGGTAACCAGTCATGTGAGTGGGGGTACAGTAGAAGTGAAGGGAATAAGTATTCATGCTTTTTTCTATGACATATGGAGCAGGGGACTGATGGATTACACCTACTTACACTTAATTTACACTTAACATGGTTTAATTACATTTGAAATCACTTAACTCTTCTTAACTTCGACTAAGCCCATTTATGTACATTTACTATCACTAGACTTTGTTTCATAAGTTTCATTTCTTCAAGATTGTTTGTTTTGCTAGTTGCTAATAAAGGATCAAATACAGTCATTCAACCTTTGGAACATTATTATTGGATTGATCAGAGAGCCTGTTATACTAGGATAACAATCGGCGGGTGTCCAGAGCAGCGGCGTTGATTTGTTAGAATTGGCCGCTGTGAAATTAGCACTGATCTTTCATGGCAGCCCCTGCCCTAGTGAATTAACTTAAAAATGCAGTCAATGGCTTGCATGGCCTTACCTCTCTATAAAAACAATCTCCCACTCTGTTTCACTCTTCCCTTTCTTTCCAACTCCTTGGCCAGCTCCATAAGTTTTGCTAGCTCCCTTCTTGTTTCTGAAGATCTCCTTCGATTCAACCTTTCTCTGCTTTACCAAGAATTATTCTGTGATACAGCACAGAGGAGGCCCTTTTGGCCACTCGACCTCAGAAACTCTTGAAAAAATCCAGGCTCATCACAGTCATCATTAAGCCTTGTCGTGTGACCTAGGTGGTCATGGTCTATCCAGGGCCATGATTGTCCTCGGCAAATTCTACGGAAGCGGCTTGCCATTGTCTTCTTCTGGGCAGTGTCTTTACAAGGCAGGTGACCACCAACCATTATCAATACTCAGAGATGATCTGCCGGTCGCATAACCAGGACTTGTGATATGAACCAGTTGCTCGATCGACCATCTACCACCTGCTCCCATGGTTTCACGTGATCGGGGGGCTAAGCAGGTGCTACACCTTGCCCAGGGATGACCTGTAGGCTAGGGAAGGGAAGGAGAGCTTTACACCTTCTTTGGTAGAGACCCCACCACCCAAAAGCAGATTAACCCTATCCCAATCACAGGGCAATTCATAATGATTGATTAACCCACCCAGTACACCTTTGGACTGTAGGGGGAAACCAGAGGACCAGGAGAGAACCCAGACATTTCACAGGGAGGACGCACAGACACTCCTTAAAGGACAGTGCTGCAATTGAACTCTGAACTCTGGAATGCCACAAGCCATAATGGTGTTGCGTTAACCACTACACTACCATGGTGCTCAATATTAAAGCAGGAAGTGCCACTCAGCATGTTAGGCAGTATCTGTAGAAACGGGATTCCTATCCTAGGGTTCACAGACCCCTCAGTTAACAGTAGGAGTTCATGGTTCAAAAAAGGTTGGGAACCCCTGCTGTGGAAAGAGAAACTGAGTTAACATTTCAGGTATAAGATACTGTTCAGATTTTTTTTCCTTATTTAACTTTTATCTCCCTCTAAGATTTGAACCAGTGCTTTGTGCAAAAGAGGGTTTGATGTAACATTCAGCAAAAATCCCAAGTTAACACCAAGAGGCCTTGACATTTTCAGTGTCAGTCTTAAAGTACATTTAATCATTTATTATTAATACTGTCAATCACACTTTGATCAGACTGTTTGTAACAGGCCAGTGCTTGTTCTGTTATTTTATGTTTCCACAGAGAAAGAATTGTGAACTGCAAGATCAAGTCATCAAAGGATTATATCAAAGTTCAAAATTAGTGCCGTAAATCAGTCCACCATCATTGATGAAATGATTACCTCAAGTTACAAGAATCGTGATTGGGATTAAATTCTTGAGCTTTGACTTAATTCTGTTTAGTAGCAATGAATGAAGCAGTCTCTATTTCTTGCACATGAAATTAATTGTTCGGGAAATAAAAGGAACACTTCACCAAACAGAGCAGCCCTGCTGACCTTTCCTGGCCTGCTAGCTCTTGCTCAGCGCTCTCTGATTTTCTGCTCTGTTGTTTGCCTTCTTCGTACTCTTCCTCGTGCGTGTCAGCGAAGATGGGATACAAATAGCAATCTGAAACTAGGAAAATTCCTAGGGTCCGGTTGTTAATTGTCAAATTTAAAATTGTGATTAAGGTTTGCATTGAAAACAAATGAAGTTCAGAGCTGAAAGTCAAAGGACCAAATTCCTCTCTTTTATTATAAAAGGGAGCTGGAATGGTAATCTAAGAATACTTTGATCAGATGGAAGGTTACATTTTTTAATAATTTTTTTATTACAGCGCAGAATAGGCCCTTCGAGTTGCACTGCCCAGCAATCCCCTGATTTAATTCTAGCCTAATCACGGGACAATTTACAATGACTGATTAACCTACCAACTGGTACATCCTTGTGGAACTTTGTGGACTATGGAAGGAAGCTGGAGCACCTGGAGGAAACCCCACATGGTCACAAGGAGAACGTCTTCCAGGTAGCTGTGGAAAATGAACCCAGATTGCTGGTACTGTAAAGTGTTGTGCTAACCTCTATGCTACCACACCTCCCAAAAGGTTAAAGAGATTTGAAATATCAACCAAAGTCATTATAACTCTATTCACAATGAAGGGTTCTGACAAAGGGTCTGAAACTCTTTTTCACTTTGCACAGTTATCGCTGAGCCTGTGGAATATTTTCAGAATGTTCTGTTTTAATGTCAAGTTCATCCATTCTGGATCTAATTAGTTAAACCCCTCACCCCTACTGGGGCACAGCCAGCTGACAGCAGCTCGCCAAAATCCTCTGGCTTGGACCAGTCTTTCAAGTTGTCCCCATGTGTAGCCTATCTTCGGAGATCTTTCCTCTCCCAGGGATGAGGTCTTTGGAGTTTCTGATGGCGTTTCTGGAGCTCTGCGTTTTCATGGGATGGGAATGCTAGCCCCATGGGAAGCCCTCCTCCTTTCATAGACAGGCAAGAGATAGGGAAGGGCACGATCACCAATCTGCCTTCAAGAAGCAGGTCCTTCATTTAGATATGTTAACAAAACCCCAGGCTATGCTATCCCTGACTTGGGTTTTGCGTGGTTAGCGGTATGGAAAAATCTATTAGACGAAGGGAAGCAAGATCAGGTATGAGGCAGCCTGGAATGTAAATTCAACTTAAATGTACCAAGGGATTACTGGCAGTAAATTCAAACACTTTGACAAGATACATGTTACTGCCTGCGTTGTCCAAACAGTTGACATTTAACGGTTGATGGAGGCCAATTGGCCTGATTTTGGAGATAATATATAATTCTGCATAATGAAGGGTTTCAACTTGGTCCAGCCCATGAAATGGCATATTAAAAACAGAAGCCAGAAAAGAAATACCTAATCAAATGGATCAAAATGATAAATAGGCTGGGGTGGTGGGTGAGTTCTCCTCCACAGGGGGCTGTACTCAGGTCTCTGCTGCTGATATTTATTACAATGATACTGAGGAGGTTTCATTATGATGTACACTGCAGTATTCATTGAAAGCATTCCAAATGGCTGAGACCAAATAGATGGTCTGATACACAGAGAGGAAAATGTAAATTCTGATGAAGGTGACTCACTTTAGTAAAATAAACAGCTACCCAGAGTATGACTCTTAATAATAAGCAAAAGAAAAAGAAAACACTTTGCTTCTTCATCCATCATCAGATGAAAATATGATTTTTCCTGAGCCTGGTTCTAGCAAAACTAATTAAGGTCAGGAATGCGTCAAGAGTGCAAATAATTAGAAGGGCAGCAAATTCATTTTATGAAGTTGCTGTGACAGGCTGTATACAGTTTTAGCCATGTTACTGAAAGATTGTGGAGAATTCTGGATTTAGTGGAGATTTAAAGGACTGTGATGGGGACCCAGCTCTGTGATGACTGTGCAGGGAAATGCAACTTCTAGACGGGCCTTGTGCAACATAACTTCGGTGCTTCACAGTCCCACCTCTGGACTGTTAGTTAACTTGAGTCCGAGGAAGAGCTGGCAGGGTGTGGCGAGTGCTTCAGTAGGGCTCAGCACAACTGGACAAGGAAAAAATATGCAAGGGGCATATCACTGGCAGCTCATTCCGTATACACAGCACCCTCTGCATGAAGAAGTTGGCCCAAGTCCAAAGCCAGAAAAATACTGGAGACGAGAAGCCTGGAGGCCTGTATTAGAGTTGGAGGACTGTCTGTGTACGTGGGTAGGTTGGGGGGGGGGGGGTTGTTGAGGGGGAGGGAAGGACTTGTTTTGCTTATTCTCCCCAACCTTTTTATTCCAGCTTCCTCCCCCTTCCATTCCAGTCCTAATGAAGGGTCTCAGTCCAAATCATCAACTCTTAATTCCCCTCCATAAATACTACCTGAGCTGCTGAGTTCCTCCAGCATTTTGAGTGAGTTGCTGTGGATTTCCAGCCACTGCGGAACTATCGTGTTTTGCAAACACAAAGTACACTGCAGATGCTGTGGTCAAATCAACACGTACAAACAAGCTGGAGGAACTCAGCAGGTCGGGCAACATCCGTGGAAACGAGCAGTCTTGTTTTGCTCTTGTTGCTTCGTTGCTTGTTGTGTCCTGCTGAGCATTCTGGGTATGCTATGTTGGTACCAGAATATGTGGTGATATTTGCAGCCTGCCCCCAACTCATCCTTAGGTTAACACAAGTGACACGTTTCGCTGTAATTCCCCTTGTATGCATGATGAATAAATCTGAATCTATTAGGGGCATAAACAGCATCAATGAATGCACAGCCTCTTTTATTCCAGGGAACAACTTCCTGTGGCATCTTATTCCATTTGCACACAATATCCTCGCTTGAAGAAGTTGCTTCCAAGTTCTTACCAAATCTTTCCCTTCTCACCTTAAAACTATGTTGTCTAGTTTTTTGATTCCGGAGGAAGTGTTTGAGGCAGGTACAATAACAACATTAAAAAGACATTTGGCCAGCCATATGCACAGGAAGTATTTTGAGGGAAATGTGAGGCCAAATGTGGGCAAATGGGAACTACCTTCGATGGTCATCTTGGTTGGCACGGACAGGTGATCTAAAAGGCCTTTTTCTGTGCTCTGTAACACTGTGATATTCTTGTTTCTTGTTCTTCTTCCCATCTAGTGATCCATTTGACAAATTGTCATCAAGGAGACTGGAGGTGGTGTACATCATCAAGGAAGAGTTAATGACTTCCAAAGAAAGTGTGAAAATAATAATTGGCAAACAATTATATGCAGCAGACAAAAACAGTCTATGATAACTATCCCAATATTATTTCTAACATCTATTGCTCTAGTACAAGTCTCACAGACTTTATCACACAACTACTATACAGAGTAGCCCTTTCCATTTGGAGTGACATTTAATCTTAAGCTGATCATCAATTTCAATTGCATTAACTTGACCATATATGCACATTTCTTCAATTCAAGTGTTTTTCTATCCATGGGCATATCTTCTATAATCAAAACACAAGCACAAAATTCCTTTTGCCAGAGATTAACAACATGTTCTTTCTAAATACAGCAGTAAAATTAACAGCATACCATATCTGAGTCTGACCAAACATTTAGCATTAATTTTATAGTTTTAAAATAGTTATACCACTAGTACTTAGCTATTATTACCAGACCAAACGTGAAATTACATTGTCTCTGAGATGAAAGACTTGATAAAATGCAGATTTACACTCAGTGGCCACTTTATTAGGTACACCTGTACACTTCCTCATTAATGAAATTATCTGATCAGTCAATCATGTGGCAGCAACTCAATGCATAAAAGCATACGGCTGTGATCAAGAGGTTCATTTGTTGTTCAGACCTAGCCTCAGATCTAAGTGACTTTGGCAGAGGAATGTTTGTTGGTGCCAGATGGGGTGGATTGAGTATCTCAGAACCTGCTGATCTCCCGAGATTTTCATGCACAACTGTCTCTAGAGATTACGATGTGTAAAAAAAACCAAAAAAAATCCAGTGGCTGGCAGTTCTGTAGGCAAAAATGCCTTGTTAATGAGAGAGGTCAGAGGAGAATGGCCAGATTGTTTCAAGCTGACAGGAAGGTGGCAGTAACTCAAATAACAGCTCTTTACAACAGTGACGTGCAAATGAGCATCTCTGAACGCACAACACACTGAACCTTGAAGTGGATGGGCTGTAGCAGCGGAGCTGGCTTCCAATGCTGCTGATTGTGCTAATCGTTGCTGTGATTGAGAGCTGATTGTGGACTTCAGCAAGGGTAAGACAAGGAAACATGAACCAATCCTCACAGAGGGATCAGAAGTGGGAGAAAGTGACCACTTTCATGTTCCTGGATGTCAATATCTTTGAAGATGTAAACTCATCCCAATATATCCATGCAGCTAAAACCACAGAATAATAACCATTACTAAATCAATGAACATCAGGGGAACAAACAATGGTGAAATGGACAGTTGCAGGAGAGATGGGGTTTAATATAGTGATATACTTTGGAAGAGTATATCCAAAATGGAATCCACAAGGGAGGAGAAGAAGAGGTCGCCCAAAGCAAACCTGGAGGAGTAGGCTTTTTGGATGAAATGAAAGCCGCCGGCCAAACTTGGGAGACTGCGAAAACATCTGCTGGAGATCGCAGGAAGTGGAGGACTTTTGTTGAGGCCCCATGCTCCATAAGGAGCGAAAAGGATTAAAGTGAAAAAAATACTTCGGAGGAAGCAAATGCCAAGGCAGCGGAAAGAAAGAAAGGTATGTTTACATACAGCTCAGTTCGGATTAGAACAGGTTTACGTCCCTGTGATCCATTTGTAACCTAGATGAAAGTCAGAAACAGGGCCCCACATGGCAGAAATGGCCACAGCCTCGCAACAGCTGGCAAATCAATCGTACCAATCCCCAAACACTTGTTCGTATATACGAGCTGTACAAGAGTTGGATGTTCACAAGCTGGGTTAGATCTGAGCTACTTCCCGAGCCATTTTACATGTCTGAAATTTATCTGGTTGACAATTAAACAGCAATTTAAAAATGTCCAGATGGTCTATTTTGGCAATGTTAGGTGATAGACAAACCATTGGACAGGGAAATCTAAACAGTACTCAGTTTAGGAACAGAAAGTCCTGGAAAGTAAATCCACAAATAATTATAAAATAGTAGGATAAGTTACTGAAATATTTAAGAAAGTTTAAGGTGATTTCCTTCACAAATATTAAAACAAGAAGCATGGATGTTATGCTAAGCCTTCACAAATTTCTGACCGAGTTTCAGATAGATTATCATCTACAATCCAAGGTGCCACACTTAAAACAAAAATCCTATTGTTTTGGAAATGTTTCAGTGCAGTAACAGAGGACAGTTAAGTGGGGATATTGGTGAACTTGGCCTTCCCAGAGCAGAGAAGGTTAAGTAAAAATAAAAGTATTTACACTTCACAGATCCTGCCTGACCTGGAACTTTCTCTTCTATTACAGATTTCTAGCACCTGCTATATTTTGCTTTTTGCCTTTCAGAATTTGGGTTATCTACATTAGATCATTATTTACCCAGACAGAAAAGCAGAATCTGCAAATGCTGGAAATCTGAACTACAAACAGAGAAGAACAGAGATCTGAAACTAACCCAACAGCTTTTAATCAAATGCATTTCAAAATGGAAGTGCGAAATGTATTTCAGGAGTTCATCCTTAGTTCTTGAGGAGATGGTTAACCCCAACCCTAAGTATTTCCTCAAGTATATTCTCCATCTTTCAATAAAATGGTCGATTCAACAGAGGTATAGATTCATAGATTAATGGAGCACAGAAACAGACTCTTTGGCCCAATTTATCCTTAGAATCAAGATGCCAACATGCCTATCTAAGTTAGTCTCATTCACCTGCATTTGACCCCCTCTGCCTCTAAACCTTTCCTAACCATAAATTAATACTTAAACTCAATACAGCCAATTGGCCTTATGCAACGTGGACTTCTGGAAATAATTTTGCTTTGTGCTCAGTGAAATTATATGACAGAACTGCCTCGACAGGCCTGGAGAGCATGGTACAGCTGGTAGTACTGCTGCCTCAAACTCACAGCGAACCATGTTCAATCTTGACTTCTGGTGCTGTCCATGTGGAGTTTGCACGTCCTCCCTATGGCTTTCCATTGGAGGCTGCGATTTCCTCCCATTTTCCAAAGATGTACAGATTGGCAGGCTTATTACCCTGGGCATTTAGGTGATTCAGCGATAGAATGGGGCGGGGGGTGGGGGGGAAGGTGAGATATGGGAAATGTAATACTGGGATTAGTATAAATAGGTGCTGGAAAGTCAGCACAGACAGGTAAGGCCGTGGGGTGGGGGGTGAGGGAGGCTCTGTTTCCAAAATGTACAACTCTTTGACTCCAAAATCAACATGTATTCGAGAGGACTAGGATATAAAAACAAGAATGTGATGCTGAGGCTTTATAAAGCCCTGGTGAGGCCTCACTTGGAGTATTGTGAGCAGTTTTGGGTCCCTTGTTTAAGAAAGGATGTGTTTACATTGGAGAGGGTTCAAAGGATGTTCATGAGAATGATTCCACGAATGAAAGGCTTTTTATATAAGGAGGGATTGATGGCTCTGGGCCTTTACTCACGGGAATTTAGAATGAGGTGAGATCTCACTGAAACATATTGAATGTTGTGGAGAGGATGCTTCCTATGGTTGGGGAGTCTGAGACCAGAGAACACAGCCTCAGAATAGAGGGGAATCCATTTGGAACAGAGGTGAGGATGAATTCCTCTAGCAAAAGGGTGGTGAGCCTGTGGAAGTTATTGCCACAGGCGGCTGTGGAGGCCAGGTCATTTGGTATGTTTAAGGTGGAAGATGGTAGCTTCTTGATTAGTCAGGGTGGGAAAGGTTATGGGGGGGAAGGCAGGAGAATGGGGCTGAGAGGAAAATTGGATCAGCTATGATGAAATGTCGGAACAGACTTGATGGGCCAAATGGCCTAATTCTGCTACTATGTCTTATGGTCTTACTCAACAAGTTGCTGCTTTCTGTAACCTAGGGAAGTACCTGATAATTCAAGTTTCCCAGGACTCTCTGCTTTAACTAACTTCTTTCCCACTGAACCTTCGTCAGTATGTTTGTTATAGTTTACAAGTGTTTTAATCTGCAGTTATCTCTTCTTTTCTTCCAAGACAATTCCTGAAGTTCAAGTGCCATATCTGCAAACATGTCTTTCCCTGCATTAACCTCACATTGCCCTTCCTGAGCTGCTTTGTGAGTACTACACATGAAGAAAATCAATCTTCTTGAATTTTTTCCAAGTGTCACTTCAAGTTTGTGGGAAAATTACGGATTAAAGCCCCTCAAGCTGGAGTGATGAGCCCATAAGCTAACTGCAGAAGTGAGGGATGGTTATGCTTTTGAGAATGGAGTCTTTCAGATATAAAGATTCATTAAATATAATTTCCAACTATCATTAACTGAAGAACAGCGAAGTTCAAAGTAAATTTATTATCAAAGTACGTACTGTATATGTCATTATATATTACCTTGAGATTCATTTGCTTGCAAGCATTCACAGTAGAAATACAATGGAATTAATGAAAAACTACACACAAAGACTGACAAACACCCAATGTGTGAAAGAAGACAAACTGAGTAAATAAAAAGAATAAGTAAATAGATAATATTAAGGAGTCCTTGAAAGTGAGTCCATAGGTTGTGGAATTAGTTCAGATTTGAAGTGAGTGGAATTATCTATGCTGGTTCAAGAGCCTCGTGATTGAAGGGTAACAACTGTTCCAGAACCTGGTTGAGTGGGACCTAAGATTCTTGTGCCACTTTCCCATTGGCAGCAGTGAGAAGAAGCAGAGCCTGGATGGTGGTGGTCCTTGATGTATGGTAAGGCAGTCTTGACCAACATCTGCCCCTCCACAACCTGACAATCAGATCAGTTATACACTGACGTCAGCGGGATTTGTTGTGTATAATATAGCTCCAGCATTTTTCACATTACAGCATAGAGTCATGGAGTCGTACAACACAGGATCAGGCTGTTCAACCCATCAAATCTGTGCTGACAGTCAAGCACCCAGTTATACTGTAGACCGACCCCATTTTATTCTTCCTATATTTCCATTAACGAGAGAATCTACCGACCCTTTACAGTGACCAATTGTAATCATAATTGCTAAAAGTTATTGGGTATATTTACAGTGGAAATTGATAGGTTCTTGATTATTCATTTATTTATTGCGTGTTGGCGCGTGGCCAAGTGGTTAAGGCGTTGGTCTAGTGATCTGAAGGTCACTAGTTTGAGCCTCGGCTAAGGCAGTGTGCTGTGTCCTTGAGCAAGGCACTTAACCACACTTTGCTCTGTGACGACACCGGCACCAAGCTGTATCGGCCCTAGTGCCCTTCCCTTAGACAACATCGGTGGCATGGAGAGGGGAGCAGCATGGGCAACTGCCGGTCTCCCATACAAACCTTCCAAGGCGCAAGTCTCTCGAGACCAACGGATCCTTATTTTTATTGAGATAGTGCTGACTAGGTCCTCCTGGCCCTTTGAGCCCAGCAGCCCGATTTAACCCGAGCCTAATCACAGGACAATTTACAATGACCAACTGGTACGTCTTTGGACTGTGGGAGGAAACCAGAGCACCTGGAAGAAACCCACGTGGTCACGACATGACCATACAAACTCCCTTCAGGCGGCAGCGGGAATTGAACCCAGGAGACCCGTACTGCAAAGCGTTGTGCTAACCACTACGCCACCATCCTGTCCAACTGCTACTAAGGGCATCGCAGGTCCTAGGGAGAAGGCTGGAGAATGGAGCTGAGTGGGATAATAAATCAGTCAGGATTAAACGGCAGAGCAGACTCGATGGGCTGAATGGCCGAATTCTGCCCCTACGACTTATGTCTTAGTTAGACGTAGGGGCACATATCTTCGGGATGCGGAATGGTTACAGGGAGAATGGATAAAGTCCATAGCCGAGGTCAGACTGAATCTATGGTGATCTGTATCAATAAGAAGCCCTACCATAGATCAGTAGCTCTGTTACTATGTGCTTGGAGGAGTTTGAGCGGATGATTGCCTAACTCTGTTCTACTCCTGACCAAGCCAACGTCCTTTCAAACTGAGAGCAGCAGCTGCGTGTTTTTTTTTTGTTTATTTAACTGTTCCAATCCATCATTTTAAGGGTTGCTTGCTGCAGATTTCTTTCTCAGGAGCCCAAGCTTGGTTCCCTTCTAACACGACTTCTGTTGCAGGATGGCTGCTTGGGTGTCTGAACAAGTCCGAAAGCAGCTGACGGTGCCAGAACAGGTGAAGCAATGGGGCCCTTCCATCATCACATCCAGTATCATATTATAACTTGTAATGAATCATAAAAACTACAGTTTACACTTACAGATGGCATCTGGGACTTCTCATACCGCTGTCAAATGTTAACTTGCCGTCTGACTGAAATGATTGAATAGCATTTATAAACACCGCTGAACTCCCCGCTGCTCAACTTTGACTGCATTTTGGAAGAACATGATTTGTTTTACTTGTCGAGCAGTAGCACCACCATCTTTTGCTTCTGGATTGAAGACCGACTGGAGAGCGGGCGCCAAATCAACATTCAATTAGGAAGTGTACAGCTGTCGAGAATGGGCACCCAAAACCAGATCTCCTTCAAGTCACATTGTAAGTATTTTTATTTTATTCTAGCGATACATCGTGGGGTAGGCCTTTCCGGCCCTTTGACCCACGCTGCCCCAGCAACCCCCAACAAACCCCATTAACCCTAACCTCTTCACGGGACGGTTTTACAATAACCATTTAACCTATCCAGTACGTCTTTTGACTGTGGGAGGAAACCAGAGCACATGGGGAAAACCCATGCATTTAAGGGTTTTTGGGTCTTATAAGAGGTTTTTAGATAGGTACATGGAGCTTAGTAAAATAGAGGGCTATAGGTAAGCCTAGTAATTTCTAAGGTAGGGACATGTTCGGCACATCTTTGTGGACTGAAGGGCCTGTATTGTGCTGTAGGTTTTCTATGTTTCTAAGGGGGAGGACTCCTTCACAGAACAGCAGTAGAATTGAACTCCGAACTTCAGAATTCCCTGAACTGTAATAGCATTGCACTAACCTCTAACCACTACAGATGGAATATTCTCCCATCCCCACTCACCTCTCTTACGTCTACTGATCAGAGTGCAATGTACCATGAACATCTTTGATCTGTCTACACCCATCTTCATTTCTGTTTACTCTTGCATGGCTCCGCGTGTCTCCTGTCAATCAACTACTTTTGGTAAGCATTTCACCTACACCACTGCTTCAGATCCTCTGTCATGTGGTGCAGTTGATCGGAGAGCCACTGGGTAATTGCTTCTCTTTTCGCCTTTGGTCTTAGGTCCTACATTCAAAGTAATTTCGGTTGGAGAGGAAGTATCTGCTTTCGACTCGTTTAGGGTTCAGAAGCAGTTCACAGTCTGGCTCCTCACAAAACTTCTACAACTAACTTATGGAAAAACATTATTGCGATGTACTTCTGAGGAATGATTATCTTTCCTGTTATTGATTTCTTTCCACTTCCGCCTCTTTCATTCGCTTCCCTTTTAGAGTGAGTGACTCCACCAGGGATGCAGCTCTACAAAGGATTTAAGAGGCCATTCCTCACTGATTCGGGACGGACCACACAACGGTAATGGGCATTGCATTGGGGTTGAAAGTGGCCTCTGTTCTCAACCGTACACAAAACAAATATGTTCCATTTGAGACCACCAGCCAGTGGTTGTGATGCTCTCTAACCCAGGAAGGTTAAATGTTTTTTTTAACTATACCATTTAGGATAGAAACTGAGAACTGTACCTGTTACAAGATGCTTCCAACCACACCAACTTCTGAGGGTTAAACACTCTCGCTCTCTGGAATGTGGATAGCTGGCGCGGCCTCTTTCAGGACTCAGGTCGTTCCCGTTATTGATAATCATGCTTTTGGGCACCAAGAATTTGAGTACTTAAGGAACACCTGAAAATTAATTCACTGCTCAATTGTCAGCCTACCAGTGATTTCATCTAGGGTTTGTCTTGTGCTCAGTTTCTCGATCCTAGCCTTGGAGACTCCAGTACTTGGGAACAAGTCATCCGGGACTCTCATCACAATACCTGGAACATCCGGATAAAATTCCCAAAGGTTTGGTGCGGGGTCGAAGGTTGCGGGTACTGCACTGAATAAAATTAGAATGATGAAAAGAAAACTAATAGCACTCAATCCTTTCTATCGTTACCATCCATTGTGATGTGTGTCAGCTCTCGGTCATACTCCCACCTCTGAGTCAAGGGGGTTGTGAGTTCAAGTCCTGTTCTTGAGTCTTGAGCAAAAAAAAACCTCAGCTGAACCTCCGGTGCACAACTCTCCACGTGATTGTCCTAGAAATCCATCCCCAGGAATTACCAGTAAATACGTAGCATCAGTCTGTTGAACTCTGTGAAATTTGCTCTTCTGAAGTAAATTTAGCATAGGAGATAAACTACAATGTTCTCATAAACACAAGATGTTGGAAATCCAGAGTAACACGTACAAAATGCCAGATGAACTCAGCAGGTCAGGCAGCATCTATGGAAGGGAATAAACTGTCGATAAGCATCAGGACCCGATGAGAGGTCTCGGCCCAAAACATCAACTGCTTACTCCTTTCCATAAATGCCGCCTGTCCTGCTGAATTCCTCCGACATTTTGTGTGTTTACAATGCTCTTATGCCCTGCTCAGCATGGCCAAGAGACGATGTTTTAAGTGATTGCCTTTGGGAGGAGACGTTGAGTCGAGGCACTTGCAGATTAAAGCAATACGTCACACAGCACTACTATAACTATATGATGGGAAGAATCCGAAATACGAAGTACATTTATTTTTGAGGTATGTATACATTACACAATCTTGAGATTCATCTCCTAACAGGCAGCCATGAAACAAAGAAACCCCCCCCCAAAAAAAAACGCATATAAGATCACAAACAAGAGAAAATCTGCAGATGCTGGAAATCCGAGCCACGCACACACACACACACAAAGTGCTAGAGGAACTCAGCAGGCCAGGCAGCATCTATGGAAAGTAGCACAGTCGACGTTTCAGGCTGAAACCCTAAAAAGAGATCGTCAAACATCCAGAGAGAAGAAAACAAATCATGCAAATGATAAACACAGGCAAATAGCCTTATGAACTGGAGTCCACAAAGGGAGTCTGTCCATAGACTCCTAGTTCAGCATAGAGTACAGCAGTGAGCAGCATCCTTCATTATGGGCCCCGATACCCTAACCTTTTCAATCTCACTAAGTCACCATCCAAACATCGGGCTCAGTCACTTCAATACATTCTGGGGCCTAGACTCCACCGCCTCGATTTGCCAACAGTTATCCCTTAATCAGCAATTAAACAGATTAAAACTTCTACTAATCAAATTTCATCAGGGCCAATGCATCAAGTGCTTCAATAGCTGTAAAGTAGACTGGGACATCCTAAAAGGAATGTGAAAGTGTTACAGAAGAGCAAGAGTTTTTTTATTTTTCAATTTAAATATTCAGTTATAGGGAAACGTGAACAAGCTTGTTGACAGACCTACCCCTGTACTGTTAATAATTTGAGGAAGGACAGCAGAGTTCAGCCATAGTGTGAACAGAACACTTTGTTACCATAGATGATAAGTGGGTGTATGAATGCCTTCTTTGACATTTTCAAATAGAGAGCTTGTTTATCGCAGAACAATACACTGTCAAGTCACTGCTGAACCAGCAAGACATTTCTAGTTTATGACAAAAACAAATCAGCGAGCATCATAAACACTCACATTCCTTCTGAGCAGATGAAGCCCAATTTATTCCCTCAAAGAATGACCTTTATCCACACAGTAGGAAATACCAATGAGTGTATTCATGACAATAGCACTGCTCCTTAAGTAGTTTCCCTTAAAATCACAGTTGAGAAGATCAGAGTTTAATGCCTTTAATTTCCACGTTCCTGCTAGAGGACCACAACCTTGTCATGGTTTGGAGGCTCAGTGCCTCAATGACCTGGAGAGCTATGATGGCTGGAGTCAGGGCTTTATGCTTTGGCTCTTGGTAGGGTCACCCATGCCTAACAGGTCAAAGGGTAGAGATCAGACTAAGAGTGGTCCACCAGCCCTCCAGGTTTGGGGGTTCAGCTCAGGACTAACAACTCTGGCTGGTAAAACAAAATTGTCAGTGAAGTTTCCTACTATGTGGTGACGTTTCTAAGTCTCTGTCCGGGACTTGTATGACTGACAGCAGTGAAAACCAAGAGGAAGCTACTGACACGATGAAGGAAGCCCTGAACACCGCCAGAGATGGAGGACTTTCATTCCTGCCAGAAACACCAGTGGCGTTACAGGCAGTAACAATTTCCACATTGTCACCCCAACGCCATCATAATAAAATTCTTAAAAACAGTTACTTCCCCCAAGTCATCAGGCTGATCAAAACCTCCACCCATTAACCTACCCCACCACTATATACACATCATCTAGGTCATTTTATATACACGTTATCAATACTTCTATAGGGCATTTTATAGGATTGCTTTTATATTTATATTTCTGGGTTATTTTGTTTCTTATTGTATTCTTTATGCTTATTGTGTTTTTTTTTAATGCTGCATGCGATCCAAAGTAACAATTATTTTGTTCTCCTTTACACTCGTACACTGAAGAATGATAATAAAGAATTTTGAATTTTTCCTGTCCAATCCCACCCTACCACAACCCATTTTGATAGAGCAGCTACTGTCTGAATCCATACGAAGCAACATACATTTTGAAAGCTACGGAACCAACGGGCGGTTGTCCTTCATGTCCAGCGATGACAGGAGACCTGTTGCAGAGGGTTTTTGAAGTGGAAAAGCCAGTAGCACTGGGAAAGTTCCACTCTCTCGACGTCAGGAGTCCGGGTCCAGTGATATGAACAGGCATCACAAACTAGAGTCCTCCTTGATTGCAGAAGAAGACCGTGATGTCTTCTGTGCTTTATTTTGCCCATCGCTCTCCAAAGAGAGTGCAGTACCGCCCTCCTAGCCATTGGATCTCACTGTAGATCTCATCCGCCCTGATCCTCTGTAGCTGACTTCTCATGCTGGGATAGGCATGTCCCTGTCTCACCTGGGTATGAGGCCGCTGGCTACCCTCACCTGGTTTAGCCCACCTGTTGCAGCACTGTACCAATGATGAGCAACACAGCAGCATGTCCCATAACCATTAACATATATCGTTAGCGACAGGACATAGTTCTCATAGACGTAACTGGTCCTCTTAAACTGCTCCTCAAATTAACTAGAAATGCTTTCTTATTAAAATTCACGCCAGTGTAAAAAGTTATTTTTATGTTTGGATGATTTTGGTAGAGTCAAATTACTCAAATAATCTGCTACATTTCTTTGACTTTCTACGTGGTAATGGATCCTTATAATGTACAATCATTTGAAATGATGCACTTTTGTCTAATAATACAATTTATTATGGCCCTACCTCTTCTGGTGTTGAGGTTCTGTGGCTGACACCATACTGTGGTTGGTTTTGTGGTGTTCCCAGATCCAAGGGAGTCAGGGTTAGCTCTTGTCCCCAGGCAGAGAGCCACATTGCCACTCATCTGCTGTGCAGGTGTGGAGCATTGGTGGTGTGTGTGGGGGTTTATTGTCACAAGATTAAAGAATTGAAGCAGCTGTCAACTGAAAGTTCAAAGTAAATTTATTATCAAAGTACATACTTTGTATGTCGCCATATATAACCGTGAGATTCATTTTCTTCTGGGTGGTGGTAGGGATCCGTCTGTCTTGAAGGACGATGGGTGATGATCATCTTCATGAGCCTGCTTGCAAGGAATGGAGATCCCGAGATGCCCGGTCATCAAGATCTCGGCCTCACCAGTCTAGTCCAAAGGAAAGTTTATCAAGCAATACATTTGGCACCAGCTTGGCTGCAGGAGCTGCCGGAAGGATGTTCAATGATGTCCAGCAGCAAGGCAATGAGGCTAGTTACACATAGCCAGGGATCTGGTTCACAAGCACCAGGGAGTGTCCACACACTGGTGGGCCTGTGTGCTATGTGTGCAGGGGCCAGACCCCCTCCCTGTCCTCTGTAGTTCAGCCTGAGTCCGAAAGGAGTTCAGTTTCCGTGTGTCGCCAGTGAGGAGGCACTGCATGAGGCTTGCTGTTGGAGAGGTTATGTACTGGCAGGGAGAGACTTACACGTTCAGCTCTCCTTTTCGTGAGACTGCTCGCCAGCGGTGGAAGCTGAAAGTGAGAGTGACAATCACTACCTACAACGCTGCCGCACTAGACACGTCACAGCGACCATTTTGACATCATTTTGTGGGTATTCTCAATAAATACAAAGAAACACAATAGAATCATTGAACAACTGCACAAAACAGGACAGACAACCAATGTGCAAAAGACAATAAACTGTGCAAACACAAATGAAAAAAGTAAAGAATTAATATTAATAAATAAATAAGCAATAAATATTGAGAACATGACATGAAGAGTTGTGGGAACAGTTCAGTGATGGGGCAAATGAAGTTGAGTAAAGTTATCCCCTTTTTGAATCTGGCCCGGTGCCTAAATCGTCATCCAAACATTGGGTTCAATTGCTTCAATATGCTCTGGGACCTGGGCCCTGCCACCTTGATTAGTCCTGGTATCCTTTTTAACTGTTACCCATTCACCAGCAATGAGACAGATTTTATGAGCTTGATGGTTGAGGGGTAACACCTGAACCTAGTGGTGTAAACCCTGAGGCTCCAGGACCTCCTTGTTGATGGCAGCGGTTAGAGGAGACCACGGCCCAGGCGGTGGTGGTGCTTGATGATGGATTTAGCTTTCCTGCGACAGCGCCCCATGTAGATGTGCTCACTGGTGGGGAGGGATTTACCTGTGATGTACCAGGCTGTAGTCAGTAGTTTTTGAAGGCTTTTCTTTTCAAGGGTCTTTCTCTATCAGGCCGTGATGCAACCAGAAAGGAGAAACAGCTCATAATGCACTGGTGATGCACACCTATCAACCATTCTTGTTAGCCGCCCCCCCCCCCCCCCCCCCAGTCACTGCGCTGTAAACAATCTAATCCACTTTTGATAATGCTGTTCACTTTGTACTTGTAAATAAATGCTGGTACTTATGCACATTTTATTCCATATTCGTAGTTTAAAGTCTATCTTTAATTTTATGTAGTTCTTTCTTCTTTAAAATTCTTCAATATTTATGTTTCTGGTTGCACGTCTCGACAACACAGCACACCAAATTCCTAATACAAGTAAATGTCTTTTTCTTCTTGAGCTCTGTGGTGAACTACATATACCTGTCTGGACACGCCCCCCCGCTGACTGCTCCTGTGACTCCTCCCACAGACCGTGGCTCCTCCCACAGACCCCGGTATAAAGGCGATTGGAGCCACAGACCCTTCCTCAGTCTCCAGGATGTTGTGTGGTGGTCACTTGCTGCTTGTGCTTTCTTCCAGCCAATAAAGGCCTACCTTAACCCACGTCTCAGAGTTATTGATGGTGCATCAAGCTCTTAGCTCCCCGCGGAGCATAGGACGTTGATGCCCTGCTGTCTTCATCGTCCAAAGTCGATGGCATGACTGGAGTTCATCAATGCTTCTGCAATCCATTCATTGGCCTAAGCAGCTTCTCCAGAGCCCTATTGGCTGGCCTTATCCGTTTCCACTTCTCCTGACAGTGACGTAGGGTTGGGCATTGAGAGGCACACGTAAGAGTATATGGTAAATAAAACTGATCTTTGATTCTTGATAACAGAGCAGAACTCTAGACATTGCCTGAAGAACAAAAGTAGGTGACAAGGACAAGGCTCTGAATTTGAGGGAAGATGGAGGTGTGTGGTAAACTATGTATACCTGTCTGGACATGCCCCTCTGCTGACTGCTCCTGTGGCTCCTCCCACAGACCCCTGTATAAAGGTGATTGGAGGCACTGCTCCTCCCTCAGTCTCCAAGATGTCGTGGTCCCTTTTGCTGCTAATAAAAGTCTATCGTTCACCCCCCATCTCCGAGAGTTATTGATGGTGCATCAAGGTGGATCAGAGGGAAATTGTAATCTGCAGAAAGCTCAAATTCTTCTTCTGGAACTTGGCAAATGTGACATTCTGCATGCCGGGAATCAATCTTTCAGTACATTATTTAATAGGCAGCCATCAATCCCAGGAGATCATGGGTTAGCGCCTCTGGTGGACTGTGTCCTCGTTAGGGCACAAGCCTGGGCAGGAAGATTTGAAGAACCGGCTGTTGCCCGTGCAGCGGGCTCCCCCTCTCCACGCCACTGATGTAGCCCAAGGGAAGGGCAAGCGCTGATACAGCTTGGCACCAGTGTCGTCGCAGAGGCTGCCAGAGTGAAGTTGTAAACGACATCAAACTGCCTTAGGGACTTCGGCTCCAGAATTCTTCCTCAGGGTTTACTCCCGAAGCCTTTCCCATGGGTGTGTGTGGCCTCAAGGCAGCGGAGGTTTAAAATCAGAGTTTGCCTTCTCTGTATTCTGTTTAGTACGATCAGAACAGCAGACTAGTGATGCTACTGAAGTCCTCTGTGGCAGTCCTGAGGGAACAGAAGCAAACGTCTTCAGGGTCGCTTGAATAGCCAAAGCTCTTGTAGCTCGGCACGCACTGTAAGCCTTGTTGTGGGTGACATCACGCTATTTTGGCCACCTGGAAGAAGCACAGATCATTTCTGCACAGTGCATGTTTCCCTGGCCTGTTGATTGTGTTCTGAGGTTGGGAACCCTGCAAATGCACCGCCTTCTTTTGGTTTTCCTGAACATTTCTTGCATTCCTCTCTTTCTGTCTCTTGTACTCGCCATCCTTTGAAAAAGTGGAACTAACAGCAGGATGCCTTGGGGGAAAAAAATGTCTGCTGTAGGACTCCTGGAAGAGTTCAGAATGCAAGAGTTTTGAGAAAAGTTTTTCCAGTGAAAGTTCACCAGCAGAAATTGTCAGCTCTTGCCTTATTAGAGGATTGAGGATTCAAGTCTCAGTTGACAGACTTGAGAACACAAAACAGACTGAGAGCGCTCATGTGCAGCACTCACTTCCATGATTAAACAAAGCCCCATCTTAAGGTGGATGTAAAAGATTGTACCAAACATATTGTGTCTACCGTACTTATTTTTGAGAAAATTATTGGCAGTCTCCTGGAGTCTTAGTCAATATTTTCCCTGAACCAACATTTGAAAGGAATGTTCTGTTCACGTCCCTTTTGATGTCTCAGCTGCTACGTTCAGCTCCAACAGAGAATGCATTTCAGTATTAGATTGTCCATTGGGACTTTTGAAGGTCATGCAAACTTGAACCCAATTTTATACCATCCAAAATTCCAAAGTTCAAAGTATATATCTGGCAGGGTTTGCAGGACATTACGTCTTACAAAGCGAAATCCACTAGCACATGCCAGTGATGCTTCACTACCAGATGAGCTCAATGCCTTTTATGCTGGTTTTGAAAGGAGGAATATAACTACAGCTGTAAAGATCCTTTGCTGCACCTCGTGGCCCTGTGATCCCTGTCTCAGAGGCCAATGTCAAGCTGTCTTTCAGGAGGGTGAAACCTCGTAAGGCAGCAGGACCCGATGGAGTACCTGCTAAAACTCTGAAAACTTGTGCCAACCAACTGACGGGAGTAGTCAAGGACATTTTCAACCTCTCACTGCTACAGTCGGAAGTTCCCACCTGTTTCAAAAGGGCAACAATGATACCAGTGCCCAAGAAGAATAATATGAGCTGCCTTAATGACTATAGTCCAGTAGCACTCACATCTATGGTGATGAAATGCTTGACATGTTGGTTATGGCCAGAATCAACTCCTAACTCAGCAAGGACTTGGACCCACTGCAATTTGCCTGTCACCGCAATAGGTCTACGGCAGACGCAATCTCATTGGCTCTTCACATGGTCTTGATCACCTGGACAGCACCACCTCCCTAAGCAATTGGATCCTCGAGTTCCTAACCGGAAGACTACAACTGTGAGGATTGGTGATATCATCTTCTCCTCGCTTACAATCAACACTGGGCACACCTCAGGGGTTTGTGTTTAGCCCACTGTTCTACTCTCTCTATACCCATGTCTGTGTGGCTAGGTATAGCTCAAATACCATCTATAAATTTGCTGATGATACAACCATTGTAGGCAGAATCTGAGATGGAGATCAAAGGGTGTACAGGAGCGAGACATAACAGCTAGTTAAGTGACGTCGCAGCAACAACCTTGCTCTCAACGTCAGTAAGACTAAAGAGCTGATTGTGGACTTTGGAAAGAATAGGACAAGGAGCGATCCCTCATAGAGGGGTCAGAAATGGAGAGAGTGAGCAATTTCAAGATCTCCAAAGATCTAACCTGGTCCCAACATATTGATGCAACTATAAAGAAGGCAAGACAGCAGCTATATCTCATTGGGAGTTTGAGAAGATTTGGTTTGTCACCTGAGATACTCGAAAATTTCTACAGATGTACCGTGGAGAACATTCTGACAAGCAGCATCATTGTTTGGTACTGGGGGAGGGAGGGGCTACTGCACAGGATCAAAAGAAGCTACAGAAAGTTGTAAAATTAGTCAGCTCCATCTTGGGTATTAGCCTCCTTAGTATCCAAGACATCTTCAAGGAGTGGTGTCTCAGAAAGGCAACATCCATCATTAAGGACCCCATCACCCAGGGCAGTGGTTGCCAACCACCGGGCCACAAAGCATGTGCTACCAGGCCGTGAGGAAATGATATGATTTGGCGATATGAAACGATATGAGTCAGCTGCACCTTTCCTCATTCCCTGTCACACCCACTTTTGAACTTGAACGCACATGAGGTCATCAGTCGCCTAAATGCAGTGATACCCTCGCGCCAGGGATCACTGGTTGGCCTCGCGTGGCCGGCGAGAAGTGCCATTGCTACTGGCCTGGAGCGCGGACAGATGGGCACCGCCATTAAATCTGTTCAGCACACCAAATGTTCGTGGGGAACCCGGTGCTAAAATATTCGCTGACAGCCTAATTTGGACTCAGGGTTTCATAAGTAGCAGAGCAGCTACCTTGCTGCGATCTACTGAATGTCATCCCGCGAGACAAACTTTTGTCGGCCGGTAGATCCTACCGGGGGGTCGCGTACCCTGTCGCACTCCTCACTCGGTTGGTCGCTCTCTCTGGACTGCGACCGCCCCGGCCCCGGCACAGGGACCTCCAGCCTTTACCTTGTCCTCTCACCCCACCCACGACCAGCTGCACCTGGTCGGGGCAGTGGGCAGGCAGGAGGCTTTCTAATGAGGCAATGAAGCCCTCAAAACTGCTTCAGTACCCTGAGTCCAGGTACCCTGCACTTAAAGACAAACCCGTTGAGTTTTTTGAGCGGAAAAAAACATGAGCAAGCGGAACAGAAGCAAGTGCTGATAGCCACAAAAACTAAATTGCAGAATAGACTGGACATAAGGAACACCCTGTGAGTATCGTTGTATTCCGGTCGCGATTAACACCACCCCACCCCGTCGGCCAGTCCACAAGAATATTGTCAATATTAAACCGGTCCGTTGTGCAAAAAAAGTTGGGGACCCCTGACCCAGGGCATGCCCTCTTCTAATTGTTACTGTCAGGAAGGAGGTACAGAAGCCTGAAGGCACACATTCTATTTTAAATTTAACTATTTAATATGCATACATATATTTATTGTAATTGATTTACTTATTTATTTTTTCTTATATTAACATGGATTGCATTGTACTGCTCCCACAAAATTAAAAAATTTCACGACACATGCCGATGAGATTAAACATGACTCTGACATATAAGTCACCAATACAGCCTTGAGATTCATTTTCTTGCAGGCATACTCAATTATTCCATAACAGAATAATATTCATAACAGGATCAATGAAAGATCACATCAACTTGGGCATTCAACCAGTGCAAAAGACAACAAACTGTGGAAATATAATAAGAAAAATAATAATAATAAATAAATAAGCAATAAATACTGACAACATGGGATGAAGAGATCTTGAAGTTTTTTATCACCTGAAACCACCACGGTGGGCTTCACAGCTGAACAGGTGAGAAGGCAGCTGAAACATCTCCACCCAAGCAAGGCTGTAGGCCCGGATGGTGTCAGCCCCAGGGTGCTCAAAGCCTGTGCCCCCCAGCTATATGGAGTACTTCACCATGTCTTCAACCTGACCCCGAGTCTCCAGAGGGTTCCTGTGCTGTGGAAGATGTCCTGCTTCATCCCTGTACCGAAGACGCTGCACCCCAGTGGCTCCAATGACTACAGACCGGTGGCATTGACCTCCCACATCATGAAGACCCTGGAGAGACTTGTTCTAGGGCAGCTCCAGCCTATGGTTAGGCCACACTTAGACCCCTGGGGCTCCACAGGGGACTGTCCTGTCTCCCTTTCTCTTCACCATCTACACCTCGGACTTCAACTACTGCACAAAGTCTTGCCATCTTCAGAAGTTTTCTGATGACTCCGCCATAGTTGGATGCATCAGCAAGGGAGATGAGGCGGAGTACAGGGCTACGGTGGGAAACTTTGTCACATGGTGTGAGCAGAATCATCTGCAGCTTAATGTGAAAAAGACTAAGGAGCTGGTGGTGGACCTGAGGAGAGCTAAGGCACCGATGACCCCTGTTTCCATCCAAGGGGTCAGTGTGGACATGGTGGAGGATTACAAATACCTGGGGATATGAATTGACAATAAACTGGACTGGTCAAAGAACACTGAGGCTGTCTACAAGAAGGGTCAGAGCTGTCTCTACTTCCTGAGGAGTCTGAGGTCCTTTAACATCTGCCGGACGATGCTGAGGATGATCTATGAGTCTGTGGTGGCCAGTGCTATCATGTTTGCTGTTGTGTGCTGGGGCAGCAGGCTGAGGGTAGCAGACACCAACAGAATCAACAAACTCATTCGTAAGGCCAGTGATGTTGTGGGGGTGGAACTGGACTCTCTGACGGTGGTGTCTGAAAAGAGGATGCTGTCCAAGTTGCATGCCATCTTGGACAATGTCTCCCATCCACTCCATAATGTACTGGTTAGGCACAGGAGTACATTCAGCCAGAGACTCATTCCACTGAGATGTAACACTGAGCGTCATAGGAAGTCATTCCTGCCTGTGGCCATCAAACTTTACAACTTCTCCCTTGGAGTGTCAAACACCCTGAGCCAATAGGCTGGTTCTGGACTTATTTCCACTTGGCATAATTTACCTATTATCATTTAATTATTTATGGTTTTATATTGTTATATTTCTACACTATTCTTGGTTGGCGCGACTGTAACGAAACCCAATTTCCCTTGGGATCAATAAAGTATGTCTGTCTGTCAGAATATACTTTATTCAAAAATAAAATTATGTACAATAAACCATTCAATGACTCCCAATCCTTTACAGACACTTCCACTATTCAGTAATTCTATACATTTCCACACTTTTTGCCACTCACGTGAAATTTGAAGAGAGGAATTAAGAAGATGAAAGTGGTAAGAAATAAAAATGTGTTAGAACTCTTGGTTTGCAAATGCTCATTTGGTCACTTCTCAGGGGGGTGGGGTGTAGTTCTTTGTGGATCAAGTGATTTTATGCATTATGGGACCATGACGTCAGTTGTGGTTTTATGCTAAAATATTATCAATTTTCCTTTATGTCAATCTGGTTTTGTAACATTCTTTCACGATTGTGGTTATATACAATGATATAGCAGCTACCACACAGAAACTGACCACATAGTCCGACCAGTGCACATATTGTTTGAAATATAAACAGAAAATGCTCGGTATGTTCAATACATCAGGCCGCATCTATGTGAAAAAAAACACAGCTAGTGTTTCAGGCTGAAGGCATGTTTATTCTCTTTTTCTATCCTCCCTGTTCCCATTTCTTCTTCCTTCGATCACCTGTTCTTAAATAATAACACACATTTGCTTCAGTCACTAAATCCACACACTCTCCAGTACCAAATCCTACTGTGCAAAAAAAATACTTTTTATTCTTTTTAATACTTTTCAAAAATTAACCCTATACAGGTGTCCCCCACTTTGCGAATGTTCGCTTTACGCCACTACGCTTTTACAAAAGACCTACGTTTAGTAACCTGTTTTCGCATTACAAAGAGGATTTTCGCTTTTACAAACATTCTTCCCACATAAATTAATGGTTCTTTGCTTTATGGCATTTCGGCTCAGGAAAAGTTTCATAGGAACGCTCTACCTTTGTAAAGAGGGGGGACACCTGTATTTATCTCCAATTCTGAGGGAGCTTTCCATTAGAAACAGTTAATAGCCCGATATGTACTGGGGGGAGGTATGGAGGTGGTGTGGAGGGGGTAGTTCTGTGTGCTCTAAAGTACAAGGCCACCTGAGCACTTTGTAACTCAGAATCTGACATCCAGAAGCTGTCAGCTGGAAGTCAGCGACAAAAGACCACAAACGTAAGTGTTCGGGCGTGGTCTGAATCGATGATAGTGACTAGGGCTTGGTGGCTGGATTCAGAGGGTGCAAGGAGAGAGTTTGCCTTTTAATTCAAAGGAACATAGTGGTTCTGAGGACTTCATGCAAGGACGCTGTGTGTGAAACAGTGGGTTTGATTAAAGGGCTGGCGGAATCTGTTCCCCTGGCCTATCAGCATCACAGAAACAGGTGTTTACCCTCTTCAGTAGGAAGCCTGCACATCTCTCTCGTTGCCCGGCTTCCTGAGCATCGGCAATCTCTGCTGCAGCTGTTAACTTTTAATTTTGGCAGCTCCTAAGATTTTAGGATGGAGCCTACCTGAAAATTATAATTACAGGATTAAACACAAGGCAGGCAAACTGAAAATGGAAGGGTTTCACCTCGTTATAGTTTGCAGTACACATGTTTAGAAATGTAGAGCTCAAATTGAACTTCTCCCACTCACTGAGGAAGGGTTAGAATTTCCTTTATATTTCGATCCACTGTATCTAGTCACTGGATAATTTTAGGCAACTCCATCAAAACGTCTCTTTATCTCCTTTGTCTTATCAAAAAAACATCTGATTTTTATAAATAAGGGAAAATCAGCAGATGCTGGAAATCCAAGCAACATACAGAAGATGCTGGAGGAACTCAGCAGGCCAGACAGCATCTGTGGAAAAGAGTACAGTCGACATTTCAGGCAAGGCTATCTGATATTTGTATACATTTTGGAAAATTCTAGTTAATCTGTACAATTCGGCTCTTGGGTTTAAAATTCCAATCCTGCACTGAAGTCTCTCCACGAGAATGACATTACTTACTACAGCAGACTGCAGCAGTTCAGTAACAGCCTAGGAGAATTTTGGATGGGTAGTTCAACTTTGGGCTTTTAACAGTTAAAATGATTTTTTCTGAGAAGCAGCAACATTGGACCTGGAAAACAATCCCTCATGAATGTACATCAGATGCTGGAACACTTCCAGATTCCGTAAATGGTTTTGGCAGATGTCCCATCGTTGATATATCCATTAACCTTTCTCCTGCTTACCAAGGTGTATCTTGTATGCAATTTCAGATGTTCAGCAGACTAAAGGTTAACAAACTTTAAAAAAATTTTTTTTCCTATAACGAGCTTGGATTATCAAGGAAGGGAGAGTACACATAAAACTCCTCATGTTAATGATCTCCAGTCTTTTTCTGTGTTTCCTACATCCAGAAAATCTCCCACTTCAGCTGCCCACAGTTCACATTCCAATTCTGCATGAAACTGTTCTTACTGAGTTTATGCCTCACACGTGGTAATGACTTAATGAGAGAACCAAGTGTGACATTTTTAGCTGTTTTCTTTCATTTGGAGTCAATGGAGTTAGATTTTTAATTTTGAATGTAGCTATTTAAGCGTATTTTTGACCTTAGCATAATAATTGCCAAAATGCTCTCTTATGTCAATCACTCAATTTAGTCCGATGTTTGATGTGTGCTTATGAAAACTTACTGGCTGGGTTTCTTTTCCAGTTCTCTGCTCATTGAAGTGACTGCGCAATAAACCGTGAGCCTGGAGAAGGTGGAAATGGAAAACTTCAGCCACCCAGACTGAAGTTTGAAGGCATTATTATTACAAGAATGTCGGAGCACCTTTCTCTAGGTAACACATACATTACTGTCCTGTGCTCTGGTTCTCGTTTCCAGTTTCTGCTGGGTAAAGGCTTCTTGATTTATGGATTCACTGTATTAATTGGGTGTGACTTTCAGAATGAACAGAATGCCCAATTCCACTGGGCTGTGTCAATTAAACCAGGAAAAGCCTGCGTGGGTCATTTCCATGTTCGCTAATCAGAACGGTGGTGGCGATGTCCAAAACTTTGGAGAGGACGAAATTCTGCCAGCATTCTGTCTCATGGTAGCATAATGGTTAACGTAATGCTGCTAAAGTGGATGAAAAAGGCAGCATCCATCATTCAGGACGTGCCCTCTTCCCATTGTTACCGTCATAGCCCCTTCCTCTCTACCATCAGATTTCTGAATGGACCTTGAACTCATGAACACTACCTCACTACTTTTTTTCTCTTTTTGCAATACTTACTTAAGATAACTTTTTAAAAAATTATATATATATACTCCTTATGGTAATTTACAGTTTTTATTATTATGTATTGTAGTGGTCGCCAACCCATCAGTCGCGTTCGACTGGTCGATCTCTGAGACGTTCCCAGTAGATCCAGAAAAAAAAAAGAAAAAGAAATACACAAATACTGTTGAGAGGTTGTTTCCGGGTTGCGGGTTTTAGTTCCGTTCTTTCTGCCCAGTGCGCATGCGTGTAGCTCCTCCGCCACGCACTACACAGTGTATTTCAGTGGTCCCCAACCACCGGGCCGCAAGGAAACGATATGATGATATGATCTGGTGACATGAAACGACATGAGTCAGTTGCACCTTTCCTCATTCCCTGTCACGCCCTCTGTTGAACTTGAATACACGCGAGGTCATCAGTCGCCTAAATGCAGTGACACCCCCGCGCCAGGGGTCACTGGTTGGCCTCACGTGGCCAGCAGGAAGTGCCATTGCTACCGGCCTGGAGCGCGGACAGATGGGTGCCACGTCTAAACCTGTTTAGCACACCAAATGTTCTTGGGGAACCCGGTGCAAAAATATTCGTAGACGACCTAATTCGGGCTCAGGTTTCCATAAGTATCAGAGCAGCTACCTCGTTGCGATCTACTGACAGTCATCCCTCAAGCCAAACTTTTGTCGGCCAATAAATCCTACGGGGGGGGGGGGGGGGGGGGCGGATGCGCACCCTGTTGCACTCCTTGCTCGGTCGGTCGGTCACTCTCTCCGGACTGCGACCGCCACGGCCCCGGTACGGGAACAGCCACACCTGGCCAAGCATCTGGCGGCGGGCGAGTGGGAGGTTGTCCAATGAGCCAATGAAGTACTCAAAACTGCTTTGGTACCTTGAGTCCAAGCACCCTGCACTTAAAGACACACCCCTTGAGTTTTTTTCCCAGTGGAAAAACGTGAGCAAGTGGGACAGCTGCTAAGCGCCGAGAGCCACGAAAACTAAATTGCGGAATTTACAGGACATAAGGAACCTGCTTCAAGTATCGCTGTATTCCGGTCGTGTTTAACACACACCCCCCTCGTTGGCCTGTCCACAAGAATATTGTCAATATTAAACCGGTCCGTGGTGCTAAAAAGGGTGGTGACCTGTGGCATTCATACATTATTTCTACTTCTGGGTTGTGGGGTTTTACTTCCTGTCTATTCTGCCCCCGGTGCGCCTGCATGTAACGAATCGATATGAGGTCGATTTTGCCTTTCACTAAGGCTGAGGTAGGGGATCTTGGGCTTAAAAAGGTTGGTGACCACTAATGTATTGCAATGTGACACATAACAATAAATTTCACAACGTATGCCAGTGATATTAAACCTGATTCTTCTGATTCTGCCGTGCGGGTTCCATTCCTGCCTCTGACTGGGAAGGGTTCACCCTGTGACTGTGTGGGGTTTCTCCGGGTGCTCTTGGTTTCCACCCTTTGGGGGGAAAGGGCCCGTACCCATGCCGTATCTCTCAATAAAACTCGGCGAACGTGGATAATAAGCTCACGTCTTAATAAGCTGGTAAGGAAGGCGGGCTCTGTCGTGGGCAAAGTACTGGAGAGTTTAACATCGGTAGCTGAGCGAAGGGCGCTGAGTAGGCTACGGTCAATTATGGAAAACTCTGAACATCCTCTACATAGCACCATCCAGAGACAGAGAAGCAGTTTCAGCGACAGGTTACTATCGATGCAATGCTCCTCAGACAGGATGAAGAGGTCAATACTCCCCAATGCCATTAGGCTTTACAATTCAACCGCCAGGACTTAAGAACTTTTTAAAAGCTATTATTAATGCTTTTTGAGATAGTGATTTAGATGCATATCATATTTTTTACTGAGTTAAGTATTGTATGTAATTAGTTTTGCTACAACAAGTGTATGGGACATTGGAAAAAAAAAGTTGAATTTCCCCATGGGGATGAATAAAGTATCTATCTATCTATCTACCTATCTATCTATATTAGCTACGACACTGTAATCCACACAACAGCCTGCTGAGATTCAATGAAAAGGCTCACATAAGAATTGCATGAGGTTTTGGAGATATTTGAATCCTCTAAATTCTTCCCCTACATGAGCACTCTCAGAAGAGGACAGAATATTCAAAGTAAGAAAGAAGACACTCAATGTGTTGAATAAATTAAATCTGCTCACCGAGGCAGGAGTGATACCTCTCTCTCCATCGTTAGTGGGAGAGAGAGCCTGTGGGATGATCAGTGGCGATAGACAATAGACAGTAGGTGCAGGAGTAGGCCATTTGGCCCTTCTAGCCAGCACCACCATTAACTGTGATCATGGCTGATCATACACAATCAGTACCCTGTTCCTGCCCTCTCCCCATATCCCTTGACCCCGCTATCTATAAGAGCTCTATCTAACTCTCTCTTGAATGCATCCAGAGACTTGGCCTCCACTGCCTTCTGGGGCAGAGCATTCCACATATCCACCACTCTCTGGGGGAAAAAGTTTTTCCGCATCTCTGTTCTAAATGGCCTACCCCTTAATATTAAACTGTGGCCTCTAGTTCTGGACTCACCCATCAGCGGGAACATGCTTCCTGCCTCCAGCGTGTCCAATCCCTTAATAATCTTATATGTTTCAATCAGATCCCCTCTCATCCTTCTAAATTCCAGTGTATACAAGCCCAGTCGCTCCAATCTTTCAACATATGACAGTCCCGCCATTCCGGGAATTAACCTTGTGAACCTACACTGCACTCCCTCAATAGCAAGAATGTCCTTCCTCAAATTTGGAGACCAAAACTGCACACAATACTCCAGGTGGGGTCTCACCAGGGCCCTGTACAGCTGCAGAAGGACCTCTTTACTCCTATACGCAATTCCTCTTGTTATAAAGGCCAGCATGCCATTAGCATTTGGTTGTGGCCTCTAGAGGCTTCGCCATTGCTTGCATGGTGGGTGATGGTGGGGGGCTGATGCTTTCTGCTGGACCAAGTAATGGGAAGGAACGGATGCTGGTGCTTTGCAGGAGGGGAGAGGGACTCTGAGGTTCTAGCATTTTTCTGTTATTCATTCTTTGGGGATTTTTCTTCTGTTTCGTGAATGTTTGTGAAGAGTAGGAATTTCACGTTGTATATACACTGATATTAAATGGACCCATTGAACCATCGAACTTTTAATTCCCAGATACCTGAATGAACTCTACTATGCCAAGTTCCAGAAGACGACAAGACATAGGAGCAGAATTAAGTCATTCGTGAATATTGAGTCTGCTCTGCCATTGCGGCTGATTGGTTTTCCCTCTTGCATTATCACCTCAAACTTTAACGCCACTACTAATCAAGAACCTATCAACTTCCAGTGGCTTAGCCTCCACAGCTACCTGTGGCAATGAACTCCACAGATTTACCACCCACTGGCTAAATAAATTTCTCCTCATCTCTGTTCTAAAGGGATGTCCTTACATCCATCGTGACACTGCCCTCCGGTCTCAGACTCTCCAACAACAGGAAACATTCTCTCCAGTCCCACTCTATCTAGGCCTTTCAATATTTGGTAGGTTTCAATGAAACAGTGACATTTCAGTGTGAATTTAACAGGAATTCATCAGTCCTTTAATTTAAGGGCTTCACGCCTTTCTTAAGTGCTAACTGTATTCATTGTTTCATTGTTTCTCACATTAATGAATAATGACAACAGTCCAATGTTATTAGATCATCATCATTATCAACATTGTGTGCCATGTCATATAACGTGGGGTGGGTGATCATGGTCTTTGACCATGATCGTTCTTGACAAATTTCTCTACAGAAGTGGTTTGCCATTGCCTCCTTCTGGGCAGTGTCTTTACCAGACGGGTGACCCCAGCCATTGTCAATACTCTCCAAAGATTGTCTGCCTTGTACCAGCGGTCAGATAACCAGGACTTGTGATATGCACCAGCTGCTCATACGACCATCTGCACCTGCTCCCAAGCTTCACGTGACCCTGATCGGGTGACCTGCAGTCTAGTAGAGGGAAAGAGATGTATCTTCTTTGGTAGAGATGTACCTCCACTCCACCATCCAATTTTATATACCGCTGCTATAAGCTATTACCTGTCCATCAAGTAGTCCTATTACAAAATCCTGTTAGAGCAGCTTGTTCTTTTGGCAAGCCACTGAGTTCATTGGACTAAACATCTCCTCCATGGAGAAAATATCCAATGATTCTATAGTATCCTTTCAACTCAGTAAGTTCACTGGCAGTCCTCACACGACTACAACAAAGGTTTCGGTCACAAACAAGAGAAAATCTGCAGACGCAAAATCGGAGCAACACACACAAAATTCTGGAGGATCTCAGCAGGCCAGGCAGCATCTACGGAAAAAAGTACAGTCGATATTTTGCTCAGGTGATCTCTTCTCTCGTGGCAAATGACTATGAGTGGTCTTTGTAACAAGAGAGTGCAAATGCTAGCCATTTCAGTTACATCTCCAACGTAGCCCCCTCTTGTATCCTATCGGAAAAAAGTGATATTTCAAGACCTGAACTTTACCTTGGGTGAGACAGTGACTCAATAGTTCCTACCATGATTTCACTTTCCTATTGATGAATGATTTTGTTTTGCCTCCTTTAGTACTACATTACTTTTATTTTAGTTCAGAATCTTTTGTCATCAGTGTTTTGATGAGGGTTATGAAGATGTGACATGGGATATATGTCATCAAAGAAACTACCAAATATCAACAAATGTACCATGCACCTATTCACCAGATTGCCTTCAGGGAGACACTACGAGTCCATCCCCACCAGGACCGCATGTCATCTCCGAAGCTTCTTTCCTGTAGCTTTGCAGCTTCTTAACAAAACTCACTCAGGTGTAATACCTAACTGCCCCTGCACAACATCCATGAAATGGCCTTTCCCACCCTCTTTGTTCTGTTGATATTGATTTAATTTCTTCCTATGTTCACTTTTATTTCAGTCTGATGATTGACATGTGACCGTTCTGCTAATTGATGATTGCTTATGGCTGTTTGCACTAGCGACGTGTAAATTCTTGCTTGCTATTGTGTTGTCTTGGTACTGAACCACAATCAATTCTGATATGCTTCACACACGAGCAATAAAGTGATTCTGATCCTAATTTTGATTCCATTTTTGGCCGCTTGCATCACCACCTGTTAGGAAGGCTCCAATGCAAAGGATCAACCTGCAGAGGGTTCTAGACATCACGGCCACTCGCCTCCCCACCATCAACGTAAAATTTGGTGAGCTCGACGTTACTAAGCTACTCACTGCAATGTCATTAAACTACTGGAATGGAGGAATTGCTGAAATGTAGCTTTGGCTGTTGCTGGGTAGACTTAAGGATGTTTGACTAACTGATACATTTTACTGAATTGTGAACAGCAGCGCCTCCAAGTGGTGTAGTGGTCAACTGCACCGTAGCACAATTTGCATGTAGCACCAGCATCTTTGGGGGAGAATGGGTCACAGAGAGATTGGCAACACCAGGGCTCTGAGCTCTGAGTCAAAGGCTGAAGTGAGCGGGTGCGAGGTGAAGTCGAGGTGAGGTCGAGGCAGATTCGAGGCGAGCAGAGGCACGGCAAAGTTGGAGGGAGCGGAGAAGAGGAAGAGTTGAGGCTCGTCCACCTGAACCGAGAGCGAGGTTTGATTGGTCTAAGTGCCTGGCCGATTTGGAAAGGCCAGGTACAGGGCAAAACGGGGTCCAGGCCCAAAGCATATCAAAGTGACAGGGCCCGGGTCCTAGAGTGAGGAATGACCCAATGTTTGGGTGATTTAAATGCTGGGCCAGATTAAAAAGGCAGGGTCTCAGGAACAGAGGTGAGGGTTGGGTGGCTAGACCGATCAAACCTCATTCTCGGTTCCGCTCCCCCCAACTCTGCTACACCACTGCTCACTGTTCCACGTGATTTACTTGGCTCTGCACTAAAATGAGGCTGAGACGGTGGCCTGCTCTGGCTGCTTCGTCTCTGTAGACTCACTTTCATTCTGAATGTACTTGCTCATTTCTGTTGTTTGCACAATTTTTTTTTCTCTTTGCACATTGGATTTTTGACAGCCTTCTTTCTTTTAATGGGTTCATTGGGGTTTCTTTTTTTTTTGCAGCTGCCTGTAAGGAGGCGAATCTCAAGGTTATATAATGTACACATACCATGATAATAAATGTTCTTTGAACTTTGAACTTTGAACCCATTTGCAACAGTTCGAGCTGGACCCCTGGTGTAAGGAATGACAAAAAGAGATTAGGTGTCATGACAATTCTTGAAAGAAAGACTATGATGGACACTATGTTAGATCATATATGAAATAAAATCCTTCAAAATTTATAACATCCCTTACACCAGAAGTACTCTGTTAGTTTAAGGGAAGATGTGTTCACATGAGTGTTCCAGTGAAAGAATAGTGTTGTACCATGATCCATTGAGGCTCATCTACTACCTGTGTAGACACTCCTCGTGATAATACAATATAATAATAATAATTGGCGCGTGGCCAAGTGGTTAAGGTGTTGGACTAGTGATCTGAAGGTCACTAGTTCAAGCCTTGGCTGAGGCTGCATGTGTCCTTGAGCAAGGCACTTAACCACACATCGCTCTGCGACAACACCGGTGCCTAGCTGTATGGGTCCTAATGCCCTTCCCTTGGACAACATCGGTGGAGTGGAGAGGGGAAACTTGCAGCTTGGGCAACTGCTTGTCTTCCATTAAAAAAAACCTTGCCCAGGCTTGTGCTCTGGAAACTTTCCAAGGGGCAAATCCATGGTCTACTGAGACTAACGGAGGCCTAAATATTAATAATAATAATAATAATAAATACTTTATTGATCCAGAGTGGAAATTCTTTCATTACAGCAGCAACATTTAAAAACACACTTAACTAATAATGAAGTACAGAATAATAATATACACAATAATAATGTGCAATGCTGTACAAAATAATAAATAATAAAACAGAGACTATTGTACTATGATGTGTGTTCTCCAGTCGCACAGAGATGATCTGTTGGATATGCGTATTGCATTTGGTAGGAAAGATTTTCTGTAACGATCCTGCGACGGCGGAGCTGAATGAGCCTGTTCCAAAGGGTGCTCTGCTGTTTATTCAGTAGGTCATGACAAGGATGTGCTTGATTGTCCATGGTGAATAACAGTTTATTCAGTGACCTCCTCTCCACCACTAACTCAAAAGAGTCTGGGTTGTAGCCAAGGACGGACCCAGCCTTTTTTGATGAGTTTATTTAGTCTTTTTGCATCACCAGCACCGATGGTGATTCCACGACATAAAGCCACAAGGAAGACTGCACTCGCTACAACAGACTGGCAAAAGATCGGCAACATCCTGCTGCACACGTTGAAGGATCTCAGCTTCCTTAGACAATATACCCTGTTGTCTGCCATCTTCTAGGCTGGAAGGTTCTGAGTCTGAATCCTAGTTTCTTCCAGTGCTTGACTACGAACGAGCAGGCACACAGCGGGCTGGTTAGTACCTTCCTCCCCTGGACTGCAGTGAACCGAGATGGCAAAACACCAACAATGCCCCTGATCTTCTAGGATGCCGATACTGCATAATGGCTTGGTCTGGCAACTGCTTTGCACGTGACCACAGGGTAAACTTACAAAGATGTTGCCAGCTTAGGAGGACCCGAGTTAGAAAGAAAGACTGAATAGGTTAGAACCTTATTTCTGGGAGCGCAGAAGATTGAGATGAGTTTGACAAGCGGTATACAAAATTATGAGTGTGTATAGATAGGGTAAATGTAAGCAGGCTTTTTCCACTGGAAGTTGGGTGGCAGTACAACGAGAGGTGAAAAGTGAAAAGTTGCAGGGGAATATGAGGGAAAACCTATTCACACAGTGAGATTTGAGAGTGTGGCATGAGCTGCCAGTGCAAGGGGTGCACGTGAGCTCAGGTTCAGCACTTAAGAGCAGTGTGGATGGACTGATGGATGGTAAGGGTATGGAGGACTGTGGTCCAAGTGCAGGTCGATGGGAGTAAGCAGTTTAAATGGCTCGGCATGTACTAGATGGGCCAAAGGGCCGGTTCCTGTGATGTATTCTCCTATGACTCTCTGACACAAGAAACTGCAGAGAGTTGTGGACACAGCTCTTCACATCACATAATGATACAGCTCTTTAAAACTCTGGTTAGGCCACACTTGGAGTACTGTGTCCAGTTCTGGTTGCCTCACTATAGGAAGGATGTGGAAGCATTGGAAAAGGTACAGAGGAGATTTACCAGGATGCTGCCTGGTTTAGAGAGTATACATTATAATCAGAGATTAAGGGAGCTGGGCCTTTACTCTTTGCAGAGAAGGAGGATGAGAGGAGACATGATAGAGGTGTACAAGATATTAAGAGGAATAGATAGAGTGGACAGCCAGTGCCTCTTCCCCAGGGCACCACTGCTCAGTACAAGAGGACATGGTTTTAAGGTAAGGGGTGGGAAATTCAAGGGGGATTTTAGAGGAAGGTTTTTCACTCAGAGAGTGGTTGGTGTGTGGAATGTACTGCCTGAGTCGGTGGTGGAGGTAGATGCACTAGTGAAATTTAAGAGACTACTAGACAGGTATATGGAGGAATTTAAGGTGGGGGGTTATATGGGAGGCAGGGTTTAAGGGTCAGCACAACATTGTGGGCTGAAGGGCCTGTAATGTGCTGTGCTATTCTATGTTCTATCACAGAAACTGGCCTCCCCCTCTGGACTCTGTCTATACATCTCGTTGCCCTGGGGAAAACATAATCAAAGACCTCATACAACCAGAACATTTTCTCTTCTCCCCTCTCCCACCAGAAGGTAAAAAAGTCCGAAACCATGTACCACCAGGCTCAGGTACTGCTCCCGAGTGGATGTCTTGACAAGATGGACCCATGAACTATGAATTATTACCTTGTTTACCTGCATTACACTTCCTCTGGAGCTGTGACACTTCATTCTTATCGTTACTGTTTTACAGCATTCCTCCTCAATGTGAAGTGTAATGATTTGATCTGTATGAACAGAACGCAAGACAAGCTTTTCACTGGACCTCCACCTGGCCCTCACCCACCTGGACAAAAAAGACACATACGTTCGAATGCTGTTCATAGACTTCAGCACAGCATTCAACACAATCATCCCTCAGCACCTGACTGGAAAGCTGAAACTGCTGGGCCTGAACTCCTCCCTCTGCAACTGGATCCTAGGGAGGGGAGACCTCAGTCAGTCCGGATCGGGAGCAGCATCTTCAACACCATCACACTGAGCACGGGGCCCCCCCCCAGGGCTGTGTGCTCAGTCCACTGCTGTTCACTCTGCTGACCCACGACTGTGCTGCAACACACAGCTCAAACCACATCATCAAGTTTGCTGATGACACGACCGTGGTGGGTCTCATCAGCACGAACGATGAGTCAGCATACAGAGAGAAGGTGCAGCGTCTAACGGACTGGTGCAGAGCCAACAAATTGTCTCTGAATGTGAACAAAACAGAACAGATGGTTGTTGACTTCAGGAGGCCACGGAGCAACCACTCTCTGCTGAACATCGACGGCTCTTCTGTTGAGATCGTTAAGAGCACCAAATTTCTTTGTGATCACCTGGTGGAGAATCTCACCTGGTCCCTCAACACCAGCTCCATAGCAAAGAAAGCCAAGCAGCGTCTCTACTTTCTGCGAAGGCTGAGGAACGTCCATCTCCCACACCCCATCCTCATCACATTCTACAGGGGTTGTATTGAGAGCATCCTGAGCAGCTGCGTCACTGCCTGGTTCGGAAATTGCACCATCTCGGATCGCAAGACTCTGCAGCGGATAGTGAGGTCAGCTGAGAAGATCATCGGGGTCTCTCTTCCCGCCATCACGGACATTTACACTACACGCTGCACCCGCAAAGCAAACAGCATTATGAAGGACCCCACGCACCCCTCACACAAATTCTTCTCCCTCCTGCCGTCTGGCAAAAGGTACCAAAGCATTTGGGCTCTCACGACCAGACTATGTAACAGTTTCGTCCCTCAAGCCATCAGACTCCTCAATACTCAGAGTCTAGACTGACATCTACATCATTTATTATCTTATTGTAATTTGTCTTCTACTGTGCCTATTGGCTTGTTTATTAATTATTGTACTGCCCTACACTGTTTTGTGCACTTTATGTAGTCCCGTGCAGGTTTGTAGTCTAGTGCAGTTTTTATGTTGTTTTACGTAGTCTAGTGTAGCCTTGTGTTGTCTCACATAGTCTAGTGTAGTTTTGTGTTGTTTCATGTAGCACCAGGGTCCTGGAGGAACATTGTTCTGTTTTTACTGTTTACTGTACCAGCAGTTTATGGTCAAAATGACAATAAACTTGACTTGACTTGACTGCATCTTGATACATATGACAATAATAAACCGATACCAATTCTAATTCCAACAAATTCAAGAGGAACAGATTTCCTGCTCTTTCTCATCATTATTTAAAGATCCTGATGGAGATGACCTTCTGTGATTGTCAGGTCATAACACAGCTGTGATCCCACTAAGGCCAAATTTCTTTGGAATTGGCAGGAGATTCACACAGAGCCACTTGAAAAAGTTACTGGAAGCAGGATCAGAAGCTCAAGTGACGTGGAAGCAAATTCTGCAGAGATATTGGTAATGCATTCAGAACATCCAAAAGAGCTTCCTGCCAATTCTGAAGCACCATCCCGTAAATTACATGGAAGCCAGTCACATCAGTCACATCAGTCACATCAGGAAGCACATCAGTCCACATAAGCTTCTTGCAATGGTGATCAGACGAATATGAATAGAGGTGTAACACCAACTCGCCCCGCTCTTCTTCTTTACTACAGTGTTATGGGTTCTTTAATGTCTACCTTTAAGTGTCTCCCAGAACCTGGTTTAACTTCTCATCGAAATGACCTGTGCCAGCGATGACCTCCTTCTGTATTGCATAAAGTAATTGTAGCCAATACCATTTGATCCCACAATTTTTCTGAGCACCAGGTAAAGTGCTACTCACAGTACGCTGAACCAGAGACTACACACCAGATGGAAGTGGTCTGCTCTCCAAGCACCAAGTCATAGAATCGTACCGTGTCACAGAAAAAGGGCTCTTTGACCCAAATCGTCCATGCTTCCATGACGCCAATATACACTAATCCCATTAACCTGAATTAAACCCGTTTTTCTTGAATCCAGGGGTTCCCGACCTTTTTCATGCCATGGACCTCTTACCAGTAACCAAGGAGCGTGTGGACCCCAGGTTGGGAAACCATGTTCTAATCTTCTCAAATAATTAAATACACATGGAAGTTTTTTTAAAAAATACTGTCTCTGTAGCAGTAACCACCAAACCACCAGAACGTTTGAAAACCCAATCCTGTTTATCAGCATCCTTCAGGGAAGAATATCTGCTATCCTTACATGGTCATGGTCATGGGACTCCAAACCCAGCAATGTAATTACTCTTAATTCCCTCTTCCAAGAGAATGGACAATAAGTGCAGGCACAGCCAATAAAATCAACATTGATTGAATAATTGCATGATGCAGATATGCAATAATATGCAACACATACAAAATGCTGGAGGAACTCTGCGGGTCAGGCAGCATCCATGGGAATGAATATACAGTTGACGTTTTGGGCCGAGACTCTTCTTCAAGACTGGAAAGGAAGGGGAAATTGCCAGAATAAAAAGGTGGGAGAGGAGGTAGGTTAGCTGGAAGGTGATAAGTGAAGCCAGGTGAGTGGGAAAGGTCAAGGGCTGGAAAACAGGAATCTGACAGGAGAGGAAAGTAGGCCATAGGAGAAAGGGATGGAGGAGGGGACCCAGTGGGAGGTGATAAGAGGTAAAAGGTCAGAGTGGAGAATCAAGAAAGTGGGGGGGGGAGAGAAATTGATATTCGTGCCATCAGGTTGGGGGCTACCCAGGCAGAATATAAGGTGTTGCTCCTCCACTCTGATGTGCCAAGATGAGGCCATGGATCAAAACATCAGAATGGGAATGGATATTAAAATGTTTGACTACCAGGGAGTCCCACTTGTGGCAGATGGTGCGGAAGAGGTCGATGAATCGATCTCACAATCTACACAAGTCTCACCAGTGTAGAGGAGGCCACATCAGGAACATTGGACACCACAGACAATTGGACAGTGAAGCGTTGCCTCATCTGGAAGGACTGCCTGGGGCCCTGAACGGAGGTGAGAGAGGAGGTGCATGGGCAGGTGCAATACCTGGGCCGCTTGCAAGTATAAGTGCTGGGAGGGAGGTGAGGGACGAATGGACGAGGGAATCGTGGAGAGAGTGATGCCTGTGGAAAGCAGGGGATGGGGGAGTTGGTGGAAAGAGGTGAAGATACATTTAGTAGCAGGATCCCTTTGGAGATGGCTGAATAATACGCTTGGAGATAACTGCAGCAGGGCTGGTCTGGTCATGGAGTTTAAAACTTGCAGTCTGAAGTACAGGCAATGAAGCAAGGGCTCAAAACAATAATCCTAAATGAGCATGTTCCAATTACCAATAGTAGAAACTAACCTTCTGAGACTTCAACGCTCAAGTTCCAGTCTGCCAGCAGTAATGCAGCAAGTTGGCAAGGATAGCAACTCCAACCTAATTAAAATGGTTGCTATCCAATTTCTTCTAGACTTATTGCTGAGGACAAGGCAGCACTGGTAACTGGGCTGTTTGTGCTTTCCGCCAATTGACTCAGAAACCTTCAGCCCCAATCCAGGAGATTAGGTTTTCATTTTGTCTGTCTATTTTACTTACTTTAACATTTATTTTAGTTGTAAACTCCCAGCATATTTGTGGCATAAGCGAGTCTATTTTGGAATCAAGCCAAGGATGGCTGCTCATTTTACAATGCCAATTTTCATTTAAAGAGCCTGATCTGGCGTCTTTAAGAATTTCTTCCCTACAATTTCTAAATTCCTGCTGACAAATGTAAAGAACAAAGATTCTTGGCAACGCTGTGATTAAGTAAGATTAATAGTTTGAATCTCTTGAACATTTACAATAAAGACAATTTTGAGTAACTCTAACAATGGGTTATTCATATAAATGATGTAATGACTATTACCTACTTTTCTATCATGGAGTCTCAAAATCCTCTAGCTGATTATTTCTTCTCTGTCATTGCTGACTAAGGCAGTAGTTATCTCCCTTTTCCTACTCTGATCAAAGTACGAAGCTTCAACAATGGTGATTTCTTACTCTGAGATTTCTCCCTCTGGACTCATATGCTTAGAGACTTAAACCAGGATTTGTCTCTCAACTTCCTTCTGTACAATTCACATGCCCACATCTGGAGCAAACTGTTCTAGCTGAAGCACCACATGGGGATCCAGCCCCTCCATCTTCTGGTTTCTGCACAATTTTCAATTTACATGGATAAGAGGGGTTTGGAGGGATATGGGCCAGGTGCAGGTCAGTGGGACTAGGCAGAAAATTGGTTCGGCACAGCCAAGAAGGGCCAAAAGGCCTGTTTCTGTGCTGTAATGTTCTATGGTTCTATGGTCTCCTATTTTTTTTTATCTCTTCCCGAGTTTCTCCTTTTCACACTGTGCAGATTCCTGATGGTACACCACACAAGGAATCATTCTTGGTGTCTCTGTTGTAACAGGAACAAAGTCACTGGAGAGACAATGAAGCTAAAGGATACATTCTTATTCAAGAAAATGGACACTCTTGGAGAAAGAAGTCTCTGGACCCAAAACTACATAACATTTTAATATGCTAAAGGTGGTAAGGTGATGTGAGAGATTGACGAGGGTAGGGTAGTGGATGTGGTCTACATAGATCTCAGTAAGGAGTTTGACAAAGTCCCACATGGGATGCTAATCCAGAAGATTAAGATGCATGGGATCTGTGGCAAATTGGCTGTTTGGATGCAGAACTGGCTTGCATAGGAGACAGAGGGTAATGGTTGAAGGGACTGGAGCTGGAGGTCTGTAATTAATGGAGTTCCACAGGGTTGTGTGATGGGATCTCTGTCTTTTGTCATGTAATTAAATAACCTGGCTGAAAATGTAAATATGTGGGTTCATAAATTTGTGGATGATACCAAGACCGGAGGAATTGTTGATAATGTAGAGGAATGGCAAAGAGTACAGGATGATACAGACCAGATGTAGATATGGGCTGAGAAGTGGCAGATGAAGTTTAACTCAGATAAGTGTGAGGTGTAGCACCTTGGTAGGGCAATTGTAAGGTGACTGTACAATTGTAAGGTGACTGGGCAAGATCCTTAACAGTGTTGCTGAGCAGAGAGATCTTGGAATTCAAGTTCATAGCTCCTTGAAAGTGGCTACAAAGGTCAATGAGGTGGTGAAGAAGGCTTACAGAATGCTTGATTTATTTGCCAAGGCATTGAGTTCAAAAGTCAAGAGGTTATTTTGCAACTTCATAGAACTCTGGTTAAGCCACATCTGGAGTATTGGATACAGTTCTGGTCGGCCCAATATAGGAAGGATGTTCATGCTTTGGAGGGGGTTGCAGAAGAGGTTTACGAGGATGCTGCCTGGTTTAGAGAGCATGTAGTATCACAAGAGGCTGGATAAACTTGTGTTTCTTTCTCTAGAGCGTTGGCAGTTGAGGGGAGATCTGACAGAGATTTACAAGATTATGAGAGATCTAGAGTGGACAGAGAGTATCTGTTTCCCAGAATTGAAATGTCTAATACCGGAGGGCATACATTGAAGGTGAAAGGGGGTAGATTCAAGGGGATATGAGGGGTAAGCTTTTTACTCAGAGAGTCATGGACACTCGGGCTGTGCTGCCTGGTATGGCGGTAGAGGCAAACACATTCGAGGCTTTTAAGAGATGTTTGGATAGGCACATGGATGTGAGGAAGATGGAGGGATATGGACATGGTGTAGGTAGGAGGGATTAGTGTTTGGGTATCGCTGATTTGCTTTTTAGTTGGTTTGGCACAGCATTGTGGGCTGAATGGCCTGTTCCTGTGCTGTACTCTTCTATAATCTATGTCCATCAAAGATAACAGCAGGACAATTCTATAGTTACAATGTATCTACAGTGCTTCCTTTGAATTACATATCGTTTCACACATCATTCTTCGCACCCACACGCCAGACACCCAAAATGAATGCTAATCAGCATTGTGTAGTTTGGCATCCACTCCAGTGCACAGCTCCAGGGGAAGTATCGCTCAGGGCTGCATTTTAAATTTAATTTTCAATCCACATTCAAATCTGAAGAATGACTACTGTTGAACTTAATATTTGTTACATACCCTAAGTCCAGAATGCACCCCAGGGAGTCAATGATAATAAGAAGATATGTGAGAAAGGTTGCAAACAATACTTCACTGTACAACGATGCTTGAACATGCAGGGATCATCAGAAACAGGAACAGCGTTAGGTTGTTTGGCCCTTTGAACCTGATCCACCATTCAGTCTGATCTGGTCTGAACTTAGTGTCAATTCCACTCAAAGTGCAATTAAAACCAAGTTCAAATCAAATCAGATTGATTAGTGAAGCGTTATTTCAAAAGTCATTGTGAAATGTATCTAATCCCATAGCCACTGGTAGGAATTTCCAAAACATTCATGAGCATTTGAGAGAAGAAATTCTTCCTGCCACCAATCTTATAAGGATGCTCCCCTTATTCTGAAACTATGCCATGTGGTTCTTGATGTTTTGAAAAAAAAAGGGGAAGCAGCTACCCTATCATGTCACCTCAGTAAAAGAAAATTCTTCTAAACCACCAATGAGTAGATGCCTAACGTTTTTGGCATTCTGGATGGACCTCTGAAGCCAGAAACTTTCTGCCCCCTGTCTGTAGAACTGGGCTTGCCAACCTGGGGTCCACGGGCCCCCCTACCATTAACCTCTGCTCTAGAACCAGGCCTGGAGACCAATTGTAACACTGTCAAGTCCTGCGCTAGCGAACAAGGAATGTACTCCTCCATGGTTGATAGGATCTATCTGTTAAATCAACAAGAAAGTACTACACCCCTCCATTCCATGGGAGAGAACATAGCTGTTGACCAGCATCTCATTTCACAAGGGATATCTAGGATATAAAGATAAATTTAGGTTTTTCAGTAATGATACCAATCAAAACCAAAAAGAAAAAAAATATATATTTTTGTACATTCTTCAGCCTTCACACATTTGTTTGCATCAGTTGTGACATCTGAAATTAATTTTAGGCTTTAGACTCCACTGGGAGCTGGATCGAGACTCTTGCCCAGAATCATTTTGAACATGCAAAGTACAAACAACGGAGGAAACTGCTGTGGTAGTCTGACATTCATTTCCAAGTTCAGTATTTGTAGAGGAGGCAGCAGTTCAGTTGGCAACACTCTGGTTTCTGTGGCAAAAGGTTGTGGATTCAAGTCATATTTGAGAGGCTTAAATACAAAATTCTGGGCTAATACCAGAATGCAATATACAGGCAATGACTGAGGTGATGCCTATCTGTGAAGTGGACCATAAGATATAGGAGCATAAACAGACCATTTGGCCCATCAAGTCTGTTCCATCATTTCATCATTGCTAATCCATTTGTCTCTCAGCCCCAATCTTCTGCTTCTCCCTGCATCTCTTTGTGTGCTGACTAATCAAAAATCTATCAATTTCTGCCTTAAAGATACCCAAATGATTGGCCTGAAGTGTCAGGGTTTAAAATGGTACTCTTGTATTGAAGACTGTAGACCTGATCAAAATATATTCCTAAAACAAATATGCCTACAAATTTGATTCTTAATTAGTGCAAATAGATGATGTATTTATGACCAATGCCAGCTATGATTTCCTGCCAAAGAACAGATGGAACTGTCCCCAAGGAAGGACAACAGGACCAGGAATGCATCTGTCAGCCAATTCATCTTCAGCTCTGATGATAAAACAAACTGAATTATTACACACTGTTCAATAGTTCAATAGTTCCATTTAATATCAGAGAATGTCCAAAATACAGCCTGAAATTCTTGCTCCTCACAAACATCCATGAAAACAGAAGAGAATCCCAAAGAATGAGTGACAATAAAAACGTTAGAACCAAAGCCCCCTTCTCCTCCCTCCCATGCACAAGCAGCAGCAAAGCATCGACCCTCCCCCTCCTATTTCCGCAAAAAACACCAGCAGCCACCACCCACCAAGCAATAGCAAAGCCCCCAAGAGAGGCCACAATCTGCCGTGCATGAAAAACTAATCGTTCACCTGACAGTTCGACCTAGCACAGGGCTCTCTTCTCTTTCCCTAATAAAGGGGTAGAGAGGTGTCACTCAGCAAGCCAACTTGCTGATTACAAAGTCTCCCACATCACTTTTTCTCAAGTTCTCTGACTCAAGAATCAGCCGCAAACTCTCCCTCACAAATGAGAGAGAGAGAGAGAAGATAAGGAAATTTACTTTGAACATTGAGAGGAAGGGACTGAGACACCGGTTATTGTATGCATATCCCTCTTTGTGAGAGAAAAGCTGACATATGCTGGTCAGTTTATGGATATACCCCTGAGAGCACGGGACTGGGAGGACACTGGTCAGAATACAGATATCCCCGAGAGAGAAGGACAGAGTGATACCAGTTAATGTGTTAATATTCTCCTGAGAGAGACTTGCCAGTGTACAAATCACCGTGTGTGTGTGTTTATGAGTGAGAGAGAGAGAGAGAGAGAGAGAGAGAGAGAGAGAGAGAGAGAGAGAGAGAGAGAGAGAGAGAGAGAGAGAGAGAGAGAAAGATGCCAAGAATTCAGAAAGAGGGCCAGACCGGTAGAAGTGTGGTGTTGAAAGGAAAGTGTAAAGTTCGGTGCCATTCAGCAGGAAACAGAATTTGTAGGGAGCCTCTGCAGAATTTGCGTCAGAGATCAGTTCATCTCTGTATAATTATCAATGATAGTGGACCAACAAAAACGTTTTTCTGCATCCCTTGGCTGATGTGGAGTAAATTATGGTGGCCTTGATGACACCTAGTGAAGAAGTTACATTTGATATTTTGATCTTAAGACCAGAAGACATAGGAGAAGAATTAGACCATTTGGCCCATTGAGTCTGCTTCACCATTTCATCATGGCTGATCCATTTTTCCACTCAGCCCCAATCTCCTGCCTTCTCCTGATATCCCTTCATGCACTGACCGATCAAGAGTCTGTCAACCTCTGTCTTAAATATACATAAAGACTTGGCCTTCACAACTACCTGTGGCAATGTATTCCACAGGTTCACCACACCCTGGCTAAAACAATTCCTCCTCATCTCAGTTCTGAAAGGATACCTGTCTATTCTGAGGCTGTGTCCTCTGGTCTTAGACTCTCCTACCACAGGAAACATCCTTCCCAAACCCACTCTATCAAGGCTTTTCAGCATTCGATAGGTTTCAATTAGGTCACCCCTCATTCTTCTGAATTTTAGTGAATACAGGCCCAGTGTTATCAAACACTCTTCATATGACAAGCTATTCAATCCTAGATATGAACCTCCTTCGAACCATCTTCATTTTCAGCACATCTTTCTGAGATAAGGGGCACAAACCTGCTCACAATACTCGAAGTGAGGCCTCACCAGTACTTTATGAAGTCCCAACATTACGTCCTTGCTTTATATTCTAATCCTCTTGAAATGAACGATAACATCCCATTTGCCTTTCCACCACAGAATCAACCAGCAAATTGATCTTTTGGGAATCCTGCATGTGGACTCCCAAGTCCCTTTGTGCCTCTCTTTTTGTATTTTCTCTCCATTTAAAGAACAGTCAACCCTTTCATTACTTCTACCAAAATGCATGACCATAGACTTCCCGACACTGTATTCCATCTGCCACTTCTTTGTGCATTTTCCTGTAGCTTTTCACCTGAATTCATTTTTCACCAACACAGCAATGCCAACCTCTCTGCCTTTCTGCCTGTCCTCTCGCTACAATATGCATCATTGGACATAAAGCTCCCAGCTATAATCTTTCAGCCACGATTCAGTGATGTCCACAATGTCATACATGTCAATCTGTAACTGTGCTGCAAGATCATCCACTTTACTCCGTATACTGTGTGCATTCAAATATAACACCTCCAGTCATATATTCAACCTTTTCAATTTTGTCCACCTTTTACGCTCCAATTCATCCTGTTGACTGCAATTTTGCCCTATCATCAGCCTCTCCTCACCAACTACTTCATCTTCAGAACTATCACTCTAGTTCCCATCTCCCTGCCAAAATAATTCAAACTCTGCCGAACAACTCTAGCCAACCTGCTCACAAGGATATTGGCCTCCCTCAAGTTCAAGTGTAACCCATCCCTTTGATATAGGTCATACCTTCCCCAGAAGAGATCCCAATGATCCATAAATCTGAACCAGTGCCCCCTGCACGAGTTCCTCAGCCATGCATTCACCAGCCTATTCTTACCCTCACTGGCACGTGCCACAGGAAACAATCCAGAAATTACTACCGAAGGGATCCTGTTACTCAGCTTTCTACTTTGCCCCCTAAAATCTCTCTTCAGGACCTCCTCACCTTGTCTACCTATGTCATTGATGCCAATATGTACCAGGACTTCTGGCTTCTCACCATCGCCCTTGAGAATGCAATGGACTGGATCCGAGACATTCCTATCCTGGCACCTTGGAGGCAACATACAATTTGGCTGTCTCTATCAATCCCACAGAACCATGGCTGATTCATGACTGATTTTGTAACGATGTGCACCTAACCACACCAGTTTCCAGGGTTTAGATGCTCTGAATCGCTGGAATATGGATAGCTGTCAAAGCTCCTTTAAAGATTCAGACCTACCCCATTAATTGGTAGTCGCGTTTTGGTGCCTGGATTTTAAAATTTAAAGAGCATCTGAACTGAAGATTGGTGTTCAGTCATTAGCTCAAATTTGAATTTTCATCTAGCATCTAGTTTAGAACCATGTTGTCATTGTAGTCTTGTACCGTATCTCAATTCTAGTCTTGGATACTCCAGAACTTGGACCCTAACCGTACTCACCTAGGTCAATCGTTAGAGATTTATTATCCCACTCAACCCCATTCTCTGGCCTTCTCCCTATAACCTTTGACTCTCTTATTAATCCAGAACCTATCAAACTCTGCTTTAAATATGTGCAATGACTTGGCCCCCACAGCCTTTTCATGGTAATGAATTCCACAGATTCCACTGCCCAAAGAAATTCCTCCACATCTCTGTTCTAAAGGGATGTCCCACTAATGTGAAGCTGTGCTCTCTGGTCCTAGCCTCCTTCGCAATTGGAAATACTCTCTGCATATCTACTACTGTATCTCAGTACGATCAGTTTCAATGAGATCCTCCCTCATTCTTCTAAACTCCAGTGAGTACAGGCCCAGAGCTATTAAATGCTCCTTATACATTAACCCTTTCATTCCTGGAATCATTCTCATGAACCTGCTCTGGACCCTCTGTAATGCCAGCACATCTTTCCTTAGTTAAGGAACTCAAAACTGATCACAATGCTCCAACTATGGTTTGACTAATGCCTTACAGACATTCAGCATTACATTCTTGCTTTTATATCCTCGTCCTCTTGAGATAAATTCTAACATTCATTTTGAGATACTTGACAATGGGAAGCCTCCTGTAGTCATAGAATATCTTATTGCCATTGCAATCACCACCTTCATCCTCTTCACTACTGAAGACACACAAATTCTTCATGCAAACTTCTATAGATGTGTGGTGGAGAGTACATTGACTGGCTGCATCATAGCCTGATATTGAAGCACCTGTGCCCTTGTATGGAAAATCCTACAAAAGCTAGTGGATACAGCTTAGTCCATCACAGGTAAAGCCCTCCCGACCATTGAGCACATCTACGCAAAATGTTCTCACGGGAAAGCAGCAACCCACCATCTTCAGAGACCCTCCAGCATCAAGGTCATGCTCTCTTCTCACTGCTGCCATTGGGAAGAAGGCACAGGAGCCTCCGGACTCATACCACCAGTTATTACCCCTCAACCAGCAGACTCTTGAACCAAAGAGGATAACTTCACTCAACTTCACTTAATCCATCATTGAATTGAAATGTTCCCACAACACATGGACTCACATTCAATGACTCTTCATCTCATGTTCTTGATATTCATTGTTTATTTATTTATTAGTATTATTATTTCTTTCTTTTTGTAGTAGCACAATTTGTTGTCTTTTAACACACTGGTTGAACACCAAAATTAGTGTGGTCTTTCATCAATTCTATTATTGTTATTATTCTATTATGGATTTACTGAGTTTGCAGAAAATTAAGCTCAGGGTTGTATATGGTGATATATATGTAGTTTGATAATGAATTTACTTTGAACTTTGAACTTTGAACCCTCCTGTTGTCTCCCTTGCCAACCTTCTTCCACATGCTTCTTCAGGTTTTCAGCCTTTTCGGCTCCCTGCTCTTCTTTCTCTAACATTCCGTACTGTCTCCAGATGGCTGGATTACTCAGTGTTAGGTACACTACACTAATAGTTTCATTAGTAACTATTATAATATATATGGGTTTCAGAGTACCCCAAACCTTGGCAGCCAATGGAATCTCATTAGATTTTTCTCAAATGTTCTTTCTGCTTACACAGTAGGTGTATTAGCTGTGCTGTACAACTGTGGCATAAACACCAGCTACTGTGAGGAGCTGGGAAAGCAGAGATATACTGCTCGTCTCTCAGTGTCTCTTAAGACTGTGTAAATTCCTGGAAATGCCTTGTGCCTTTAGCAATCTCCTCCTGCGTATTCCATGTGTTAATCTGGAAATGGTTTGCTTTTCCCTTTCTTAGAGATGAACACATCATGGACGCTACCAGAAGGCATGGTATGACCATAAAATAAAGATCCCCCGGTGATGTGGATTGTTAGCGGGTAAGCTATGGGCACATGAATGTAGTCAAAAGCACTTGTGGGAAGCTGGCGATGGGAGCAAATCCCAGTGCCTGAGATGCTACTTATTTCTCACTGTGTATGAATGTCTCGGACAAAAACGTAGGTGGGATGCTATTAAGTTTGCAGACAAGACAAAAATTGGCAGAGTTGTGGATTGCAGGGAAGGTGGATTCAGCATGATATACAGTAGATCAGTTGGAAATATAAGCAGAGAAACAGCAGACAGTGTTGCATCAGGGCAGTGTGAGGTGTTGTTCTTTGGGAAGTCAAATGTAAGACAAAAATACATAATAAATGACAGGACCCTTCAGAGCTTTGATGCACAGAGAGATCTTGGCATGCAAGTACATCGCTACTCGTCAGTGGTAACACAAGTAGGTAAGGTGATAAAGAAGCCATTTGGCATATTTGCCTCCATCATTTGGGCCACGTGTATATAACACCTAGGAAATCATGTTGCAGTTATATAAAGTTTTGGTTAGTTTGCATTTGAAGTACTTTTTGCAGTTCTGGTCACCCTATTAAGATTCGAGGTTCGAGGTACATTTATTATCAAAGTAATATATGCAGTATACAGCTCTGAGATTTGTCTTCTCCAGACAGCACAAAATAAAGAAAAACTTTTAAAGAAAAGCATCAGCCCCACCCCCCATGCACAAAAAAAATCACACAAACAGCAACAAGAACATCAACTCCACTCCCACGTGCAAAAAAACAAATCGCATTAACAGCAGCAAGGACATCAAACCCACCACACACACAGAAAGCGAATCACGCAAACGGCAACAAAAACGTCAAATCCCCCACATACAAAAAGAAACAATTTGTGCAAACGACAACAAGGAAGAATGAGCAAAAATACAGAATATAAAAGCATGAAATTGAAAGAGTCCTATTGAACTACAGTCCAATCCATAAATCGCAGACCCAGAACTTCAGCATCATCGAGGGAGAGAGAGACCTGGAGGTTTTTGCGAGGGTGCGGAAGAATTTATGAGATGCATCCTGGATTGGAGAGTAATAGCCTTAAGGGGAAGTTGAACAAATGTGGATTGTTTCTTTTGGAGCTTTGGAATCTGAGGGACAACATGATAGAAATACATATTAGGAGATGGATAGATGGTGCAGATAATCAGAATCTTTTTCCAAAGATGGAAATGTCAAATTGCACAGGGCAGAGCTTCAGCGTGAAAGGACTTACCGTACAGGGCCAATTGCAGTCGTAGCAATGGTCTTGTTCTGGATTGCTTGCTGGAATTTAGAAGAATGGGGGGGGGGGGGGTTGTCTCATTGAAACCTATTGAATATTGAAAAGCCTAATAAGAGTGGCTGTTGAGAGGATGTTTCCAATGATGGGGGAGTCTAGGACCAAATGACACAGCATCAGAATAGAGTGACATCCATTTAGAATGGAGATGAGGAGGAATTTCTTTAGCCAGAGGGTGGTAAATCTGTGGAAATCATTGCCACAGGTGGCTGTGGAGGCCAGGTTATCAGGTGTGTTTAAGGCAGGGGTTGATATGTTCTTGATTAGTCAGGGCACGGAAGGTTAGAGAGAGAAGGGAATGGGGTTGAGAGGGAAATGGATCAGCAATGATGAAATGGCCGAGCAGACTCGATAGGCTAAATGGCCTAATTCTGCTCCTGTGCCTGTGGTCTTATGGATTGCAGCCAATGGTGTCACTACTGAAGCTCTCAGAACGAGATTCTGGAAAAAACCAGTCAGTTAAAACACTGAGACAATTTTAGAATGTGCGCAAGCAGCTTTCAGTAAGTTCCGATGATGCCAGTCTGCAGTCTTGATATCAGCTCAGTGCCATGTTAGATCACAAACAGGCCAGCAAAGGTGGAAGTGAGACCAATGGAGGATTTCATTCCATTTGCTAAGCACATTAGGGTGCTGGGAGCTCAGAAGTCGCCAATCCAATTTCTCAATGGGTGGGATTTCAACACGAACTACCAACATTGTGTTAAAACAGCTGTTACAAACTGACTTCTATGTTCATCATTTCCCTGTTATGTATGTGGGTTTACTGCATACAAATAGGCTCTCTTTTCATATACATGGTGATTACACCTCAAAACTTATTCTCTGGCTGTAAATTATTCGGGGACAGTAAAGGCGCCACAGAACGGGAGATCTCCCTTTCAGTAAATTCTTCTTAGGCTGCCTCTCGGGATCAAGGCTAACTCGCTTCCATTCTGGTTTTGTGGGTTCTGACTGATGAGGCTAATGTGGGAAAGGCTGACTGCACAGAAGAGGGAAAGAGCTGTGTGAAATCGGGCTGGCGAGTTAGCGAGTAGCTTGTGAGCTGGTACTCTGTCTACCACTCACACTGGGGTTGTGTCATGAACTCTTCAGACCAGCAGGGGGCGCCAGATAGCAGGAGGTCTCAACCTTTATTTGAGTTTATTACCGTTGTTTAATGACTGCTTTTATCATCAAACTCTCACTGTGTTTTCCATGATGTTCATTATGTGAGTACAGTTCCCTTATGCCTCTCATTCTTAAGTGATCTTAAACTTTTGGTTTAATATGGCGCTGGTGAAGCCCAGTGACTACATATTGGTGGCAAACAAAACAAAGAATAAAATTAAATATTTTAATGATAAGACCCTTTCTGGTAAAATTTATGGTAAGCAATCACCACAAGCAATGAAGAGGTGGGCGAAGGCGAGGCTGAATTGAGGGTCGAAGTTGAGGCCATGTCAAGGCAGATTCAAAGCAAGCTGAGGTGAGGCAAGGAAGAGTCAAGGCCCGTCCACCTAAACTGAGAGTGAGGAAGGACCCAAGGTTTGATCGATCTAGGCGCCAGTCCAATTTGGAAAGGTCAACTGTGGGCCAAAATGTGGTGGTAAGGTCTAGGATGAGAAATGACCCAGTGTCCGGATGATTGAAATGTTAGGCCAGATTGAAAAGGCAGGGTGTCAGGACCAGAGGCGAGGATTGAGCTGGTTCTGTTTGCTGCTCCGTGACGTTTACCCGGCTCTGCGCTGAACTGAGGCACAGACTGTGGCCTGCTATAGCTGGTCCGGGCTTCGTGTCTATGGACTCGCCTCGTTCTGAATGCTATCTGCTTACTTTTATTGTTTGTACGGTTTGTTTTTTAATTCTCTCTGCACATTGGGTGTTTGAAGGTCTTTATTTTTAATGAGTTCTTTTGTGCTTCTTTGTTTTGTGGCTGCCTGTAAGGAGATGAATCTCAAGGTTGTATAACGTATACATACTTTGATAATAAATGTACTTTGAACTTTGATTACTTAATGATTTCAACCCATGTGGTTTCCTGTGTTTTATATTATATTTAAGGCTATTCTGGACCAATGCTCATCGCTGAGTCCTGGATTCAAGTGCTCAAATCCCAAGTAAGTGAACTCTTAGTTTGATTATTTCCTGTATTATTCTCCAAATAAAGTTTCATCATTCATCTCTTCTATCACGTTCTGAATTTGCTCGGTACCTGGGTCCACTCGTCTAAGGTTGTGTAGGCTCGCTGAGAGTGGCTGAAGATCATAAGCAGAAGAGGTTCTGCAGATGTTGGAAATCCAGGGTAACACATGTAAAATGCTGGAGGAACTCAGCAGATCAGGCAGGCTGAGAACCTTCATCAATGCTGGAAAGGAAAGGGGAAGAAGCCAGAATAAGAAAGGGAGGGGTGGGGAAGGAACCACAAGATAGAATGTGCTCCCTCCCCATTGCGAGTGATCATGAACTGATGGTTATAAAGATGTCACGTTTCCTCAAGGAGGCTCGGAGCACATCCTTGCATCTTTCAGACAGCCTGCTTGGTAATCTTTTCCCTCTCACAGAGCTCAAGAATTTTACTCATAATGGGGACAAATCTTCAGCTCAGATTTCATAATTACCGGTACTCTACAGAAGAAAAAAGTCTGGTGCCATCTAGTGATCAGTGAGCCAACAGCAGATTTACCGAAAGCGGAAGAAGTTGGCTTCTGCCAAAACCAATGATCAGAAAGTGTTGGTAAGTTACTACAAGATTATCTGCAATTAAACCGCTCAACCTGTCGAATGTTTCCACTGCTTTCTAAGACTTGTTTTTATAGTGGCCTTCTTCTGAGGCTATCACCTGTTATGTTTTATAACTCGAAAACATAAAAAACTGATTGAAAGGAAAACAAGAGAGCCAGGAATGTGAATCTAATGTTGTTTTTACTTTAAGCGAGGCAGGATATATCACATCGTGACATAATGATGCATGCCATTTATGTACATTTACAGATAACCCTAATGCATATGTAAACAACAAAGAAAGCTTAATTGACCAATGTATTTATAATATTACTCAAATATTACTGAAATATTAAATACACAACACTCCTCCCTGCTTACCTGAAAGCTCCCACTCAATAAAGAATGCAACTCAACTTATATTCAAGGATTCAAAGATTCAAAGTACATTTACTATCAAAGTAATGTCAGTATACAGCCCTAAGATTCATCTTCCCCTCGACACACTCCCAAACTCACAAACACACACACCCACTCACACAACACACACACACACACACACACACACACACACACACACACACACACACACACACACACACACACAGAGTATACATAAAATATATATGTGTGTGTGTGTGTATATATAATACAGTTATTGTATAGACACCCACAGTATAGTAAAACTTTAAATTGTCCCAATCAGGCCTAAATATTTAATCACTATGGAAGATTTCTTACTCTTGTGGGATAATGACTTTCCTTTCAAGTAAAGGTCACTCTGCTTGGCAGGTGAGACTTGAGGCTATCAATCTCAGGTTCTGGAGCCTCCTCCGTGATAGATGTAGGAGTTGACTCTGAGACTGCAGGAAGTGGTTCTGACAGCTATGGACATCTTGCTTCTCCTTTTAAGACCACAAGGTATAGGAGCAGAATTGGGCCATTCGGCACATCGAGTCTGCTCCACCATTTCAACATGGCTGATGCATTTTCCCACTCAACCCCAGTCTCCTACCTTCTCCTCGTATCCCTTCATGCCCTGACTAATCAAGAATCCATCAACCTCTGCCTTAAATATCCATACAGGCTTGGCTTTCCTCTCTGAATCTAAGTTCACCTTGTTTCTTCCCTGGTCCCGGCTTCTTTCTCTCCCTTTATCCCATTCTTTTTCTTTCTCACGTTCCCTGTCACTTTCACGCCTTTTGCTTTCACACTCACAATCTTTTTCTCTATCTTTTCTTTTCAACTTTTATCCTTTTTTCTCTCACCTTCCTATTTCTTCTAGTATCTTGTCAGTGTTTCTGAATTTGCTAATTTCTTGAGAAGTTAGGTCTTGTTTATCCTCTTCCATTTCTGTAGCATTAACAGTATGCCATCCTCCCCTCTCTTTTCCTTTTTCTTCTTTCTAGGACATGCATCTTGATCTTGGGAAGCTGCACTTAGATCACCGGAGTATTTTCTTATTAATTTTCTATTGTTCCCTTTACAATTTGACCTCTTCTCTTGGTTTCCTTATCCATAACATCATCTGCCAAATCCTCTGTTTCCCTGTCTCCATTGACTCTTTCTATCCATTTTTCCATTTATCCAGCTGGGCTTTGGTCTTTGCATCTCTTTTACCAGCTAATCTTTGTCTCCCACTTGAAGGTCGTGCATTAACCTTAATGCACGCTGAGTTGATTTTGGCTCTCAAAAGCCGAAAGTTTGCAACTTCCCTGAAGTTCCTTGAACTCTCTTCCAGCTTAATACCAAGCCACTGTTCATAAGTAACAGCTTCATGGACATATCAGAAGCATTCTCAGATATGCTGGCTACAGAAACTGTTGTAGTCAGACCACTTTCACGATTCCTCGGGGCAGCATCATCCTTCGTTGGTCTAATATACTTCCCAATCACAGGCACAGAGTTTGGCAACAACACCTGTTTGCCCTCTGTTGGGAAATAGTTCATCATGGTGTACTACATGGAGACAGATGTGGCATCATGCAGTGACCTTCTTAATTCACTTTCAGTTGACACTCTTGCAGGGGAAGTGGCATGCAACTGGTAGATAAGATCTCCAATCAAGTTATAGTTGTCTCCACCACTTAGATACCCAAAGTGTTGGCCCTCCTTTTTTTCCCAGTATATACAAGCCCAATATGGCTTGTTGGTTTACTATATCTCACTCTTACAGATACAATTTGCGAAGGAATTATCTTTTCTTCAATATAAGTTCTTAGTTGGAAATCTGCTTCAGCTCAGGACCTTTGAAATGCCTTTCAAACTCATTTTGTGAAATGACTGAAACAGCCAAGCTGGTGTCCAACTCCACATTAATTAATGTCCCATTCACCTCTGGTGGCATGTTGCTTACTTGTTGTTAGTTTTCACATTGCAAATCTCCCGTGTCACTCTCACCATTGTCAGATTTTTCAGCAACAGCATGTAAATTGGTACTCTTTTTGAAACTATAACTTGATTTTTAAAATCTTTTTCTCTTCCCTATGCAGTCCATTCGTTTTCGTCTGCCCGGCATGCTCTTTGTATATATCCTACTTTGTTGCATTTGCTTGCAAGTTTCACCTTTAAACCTGCATTGATCTGGTGTATGTGAACTCCAACTGAACAGTAACACAATTTGGTTGACCAGTGTGGTTTCTGTTTTGACTCTGCAATTTTATTCACGCTCACTTTCATTCCACACAGCATCTCAGTTGCGTCCCTGTCTGCTGTTTCCATTGATACATCTAGTTTAACAGCTCTCTTACATGTAAGTTGTGCTTCAGTTAGGAGCCATTTTGATTGCTTTCTTGTAAGATTCCACAAACTAAATTATCTCTCTGTGTATCATTAAGCCCATCTCTGAACGACAATGCTCAGACTATTTCTTCAATTCAGCCACGTTTGCTGAAATGGATTCCCTTTTCTTTGGATTCCTCTTATGAAAATTATAGGGTTCTGCAATCAACAATGGTTTCAGTTTTAAATGTTCCTGCATTACGTTCACAAAATCAGCAAAGCTCATTTTTACTGGTTTGTTTAGAGCAGTTAAATTTCTAAGTAAACAATATGCAGTTAAAACCGATGCACTCAGCAAAATTGGCATGTGCTTCTCATTGGCTATTTGATTTACTTCAAAATACTACTCAATTAGCTCCGTATACAGCAGCCAGTTATCTTTTGTGCAATTGAAACTGTCTGCCTTTCCAATGTAGCCAGCCATTTCTGCATTTAAAAAATTATTTATGATTATTATCACCCTTTACTCATTGTTTATGAACCTGTGATTTTGTCCATTTTCTGTACTTTTTTAAACTCGACCTTGTCTGTCCCTTCAAAAGAAGCACAAACTGTGCTTTTTAAAAAAAACTGAAACATCTTGCTGTGCTTCAACAGTTACCCTGTGTTCATTTAAAACTTCCTCATTGTCACTGTAATGTCTGTAACTCTAAAACAAAAAAAACCTAATTGAAAGGAAAAACAAGCGAACCAGGAAAGTGAGTCTAACTTCATCTAACTTAAAAGAGGTGCACACACATCACGTGGTGGCATAATGACATATGCCGTTTACGTATTTTTACAGATAACCCATAATGAATGATGTAAACAACAATGAAAGCTAAATCAGCAATCTATTTACACTACTGCTCAAATATTACTGAAACATTAAATATACAACTTCACCACTTCACTAGCACAAAGTAATTCAGCTGAAAATTAACACCTAGGTTTCTTCCTACTGCTTGTTTTCCAGATCAGTAGAAAGTTTCCTAATTCTTCATGGTTCTTATTTTTGGCACACATTTGCCAAGAATGTCACGGCCACAGAAACTAAAATAAGCATTAAGCACAGAATTGCCTTGTTGAAACATCTGTAAAGCCTGTGGAACGATCAGCATTCACTTGCCATCATACCATGAAACTGGCAGCAGCTTTTGGAGTGTTGATGCTTGTGAAGTCTCCTTTGAAACTGCTCGAGCTATTTCCTGTGGTTCAGCCAACACAACTCCACCCCCTCCTTAAGTTGGATTGTTGTTTAAAGTAAATTTCAAGCTATATTTTATTACCAAAGTATATATATATCACCATATACAAACCCGAGGTTAATTTTCTTGCAGGCATACTCAACAAATCTAGAGAATAATAACTGTAACAGAATCAACAAAACGCCACACAAGTAGGGCGTTCAGTCAGAGTACAGAAGACAACACGGTGCAAATACAACAAGACATTATAATAATAAATCAATAAGCAATAAATATTGAGAACATGAGATGAAGAGCCCTTGAAAATGAGTCCGTTTGATGTGTGAACATTTCAATAATGAGACAAGTGAAGTTATCCCCTTGGTTCAAGAGCCTGATGGTTGAGGGGTAGTGACTGTTTCTGAATGTGCTGGTGTGAGTCCTGAGGCTCTTGTACCTTCTTCCTGATAGCAGCAGCAAGAAGAGAGCATGACCCAGATGGTGGGGGTCCCTGCCGAAGGATGCTGCTTTGCTGTGATCGTCTCCACCATAATCAATGGAATTTAGTTGAATCAACAAAAATATCAGAGAGAATGGAATAATTTCTCAGTTAAAAAAAACCCTGTAAATATTGTGTTTCATGCAGTCTCACTGGGCTTTACTATCAGAGCTCTGCATATCATTTTGCAGAGCTCTAAGAAGGAGACACTTGTATTGAGAAGGTGCAGAGGAGATTCACCTGCGATGGAGTATTTCTGTTTTGAAGAAAGACTGGATAAACTGGGTTTGTAATCTCTGAAATGGAGGAACTGGTGGGGGAACCGGATGAGGGTACACAAAATAATGAAAGATTTAAGTCCATAAGACATAGAAGCAAAATTAAGATGTTCAGCTCATTGGGTTTTTGCCGCCATTTCATCATAGCTGATTTATTTCCCCTCTCAGCACCATTCTCCTGTCTTCTCCCCATAATCTTTGATGACCTTACTAATCAAGGGCCTACCAACCTTTGCTTTAAACATACCCAATGACTTGGCCTCTACGGTCAACTGTGGCAATGAAATCCACAGATTCACCACCTTCCGGCTAAAGAAATGTTTCCTCATCTCTGTTCTAATGGGGCATTCTTCTATTCCGAGGCTGTGTTTTCTGGTTGCAGACTCTCCCACTATCGGAAACATCCTCTCCAGATCCACTCTGTCCAGCTCTTTCAATATTTGGTAGGTTACAATGAGGTAACCCCTCATTCCTCGAAACTCCAGTGATTAGAAGCCCAGAGCTAGCAAACACTGTTAACCCTTTCATTCCCAGGATCATTCTTGTAAACTGCCTTTAGTTTTTGATTCCCTTTCTCAGGAAGAACACTGTGTGCATCCACTCTATATTTGCCCATCACCTCTATAAGATTCCCCCTCAGTCTCCTATATTCTACGGAATAAGCTCCCAGCCTGCCCAATCTTTCAATGTAACTCAGGCCCTTGCATCCTTGCAACATTCTCCTAAATGCTGTTTGCACTCGTCCCAACTGAATTAAATCTTTCCTATAACAGATTGACAAAATTGTACACAGTTCTCCAGGAGTGGTTTCACCAATATCTTGTACAATTGCAACATAACATCCCAATTTTTATCATCAACACCCTAACTGATAGGGCCAGTGAGCCAAAGGCCTTCTTCACTGCTTTGTTTACCTGTGACTCCACTTTCAGGGAGCCATGGATTTGTAGTCGTTCGTCACTCTATTCTATAACAATTACCAAGGCCCTTCCATTTGCTGTGAAAGCCTCATGCTGGTTTGACTTCTCAGAATGAAATATCTCACAGCTATATGAATTAAACACCACTAACCATTCCTGAAGGAGGACCGCCTGAGTGAGTGGAGGAAGCAGGCACTCACATTGCATTTTAAGAGGCATCCAGACAAGCACTTCCATCACTAGGGCATGTGGAAAACCACAGAGTAAGTGCCGGGGAATGGGATCAGAACGGAGGCATACTTCATGGATTTGGAGGCAGGTACATTTACAGCAGTGATGCTAGGGGGGCATTAGAAATAGAAGTCATCAGGGGCGTTCAAGATTCTTGGGGGGGGTGGCGGGGTAGCGAGCAGCATCCTAACTATGGCACTATAATCGTGAGACCTCACATGACTAGTCAATTGCACTAACTGGAATAGTGTAAAGTTAGCTTGCTGAACACCAGCTCTATTCCAACTAGCACTCAGATACCAATCTGAATTCTTGCAGCGTGGTTTTCGTTGCTGTGATCATCTTCATCTTCCCCTCGCTGTTACCATTGTTCTGTCCGCGTCAACTAGCTGCCGTTGTCAACCTCCGATAGGCGTTCCCAGTTTGTTCATTTTTAATTTCAATTTAGCCCCGTCAAAAATGGATAAATATGTATGGTGTGATTTCTATGAGCCTGAATGCAGTGAAACCTTGAATTCTAATCCTGCAAAGAAACCGAAACGATGGAAAGTGCATCAATGCCATGTTACATAGCTGGCGTACGGTTTTTATTCTATTCCCGTCAGATCAGCGACACCTTGTGTGTCTTATTTGCAAATACTGTACTGTCTAATGATGCCATGAAACCATCAAGATTGCAGGAACATTTCCATAAAAGACACACTGACATTGTGTAAGCTAGGCTTAAAGACAAATAAAAATTTAAATCAGAATCATTTTCTTCATTTTCTCATGCTAGCATACAGTAGGCATGTTTTTACACTATGGGGGCACTGGAAAGTATATTGCGCCTAGGAGAGGCATTGGCAAATATGAAGGTGCTTTAGGGGGGTGCTGGGATAAAAAAGGTTAGGAAACACTGATTTACAGCAATTAAAACATATTTAGACAGATAAATGGATAGGAAAGGTTTAGAGCAGGTTTTACCCAAACATTTATTATGAAATGGACCCCTGACATTAACCAAAGGGTTCATGGACCCAGGTTGGGAACCTTTTTTTAGAGGGATATGGGCCAAATGTGGGCAAATGGGACTAGCCTTGATGGGAATGATGGTCAGTATGGAATGTCAATTGCTGTACAGTCTCACCCTATAAAATAGTGAGGTGAGGAACTGTCTCTCTGCTGTGTGATCTCTATGAGGCCTGACACCTACCAATATAGAAAAGGAGAGCATTCTCCAATTAGATTACTTGGCAGTGTTACTCGCCCATTAACCAGAATTTGCTCCTTTTTCATTTTGTGACATGGATGCCTCTGCCAATGTTGACCCTCACTGTCCATCTCTAATGGCCTGAACTGAACAGAATTAGACCAATTCAGCCCACTGAGTCCACTCTATCAATCCATCATGACTGGTTTATTATTCCTCGACGCCATTCTCCTGCCTTCTCCCCATAACCTTTGGCACCCTGACTAACTAAGAGCCTATCAACCTCTGCTTTAAATATACTCAGTGACTTGGCCTCAACAACTGTCTGGGGCAATAAATTCCACAGAATCACCACCCTCTGGCTAAAGAAAGTCCTCTTCATCTCTTTTCTCAAAGGGATGTCCCTCTATTCTGAGGCTGTGCCCTCTAGTCCTAGACTTCCCCCCTATAGTAAACATCCTCTCCACATCTACTCTATCTAGGTTTTTCAATGTTCAATAAGTAACAATGAGACTCCCTACCCCCCCCCCCCCCCACGGTTCTTCTAAGCTCCAGTGAGTAAAGGCCCAGAGGCTCCTTATATATTAACCCCTTCATTCCCAGAATCATTCTCATGAACCTCCTCTGGATCCTTTCCAGCACATCTTTTGTTAGATATAGGGTCCAAAACTGTTCGCAATGCTCCAAATACGATCTGACCAATGCCTTATCAAGCCCAAGCATTACATTCTTGCTTTCATACTTTGGTCCTCTCAAAATGAATGCTAACACTCATTTAGAGATATTTGACAATGGGAAGCCTCTTGGAATCAGGGAATACTTAATTGCCATTGTAATCGCCTCTTCACCCCTCTTCACTCCAGATGACAACGAAGTCCTCACCTCCTGTTGTCTCCCTTGTCACCTCTCCTCCTCACGCTTCATCAGGTTTTCAGCCTTCTAGATTCCCTGCTCATCTTCCTCTAGCATTTTCTATTGTCTCCAGGTAGCTGGATTCCTAAGAGTTTGGTACACTATGATGGTTAGCATGTAATGCAGGGTAGCCCAAACCTCTACATCCAATGGAATCTCATTAGTATTTTCTCAAACATTTAGCTGTGATCTATGGCTGTGGAATAAATGCCAGCTACTGTGAAGATCTAGGGAAATATACTCCTTGTCTCTCAGTGTCTACCTTTGGGACTATGTAGGCTCCTAGAAATGACTCCTTATACATTAACTATTTCTTACCCGGAATCATTCTTGTGAACCTCCTCTGGATCCTCTCCAATGGTTGCACATATTTTCTTAGATAATTTCCTTTCTCTTCCAACTCAAAGACACTCAGAAATTGGAAAAGGTCGTGACAGCCAATGTTGCACTTAAATCGGGTTAATTGGGACAAAAATGTTGAGATGACTGATATGACTTTGATAAGATTCACATCTTTTCCTTGCAAATGAAGATTGACTTAATTAAACTCTGTGAATAATTCTGACAAAATAACAATATCATTCTGGATATCCTTGAGCTGATTACTACTGAATGAAGCATTTAATCTTCAAAGGATGTTATCGCAGTTTCAAAAAATGCATAAAAGTGCCCAGGGCATTTTCCTTTGGAAAGCCATCTGACATCTGTGTGGAACAGCAAACATTCAAGTTGTTGGTCATTCTCAATACAAAGCTCTTGGAGTAGTCAAGAATTGAGAGTATGGTGCTCAATTTTATTTAGCACTGAGATGACAGAATTTAATTATTTGTGCAGAGGATCACTTAGTTTTTTTTGGCGACAAGATATTCTTGTAATGGTCCCGTTGGGCAAAGCCCCACCTTGCTATTACCTCAGTAATTGGGCCTCAGTCACCTCGTCTAATTCCCAATCATTCCCAGTTCCACTAATTACACACACCCGCTTCCCATCAGTAAATGCGGGATAAAAACCCTGGAATCACAACAAGGAGCTGCCAGTTTGTTGGTTAACTCTTGCATGAGTAACCTTGTTTCATGGTTCTTTAGGACTGTCAGCTCTAAGTTCCGCACTGTTTCCTGGATTCTCCATGTGAATCTGGTCTCCACGTAAAGACTCTCCTGGATACCTATTCCACGCTCGCTACGGTGCTAACGCTTCCCGACTCTGTCTCCACGCCTGTGTCCTGCACTTGGGTTTGTCCCCAGCCATGTTCTTGCAAAAATCCTCTATGAATTACACTGTGAATGGTAATTGTGTTAGGTATGGCTTTTTCCAAAAAAAAGTATAACTCCATTAATAATGACGTCCTGTCATTAATGTTGACTCATCTGTCGCAGAAACAAAAATGTTGGTGAGCAGTGTCATGTTTTGTAACTCCAAAAACATCAACCTAATTGAAAGAAAAGCATAGGAGACCAGGATAAACTTTACTGAGATGCTCGCTTATGACGCGGTGGTGTAATGACGTATGCCATTCACACACTTTTACATGTAACTTGTAATTAATTATGTATGGTAAACAACAAAGAATGTTCAATCAATCAATATATTTACAATATTTTCAAAAGTTACTGAAATATTAAGTACATAAATTGAATGTACTTCTCTTGAAAAATCGCTAAACAACCCAAAATATTGACTCCTGCTTCATATCTGCTTCTACAAATAACAACTTTTGAACCATGGTTTAATATTTTAGGAAGTGAACATATCCAAGAAGCAAAGATTCATTGTCTGGCAAAGTTAGCTCATCCAAATGCAGAGAAAAATTCTTTCGTCCTACGTATGTTCCACAATGTGTCTTTCACATTCTCAGACATTTCAACTATTTGCCTTTGAACAGAGTTGTCACTGAGTCGCTTTAATTATTTGCTCTGGAGACATTCACAAAATCATACTCAGAACCTCCTTTACTGCTGGCAGAATCGGTTCTTCACCTATTGTATGGCTTGTATGGATTTAGCAATCAGCAATGAAATGTTGTATGAAGCATGCCAGCTATCATTGTTTTGTTGTGAAGTACTGGCAAAGGTATTTTGAAAAGTTTTCCATTTCTGAATGTTTTCACAAAGTGACTGAAAATATGCCAAGTTCCTGTTTGCTCTTTCAGAGTGCATTATCTTCCAATGTTGAAGCAGCCTGGATGGTTTCATTGCCTCATTTGAGAGAAAAAATACTTTTTCACAGAACAGGCACATTGTCTGCCGTGGTTGCTTTGTGTTGGTATAAATCCATATTTCAGATACTCCACACTCTACTGTATACATTTCTTTTTCATTTAATCTCCATCTTCCATTGTCATTATGGATGAATGACCACGGTTAATCGTTTATTGTTTAAGTCTAACCTCAAGCACTGCGATCAATAAATAGGAAGGTTATGACATCATCATAACTCAGGCAAAACCTGACTCTCTGCTTGAAAGTACGTGAAGTGAGACAGTGACATCTTGATTGGGCCACAGGTTAGAGTAATGCGGTGTAGACCATTCGAAAGGGGCAGGTTCTGAACTTTACCCCATTGAATTGCCAAACCCTAATTCACAGGAGTTTCAACACTACATGTTAGAGTATAGGAATCATACTAGTTAACACTGAACTACAGTAGTGAACAGCAATAATGTGCAGGCTGGGTCTGGAAATAACACCACCTCTTCAATCCAGATATTTCATGATATGTCAAATACATTGCTTTTCTACGGCTATAACATATTTTGTGCAAAATCTAAGAGAAAGATTGGTTAGCAAAGGTGAGGTGATTACATGATCATTGTAATCAATTATGGGGCACTGAGAATCAAATGCTTATAATAAGTAATTCATTTCTTAAATTAAGCTGCGCCTTGCTACTGAGTGTCCCCCCATCATCCCCTTTATCTTTATTGCCCCCCTTAAAACTCCCTAATCCCCAGGTGGTGATATCGCTCACTTGGGAGCTACAGGTTTAAACCATCGCCAGCAGCTCCAGCAAACCTGCTTGCAAGTATATTAGTCCCCCTCAGGTTCAGGTGTAAACCGTCCTTTTGTACAGGTCACACCTCCCCCAAAAGCGAAACCCTGCACAGATTTCGCAGCCATGCATTCATCGGCCAAACCCTCCTATCCTTACCCTCAATGGCGCATATGGCACAGGCAGCAATCCAGGGGTGACGACTCTGGAGGCCCTGCTTCTCCGCTTTCTATCTAACTCCCTTTATTCCCTCTTCAGGACCTCCTCCCTGTGCTATTGGAACCGATAGGCCAGTATCTTCCACAACTTCTGGCTGCTCCCCCTCCCCCCTCAGAACGCTGTGGACCCGATCTGAGGCGTCCCTGACCCTGGAGACGACATAGCATCCGGGAGTCTCTTCCATGTCTCCAGAATCTCCTATCTGTTGGAATTCTCTGTCACTACTGCACTCCTCTTCTCACCCCTGCCCTTCTGAGCCAGAGAGCCAGACTCAGTACCGGAGACCTGGTCACTGTGGCTTCCCCTGGTAGGTCCACCCCCCACCAGTATCCAACGTAGTATACTTATTATTGAGGGGAAGGACCTCAGGTGTACTGTGCACCGGCTGTATCCGCTTTCCCTCTCCTGTCCGTTACCCAGGTACCTACCTCCTGCAACTTACGGGTGACTACCTCACTGTAGCTCCTACCTATCACCTTCTCATTCCTCTGAACATCATCAAGCTGCAGTTCCAGTTTCTTAACACGGTCTCTAAGGAGATGCAGCTCAATGGATTTTGTGCAGATATTGTTATCAGGGAGACTGGAGATCTCCCAGAGTTCCCGGATCTCACGCAAAGAATAGACCACCAACCTCGGACCCATTCTCGTACACTAGGTATGCACTAATAGACAAAGCAAGAGAAAAAAACAGCTGTTGAGCCTGACCACTCTAACAATGTCCACACACACACAATAGCTGTTTCTACAATGGCCGCTCCGTTTACCCGTTGCTTCTTTTTATTGGCCAATACTGAGTGCCTAATAGATCATTATAATTGCAGCCCACCGAAAACTTCTGAAAGATGCCGAGCTCTTTTTAAACTTCGCGCTGCCTCAGCCAAACAAGCAACTGCTTGTGATGATTGCAGCACGTCATGGGGGCATTATTGAATTTAGAACCTGGGAGATCATGGTGCAGTTGTACATTATTGTGGTGAGGTCATTCTCAGAACATTGTCTTCAAATATGTTAATAAACTAGAAAATGTGTCGAAAAGATTTAGGAATTGAGAATTTGAGAGACTGAGTTATGGAGAGAGGTTGGACAGGCTAGGACTGTCTTCTTTGGAGTTTAGGAGACTAAGTGGTGATCTTATTAAGGTGTAGAAAATTATGAGGGGCAGCGATAGGGTGAATGCACTTAATCTTTTTTTCCCCAGGGCTAGGGAATCAAGAATGGGAGGCTGTTAGCTTAAGATGAGAGTGAAAGGATTTAATAAGATCTTGAAGGGCAACTTTTTTTACACAAGTCATTGCATGTATTTGGAATGTGCTGCCAGAGAAAGTGGTTGATAAATTGGATGGGTCGATGGATAGGAAGGGTTAAGAGTGTTATGGGCCATGCACTATTGATGCACCATCAATAACTCACGCTGAGACTTAGGAAGCGAGATATCGGCTTTTATTGACTGGAAGAATAAACAGCACTACATCCTGGCAGTCGCCTTTATACAGGGGTCTGTGGGAGGAGCCACAGGAGCAGTCAGCAGGGTCTGTGGGAGGAGCCACAGGAGCAGTCAGACAGGTATATCTAGTTCACCACATTCACCCCCCCTTTGTTTTAAAAAAAGTCCCCAAGTATATTTACAGGTTAAGTCTATCAGGTGGTCGAATCGTTCGCTGCGATCTACGTAGCTCCGGCTGCAATTGCACAGGTGCCGGAGGTGGTGATGGCACAGGTGCCGGAGGTGGTGTTTGCACCGGAGGCGGAGAATGGGTTGGTTCTGTCCCAACTGGAGGTGTCAGGGATCCCTCGCGTGTGTGCGAGGTCCCCGGAATAGACGCGTACGAGATGCCCGGTACATGAGCGTCGTGAGGAGTCTGGGTGTGGCACGGTGTGTGCGGTGTCACCTCGGGTACAGGGTTCATAGTTACCGTGGAGTGTACGGGGTAGTGGTCCGCTGCTCTGGCGGGCGCCAGGTCGCGGACAGAGACCGTGTCCTCCCGCCCATCAGGCAAGACCACGTAGGCATACTGGGGATTAGCATGCAGGAGGTGAACCCTCTCGACCAGCGGGGAGTACTTATTACTCTTCGCATGTTTACATAGCAGCACTGGCCCCAGGGACGTCAGCCAAACTGGTAGGGTGGTCCCAGTGACAGACTTCCTGGGAAAAGAGAATAGGCGTTGGTGAGGGGTGGCATTAGTGGACGTACACAACAGGGAGCAGATAGAGTGGAGTGCCTCAGGGAGGACCTCCTGCCATCGGGAGACCGGCAACCCTTTTGACTTAAGGGCTAAAAGTGTGGCCTTCCACACTGTGGCATTCTCCCTCTCCACCTGGCCATTCCCCCGGGGATTATAACTCGTGGTTCGACTAGTAGCAATGCCCCTAGCTAGCAGGAACCGGCGCAACTCGTCACTCATAAAGGAGGACCCTCTATCACTGTGGACATAGCAGGGATATCCGAACAGAGTGAAGAGCTGGCGCAGGGCTTTTATGACCGACGTGGTAGTAGTGTTGGGGCAGGGAACGGCAAAGGGGAATCGCGAGTACTCGTCAATAATACTGAGAAAATAGACATTGCGGTCGGTGGAGGGAAGGGGGCCCTTAAAGTCAACACTCAGTCGCTCAAAAGGGCGGGTGGCCTTGACAAGCTGCGCAGTGTCAGGACGGTAGAAGTGCGGTTTGCACTCAGCGCAGATCTGGCAGTCCCTGGTCATCGTCCTGATGTCCTCCAGGGAGTACGGCAGGTTCCGGGCTTTAATGAAATGGTAAAATCGGGTGACCCCCGGATGGCAAAGATGGGCATGAAGGGCATACAGCTGGTCGAGCTGTGCACTAGCACACGTTCCCCAGGATAGGGCATCAGGGGTCTCATTGAGCCTGCCAGGCCGGTACAGAATATCATAATTGTAGGTGGAGAGTTCTATTCTCCATCGCAAAATTTTATCATTTTTGATTTTGCCCCGCTGTTGGTTGCTGAACATGAACGCAACCGAGCGCTGGTCGGTCAGCAAGGTGAACCTTTTGCCGGCGAGATAGTGCCTCCAGTGCCTAATAGCTTCCACTATGGCCTGGGCTTCTTTCTCCACCGCGGAGTGCCGAAGTTCAGAGCCTTGAAGGGTACGAGAAAAAAACGCCACTGGTCTGCCTTCCTGATTGAGGGTAGCAGCCAGCGCGACGTCAGAGGCGTCACTCTCTACTTGGAAGGGAATGGTCTCGTCCACCGCATGCATCCTTGCTTTGGCAATGTCCCCTTTAATGCAGCTGAAGGCCGCGCGGGCCTCGGCAGAGAGGGGAAAAGTGGTAGACCTGACCAGGGGGCGGGCCTTGTCTGCGTAATGGGGAACCCATTGGGCGTAATAGGAAAAAAAACCCAGGCACCGCCGGAGGGCCTTGAGAGTGGTGGGAAGAGGGAGTTCTAACAGGGGGCGCATACGGTCGGGGTCAGGGCCAATGACCCCATTCTCCACGACATACCCAAGGATAGCGAGTCGTGTGGTACTGAACACACACTTGTCCTTGTTATAAGTGAGGTTCAAAGCTTCGGCCACTTGGAAAAATCGTTGGAGGTTGGCGTCGTGATCCGACCAGTCGCGACCACAGATGGTGATGTTATCTAGATAGGGAAATGTGGCCTTCAGTTTGTACTGGTCCACCATCTGGTCCATCTCCCTCTGGAAGACTGAGACCCCATTTGTGACACCAAATGGGACGCGCAGGAAGTGATAGAGCCTGCCACCCGCCTCGAAGGCGGTGTAGGGGCGGTCCTCTGGGTGGATGGGGAGCTGGTGATAAGCGGATTTCAGATCTATTGTTGAGTACACCTTGTACTGAGCTATCTGGTTGACCATATCCGCGATGCGGGGTAGGGGGTACGCGTCAAGCTGCGCGAATCTATTGATGGTCTGGCTATAGTCCACAACCATCCTTGATGGCCGCTCACATCCGGGCATGCAAGATGGCGGCTCCCAGGTCGCACACGGGCAGGAAGGGGCGGGGCATGGTGACGCCGGCAAAGATGGTTGTCCACATCCGGGCATGCAAAATGGCGGCCCCCAATTCTCAGACGCAGCGCTGCTCGACCCCGGGCGCGGTTTAGATTTACAGACCTTGGCGAAATGGCCCTTCTTCCCGCAGCTGGAACAAGTTGCTTCGCGAGCCAGGCAGCTGTTTCTGGAATGTTTCTGAAGCCCACAAAAGTAACAGAGTTTTATACCTGGCGAATTCGAGGAGTTCGTGATACCGCGACTGGCAGCGGCGTTGGCGAATTCGCTCGGAACCGGGGAATCACGTGGCTGGACCGCCTCGGCGTACAGCTGCGCAGCCTCCAACGTATCGGCCGTCTCTATCGCTGAGCGTAAGGTAAGATCAGCTTTTTCCAGCAGCCGCTGTCGCAAATACACTGACCTGACTCCAGTCACAAAAGCGTCTCGGACCAAGAGTTCCTTATGCTGTTCCGCTGTGAGCGTTTGGCAGTCGCAAGTCCGCACGAGTGCCTGTAGAGCTCGGAGAAATTCAGCAGTCGACTCCGTAGGCTGCTGTTTTCGTGTTGCCAAGCGATGCCGGGCATAAACTGCGTTCACCGGCCGCAGGTACTGTCTTTTGAGGGCGTCAAGCGCCCCCTCGTAGGTCGAGGGGTCCCTGATGAATGAATAAACTTTTGGGGCGACCCTCGAGAGGAGAAGTCTGAGCCTAACAGCTGAGTCGGTGGCACGAACCTCCTCCAAGTATGATTGGAAGCATACAAGCCAGTGTTCAAAGGCAAGAGCTGCCTCAGGGTCTTGGGGGTCCAAATCTAAGTGTTCTGGGCATAAAACCGTTTCCATGTTTTAACTTCCAGTCAATAAAATTGATGCACCATCAATAACTCACGCTGAGACTTAGGAAGCGAGATATCGGCTTTTATTGACTGGAAGAATAAACAGCACTACATCCTGGGGAAAATGAGGGAGAGCAGCAGCCCACAGTCGCCTTTATACAGAGGTCTGTGGGAGGAGCCACAGGAGCAGTCAGCAGGGTCTGTGGGAGGAGCCACAGGAGCAGTCAGACAGGTATATCTAGTTCACCACAACTGGTAAATGGGATTAGCCATCTTGATCGGGGTGAACAAGCTAGGCCAAAGGTCCTGTTTCTTTGCTATATAACTCTTCTGACTCTATGTCCCATGAATGGGAAAAATATCAAATTTGACCTGGCGTTTTGGATAATTTCTGAAGATTACCTGGATTCAGTAGACTTGAGGGAATTATGAGCCATTCCAAGGCATACGCCCTGCTCTTTCTCCCCACTCTGTGTTGCACAACCTTTCTACACCTGAGAGATTTCCCCCTAATTTTCACTAAGAATCAAGAACCAATTCCCTTCTGCCAGCACTTTACTGTGAGTCTGATCACAAAAATTATAAGAGAGCTGCTTGTTAAACCATACAATCTGCTGGAGGAACTCAACAGTTCAAGGTGCATTTGTGGACGGAAATGAACTGTCAACATTCGGGTTGGAAACACTGCATCAGGACTGCATTGATTAGTGTGTTAGTGGTGACATCTAAAAGTATTGGCTGCTAAGTGGTTAGTTTGTGTTTATGTCACAAATCCTCCAAGAAGGAAGCCATCCAGAGTTTGTAACTGATTTGTAGCTTAAATAGCTGTCTGTCCGAGTCATAGGTGGCCTTAAGCGTCTGGGGGCCCGTTTCAAGGGTTAATGTGGGGCCTTACCCCCGCTTCCCGAAAAAAAAGAAAGAAAAAATGCGAATATTCAAGTTGGTTTGCATCAATAATGGTATAATTTCGGACTTAAACATTGATGTATTATATGCACTTTCAGCATAATGAACAGACTGCTCAACATAATCCAAACAATTCTCTTAATTAAAAACTGAAACAATGACATTTTTTGCTTTGGAGTGAGAAGCCTCGCCCTTTTCAGCATTGTCTGCATTGAATGGCACTATGTGTTAGGTATCAGCTGACATAAGAACTGCTTAAACAATTTCCCTCTAATTAAATTAACAACAAAAGCAATGTCATATTTAATGAAAATTCACACTTTATTTATTCAATGAACAGTGTCTGAAAGTTAACTACTGGAAGCTTACAACAAACTGTGTCTTGCGCTCTTTCAGCAGTGCTGCGAATGCTTTAATGAACTCATCTTTGTCCAGCGATCTTGTTATTTCATGCTCAATTGAAATCTGAGCAAGAGCTGACAGATGATCCTGAAGCTCCTCAGATGCGTTTTGATGAGCTTTAGCCTCGAAAAACTTCTCTCTCCACTCGCTACAGTCACAGGCACTGTCAGCATGAGTCTTAGAGCAATGGTGAGGTTAGGATACAGTTCAACCAGATTGTTGCTGTAAATGTAGCTCAGAATCTGCAGGCCGGTGGTTTCTTTTGCAGGCTCGGCACTGACAGCAGCCGACACCTCGCGCAAAGGTTCCTCAGCATCCACATCACCAAGTGTCCTCTCCATGTTTACGCAGCTGTCTTTCAGTGTGCGACTTTGGGTGGCTTTTTTCATTTCCTCTCTTCCATAAATGAAGCCAAACAGACTGTAAAATGACTTCATCAGCTTGAAGCGCTCACTAATGTCAGTGATGGCAGAGTCCACTCGTGGAAGGAAAACTTCTCTCTCGTACCGTTCCTCGGGTGCCACTGGCAGGGAAGGATCTGCACGTTGGGACTCGGACTGGAACTGGCGTTTTGGTTTTCTGATTCGTGCGGTAGGAAAGACCGTTGGCATTCCTATCTCTTTAGCTATGTCTCTGGCATCTGTTTGGGTGGATGAAAGGCCGTTCTCTCCGTATTCCTTGAGAAATTTCAGAACATATTCCACCTCGCGCTGTAGCACATCGATTCCCACTTGTGGGCTCTGGAGCAGCTTGCTGACACGATTCACCTCATGTAAGACGTTGTACCAGATGATAACAGTCAGCAGGAATTTCTATGACATGATCTCCTGTTCTAGGCCTCTGGCTGCAGATGTGGTTTCACTGTCACCTTTCAGTGTGGCATGTTCAGTCAGTGACAGGAGCGCAATGCCAACATCGGGAAGCTGGTAGCGCAGGACTTCCACACTTCCCACGCGGCACTCCCATCGCGTGTTGGATATGGCCTTGAGAGTCATCAGTGGCACGTTCTCCTTGAAAAGCTCCCACCTCTGTGTCGATGAGCTGAATAGTGTGTATAGACATTGCAGCACCCCAAAGAAGCCCACAGACTCCACTGTTGATTTTGCAGCATCGGCAATGACTAGGTTTAGGCTGTGGCTGGCGCATGGCATGAACAGTGCTTTTTTGTTAATATCTAACACCCTCTTCTGCACCCCGCTATTTTCCCCCGCATATTGCTCCCGTTATCATATGCCTGACCCCTGCATTTTGAGATATCTAATCCTGACTTCTCCATATGCGTTAAGAAAACGTCGGTTAGGCCTGCACCTGTTGTGTCAAGCACAGGTAGGAACCGACAAAATGCTCACTAACAGTAACTCCGACATTTACTTGGCATGTGACAATGCGCAGTGTCACAGAGAGCTGCTCTATGTGTGCAGCGTCAGTGGCGCAGTCCCTTATCACCGAGTAGTAACGCGATTGTTTTACTCTCTCTGTTATCGCTTCCAGTGTGATTAACTCATTCTGTATGGTTTTCCCCATGTAGTGGTCAGCAATCTCTTTTTTCTCTGCTCGTCTGACATGTTCGCTCGTCACTGGGTCGAACTCGGCAAGCAGCTCCACCAGACCTAGAAAGTTCCCGTTATTTGGTTCACGTAGGGTGGAATTGTGACCACGGAAAGCAAGGTTTCGTTCTGCAGGGGGACAGACTATGGCAATGAACCTCTTCATGACATCATTCCAGTGTTATTTCCAGCAATTGCATTTCTTGCTATGTGTTGTCAATGGCGCTGTGCGTTCTTAAGCGCGTTTCCAGCTCGCGCCAGCTATCCATGTTGGTGCGCTGCGCATTTGACTTCTCGTGATCCTGGAGTGTGAGAGTGAGTCGCTCCCACGCTCTGAAACCTCCGCAAGTGAGGCTGTGATTTCGCTTGCCAAATGGGGTACAGCAGAAACAGAAGATTGAATCAGATGATTCTGAGTACACTGACCATGACCTACGAATGGTTTCTCCATTTTTCATCTTCGTAAGATATCTGTCCTTGGTAAAACGACGGTGTGATTGGCTCTGTGGAAAGTTAATGTCCTCTAACTGAACGGGACCTTTCCTAACAATGTTGATCCGTTGGTCACTGGTAATATGCGTTGGCCAACGTGCCGGATCGGTCTCTATGAATGTTAGTGGGGCTTTCTCTCCGTCTGGTGTGCTGGTGGCGGCATCTCCCTCATCATGCTGTGGTGCTTGTTCATCAAACGAAGTTTGGCCATCATTATCACCGTCCGTTTGAGTAGAATTGTTCTTCTCATTTTCATTGCTCTGATTACCAACATCTCCTGTGCCGCTTACACTGTCACTTGGCACTGCAGCCCCATGCTGTGACGATGGTGCAGCAGCAACTGCAGTCAGCGGGCCTTTTACAGATGCTGGACCAAAGAAAGATGTAACTTTTGGGACAACACACACAAAATGCTGGTGGAACACAGCAGGCCAGGCAGCACCTATAAGGAGAAGCGCTGTCGACGTTTCAGGCTGAGACCCTTCGTCAGGACCCGGCCCGAAACGTTGACAGTGCTTCTCCCTATAGATGCTGCCTGGCCTGCTGTGTTCCACCAGCATTTTGTGTGCGTTGTTTGAATTTCCAGCATCTGCAGATTTCCTCGTGTTTGTTGTAACTTTTGGGAGACTATTTAGACGTTTTGTTTTGTTGTGTAATATTTTCCGTTTTTCAGCACCAGTAGGATAGGAGCGTTTCATTTTCCTCCCATTGAAAAGTAGCCTTCTTAGCCTTCATTGGCTATATTTAAGAGGAAGTTAGATATGGCCCTTGTGGCTATAGGGATCGGGGGTATGGAGAGAAAGCAGGTACAGGGTTCTGAGTTGGATGATCAGCCATGATCATACTGAATGGCGGTGCAGGCTCGAAGGGCCAAATGGCCTACTCCTGCACCTATTTTCTATGTTTCTAGAAACATGTTCGCAGGGAACCGTACTCTCTCCGGTCCTGCAAAGTACTGGAGAGTTTAACATCGGTAGCTGAGCGAAGGGCGCTGAGTAGGCTACGGTCAATTATGGAAAACTCTGAACATCCTCTACATAGCACCATCCAGAGACAGAGAAGCAGTTTCAGCGACAGGTTACTATCGATGCAATGCTCCTCAGACAGGATGAAGAGGTCAATACTCCCCAATGCCATTAGGCTTTACAATTCAACCGCCAGGACTTAAGAACTTTTTAAAAGCTATTATTAATGCTTTTTGAGATAGTGATTTAGATGCATATCATATTTTTTACTGAGTTAAGTATTGTATGTAATTAGTTTTGCTACAACAAGTGTATGGGACATTGGGAAAAAAGTTGAATTTCCCCATGGGGATGAATAAAGTATCTATCTATCTATCTGACCACCAGGAGAATATTGTGGCGTCTGGGAGCTGTGCATTAAATTTTTGTATGTCAGTCGGGGGCTCCTGGGAGGGCGGGGCCCGTTTCAGTTGAAACATAGCTATGGCCGCCTATGGTCCTAGTATTATTCCATATTTTCACCATGTTGGGAACTATAAAGAACTTTCTCTTCGTGGGAAGCTTCAGCGGAACGGAACTTACTCACACAACCCGAGCAACCGCGGAAGGTTAAAGCAAGCCCACCTTCTGTCGGGCTGGGAACGTCACGTTCGCTCAGCTGTCCAATCGGTGAGCGGGTCCGTTGCTGATTGAGGTCCGTTCTCGAAGCTGCGAGTCTCTGTGACGTCGCAATGGAGACCATCCTGGAACAGCAGCGCCGCTATCATGAGGAGAAGGAACGTCTGATGGATGTGATGGTGAAGGAGATGATGGTGAAGAAATCCACGGTGAGGAATCCAGGGAAGTTCTGCCCCTGGACACTACCTTCACAGGGCCCGAGGTGGCTCTTTAGTCGTGGCAGTCCGGTGAATGAACGGAGTGGCATACCCGGCCCCTGATCAGGAAGGCGATCGGGGACCTGTTGGTGTTGTGGAAACTAGGGAGGCGGGAGAGGACCCCCTCGGCCATTTCTCTCTGCTTCCTTCCTCCGGCCCTTGCTTCCTGAACCCCCAGTCCCGTGCCGCTTGCACCTCGGCCCCTGCTCCCCAGTCCCACGCCACCCCCCTCCCTTACTATCCCAGCTTGTGGCAGTTTGCCAACCTCCTAGGGGAGGCTCCACGCCGACTTGTAGGGTCTCCACTCCTATCCCAACGCTGCAAAATCCTGGACAACTGAAGGACAAATGTTCAGGCTATTCCCACCACAGAGCTACAATGACAGTGATTCTTGTTACTGCGCTTTTTGTATTCTGTTCTACACTCTAGTTTCCTTGTCTTAGTCAAATTGGTTACGTTAATGTTCCTTCCCATACCACGGTTTCTTCTTTTCTCTCAAGCGTGACATTTAGTTTACAATGATCATTATGTCCCTCCGATTCCCCTCGCACTTTCACCCTTCCTTTCTAAGGAAGCTAAGGACCACAACTGCTTAGCTGTTACTTTTTCTGACATCTCTAAATTGTTGCACAGACAAGTAAATCAACTTACCTTCCGCCATTGTGAAAGCTTGTTCCCTCTTAATATCCGGCTTCAATTCTCAATCATCTGCTGATTCCTCTACGTTCAGATTTCTGACCAGCAAGTGTTGGAGGTGCAACAGACCCTCTCGCACAATTGCTTCCTGTCCAAGGGCTTCAATACTCTTTCCCAGTGATATATCAATTCAGTCGACTTCATTGCTCATCATGTGGCGATCAAATGCAATAAGCGATTGCAGGAAATCTTCATTCAGTGCTCTAGACTGAAACTTAATTGTTGCATCCCTTTTTGATGTTTGCAAATGTTGCTCTTTCTGCATCAGTAGCTTTGAGTATTCCGATGCTATAATTTCAAAATTTTCGAGTAGAAATGTTGCTTCTCAGGTATAGGTGCTTGATTTGTACAACAAAGATTAATTCAGGTTTGTTTCGTTGTCATTTAGAAACATGGAAACATGGAGTGATTTATTTACCGAACAAGAAATCGTTCTCCAGTTATTGAGCATCTTAGATACTAGGGCCAGGGTTTCTTTTTCAATATTTGCTTGATTTTACTTAAGTAATTATTTTATTTTCTAGCTTCGAGACCAAATCAACTCTGATCATCGGGCCAGAGCAGTGCTTGATGTGAGTACTATCCCTTCTTATTTCCTGGTTGTTTTAAGATTGCTGCTGTTTAGTCCTTACATTGACAGTCCATTGTATAGATCTCTAGATTTTTGTAAAACATATTGTTTGGACTCTGATTTGTAAAAGTGCTCTTTTCATTCATTCAGGTGCCTTGCTGTTCGGCATGGGCGATCCTGTCTCTCCATCCATCATGGTCCCTGACCCTCCGAATTGTAGTCGTTGCCTCCCCTGTTTCTAACCATGATGTTAATCCATCTATCATTTTAATTCTCTGTCTGCCTCTGCTTCTGTTTCCTTCCAACTTTCCAGTCGTAACTAAATGTTCCAATGTCTCTCTTCGCATGATGTGTCCAAGAATTTTGATTGCTGTTTTCTGATTTTTTTTAAAGTAATGTACGTTTTGTTTACGTTCTCTGTAGAACTTCTTCGTTGGTTATCTTGTCCGTATATGATATGCATAGGATTCTCCTGAGGAACCACATCTCTGCTCCATTGATTCTTTTTTCCATTGCATTTGTGATGGTCCATGACTCGCAATCATACATCAATATAGGAAGAATGTAGCAGCTGAACTCAAATCAATTACGGTCTCAGTGCTCTCTTATAAAAGTGTAAAACTTTTTTCTGGTGTAAACCATCTAAGGATTTGGTGTACTCTTTTACAGGACCAAATAGTTCCTCGTCCAATTTCTTTCTCAGCGATGGGCTTTCTTGGGTATTGATGAAGCTCCACTCTCAAATACGACATGACATTTCAGTAGAGATGGAAGCATTGTTTACCTGCAAGGATCACATGATAGGCAACAGTAGGGAGCTGAAACGGAAGATCATTCCTTTTCCTTCCTCAATGTGTTTTTCCACTGGAATGAGTCCTGCTGACTCAAGCAAACCAAGAATCATCAGTGTAATCCAATGAACTATTGCGAGGGTTCTCTTTTGGAGCAGATGTTGTCGTGTTTCCTGTATCCTGATTTTCCTCCTTTTAGCCTATTCCTGCTGTCTTTATTCCTGTTATTCCAGTATAACCCATTAATATTAAACATGACAATCTATTAAAATGGCAATCAGTTCAAGTACCATAAAACACTCAATAATTAGTCATTTAATTGGAGTCTATATAGTTATGGCAGGGAAAGGAAAAGAAAAAAAGTTATAATAATTAACTTTTCGCCTTTAATGCTTTTAAATTAATGATTATAAGTGTTGAATTCTTGATTGACTTTTTTCTTTTAATTATTCAATTTATCATGATGTTTCAATGATAAAACATAAAAGCATTGACAGCTAGGGTGGGAGTGAGGGTTGTTGCTAACTTTAAGAGGTTTGTGGAGGAGTTTCATAAACAATTTACCCAACAAAATGTAGCTGGAATGGCAGAGACCGTAAATGGTGAACTGATACAACCTTGACTTCATTTAAGTGAGTGGCCATATTGCTGCTGATGCAGGTCTGATATTTTTCAAGTTTCTATTTTACTGCTGACCTCCATGGGATCAGGGCCTCTGTATTTCCACAGGAATCCTGAAATTTGCTAGCAATTATGCCGAGAAATGCCAGCAGTTGTGTGCTGAATTGTGGGTGGAAAAGTTTTCCTCAAAATCTAGTCCATTGTATTTGACTTGTTAATGATAAGCAAATATGGAATATTGCAGTAACTTAAAAACTACAAGTAAATGTTAGCTTTTATTTTTAAGAGTTATGCAAGAATTAAGAATTTTTAAAAAATGGTATTGTAAGAATTTTTTTTGCTTCTGCTTTTGAAAGTTGTAACTGTTTTCTTATACAGATTACTGTCCTCTTTTTTTTAAAAACACGATTAAAATGTTATACTTTGAAATGTATTTATTTTCCAGAGATACATGGAAGTGGCTGGAAACTTAAGAGACTTGTATGAAGATAAAGATAGGTATTTGCTGTTACTGAAATAAGATCTTCGGATGGTAAATCCAGTATTTCAGTGCTTGGTATATGCAGCTCCAGTTCTTTTCCCAGAATTTTTTGCTTGAAACTGGCAAAAAGTTACATATTATGTCTGCTGCCCAAATAGCATAAACAGATTTATTAATGAGCATATTATTTCTCTCCACCAATGGCACTTTAAAAAATGTTTTCACGTTTATTGCCATTCACTTTTACTGATGTATGTGACTCTGCCTTTGGTTTAGCTGCATCATAATTAAAACATTTAATCTTGTTTCTATAATACAAATGTATTTTCTTTAGTTTGAATGAGTAGCAGATATTTTCAATAGTGTATTCTGACTAAAATCTTACAGCAGTGTTTCCCGACATTTTTTTGTGCCGTAGTCCAATATCATTTCCATGGACCCCAGCTTGTGGATCCCTGACAGAAACTGTTCAATGTATTGATGACTGGATTTACTGCTTTATCTGTTTTATCTTCACTTTGTGCATATTACAGTCCTTAACTTTGTAATGGCTTTGTTTGTCTGGCAGTATGAGAAAGGATGAGCTAAATGCTATTTCAGGACCCAATGAATTTGGAGAATTCTACAATCGGCTGAAGATGATCAAAGAATTCCACAGAAAACACCCGAATGAGGTTCGTACTCTCAGAGTAATGAGTTTATTAAAAAGTTCATTCCCAATTGAAGTGGTTGTGTGGCCATCACTGATGAAGCCAGAATATTTTTCCCATTCCTAGCTGATAGTTATCTGAGTAGCTTGCTGAAGCATTCAAAGGGGTTGAAGTGTCAGTTACTTGGTGGGTCTGATGTTATGTGACTCACTGTGAAGGTCTCTTTACAACTCATGCTCTCAGTATTTTTTTTTATTTGTACAATTTGTCTTTTGCACATTGGTTATCAGTCTTCGTTTATGACTATTTTGTAGAACCGATAGTATTTATTTATTTTTCCTATGAATGCCTACAATAAATGAATCTCAAGGCAGTCAATGGTAACATGTACGTACTTTGACAAAAAAAAACCTCTTCTTGGGCTTCCAGCTGTGTACAGATAAGCCTAAGAAGAGTTTATTCATCATGTACACCAGGAAAGCATTAGATCCTATTTCATATATGCACTTTCATAATAAGTTTACTTTGAATTTTGAATTAATGGTGTAAATGAATTTGAAGATATGGTGGAATTTGAGCTTCAATTTATGAATGACTAATGTCTGCCTAGTAGTTGAAGTTTTATATTTGTTGATAATTGCATATTTCTGATTGAAACTAATCAATATAAATTATATTTGACTTTTTATCTTTGCTACAGATAAGTATTCCAATGTCAGTAGAGTTTGAGGAGTTAATGAAGACACGAGATAATCCAAGTGAAGAAGCACAGAGTAGGTGCCGTAGTTCTGAGTTTCTGCGTTTTTTTAAATGTAATCATGGGTAACATTGCGTTAACACTGAAACCTATGGGAAAGTCAATTTCAGTATACTTTACTGTCTCCAGTTGCTCAATTACCTTAAAATGCATGACTACTTTTAACGATAATGACATATGAAGTGCTATTAAAACATTATCTTTTTTCCATTTATCCAAGTATAGTGGCTTGTATTCTTTATTATCTAATAACTGTCCTTGTTAAATATTGCCTGCAACTAATTATTGCTCTTAAGGCAACAAGTGTATTGCATGGAATTCTTCTGCAAAAATTATTCCACCTATGGTATTTGTATACACATCACATCTTCAACTCCAAATGCTACACAGTTTCTGTATACCATGCCTTGTCTGAACCCACTTAATACATAGATCATACAACACTACAGCCAGTAAAGACCTTTAGGCCCACAATGTTGTGCTGGCTTTTTAACCTACTCCAAGATCAACTTAGCCCTTCTCTCCCACAGAAACCCTCCATTTAGCTTTCATTCATATGCCTGTCGAAGAGAACAGTGTGTTTATGCCCACCATTTGGAAGGCTTGACCTGCCCCTCGCAGAGCTGTGCTGACTATCCCTAACAAGACTATGTTTTTCCAAATGTTTGTAAATCCTATCAGAGAATCTTCTCCACTAATTTACCTACCACTAAAGTAAGACTCACTGGACAATAATCAATAATTCCCAGGATTATCCCTACCCCCATTTTCAAAAAAATAACATTTGCTACCATCCAATCTTCAGATAGTGGACAGTGAAGACACAGGGATCATTGTCAACCGCACAGCAATCTCTTCTCTTATTTCCTGTAGTAACCTATGGTATATTCTGTCCAGTACTGCGGATTATCTGTTCTAATGTCTTTCAAAAACTCAGATGCATCTTCTTTCTTAACTGCAACATGTTACAGCATACTAGCCTGTTCTACACTGATTGTGAAATCAGTGTCAAAGTCCCTCTCACTGATGAATACTGAAGCTTAATTAAGGACCTCTCCTATCTCAACAGTCTCCAACTCCACATGTTTCTTCTACTATCCCTGGTTGGTCCCACCCCCTACTCTAGTCATCCTGCTGTTCTTTACATACATGTAGAACACCTTGAGTTTTCCCTAATCCTACACGTGAAGACCTCGTGTCCCTTTCTAGCTCTCCTAAATTTCTTCTTCAGCTTTTTCCTAGCTATTTTATAATTCTCAAGAGCCATATCCAGTGTTTGCTTCCTGAACCTTATGTGTGCTTCTTTCTTCATCTTGACTAGATATTCCAGTTCTCTTGGCAACCTAAATAATGTCCATATTTCCATTGTGGATTTCCCGGAGAACATCCAATACCAAGGTCAAGTAGTTGTGGTCACCATCTCCAAAATTCTCACCCACTGAGAGATCTGTCACCTGCCTAATACCTGATCTAGTACGGGCTCTCTTCTAGTTGGCATACCTACATATTGTGTCAGGAATTCTTCCTGGACACACATAACAAGTTCTGCTTCATCTTAACCTCTTGCACTAAGGAAGTGTCAATCAGTATTTGGGAAGTTGAAGTTATTCATGACAACAGCCCTGTTATTTTTGCACCTTTCTGAAATCTGCCTACCGATCTGTTCCTCTGTGCCCTGTTGTTTTTGGAGGATCTATAGAACACCCCCAATATAGTGATTGCTCCCTTCCTGTTTTTCTCTTCCATCCACACTGACTCAGTAGACAGTCCCTCCATGATGTCCATCCTTTCTGCAGCAATGATACTATCCTTGATAAGCAATGCCACCCCCTCACCTCTTTTATCTCCCTATCACTTTTGAAGCATCTACACTCTGGACCATCCAGCAGCCCTTGTGACTGCCAAGTCTCCTAATGGTCTCAACATTGTAACTCCATGTCCTTACCCATGTGTGCTCTAGGTTCATCACCGTTGTTCCTTCTGGCATTAAAATAGACACACCATCCAGCTGATTCCATTTATGCCCTATCCACTGCCTTATATTTCATCGATCCTTACACCAACTATTCCATCATCTGACCTATCACTCAGATTCCAATCCCCCTGCCAACCTAGTTTAAATCTTTCCTGACATCTTTGGCAAAGTTGCCCGCAAGGACGTTGGTCTTTCTTGAGTTCAGGTGTAACCTGTCCCTTGTGTACCTTCCCCAGAAGAGATCACAGTGATTCTCAAATTTGAAACCCTGCACCAATTCTTCAGCTACATGCTCACTTGCAAGATCATATTCTTACCCTCACTGGCACGTAGCACAGGCAGCAATCCAGAGATTACTGCACTTGAGATCCTGCTTTTTAGCTTCCTATATTTGTTCAAGATCGCATCTGTTTCTAGCTATGTCATTGAAACTAATATGTATCATGACTCCTGGCTGCTCCCCCTTCCCTTTAAGGATTCTATGCATAGATTATGTATTAAGTTATAGGCTGATTACACCATTAAAAATATTGTGTGGTTTACCTATGGACTTTGTGCAACTGTAAGGATGTTGTGAATGTCATGGTGACTAGTTATGGCATGTAAAATTATGATGAAATAATTTTCACATAATATATTTTAACAAATTTTTCCACCTTTTAATATTGTGAAATTACTTTTAAATTCCTCTCTGGTATCATAGTATTATAGTTTTATAGCATGGGAATAGGCTCTTTGGACTAATCCATCCTTGCTTATCAAGATGTCTTCCTGAGCAAGGCCCATTTGCCTGCATGTGGCCCATACTCCTTTAAAACAAAAGTTCCCAACCTTTTTTATGCTGTGCACCCCTACCATTAACTGAGAGGTCTGTGGACTCCAGGTAGAGAGAACCCCTGCTCTAAACTTTTCCTATTCATGAATTGTCCAGAAGTTGTTTAAATGTTGTAATCTTGCCTTCCCCTACTACTTCTGTTGCTAGCTCATTTCATAACCCACCAATCTTTGTGAAAATAACAGTGACTGTTTTAACATCATTACTTCATAATAAGCTTTTCCTTGATTGTGATTGAAATGCAAATAGAAATTAAATCCAATTTCTTTTTGTAGATCTAGTTGAGTTCACAGATGAGGAAGGATATGGACGCTACCTTGATCTTCATGACTGCTATCTTAAATATATTAACCTGAAAGGCTCAGAGGTAAGTTGCATAAGGATGAGGAAGTTTAGTGGTGCTGTAGTAGTCAAAAATCTTGGTGCTTCTGTTTATCTCTCGATGGATCTTGTCCAACAGTTCTCCATAAAGGTGATCATTTATAAAGACACTGTACTGAAAGTTTCCCCACAAGCGAGAAAATTGAAGTTTGTGCTGCCTGGACATTTCACGTTTAGATGAGAGTGGGTTTGTTTATTTATTGAGATGCAGCACAGAATAGGCACTTCCTGCCCTTTGAGCCATGCCACCCAGCAACAATCCCCCAATGTAATCATGAGACAATTTACAATGACCAATTAACCTACCAACTGGTACATCTTTGGACTGTGGGAGGAAACCGTAGCACCTGGAGGAAACCCACGCGGTCACAGGGAGAACGTACAAGCTCGTTACAGGCAGCAGCGGGAATTGAACCTATATCACTGGCACTGTAAAGCGTTGTGCTAACCACTACACTACTGTACTGTCCCATGGTGCGTAGTTCATGGGATTAAAGGAATAAAACCAGTAAAACAGAATGTTAGCATAACTTGAGCCAATCTGTGGATTGATTTCAATGTTTTAGTTTTTTTTTTAAAAGGATAATGTGCAAGGGGACTTGTTTATTGGAAAGTAAGCCCCATTTTCTGGATGTTCTTTAAATAAATGACCTTTATGAAACAAATGTAAGATTCTGTGATTTAATAATTTACACTTCGTCATCATTGGATACAGAGTCATTAGTGTCCCTGGAAGGGTTTTGAAAATAATGCAATATCTCTGTCATGTGTACGCAATATCTCTGTCATGTGTACAAATAAAAAAAGTTAAATCACATATAGGAAAGTAGTTAATTTGTGGCCAAAGTACTTCTTGAAATGTTATTATTGCTCCCTCTGGTGGCAAGTGGTTCTATCCCTATTTAGAGTTTTGATTCACTCTCGGTTGATAGCTATTCAAAGTCGTGAAGTAATACAGCTCGGAAACAGGCCCTTTGGCCCAGCTAGTCCATGCCGACCACTGCATCCTTCCTGATAGCACCTGTTGCCCATGTTTGCTCTATAATCCTCCAAGTTCCTTCCCATCCATGTATCTATTCAAATGTTGCAACTGCACTCACCTTAATCACTTCCTCTGGTAGCTCATTCCAGGTGCTCACTACCCTCTCTGCAAAGAAGTTAATTCTCAGATCTCTTAAATCTCTCATTTATGTTCCTCTAGTTTTGTACTCCTCAACCCTGGGGAAAATTCTATGACCATCCGCCTTATCCATAGTTCTCATGATTTTGTTAACTTCTGTGAGGTCATCCCCCATTCTGCACTCCAGGAAATAACCAATTCAGTTTGGACGACTTCCCTCTCTTAACTCAGTCCTCCTAGTCCAGACAGCATCTTCAAATCTCTTCTGCAATCTCTCCAGCTTGACAACGTTATTCCTATAACAGGGTGCCTAAAACTGTACATAATATTCCAAGTGCGGCCTCAGCAACAAATTGTGTAACTCAACATAATTTATTTCTCCTGAACTTGATACCCTAATTGTTGAAAGCTAGCATGCTAAACACTTTCTTCACAGCCGTGTGTACTTGTGTGGCCATTTTCAGCAGACAATGCCCTTGTACTCCCAGGTACTTCTGTTCCAAAAAAATCATCAGTGCCCCTCCATTCACTTTGTAAGTCCTACCCCAGTTTGACTATCCAGAATACATCACCTCACACTCATCTAAGTTGAAATCTACTTGCCATTCCTCAGCCCCTCTCCCTAACTGATCAGGCTTTCTTTGCAATTCATTGTAACCCGATTCACTATCAACAAGACCCCTTAATTTAGAAAAATCAGCAAGCTTGCTAATCATACCGTGTGCATTCATATTCAAATAATTTATATAAATAATTAATAAGAGGTCCCAGCACTGACCCCGTGTCACTCCACTAGTCACAGGTCTCGAGACAGAATCAAGTCTTAAGCCAGGTGTTTCCAACCTTTTATATGTCATGGACCCCTACCATTAACCAAGAGGTCCGTGGATCCCAGGTTAGGAACACCTGCCTTAAGTAAACTAAATAATTTTACACTAATATTCTGAAGATTGCAATAATGCACATAAACCACATGCAGTATTTTTGGATCTGAGATAAAGTACTCTTTAGAATTCAGTAAAGCATGGCCAGAAGTTCAGTCTGTTTTACCAAGGTTGTTTCACAATCAGCTGATGCTTTCTGATAAAATAGCAGTGTTATCAGCATAAAAGTAACTATTTTGTTATCATGTCGTATCAGAAATGACTATAACAAATATTTGTTTTCTAGAAATGTGATTATATTACCTACTTAATTACATTTGATCAACTTTTTGATATTCCAAAAGAAAAGAAAAACGCAGAATATAAGCGGTAAGTTGTCAGTTTTTATATAAATGTTCGCCCCTCTGTTCGGACTATAAATACTCCTCAAGTTAGCTATCACTTTCTTCTGATGTAAGAGGCAAGCATTTTATTAAATCAAAACTCATTTCCTAGCAGCATATTAATAACTGACCTGAATAACAAGGAGCTGAATAACAATTCATAAGTGTTGACATTCTTGTACATTTGTTTAATTTTATATATAGGGCTCCATTCTGACCTCATGGAATAATGCATTTGTAGTGCTCGAGTTTTTAAGGTAGAAATGACATTATTGGAATTTTAAGCAGTTTGTTTAATGGAAGAGCGAAATTGCTGTCATTCATCAAAAGCACATATTCTTTTTCCTTTTCTTGAAGTTTCCATTTCAAGCAACATTCACCTACTGCCCTGGCAGTGCATTGTGTACAAAGCAGGGAACGGAGGGAGTTAAACACCTTCTCAAAAGTAACCCAAGCCAGAAGCTTCCTTTAGGGTTTTTATTCAGAAAACCTTCTGAAAAGGTATTGCTGTTTCATGGGCAAATAAGGAGTGGATGGAGATCGATGTCTTTGTACAGTGTATGCTTCAAGCTGAAGTATGAATTAACCCACGCAGGAAGTGATGTTTTAATAAAATGAACTGCAGACAAAACATGGAAAGAACAATTAGAAGCAGAACAATTACTTTTATTTGTTCTATCATCAGTTTGAGTTAACAATATTTTTTTTATTTATATCATCTCCTGAAAATTAATTGAAGGATGTTCAATAAACCCTAGAGGATAGTTGTTTTATACTTCAGATCCTCTCAAGCCTTTAAGCCAATGGTGTGGCTTCTAGCTTCACTTTGGTGCGGCACCAAGGACCAGAAGGGCCTATTCACGCTGTATCTAAATCAATCAAGTGATTACCTTCCTTACAAGACACCCCGGCTCAAATTAACTAATTATGAAGTAAACTATGAGTCAATGGTATGATATAGCTGAAAATTCTTTCTTTTGTGTCCTGAAATACCCTTGATTTTAATCCGATTCTGTGTTAATTGCTTTTGATTGCAAGCTTCTAGAAAATAATAGGAGGCATTTTAACTTGTTGCATTGTAATTTGAAAATGTTTAGAAAATTATACTTTCATAACTGATAAACAAATTTTTCACAATTTGAAACACAAATCACGTACTTGGCAATATGAGTCAGTATGCTTTCCTTTCTGCTAATAGTTGATCTAGTTTCAGACAAATTTTGTTTCCTACAAACACCACTCTGTAAATTTATATTGATATATTTTAAAAGAAATGTATTCAATTCTTTTCCTTCACAGTGCAGAAAATTGGGGAGCATGATGTGTTGAGTATAAGTTTTTTGAGCAATCCAAGTGTCAGTATCTAGAAGTTTTGTTCTGGCACTTTATAATGGTTAGAGGAGGTTTTAAGTGAATTGTTTTTGACAAGTTAACTTAAAAATTGAAATTGAGATTCATAACTTATTTCACTTAAAATCATTTAAAGTTGTTTAAATCATGTAAGTGCTCCTTAACCAAGTGCCTTGTTTTGTTTTAACTAAGTCACCCCGTGTTTTATTATATATAAAGTCACTATACGTTAAAAGACATAAATACCTAGATAAAAACTCTTAAGGGTAGTTTGTAATTGCTTTAGGTACCTGGAAATGTTGCTGGATTATCTCCAGGATTACGGAGATCGAGTGAAGCCTTTATTGGATCAGAATGAGCTATTCGGAAAAATACAAAATGACTTTGAGAAGAAATGGGAAAATGGCACTTTTCCTGGCTGGCCAGTATGTGATATTTCAGTTATTCTCTCAGTATTATTTGCAAAGACACATACCTGTGTGACTTTTTGTGCCAACTTCACTTAACTGCTACAAGGCAAATCTATATCAATTTTGTTTTTGTGTTTGTCATTTACATCTAGCCTACTGAAATGTGTTAGATGTCCCGAGCAAGCCATTAAACATTAGCTGGGAGAAAAATACAGCTCTGACATTCACCATTTGCAATATAATGTTTGTAGTCAAAATGACAAAATGCCAGAAAAATGAAACAGTTAATGTACAGTAACTTGTTGCCACACAAACATTGTCTCCAAACAATCCTAATCTGGAGTATCATTTTGCCCTAGTACTGTTAGTCCAGTGGGGTTTGTGGAGGAGTTTACTGATTGTATTACATTAAAGTTCATTCCTTTTTTTCCTCTCTGGTGCCTATTAAAGATCAGTAAGAACTGATTAGACTCCTCTCCAACTCTTTTCTGTCCTATTCACTTTCCACAGCCAGTACCAAGTTAATTAAGAAGGAAAACAATAGCATTTCTATAAACCATTTCACAGATCTTTTTAAGAAATTTAAGCATCATTTTAAGTCGAAAACTTTTCATTAGAACTTAAAAAAATAAGTCACTGGTGACGTGAAGGATAAATTGTTCCTCCAAAATGCTGTGTGATTGCTGAGTGTTTTCCTGGAACTTTTGTGTATATTTCAGGTGTGTAGCATCTGTAGTATTTTATACTTTAAGGCTAATTTGATTTATATGTGCTCTTCCAGAAATCTTATAAAATTATAAGCTTGATCTAGAAAGTCAATGGAGTAATCATTGAGAGGCAAACAAGTCATGGTAAAACTTATTAGTTTTATGATGAGTAGGAGGAGGGGGTCAAAATTCCATGTCGACATGAATAATTTTAGTACAGGTTTCCCCCGCTATCTGAAAGTAGAGCGTTCCAATGAAACCTTTTGAAAGCCGAAATGTCATAAATCGAAGAAGCAGTTACCATTAATTTATATGGGAAAAATTTTTGAGCGTTCCCAGACCCAAAAAATAACCTACCAAATAGCACATAAAGCCTAAAATAACACGAACATATAGTAAACGCAGGAATGGTATGATAAATATACAGCCTATATAAAGTAGAAATATTTTATGTACGGCCTAGTTTCACTTATCAAAATCGGGAAGACAGCAAGCTGAAATCGATTTGGAGAAAAAAAATCGACACGTACACGTATGCGCACACAACTGCCCACACAAGGCTTCACGGTCATGGTAGTCTTTCTCGGGGTAAACACACATATAAAGCGGGCGTCTTTTTTCTCATAAAAGCTAAAATCCTCTTTGGTTAGCGAAATCAGGTACTAATGTAGGTCTTTCATAACCAGCGAGCTGTCGTAAAGCGAATGTTCGAAAAACGGGGGGCACCTGTACAGCATTATATAAGCTTGAATGTTTTCACAAAGCTGAGACCTGGAACATGATATTTATATATTTTTTCACTTTACAGTCTAAATATTACTTTGATCTGCTCTTTCATTAAATATGTGCATTGAACTGTCACACAATTTAAAGATCTGAATAAAGTCATCAAGCATTACAGCCTATTTATATTGCATTAGGAATTTAGGATCACCTTGTATATTAGCATCATTTAGTTTGATTGAACTTAATTGCTTTTTCTTTTGACAGAAAGAGACCAGCAGTGCCTTGACTCATGCGGGAGCTCACTTAGATTTGTCAGCTTTTTCATCTTGGGAAGTAGGTTCTTTTAATTATTCCTTTTTTGATTAGTCTAAAGGTTACATAATTTGAAATATATTGAGTTGGAATGTGTTTGGTAGAGCCATAGTTAATGTCCTTAAATGGTTTGATAGTTTAAAACTTTAATTTTCAACCCATTAATGAAAATATTGAAATGTTTACACAATTACATGGTTCATACCTTGGTTATTTATGTAGATTCCTAAATTATTTCCTTTCTACTTCAGAGGCCATTTGTTTGCTTTGGGTCCATATCCCTCTACTTGTTTTCTATCTAACTGCCTTTCCAAATGTCTTTAAAAGATTATAACAGGATCTGCCTGTCCTACTTCCTCTGTTAGTTCACTGCAAATTTACCACCCTCTGTGTGGAAACACTTATCCCTCAGATCTCTGATGAATTTCTACCCATTGTAGTGCTAGGTGTGCTGAAACCATGTTTCCCTGCTTCGAGATTCTTCAGCTTGAGAAGCAATTTGCTTTTCTCCTCTGACGTTTGCAAGAATGACCCGATGTAACGTTTGACTTTTGCCAATGTGTTGTACCTGCACGGCAACTTTGATTCATCAGCGTGCATAAAATACAATCCCACTGAGCAACATTTATATTCATATAATTTTTTTAAAAAACCATCAAAATGAAAAATCCCATACTTTTCCACAATACACTCTGCTATCTTCTAAAAAGCTCTCCTAACATGCCTTCTGCTGTAACACACACTTTGGAACCATGTTGCAGTCTGAATGCCCCTGAAGTCTGACTTGTTAGCAAGCTTGGCTATATTACCCTTGGACCTTTCATTTAAGTAATTAACACAGCCGGAGCCCTGGATCCATTCCATACAACCCATTGATTACAGCCAGGCTTGAAAATGATCCATTTATTTCAATTGTCTTGTATTTGTGTTATTATATTAATGTTAATTATAAGGACACACTTTATGTGATAACCTTTTGTGTTAGATGGTTTTCATAACTGTTGTTATCTTGAAATGTCAGGAATTGGCTTCCCTGGGGCTGGACAGATTGAAATCTGCTTTGATGGCTTTAGGTCTGAAATGTGGAGGGTAAGTGTTCGGATAAAAACTTATGGGGGAAACAAATAACCTAATTTTTATGTTTTTAAGTCAGAGTACTTTAAGATTGTGAAATGTATTAAAATTGATCCTTTTTTTCAGAACCTTAGAGGAAAGAGCTCAGCGTTTATTCAGCACCAAAGGGAAATCTTTGGAGGCACTAGATCCCTCGCTGTTCGCAAAATCTAAATCCAAAGGCACTAAAAAGTTAGTAAAATATCAAAATTGATATTTATGTTAGTGTGTAAAGGCCATACTGCCAAGTTTCTCTGTAGATTTAACATGTATCATCAAAAAAAAAAATTATTTTTATAAACAACAGACCTTTCTATCTGAATCTTGTTTCCTTTATCACTTCCAGGCAGGTGATTCATTAGCCATGATAACTGTATGGCAAACAGCAGTGAAGGGTTTTCCTTTGCGTCACTCATCCGTGTGATGAGCAATTGTAGCATCATTATTGCACATCTAATGGAAACAGAAGATTCTGCGCAAACAGGGGATGCCTCGGTCTCCATTAATCAATTAAGCCACTTCATCTTAAAGAAGTTTGCATATCTCTATATGCCATTTATAATTGTAACTCTCGCTTCGGCTAGTGGCTTAATATAGGGTTGATAACCCTCAGCCCGGCCAAACTTAAGAAATCTCATTTGGGTGGATGCTGCACAATGTGTCCCCTGTTACAAATCAGTACCCCAAAATAACAATACACGATATGCGATTAAACAATTAAGCTTTATAATTCTTACTTTGACTATATGGTTAGTAAAGAAACGAGAAAAAAGAAAGAAAAGGGCCCAATCTTATTAAGCAGTCTGTTGCGCAAAGGTGGAGCTCACTGATAAGTTGATTGTCCACCATCGACCTCCTCCGATCGTAGCTGCCCTTTGGACCCTCGCTCCAAGTCCACCCCGTCCGGCGGTCTACCAACTCTCTCCATTCGCGTCTTCTCTCCTCATCTCTCCCCGGCAAAAGCCCGCCAAAAATCTTCCAGATTCACAAGACAGAGCAACAAAATCCTGATTGGCTAACATGAATGCCACAGTTCTGTTATCTCCAGCCATAACCCAGGCATTGCTGCTACAGAGAAACTGTTACCTCAACAGTGAACATTACAGAGAAACCATTTCATTAGCCTTAGCAATGAATCATTACAGAGAAGCCATTACCTTAGCAGTGAATCCTTACAGCATGTAACATAATGCCAAAAATAAAACCTTACAGTTTTGGATATGATATCTGCCCTTTGCTTTGACTTCGTCTATCATTCCATATTTTGCCCTGAGCATTGTGAATGTTGAATGACACACATAAAATACTGAAAGGAACTTAGTAGGTCGGGCAGCATTTATGGAGGAATAAACAGTTGTCCCAATGAAGGGTCTCTGTTTGAAATAGCGACTGTTCATTCCTCTCCATAGACAACTGCCTGACCTATTGAGCTCCTCCAGCATCATGTGTTACTGTAGATCTCCAGTGTCGGCAGAATCTCTTGTGTTTGTAAGTGCTGCTTCTCACGGCCTTTTTCTGTTTGCTCTTAAGTCTTCTAATGAAATAGTTCATGGTCACTGAAGTGTAGGTAGTTTTAATAACGCCTTCCAGTGTATTTGACAGAATTGGAAGGGTACTTGTTTTAATCCCTACCTCATTTTTAGTTTCTGTTGACTTCATTGGAAAGTAAAATCAATTGTGTAAAATGGGTACACGGTCTGATCCCATCAGTTTCCCACCAGGCCTACTAGATCTACAGTTACCTTCTACCTCACCAAGAAAGCTTGTTGAACAAAGAGTTCAGACACAACCAGAATAGCTCTGCTGTATTTAGAGAAATGCAGCTGTGATCTTTGTGTTTATGTTCATTTGTCTGCTTGCTATGGTAAAGGTCAGTAAACCAGCAACCCTACTATATCTTGTAAATTAAACATTAAAAGCACAAAGCTGGATGTACTTGTGGTAGGCAGATTCTGTGCAGAGAGAAACAGAATTAGTGATTCGGATCAATGATATTTGATAATTTTTGGAATATTTTCCCCAGTTTCTATTGAATACTCTTTTGCTCCTGATGTGATATCGATACAGTGTTGCTAAGACTGAATACTGTGAAGTAGCTTGCGCTAGTAAACCAGTTGTTGGCAGACATTTTTTTTTGTTTGGACACTTCACAGCCAAACGATAATCTTGTCACACAAAGAGGGAGCATAGGGCTGATCTGTTGCAGGGTTTTTGGTTCCTAATGTTCCTCTACCACAGAAATGGTGGAGTCGGCTCTATTTCATCATGATAAGCTAAGAACGTAATATTCGGAAGTTTCTGTATAAGCTAACTCTTCACATATTTGATATAAGCATGATGTTATTACACTTCAGTTGGAAGTGCCAATTGTTATCGAACCTGCTGTTTCAGTGGATCAACAGGTGAACGTTTGATATGTTTATATGATATTTGGATGGCATGATACCATTTCTGTGTGCTACAATACATAGATTCAGGTAACACAATAGGTTCAGCACATTTTGCTTTCCAAATCTAGAAAGCCTTAAAATGAAACCATGATGGAAACCCCTTGAAAATTAGAGCATGCTGTGTCACCAAAGCCCTCGCAGTTAATAAGTTGAAAAACGTCTCTGTGAAATGGGCGCAACAGTAGCGTGGCGGTTAGCTCAGCGCTATTACAGCTCAGGGTGTTCCAGAGTTCAGTTCCGGCCCTGGTCTGTAAGGAGTCTCTGGATGACCTCCCTGTGGAATGCGTGGGCTTTCTCCAGGTCCTTCGGTTTCCTTCCTCAGTCCAAACACATACTGGCTATGTTAATTAGTCATTATAAATTGTCCCGTGATTCGGTTAGGGTTAATCGGGTTTCTCGGGGGTTACTGGGGTGGCATGGCTCAAAAGGCCTACTCTGCGCTATATCACTAAGTAAATATCTATACTGTATCAGACTAGTAGTGTGCATTGCATGAACTGGAAAAAAGAGTAATTAATTTCCTCATGCCTGTAATTGTTATTTTAATTGGAACAAAAGCTAATGAATTGGAACTGCTGTGGAATATTATGTGCATATGGTAGAATTAGAGATAAGAGAGAAAGTGTTATATAATTACATGCCTTAAAAGAATTGAAAATTGAACCATAGCAGCAGTTCAGATGAATATTCTAAATGTTCAACATTTTATTTAAAAAAAAAGGTGATCTTTCTGTACTGAATTGATTCATTTTCATCTGCTTCAATAATATGTTTGTGTTCCATTCCTTCGTTCTTCGGCCGCTACCCTCCCACCCCAACTGCAGGGATTCAGAACGCAACAAAGAAATTGCTTTCCTTGAAGCTCAAGTCTATGAATACATAGAGATTCTTGGGGTAAGATGACTGAATCTATTGTTTGTCTGACCTTTCTGATAGGGGAGAGTTTTATTATGGCCCTCACATTCCTTTCAAACCTACCCCGTCTCACCTTCAATGCATGTCCTCTGGTATTAGGCATTTCAATCCTGAGAAACAGATACTCTCTGTCCACTCTATCTATAGCTCTCATTATCTTGTAACCCTCTATCAGATCTCCCCTCAACCTTTGCTGCTCCAGAGAAAGCAACCTGTTTGCCCAGCCTCTCGCGATAGCACGTGCTCTCTAAACCAGGCAGCATCCTGGTAAACTTCTTCTGCACCCTCTCCAAAGCCTCAACATCCTTCCTATGGTGGGGCGACCAGAACTGTATGCAAACCTCCCGATGTGACCTATCCAGAGTTTTATAAAGTTGCAGCATAACCTCTTGACTTTTGAACTCAGTGTTTTGACTAATAAAAGCAAGCATTCCATAAGCCTTCTTAACTACCTTCTTGACTTGTGTAGCCACTTTCAATGAGCTTTGAACCTGGCTCCCAATATCTCTAAGCTCAGCAGCACAGGAAAGGACCATTTGTTTTTAGTAACATCTACATGGATGCTTGCTTTTTCCTGGTGGATCAAAGTTACTCTTTTTAGAAATAATTGTATAAGTGAGTTGTATAATAAAAAAGCTGATCTACATCACATCTTGCACTTGCATCAAAAAAAATGATGGAAGTGTTTTTTTTTAAATGATTGCTCTTGTAGAACAAATGAAATGCAAAATTCTGATCTCTTTTTAATACTGTCAGAGCATTTGCAAAATGTTTGGAAATGGTTGTTAGCCAGATCTTAGGTCTCTGCTCTAGGAAGAGGGTATGAGACAGATGTTTGCTAACGATGATCCTGGGCCAGGCATCCTGCCCAAGGAATGTGTGATAGTGAGGCAGGTTTGTGGTCTTTGGTCTTTGAGCACATTTTCTGTATTTGAGAAATTAGAATCAGGTTTAATAGCATCATAATATGTTGGGAAATTGGTTGCGGCAGCAGTATAATACATAATAGGAAAAAACTGAATTACAGTAAGTGTGTGTATGTGTATAAATAGTTAAATTAAATAAGTAGTGCAAAAATAGAAACAAAAATATAATGAGGTAGTTTTCATGGGTTCAATGTCCACTCAGAAATCCGATGGCAGGGAGGAAGAAGCTGTTCTTGAATCGTTGACTGTGTGTCTTCAGGCTTCTTTTACCTCCTCCCTGATGGTACCAATGAGAGAAAGATATGCCCTTGGTGATAGTGGGCGATGGGGGTCCTTGATGGACACTGCTTTTTAGAGGCATCGCTCTATGAAGATGTTCTGGATACTACAGAGGCTAGTGCCCTTGATGAGACTGACTAATTTTACAACTCTCTGCAGCATATTTCGATCCTGTGCAGTAGCAACACCACACTAAAATACCAGACGGTGATGTTGCTGTTAGAATACTCTCCACAGTAACTGATAACTGATTTAACAAAATTAAAGTGTAGATATTATTGTTAAAAACTACTTTGGAACTGCTATATTGAAAAAAAAACACTTGTTTATGAAGGATACCCCAATAAAAGAAACCTGTTGTCACAGTTCAGATTACATCAGGTCTTAGGAAACCTTGTTTACCACTTAAGTTGAAGCTCCTCCAAGCATGCAAATATTTCCATGTGACCTACTCATTTGCATGTCCATCATCTCCTCCCTGGTGAACATTATAGAGATACATTAAGCTTATAATATTTAATAATCTGTAGACACTATATTGCTTCTTTCCTAATGTTATATATGATGGTTGAACATGTACATTCACAACAAAAATCTTAAGTTTGGTAAACTGAACAAATTAGTTCTGTTATTTTAGTACAGCAAAGTATTTGTGGCCGTCTGAGATTTTTGTCCATGTACCACAGGAACAGAGACAGCTCACCAGAGAAAATGTACAACGCAAACAAGCTCGGACAGGGGAGGAGCGGGAGGAAGAAGAAGAGGAACACATCAGTGAAAGTGAAAGTGAAGATGAGGAAAATGAAATCATCTACAATCCCAAGAACCTGCCATTGGGTTGGGATGGCAAGGTGAGCTTTAGACAGGATCATAAACCATTAATTGGGCCATTTTAATTTTTGCAATTAGTTGATTACTTATAAAATGATGTTTAACTCAAGAGAGAATGCCAAATTTTCTGTAAATCTTCATCAACTTTACCCTTCTGTGCTCCTATCAATTCCTCTGTTCATCCACTTGAATGATTTTAAAATTGAACCATTCTTTGGATAATAATTTTGATGTATAAGTTCCAGAGAAACACACCCAAATTCCTTAAAATTTTACATGAATTGAGTAAAAATGGCACACTATAATAAGACCTAATAATTGATCAGTGGTGTGTCTTGAATTAGTATTGTGTCATGGTATAGTGTAATGCAAATAAAGGAGGCTGCCACGTTGAAATAGTTTACCTAATTTGGTTAAAACCCTTTTCTACACACATCCTTTACTGTAGTTTTAAATAATTTAAGTTCCTGTTGAAAATTATGTTCATGGAAACGTAATGTTGAGTTCAAACAACTAGAATCTTTGACGAATGTGAGAAATTCTGCAGAAGCTGGAACTCACCCACAACACACACAAAGTGCTGGAGGAACTCAGCAGGTCAGGCAGCATCTATGGAAAAGAGTAAACAGTCGACGTTTTGGGCCGAGACCCTTCATCAGGACTGGAATGGAAGGGGGAAAATGTCAGATTAAGAAGCTGGGGAAGGGGGAGGAAGAAGTACAAGGTGACAGGTGATGGGTGAAACTGGGGGGGGGGGGGGGGCGGGGTGAAGTAAAGAGTTGGGAAGCTGACTGGTTGAAGAGATAAAGGCTGGAGAAGGGGGATCCTGATAGGGGAGCACAGAAGACTATGGAAGAAAGGGAAGGGAGAGGATACCAGAGGGAGGTGATGGGCAGGTAAGAAGAGAAGGTGTGAGAGGGAATGGGGAACGGTGACGAAGAGGAGGGGGGGCAATTAATGGAAGTTCACAAAATCAGTGTTCATGCCATCAGGGTGGAGGCTCCCCAGACTATATAAGGTGTTGCTCCTCCAACCTAGTGTGGTCTTATTGTGGCAGTAGAGGAGGCTGTGGACTAATGTCAGAATGGGAGTGGGAAATAGAATTTTCACATTCTACCTTTGGTCCTGGTTGCTTTAAGCTCTTGTCAGTTTTAGGCATCCATTTTTCTTCACTTTGAGATCAATTGTCAGCAGTGCTACAAGTCATCAGCAGATGGCAGTGTTAATTTATTTTGTACATCTCAATAGGCATTTTTGTCTTTCGAAAGTATAGTTTTAATTTTCTTATCTATTCTCTCTCTCTTGCAGCCCATTCCATACTGGTTATATAAGCTGCATGGTTTGAATATCAACTATAACTGTGAAATCTGTGGTAATTACACTTACAGGGGACCCAAAGCATTCCAACGCCACTTTGCTGTAAGTGATAATTTCACCTCTGTCTGTAAACTTTTATGTTATTCTAAAATGCATTTCTAAAATCCAATTTTTACTTTACTTCCTTTAGTTGTATTAATTCCCCAAAAAGGAGTAGTGAGTTGGTTTAAATATTTTGTAATCAATGAATTCTCCTTTGTGGTTTTTTTGAGATGGGCAAGTTAGTTTGGTATTTTATGCTGTTAGAATATGGAATGGCCTCTTTTTATTTTCTGTGATCCCAGCCCTTGCTTTAAGTTGTACAGAGCTACAAAGTTGAGATCAGGAAATCCTCTCCTTAAGGATCACAATAATAAATGTGTGTTGTACCATGTGCCACTTTGACCCCGTTGTAAGCTGGTGACATCTGACTCAAGTGTTAATGACTGTCAGATTGTTAAAAGCTGGTTTACTCATTTTTTATTTAAGTATCTCCTTAGGAGGCCACTCACTGTGTCCAGTCTGTAGATGTGCCCAGGGAAGCTATCGCTAAAGTGAGGTTTGTTTTTTCACCCAGTCCATTTAATGGATATTCTGTCCATGCAAGCTATTGCTGTAATGCTTTGCCCCAGTGCAAGTTAGTACCTGCAGAGAGGACATTTTTACTTACACACACAAGGTTTGGTAGAAAATATTTGGAGAGAAGTGAGGAGATAAAAGCAGGAGCATCTACCAATCCACAATGATTGAACATATTGCTTTTTATAGAACTTAGCTGACAACTAAATTATTGTTTTTTTAAAAAAAAATCAGAAAATTGTATAGGTTGTGTATTTCTGCTGTTCAGTGCATGTTACTTTTTTTCCACCATTTTTAGGAATGGCGTCATGCTCATGGCATGAGGTGTCTTGGAATCCCCAACACAGCTCATTTTGCAAACGTCACCCAAATTGAGGATGCAGTATCTCGTAAGTGCTCTTTTGTTTTACTGCAGTCTGGATTGAATAAAATTACATTGTATATCCCTTCTAACACAAAACCATTCCAAAAGCAGATCACAATACAGCTGCAATTGAAAATTTCTAAACAGTTTGCAAGTGATAATGCAGCCATGAGCTGAGTTCCCATATGGCAGATTATGCTTGCAATCCCACAGATGCCAGCAAATTCATCTTATCAGTCTCCCAAATGTTTGTGTGTGTGTGTCTATATATATATATATATATATATATATATATATATATATATAGCTGGCAAGGACCTATAGTTGTTTTTATCAGGCAAATAGCATTAACCCTTTAATTTCACCCTGTGGTTACAAAGTCACCACTTAAAACTTACTAAACTTACAGATGATTTTATTGAGCTCTGTACTTACCAGTGTAAAAATTCTATTGATGATTTCACACTGTCAGGATTTTTGCACTGTTAACAATTATGGAATTGTTTCATTATTATGACTGTTTATGGTTTTGATTAAAATGGAAAAATATGTTTTTCCCTCTAGCACAGAGTCTCTATTCAGTGGGGTCACTTTCAGTCAGAACGAAATGCTAGAAACAGTCAGTGGGTTTATCAAATTTATTCTTTTAAAAAGTACTTCATTTAAAATACATCATCTTCTTGGTAGGTGATTTTGGGAAATTCGAAATATTTCAATAAATAAAATGCTTAACTGCGTTTGCTCCTAGTGTTCGATATTTAATCAGAGGTTTCAACTCCTCTTTGTCATAGATCAAGAAAATGCACAGTCAAATGGTATGACCTTAAAAAGTCAAATTATGAACCACAGGAGACCATTAAGTCTTCTTGTTTAGTAGAAGTAATACTTTTGCTTAATCTATAATATTTAGACTATAGAATATTTAGACTGTTCTAAACTACATAGAGTAATCTGTCAATCACCTTTATCGACACATTTTGATAAGCAGGTTGGTATTTGGTGTGATTTATCTAGAGCAAAGGATTTTTTAGATAATATTTAGATAAGACTGTTAACAATTTCTTTTTCTCAATTAGTGTGGGCAAAACTCAAGCATTCAAAGGCAGCGGAGAGATGGCAGCCCGACACAGAGGTAATTGCAGTAATTAAGCTACTTGAACTGTGAATGAAGCACATAGTATTTAATGCAGCTTGCTCTTGAAATACTTGGATAACTTCCAGGTTGGAGCCATATGGTTTTTCGGTCAGCTATTTTAATCAGAGGGATGTTTCTATGACCAAAGTCAGGATGAAAGGAGAATAATTGGAGAAAAACAGTTACTGCACTGTAGGGATCAATGGATTTGTTAGTGTAGATCATAGCACAGAAGGTCAATTGATCCATCCAGTCTGAGCAAGTGCAAACTGACTAGTCACTCTCCCCTAATCTTGGAAACATTGTTATATACTTGTCCAGTTCCCTTTGAGACCTTCTGTTGCTCAGGATCTACCATGCTGTCTATGTGATACGCAGGTATGGAGAACTGCATTAAAAATTACTTTTCCGTGTGTCACTTATCAGTCACCATGATACCACGATCCCTCTGTACCTTAATGTTATTAAAGAGCTTACCATTAACTATATACTTTCTCCTTCCATTTGACCTCCCAAAGTGCAACATCTCACACTTGCTTGGATTAAACTCCATCTGCGATTTCTTTGTCCATATCTGTATCCCACTATATTATTTGATAGTCCTTTAAACTATCCACAACTCCACCAATCTTGGTGTCATCTACAAATGTGTTAATCTCTCCATCTACATTTTCATCCAAACCATTATCACAAGCAACAGAGTTCTCTGTACCTACCAATCTCTGCAAAACACCATCAGTCACAGACTTCCAACCAGAAGAAGATACGGTCTACCAGCCAGTTACAAATCTGAACTTGTAAATTACCCTGGTCCCATGCATCATTATCTGCTAAATCAATTTACTTTGAGGGTCCTTGTCAAATGCCTTATTAAACATAAGAAGCAGAGCAGGAGTAGGCTATCTGGCCTGTAGATCTTGCTCTGCCGATCAATAAGATTGTGGCTGATTTGGCCATGGGCTCATTTCCACCTGCCTGCCTTTTCTCCATCTACCTGCTTTTTCTCCATAACCCTTAATTCTCCTGTTATGCAAAAACCTATTTAACTGCATCTTAAAATATATTTAACAAGGAAGCCTCTTCTGTTTCCCTGGGCAGAGAATTCCATACATTCACTACTCTGGAGGAAAAGCATTTTCTCTTCATGGCCCTCCTGAATCTATTCCTCAAACCTTGTCCCTTGGTTCTAGTCTCACCAGAGGAAACAACTTCCATGGCTCTAATCTACTCGTTTCATAATTTTATTTTTCTATAAGATCCACTCTCCTTTTGAAATTCCAGCAAGTATAGTCGAACATGACTCAATTTCTCCTCATAGACTAAAGCCTCATCTTCAGAATTAACTTAATGAATCTCTTCTGCACCACCTGCAATTGGAGTATATCTTCACTCGAGGAGACCAGAACTGCATGCAGTACTCCAGGTGCAGCCTCACCAGTACCCTATACAGTTGAAGCACTGTAAGGTCCATCCAGATAATATCCTCTGTCTTACCCTCCTCATGTACTTTTGTCACCTCCTCAAATACTCAAATCAAGTTTGTAAGCCATGATTACACAAAGCCATGCTGACTTTCCCTAAATATTCTACTTTTTACACTGATATGAGTTCTTGCTCATTAGCATTCAGGTTAGTCACAATGTTGTGAAATATTTACAGTGCTTTGATTTGGCAGGGTCTTATTGTGAATGATTTGCTGCTTTCACTGCATTCGGTAGCAGTCTCTTCCAACCAAATTTGATAGCTGTGTTACTGGGAAGTCTGTTGCTACCGTTCTCCTGGCTAGTCTTGGTGATTTCTGACTAGTAACTAGCCTGGGAATTGACTTAGTATTAGAAATAGTCTTCCCAAAATGCCAATTAGAGCTCTTCATGTGAAGCTTATTGGTGCTATCTAAAGAAAATTTACCATAGTTGACGTGGTTCAATTTACAGCTTATATAGTTTGTAATACATACAACATTTTTTTTATTGACATGCTTAACTATGAAGCTTATTCCTACCCTATTTTTAACATTGTGTTTGATTTGAGCCTTTCCCTTCAGCCTGAGATATTTGAAATTCGTAAGATTATAAGACCATAAGATATAGGAGCAGAATGAGGCCATTTGGCCCATCCAGTCTGCTCTGCCATTTCATCATGACTGATCCATTTCCCCTTAGCCCCAGTCTCCTGCCTCCTCCCCGTACCTCTTCACGCCCTGACTAATCAAAAATCTTTGAACCTCTGTCTTAAATATAGTCAATGGTTTGACCTCCACAGCTGCCTGTGGTAACAAATTCCACACACCACTCTCTGGCCAAAAAAATTTCTCCTCATCTCCATTCTAAAAGGATGCCCCTCTATTCAGAGGCTGTGCTCTCTGGTCTTAGACTCCCCATCCATATGAAACATACTCTCCACATGCACTCTTTCACGGCCTTTCAACATTCGATAGGTTTCAATGAGGTCGCCCCTCATTCTTCTGACTTCCAGTGAGTAGAGGACCAGAGCCATCAAATGCTCCTCACATGACAAGCCTTTCAAACCCAGAAACATTTTCACGAATCTCCTTTGAACCCTCTCCAATGTCAGCATATCCTTTCTTCAATAAGGGGCCCAAAACTGCTCACAATGCTCCCAAGTAAGGCCTCACCAATGCTTTATAAAGCCTCAACACTACATCCTTGCTTATCTTCTGTTTTATTGAGATTCATTTAGATAGTGTTCCTTTGGTTGATTTATTTACATGTATATATCTAAATTAAATGTTCTGCAATTTATATTTAAAACTAGTTTGCCAATCTTCCTGATGGACCACACACTCAATTGTCATCTCTTCAATTTTTGCTAACTCTACACAACAGACCATCTTGTATCTAGTGGATATTAATTCCTGCAACCATTTTCATTAATGCTATTCTTAAGCTTTGGGAAGTGAGATTGTAATACAGCAAGCATTTTGCCAGTTCACTCAATGGTGTATTTTGTAACCATTGTGCTGTTTTGACAATCCTTTGTCTGTGTTGTCAATTTAGATACTAAAAAATGTTTTCACGCTTGGCAGTTATACCGTACCTTCTGTGTCCTTGATACCCAGCCTGACTCTCCTTTTTGAAATTGAATCACTAATGTTTTGTAGATAAACACAGCAACTATTTACTGCACAGATGTGAGCAGCCCTGGACAGAATAACCAGTGAAACTGCTAGTAATGTGAAAGATAGAAATTGAGGACACGAATGGAACAAAATATTGCTATTAGAAATCCTTGGGAGGTCAGGCAGCATTTTCAGAATCACAAACGAGAAATGGTATTTCAAGACGATAAACTTTAATCAGATAGACTGTTTACATTGTTGACAGATAAATGTTGGCTGGGCACAAGGAGAATTTCTATTTTTTTTTTGGCAAGAGTGCTATTAAATCTTTTGTTTGGTCTGAAATGTTAGCTGGAGCCTTAGTTTAATGTCTCATCCAGAAGATTTCTCTGACGGCCCTTCCTCAGAATTAATTGTTCCCAACTATTGCTTATGTCCTGGAGCAAATGTAAATAGTGTGACTTTTTAAACTTGGGTGAAAATATGCTGACCCTTTGTGATTATAGAAGTAGAACAGCATCTTATTCATATTATTTTATTAACATAGTTTTAAAAAACCTAAATTAGTAAACAGCCTTTTTTCTGATTTTTTTTTCATTCTATAAAATCTTAGACGATCACTGAGTATAGATATCTAAATGCAAGTTTACTCGTTCCCACTTAAAATAGTTTAACTACCTTATTTTTGAAATTATAATAACATATTTTTCTGCAGGACTATAAGAATTGTTTTAATTATGAATTAATATTTTACACTTCAGGAAGAATATGAAGACTCAAGTGGAAATGTAGTTAACAAGAAGACTTATGAAGATTTGAAACGACAAGGCTTACTGTAAACCAATGAAATGCTGCTTCTTCAGACTCTTTACAGTGACAAGGCTTGCTTAATTTAGTTTTATTCTTCCTCTCATTAGTTCAAGAACCACTCTCCAAAGTCTATACACAAATTCAAAAGAAGTTGAAAGAGAAGTGGATGTTTGCAAATTTGTATAATTCTGTTTATGGTAAAATCATTGGTTAGTTTTCCAAAACTCAATGTAATGTTTTAAAAAATTCTGTTTTGTATTTTGCGAAATAAGCTTGACAGGTAACTTTCTGTCATTTTGAACCAAGAAAGTGGGACCGCTACGAGTGTCTTTTTTTGTTGGTGGATGTAAAACTTTTACAGATACCCAGTTTGTCAAAGCAGAATATAATGTATAGGAGACAATGCTCTTTCATTGAAGTTAATAATGTGACCTTTGCTTTATGGATTTTTTTCACCCCAGAATCTTGACATTTTCACAGTTTAATAAAGTAAATTGTGATATTCTTTTTTGCATTTTATTCTTGTTTTAAGTATTTTTATCTGCCTTCTGTTGACTGTCAACTTGGTGCTTTATTCCTGTTTTGTAGCACTTATCCAGCATTTACTTCCGTCATGACTTCCTGAAAGCTGTCCCATTTTTTTTCTACCAGTTGCATAGATCCCTCCCTGCCTTTCTCACTAACACCCAGCCCTGATGCTTTGAGATAAATTGATTCATTCCTGTAAATCATGCTCCATATGGAGTACAGTGCCTCTTTCCTTGTGCCCTATGACAAGAAATCCATGCATACCAAGTTACGCCATACATAAAAATAATCATGGAGTTAGCGAGTATTACAACTGGCAGAAAGGTAATGTGAAAGCAAAGAGAGGCGAGCTGAAGATGGAATTTGCTGACAAAGTAACAGGAGGTTTATATTACCATACAAAAATAAGTTGTTTATGGCAAGGAAGACGTGTCACCCCAATTTGCTGACCTGTTTGCATTGCTCTGATGAAACTATCAACTCCCACCAGCACTGTTTTTTTAAAAAAAACTAAATTCTTCACAGAAAATTGAGGTTTGTGCTCAACATTAATGGCTTTTTAGGCAGCCCAACATAGATAAGGAATGGTTTAAATGCTGCAACATTTAGTTTGATATCATAATTAATTCTTGAAGGTAATTCTAATATATATTTTAGTTCTTCCGTTTTTAAAAAATGTAATTCTTTATATCTCTATTTCCTTTCATTTCTACCTTTTACTCTAATTTTCCCCATTTCCTCCTTCATAGTGCTGCAACCTTTGAAGTTTTTTTTTAAATTAAAAAGCACGATTGGTGATTTAAGTCATTCACCAAGATGCACTCTGGACTTTGCTCTACTGTAATCAGCTTGTGCTATTTCTTCCCATATATCTCAGAAACTTCTAGGCCCATAATGCCAGAAAGTTTCTAATTCGATATTATCTCATATTTCAACCTGCAGGAGTAATCTAATTTTTGTATGGCTGTAATTAATGGATATAGATAGACAAAAAATTGGCGACCTAACATCCAGGTGGAAAAAGTTAAGCTGTGTTTAAAAGGAAAAGATAAACAATTTGAGTTTTGCTCATAAGTCAGTCCAAAAGCTGAATTATTAATCTGCGGTGTATTATTAGCACTTTATTATCCAAAGCAACAATTTCTATTTAAAATAGGGAATTCCTGTTTAAGTGACAAACTGATCTCAACAAATATAATTTTTAATTAACATAATTTGCAGCTGGAGAACTTCCTATCATTAGCCTTTTCAGGTTGATTTCACCTATAAATGTTTCAGTCACTTCCTGTTTTAGTTTGTACCAAACACAAATAAATGTTTTCATTTCTGAGGGATTTAGGACCAACATGGACATTATATGATGAGTTCAATTATTTTATAGCTCCGAAAGGTTAGGTTTTTGATGGGCCTCAACTTAATTCTTAAACTGCCCCGATCACATAGATGTAGATAATTTATTATTCTGAGATTTACTTTTCCAGTTCTTTTCTATGGAGGTCCATTAAAGTTGCTGCTGACACACCACTGACAAAAAGAAGGATCCTAAAGCTTGTGCTGAAATAATTATGTGCGATGTGGAGTCCACATTAAGCCCCTGGGGGCTTTGTATAATTGCATGCGTATACTTCTTTGTAGCTGCTGACCAAAAAAGGAAAGGTGTCGATCAGTTGACTCCTGTGTTGTGCCTTCTAGTGGAAGCAGCTGTGAAGGACCATTCCATTACTATTTTAACACCTCCCATGAGCAATGTCACTGGAAACATCAACACATCTGCTGCTGCTAAGGAAATGACAATTTCAGTGTCCCTTTCGCCACCCTGAACTCCCTTGAGAACTCTGAATAAACTTGTGCACCAAGGAGAGCACTTAACCATAACATTTTGTTTAATTCTTCAATTTCAGTTGGCAATATCACTGATGTTGTTTCCTTGAATGGCATTATACCATGAATAACAACACAATATACTTGTGTTACATATATAGAGCACAATTTTCACTCCAGTAATCCCTTGCACCTTTCTCTGTCGTCCTTTCGGCCTGATAGAAGGGTTAATATTTAGTGCAAGATTCAACAAATATAGCCACCATCTCTGGAAGACAAGAATACAGTGATCTCTGCAACTAGATTGCCAATGAGTATCTCCACAAATCCCAAAATATTGCAAATGTAAACAGCAGTCTGTTCAGGACGCTGCCTGCTATGTAATTAGAGAGATTAGGTAGGGAAGTAGAGGACTACTGATGCTATGGAAGAATGCTTGCTGGTTGAGAGGCTGCCTTAAGATAAGAAAGGAACACAAGTGGAAAAAAAATTAAAGTTCAAAGTCAATTTATTATCACAGTATATACGTGTATGTCACCTCATTGAACTGACTATTTCTTATAACCTTCACATACATGAGTAAAAATCGTTACATTACGTCTCCGTCTAAATGTGCAATCATAGTTATTTGTAATAAATGCAACTGTCAATGTAACATAGAAATGCACTCAAATCAGTGTGAGTTAATCAATCTGATGGCCTGGTGGAAGAAGCTGTTCCGGAGCCTGTTGATCCTGGCTTTTATGCTGCGGTACCATTCCCCGGATGGTAGCAGCTGGAATAGATTGTGGTTGGGGTGACTTGGGTCCCCAATGATCCTTCGGGCCCTTTTTTCACACCTGTCTCTGTAAATGATCTGAATCATGGGAAGTTCACAACTACAGATGCGCTGAGCTGTTTGCACCACTCTCTGCAGAGTCCTGCGATTAAGGGAAATACAGTTCCCGTACCAGGCAAGATGCTCTCATTTGTGCCCCTGTAGAAAGTTGTTAGGATTTGGAGGCCCATACCAAACTTCCTCAACCATCTGAGGTGAAAGACGTGCTGTTGTGCCTTTTTCACCGCACAGCTGGTGTGTACAGTCCATGTGAGATCCTCAGTGATGTGGATGCCAGATCCACTCACGTCCATAGGGGTTAGCCCATCTCCATTCCTCCTGTAATCCACAACCAGCTCCTTTGTTTTTGCAGTATTGAGGGAGAGGTTGTTTTCTTGACACCACTGTGTCAGAGAGTTGACTTCTTCCCTGTAGGCCAACTCGTCATTGTTTGAGATTAGGCCAATCAATGTAGTGTCGTCAGCAAATTTAATTAGCAGATTGGAGCTGTGGGTGGTGACACAGTCATGGTATACAAGGAGTAAGGGAGGTGACAGTACACAGCCCTGAGGGGCTCCTGTGTTGAGATCAGAGGAGTGGAGAGGAGGAAGCCCACTCTTACAGGATCTGACAGGAAGTCCAGGATCCAGTGCACAAGGCAAGGTCAAGGCCAAGGTCTCTGAGCTTTCTGTTGAGCACGGATGGAACTATGGTGTTGAATGATGAACTGTAGTCCAAGAACAGCATTCTCACATAAGCATCCTTCTTCTCCAGATGTGTAAGGATGGTGTGTAGAGTAGTGGCTATTGCGTTGTCTGCCGATCAGTTGTACGACCTTGAGGTTCATTTTCTTGCAGGCATTCACACTAGAATGGAGAAATACAACGGAATCAATGAAAAGCTACACACAGACTGGCAACCAATGTATAAAAGAAGACAAACAGCAAATAAATAATACTGAGAACGTGAGTTGTAATGCTGAGATGCATCCTATGATGCACTGGGACACATCGTCAGTGATGTCATCAGGTGTTTCGGGTCTTTCAACGTCAGATATCCTCACTGAGGTGACCCATTCAGGTCCCAGTTTGTATCCTGGCAGCATTGGTCCATGGGTCACAGCTCTTGATCCATAGTCATCTGGAGGCTCGTTCAGCAGCCTCTGTGTCGGTCCTGATGGCTCTTTTCTTTGCAGCCCCATAGTGCCAAGGAGAGAGTAATTTCTGCCCAGCAAGCAGCCAGCAAAACCTTTACATCTCACCTATATAGGCAAACATCGTGCCCTCCACCCCTGTCTCTGACACTGCTCTACCAGCTCCTTGCATTCAAACTCCTCCTCAATCCGGTCTTCCCAAGGCACTGTATGTTCCGCCATGATCACCCGCTTCAAGCTTTCTGACGAATGACCATGTCAGGCCTCAGAGATGATGCAACAAAGTCAAGGAACTTCCCCTGTTTGCCAAGATCGACTTTTCAGTGGCCAGTCAGATGTCATGACGAGCAAGCCTGCTGGTGATCTTGGATGAGACGGTGGTTGAATGGTTGGTCTCCAGCTTTGACAAAAGCTAAGGGCTTTCTGGGTTGGTAGAGGTGCTTACTGTTGTTAGTGGCCAAGGGGATCATTTCTGCCGCTGCCTTCAGCACCTGGTCATGGCACCAGCAGAAGTGGCCTTCTCCCAGGGCTTTTGGGCAGCTGCTGAGGATGCTCCCTCTGCTAGGGCAGAGCAGACATGATGGTGCCTCGCTTTTGCCCTAAGCAATAATAATACTAATAAATAAGCAATAAATACCAAGAACATGAGATGAAGAGTCCTTGAAGGCGAGTGCATAGGTTGAGAAATCAGTTCAGAGTTGCGGTGAGTGAAGTTATCCACGCTGGTTGAAGTGTAATAACTACTGAACATACACTCAGTGGCCACTTTCTTAGGTACTTCCTGTACCTAATAAAGTATGCACTGAGTGTATATGGCAAGTAGAACAAAACATATTTAGTCCTTTTCTAGAACTTTAAAATTGTTAGCATAGAATTAGAACTATACTTTTTGTTTTTAGATTCAGCTAACTGAGTCAATACTTGAACCCACTCCACGTCCTATTATAATTGAGACAAGGGAATTCAATATGACAACAGATAGGAGCCTCAAGCAACATTCCGACATGTGCTGCAGAAGACGTGCAGGGCAGTTCCATATTGTCAAATTTAACCAACTTTGGAATTCAAACTTTTTGTTGTATTGCACTGTATTAATCTTCATTTTGTTGATGGTTTTTTTTTGTAGTTGTTTTGTAGAAACGCATAAAAAATTAATAAATAAAAAACTTTCTGTCAATATTTCAACCAAAGCTTTGGAACTCAATGGTTCTGGTAGAAATGAAATCATAGACTGGTGATCAAGATATCAGTGTTTGTTAAGAGTACTTTCACACTCTACTGCTTCTGTTTGATCATTTATACCCCCTATGTTGGAGAACATGTTCACAGAATTTCTTCTGGAGATGGAGGTGTTATAGGACACCCCATACGAGAAGGTCACCAAAGATTTGATGTAATCTACTATTGGCAGGATTCCCTAGATCTGCTTTGCATATGCTGGCACCAGTAATATTACTTTGCATATTGTCCCATTAGTAAATTTGTTTCTTGGTGTTCCACTGATATTCTGGCATGTGATTCTTATTTTTAAAGTTTTATGATGATAGAGAGGGATATGTGATGCCCACAATGTTATGGTTTGTGGTGCAATGCTCTTTTAATGATGATGTCCTGAGTTTTAACCTGGTTGCCTGGTTTAGGGATGTTAGATCTCTTTGGAGGTAACACACACAATCGTAATAGGAGCATTCTGTAGTAGCTTGATAGCTTCACAGTCAACTTTCAGGTTAGTTGTTTTTTGGATTAGATTTATTAATTACTAGCCCATTATCGAACACCTAGTTCTGGTATAGTCTCAAACTCTGAATTTGTCAAATAACATAAGGTGCAGTAACATTGCAGTACTGAATTGATGGTACATGACATTTTCTATGTACCTCTGGGCTGGCATACGATTCGATATTCCTCTTGTGAAACATACCAGTCTAAACAGTGCCATGGCACGCTTTCAAAGGAGAAAAAGTTCCCCCTGAGTTCTGGGAAACATTCCTCTGTCAACATTTTGAAGCAAAACTTCAGATTGTCGGGTGATTTGCTTGTTTAAAATTTATTATTTACAGGACAAATTGTTTGTTAGATTTGCCCATATGTCAACAAAACCAAGAATGGAATTGGTTGTTAATTGTGAAGCAGTTCAGAATCTTCTGAGAAAGTAATAAACAGTTGAATGTATAAAGGACGTTCTTGGCTGCAAAATAGCATATGTACAAGAAAAGAACATATAGGAAATGAAAAACTTCCTTCTGAATGATTGCTTCAATCCAAACACTTAATGTGGTGTATATATATTCTAAATGGCAAAGAATGGCAGACAGCATTTTGAGGTTTAATAATGAAAATGTTGCAGATGGGAAACTATGATGCCGCCAATACTTTCAGGTCCAGCTTGGAAGTATGTTCTGCAGATACTCTCATGGCCATAGTCGGTTTGACATTCAATAGGAATATGTATTTTCCCTTGGATTTGGATCTCTTTATTGAAGGGTAAACGTCCAACTTGTTCTTTGTCGGCAAGAATAATTCCTTGATGCTGTACTCCAGAAGGAACACCTAGAACTGCTCGGGTCTTGAGGCAACTGGTTTGTGCATGAGCTTTAAAGTCACATCAAAGGCACTCGCTCACTATTCCTCGTAGACTTTAGAAACGGAGATGTTCCCTAAAGGTACCAGCTCCCAAAGGAAATCAAATAAAAATTCACCTCCAAGTAGTAATAAATCCCTTTAATTTACACTAGCTAGGATCCTTAGCAACTCTGAATACATGCTCAGTTGTGAAGGGAGACTGTTCATAGAATGTTCGATTATGAAGTTACTTTTTCTCACTGACTGCATCACCATCTAGTAGGGGTCTGGGGGGGAGGTGCTACTGCACAGGATCGAAGTAAGCTGCAGAGAGATGTAAAATTAGCCAGTTCCATCATGGGCACTAGCCTCTGTAGTATTGTTGAGTAATGTAACTGGTGGAAACATACAGAATTCACAACCATTGACATCGGGTTGGGGCTCACTTTAAGAGGCTGGTCTGATGTGATGAAGAAATTATATAAAGGACTTTTAGCGTGCTTTGTGTACAGTTTTTTTGGTGTTCGATAAATAAGTTACTTCTTTTTTTTTTTCCGAACACAAAATGCCTCCACCATTTTGTTTGTGAAAACCTGCAGTATCCAGGACATCTTCAGGAAGAGATGCTTCAAAAAGGCAGAGTTCATCATTAAGGACCCATGTTACCCAGGGCATGCCCTTTTCTCATTGTTGCCATCAGGAAGGAGGTAGAGAAGCCTGAAGGCCCACACTCAATGATTCAGGAACAGCTTTTCCCCATTTCTAAATGGACATTGAACCCATAAACACTACCTCACTACTTTTTTATTTCTATTTTTTGCACTACTTATTTAATGTAACTATTATAATTATATACTTACGGTAATTCAGTTTTTCCTCTATTACTGATACTGCTGCTTCAAAGTTACCGAAGTTCATGGCCTGTACTGGTGATATTAAACCTAACCCCAATTCTGCTTCTGGACTTTCTGGGCTTCAGTCTTAAATGATAAACATATTATGTGACATTTTATAAAATGTGTTTTGAAAGTCCACATTGATTACATCAACCTCATTGACTGTTAATGCCTCAGGGTCATTTTGAAATTTCAAAGTGTTTGCTGACAAGTTTATAAGGTAAGTGAATGGATGGAAGGAGGTAAATGTGTGAAGTACAGTTAAGTTATGACATTGTGTGCTTTACTGTACTGAATGGTACTCTTCTGTTACTATTGTTCTATGATATCATTGAAAAGGGTCTTACGGTGTAAAAATGTTTATTTATTAAGATACATTCCTTCGAGCCACATCACCCACCAATCTCCCGATTTAATCCTAACCTAATTACGGGACAAATTACAATGTCCCATTAACCTATCAACCAGTACTTCTTTGGACTGTGGGAGGAAACCAGAGCACCCAGAGGAAACCCACGCGTTCATGGGGAGAACGTGCAAACTCCTTACGGGCAGCGATGGGAATTGAACCTGGGTCGTGGTGCTAATCACTAAGCTCCCGTGCTGCCCCCTCCTCTGTTCTTGTTTTGAGTGGGTTAGAGTGAGACCCGGGCTCAAAATCAGAACTTCGATGTAAATACCTTGTGAGTTATGTAACTAAAGTCATTTTAATTTCCTATAATAAGTTCTCACTTTTGGAAATGCCCCACCACACTTCATAGTTAGTTAGTGCACAGATGCATAGGAAAAATAGTACATTTGAAATACTAATTCTGTAATTTTTTTATTTTGAAACGTGGAATAAAGCATTACTCATCAATAAATTTATATCCATTCTTGCCATTTAAATCCATGACTTTTAAACAAAGATTTCGAAATAGAAAATAAATTTCATCGATGCCCCTCATCACATCAGTGAAATGATACCACGGGATTTGGAGGATATTTTTGGCAACGTTCCGATGGGGTTTCTGCTCCATTTCCCAGTTAAGCTGTGTGACAGACCAATAATTTAAAATGGATGAAAACATGAGTCATTTCACAAAGGTCTCATGTGCGTTGATGGCAATGGTATAATCATCACATTACAAACTACACTTAGGCAATATGAAAAGCCGCAGAATCTCAGTTGTGTCGATGGTAATTTGGAGCATCAAATGTTCTTATACAGAATTAAGTATGATTAATCATACATAGTTTTCTAAATGGTACATGTTCCACGTTTATTTAAAGAGAGTAAATTATTTTTTAAAAAAGAGAGACCTTGTGATGTTAGACCTTTCCAATGAGAAAAACATTCAATCGATCATGTGATGCTGACACAGGTTGCAAGCAGCCAGGTTGTGGGGGAGGGAAAATCTATGGAGCTGTTGTCTCTGATTCTGTCCCTATGATTAATTGACACGTCTCACTTTACCATGATGATACGGGCCACGCATTTATCACCTGCAGATAAAAGTAAAACCTCTCATTTAGGGCCTTGAGTATTAAACATGCCTCTGAGGGAGTGTGAAAATGTAAATAACATTATATACTGTAAATGTGTATAAGTGCAACTTCCAGTGATCAGAAAGCATTCTCCTCTATTTTCTTCACACCCACCCTTTGTTCCCATGCTTTAAAACAAACAATAAAACTGGTTCTGTGGCTACTTCTTAATTTACAAATGGATTGCAGGTGTAACTTTAATTGGAGAGTTTTAGTGAGTCCCGCTTGAAGAAATTGTGCTTTAATTTTGACCAAAGGCTTCTTAAACCAAATTAAACAATTTTCCACTTGGGATCAATAAAGTACTTATTATATTTAGCTTTTACAGTGCCATCTTTTTCATATTGTTCTGTGCTATTTTTAATGTTTTATGTCCTATCCCCTGAGGAGAATTGATACATTCTGGGGTTCTGGAGATGTTGTCAATTTTTTGGATTGTACTTCAGTTACATTCTGATTGGCTGCATCACCGTCTGGTTTTGGGGGACGGGAGGGGGGCAGGCTACTGCACAGGATCAATGTAAGCTGCAGTGAGTTGTAAAATTAGCCATTTCCATCATGGGCACTAGTATTCAGGTCATCTTCAAGGATAGAGCCTCAGAAAGGTGGTGTCCATCATTAAGGATCTCCACCAACCAGGACATGTCCTTTTCTCATTGCTATCATCAGGAGGGAGGTACAGAAGCCTGGAGGCACACACTTAGTGATTCAAGAACGGCTTCTTCCCCTCTGTCATCTGATTTCTGAATGGACATTGAACTCACTACTTTTTTTATTTATCTAGTATACTATAGGCTGGTGACATTAAACCTAATTTTGATTCAGATTCTGAGTTGTGTAACGAACAGTGGCTATGCTTCATTATGGTTATGACAAGATTTGACATGTCACCAATGATGCTAGCAAACCCTTACAGAGCCTGGTTGCATCACCGTCTGGTGAGGAGGCTCCAATCCAAGGGAGCAAACAAAGCTGCCGAGGGTTAACCAGCTCCATCATGGGCACCAGTCTTCCTATCGTCAAAAATACCCTAAAAACGCAGTACCTCAAGAAGACAGAATTCATCATTAAAGTCTTCACCATCCAGGAGATGTCGTCTCCCCACAGCGACCATCAGGGAGGCGTCTGAAGTTGCACACCCAGTGTTTTGGAAATAATACCATAATATACAGGAGCAGAAGTAGGCCATTCAGCCCATTGAGTCTGCTCTGCCATTCAATCATGGGCTGATCCAATTCTTACAGTCATCCCCACTCCCCTGCCTTCTCCCCATACCCTTTGATACCGCAGCTAATCAATCTCTGCCTTAAATGCACCCAATGACTTGGCCTCCACAGCCGCTCGTGGCAACAAATTCCACAGATTTACCACCCTCTGACTGAAGTAATTTCTCTGCATCTCTGTTCTAAATGGACGTCCTTCAATCCTGAAGTTGTGCCTTCTTGTCCTAGGCTCCCCCACCATGGGAAATAACTTTGCCATATCTAATCTGTTCAGGTCTTTTAACATCTGGAATGTTTCTATGAGATCCCCCCTCATTCTCCTGAACTCCAGGGAATACAGCCCAAGAGCCGCCAGACATTACTCATATGGTAACCCTTTCATTCCTGGAATCATTCTCGTGAATCTTCTCTGAACGCTCTCCAATGTCAGTATATCCTTTCTAAAATAAGGAGCCTAAAACTGCACACAAATTTCTAAATGTGGGTCTCACGAATGCCTTATAGAGCCTCAACATCACATTCCAGCTCCTATCTTCTATACCTCTAGAAATGAATGCCAACATTGCATTCGCCTTCTTCACCACCGACTCAACCTGGAGGTTAACCTTTAGGGTATCCAGCACAAGGACTCCCAAATCCCTTTGCACCTCTGCATTTTGAATTCTCTCCTCTTCTAAATAATAGTTGCCCATTTATTTCTTCCACCAAAGTGCATGACCATATACTTTCCAACATTGTATTTTATTTGGCACTTGTTTGCCCGGGGGGGAGAAAGGGGAGGAGGGGTGGCATTACTGGTCAGGGATACTATTACAGCTGCAGAAAGGGTGGGTAATGTAGCAGGATCCTCTTTTGAGTCAGTATGGGTGGAAGTCAGGAACAGGAAGGGAGCAGTTACTCTACTGGGGGCATTCTATAGGCCCCCTGGTAGCAGCAGAGATACCGAGGAGCAGATTGGGAGGCAGATTTTGGAAAGGTGCAAAAATAACAGGGTTGTTATCATGGGTGACTTTAACTTCCCTAATATTGATTGGCACTTGATTAGTTCCAAGGGTTTAGATGGGGCAGAGTTTGTTAAGTGTGTCCAGGATGTATTCCTGTCACAGTATGTTGACAGGCCAACTAGGGGGAATGTCATACTAGATCTAGTATTAGGTAACGAACCGGGTCAGGTCACAGATCTGTCAGTGGGTGAGCATCTGGGGGACAGTGATCACTGCTCCCTGACCATTAGCATTATCATGGAAAATGATAGAATCAGAGAGGACAGGAAAATTTTTAATTGGGGAAGGGCAAATTATGAGGCTATAAGGCTAGAACTTGCGGGTGTGAATTGGGATGATGTTTTTGCAGGGAAATGTACTATGGACATGTGGTCGATGTTTAAGGGTCTTTTGCAGGATGTTAGGGATAAATTTGTCCCGGTGAGGAAGATAAAGAATGGTAGGGTGAAGGAACCATGGGTGACAAATGAAGTGGAAAATCTTGTCAGGTGGAAGAAGGCAGCATACATGAGGTTTAGGAAGCAAGGATCAGATGGGTCTATTGAGGAATATAGGATAGCAAGAAAGGAGCTTAAGAAGGGGCTGAGAAGAGCAAGAAGGGGGCATGAGAAGGCCTTGGTGAGTAGGGTAAAGGAAAACCCCAAGGCATTCTTCAATTAAGTTAAGAACAAAAGGATGACAGGAGTGAAGGTAGGACCGATCAGAAATATAAGTGGGAAGATGTGCCTGGAGGTTGTGGAAGTGAACGAGGTCCTCAATGAATACTTCTCTTTGGTATTCACCACTGAGAGGGAACTTGATGACAGTGAGGACAATATGAGTGAGGTTGATGTTCTGGGGCATGTTGATACTAAGGGAGAGGAGGTGTTGGAGTTGTTAAAATACATTAGGATGGATAAGTCCCCGGGGCCTGACGGAATATTCCCTAGGCTGCTCCACAAGGTAAGGGAAGAGATTGCTGAAACTCTGGCTAGGATCTTTATGTCCTCGTTGTCCACGGGAATGGTACCGGAGGATTGGAGGGAGGTGAATGTTGTCCCCTTGTTCAAAAAAGGTAGTAGGGATAGTCCAGGTAATTATTGACCAGTGAGCCTTACGTCTGTGGTGGGAAAGCTGTTGGAAAAGATTCTTAGAGGTAGGATCTATGGGCATTTAGAGAATCATGGTCTGATCAGGGACAGTCAGCATGGCTTTGTGAAAGGCAGATCGTGCCTAACAAGCCTGATAGAGTTCTTTGAGGAGGTGACCAGGCATATAGATGAGGGTAGTGCAGTGGATGTGATCTACATGGATTTTAGTAAGGCAGTTGACAGGGTTCCACACGGTAGGCTTATTCAGAAAGTCAGAAGGCATGGGATCCAGGGAAGTTTGGCCAGGTGGATTCAGAATTGGCTTGCCTGCAGAAGGCAGAGGGTTGTGGCAGAGGGAGTACATTCAGATTGGAGGGTTGTGACTAGTGGTGTCCCACAAGGATCTGTTCTGGGACCTCTACTTTTTGTGATTTTTATTAACGACCTGGATGTGGGGGTAGAAGGGTGGGTTGGCAAGTTTGCAGACAACACAAAGGTTGGTGGTGTTGTAGATAGTGTAGAGGATTGTCAAAGATTGCAGAGAGACATTGATAGGATGCAGAAGTGAGCTGAGAAGTGGCAGATGGAGTTCAACCCGGAGAAGTGTGAGGTGGTACACTTTGGAAGGACAAACTCCAAGGCAGAGTATAAAGTAAATGGCAGGATACTTGGTAGTGCGGAATAGCAGAGGGATCTGGGGGTACATGTCCACAGATCCCTGAAAGTTGCCTCACAGGTAGATAGGGTAGTTAAGAAAGCTTATGGGGTGTTAGCTTCCATAAGTTGAGGGTTAGAGTTTAAGAGTCGTGATGTAATGATGCAGCTCTATAAAACTCTAGTTAGGCCACACTTGGAGTACTGTGTCCAGTTCTGGTTGCCTCAGTATAGGAAGGATGTGGAAGCATTGGAAAGGGTACAGAGGAGATTTACCAGAATGCTGCCTGGTTTAAAGTGTATGGATTATGATCAGAGATTAAGGGAGCTAGGGCTTTACTCTTTGGAGTAGAAGGAGGATGAGAGGAGACATGATAGAGGTGTACAAGATATTAAGAGGAATAGACAGAGTGGACAGCCAGCGCCTCTTCCCCAGGGCACCACTGCTCAGTACATGGCTTTAAGGCAAGGGGAGGGAAATTCAAGGGGGATATTAGAGGAAGGTTTTTCACTCGAGTGGTTGGTGCGTGGAATGCACTGCCTGAGTCAGTGGTGGAGGCAGATACACTAGTGAAGTTTAAGAGACTTCTAGACAGGTATATGGAGGAATTTAAGGTGGGGAGTTATATGGGAGGCAGGGTTTGAGGGTTGGCACAACATTGTGGGCTGAAGGGCCTGTAATGTGCTGTACTATTCTATGTTCTATGTTTATTCCCCTAAACTATCTAAGTCTCCCTGCAGGCTCTCTGTTTCCTCAACACTACCCACTCCTCCACCTATCTTTGTATCATTGGCAAATTTAACCACGTCCATTAACTCCATAGTCCAAATCATTGACATACATCGTAAAAAGCAGTGGTCCCAACACCAACCCCTGTGGAACTCCACTGGTATCTGGCAGTCAGCAAGAATAGGGTCCCTTTATTTCCACTCTGTTTTCTGCCAATCAGCCAATGCTCCACTCATGCCAGTAACTCCCCTGTAATTCCATGGGCTCTTACCTTGCTAAGCAGCTTCATGTGCGGCACCTTGTGAAAGGCCTTCTGAAAATCCAAGTACAGCACATCTACTGCATCTCCTTTGCCTACCGGGCTTATGATTTCGTCAAAAAATTGCAGTAGGTTAGTCAGGCAGGATTTTCCTTTCAGGAAACCATGCTGACTTCGGCCTATCTTGTCATCCCTAATAACTGATTCCAACAACTTTCCTACCACTGATGTTAGGTCTATAAGTTTCCTTTCTGCTACCTCCCACCCTTCTTAAATAGTGGTGTAACATTTGCAATTTTCCAGTCATCCGGTACAATCCCAGAATCTACCGATCCTTGAAAGATCATTGTTTTAATGCCTCCAGAATCTCTTCAGCTACTTCCTTCGGAACCTGAGGGTGCATTCCAGCAAGTCCAGGAGATTTATCCACCCTCAGACCATTAAGCTTCCTGAGCACCTTCTCAGTTATAATTTTCACTGCACAAACTTCACTTCCCTGACACTCTTGAATGTTCAGTATACTGCAGATGTCCTCCACTGTGAAGATTGATGCAAAATACACGTTCTGTTCCTCTGCCATCTCTGTGTCTCTCATTACAATGTCTCCAGCATCATTTTCTATTGGTCCTATATCTACCCTCAACTCTATTTTACCCTTTATATATTTAAAAAACTTTTAGTATCTTCTTTGATTCCTTCATAATTCATCTTTCCCTTCCTAATGACCTTCTTAGTTTCCTCTGCAAGTTTTTAAAAGCTTCCCAATCCTCTATCTTCCCAACAACACACACAAAATGCTGGTGGAACACAGCAGGCCAGGCAGCATCTATAAGGAGAAGCGCTGTCAACGTTTTGGGCCGAGACCCTTCGTCAGGACTAACTGAAAGAAAAGATAGTAAGAGGACTATCTTTTCTTTCAGTTAGTCCTGACAAAAGGTCTTGGCCCGAAACGTTGACCGTGCTTCTTCCTATAGATGCATTTTCTTCCAGTTAGTCCTGACGAAGAGTCTCGGCCGGAAACGTCGACCATGCTTCTTCCTATAGATACTGCCTGGCCTGCCACGTTCCACCAGCATTTTGTGTGTGTTGTTTGAATTTCCAGCATCTGCAGATTTCCTCGTGTTTGCTCTATCTTCCCACTAGCTTGGGCTTCCTGGTATGCCCTCTCTTTTGCTTTTACTTTGGCTCTGACTTCAACTTGTCAGCCACGGCAGTGTCCTTCTTCCATTTGAAAATGTCTTCTTATTTGGAATATATCTGTCTTGCACGTGTCTCATTTTTATGTGAGGATTATCATCTTTCTCTCCACCATCAGATTTCCGAATGGTCCACAAAGCATGGAGGCTGCCTCACTATTTTGCACTCTTTTTTTTCATTCTTTATTTTTTGTAGTAAGTTGTTAGCATTGCTCGGTACTGCAGCTGCAAAACAACAAATTTCACGACATGCCTCAGTGATAATAAAACTGATTCTGATTCTGAAAGGCATGTATTAATGCTTTTGTTCTGCAGTGAAAGCTTATAAAGCTAATATTTTTACGGCTTTGGTCAAAAGCATTTCAATGAAAACTCACCAACAGGGCTTTGAATAGAAACACGTTTCCCCATAGAGAATGGCCTTTCCATGTACTGGAATACAGAAGCAGCATCTATAATTGTGACACAGTCTGATTTCTTTCATTTAACGTTCAGAATAAATGGGTGAGAGCTCTGGAAAATCACTGTCTCAAAGAAAGACTTCACTGAGGGATCTTTTTATTCACTGTGAGCTGTGTAATTATCGGCAAATGCTAGTGGGGTATCCCTGGACACTCATTATTATTTGGTCTTCTCTGAAGAGCTATTATTTTAATTTCACTGTTATGCTGGCAGAGAGAAAGAGAGAGGGAGAGAGAGTGAAAGACGGGAAACGGAGAGTGGAGAGGTGAGAAGAGGGAGGAGGGGTAAAGGGAGAGGGGAGAGGAGGGGGAGAGGAGAGGGGGAGGGAGAGAGGAGTGGGGAAGAGAAAGGGGCAGAGGAGAGCGGGAGGGAGAGAGGAGTGGGGAGAGGGAGAGGGGAGGGAGAAGAGGAGAGGGGAGGGAGAGGAGGAGAGGGGAGATGGGAGATGGAAAGGGAGAGGGAGAAGGAGATCATGAATATAGTTTTAATATTTTTAACGTGAGGAATTTGATACGTTATGATAACAGACAGTGTATGTAGCATTGCAGGAATTTTCCAACTAGTGTTGTAGGTCAAACATCTTAGAAACATAGAAACATAAAAAACCTACAGCACAATACAGGCCCTTTGGCCCACAGAGCTGTGCCGAACATGTCCCTACCTTAGAAATTACCTAGGGTTACCCATAGCCCTCTATTTTTCTGAGCTCCATATCCCTGTCCAGGAGTCTCTTAAAGGACCCTATTGTTTCAGCCTCCACCACCGTTGTCAGCAGCCCATTCCAATCACTCACAACTCTCTGCGTAATCTCCTCTGTACCTACTTCCAAGCACCTTAAAACTGTGCCCTCTCGTGCTAGCCATTTCAGCCCTGAGAAAAAGCCTCTAACTAACCACATTATCAATGCCTCTCATCGTCTTATACACCTCTATCAGGTCACCTCTCATCTTCCATCTCTCAGATTTATGCCGCTTCATCATAAAACCAGGAAAGGAGCTGTTTACTGAAGTTTGAACAATGTTAAATTCAATTTGCAACTCGTCAGCAAATGAAACAACACATCCCTGTGAGAACGCTCAGGCCTGTGTGGATAAGTAGCAGGTAGCATTCATCCCAAAAAGGCACCAGGATATGAAGATCTCCAACAAGAGAGAGTCTAACCCTTGACAGTTAATGGGATTGACATCACTGAGTCTTCCACCGTCAAAATCCGGTGATCGATACTGACCATAAAATTAATTGGGCCAGCCGCATCAGTACTGTAGCCACAAGAGCAGATCCTGTTGTGAGTGACCCACCCACCATAAGCAAGGATTGTGATAGAGTACTGTCTACTTGCCTGGACGAGTGCTGCTCCAACAATACTTCAGAACCTCGACACCATCCAGGAGAAAGCAGTATCTGGCATCCCAGCAACCAGCTTAAAGTCTTGTTCCTCCCCTACTACTGCACATTGGCTGCATTATGTACCATTCACTGCAGTTATCCAACCTTCTCTAACAACGCCTGTGACCTCAAGGTCCCGAGCAGGACAGAGAACATCACCACCTGCAGGTTCCCCTCCAAGTAACACACCATCCTGGCATTGACAACGTCACCATTCCTTCAATGCCACACTCAGGGGACTCCTCGCCCCACAGCCCTGTGGGACTATCTTCACCCAAAGCAGTCTAGATAAATATTGGCCTTACCAGAGATACTGAGGTATCACTTGAAAACAAACAAAAATGAAAAATACACATTTCATATCTAAAGTGAGAGGCAGAAATCAGACTAATGACTGGTGTTGCAGTTTCTTGCATGAGGTATATGAGAAGTGATTTGAAATGTGCAATATTCTTAAGGGATTTGACAGGATGGCTATTGATTTGAATTTTCATCCCCGAGGGCTGCGTGTCTAGAACACTTTCTCAACGTAAAGGATCAGGAGCAAAATGAAGCAGAAATGTCCTCACCCTGAGTGGAGATACTTTGGAATTCTGTTGCCTGAAGGATCCAGGGGGCTCACCTACTAAGGGCAGTCAAGGCTTAGGCAGCAGTTGATGCTGGCCATGACCAACCCTTCAAAGCATTTTGTCACAGTAGATGTGAGTGCATCAGGGTGATAGTTGTTGAGGCAGCTCGTCCTGCTCTTCTTAGTCACTGGTGTGATTGTCATTCCTTTGAAGCAGCTGGGAACCTTCGGCTGCAGCCGTGAGAGACTGACGATGCCCCGAACACTCCGCCAGCTGATTGCCGCAGGTTTTCAGGGCCCTGCCAGGCCCACCATCGAGGCCGATGCCTTCACCCTCTCAAAAAAACCTTCTGATATCAGCCTCCGGGGACACAGGGTCACCAGATGCTGCAGGCACTCGCAGGTGTAGTTTTATTCTCACTTTCAAAGTGTGCACAAAAGACGTTGACCTCATCTGGGAGTGCCTTCACAGCCATTCAAGATGTTAGGTTTCGCCTTGTGGGAAGTAATCGCCTGCAAACTCTGCCAGAGTGGATACGCATGCGATTTCACCTCTAATTTCAATCAGAATTGTTTTCACGCTCTTAAAGTAACCTTCCAGTGTACGTACTTGGGCTTCTTGTATAGTTCTGGGTCATCGTTCCTGGATGCCATAGATAAAGCCCTCAGCAGACTATGAATCTCCTGGTTCATCCTCAACTTTTAGCTTGTAGTTTGGGCATGTCTGGTATGTCCTTAAAGCTATCACACACATCCGCACAAGTCTTGATGAAGTCATTGACAACTGTGGCCTAACTGCGAACTGTGATGAATCCATGAACATTGTCCAGTTCACCAATTCCAAGCTGTCCTGTAAGCGCCTCTCCACCTTCCCATGACCACACTTCCTTGGTCGTCGCCACTGGTGCTGTGATCTTTAGCCTCTGCCTGTTCGCCAGGAGAAGAAGTGCAGCCAGGTAATCGGTCTTTCCAGAATGCGGGCATGAGGTGGCACCGTAAGTGTTCTTGATGGTGGCGTAGCAGTGGTCAAGCTTTTTGGCTCCTCTGGTTCCAAAGGTTGATATGTCGGTGATAGTTGTTCAGAGTCTTCTTCAAGCTGGACTGGTTGAAACCCCCTACAATAATAGGGAAGATATCAGGGTACAGTGTTTTGTGACTACTGATCACAGTGCTCATCTCCTTCAGTGCCTGCTTGACGTTGGCCTGAGGTGAAATGTACGCTGCTACCAAGATAACAGCGAAGAACTCACTCGGCAGATAAATAGACGACACTTGCTCTCTAAATGTTCCAGGTCAGGTGAGCAGGATTGAGAAAGACTGCCACATCTGAGCATCGTAATGAGTTAAGCACAAACCATACTCCTCCTCCTCTACCTTTAAAAGACTCAGGTGTCCTTTCTTTGCAGTGAAAGATGAAACCCTCATTCTGCAGTGCTGTGTCCAAAATGGCGGGGCACAGCCATGTTTCCATGAAGCAAGGTATACAGCAGTTGCTTATCTCGCCTTGATACTGCGATCTTGCTCTGAAGTTCTTAATTTTATTTTCAAGAAACTGTACATTCGCCAGCAGGATAGTCGGGAGTGGGGGTCTAAGTTACCTGTAGCCCAGCATGCCTTCTGACCTTCCATTTCTTAAAGGGAACTGCACTCGCAACCTGAGTCTGCCATCCAGGGTCCTTACTGGAGAAGCTGCAGCAAGATTTCCAATAGCTCTGCTAGAATCGATGGTCCAACAGGACAGTTTGAAATGAGCCACACTTCCGCTGTAAGGAGAAGACAGAGTTGATCTGATAAAAATATAGAAATGTCTGACAGAGCAAAAGAAAAAAGAGGTTTTGATTTGCAGGAGTAAGAACAAAGACCTGTTGATATAAGCCTTATTTAATAAAATCAAAGAAGATTTCAGGGGAAAAGTCTTTACCCAGGTGGTGATCAGAATATGGGTCATGACACTATAGGAAAAGCCTTAAGTGAACAGCATTGCAGATTTGAAGAATATTAATTAAATATATACAGGTTAGATTAAGATTTAGATAAAGAAGGCATAAACTAGCATGGGCTGGATGGGCCAAATAGCCTGTTCTGCTCTTATAATTATGACACAAATTACCATCCTTCATGTCTGCTGTATTGTGGTAAGCAACATTTTCCACTGTGAAACTACAAGCTCTATTCTATCTTCAACAAACAATTACTGGAGTTACTGCCAATAGATTAACATTGTTCAAAGAATCAAACTCCGTATTTTAAGTACCTTCAAAGCAAATACTTCATAAGGATGTAATTTCCTAATAACTGAAGAAATACCATTTAAAATGCTTGCAGTAAGTGTTGTATTTGTATTTATACTGTGTTCAGAAGCTCGTGAGAAGTTGTACTCTGGGATTTCTGTCATGGCCTTTAGGCAATTCCAGCTCTCCCTTGTACCGTGCCTCTGGTGTACCATGCCCTCCAAAGGAACTGAATTGCTTTATTTTTATGAGTCACACAACTGGGATTAAAACTATACCTGTAAATGATGCATGCCCTCTGTTTCTGTGTGCGCCGTACATAACCTCATGGGACTGGAGGAAAGAATACCCACAACAGTTGCAATAAAATAAAACAGAAACGCTCCATTAAGTAAACATCTTGCGCAAGTCCAAATATTATTTATTCTCCATGAGATTCAGATCATTTGTGGTACCTCGGGGTTTTCTTATCCTGGCTGGGGTTAAAGCGGTGGTCACACGGGTGAAGTTCGCTGGGATAATTAGCTGCCTGCCCAGGTTTGACACAATGAGACAGTTGTCCACTGGAGGACCTGCTGATCTCTGTACTGAATCAGCTGCTGGGCGTCTGCCAACTCGGAAGTACAGGACTGTGAAAAAGTCTTATGCGCATAGATATATATATATATATATATATACTGTAGCTAGGAGGTCTAAGACTTCTGCGCAGTTCTGTAGTAATTTTATGTATTGCTCTGTGCTGCTGCCCCAAGAAGGAATTTGCACTGTTACATTACTGTGGCTTGTTTGCAGGATGCTAACCATTCCTGATTGCCTTTGAGGAGGCTGGTTGCTGGAGTCATCCGTAGGTCTGATCAATAAGGATTGCCGATTTCCTTCACTGAGGAACAGGGGCATTGATCGTGTGGCTAGCCAGAGGCTTTTTCCCAGGGCTGAAATGGCTAACAGGAGGAGACGTAGTTTTAAGGTGCTTGGAAATGGGTAACAAGGTGAAGTCGGGGGTAAGTTTTTCACGCAGAGAGTGGTGGGTGTGTGGAATGCACTGCCAGCAGTGGTGACAGTGCTGGTGGAGGCAGATACAATAGTGTCTTTTAAGGAACCTCTTAGATAGGTACATGGAGTTTAGAAAAATGGAGGGCTATGCGCTAGGGAAATTCTAGGCAGTTTCTAGAGTAGGTTACATGGTCAGCACAACATTGTGGGCTGAACAGCCTGTAATGTGCCGTAAATTTCTATGTTCTATAATTTCCTGACAGATGGGAGTAATGATAAACCTGATTCTGAAATGGGTCTCTATTGCAGACTGAGTGTGGGAAGGGGGGAGGGAGAGGGGAATCATGGTTGGGAAAAGGGGAACGGAGAGGGCAGAGAGCAATGAGCAGCAGAGGGATATTCTGTCACTGCCTGTAAAGAGTTTGTACATGCCCCCCATGACCAGTTGCTGCGGTTTCATCCCACAGTCCAAAGACGTACCAGCTGGTAGGTTCATTGGTCATTGTATGTTGTCCCATAATTAGGCTGGGATTAGATTGGGAGATTGCTGAGCAATGTAGCTCGCGGGGCCTGAAGGGCAAACTCCACGCTGTATTTCAGTATATAAACAAAACATAAATAAGCCAATTGTTTGGAATCAAATGACTTTGCCTGGCGTCTCAGGGCTGAGTGTGTCCTGGTACTCCTTCTCTGCAACCTGTCGCGCACCTTCCCCACGGCGCTCCGCCCTCACCTTTCCCAACATCCTCTGCTCCTGCCGGATTTACAAACTTGCTCTCCACTCCACAGTACTGTGTAAATGTCTTAGGCACCCCAGCTACAGTATATATATGTGCTAAGACTTTTGCACAGTCTATAACTTGTGCCCACTCTGATTCCAAATGAAAGCATAACCCTGAAGCTTCATGAGAGGCCTCCTTTCTGTCATCTGGGAAGACGGGTCTACTGATACAATGTTAGAATATTAAACAAGAGAAAATCTGCAGACACTGGAAATCCGAGCAACACGCACAAAATGCTGGAGGAACTCAGCAGGCCAGACAGCATCTATGGAGAAAAGTACAGTCAACGTTTCAGCCTGAGGCCCTTCAGCAGGCCTGGAGGAAAAAAGATGAGGAGTGCAAGTTAGAGGATGGGGGTGTAAGGGTGAGGGGGTAATACAAGGTGATAGATGAAACCAGGAGGGGTGAAGTAAGGAGTTGAGAAGTTGATTGGTGAAAGAGATACTGGGCTAGAGAAGGAGGAGTCTGATAGGAGAGGACAGGAGGCCATGGAAGAAAGAAAAAGGAGGAGGAGCTCCAAAGGGAGGCGATGGGCAGGCGAGGAGGTAAGGTGAGAGAGAGAAAAGGGGATGGGAAGTAGAGAAAGGAGGAGAGGTTATTAACAGAAATTCGAGAAATTGATGTTCATGCCTTCAGGTTGGAGGCTACCCAAATGAAATCTAAGCTGATAATCCTCCAACCCGAGTGTGGCCTCATTACGACAGTAGAGGTGGCCATGAATGGGCATGTTGGAATGGGAACGGGAAGTGACATGAAAATGGGTGGCTACTGGAAAATCCTGATCTTCTGGGAGACAGAGCATAGGTGCACGACAAAGCGGTCTCCCAATCTGCGTCAGGTCTCGCCGATATACAAGAGGCCACAACAGGAGCACCAGATACAGTAGATCACCCGAACAGACTCACGGGTGAAGTGTCACCTCACCTGGAAGGACTGTTTGGGGCCCTGAATGGTAGTGAGGGAGAAGATGTAGGGGCAAGTGTAGCACTTGTTCTGCCTGCAAGGATAAGTGCCAGGAGGGAGATCAGTGGGGAGGGACAAATGGACAAGGAGGTCGCATAGGGAGCGATCCCTGCGGAAAGCAGAAAGTGGGGGGGAAGGAAAGATGGGCTTGGTGGTGGGATCCTGTTGGAGATGGTGGGAATTACGGAGAATTTTGTGTTGGACATGGAGGCTGGTGAGGTGGTAGGTAAGGACAAGAGGAACCCTATCCCTAGTGGGGTGGGGGAAGGATGGGGTGAGGACAGACACGCACAAAATTAAACTTGCTGCCTGTTTTACCCACCTTTAAAATGCCCTATTTCTCTCCCCCATTCTGACACCAATTCTCCAAACCGTCTTCTTTTCCTGACAACCCCTCCCAGACTACTGAACTTTCGTACCTCTCCCAGACCATAGCCAGACTGCCCAGGTACTTCCCTGGGTCCCACACGGAGCTGGAGACCCTGACTGGAGCACTCACTCAGCCGGAGGCCTCTGTCCTGAGACTTCCAGATGTGATGAGGGAAACTCAGTGGCCCTCTGAAATGTGAGGGAAGTGACTGACGGTTGTGCTGGGCGATTCAGCTCAGTAATGTACTCTACCAAAGGTGGGAGAATTGAAGGTTAGCTTATCGCCAGTTCCACCTCACTTTCCACCATATTCAAAGAAAGGGAGGCAAGTGTTAGATTTGGTTGGAAAGGTGTAGGTTTGCCACTCAAGGTGATACAATGCCATCGAGGTTGTACTCTCCACCAAAATCTTGGTCTCAGGTCCCTGAACCGAGATTTCAACAATATTACTTGAACCACCGAGTCTTCGATTTTGACCCGTTGGGTCCGTGTTGACCAACAGGCAGCTTATAATGTGTTAATCCCAATCTGTTTCCCCACCTTCTCATCAGCTCCTCCCAAATTGTGCCTCTCGTCTATTCATTAAGCACAATTTTCCAGTGGCTAATTAACCTATCAAACCACACCTTTTTGGGATGTGGGAGGAAGCCCACAGGGAAAATGTGTAAATTCCACACAGATACCACTGGAGATCAGGATGGAAGCAAGGTGGATGAAACTGTGAGATGCCTTTTTTATTATCTGAGCAGCTGCGATGGCCAAAATGTATAAAATAGACTCAATAATTCTTCATACATTACTCTACACGTATATAGAGCTAGGGTGCCTAAGACTTTTGCACAATACTCTATTAAATTGGCTTTATTTCTTACATCCTACACATACATGAGGAGTAAAAATCTTCATGTTACGTCTCCGTCTAAATGTGCAATGTGCAATCGTAGTCATTTATAATAAATAGAACAGTCAATGTAACATAGAAATCCACTCAAATCAGTGTGAGTTAATCAGTCTGATGGCCTGTTGGAAGAAGCTGTCCCAGAGTCTATTGGTCCTGGCTTTCACGCTGTGGTACCGTTCCCCGGATGGTAGTAGCTGAAATAGATTGTGGTTGGGGTGACTTGGATCCCCAATGATCCTTCATGCCCTTTTTTTCACATCTGTCTTTGTAAATGTCCTGAATCGTGGGAAGTTCACAACTACAGATGCGCTGGGCGATGTATCTCTGCAGAATTGTGTGATTAAGGGAGGTACAGTTCCCATACCAGGCAGTGATGCAGCCAGTCAGGATGCTCTCAATTGTGCCCCTGTGTAAAGTTCTCAGGATTTGGGGGCCCATACCAAACTTCTCAACTGTCTGAAGTGAAGGAGGCGCTGTTGTGTCTTTTTCACAACACAGCTGGTGTGTACAGACCACACAAGGTCCTCGGTGATGTGGATGCCGAGGAACTTAAAGCTGTTTATCCTCTCAACCCCAGATCCACTGACGTCCATAGGAGTTAGCCCATCTCCATTCCTCCTGTAATCCACAACCAGCTCCTTTGTTTTTGCGACATTGAGGGAGAGGTTTTTTCTTGACACCACTGTGTCAGAGAGATGACTTCTTCCCTGTAGGCCACCTCATTATTGTTTGAGATTAGGTCAAATCAATGTAGTGTCGTCAGCAAATTTAATTAGCATATTGGAGCTGTGGGTAGTGACACAGTCCTGGGTATATAGAGAGGAAAAGATGGGTCTTAGTACACAGCCCTGATGGGCTCCTGTGTTGAGAGTCAGAGGGGTGGAGGTGAGGGAGCCCACTCTTACCACCTGCCGGTGATCTGACAGGAAGTCCAGGACCCAGCTGCACAAGGCAGGGTCAAGGCCGAGGTCTCTGAGTTTCTTGTCGAGCCTGGATGGTATTACGGTGTTGAATGCTGAACTGCAGTCCAAGAACAGCATTCTCACATAAGCATCCTTCTCCAGATGTGTAAGGACAGTTTGTAGAGCAGCGGCTACTGCGTCATCTGTTGATCAGTTGTGTTGGTAGGCAGATTGTAGGGAGTCCAGGCTGGGTGGTAGCATGCTGCAGATGTAGCCCTTGACCAGCCTCTCAAAGCATTTGCTTATTATTGAGGTGAGTACAACAGGACGTCAGTCGTTCAGGCATGTTACTTTGGTCTTTTTTTTTGGTGCAGGGACAATGGTGGATAATTTGAAGCAGGACGACACTCTATACAGGGAGAGGGAGAGATTAAAAATGTCAACGTGGAGCGGAGATTGAGTTTGTAAATCTGGCAGGAGCAAAGGGTGTTGGGAATGGGGTGGGTGGAGCATGTTGGGAGAGGAGTGGGACAAGCAGCAGAGAAGGAGGGCCAGCGGTGGGTGAGGGGGCGACGTGGCTGCAGATCGATCCAGCCCTGAGACACCTGGCAAGCTCATTTGATTCTGAACAATTGTTTTATTGATCATTACAGAATCTCTGGTGTTTCCTGCTCCCTCCCTCTCCCTTCCCTTTTCCCAAATCCCCTCTCCCTGCCTCCTTCCAACTCTCAGTCTACAATAGAGACCCATATCAGAGTGAGGTTTATCATCACTCACATTTGTCGTGATTTTTTCTTTGGTGGCAGCAGCACAGTGCAATACATAAAATTGCTAGAGTACTGTGCAAATGTCTTAGGCAACCTAGCTACATATATGTGCCTAAGACTTTTGTACATTTCTATATCTGTACAGCAATCTCCATTTCCAGTTCAATTGACAAATAATATTAAACGTTCTTCTCTCTTGAAACATTAATGAGGTGAAACCAATTATTATAAGCCAGTATCACTGGACGTTACTGACAACGAATGTCAACATTGTTAACAATTGCTTTCTGTGGTGTAACTACATGCTAACCAGCTGATGTAATGTCATATCATCTTACATTTCTATAAATAGCTGAGCAAAGAGCTATTTTAATAAGGAGTTGTGTCTTTTGTGGATAAGAGGAGAAAAAGGAGACATAACTGGCATGAAAGAAAGGATTAAAATCATTTGAATAAACTAAATATGAGACTGATCACATCTTCTGTTTTGTGTCGTGGCTTGACGGATGCATATTATCTAATGTACCTTCCCTATCCTTTCATAACACAATGCTTAAGAATAGAGAAAGTCCCAGTTTAATATGTACTCTAGAAGTCTATTTAACTACTGTATTAAGTTATTAACCTGCACTCTTATGCTCAAGTGTCAGGCGTGAAACTTGAGCCCACAGTCTTGTAGCTCAAAGTTGAGTATGCAGAATGCTTACTTGGAAATTAAATGATGGTATTTAAGAAATAAAATAATAAGCTATACAAGAACGTAGAACAGTACAGGCCTTTCGGCCCATGATGTCATGCCATCCTTTCAACCTATTCTAAGATCAATCTAACCCTTTCCTCCCACATAGCCCTCCATTTTTCTTTCATCCAGGTGCCTAGCTGAGAGTCTTGTACAGTAAAAGTCCCTAATATATCTGCCTTTACCACCACCTCTGGCAGTGCATTCCACACACACACACACACACACACACACACACACACACACACACACACACACACACACACACACACACACACACACACACACACACACACACACACACACACACACACACACACACACACACACACACACACACACACACACACCACTCTGTGTAAAATATCTACCCCTGACGTTCTCTATACTTCCCCCATTTCAGGTATGCTTCTCCAAGCGCTCGTAAGTCCTGTCTCTAGCAATCTGATCTAAGACTCAATGGTCTATAATTTCCAAGTTCATCTCTATTGCGTTTCTTGAACAAATGAATAACATTTGCCATCAGCCAGTCTTCTGGTACTACTCCTGTGGCCAGTGAGGGCACAACGAACATTGCCAATCTCTCCCCTTGCTTCCCCACGGTAACTTGGTTATCCACGCAACCCCTTGTTTTTTCCTCTTCATGGGACAGACTTTCCTCTGATATCAATTACAAACCTACGGACTCCCATAGCTATTTACATCTCCTTTCACTCAATCGTTTGGAAGAATATGATTCCTTTTTCTCAGTTCCTCCATGTCTATGGCATCTGCTCTCAAGATGAGGTCTTACACTCCAGGATATGCGCGATGTTCCTCCTTTTTTTAGAAAAGAGGGTCTCCCCACTTCTCAACCCCACCATTGTTATTGATGGAACCCTCACCCAGGTCTCCTCTAGTTTCTGCTTACTCTACCACTGCACACCGTCACCCCCACCACCACCTCCTCCCCACAGACAGAACAGGGGGAGACTACCACTATTCGTTTCCTTTCGCCCCACCAACCTACACATCCAGAAGATCATTCTCCACAACTTCCAATTGCTACAACGCGATCGCACCACCAACCATGTCTTTGCCCACCCCTCCCCTTTCTGCTTTCAGAAGGAACCACTGTCTCCATGATTCCCTGGTTGTCTGCACACCCTTATGCCTTAAGTTACCTTCTCCTGAGGCAACTAACACTGTACTCATAGGAAGAGTTTTACATTCCTCTGTACCTGCTCCCTCTCCACCATCCAGGGCCCTAAACAGCCCTCCCGGTGTGGGAGTCTTAGGTTCCACACCGCCAGGTTCAGGAATAGTTATTACCCTTCAGATATCAGGTTCTGAAACCAGTGTGGATAACTTCACTCAAGTCAGCACTGAATGAATTCCACAAGTAACACACACAAAATGCTGGTGGAACGCAGCAGGCCAAGCAGCATCTATAGAGAGAAGCACTGTCGACGTTTCGGGCCGAGACCCTTTGTCAGGACTCACCAGCATTTTGTGTGTGTTGCTTGAATCACCAGAATTTTGTGTGTGTTGCTTGAACTTCTCTCTATAGATGCTGTCTGGCCTGCTGCGTTCCACCAGCATTTTGTGCGTGTTGCTTGAATTTCCAGAATCTGCAGATTTCCTCGTGTTTGCTTTTTAAATTTACTACTGCGAAGCCTCTGCCAGTGATGCCGTTAGTCCTGACGAAGGGTCTCGGCCCAAAATGTCGACAGTGCTTCTCTCTATAGAGGCTGCCTGGTCTGCTGTGTTCCACCAGCATTTTGTGTGTGTTGCTTGAATTTCCAGCATCTGCAGATTTCCTCGTATTTGAATTCCACAAACAATGGATTCACCTTCAAGAACTCTACAACTCTTGTTCCCAATATTATTATTTTTTTTTTGTATTTTGCTGTTTGCCTTCTTTTGCACATTAGTTCATTGTGTGTAAGTTTCAATTGAATGCCCATAAAGAAATGTATTTCAGGGTAGTATATGGTGACATACACGCAGTGGCCACTTTATTAGGTATCTCCTGTAGTTAATAAAATGTCCAACTAGCGTACGTTCGTAGTCTTCTGCTGCTGTAGCTCATCCTCTTCAAGGTTTGCTGTGATGTGCATTCACAAATGCTCTTTTGCACACCACTGTCATAAAGCATGATTATTTTAGTTGCTGTCACCTTCCTGTCAGCTGGAACCAGTCTGGCCTTTCTCCACTGACCTCTCTCATCAACAAGGCGCTTTCATTCACAGAACTGCCACTCACTGGATCATTTTAGTTTTTTTGTGCCATTCTCTAAATTTTAGAGACTGTTGTGCGTGAAAACCCCAGGAGATCTGCAGTTTCTAAGATACTTAAACTGCACCGTCTGGCACCAACAATCACTCCACGGTCAAAGTCAAATTAGATTACATTTCTTCCCCATTCTGATGTTTGGTCTGAACAGCAACTGAAACTTGTTGTTCACGTCTGCATTGAGTTGGTGCCATATAATTGGCTGATTAGATATTTGCGTTAATGAACAGGTGTACAAGTGAATGCAATAAAGTGGCCACTGAAGGTTCACATACTTTGATAATAAATTTTCTTTAAACTTCGATCTTCGATGAGGCAGACATTCACATGCAAATACATCAGCTGTGTTTATTGTAAGAAATATTCAGAGCAAGTGCACACTCATTGAATGAGAAGGAGGATCTCTCATTTCCAGATCTCAATGGGTATAGAGAAGGGTAGAGAACAGATATAAAAGAAAGCTTATGACAGCCACTAACCGTTCAACACCAGAGAAAACCTGCAAGAGTGTGAACTTATAAAGAGAAATTAGGATGAACCGAAATGTTGACCATTTATCCCCCTCCATGGATGCTGACTGACCTCCTCCAGAATTTTGTGTGTGTGTTAGGGTGACAGCTATGGTGCCTGAAAATATATTGGCCATTATGATCATGGAGGTCTGCAGATGTCCTTGGATTTGCGAAGGGAAAGAGGATTAGAAGGGAAAGAACTGGACTGGTTAGAGGTACCTAAAATGACAAACAGTTCTCTGAGTACTTTGCATCTTTCAGCACAAAAAACAAGAATGATCTGGATATTGACATTAAGGCGGAGGGGTGTGAAGAACTAGGGATGATATAGAGAAGATATATTATGGTGTGGTTTATATAGAGATAGGAGCAGGTGTGGGCCATATGACCCAGCACGCCTACTCTACCATCCAGTAAGATCCTAATCCAGCATCTTTAAAAGTAAATGGATTGTCATAAAAAAAATAGATTGTATTCCAGGCTCATTCAAAGCAAGGAAAGCCAATGAAGATGCTGTGACTATCAGCTTCCTGCATGGTGACAGAGAATTGGACAGTTGTGGTGTGGCATTCTGCTTGACATGGAAAAAAGTGATAGACCAGGTCTGAACAAGCCATTCAATTAAACATTGTAGCAGGCAAATTGTAGGAAATATTTCTCAAGTTCTGCAGGGCTCAGTTCCAGTCTGGTGCTTAATATGAATTTGGATTTTACTGTAAGGAATATAGATAATATCAGAATAGGGGTGGGGAGGCGGGTTATACTAAGCAGAAGAATATGTGACAAAATATTAAGTTCAAGGGACTGGAGTACATGTCTATAAATTTTATTTTATTTATTTATTGAGATACAGCACGTAGTAAGCCCTTCCAAACCTTCAAGCTCTGGTGCCCATCAATCCCCTGATTTAATCCTAGTCTAACATGAGACAATTTACAATGATTTATTAGCCTACCAACCTGTGCGTCTTTGGACTGTGGGAGAAAAGCGGAGCACCCGGCGGGAAAAGCCACGCGGTCACGGGGAGAAGGTAGAAACTCCTTCCAGGCAGGGGCGTGAATTGAAACCTGGTTTCCTGTACTGCAGAGCTTTGTGCTAACCACTATGCTACCATGACGCTTTATTAAAGGTGACAAGGCAGATAAACAAGGTGATCAAGGAATACTTGCCTTTGCTGGCTGTGGCATGCGCGTAATATTAGAGCAGGGAGATCAGGCTAGAATTGTCTGGTCACAGCTGGAGAACTGAGAACTTGCCACATTGCAGGAAGAATGTGATTACAACAGAGAAGTGAAATGAGATTTACGGTGCTTCCACAGGTATACTCCTGTAACTCCACTTATGTAGCTTCCTAATTTTCATTAATTCTGGCTGCTTGAAGAATTTCAAATTTTTGCCATTGGTAGTCATATGAGCACACATACAAGCTTATGAATTAGATTTTAAAAGACACTTAGACAAATACATAGATAGGAAAGCTTTAGAAAATTATGAGCCAACTGCGAGCAAATGGGGCTGTAAGTTTATTGTAAAGAAGAAACACTATCCATGGTGCAATTGGTTGCTTTTAAACAAAGGAGACTGGGGAAGAATTAACTGAGGTGTTTAAAATAATGGGAGATTTTGACATAAAGGAAAATAGAATACAGATTTGTGAAAAGGTTTCTTGATTTAATGACAGGGTCTGAAGATAGGCACCAAACAGTGGGTTGAAGACACCAACCATGTGCTTTAGTCAGACCTTCATACTATGACACCATAGTGGAGAAAGGACAGTGTTTCAGAATAATACAAATAATATTAGAAATTTCCTTATGTTAATTATGTCCCCTCCCTCATTTTCCCCTTTATTATTTTGCTCATTCAGCAGTTGTACCTTTCTCTAGTAGCCATTTTTTGAGAAGGAGCCCAGATGGAGACCAATTTTATTTGTTCTTAGAGACAGCACAACTAATAGTTTTTGTGGCTTCACTGATGTCTGTATCCACATACAAAACATCAGAGGTCACTTAACATTGACAAGAAGTTGTTGCAACACACATACAAAATGCTGGAAGAACTCAGCAAGTCAGGTAGCGTATATGGAGGAAAATAAACGGCCGATGCTTTGAGCTGAAACCCTTCAAAAGATCTGGAAAGAAGGGAATAAAAGGCCATGTAACTAATGCCAATTTCAGCAGATGAGCAAAGTTCAAGCCCAGACTACAGGAGGGTAAGATGGCATGCAGAATACAACGTTGTGAAAAAATAGTGCTTTTGCAAAGGATTTTTCACTTATTGAGTAGGGTCCAGGGTTTCTATGAAGAAGGACTGATGGGCAGGCAAAGTGAGATGTTTGGTGCCATGGCAGGACCGTTTGAAAGCATGTCTTGCAAGGCTAGAGGGGAACAAACTTCCAGCCTTGTACTATGGTTTGCATTGGGGAAGTTTCTCTCTCCACAAATGCTGTCTGACCAACTGTGTATTTACAGTGTTTTTTTTTTAAATTTTATGTCCCTTCATTTTGTTAGTAGCTCTTTCAAATTAGTCATTCTTGCAGCCCAGGGAATTGTTACTTTCGAAGCATTTACTCCATTCTCCTTTGAAAATGAATGCATTTGCAATCATAACAGCTCACTGTGTAAGTTTGTTTCCTCATATCTATAATTAGTCTGGAGCGAAAGACCTTTGAGCTATTGACAGAAAAGACCGCATTGATGTCCACTCTGTAAAAGGAGGAATGCAGGCATAGTTACGGTTTGTTTAACCTCTATCAAACAGGGTGAGGGGCAGAAAGCTTCAAGGGCACATCAGAATGAACTCATTTCAATAATTCTGCAATTCATCTCAAGGTATGTTTTATTTTACAGAAAGTATGTGCCTTAAATCCCTGAAGTGTTCTGGCAGGAAGCAGCAATCTTCATTATAGTCACGACTAGCATTGGATTACGCATTGGCAACAATGGGACATTTCAGCATAAGGTTCATGTTTGAACTCATTGTATTACAAATATATCAAACCTTTTGTTTGAATGCTGTAATACAATACTTGTCTCAAGAATAACATTTCTAATTCACTTGGCAAAGAACAAGAAGTCAAGCACAATTATGCCTATGTGTAATGGATTTAGTTATGATGAGAAACTAGTTATTTCCTGCTGATGAAAAGTTTATAGATAATCCAAAAGAGGAGTTTTTAAGTTGTGAAAGAGGAAAGGAATGACTCTCTTTGCCAATAGAGGAACAATAAAGATCCAGAATGTCTTAATGATGGCAGTTAAATATTGAGAATGGTTGAAAAAAAAAGAAATCTTTTGTGCAATGGATTGTGAGAACCTGGAATGTAATGCCCGCAATGCTATTGTTCAAAGGCAGGTAAGGTGTTGAAAAATGAGAGAATTGTTTACCTACAAGGGATTAATAAAACATAGTGAGGAAAGGATGAGAAAATAGGTCTAAATGATTGTCATGACTTGCAAAAACTAGAACCAGGACCAAAGGGTACAACTCTATCCTTGATGTTCAATAATATTATATTCAGTGTTTATCAGACATAAATTTAATTAATTTTTAGGCATCTGTTAGTCTCGAGAGACCATGGATTTGCGCCTTGGAAAGTTTCCAGGTTGTAGGCCTGGGCAGTGTTGGATGGGAGACCAGCAGTTGCTCATGCTGCAAGTCTCCCCTCTCCACGCCACCAATGTTGTCCAAGGGAAGAGCAAGGGCTGATACAGCTTGGCACTGGTGTCATCGCAGAGCAATGTGTGGTTAAGTGCCTTGCTCAAGGACAAAACACGCTGTCTCTGCTGAGGCTCGAACCAGTGACCTTCAGATCACTAGACCAACGCCGCAACCACTTGGCCACGTGCCAACTAATTTAATTAATGGTGGTGATAGATCACACCCATAACCTCATAGACTAAGATGCATTCAATTGAAATGTACTTATCATTTATATATATATTACTCCAATATTAACACCAGTGTTTTACATTTTCAACTATCTTCAATTTCAATGTAAATATCACATTATTACACTTACTTTAGGGAGGAGCACTGTGAGAATAGATCATCATTATATGTCATTTCATATGACGTGGACAGTCACGGTCTTGACCGTGATTGTTCTTGGCAAATTTTTCTACCGAGTGGTTTGCCATTGCCTTCTTCTGGGCAGGGTCTTTACAAGTCGGGTGACCTCCAGCTATTATCAATACCCTTCAGAGATTATCTGCCTGGTGTCAGTAGCCGCATAACCAGGACTTGTGATATGCACCAGTTGCTAGACCAACCATCCACCACCTGCTCCCATGGCTTCACGTGACCCTAATCGGAGGGGTAAGCAGGTGTTACACCTTGCCCAAGGGTGACCTGCAGGCTAGCCAAGGGAAGGAGCACCTCACACCTCCTTTGCTAGAGACATTTCTCCACCATGCCACCCTATGCAAATAGAAGCGGATCCAAATGTCCAGAATGGTTTGGTACAATATATTATTGGTTCTCTACTCCTAAATGCATCTAGCTGGCTTGTACCGAATCACTGCAGTTAAGCTGAAGGGAAGGGCAATAGAGCAGTTAGAAGTTGATAAATCTGTGTTTTTGTTTGCCCTGATAACAAAGTGATTTTCTTGGCAACCTAGAGGTTTATGAAATGAGAGCAATAACATGGCAGTGGCATATGAATACTGTTAGTCAAGGGTAAAGTTAAGTTGAAGATCAGTCTCTCTGAAGTATGGAGTATTTCCTGTGCATACCATGACACCTACATCTTCAGCAAACATCTAGTTGAAGTGGGACTGAAAACCAGCACATACGTGACTAGTTAGTCCAAGTTTTCCCTCACTGTATCTCAGCAGAACAAGCACTCCTCTGATAAAGGGATTAAATTCAGTTTTTTTGATTGTGCAAAGTGTGTGATGGTGAATTCGTTGCCCAAGACCAATCCCCTGTCCACTTTTAAATTCCTCCTACTTAATTTTGTGCTATGCGCTGGTATTTTAATCCCAGCAATGCGGGACGCATTCTTCAGGAGGTTGCTGACGTGAAAGTAGTTGAGATTGTTTGCATCTTGTGGGGTACTGTTGAAATATGTGGACCAAGGACAGTCAAGGTCCAGTGACTTGTCTCTTATAAATCTGATTCCTACACTAGAATTGTTTTCAAACTATTTCAGATTGCAAATTGCAAATGACAAGAATTAATGCTTTTTTTTTCCTCTCAGGGGATTGGGAGCCTTTGAAGTTGTCTCCCTAAAGGATGAAGAAGCCACTTGGATCCACCTGAGTAGCAAATTGGACCTGCTCCAATTCGCCTATCAGCACAACAGATGCCAACTCATTGATTCTTCGCTCAACCCTAGAACATCTGGACAGCAAAAATACATATATCTGGAAGCTCTTTATCGACAACAGCTTAGTATTCAGTGCCATTGTGCACTCCAAGCAAATCACTAAGCTTCATGACCTTGGACTCATTACCTCCTCCGCAATTGGATCCTCGGTTTCCTCAATAGCAAAGCCCAGTCAGTTCGGATTGGCAATAACATCTCCTCCACAATCTCCATCAGCACAGGTGCACCACAAGGCTGTGCGCTTAGCCCCCTGCTCTACTCGCTTTACATTTATGACTGCGTTGCTATGCACAGCTTCAATGCCATATTCAAGTTTGTTGATGACACCACTGTTGCAGACTGAATCAAAGGTGGTGACGAATCAGCATTGAGGAGAGAGATTGTAAATCTTATTGAGTGGTGACACAACAAGAACCTTTTACTCAATGTCAGCAAGACGGAGGAGCTGGTCACTGACCTCAGGAGGAGGGAAGTTGAGGTCCGTGCACCAGTTCCCAATAGAGGGTTGGAAGTGGAGAGAGTCAGCAACTTAAATAGTTTGGTGTTATCATTTCAGAGGACCTGTCCTGGGCCCAACACATAAATGCAATTGCAAAGAAAGCACAGCAGTGTCTCTAGGAGTTTGTGACGATTTGGCATGACACCTAATACTTTGACAAACATCTACAGATGTGTAGTGGAGAGTATATTGACTGACTGCATCACAGCCTGGTATGGAAACACCAATTCTCTTGAACAGAAAATTCTACAAAAAGAAGTAGACACGGCCCAGTCCATCATCGGTAACACCCTCCCTACCATTGAGTACATCTACACAAAGTGTTGTCAGAAGAAAGCAGCGTCCATTATCAGGGATTTCCACCACCTATGTCACGCTGTTTTCTTACTTCTGCCATCATGAAGAAGGTACAGGAGCCTCAAGACTCTCAACAGCAGGTTCCGGTGCAACTATTACCCCTCAACCATCAGGCTCTTGAACCAAAAGGGATAACTTTACTCAACTTTACTTGCCCCATCATTGAACTGTTCCCACAACCTATGGGCTCACTTTCAAGGACTCTTCAACTCATGTTTTCAATATTTATTGCTTATTTATTATTATCATTTCTTTTTGTATTTGCAGATTATTGTCTTTAACACATTGGTTGAATGCTCATTTTGGTGTGACCTTTCATTGATTCCATTATAGTTATTATTCTATTATGGACTTATTGAGTATGCCCACAAGAAGATGACTCTCAGGTTTGTATATAGGGACATATATGTACTTTGATAATATATTTACTTTGAACTTTGAAGAGCCATTTAATATTTTAAGGTAATAGATTTATATTAAACAAGGAGGTAAAAGGTTATCAGTGGCAGGCAGGAAGGTGGAGTTGAGGTTAGAGTGAAAACTGGAATTACCTTATGGAGGAAATTCAAGGGAAATAGAAGGATATTATCTAAAAGTGGACAAACTGATGGACGTGGTGGATTGAAGGACCCACTTCTGTGCTGTAGGCTATGATTCTTGGGCATGGAAATGGAAGCTCATTCAGGGTCAAACGGAAATCCCAGATTGTGAACAGTCTGATTCACACTGAGACAATGATCGGGGTGGGAAATCACACACACCCGAGATTCCGCAGATGTTGGAAATCTTGAGCAATGCATACAGAATGCTGAAGCAACTCAGCAGGTTGGGCAGATTTCATGGAGATCAATAAACAGTCAACATTTTGGGTCAAGTCCCTTTGTCAGACTAGAATGAAAGGGCAGAAATTTGAATAAGAAGGTGGGGAGAGGAAGGAATTTGTGAATTTAAGGAAGTATATACAGTTCATCTCATATTCTTTTTGGATCGTCTCCAAGCTGATGGCACGAACATTGACTCATCTAATTTCTGGTAATCACTCCATGCTCTTTTCCCATTACCATTCTATTTACCCTCTCACCCCTTCTCTTCTCTCCCCCTCATGAGCAGCCCATCACCTCCCTCTGACTCACCACCTCCTTTTCTTTATTTCACGGTCCACTGTCTTATCCTGGCCACGTGACCACACCAAGGCTTCTGCAAGTGGGGGCTATTGACAGAACAATGAAAGTATTGTATGTTGGGCTGCCCTTGGATTTTTCCATCCTTCAATTATTTCTACTCCAGGGATTCGAAACTCACGAGCCCTGCCTTGTACCAACAACAGCCAAAAATATCCTCCACACAATCCACAGAGGCAAATGCAAACTGGGAAATGACCTTGAGTCTTTGAAAGCGGCACCAGCAACAGAGGCAAAAGCATTTTGAAGGTGAGAATGGAAGTATGATTTGTGTACGGTGTGGTGTGATGTGGGGTTTGACATGTGGAAGCAGTCTGATGTGGGTCAGTCCACCACTGAAGTTACTTCCTTTTGCCTTTACAATATAATTGATCTTTCTGTCAAACTTACTGAACTAGACTATAAGGCATAAGAGAAGAATCAGACCATTCAGCCCATTGAGTCTTTTCCATCAATCGCTGATGTATTATCCCTTTTAACCCCATTCTCCTGCCTTCTCCCCATAATCTTTGATACCTCTACTAATCAAGAAACTATCAATCTCTTCTTTGAATATACCAGTGACTTGGGTTCCACAGCCACCTGTGGCAATGAGTTTCACCAATTCACCACCCTCTGGATAAAGAAATTCCTCCTCACCTCAAATAGTATCCAAAGGCTGGATCAATGATTCTGAGATATGAGTTTGATTCCAACATGCTAACTGGGAATCTAAACTCAAGAAATTAAACCTGCAACTTAAACTGAGCAATGAGCATGCAGCTACTAGAGTTTGATTTTAACACACCAGGATCACAGATGTGATTCTGAATGGGTACTCTGCAGCCTTGCCTGGTCTGATCTATTTGCGTCTCCCGACCCACCAATGTGGTTGTTTCACAACAACTACACCGTCATTCAGTGGCAATAAAGGAAGGCCATTAAAAGCTGGAATATCCAGCAATGCCTGTATCCTATGAATGAATAGATGTTAAAACGATTCTGTGTACTTCACTCATTCCTCAGAAATACCTCCCACCTTCCATCTTCCATGAACTTCAGCTTTTCCCACATTCTAACTCACACCAGATAGCATTTCCCCATTAAGATGAGCCTTGCCAACCTTCTGATTTCATTTCATTCTTGATATCAATTCTCTTCATTGCCAGTCACCTATAGGTCAGCTTCAGCCCAAATATTCTTCATGTTTGCCTAACTGGTATATTCTCCCACCTCCTCCAGTCTAACTTTATCTATCGTTTAGCCTAATCTCTGGAATTTCCTCCCCATTCGCCTTCACCTCTCCACTTTCCTCTCCTCATTTAATACTTAGTTTAAAAACTATTTGCCTGTGCTCGCTTCGGCAGCACATATACTAAAATTGGAACGATACAGAGAAGATTAGCATGGCCCCTGCGCAAGGATGACACACAAATTCGTGAAGCGTTCCATATTTTTTTAAAAAGAAAAAAAAACTATTTGCCAAAGCATTTTGCCGCTTATCCTAATATCTCCGTCTTTGCTTTGCGTCGACTCTTTGCCTAATTACCGTATGTGTCTGTGAAACAAACTTTCTTGCCTGAAAATTCAAATCCAACCAGTACAGCTAAACATAAGAAATTGGCTACTGTGCATGGAATTTAGCTACAATGACCTGATTTGGATTATAGACAAATGAAAGATATCTTTTCAGGGAGGTATTTATTGTTTGTTTGTTAATTTATTTATCTATTTTATTGGTTGTTTATTTTTGTATTTGAGCAGTTTGTCTTTTGCACATTGATTTTCTGTCTTATTATGTGCAGCAATTTCATTGATCTTACTGTGTTTCTTTGAACATGGTAGAATCAATGTGAATGCCTGCAAGAAAATAAATCTCAGGGTAGTATGTGGTGACGTGTATCTACTTTGATAATAAATTTACTTTGATCTTTGAAAGCAAGTTGTTATCAACATAGAGGCACAAGAGTCTGCTGATGCTGAAATTGGGAGTGACACACAAAGTTTCAGAAGAACTCAGCAGGTCAGTCAGCATCTGTGGAGGGAAATGGACAGTGAATGTTTCGGGTCTCAAGCTGAAACATTGACTGTCCTTTTTGCATCATAGGTGCTGCCTGACCTGCTGAGTTTCTCCAGCTCCTTCGGTGTTGTTATGTAAGTACTTACCTGGAACTGCGGCCATTGAGAAACCATCATCAGCAGTAACAGCCATTGGAGTATATGGTATTGTAAATTCAAATTTAATTTTGCCATGTCCATTTCCCTGTTTACTGAAACATTAAGATCCATTAATTCCTACTTTATTAAGAGTGCCAGGATAATGGACAGTTAAAAATAAACTTTGGTTACAGGGGAGCAAAAACCATCTCAGAGAAATGACACAAAACAGAGAATCTCTGGGGAATATTGAGTATAAATCTCATAAACATAACATCCTGCAGAAAGGTTATGCTGGGCTAAAGTAAACCTAAACAAAATAAAAGTAAATCAAATTTCTTTAAAAATCAATCAATAGTAAAATTAAATGTTTTCTGAAGATAGGAAGAATTTTAAGTAAATTTAAAGAGAAAAGGAAGAACGATGTTTGTATTGAGTTCAGAGTTAAACAGACGTAGAATAAAACAGAGAATGTGGTATCTATCAGGAGGGAACTGGAGAAGATGAACATGTAAAGTTAAGCTCTGACTTCTCATCTTTTTTTCCAGTCCTGGTAAGGGGTCTCGGCCTGAAACGTCAACTGTTCACTCTTTTCCATAGATGCTGCCTGGACTGCTGAGTTCCTCCAGCATTTTGTGTGTGTTCCTTTTCGTAAACTTTTATATTGTGTGAGACCCCTTCTCAAGATCCTGGCATGTGGGTCTTAAACAACTCTGTCTCAGCTCAGAAGTAAATTTGACAGAAGATTGGGTCAGGATACCCAAGTAAAAAGGTTATTGCACATGGTTAGGAATGGAATTGCATGTTGGGGAGACACATGATTAAATCAAATTTCATGAAGTTCAATGCTAATTGTGCTCCTGAAAAACCTTGTTTGATGTTCTGCCCAAAATCCCAACAACCGTTTTACCCCCACAACCTTGCAGATGCACATGTATATTTTTGATGCCACAAAATCTACTCAAGTTCTACCCAAGTTCCCTTGCTGGCCACTGCATATCTCCTGTTACATATCTTATTGAAAGATAACCGATGCCTGTCAAATGCCATGACTTGAACTAACTGAGTTGGAAATATTTTCCTTGCACACAGAAAGCTGGAACAAGTTTGCTAAACCAACAGCATCTTCCATGAACAAACTTGCGAGCCATCAGTCACATTCCATCTATCATCTACGGTGCCACATCATAGCCTCTATTTCAGCTAATTAAGAAAATTTTGATCATGGTAATTTTTGGGGGTAAGACTGTCCAAAAGGCTTGTGTGGATTTGAGCGGTGGTCAGAGGGATGAAGGAATGTGCTGGTGTCAGTGTTTTCATTTAGAAATTTAACTTCCTAAGTCTCTATTAAAATTAACTAAAAAATGAAAATGGGTTTGAGGTAAATTGGGATGTGCTGCTGAAAACCACCTATGTAGAAATTTTATTGCACTTATTTACAGATTTGCTGTCTGGATTAGAGGGCCTGAGTTTCAGGGAGAGGTTGGCCACACTGTGTTCTCTGGAACCCAGGAGAATGTGGGGTGACCTCATGGGGGAGAGACGGATAGTTGGAGTTTAATACTTTTGTTGCTGTTTGCGCAATTTGTTCCTCTTTTTGGCGCGGGAACGATGGGGTTTGGGGTTTGATATTCTTGTTGCCATCTGCACGATTTGTTTTCTCGTACATGGGGGAGGAGGGTTGATGCTTTTCTTTGAATTGCCTCCATGGTTTTTTTTTTGTTTCATGGCTGTCTGGAAAAGAAGACAAGTTGCAGGGTTGTGTACTGCATATATTGATAATAAATGTACCTTGAATATCTACTTACAAAATCATTTGGGGTATGGATAAGGTGGGATGATCATAATGTTTTCTTCGGGGCGAGGAGTCCATACCTAGCAGGCAACCAATAGAAGATAAGAGAGGAGAGATTTAAAAGAGACATGAGAGGTAACTTCTTTACACAGAGGGTAGTGAGAGCTGGGAGCGAGCTGTCAGAGGAAGGGTTTGAGTTGTGTACAATTACAACATTTAAGAGGCATTTGGTTAAGAACATGGAGGGGAAGGGTGTTGGAGGGTTAAGGGTCACTGGGACAAGCATGAAGGATACTGAGGTCATCGTGGATCAAAGGGTTGGTTCTGCGCTGTATTACGCTGTGACTGTTCTTGTTGTGATATGAAGAGCCATTTTAAGCATGAACACCAAATCAGGTTCCCTGCAGAAAGTCATAAATACATTGGAGATGGTTTGTTACTATAGTCAGCATCCAGAAACATCACCTGACACTTAGCACTGCAGCAATCAGTGAAGAGCATCAACCCATGGATATCGCCAACATGAGAAAATCTGCAGAAGCTGGAAATCAATGGCAAAACACAGAAAGTGCTGGAGGAACTCAGGAAATGAATAAACATCGGCGTTGCGGGTCAAAACCCTTCATCAGGACTAATGAAGGGTCTCGGCCTAAAAGGTCAGCTGTTTAACCCATGGATATAGTGGCTTCCATAGGTTGAAAGGGCCAGGGGGAGGGGAGGGTGGAGATTTCCATTCAAAGGTTAATGAAATTCCTGGTTGATGAGATACAAGTGGGAGGTTTGATGAACTTGTGTGGACAGGAGATTCACTAGTTATCCCTATAGAAAGGAGCCTGACAACTGTATCCTCCACAGGCAAGTCGAATGCCCATTAGAGCAATATTAGAAGACATTTTTATGTCCTCACAAAGCTTATGTTACACCTGCAGAATGGAGATCTTCACAGGGACATATATTTTATGTAGGAGTCGACAGGGCCCTCGTATAACAGATTCGGACCACTACATCAGTTCTGTCACAGCAAATGGTTAAGTAATTGGAACATTATAGTCGTTGAAGGTGGATCCATAAAGTGGCATCAGAGGGATTTTTATCTATCGCCTGTGTGTCTGACTAATTTGCACTAATTAGATGGAGCTGATTGGAATGCACAGGGTTTCAACTGGGGAGTTTTCAGGATTGTAAGTCTTTTTTGACTGGGGCAGGAGGCTGTGAATGCTGAGCAAGGATATGCCCCCAGTAGTCGTCCACTTCGGGCTTTGCCTCATGTCCCTCAGGCTCTGGGTCTCTTTGTTGCTCTTCCTTCTCCGCTGTCTGCTGTTTTCACGCATGCGAGGCCTGCGGAGCACACTGTGAGGAAGTCATTGCATCTGAGTGGTTGGCACTGAGGTGCAGCTAACAGAGCAACTCATGATGCCGAAGAGCTGGGTTTCTGCCACAGAAACAATAAATTTCACAACTGATACCAATGATTCTGAATCTGAATTAGAACTGAGATCAATGTAAGATGAGGGTAAATAGGGTGGCTGTTGGTGAGCAGGGACGCAAATGGACCAAAGAGCCTGTTCCTCTCCTGTATGACCCCGTGACTAACGCAGGCAATAAACCTGATTTTCAGGAGTCAGATATCATTCTCTACAATTATTCTGGTACCTACAAGGCCCCATTGTTCAGCTGCTGTGTTGGGAGAGTACACTGGTGTGAGGGCCCTGTGATATACAATACATGTATACAGCTAGGGTGCCTAAGACCTCTGCACAGTGCTGTATTCGTCGACGTGGAGCGGAGAGCGAGTTTGTGAAGCTGGTGGGAGCAAAGGATGTTGGGAATGGTGAGAGTGGAGCGCTGCGGGAAGGGTGTGGGACAGGGGACAGAGAAGGAATGCCAGGGTGGGGAGTGGCACGAATGCAGACATACCCAGCCCTGAGACACCAGGCAAGGTTAGTTGATTCCAAACCTTCGGTTCATTGATCATCACAGAATGTCTCTCTGGTGCTTTCTGGTTTCTCTCCTCTCCCTTCTCCCTTTCCTTTCTCAACCATGATTCCCCACTCCCTGCCCCCTTCCCACTCCCAGTCCACAGTAGAGGAGGTGTAAACTCTTCCTGTACTTAAAAAGACCTTGGTTAAGATGGTGCACAAGTGAAGCCTATGCTGGTAAATCTCAATGCCTGAGATGGTACCTGCTCCTCAATGAACTTGAAGTGAATGAAATCGCCTCTCTGCAGAGAGACCTGCTGGGTGAGCTCTCTGTGACAGTGGTGGTCTGTAAACTGGAAGCCCAGGCGAAGATATTCTACAATCATTTGGAAAGATCCTGTGGTGAGGGATCGATTTGACCTTGATCTCCAAATAAAGAGAAGGTCAAGGGCCTTCTTGCAAAATGCCATCTATCCCAGTGATGACTGGCTTCAAAAAGCTGACCAAACAGATATTATTGTTCACAGGGAAGAAGAGGTTGGTGGGGTGTTTCCGAAGACTCTTTGTTACTATGCTCCATATGGATATTTTAGCTGTCTGTCCTGAGGTCCCCTACCTTCTTGGGGAGGTCAGCCACGGTTATAACAAATCTAGTAATGGAGTTCTGCTAGAGAGGCCCCCAGCGAATGTGTATCACTAGTACTAAAAGCTATTAAAAGCACCCCCTTTCAGTTGCAGCTCCGCTATAGTCCTTGGAAGGCATTTGAGCAATCTGCAGACATTTCTGAACTTATCCATTGAGATTTGCAAATACCCGTATCGGACCGCAAAGCACTCCAGCGTGCGGTGAAAACTGCCCAGCGGATTAGCGGCACCCAATTGTCCACCATTGAGAACATCTACCGTAAACGCTGCCTGAGCAGGGCAAAATGCATTATCAAGGATGCATCTCACTATAACCATGGATTTCTTACTCTCCTCCCATTCAGTAGGTGCTACAGGAGCCTCCGCTCCCGCACCAGCAGGCACAGGAAGAGCTTCTTCCCTGAGGCTGTGACCCTGCTGAACCTCACATCACAACGCTAAGCAGTATGGCACCCATATTGTACTGTTTCAGTACTTTTATATTTGTGTGCTGTAGCACTTACTTTTTATTCGCAGTTATTTTGTAAATAACACTATTCTTTGCATTTCTGGTTAGTTGCTAACTGCATTTCATTGGCTTTGTATCTGTACTCGGCACAATGACAATAAAGTTGAATCTAATCTAATCTACAATGCTTCAGTAAAAAAACCCAAGAAAAACAACTAATTGGAGCAATCAAGCTATCCGGATGGCAAATGGGATGTTGACCTTCATTGCTAGAGGGACTGAGGTTAAGAGCAGGGAGGTTATGTGGCAACTGTACAGATTACTGGTGAGGCTGCATCTGGAGTACTGCGTGCAGTTCTCGTCTCCTTACATGAGGAAGGATATACTGGCTTTGGAGGTGGTGCAGAGGAGGTTCACCAGGTTGATTCCAGAGATGAGGGGATTTGACTATGAGGAGAGATTGTGTTACCTGGGACTGTACTCGCTGGAATTCGGAAGGATGAGAGGAGGTCTTAGAGAAACATATAAAAGTATGAAAAGGATAGATAAGATAGAGGCAGGAAAGTTGTTTCCTCTGGTAGGTGAGACTAAGACTAGGGGACAGAGCCTCAAGATTGGGGGAGTAGATTTAGGACGGGGATGATACTGCTTTCCTCAAAGAGTGGTGAATCTATGGAATTCTCTGCCCAATGAAACTGTGGAGGCTGCCTCAGTAAATATATTTAAGACAAGGTTGGATAGATTTTTGCATAGTAGGGGAATTAGCAGGTAGGTGGAGATGGGTCCGTGGCCAGATCAGCCGTGATCTTATTGAACGGCGGAGCAGGATTGACGGGCCAGATGGCCAACTCCTGCTCCTGTTTCTTATGTTCCTATGTATTCCTGATTCAACAGTGATGTTAGTGTGGAAGGTACATGTCAGGATATGTGGGTGTTATGTGCCTTGTGACATTATGCATGCCTGCTAGATGCTGGAAGTTCAGTGGTACTAATATGAACTGCACCTGGAGTTGCCCAGGCCAGGCCAGTTTTGTAATTAGGTTGATTTTCCTTGCAAATGTTCTCCATAGAGAACTGTTCTTGGTAAAGCTGAAGTTGAATCTCATAGGGCCAACAACCTAAATTTACTTAATAAAATTCTGACCTATTAGAATGCTGAGACACATCCTAGGATGTGCTGGGACACATCATCAGTGAGGTAACCTGGGGTCATCAGGTGTTTCGGGTCTTTCAACATCAGACACCCTCACCCAGGCCACCCAGCCAGGGTTGATCAGACCCTGGCTTTTGCCCCACCAGCATTGGTCCACGGGTCACACCCCTTGATCCATAACCACCTGGAGGCTCGCTCAGCAGTCTCTGTGATGGTCCTGATTGCTCTTTTCTTTGCAGCCCGCATAATGCCAAGGAGAGAGTAGGTTCTGCACAGCGAGCAGCCACCTCTATAGGCTCACATCGCGCCCTCCACCCCTGTCCCTGACACTGCTCTACCACCTCCTGTTATCTGGCTCTCTGCCACTCAGACGCATCCTCAATCCGGCCTTCCCAAGGAACTGACAGCACTCCCATGACCACCTGCTTCGAGGTATTCTGACAGAACGACCGTGTCAGGCCTCAGGGATGACGATGCGACGGAGTCGGGGAACTCAAATGTGAATGCTGCACCGGGGCCGGAAGGCTATGGGCAGGAGAAACTGAAATAAGGAAAACGAGCACACTCGAAAGTGTTGCAGTCAGAGAAAAGATTCAGCTGAAGAGCAATGGTTCCAGAAAACAATCCTGAGGCCTTGAAATTGAAACCACCTTGGTTGGTTTATAATCACTTTGGAGTCCAGGAATATGGAAAATCATTCACCTGTCATCTTGTCTGTTAGATTTGTATCCCCCGGATTACTCTGCCTGTTATGCTCTTGTTCCTTATATGTTTTTTTTACCAGAATCAGAATCAGGTTTAATATCACTGGTATGTATTGTCCTCTAGGATCATATTTTACCTGCCTTTTCCTGAAAGCACAGTTTTAAAACTCACCTAATCAAACAGAGGATTTATTTTTCTACCACTTCAGTGGATGAACCATCCCCCTCACTATTACAAGGTGAACACCAATCAGAGGGAACGGCTTAATTACCCTGAGCTGCAGGTGAGAACTTCCTGCATTTCAGTTAAATTAGACTCGCTGTCTGACACCAAAGAGGCAGGGGAAAAGTTGCTTGAGCGACTTCCAATCACTCCACCTCCACAGCGCACACCTGCAGCACGCCAAAGCTTGTAGGCTTAACTCATTTTCAATACTTCACTGTGATTTGCTCTGAAACCTCCAGCTACTGACTTGTTTAAAGAACACAGGGTAAGTTAATAAAATTATTTACTTTCTGCATGTTTTGAACCAGATGATATTTAGGCTAGAGGAATATTTGCTTTGAATTGCAGCCTTGTAGAGCTGAACCTCCCTTTCACAGTTTGTGGCTTCTCTTTGTCCATTATAAGGGCACAGATATTCAAGGCTGAGTCTTAAGTTTAAAGTCAAGTTTATTGTCATATATGAAATAAATATATATATATATATATATATATATATAGACACTGGAGTAAGGAGAAATCTGTGGGTCTGGTGAGGGAGGTTTCCAGATGTTGCAATTAACCTCTACTCTTTATTTCATGAGATTCACAAATAAAAAAAAAACGATTCTCTACTAATCAGATTCTCTGCAGGTGCTTCTCTACTAATCGGTTGAGGGAGATTAGGATGTTCAGAAATTAATGAAGTTTAAAGAATCACCTCTCTCTCCTGAAGTGTAGTTTCAAATCTCATGACTATCTGTTGCTCTGGCTATTAATCTCATAACAGCTGTAGATTCTGTGTGTGAGGATAAATTGCAGCCTAAATTGCTTCAGTCTCTTCCGACTCGATATCAAAGTCAGCACTGGATCTTTCATCTAAGCTGTAATTATTCGCAGATGACAGACATGATTTATTGAAAGAGTGGTGTGATGAAGCACTCTCTGTCTATTTTCTTATTTTTAAGGCAACACCTATGAATGATGTTCAAAATCAATGTAATCCATCTGCCCAGTCAGTAAGATGTAATCATAGATTAATACATATATTCAGCTCTCTATTGAATCTGCTTCTTCTGTGCTTTCCAAGATAGAATGGATCACCACAGATCAGTTTGTCTCATCATTTTCTCATCTGATTGCACAATTTCCCAAACAGCTTTCCAGCACTATCATTAAAGAACAACTTGAGCGCTTTCTGGGACGTGTTCTCTTGCATTTGCACATGTTAATTAAAATGACATTTGCCATGGAGATGAGCATTAATGGAGGTTCCTTTCCTTGAGCTGTTGATCTCTGTTTAACCAGAAGGGCGTGTGGAGAGGTGGGGAAGGACTTCGCGTCAGAAGGCCACTCACATGGGGAGAGGTAGAAAGCCAGAATTAAGATTTCATTTCAAAGTAGTCTGCTGGTCATTACTGTACATCTGCATCATTCCAATTTGCAAAGCATCATCATGAAGACAAGGGTGACGGGCAGTAAAGATTCTTTCCTAAGAAAATGGGACTGGAATTAATGGAGGAGCCTTGCTTACCCATTCTTTTTATGAGCTGTTTTGCAGGATTAAACTGCCAGAAATTAGCTAAAGCACAACTAGAAGTTCAATATCCTTCTTTGCAAAATGGTCAATGAAATACAGAAATGGCTCGCATAATCCTTTCTGCCTCAGATTTTAAAAGTACTTCCTCTCTTTCTGAAATACTGCAAAAACACATTGGCGGGAATAGTTGAGAAATCAAAAATCAGGGTGGGGCATTTCTATGAGTATTTATCGGAGGACAAACTGTTCAAAATAAATTCTTCCATTTCACCTTCCAGCTTCTCACTTCATTTCCCACCCCCTCCGCACCCATCACATTCTCACTTACCTCGTTTCGTCTATCACCTGCCAGCCTGTAATCCTTCCCCTACACCCTCCCATCTTCTTATTCTGGCTCCTTTCAAGTCCAGATGAAGGGTCTCAGCTGGACACATCAAATATTTATTTCCCTCAATATGTCCTCCGACATTTTAAGACCATAAGATATAGGACCAGAATTAGGCCATCTGGCCCATCAAGTCTGCTCTGGAACTTGAAGCTGCTCACCCATTCTCTGGCTAAAGAAATTCCTCCTCATCTTTGTTCTAAATGGACATCTGAGGCTGTGGTCCTCGGTCTTGGACTCCCCCACCATAGGAAACATGCTCTCCACATCCACTCTATCAAGACCTTTCCAAATTCGATAGGTTTCAATGAGGTCACCCCTCATTCTCCTGAATTCCAGTGAGTAGAGGCCCAGGGCCATCAAATGCTCCTCATATGACAAGCCTTTCAATCCCGGGTTGTCTGTGGTGCTTTGACAATAGCAGAAATATATTTTTTGTTTGTTCTCAGAACACTGCTGAGACAAGGCTGTTTTCCTAAAATATTCGGAAGGAGCTAGAACTGGGAATAGATCAGCCCAGGTAAAGATGGCAAACGTTAGCTCTTGTAAATAAACATCAGTGAAGTAGCTGAGTTTTAACAACAAACAAGCCATTTCGATGGGTCCCCTTCACTCCTATCACACACAGATGCATACAGACACAGTGACATTCAGACATGAACACACAGACACACAAATTAACTGGAATATTACACCACCTGCTGCAAAGAGATGAAAGCTCCCATTCACATCCTACTAAAAACTGGAAATGTACTACTTTCTTGATTGTCTGCAGTCCAGCTGGTAAAGGTGACTCTTAGCATTACTGGGTAAGAAGCCACATTGAAATTATGTTGATATAGTTCCAACTCAGAATGGTGCAATATTTGGGCTGGTGATGTTTTCAGAGAAACACACTCAAGATGCTGCAGGAACTCAGCAGATCGGGCAGCATCTATAGAAATGAATAAATGGTCGGCTGTTTCGGGCTGAGACCTTTCTTCAGGACTGAAGGGAAAAAATAAAACATTACTGTAAAGTTACAAAAAAACGAAAAATAAATAAGTAGTGCAAAAGAGGAATAGTGAGATATTGTTCACAGGTTCAAGGATCGTTCAGAAATCTGAAGGCAGCAGGGAAGAAGTTGTTCCTAAAATGCAGAGTGTGGGTCTACAGGCCTATGTCATAAAATCATACTTTGAATGACACGGAGTCCCTGAGCCATCGTATAACAACTGCAGAGACCAGTTGCATCTCATTTCATGGAAAAAATGGTCCCAATTAGCAGAAATTATGAAGCCTGCTACATCTGCTTGCTGTCCTCAGGGAAAGACAATGATTTATCGGTTTAACCAGATTTAAGGAAACAAGTGGATAGATGCTTTCAAACCACTTTTGCTTGACGTATTGCTTCCATGTAGGCTTTTGAGTGTGTCTTGTTGAGTTTGGATGAGAACGTTGGGAGGCCTATTGCACATTGTGTTGACAATTGAGACTAGTGTAAGATTACTGGTTTGATTAAAAATAAAGGTGGCTTTAAAACTCTTGGAGATACTGCCATATCAGGGATAGGATGCTTAAGTCTAACGTGTACCTACTGAATACAGCACCTTGAGTACAGTTCAGTATCCTAGCCTGTTTAATAGAAGCTCTAGATTAAAACATCAGTTTGCCTTCTACAATAAAACTACAACTATACATTTAAATAAATACAGCAATTGGTAACTGAGTTTATTATTGTCACATCTACCGAGAAATGGTGTAATTGATAAGATTATTAGATAGTTATCCATCTTCCAAGTCAAGTAGAGCCGGCTGGTGGTGTAGAGGCATCAGCACTGGACTTCAAGGAGAATGATCCTGGGTTCGAATCCAGCCGACCCCTTGCACGCTTTCCATCTGAGCTGGGTTGGCTGTCGAGCTGGCAACCTGACCTCGTTAAAAAAAAAAACACCAGACAAATGCTAAGGAAATGGCAAAAGTTGCAGCTCAGGAAAGGAACAAGAAGTCGTAAAGCATCCTACGCTCTACCAAAAAAAAAACCTGGGTCAGTGATTGGTTGAGCTATTGTAGCCATAATAGGAGTGGAAACATTAGAGTTGGCACCAACTTCCTTCAGCCCTGGAAGGGTGTATCAGCCAGTATCCTTCCTTCTATTTGTAGTCTAGCAAGATGCTAAATAGTCTATTCAAATATCTGAGATCATATATGAATATTGGGCCATTTGGATAAAGGAACAAGTTTTCCTATGGAAATGTTGACCAGATCACCTGCCTCATAGGAAAAGATGCATTACAGGGTTGGGTAACAGTTGACAGACTTAAGGATCATTTAAAACATATGGCCTATTCAGTCAATTAATCGGAAGAATCAGCTTCAGTTCAAGTACACGGTATAGTTTACGTTACAAGTTGTTTGTGAAGTAAAAAATATCAGAGGTTGTTTACTGTGCAGTGTATTAAAATTACTCAAGCCCAGATGGAACTTGGCTTATTTTTTTTCCCACCAGTATCCGATGGGAATTTCAGTTGCAGTGAAGCTGCCGTGAGTACAACAGAGTGAAAAATATGATATCACCACTCATGGCAGCAATAACAGGTCACAGGAGGCCTGAGGATAAACTCACTCACTGAAGCAATCACCACAGCAGCCCGAGTGAAATTCTCCCCCTCGTGCAGGTGCCTTGGTAAACTGATCGAGGATACACACCTTCTCTCTGGTCACGATGAATACACTCTTCCTTTCAATTTCAAAGCTCATACCTAGAAATTCAACAGCCCTGTGCCAGTCCTTGATAGAATACTATAAAACTCTCTATTTTGTCATGCATTTCAGCTTTAATAATTGACACATTACATACTGTATAATATGACCTTCATCCAAAGGTTAAAAAATGAGGAAACACACTGGGGACTAATAAGCTTATGAAAAATAAACCATTAGCTGGTACTCGTGAGTAACATGGCCCCAACAGAAGAACTTTGTTTTTCTTAAAGTATTGGTCCTAAAATAATTCATATTTTTACAAAAATGATGTTTTTTTAATAATTTAGAATGGCACTTTATTGATGCACGATTCATGAGGGAACAAAGCTTATGTGATCCTAAATATATCTCAAACATTCATCTGAATCCAAAGTTTGTGAACAGAGGAGATATTTTCTCTTTGAGCCACAAATTTAAGAGCAAGGATGACATTTCTTCCGTTTCCAAGGGTGATTGATGAAGTGGTTTCCAATGTCATGTGAAAGACAGACTCAGAGCAATTTTGTTGTGTAATATTTAACCACAAAAACACCTGTTGTTTTTGTTAAAAGTGACGGTCCTGTGACCGATTACGCCAAGTCCCTGCACAAAAAAATGTTCCATTGGTAGTTTCTGTGAAATACTAACCACTGGGTGTGAACTATTCCAAACATCACACAGCATAATGCAAAGAAATGTCTCAACAGCAATTACCTCTCACTAATAGAACTAAGTAACTGATACCACGAAATAAATATTCCCTACAAAACAATGTAGCATTCAGATTAGGGTTTTCATAGAAGGGAAGTAACAACCATCAAGTCATAGAGTCACAGCACAAAAACAGGCCTTTCATCCCATCTAATCCATGCCAAAACCATTTAAGCTACCTAGTCCCATTGACCTGCACCCAGGCCATGGCCCTCCATACCCCTCCCATCCATGTACCTATCCAAACTTCTCTTAAACATTGAAATCCAGTTTAGATACTTCACTTGTGTTGGCAGCTTATTCCACATTCCTACACTCTGAGTGAAGAGGTCAAAGTATGTTTTTACCACAATTCACCAAGCCACATATTTCAGAACTAACAGCCCAAAGGAACAGGACTTATAATATTTTTACTACTTTGTGGTGTACATTTTGATCTTGTGTGAGAACATAGAGTAAGTAGTGGCAAATTAATGGATTATTTAAATCTGTACAGTGCATCACATAACATGTGATGGTGGTTGGCGCAATGCTTTACCGCCCCTGCGATCGCTGATCGGGGGTTCGATTCCCGCCGCGGTCTGTAAGGAATTTGTACGTTCTCCCTATGGGTTTCCTCCAGATGCTCCAGTTTCCTCACAAATTCCAAACGCATATGGTTAGTATTAGAGTTAGTGTGTTATTGGCATGCTATAGTAGATTGATGTTGGAATCATGGTGGCACTTATGGGCTGCCCCCAGCATGGCCCTCGGACTGTGTTGGTTATTGACTCAGGTGACGCATTTCACTGTATGTTTCGATGTTCCAATGCACGTGACAAATAAAGTGACACAGTAGCATAGTGGTTAGCATATTGCTTTACAGTACCGCAGACCCGGGTTCAATTCCCGCCACTGTCCGTAAGAAGTTAGCACCTTCCCCTCCATGTCCGCGTGGCTTTCCTCCGAGTGCTCCGGTTTCCTCCCACAGTCCAAAAACCTACAGGTTTGTAGATTAATTGGTCATTGTAAATCGTCCCATGATTAGGCTCGGGTTGAAGGGGTGGGGGGGGGGGGGGGGGTTTACTGGGTGGCACAGCTCGAAGGGCCGGAAAGTTCTGTTCTGCATGTATTTTTTTTTTAATCTCTGTTTTTTCCCGGATTCTTGCTTTGTGGCTGCCTGTGAGCAAACAAACTCAAGGTTGCATAATTTATACATTTTTGATAATAAATGTACTTTAAAATCTCAATAAATAAATAAACAAACATTACCAAAAGCGTGAGGATAGCCCTGTTAATCCTGTACGAAACAGCAGATTCCGTTTATATGACTTACGTGACAGTTTGCAACGTGCATTGCACGAGGGGCTGGGGCATATCTGAGATCTCTCTAATGAGTGAATTGCATAGATAGGAAAACAGATGAGCAGGCAATTTTCCTCTATTCGCTAGACTTGTAATATCATTGTTGAACTCGGCTTGTGAATTTTCAAATTTCACTTGCAGAATTCAACATTCATACATCACGTGCTTAGCGCTCAACACCCAAATGTCCCATTTTTGTAGTTCTCAGACACCCAAGGTTCCTGTGATAAAGCTACAGCACAATTCTACACATTTGCAGTTGTTTCTGGTTTCCCTCAGATAAAGATAGGAAATGCCACTCAGATTTATTTGAATTGGTGATATTTAAAAGTCATTATTTAAAATAACAAAAAGATCTGCAAGTTAGTGCCGGTGAGTTAATGATCTAAGGAAATCAAAATAAGTCATGGCCTTCAGAAGTCAATTTGTGTGATTCGTCACAGAAATTCGTCACCATAGACTGGATTTTAAACACAAGCCCATCATGGTATTTGTTAAGCAGCACCTGGTCTTGAAGGCATTAATGCATTAAAAAAAAATCAAGTTAGCACCTTGGGAAACTAGAAGAGAACTGCCTTAAACTTGCCCAGAGCTGGCTGTGACTGCTCCTGCAGATAACTGTCCCCACCCCCTCTCCTCTTTCCACTCGCTACCTTCCCAGGGACTCGACCTTTACTGTCAACAATGCTTCTCCCCCACGCATATACTCCTCTTCCTGCCAAGTCCTTCCAGTAGGTTAGCTTTATCTCCAAGTTTCAACACCTTCAGCTTCCTGAGCTCTGCACTACTGGCTGCTGTCTAGTTGTAAATGGTGTCAAGTCACTCCCTTTTACTGGCCCTTCCCACGTCTGCACAGGAAACTTGGAGATGGATAGTTACAGAGCTCACTTGGAAGGTCACATAACGCTGAAAGCGAGTCTGTAGGCCCCTGACTGCAATTTTAAGCACCCATTGTTTGTGAGATCATTAGAGTTATAATGCTTCAAAATTACTCCATTCTGCTCTTGGCTTTTAATTGAGTCTTCCCAACATTAATCCCACCATCACCACTGCAGCTTCTCCATGAAAGCTCTGCTTTCCAATTGGCTCCATGACTAATTTCGAATCTCCCCAAATGATTAACTATCTCTGAATCTTAATTGAATGCCGAAAACTTGTTGGCTGCAAGCAGATAAAACCAAGGCCTTAAGATGGCTAAGGCTACACCTGGAGGGCAGGTTTTTATTGCTTATTCTCAAGTGTACAGCTGAAATGGAAGTGGCCCTTTAGTAATATTACCAATGGTCAGATAGACTAGACAAGAGGACCCCAGACTCCTGTGGAATCCTTAGCAATACCTGTATCAGCTTCCAATTGTATGGCAGTCAGAGGGCAAGGAATATCACAAGCAGTGACAAAGAAAATAGTCATTGAGTCAGAAGAAAGAGGTCAACAGGGTGACTGATGGTACCATAGAAAAAAAGTTACGTGAGGACTTTGAGTTTGCAGACTAATGTTGCTTTTTTATCAATACTGAATCCATAGAATGCTGGAGGCTTGAGAAGGAAGTGCTCATGATGAGATAAAGAGCTGCTGCAGAAATTTAGATATTTATGAAGCATCTCTTGGAACTTCCTGTGGGACAGAATTCAAGGGCTATTTGTGTACATGTTGAAATTTATTGAGGAGCTGAGATTTCTGGAGTGTTCTGGAATTGGGTTAACTCCAGAAGAGACAGAAGGAGAGGACAAAGTGCAGGTGACAAAGGCTGCCAAGATAACACAAGTGGTTTTATTCATGAATGGGATGGAATGTAGAAAGCTCAATTCCGGTTCAAACTGAACACCATGAGGATGGATGGTCTGGTTGAGCCTAACCCTTTGGCAAGGGAGGAACAAAAGTCAGGGACAAAGTTCAGAAGTTTGTAACCGGGCCTGACGTTGTCACCTTTCCAATGTCGTAGGCAATGAGCCAGACTATCACAAAATGGAGTACAGCACTGCACGTACACGTGGGGCAGAGGGCAATCTTCTCCTGATGTCAAGCAGGCACAGTGACACAACTGTGACAGCTGAGTGGACGACAAAAGCAGCAGAGAGATCTAAGTCTGTAAATTCGTCCCTAGACTTCAGTGTTAGGTGCGTCGCCATTTTGATTTCTGCCTCCTAATCAGAGAAGTCAATGGCATTCATTTTGAAAAAGGTGTAACCACACAGTTGCCACAACATGCCTGTTCGGCACTACTGCATAAAGTCCATGACAAAATCATTTTGGGAAAGTGTGTCTGTCCTATGCTATGCATTACAGTAATTGGAACCCTTGAACATCATATCCCATTATCTTTTACCTAACAATACTTAGTAATTTGTTATCCAGAATATATAAAGGAAAGAATTACCATTTGATTTTAGTCTAATCTTCGTGATCAGGTGTAAAATGTTCTGCACAAAATGTACCTCATTGAACTTGCTGTTTGTTTAAAGCACAAAGCCAAGAAAACAAGTTAATCAATAGAAGGATTCTTTCAAAATATTTATTAGAGCCAACATAGGATATAGAGGTTTCTGTGCCGTGCAAAGGGAAGGACAAAGCTCTTGTTAAATTCTATTTGCCTCTATAGTTAAAAAAGTTAAAGTCTGTCCCAAGCCTTTAGGCTCATCAGGCCAGTGCTTATGCCGGTTTCTGAGAGTACGAGACTCCCCCCTCCACCCCCAGATAGGACGCCAGTCTATCACAAGGTTAACCCCCAGCAGTTTGCCAGTACCCATGTTAAGGTGGGTGGACTGGAGCAATGTGCGGTTAAGTGCCTTACTCAAGTGCCTCGGTTGGGGCTCGAACTCATGACCTTCAGATCACTAGTCCAACGCCTTAACCACTTGGCCACACACCACACCACTTGCCTCTATAGATCACTGTAATTTCCTCATACGCAGGGGTTTTGCTATTGCTTGCTTGGTGGGTAGAGGGTGCAGATGCTTTTAGCTGAATGAAACGGGGAAGGGGAGGGTCGACACTTTGCTGCTGCTTGTGTATGGGAGGGGGGGAATTAGGGTTCCAACATCTTTAGTGTCACTCATTCTTTGGAGTACTCTTCTGTTTTTGTTGAGAACAAGAATTCCATATTGTATATTGTATACATCCTCTGATAGTACGTGGAACTATTGAACTATTGATTGGTTTAGACTTCACCTCAGGAATTCAAAAGCAGTTTGACCTCAGAAGAACTTATCAACTACACACATCTTCACCTTTGCAACAGAAAAACTGCACTGCAATGAACACAAGATATAATGCTTCACATCTTTAATGAATTCTCTAGATGTGCATGTCAAAAGCAAATATAACACTTATGGCCCATTCCTAGTTACTCTACAGAAATGTTTCTGGGGTTTCTTCTTGAATTATTAGCAGCCATTAGGCGTGTGAGTCATTGTAAAATACAAGGACAAGTGCAGGACTGAATTCACAGAGATGTCAGTGCCTTTGGGAAGGATACAAGCATTTATTGGGTCCTTACTACAACACTAAGCTTTGTGATTACTTTTATTGACAGCAGATTTTTATAGGCAGCTCCTGGTAAGAATATAATATGGTTCAACACAGAACGAACAATGGTGTGAGGAATTACTGCTATATGCTATAGAGCTGTATTCTCATAAAATTACAGTGTAGTAACAACACATCGTTAAATAGGATCTAAATGTTAGCAGGCAGTTTTAATTGTTTATTGGTTCCTCTCCGGAATGTTAGTACAACAGATAGGATTTGCAGTGAGAAATCAAGGACTGTAGTAACTAAGAACCACCATGGGCCATGAGAAACCAAGTTCTATATAGACATTATAACTTTTGGACTAGTAATCTTGAGGCTAAGATACGAATCAGAATCAGGTTTAATATCACTGACATACGTTGTGAAATTTGTTGTCTTTGTGGCAGAAGTACATTGCAATACATGATAACAGAGAGAAAGAAAAATGTGCATTACTATATATATATATATATATAGTTAAATTAAATAAGTGGTGTAAATAAAATGGAAATAAGAAAGTAGTGAGGTAATGCTCATGGGTTCGATGTCCATTCAGAAATCAGATGGCAGAGGGGAAGAAGCTGTTTCTGACTCATTGAGTGTGTCCCTTCAGGCTTCTGTACCTCCTTCCTGATGGTAGCAATGAGATGTCCTATTATTGCACTTCTATGTACTAAGGAAGTCCAAAGAAAAAAAAAATACTCAGAGATCTGTCCTGGGAACCCCTTCTCTTCATGATTTTTATAAATGACCTGGATGAGGAAGTGGAGGGATGGGTTAGTAAATTTGCTGATGTTGGAGGTGTTGTAGATAGCGTGGAGGGCTGTCAAAGGTTACAGCAGAACATTGTCAGGATACAAAACTGGGCTGAGAAGCGGCAGATGGAGTTCAACCCAGGTAAGTGTGAGGTGGTTTATTTTGATAGGTAAAATATGATGGCAGAATATTATATTAATGGTAGGACTCTTGGCAGTGTGGAGGATCAGAGGGATGTTGGGGTCCGAGTCCATAGGACACTCAAAGCTGCTGCGCAGGTTGACGCTGTGGTTAAGAAAGCATACGGTGCATTGACCTTCATCAACCATGGGATTGAGTTTAGGAGCCGAGTGGTAATGTTACAGCTATATAGGACCCTGGTCAGACCCCACTTGGAGTACTGTACTCAGTTCTGGTCGCTTCACTACAGGAAGGACGTGGAAACTATAGAAAGGATGTAGAGGAGATTTACAAAGATGTTGCCTGGATTGGGGAGCATGCCTTATGAGAAAAAGTTGAGTGAACTCAGCCTTTTCTCCTTGGAACGATGGAGGATGAGGGGTGACCTGATAGAGGTGTATAAGATGATGGGAGGCATTGATCATGTGGATAGTCAGAGGCTTTTTTCCAGGGCTGAAGTGGCTAACATGAGAGGGCTCAGTTTTAAAGTGCTTGGAAGTAGGTACAGAGGAGATGTCAGGGGTATGTTTTTTATGCAGAGAGTGGTCAGTGCGTAGGATGGGCTGCCAGCAACGGTGGTGGAGGCGGATACAATAGGGTCTTTTAAGAGATTCCTGGATAGGTAGATATAGCTTAAAAAAATAGGGCTATGGATAAGCCTAGGTAATTTCTAAGGTAAGGGCATGTTCAGCACAGCTCTGTGGGCCGAAGGGCATGTGTTGTGCTGTAGATTTTCTGTGCTTCTATGTGTAATGTGCTCAGTAGCTGGTCGTGATGCACTGTTCCAAATCCACTACCTTTTGTAGGATTTTGTAAGAATATTAGAGTCAGGCAGCCTGGAAACAAGCCCATTCTGCAGCTACCAGCAAACACCTATGGACACTAATCCTACACTTTATTTTTATCTTATTATCCTGCACATTCCCATTAGCTAACCCCAGACTCTAGCACTCACTTGGGGCAATCCTAGCCTAATCTACTAGGCTGCAGGTATTTTTTTAGTTTGTGGCTGGAAACTGTGTCACTTGAGGGGAAACCCATGTATTCACACAAGCCACATGGAAGATCAGGATTAAACCCAAAGTAACCTGGCAATAACCTGGAAATATTTCTTTTGCTGGAAGAACTCAACAGATCAGGCAGCATCTATGAAAATGAATAAACAGTCGACGCATCAGGTCGAGACCCTTCTTCAGGTCTGGAAAGGAAGGGGGATAGATGCCAGAATAAACGTGTTTGGGGCGGGAGAAGAAGGACCAGCTGGAAGATAATAGTTGAAGCCAGGTGGGTGGGGAAGGTAAAGAGCTGGGAATGAAGGAATCTGATAGGCGAGGAGAATCGACCATTCAGATTCAGATTTATTTACCATACAGTGAAACGCATCGTTTGTGTCAACAGCCAACTCACTTAAGGATATGCTAGGCCAGCCCTGTAAGAGTTCGATGTTTCGTTTTAATATCAGAGAATGTATACAGCCTGCAACCTGAAATTCTTACTCTTCACAGACATCCAGCAAACAGAAAAGAAAGCCAAAGAATGAATGACAGGAAACATTAGAAACTCAAAGGCCCCCCCCACGCACAAGCAGCAGCAAAACCTTCAACCCCCCCATTCCCCTTTCCGCACTTGCTCCAGAAAAACATCAACCCACACCACCCACCATGCAAGCAAAAGCAAGGCCCTATGGAGTGTGTGGGTGTTCCCCGGGTGCAGTTCGAAGCTATACCGGGTAGGTTAACTGGTCATTGTAAATTGTCCCATCATTAGGTTGGGGTTAATCGGATTTGTCAGGGGTTGGTGGGGTAGCGTGTCTCATAGGGCCAGTAGGGCCGACTCCGCACTGTATCATTAAATAACGGTGGCTTGTCGAATTAGGCTGAAAGTTCTAAAGGAAAGACTGTGGGGAAGTGGAGGGTTGGAAGCAGATTCCATAACATGTCTTTATAGAAAACAAATTGCTTGCTGCTGGTTGTGCTAGACAGGAATGGGGAATGTTCAAAGCCAGAATCAACGTTTTCGCTAAACAACGCAGTTGTGGAGCAAATTTAGATGAAGGAAAAATGGGTCACAGATTCCAGCGCTGACAGGGCAGTACATGATAGAGTCATTGTTCTGAATGTACCAGTACTAAATGAAGGCAGAGACTGTGAGGCAGTCCACGGCTGTACTGAGATAAAGAATTTGAGAATGACGCTATGTGCTCCAGAAGAGGGACAAAGCAGGTGACAGAGGATGATATGAAGGTGGAAGGTAGAAGCAGTTGTAGATGTACACGACTTGGAAATGGAACCTTTGGCCCTACTTGTCTATACCAACCAAGTCTTTGAGAATGGGATGTGGAGTTACTCCTGAACATTTACAAAGGGGCCAAGAATGGAGAAAACATTCATTGAAGTGCTCTGGTTCGGATTAGCTAAGTTAGAGTGAATCTTAGTCTAAGGGTTCAACCAGGGGAGAAGCACTGAAGAAAGATCATTTCAGATGCTTTCCTGAGGCTGAGGAACACAAGAGTTACAGACAGTGCGATTCTCGTTTAATTCATGATTGGCTAATCTTAGATCCTGTACACAAGGAGAACAAAGTTATTAGTCTCTGGATCTGATGCAGCACAAAAATATACACAAAAAATGAATAACTCAAAAGTAATTATTAAAATACACAAGAAATATAAATACATAGGATAACTTGAAGACATAGATTGATTACATGACCCTAAAGTGATACTAGGTTGTACATAAGGTGACCGATGGGAAACAATAAAGTAGTGGTGGAGTTAGTGGGTGGAGGTGTTGATCAGTCCTACTGCTTGGGGACAGTCACTCTTCTGTGAGTCTGATGGTCCTGGTGTGGATGCTACAGAGCATCACCCTGATGGGAGTGGGAAAAACAGTCCCCGAGCAGGGTCGGTGGGATTTTCATGAAGTCACTGGCTGTTTTCTGGTGCCCTTCTGTATATATTTCCTTGCTGGAAATAGACTGGTGCCCATGGTGCGTTGGGCAGTTTTGACTGCCCGTTGTAGAGCCTTTCTGCCTGCTGCTATTCTGTTTCTGCACCAAACAGTGATGCAGCATGTTAGGATGCTCTCTATTGTGCATCTATAGAATGACATGAGTATAGACGTGCAAAGTCCAGCTCTCTTCAGCCTCCTTGGAAAGTAGAGTCACTGGTAAGTTTTCTTGACTGTGGAGGATGTGTTCTGGGACCGTGAGAGGTTGAGTGTGATGTGCACTCCCAGGCATTTGAAACTGCTTGCTGTTTACACTGCCGTGCTGCTGACGTAAAGGGGGTATGAGTCATGTGAGCTCTTCTGAAGTCAATGACCATCTCCTTTGTCTTTTTGACATTAAGGAAGAGGTTTTTTTGCCTGGCAACAAGCCTTGACTTCTCCCACCTACTCTCTGTCAGCTGTCTCATCGTTGTCAGTGACAACGCCTTCCACTGTGGTGTCATCGGCAAGATTGATGATGTGATTGTTTGGGTGCTCGGCCATGAGCTGAGCGTACAGTAATGGATTCAGTACACAGCCCTGGAGGACACTCGTGTTGAGAATGATGGGGAGGGAGGAGCGGTTGTGCATCCTGCCTATTTGAGGCCTGTTTGTTAGGAAGTCCTACATCCAGTTGCACAGTGGTGCATTTGGACCGAGGAGTAGGAGTTTGTTCACCAAAGTCTGTGGGTCAATGGTGTTGAATGCTAAACTGAAAACCAGAAACAGCATTCTGGACATGAGCGTCCTTATTGTCTAGGTGTGTCAGGGACAGGTGCATGACTGATGCTATGGCATCTGTCATAGAGTGGTTCTCTCGGTAAGCACATTGGTGAGCGTCCAGTGTGGCAGGAATGGAGTTTTTGATATGTGCCATTACCAGCCATTCAAAGCACCTCATGATGATTGGCATCAGTTCCTCTGGGCAGTGGTTCTGAAGGTGTAGACTTCTCTTGTACAGGGATAATGGTGACTGATATGAAGCACGTGGAGACAGCACCGTGTACTTGTACTGCTGTGAGAGGAAAGGTGAAGGGTTCCATGCAGAAAACTGCAGAGGAGAGGAAAATGGATCACTTGAGGAGAACGAGTTCTGATTTATCATAGTTAAATCGCTGTCTTATAGCTGACACAAAGAGTGCAGTTAACTTTTTAAGTTGTATATAATAAGGTCTTGGCTCAGGCTGGTGTCTGTAACCTCACTTTTGCTGGACTTCATCACAGGGGAAATGCTGCAGCTGTCAGAAAATTATGAGAAGCATCTAGAGTGTGAAGGACTTGCTTCAACGTTCTCATTTTATCATGAGCTGAATATACTTTTCCGACTTATAAAAGGTGTCTGGAAAATATCAGAACGAAACGAGTAAACTTTCATCTATTTTCTTTCTAATTCTTTCATTCATTGGGCATGAAAGTCATTTCAAAGTCATTATTTATTGCCAAAATATAATTTTATGGAGAAGATAATGTAAGACCTTGCTTTGAGCAATTAAACCAAGATTGCATCTAGAATTTGAATTCATTTGACCTACACTCAAGATTTTAAGAACAGCTTCTTCTCTTCCATCAGATCTCAAAATTGACAGTGAACTCATGAATGCTACCTTGTCATTCATCTTTTGCACTATGTATTTATTTTGTAACATAAAATAATGTTTATGTCTTGCACTGTACTGTGGCACAAAACAGCACACAGGTATGACAGTGATAATAAACTCAATTTTGATTCTGACTTTGGGGTAGTCACTATAAGATCTTTTCCTGCAGGTTGTATCAGAGTCAGTTAGGTTTTGCTTGTCCTACCAAAGTTTTTTTGAGTAAATTGAATGTCAAAATAGAACCTCTCAAAGCTGCAAACTCAAAATATGATGTATCTTCATTCTCCAGGGCCCAAGGGGCTCATTGCTAACCTCAGCTTTCTACCACAACAAGGTGGCCTTCTCAAGGGGTCAGCATTGTTTATGACAAAGTTAAACGTCTCACCTATACTCTTTGCTCAACTTCTTGTTGTAAACAAGTAAGCAATGACAGCTTGAAGGCCTGTGTTTAGTCAACTTTAGAAAATGGGGGTATGTTAATTGGCCTGCATTAAACCAGACAACACTGGATAAGTTATTTGCACCATTGTGACTGAGTTCAAGAAAGCTTGCTGACCAAACTGAGCTTGTCAATCAGAACATCAAACATGGTCACAGGTGTAGATGATCAGTCAATGGTTGAGGTATTCCTGTACTCAGAGAGTCAGCCCTCACAGCGCTAATTGTGGGTATCTGGGATCTACCTGCCCAGAAGTTTTTAAACCATCTACGTAAATTACTTTGTCCCTGAAAAACATCACATGCAAATAATGCAAACAGTATAAATACATGAATGCACTGGGGATTATTAGGGTTGACAAAGAGAATAACAGAAAGAAGAACTAGAATTCATTCCTCAACATTTGGTTTCTGCTATGGACAACTTGATCGCCTGCATATCGTTGGTACATTGTTTTAGTTCATAAGAATTGTACCTGTATTTGGCAATCCTTTCTAGTTTAGAAGTCTTTTGTAAAAGAGTTTTGACTGATGTATGACAAATTATTTTTGAAAGTACATGGGATGCAGGAAGGTGCATGGATGTTGGAGAATTCCACCCACAGAGAAAAAAATAGATGAAGATACCGTTTTTGTGCAATTGCACTGGTTAGCAATCCTTAGAAAGGAGTGCAGCTTGTGACCAGCAGTTCCATTCAATTCCTGGACATCTCTTTCAATCCAGTAACGAAATGAACAAAGACACAGCATCTTTCTCCATTATTGTGCCACTGGAAAGCTCTTGCTCGCCTGCAGCTGGAGGTGTCAAAGTTCAGAGTTCAAACCCGTTGTCCTCTGTGAGGAGTCTGTACATCCTCCGTGCGGAAGGATGGGTTTTCTCCAGATGTTTAGATTCCTCTCGCATTTCAAGGGCATACTGGTTAGTAGGGTAATTGGTCATTGTAAGTAGTCCTGTGATTAGGTTAGGAGTAAAGCAGAGGTTATCGGGGCTTGCTGGGGGGGTGGGTGTGTCAAAGGGCCGCAGGGGCCTGTTGCATGCTCTATCTCTAAATAAAATAAAAATAAATACAATAAACATGGTATTAACGAGCAGATCAATAAATATAACAAGCTCAACAACAGAATGGTGCAAAGTGTAGCAGTACAGCCTGAGGTAATGCAAAAACAAATGCCAAAATAACAATAACAGAAGAGGTTGAATTAAGGGTTCGAGAATGTGTCAGCCCCCCTGTGAAGGGCATGTGAAAGGTTATTGTTTCAGAATTTTGATAACCGCGGGGGAGAGACTATTCTCAAGTTTGGTGGTCTGAGATTTCACGGTCCTCCAGCTTCTCTTAGAACATAGAGGAGAGTTAAGGGAATGGCCTGAACGGCAGAGAATACTGCCAGCTCTCCTGAAGCAACACACCATTCAGGTGGACTAGATGGAAGGAAGTGATGAGGCTGTGATGGACTGGACAGAGATTACCACCCTCCCCAGGGTCCGTACCAGGATGGGATGCAAATGATCACCTTTAGAAATTTGAAACTCAAATTTGAAACTCATCGACAAACTATACCTTCTCAGATACCCGAGAAAATATTTACGCTTATGCCCTTCCTTGATCACCGCATCTGTACGTGGGAGGGGTGTGGGGTTGGGGGACTATCAACAGCATCAGGTTGTTGGCCATATGGATTCTTAAGAGCTAAAAGCTATTGGCCGTCTCTGCATCAGTTTCATTGATGAGAACAGGGTTATGCTCACTGCCTTGTTTCCTTAGCTCAGTAGCCAGCTCTTTAATTTAGCTAACATGAAGGGCCAGGGTGTTGTTCTGATGTGATAACACAAAGTTCACGCTCTCGTTCCTGTAGTCCATCTCCTCCTTGCCGTTGGTCTGGTCCCTATAACAGTGGTGTCATTATCAAATTTGAAGACTAAGTTGGTGCTGTATTTGGCCACACGACATGGATATGTAGCGGAGTAGAACAGAGGACTGAGCACACAACCCTGGCGAGCACCAGTGTGGAAGAACAGGGTGGATGAAATATGACTAATTTGGGCTGACTGAGGTCTGCCAGTCAGAAGATCCAGAACCTGGTTATAGATGCCCCCCTCCCTCGAGGCCAAGGTCCAAGAGTTTAGCACTGAGCCTTTGAGGTATCAGTGACAGGTATGGGATTATAGTCATAATTCTTTGCACAGTGAACTCCTCATTTTGTTAGTTCATTGGAAAAGAAAATGCAGCTTCCAAATGCCTTAACAATTCAAACATTAAGCAAATTGAGTTACCCTGGTGACATTATTCCTGCATGTAACGGCAGCCCAGGTTCCAGGTCGAATGTAAAACACTACAGCACAGTATAGGCCCTTCAGCCCGTGAGGTGCTAACCATATAGCTTACTCAAAGAACAATCCACCCCTTTTCTACCCCCTAGCCCTCCATTTTATATCATCCATTAGCCCATTTAAAAGTCTCTTAAATGACCCTAATGCATATATGTCAAACTCAAGGCCCGCGGGCCAAATCCGGCCCGTGGTGGAATTATCTTTGGCCCGCGAGATAATATCTAATTACTATTAAAGCTGGCCCCAGTAATCGAAGCGCCTATGGCGTATGATATGGCTAATGCTGAGTTTATTCAGGTACCAGGTTTTCAGGGTTTTTAGTGTTTATTCGGCAGTCTTGCTCGGCAGTCTTCTTCATAAGAAACGGAATTTGTAAAGTGAAACACTTTGTAGTTATAGCAGAGACTGAGACACATGAGAGCAGGCTGAAAAAACGGAGGCAACGAAAGCTGCGTTCGCACGCGTCCGACTGATCCGGCCCGCATGAAGCTGCATTTTGCTCAATCCGGCCCATGACCTAAAATGAGTTTGACACCCCTGCCTTAATGTATCTATCTCTACCACCATCCTTGGCAGGGTATTCCATGCCCCCTCTAGTCTCTATGTAAAAAAACTTATCTCTGATAATCCTTCTGTACTTTCCTCCAATCACTTGAAAATTATGCCCCTCATATGAGCCATTTCTGCCCTGGGAAAAGTTCTCTGACGGGACACTTAATCTATGCCACATATCATCTTGTATACATCTGCTAAGTCACCAGCCATCCTCCTTTACTCCAGGGAGAAAAACCCTAGCTTGCTCAACATGTAAATTATTATCCTGGACATGATTTGCTCGTACAGCACCTGAGCTGCCTTTCACCCTATGGGAAGAATGAGGAAACAACACTAAGCATTTAGAACAGGTCTTGTAGCTTTAGTTTTTGGTCTTGTTTTGTCTGGTGGGATTGCAGCTCCTTTCCGGGGAACGCGCTAAGAGGGTAGCGCGATATTAATATGCAGCAGCCTCTCCGGACTCTGGATTGGGGATTGCCAAACGTTATGTGGATTTTCTGGTGTAGTCTGTTTTGTCATGTGCTTTTGTGACATCATTCTGGGGGAACGTTGTCTCATTTTTTTAAACTGCATTGCATTTGTGGTTTCTAAATGACAATAAACTGAATCTGAATCTGAAAATCCTTGGCACAATGGTTCCTCACAAAGATTCCTATGTCGCACTGGGTTGTAGTATTCCAAATAGTTGAATTAATAAACATAAAATATAATTATTTTAAGATGTGTAATTTTAATACCATTATTCAGAATCAGGATCAGGGTTAATATCACCAGCATGAGTCATGAAATTTGTTAACTTTACAGCAATAGTACAATGAAATATATGATAAATAAATATGGAGAAAAACTGAGGTACATGTATATTTAATAATTAAGTTAAAATAAGTAGTGCAAAAATCTGCAATAAAAAAGTAGTGAGGTATTAGAATTCAAGGGTTCAATGCCCATTTGGAAATCAGATGGCAGAGAAGAAGAAGCTGTTCCTGAATCACCAAGTGTGTGCTTTTAGGCTTTTATACCCCTTCCTGACGTTAACAGTGAGAAGAGGGCATGTCCTGGGTGATGGGGATCCTTAATGATGGATGCTGCCTTAAGTTACCGTTCCTTGAAGATGTACTGGATTCTGTAGAGGCTGGTACCCATGATGGAGCTGACTAATTTGACGAGTTTCCACAACTTACTTCAAACTTGTGCAGTAGCCCCCACACACCCCCCCCCCCGCCCATACCAGACAGAGATACACCAAGTCAGAATGCTCTCCACGGAAGATCTGTAGAAGTTTCACAAATGGAACTAATCTAAGTCACAGGTTGAATCATTAAACTCTGACATTTGGTGCACTAACATAGGTGTGCTTGAGCGACCTGGTGACATAAACCTTTTCAGACAATGGTAGTTTATGGTTCAATTACTTACACATCAATGGAAGGCATTGTCAGGAAAGGAAAAGTACCTGATCAGTTAGATTCTGTATGTGCCAAGGGTTTGCCTTCCATCTGTATGGACACACCCCAGGTCACAATTGAGAACTCAGAAAATGTCAAATCCTGAAATATTTGTGATTATTAACAACAAAAAATGTGCTGGCAGAAGCCAGCAGGTCGAGCAGTATCTGAGCAATTGTCGGCACTTAAGGTCAAAGCCCGGCATCAGGACTGTGCAGGTACACGTAGGGTGAAAGATGAGGGCAAGAGGAACTCTGTCTCTGTTCTGTCTGAGAGGAGATGGGATGAGAGCAGAAGCACAAAAAACAGCGGAGAGTGAGAACAGGCTTCATCAGCTGCAGTAGAAGGGAAGCCGTACTTCCCGAAAAGGGACAACTCAGATGTCCTGGAGCAGAAAGCCTCATCATGAAAGCAGATGTAGTGGAGTCAGAGGGACAGGGAGAAAGGAATGGCATCCTTAGAGTGTGAAGACGTGTAGACTAAGCTGCTGTGGGAGTCGATGTGTTTATACACGGTCTATAAAAAGTATCCACCCCCATTTGGAAGTGTTCATGTTTTACAACATTGAACCACAGTGGATTTAATTTAGCTTTTTTCACGCTGATCAACAGAAAAAAAACTTTCGTGTCAAAGTGAAAACAGATCTCTACAAAGTGATCTAAATTAATTACAAATATAAAACACAAAATAATTGATTGCCTAAGTATTCACCCCCTTTAACATGACACAACAAATCATCACGGGTGCAGCCAATGGGTTTTAGAAGTCCCATAATTAGTTAAATGGAGATCACTTGTGTGCAGTCAAGATGTTTCAAATGATTGTAGTGAAAATACACTTGTAGCTGGAAGTACCAACTGCTGGTGAGTCAGTATCCTGGCAAAAGTTAAACCATGAAGACGAAAGAACACTCCAAGCAACTCCTCAAGAAGGTTATTGAAAAGCACAAGTCAGGAGATGGATACAAGAAAATTTCCAAGCCACTGACTATCCCTTGGTGTACCGCTAAGTCTATCAACAAGAATATGGCACAGCTGCAGATCTGCCTAGCGCAGACCGTCCTCAAAAACTGAGTGACTGTGCAAGAAGGGGATTAGTGAGGGAGGCCTATGACAGCTCTGGAGGAGTTACAAGCTTCAGTGGCTGAGATGGGAGAGACTGAGCATACAACAATTGTTTTCTGGGTGCTTCACCAGTTGCAGCTTTATGGGAGAGTGGCAAAGAGAAAGCTACTGTTGAAAAAAATTCACATGAACTCTCAGCTAGAGTTTGCCAGAGGCACGTGGGAGACTCTGAAGTCAACTGGAAGAAGGTTCTATGGTCTGATGAAAACAAAATTGAGCTTTTTGGCCATCAGACTAAACACTATGTTTGGCATAAGCCAAACACTGCACATCATCAAAAACCATCCCTACTGTGAAGTACGGTGGTGGCTGCATCGTGCTGTGGGGATGCTTCACTGCAGCAGGCCCTGGAAGGCTTGTGAAGATAGAGGGTAAAATGAATGCAGCAAAATACAGGGAAATCCTGGAGGAAAACCTGATGCAGTCTGCAAGAGAACTGCAACTTGGGAGAAGATTTGTTTTCCAGCAAGCCAGTGACCCAAGTATAAAGCAAGAACTACACAGGAATGGTCTAAAAACAACAAAGTTAATGTCCTGGAGTGGCCAAGTCAGAGTCCAGGCCTCAATCCAACTGAGAATTTGTGGCTGGACTTGAAAAGTGCTGTTCACTCATGATCCCCATGCAATCTGACAGAGGTTGAGCAGTTTTGTAAAGAAGAATGGGGAAATTTTGCAGTGGCCAATGTGCAAAGCTGATAGAGACCTATCCACACAGACTCAAGGCTGTAATTGCTGCCAAAGGTGCATCTACTAAATACTGACTTGAAGGTGGTGAGTAATCATGCAATCAATTATTCTGCGTTTATCACTGCAATACATTTAGACCAATTTGTAGAAATTTGTTTTCACTTAGACACTGAAGAGTCTTTCCTGGTGATCAGTGTCAAAAAAAGCCAAATTAAATCCATTGTGGTTCAATGTTGTAAAATAGTAAAACATGAACACTTCCAGAGGGTGCGAATAATCTTTATAGGCACTGTAGCAAGTAACTCCTGAGCTGGAGACAGTCAAGTGCAGAAAAGGGAGAGAATGAACAGAAATGGGCTGGTGAATTCGACAGCAATGTGAAGGTTGGAGGAATGATGATAAACTTGATAAGTTCTGCATGGGTGCAGGAAGCAGCACCAATGCAGTCATCTGTGTAAGGGGGAACGAGTTGGGGAATGGTTCCAGAGCAGAAGGCCCCAGCGTACAGCGCTCCCTCAGCTGACACCTTCCAGATAGCAAACGCAAATAGCATTTTTACTTCTGTTTTTCACCTTAACTGTGTTCCCGGAACTGTTAGAGCCTGTAAGTTACAGTTTGGAGATCGTTTGAGTGATCCATCGCTTTACTGGCTCCAAGAAGATTCCAGGAAGCAAGCTCGTACTTGGACAGGCTCAACGCGAAGAAACTTCGGGACTGGGCGCGAGCTGATGTTTGACTCCATTTCGCTGTTCAAAGCGTCCCTTAATCGCCAATTAAAGCATTGGGCAAGAGCGAGACACCGAGGCGAATGCAGAAGGCGAGCGAGAGTTTCAGTGACGACTGCCTGTCTTGTGATCGCTGCCGGAGAAAGAGTCAGCGGGCGGCCTATCACTGTGTGGCTCGCTATGGCAGCCGTGTAGCCTCTCTGGCCAGTTCGTCTTCCTCTCTGGATGAATGTGGTTCTCCACGAATGGGTTCGACTATTCCATTCATGGACTGTGGACTTCTGCAGGCTTATGGTTTTTACATTCTGTGGTTTTCGTTTAATCGCCCGTTCCTTTTCTGTTTTTTTGTGTGAGGGGAGGATGTTTGGGGGTTGCTGTTCTGTTAGTTTTTTTTGTGTGGGCAGAGGTTGTTTTTTGGGTGTCGAAGTTCCTGTTCCATTTTGTGGATGGGGAGGGGGTTGATGATCAGGGTGCCATTCCTGGGGGTGGAATTGATATTTCTCTTTGAATAACTGTCGTGCTCTTTCTTTGTTCCGTGGCTGTGTGGAGAAATGCAAATTTCAGAGCAGTATGCGGATACATACTTCGATAACGAACCTTTGAAAAGGTACTGTTCCATGGTCTGATGCGGGGTTTCAATGCAAAATGTCAACGATTCCTTTCCTTCTGCAGATGCCACATCATCTGAGTTCCTCCAGCAGAATGCTTGTTGCTCCAGATTCCAGCATCTGCAGTCTCTTGTGTCTCATCTGTTGGTGGAGGTTATTGCTGAGACCCTAGACATTCATTAAATTTCAGTTAGATGTTAGCAAGCCCCCTGTCTTTCCCCCAACCCTCCAGCAGAATGCTTGTTGCTCCAGATTCCAGCATCTGCAGTCTCTTGTGTCTCATCTGTTGGTGGAGGTTATTGCTGAGACCCTAGACATTCATTAAGTTTCAGTTAGATGTTAGCAAGCCCCCTGTCTTTCCCCCAACCCTCCAGCAGAATGCTTGTTGCTCCAGATTCCAGCATCTGCAGTCTCTTGTGTCTCATCTGTTGGTGGAGGTTATTGCTGAGACCCTAGACATTCATTAAGTTTCAGTTAGATGTTAGCAAACCCCCTGTCTTTCCCCCAACCCTCCAGCAGAATGCTTGTTGCTCCAGATTCCAGCATCTGCAGTCTCTTGTGTCTCATCTGTTGGTGGAGGTTATTGCTGAGACCCTAGACATTCATTAAGTTTCAGTTAGATGTTAGCAAACCCCCTGTCTTTCCCCCAACCCTCCAGCAGAATGCTTGTTGCTCCAGATTCCAGCATCTGCAGTCTCTTGTGTCTCATCTGTTGGTGGAGGTTATTGCTGAGACCCTAGACATTCATTAAGTTTCAGTTAGATGTTAGCAAACCCCCTGTCTTTCCCCCAACCCTCCAGCCTGCTCCTGTCTCTAGAATCACCCAAAACTACCATAAGTCATGTCAAGGAGAAGATTCTTGTCAGTGAAACCTTACCCATAATGGGACAAGTCGGGCCATACTCTTACTGAGCTTGGAGAGTGAAGATAAAACAATCAAGATGACTCAAGTCAGGGTGACTCTTGACTATTTTGTCAACTGGATACTTCTCCATGGTGGGCAAGGCTTATTTTAGCTTGTCCAAATGTGCAAAGGGTCACATTCTCCTCACTAGAGCTCCTCGATGTGAGAGAATGGACCTTTCATTTAGCTCAAACTAAGAATTCTCATCAGCCATCCCCAATAATAAATATTCACGATGAGGCTGTGGAAACATGGACCACTTCCAGTTTCCCAGGAATCGTGTCTCAACATAGGCAGATTGATGAAGGAATTCACCATTGTCTTCAGTGCAACTTCTATCAAGTGAAGATTAATATCTCAAACAATATAATCTACTGGACAGTGATCATCCCTGTCCTCCCAGATAAATCTATAACCCTCCATGGCCATTTTTTTTCCATTGGAGCTTTCATACCAGATAATGATGTAGCCAGTTAGAAAGCGTTCTATGGTACATCTGTAGATAACTGCTAGAGTCTCTTTGACATATCTAATCTCCTTAAACTCCTACTGAACATTAGCCACTGCCATGCCTTGGTCATGATTGTATTGGGCCAGGACAGATCCTCTTAGATGTTGACACCCAGGAACTTGAAGCTGCTCACCCTTTCCTCCACTGACCTGTCAATGAGGATTGGAGTGTGTTCTCCCAATTTCTCCTTCCTGAAATCCACAGTCAATTCCTTGGTCTTGTTGACATTGAGTGCAAGGTTGTGACACCACTCAACAAGCTGAACTATCTCGTTGCTATACTCTTCCTCATCACCGTCTGGGATTCTGGCTACAACCATTATGTCACTGGTGAATTTAGAAATGGTATTTGAACTGTGCCTAGCCATGCAGTCATGAGTATAGAGAGAGTGAGTGGTGGGCTAACCATGCATCCTTGAGGTGTGCCAGAGTTGATCATCAGTGAGGAGGAGATGCCAGTACTGATCAACACTGATGAAATGAGGGATCCAGTTGTAGAGAGAGGTACAGTACAGAGCCCAGATTTTGAAGCTTGTTGGTTAGTACAGAGGGAATGATGGTGATGAACATCATGCTGTAGTCAATAAATAGCAGCCCGATGCAGATATTGCTGATTTGCATTAACATCCAGATTCACAGACCAAGTAAATTAACGTTAAGTGTCCTCACCCAGATGAACTTCCCCAGCACTGTGTCCTGAATCAGCCCCTCTACTCTGAGTTCCAACTCCGCAAGGGGTTACCAGTTGGACAGACAAAAAGATAATTTCTTTGAAGAAGTGAAACATCCCTACTCGCTCATGAGAACTGACATCCCATGACTGAATGAAGAATGAAACGCTGAGGTGGTGCTGAGAACCATCTGTTGCAAAGGTATAGAAGATTAGCATAAAAAGGCAGAATGAATGTTTCACCTCTCAAACTACCACCTAATCAAGCATCCCCTCAACTTGCAGCATCGGTACACCTAATAGTTTGGCAATATACACTCAGTGGCTATTTATCAGGTACACCTGCCCTTAAAAGCAAATATCTAATCAGCCAATCATGTGGCAGCAACTCAATGCACGAAAGCATGCCGACATGGTCAAGAGGTTCAGTTGTTTTCAGACCAAACATCAGAATGGGGAAGAAATGTGATCTAAGTGACTTTGACCGTGAAATGATTGTTAGTTCCAGATGGGGTGGTTTGAGTATCTCAGAAATTGCTGATCTCCTGGGATTTTCACTTACAACAGTCTCTAGAGTTTACAAAGAATGGTATGAGAAACAAGAAGAAAATTCAGTGAGCGACAGTTCTGTGGGTGGGAATGACCTTCTTAATAAGAGGCGTCAGAGGAGAGTGGCCTGGTTGGTTCAACCTGACGGGAAGGCGACAGTAACTCAAGTAACCACACGTCACAACAGTGGTGTGCAGAAGAGCACAACGTGAACACTCAACATGTTGAACCTTGAATGGATGGCCTACAGCAGCAGAAGACCACACTGAGTTCCACTCCTGCACCCACTGAGAGTGTGTCTCTTCTGAGGAGGAAACCAAAGTCCATGAGCCAGTCCTCATCAGGGGTCCAGAAGTGGAGAGGGTCAGCAACTTTAAATTCCTCGGTGTGATCATTTCAGAGGACCTGCCCTGGGTCTAGCACGCATGTGCAATTACTAAGAAAGCTCGGCAGCACCTTTACTTCCTTAGGAGATAGCAGGCATGGCATCTAAAACTTGGAAAAACGTCTATAGGTGTGTGCTGGAGAGTACTTTGCCTGGCTGCATCACAGCTTAGCATGGAAACACCAGTGCCCTTGAATGGAAAATTCTATACAAAGTGGTGGATAAGGGTAAAGACCTCCCCACCATTGAACGCGTATACAGAGAGCATTGTCTCAGGACAACGACATTCATCACCAGGGACCACCACCTCCCAGGACATGCTCTCTTCTTGCTGCTGCCATCAGGAAGAAGGTTCAGGACCCTCAGGACTCACACCACCAGGTTCAGGAACAGTTACTACCCCTCAACCATCAGGCTCTTGAATCGAAGAGGATAACTCCACTTGCCCCAATCACTGAAATGTTCCCACAACCTATGGACTCACTTTCGAGGACTCTTCATCCCACGTTCTCAATATTTATTGTTTATTTATTTATTGTTATTATTATTACTTTGTACTTACACAGTTTGATGTCTTTTGTACACCGGTTGTGCACCCAGCTGGTGTGGTCTTTCATTGATTTGATTACGGTTATTGGATTTATTGAGTATGTCCACAAGAAAATGAATCTCAGGGTTGTTCATGGTGGCATTTATGTCCTTTGATAATAAATTTGCTTTAAACGTTTTGATTTCCACATGTGTTTCTCCATTTAGGATAGGGCACTTGGAAATTTACTCATGTGTAAGTACTTCTGGGGAAAATCAGTCTGCTGAGCTCGGAACAGGTTCAGAAACGCATTGATTGTCCCGATGGAGCCTCAAGGTTAAAAAGGGACTGGACAGGTGGAGCATCGGTGAGATGCAGGAGACTTAATACGTTTGTCCTCGCCACGACCCACCCTTTCCGCAGATGATGATATTTATTTATTTAGCGATACAGCATGAATTAGGCCCTGCCAGCCCTTTGAGACACGCTGCCCCAGCAACCCCACAACCCCGATTAACCCTAACCTAATCATGGGACAATTTACAATGACTAATTAACGTACCCAGTACGTCTTTGGACTGTGGGAGAAAACAGGAGGACTCAGAGAAAGCCCACATATTAACGGGGAGGATGTATAGAAACTCCTTGCAGAACGCCCTGAGCTATAATAACATCATGCTAACTGCTATGCTATCGTGGCATCCATTTTATGGAACAGAGTAATGGTGCACATGCCGTCTCCACCCAGACTTTGAATTGCATATCAGCTTCATAACTGGCACCAGCTTTTCTAAAATTCACAAGAATTTCCCCAAGTAATTGCATTATTTCCATTTTTACTGGGGAAAATTTACATGTATCCACCCTGGACACTTTAAATTTACAAGTGCCAAGCAGTTCCAATGCTACCTTCTCTCTGGCTCCCCCTGCTGGGCTGTGGCCATGTTCCCAGCGCAACAGTTGTGCCGATGACTCGACTGTCATGGGTAGAATCATAAATGGCCATAAGTAGGCTTGGCAGGAGTGAGATAGATCGGGTGGTTGAGTGGTATCGCAGCCTTGCACTCCAGTGTCAGTGAGACCAAGGGGCTGGTTGTATACTTCAGAACGGTGAGATGAGGAGAGCACCCGCCAGGCCTCACTGAGGGGTCAGCAGTGGAAAGGGTGAAATCCTGACAGATTTCTATTGATCTGCAGTGGAAAGCATTCTGACTGGCTGCTTCATAATCTGTACGGAACCTCCAGCGCACAGGACCGCAAGATGCTGCAGAGCGTTGTAGACGCAGTCAGCTCCATCACGGGCACCACCCTCACCACTATCAAGGACATGAAGGCTGCATCCATCATTAAGACCCTCAGCATCTTCTCATTACAGCCATCACGGAGCAGACCCACACTCAACGTCTTCAGAACAGCTTTTCTCCCCTCTGCCACCAGATCTTTGAACAGTCCACGATGTCACGAACAGCCGTTCTTTTTTTTTTTTAGCTCTACTGAGTTGTTTTTATGATTTATACATTTTTAAATCTTTGCACGACAAATTAGCCAAACAACAAATTTCACTTCATTTGCTAATAATAATAACTCTGAATCTGGCTGTAGGATGTAAGCAAACATGTTTGTTTTTAAAGGGCGGAAGATTCCCCATCTCCCACAGGTGTGAATAAAGTAGAATACTTGCTCACTTACTTTCCTGCTCATTGTGGGGCTTTTCTATAGCTAAAATTGCCACTTGCCCTTGTCTACATTGCAATGGTGAGCGCCCTCTAGAAATTCTTCAGTGGTTGAGCAGGACCCTGGGGTGTGCTGAGGTTCTGAAGAGAGAATGTTGCCGATTATTGCACCTCCTGCATTTGGCCACTGGGTGGTGCCCACACCGGCCTGCTCGTGTTTCCGGTGTAGAGAAGGCTTTGTTGGTAGGGCTGAGCCGTCGTCAGACCATTGATGTTGAGATGAGGTTTTCTAGAAAGGGACTTATTAGCTTCAAAATTTTGTACTATAAATGATACACTGCATACTATAACTATGCAAGCACACAGCTTCTGCAATGTAATAGTCATAGGGGCATATGGCACAGTAACAGATCATCTGAGCCCAAAAGGCATAACTTAGCAACGAGACCCTAACCCAACACACAGATCAAAGCTTATAGTTATCAAATAAAAAAATATGGTCTCATGTACTACAATTCCAAAAAGATTTAAAGTATATCTATTATCAGAGTATGTATACCGAATACAGCTCTAATTGGATATGTTTGTGCTTTAAATTGTGTACCATAATGTTTTACATTGCCATTATCATTTTTACGACTGCATAGTAATGACAAATTTAAAAATGCTTGCTGACAGCTACTAGTTGTGCACTGTTACCAACGGAGTGTGGGGCTCCAAGTTTAAAGCCAATTGCTTTCTAGCTTGCAGTTGGCAGGTGACCATATAACCATATAACAATTACAGCACGGAACCAGGCCATCTCGGCCCTTCTAGTCTGTGCCGAACACTTACTCTCACCTAGTCCCACCGACCTGCACTCAGCCCATAACCCTCCATTCCTTTCCTGTCCATATACCTGTCCAATTTTTTTTTAAATGACAAAATCGAACCTGCCTCTACCACTTCTACTGGAAGCTCATTCCACACAGCTACCACTCTCTGAGTAAAGAAATTCCCCCTCATGTTACCCCTAAATTTTTGCCCCTTAACTCTCAACTCATGTCCTCTTGTTTGAATCTCCCCTACTCTCAATAGAAAAAGCCTACCCATGTCAACCCTTATCTATCCCCCTCATAATTTTAATTACCTCTATCAAGACCCCCCTCAACCTTCTACGCTCCAAAGAATAAAGACCCAACTTGTTCAACCTTTCCCTGTAACTTAGGTGCTGAAACTCGGGTAACATCCTAGTAAATCTCCTCTGTACTCTCTCTATTTTGTTGACATCTTTCCTATAATTCAATACTCCAAATTTGTCCTCACCAATGTCTTGTACAATTTTAACCAAGGATAATCTAGAAAACCAAGGTGGGAACTAGTCTGGAAATCCGTAATGGACATTGTGAAAGCTCCGAAATGAAAGACAGTCAATAACGAGACACGGTGATGGGGGATTCCGTATTTGAATGGAAGATGAGCTGGAGACACCAAATGAATTAACTAGTTTACGCATTTTACGGGCTATGGGAGAACATGCGAGTAGCACATCAATAAATAAGTAAATTAAGTATAATAAACTCACTGGAATTCAGACGAATGAGGGGGGATCGCATTGAAACATAATGAATATTGAAAGGCTTGGATAGGTTAGATGTGGAGAGGATGCTTCCTACAGTGAGTTTGTCTAGGACCAGCAGGCACAACCTCAGAATACAAGGACCTCTCTTTAGAACAGTGATGAGGAGGAATTTCTTCAGCCAGAGGGTGATGAATCGGAGGGATTCCTTGCCGCAGATGGCTGTGGAGGCCAGGTCATTGGGTGTATTTAAAGCAGAGGTTGATAGTTTCTTGATTAGTAAGGATGTCATACGTTATGGGGAGTTTTGCAAGAGAATGGGGTTGAGAGGGATAATAGATCAAACATGATGGAATGCCATAGCAGATTCGATGGGCTGAATGGCCTAATTCTGCTTCTATGGTCTTGTGGTCTAATGAGCTGCACATATATTTAACTATCAATCTTTAGGAAGCTTACTTTTATTCTACTGTGCTTGCAAAATTTGCATAGCCATTTAAAGTGATATTTCTATTTTTATTTTGCAATGGACAGGTCAGTACATCTTCTTAAATCAATAAATCAAACCCAAAAATCAGACTCCTTGTTTTAATTGAGTGCTAGTCTCCGTACAAGTGAGTACCAGTCCCCGTATAAGTAAGTACCAGTCTCGTTGTGAGTACCAGCCACTTATAATCATTAGTCTCCGTGCAAGAAACAAGCACTTTTGTATTGGTGCAGGTCTCTCTGAATAAGCTCTAATTTCTCAGAATGCTAAACTATTTCAGCGGGGCACACAACGTAGCCTCTGTGACTGGAGCAGTCGCTGGTGAGCATCATGTCTCTCTCTCTGTCAGGATCACTGTCTGGTAATTGAGTTCCAGTTTCCAAGTCGCAGAGCTGCTCTATCAGTAAGTGAGTTCTACTCTCTCTGTTGAAATGGATTCCAGTCACAGTGTAAGCAATCTCCTGGTCTCCGTGTTACCCTTTGTGAGAGCGTGCTCTTGTAGCCAATGTCTGTGATAAAAGCTGTTAGGAACCTTCCTCCTTCAGCCTGCGATCCTTTTGAAAACATCACAGGATTCCCAAAATGATGGGGAATTGTGCTTCAGCAGGGTGTTCAATAAATAATGGCTTGGGATAGGGCCGCTCTGAGCCTCATTTGCACAAGAGAGACGGGTTCAATCCTGTCTTATTATTTATTTATTGAGATATGGCACAGAGTTGCCCCTTCTGGCCTTCCAAGCTACACCGCCCGGTGATCCCCCCGATTTAATCCTAATCTAAGCACGGGATGATTTACAATGCCCAATTAACCTACCAACCAGTATGTCTTTAGACCGTGGGCTGGAGCACCTGGAGAAAACCCATGCGATCACAGGGAGAACGCACAAACACTTTACAGGCAGCAGCGGGAATTGAACCCTGGTCACCAGTGCTGTAAAGTGTTGTGCTGACCACCACGCCACCGTCTTGTTGCCCATGTGAAGTTTACACGTTCTCCCCGTGACCAAGTAGGTTTCCTCACCGTGTCCAATTTCTTCCCACATCCCAAAAAGAAGCATAAGCTGGTAGGTTAATTTGGCCAGCTGTAGGTCATCCCTCGTGTGTAGGGGACTGTCCGAACATGTGGGAAGTTGATGGGAATATTGTTCCTTCATTGTGTGTGTCATGTTGAATGACATAGGCCTTTCCATGACCATGATTGTTCTTGGCAAATTTTTCTGCAGAACTGGTTTGCCCTTGCCTTTTTCTGGGCAGTGTCTTTACAAGACGGGTGATTCCCCAGCCATGATCAATACTCTTCAGAGATTGTCTGCCTGGTGTCAGTGGTCGCATAACCAGGACTCGTGATATGCACTAGCTACTCATACTCATTACTCATTACTGATACTCATTAGCTAACACCTGCTCCCGTGACTTCACGTGACCCTGATTGGGGGACTATCAGGTGCTACATCTTGCCCAACAGTAACCTGCAGGCTGGCAGACAGAAGACATTCATTGCACCTCCTTTGGTAGAAATGTATCTCCACCCTGCCACTCTATATAGGAAATATAAAAATATGGGAATATAAGAACAGGAAAATGAGATTTTAGTTGGAAGGTTTCATTACCAGTTCCTGTGCTGTATGAATGGAGGAAGATAGTAGCTGTAGGTTCTAGTTACAAACTTTGGCTCAATAACCGAACTGTTCCCACTTTTGAGCCCGTACGCTCACGCTCACACACACCCTGTGGCATAATCATAGTGTATAAGTGAGGGGTTAAACTGTGCAGCTAGCAGCCATCAGAATTCGAAGTCAGAATCAGAATGAGTTTTATTATCACCGTCGTTTGCCATTAATCTTTTCCGCAGCAGAACAATGCAGTACATGATAAATATAGAAGAAAAACTGAATTACTGTAAGTATATATATATATATATGTATATTAAATAGTTAAATTAAAATAAGTAGTGCAAAAACAGAAAATTTAAAAAAAATTAGTGAGGTAGTGTTCATGGGTTCAATATCCATTGAGAAATCAGACGGCAGAGGGGGAGAAGCTGTTCCTGAATTACTGAGTGTGTGCCTCCAGGCTCCTGTATCTCCTTCCTGATGGTAACAATGAGAACAGGACATGTCCTGGGTGATGGGGGTCCTTAATGATGGACGCCGCCTTTCTGAGGCATGGCTCCATAAAGATGTCTTTGATTCTACGGAAGGGAGCAGAATGGTCAATACTCCTGTGCAATTAGTCGTGCCAGATTAGTGCTCAACACAATTAAATCCACTGTGGTTCAATGTTGTAAAACAATAAAACATGAAAACTTCCAAGGTTGGGGGTGAATACCTCCTATAGGCACGGTACATCCTCTTACTTCCTAGAGGTGTGCATCAGCCAGATGGATTCTTCTCAAGGCCTCATCAACATCTCCGGTACTTGTAGGTTAATTGCCGGTTAAATTTGACTTGGTGTTGGCACAATTCTCCAAGTGTTTAGTACTTTGGAAAGTGCTCGAATGTTGCCGACATTTTCAGGGGAGTGTGTGGCAGGGGCAGAAGACATTCACTTTAAACCTTCCACTTAAACTTGAAGTATATTAGTGTGCATTCCCTTAGTGGTGCAGCAGAAGTGGGAGAATAAAGAGGGGCACATTGGGGGACAAGTTTGTGCGGGAAGAGAAGGAGGGTGTAGATCTATCCAGAATGTCCTGAATGCAGCCCCCTGAGGAGAAACGTGAGGAGGCTGGCGGACCAAGATGGCGCTGAGTTGCCATTTGCGAATCTCTGCGATTCAAGATTCAAAAACTTTATTGTCATTCTAACCGTACATCAGCTCTGCAGGGCAGAATGAGACAGCGTTTCCCAGGAGCAGTGCAATCATAGCATAACAAATGCAACACTAAGTCATAAACATAACAATAAATAGTAAAGCACAACAGCCACATGTCAGTTAAAAACAAGTTCTAAGTGTCCAGTGCAAGTTAAAAGTGTCCAAAGCAGAGTCAGGTAGAGCAGCTATTTAGCAGTCTGACTGCCTGTGGGAGGAAGCTGTTTAATAGCCTTGTGGTTTTAGTTTTGATGCTCTTGTAATGTTTACCTGATGGCAGAAGAACAAACAGTTCATGGAGAGGGTGTGAGGGGTCTTTAATGATGTACCGTGTCTTCTGGAGGCATCGACTCTGAAAGAGGTCTTGGACAGAAGGTAGGGAGACCCCAATAACCTTCTCTGTTCCCCTAACCACCCTCTGCAAGGCTTTTTTGTCGGCAGCACTGCAGCTGGAGTACCAGGTTGTGATGCAAAAGGTCAGCACACTCCAGAGGCCCAATGTGTGATGATCCACGAGTCCGCTGGGGGCTGGAGACTGCAGATGGCCTGTCTAGGGCTTAGAGGACTGTGTATGTCCATTGGGAGGGAGAAATGGTGCCTGTTTGGCCGTAGTTGTGTCTTGAGTTGTTCTGCCGAGCATGGTAGGCGTGCTACGTTGGTGCCGGGATGTGTGATGACACTTGCACATCCTCGGGTGTGTTGGTTGTCCTGGTTGTTCATCTTAATATTAAATAAGATTGCAGAGAGTCAGAGTTTCATATTGACACCCACAATGCCCAGGGACCAGAGTGTATAACAGAGACTGCTTTTCCCAGTGTTTATTTGGATGAAGTTTCTGCTTAAGTAAGATTGGATGTTGGACGTCCTGCCAACTGGATAAAGACATTATCACAGACAATATCCTTACTCTCTGAGGGTTCTGGCAAGATGTACGCTCTCAGTATATAGCTGCTCCAAAATACTTTGTATATTTCTGAGCATTTTGGTTGTAGAAATTCAGGAAGAAGCTACTGGGATGGAATAAAGGACAACTTGTAGACTTCCAGGTTCAATCACATCTCTTGGTGCTGCCTGTGTGGAGTTTGGACATATTCCCTGTGAACACATGGATTTCCTCCGGGTTCTCGAGTTTCCTCCCCCATCCCAAAGCTATGGGAACTGGGGGGGGGGGGGGGGCTCGGTTTAATTGGCCAGTGTTTACCTCTGACATTTCAGATTTAGTGGGTGGATCAGGAGAGACACAGTGAGTCTGGCTTTTCAGATACACAACTGGACACTGTGTTTTCATTCATGGTTTATTATCTATTTATTGAGGTACAGCGCAGAATAGACCCCTCCGTCCCTTCGAGCCACACCACCCAGCCAACCCCAGCTTTAACCCTAGCCTAAACACAGGACAATTTACAATGACCGAGGAACCTACCAACTGGTACACCTTTGGGCTGTGGGAGGAAACCGGAGCACCCGGAGGAAACCATGCAATCACAGGGAGGATACACAAACTCCCCGCAGGCAGCGATGGGAATTGAACCTAGCTCACCCGCACTGTAAAGCACTGGGCCAACCACTATGTCACCGTGCCGCCCAGTTCTACAATAAAGATGGATCATTCAGAAAAGAGCATGTGAAACATGATTTGAGTGGAAGGATGGTGCCTTGGGGAAAACCGAGGGTAATGGCACTGAAATGAGAAGCATGTTGTAATCTATCCTTTGAGTGAAACAACACAAAACTACACTAGACTAAGTGAAACAACACAAAACTACATTAGACTACCTGGAACGACACAAAACTACACTAGACTACCTGAAACAACACAAAACTACTCTAGACTACCTGAAACAACGTAAAACTACACTAGACTACCTGAAACAATACAAAACTACACTAGACTACGTGAAACAACACAAAACTACACTAGACTACATGAAACAACACAAAACTATACTAGACTACCCGAAACAACACAAAACTACACTAGACTACCCGAAACAACACAAAACTACACAGGACTACGTGAAACAACACAAAACTACACTAGACTACCCGAAACAACACAAAACTACACTAGACTACGTGAAACAACACAAAACTACACTAGACTACGTGAAACAGCACATTAGACTTCAGACCTACACAGGACTACATAAGATGCACAAGACATTGCAAGACAGTATTATAATTAATAAACAAGACAATAGCCACAGTAAAGGGCAAATTACAATATAATAATAAATGATGTAAATGTAAACAATGTTTTAACAGCAATTGAGTAAGAAATGAGCAAAAATTGCAGAGGGAGTGGAGTATCTAGCTGCGCAGTGATAGAGGTCTCTTGGTGCGGTGTTTGCCAATATTAAAGGCTTAAGGTTTCTGTCCCTCCTCTTTCCTCCAGCCACTGAATCATGGTTACCATGGTTCCCATTTATGTTAACCTCCTTTAATAGTTTTAGGTCTGCTGCCTTAGTTCATCCAGATACTTTTAAAATGTTTGAGTGTACCTGCTTCACCACCCTCCCATGTGTAATGCTGGTCACCACCACCCTCTGGGTGAAATTTTTTCCTCAGATTCCCGTTCATTCCTCACTGTAAACCTACGCAGTCTGGTTTTAGATGCCCCCGTTGTGGAACAAGGTCACCCTACATATTAAATGATAGGGGGGGAGGGAAGGAGCTGCAGCTCATGTGCTCCAGTGTACTGCCCGTTCTGGTTTAGCTGCTGTCAATGGGAGTCGGTTGTGAAGTGTGGAGATGAGTGGTACATGGCTGCGAGTGACGTGGACAAAATAAATGCTCACAATCTCTGATTGATAAAGAAAGCGCTTCTGGTTAAAATGGCGCTGAACTACAGTCCCCGCTGATGTCAGTTGTGTTTGGTTTTAGTTTGTAGAGATGGTTTTGGGAACAGAGAGCGGAGTTAGGGTAAAGGGACAGGGACGTAAGGAGTCAAAGGTCAGGCTGGATTCTTGGCCTCTGCTTTCGAAGACGTGGACATGTGACGAAGGGCTCCTGGAGTCTGGGTCTTCTCTCTGACTCAAAGGCTAGCAAAATGGACATGGGATGGAGAACATCCAGAGTCCAGGTCTTCACGCTCGAAGGCCAGCAACGTGGACAGACAATGAAGGACATCCGTCGACGTCAGACTGACCTGGGTCAATGGGTTTCAGGATGAGATGTCCCGTGTGAGCAGGAGGCATGAGGGCCGGTGAATGGGTGACTCTGGAGTTTGGGATCCCATCACTGTCTAGTCCGAGGATCAACACTGAAGACGGAAGGTCGGAGGCTAGAGACTGGAGACCTGTCCTGGGGTTGGAGGACTGTCCGTGTCTGTGGGTGAGTGTGAGGAATGAAACAGGCTTGTTTTGCTGTTGTGGTTTTGTTGCTTGTCGTGTTCTGTGTTGTCCCGCTGAGCATTGTGGGCGTGCTACTGTATGTCAGTGCTGGGATACGTGGCGACATTTGCAGGCTGACTCTAGCACATCCTGAGGTTGCAACGCACACAAGATGCTGAAGGGACTCGGCAGATCAGGAGGCGTCTACGGCGAGGAATAAAGAGTTGACGTTTCGGGCCAGGACCTGAGATTGCATTCATTGTTAACATAGACTGCATGTTTTGATGTTCATGTGATAAATAAATGAATCTGCATCTGAGTCAGATCTCCGTGCTGAACTTACTTTTCCTCTTGGAAGCGGTGGCCTGAGCAAAAGTGAAAAGCTTCTTGATTCGCCGAGAGCCCGTGATTCTGGGGTTGGTGCTCTGGTACGAGCTCAGCAGGGCAACTCAAACTTGCTGCTGTTTCCCCTCTGCTGATTGGCCAGTGTCAGCTCCATCTGGAGAATGGGAATGCAAGGAATTGCCAGGATAAATTTCACGCAGCAATTAAAGTTACGTCAACAAAAAAAAGCTTGCGCACAGATTGTGTCTAAATGCTCCTTGTAAATAGAAGCTATTTCTCTTCTCACTACTGAAGTAACCAGCTGCTAATGTGCCAAAGCAAAGATGTCAACAACTCCTCTCTCCTATCCTCTTCAGTGATCCCACTTCTTTAACCTCCCCCAATCTTCATATCTGCCTCAACACCTCCAGTCTGCACCCCATCTCTGGTTAAATAACTGACGGCAGCTTCAGAGTAATTGCCTCAGTCCCTTATTACATAGATTCAGCAATAAACCTTGGTGCTGGCATTTCAACTCAATCTCAAAGAAACTGCAATTTGGACATCAATTTTCCTTTGACCGTATAGAAACAAAGGGTTGTGGTTGGGCGGTAGGTTGTCGTACCGCTGGAAAGTGGAAAATAGTTTACAAGCCCTCTGTGGGTTAAATCAGCGTGTTTCGTACACATTTAACCAAAACAAGCTTGTAAAGGTAAAATAATTGTCACACGTTGTCTGACGGGTATCAAGGTGTTTACCTCAAAGCAGCTGATGTGTAGCTCTCATGTTCTCTCCCCTGGGTCCTCCATTTTTCTCCCACATTCCAAAGATCTGCGGGTTGCGAGGTGAATTGGACACTGGGAATTGTCACTGGAAGTGGAGGTGAGTGGTAGAATGTGGGAGATGGTAGAATGCCAGGGAAAATGAGCCGGTGCAGGATTAGTGTATAGGGGTGTCTAGAGGTCAGTATAGAGTCAATAGACTGGGGGACCTGCTTCCATTGTGTTTGAGTGAATGGATCTTTGTTCCCATTCAATAGACAATAGACAATAGGCACAGGAGTAGGGCATTTGGCCCTTCGAGCCAGCCGCCATTCAGTATGATCATGGCTGATCATCCACAATCAGTACCCCATTCCTGCCTTCTCCCCATATCCCTTGACCCCACTATCTTTAAGAGCTCTATCTAACTCTTTCTTGAAAGCATCCAGAGAATTGGCCTGCACTGCCTTCTGAGGCAGAGCATTCCGAAGATCCACAACTCTCTGGGTGAAGAAGTTTTTCCTGAACTCCATTCTAAATGGCCTACTCCTTATTCTTAAACTGTGGCCTCTGTTTCTGGAACCCCCCCCCCCCCCCCCAACATTGGGAACATGTTTCCTGCCTCTAGCGTGTTCAATCCATTAATAATCTTACGTGTTTCAATCAGATATCCTCTCATCCTTCTAAATTCCAGTGTATACAAACCCAGTTGCCCCAATCTTTCAACATATGAATATCATCATATGACATTCAGTGTGAAATCCAGACATGTTTTCAAAAGGTTTTCTCTGGGTGGTCCAGTTTCCTCCCACAGTCCAAAGACATACCGCTTGGTAGGTTAATTGGTCTTGGTCATTGTAAATTATCCCGTGATTAGGCTAGCATTAAATTGGGGGATTGCTGGGCGGCCTGGCTTGAAAAGCTGGGAGGGCCTACTCTGCACTGTATCGCAATAAATGAATAAACACGATTGTGATAATTCTCTTGTTACTATCTCACTTTAACAAGTCACTCGTTCATTATGTGCGATGTTGAACGATATGGGTGATCGTGGTCTTTCCATGACCTTGATTGTTCTTGGCAAGTTTTTCTACATAAGTGGTTTGCCCTTACCTTCTTCTGAGCAGTGTCTTTACAAGACGGGTGGCCCCAGCCATCATCAATAATCTTGAGAGATTGTCTGCCCTGGCGTCAGTGGTCGCATAATCAGGACTTCTGATATGCACAATTGCTTATGCGACCATGCACCAACTGGTCCCATGGCTTCACATTATTCTGATCGGGGGCCTATCAAGTGCTACACCTTGCCCAAGGGTGACCTGCAGGTTAATAAAGGGAAGGAGTGCTTACACCTCCTTTGGTAGAGACATATCGCCATCCTGTCGCCCCGTAACAATTATTAGACAGGCACTAATACAAGGGAGAAGAAAAGAATTCAAGAGTAATGCACACATAAGCAAATGCACCTATATGTATACCAAGTAACAAAAACATTCTGAAGCTCAGCTAAAGGCCTCGATGGTCCAAGAGAGTAATGTGATTATAGTGCCGAAGAGAGATTCAAATGACTATTTTTTATTTATTGATATGCTGTGTGGAACAGGCCCACTTGGCCCTTCAAGTCATGCCAACCAGCGACCTCCAATTTAACCCTTGCCTAATCATGGAACAACTTATAATGATCAATTACCTACCAACCGGTTGGTCATTGAACTGTGCGAGGAAACCAGAGCACCTGGAGAAAACCTATATTGTCAGGTGGAGAACATGCAAACTTCGTACAGACAGTGGCAGGAATTGAACCTGGGTTTCTGGAGCTGTAAAGCATGGTGGAAATGGTTACGACTGCAGGAGCTCAATTATCTCAGGCCCCAGACATTTTGGAGTTCCTCAGATAATGTCCCAACCATCGTTAGCTGCCTAGCCAATGGCCTTCTTCCTAAGGGAATGTCTGCAGTACAATGAGGGGGATCACAACCTTGTTCCCAGGTATGAAGGCTTGCAACCTCAATGACCCAGAGAGCTATGTTGGCTGGAATCAGGGGCTTGCCCCTTGACTCTTGGGAGGGCCACCCATGCCAAACAGGTCAAAGGACATTTGGCCAGACTAAGAGTGGTCCACCAGTCCCCCAGGTTCCGGGGTTCAGCTCAAGGCTAACAACTCTGACCAGTCAGGAACAAAAATATTACAGAAGCATAAAAGCTGCCCAGAAGGCCAGCCATGTAATAGGCATTTGATGGTGATGATGGGGCAGTCTAGGGACAGAATTAGAAGGACCTGGACAATACTGAGGCACACGCTGCCAAGCTGAAAGGAACATCTTCCACCTCACAAGCATCTGACAATAACCAGTTCCATCAGAAGAGAATCAGGCCATCTACAGTTGACATTCAAAGACTTGGCCATTCCTAGTTACCTATCATGCATCTCCTGGAGGCCTCTGTTACCAGAAGCTTAATTGGAAAGCATGCAAGTATAAGAAGCTTGTGTGATCTCCTCATTACTATGTGCGTTTCCTCCGAACGCTCCAGTTCCTTCCCACATTCCAAAGGACAGATGTTTAGGTATAATGTGGACATGCTAGGTTGACACTGGAAGCATGGTGACATTTGCGGGCTGTCCCAGCACATTGCAAAAAAAAAAAATCAATGATTTTTACAATGCATTCCACTGTATGTTTCAATGTATTTGTGACAAGTGAAACTGATTTTTCAAAATCTATAAAGACACAAGCCAAGGAATTGTTGGGAAACTCTCTATAGAGCCAAATACCGCATCATGCATAACATACAAATAAATGTCAGTGGCACTTCATCCACTACCCTGTAACATTGACACCCTCAACTGCATGTGCACTGTGATCATAGTGTGTTTTCCTACAATATGTATCGCAGCAAGTTCTTTCCATAAGAACCGTCCAAACAAATGAATCTCTATCAAGTGGAAAGATAAAGGCACGCAAGGGTCCCGACCCTCAAGTCACACACCATCCTAACTTGGAAAACGCCATTATTCTTTCATCAGTGCAGAATCACGTTTCTGAATGCTCTTTATTAGTAGCACTAGGGAGTACCATATCATTCCCCCATGGCTTTTGAAAGAGACTATCCACCAGCTTCTCAAGGGACACTTGGGGGAACCAACTGTAAATGTTGGTCTGCCTAGGGAGATCCATACTTTGTAAAAAATAATTAAGTCTTACTTTTCCTCTACTGCTGTTATTTTGCTCACCATGGTTCTGACAAACCAGGAGGCACAAGATTAACTTAAAAATCTTTTTTACTATTGCACAAATTAGGTTGTAGACCTATTCAAATATATTCCGCCCCTCCTAAGGAGTTTCTTATATGCAGCTTAATGTGCTTGAATTAGATGTGAAACTGGACAGACCGGATCTGGTCTCTGTTGACTCCAGAATGCTTATCCAGTCTGCCTACTCCAGCATTTTAAAATCTGTCCTCAGCTTCTAAATCTAGAACGGGGGTTTCCCAACCTGGGGTGCCCGCACCCCCAGGGGGTGCGAGATGGAATTTCAGGGGGTGCGACAAAGAGTGGCTTGCGTGCTTGAGTGACAAGTCACGAGTCATCACTCAGCCAGCTGCCAGTGTACCTTGAGAAGTGGTAGTAATGTTTGTCCCAAGCGCACTCCAGTCTCCCGCTGCCCGAGTCGAGAGAGATGTAAACTCACTCCAGTCTCCCGCTGCCCGAGTCAGCGTTGAGGATTCTCATCAGTGTTACCTGGGAGTTACACCTCAGAGTTGAGGAGTCTCATCAATTTACTGTTTACAATTTTTTCTGAATAAATTAGAATCTAATTGCTCAATTTATATTTGCATTTTATGCACTGAGTTAAAAGCTTATTTTTTTTAAGTTCAATTTGTTCACCTGCAGTATTGTATGTGGTTCAATAATCAGAAATTAGACTTCTTCATCTTCAAATGTGATATTACATTTGTAGGGGGTGCGAACATTAATCAATCATTTCCTAGGGGTGTGGGGCATAGAAAAGGTTGAGAACCACTGATCTGGAATGATCATATTGGCCATCTCGGAGTTTTCCTTTGGTTTGCCTTCAAAGGTGATGCCAGGTAGAGGTTAGCACAACGCTTCGCAGAACCAGTGACCTGTGTTCAATTCCTGTCACTGTCTGTAAAGAGTTTATATGTCCTCCCTGTGACTACATCCTTTGGGTGTCCTGGATTCCTCTCACAGTCCAAAAACCTACCGGTTGGTAGGTTAATTGGTCATTGTAAATTGCCCCGTGATTAGGTTAGCATTAAATTGGGGGATTGCTGAGCAGAAGGGCCTACTCTGTGCTTTATCTCGATAAATAAAGAAGATTGTGTGAAATCCTTTATTCGATTTAAGCCCTCAGTGTTATTGTGTGAGCAGTAGAAGCAAGAATAAGTTTCTTCCCCTATTAAATGGTTCCCTAGGATGATGAGATGGACTCCTAATTGTTATGATGTTTGCTGGCACTGCACTTTCACTGTAGCTGTGTAATGAATTGATCTGTATGAACAGTATGCAAGATAAGCTTTTCACTGCATCTTGATATGCACTCTGCGGCACTTTATTAGGTAACGAATAAAGTGGACACTTAAGTGTACGTTTCTGGTCTTCTGCCACTGTAGCCTATCCACTTCAAAGTTCGATGTGTTGTGCATTCGGAGATGCTCTTCTGCACACCGCTATTCTAACGATTGGTTGTCTAAATTACTGTCACCTTCCTGTCAACTTGAACCAGTCTGGCCATTCTCTGACCTCTCTCATCAACAAGGCGTTTTTGTACACAGAACTGCCACTCAATGGATATTTATTTTTGTTCTTGCACCATTCTCTATAAACTGTTGTGAGTGAAAATCACAGCAATTTCTGAGATACTCAAACCACCCCATCTCCCCATCTGGCACCAACAATCATTCCGCAGTCAGAGTCACATTTCTTCCCCATTCTGATGTTTGGTCTGAACAACCACTGAACCTCTTGACCATTTGTGCATGCTTTAATGCGTTGAGTTACTGTCATATGATTGGCTGATTAGATATTTGCATTAATGAGCAAGTGTATCAAATAAGGTGGCCAATGAGCATATGTCACAGAGTCATAGAAAACTACAGCATAGAAACTAGCTCTTCAGCCCATCTAGTCCATGTTTTCCTATTATTCTGCCATCAACCTGTACCTGGACCATAGCCCTCTGTACCCCTCCCATCCATATACTTCTCCAGATTTTCCTTATAAGTTGAAATCAAACCTGTACTCACCACTTCTGTGAATTTCTATAACAATATTAATAAACCAAACCAAACCAAAGAGTCTGATCTGGTCCTAATTCCATTCTCAAATGCCGTCTTATTTTGAATAATCCCGGGCCAGAATCAGCGGAGTTACTGCATTTTTCCTCAAGGGGGCTTTGAGCATACATGGAGTCATAGAGCAGTACAGCACAAGTATAGGACCTTGGCACAACAAGTCCGTGTTGACCACAGTGCCAAACCATTTAGTCCCAATTTCCTGTATTTGGCCCATATCCCTCTAGAGACCCAACCCTGAATGTATCAATCCCTTTGCTTCTTAAATGATACTATTGCACCTGCCTCAACCACTTCTTCTTGCAACTCATTCCATGTACTCATCACCTCTGTGTAAAAATGTTGACCCTCAGGACCATCTTAAATATTTCCCCTCTCACCCTAAGTCTACGCCCCCTAATTTTGGACTCCCCTATCCTGGGGGAGAAAACTGTTACTGTCTGTGCCTCTCATGAATTTCTATAAGGTCACTCCTTCATTCTCCTACATTCCAAGGAATAAAGTCCTAGTCTGGCTCACCTTTCCCGATAACTCAGTCCCTCAAGTTTTGGCAACATCATCATAATCTTCGCAGTACTCTTTCCTATGACAGGTGACCAAAACCGTACACAGTGCTCCAGATATGGCTTCACCAGCAACTTGTGCAACTGCAACATAATGTCCCATATCCTGTACTCTGTGCTTTGACTGATAAAGGCCAGTGTACTAAATGCTATTTTCACCACCCTGTCTAGCTGTGGCACCACTTTTTAGGAACTATACACTAGTACTCCTAAGTCCCTCTGCTTCACTGCACTCCCTAGTGCCTTACCATTCATTGTGTACGTCCTATTCTGGTTTGGCTTTTCTCTTGATTCTTTTTCTTCTGTCCACTGGTAATCTCTTCCTATGGAATACAGAGTCTGATCTCACTATATAGATAATATGACCTACCCAGTAGATCTGATTGAGTCTAGGTAAGGCATCAGTATGAAGATATTAGCATGGGAGTGAATAATGATACTGGTTCACTTGTCCTTACAGTGAGTTTGAAGTATTTTGTAGAGACACACTGGTGATATCTTCAGTGCCTTGGGGAGTCTTCTGTAGGAAGTCTATGTCCCAAGAGCAGGGATCACTGCTGCTTGGTAGGCCATAAGTTTTACATACAAAATATTACACAATGCAGCAGTGCTTGGGTACGTAAAGGTATGTAAGCTTCAATTGACTTACTAATCAGAGCAGTTAATTCTTTTTCAGATTTGTTTGGTGACCTGCCCGTTGGACTTCCCTCAGGGTTTGAAGTATGGTAATCAGAACCAACAAGATCCAACATCTTATAAGTATATATCTTATATTTCTGTATTCTTTGTTGATAAATATTCATTTAAAAGTTTTTCTGATGATGGTCATATGTATTTATGGATTTGTGGGATGCTATAACATTATGACACTAATTATATTATGGGAAAAGGAATCAGGCTTATTATCACTGAAATTTGCTGTTTTGCAGCAGCAGTACATCGCAATACTAGAAATACATATAAAAAATAAGAGTTGCCTAAAGAGAGCAAAAATAATCAGGTAGTGTTCATGGGTTCTTTGTTATAAATTGTTCTTGTTTAAGAATGAAGTTGAAGTGAGGAGGTGGAAAGTGATGGGCGGACATGCTCAGGGCTGAAGTAGAAGGAGCTTGATTGAAGTGGAGAGGGCCACTTCTTCCAGATTAAGAAATTATCCTTCATCTCTTTCTTAAATATGTGACCTCTCTTACTCCAGAACTATGCTCTCTTGTTCAAAGTGACCCCACAATGACAGCCTCACACTGTCATATGGCATTGAATACTTGAGGTTCTCAGATGAACTGGTTAACTACCTTAAGCACAGGACTCACCTGTATTTTATATGAACCAGATGTTATTAAAGTAAATTGAAAGATTTTATTTACATCGAATCTAAATTCAGACAAGGTATTGACTAGCACATGAGCTAATCGGATGGGGCACGTGGGGTGAATGCACATCCTAGATCCCACTCCAGAGTGGGGACAATCCCTCTGAGCAATACTTCTATTACTTGTGCTTGACTCACTAATCCAGAGAAAAAACATAAAAACAACAAGTACTCAGCATGGAAGGCAGCATCTGTGGAGAGAGAAGAGCAAAATTTAACTTTTTAGGTTGGCAGCCTTTCATTGGAACTGCCTTTGCCTTCATCCATGACCTGAGTTTAACACACAGTACAACAAATATACAATGTAAGAATCAGAATCAGGTGTACTATCAAACACATATGTTGTGAAATTTGTTAACTTTGTGGCAGCAGTACAATGGTGTGTGTGTGTGTGTGTGTGTGTCCATTTCTCAATGTCCATTCAGAAATTGGATGGCACAGGGGAAGAAGCTGTTCCTGAATTTTTCAGCTTCTGTACCTCCTATCTGATGGCAGCAATAATTAATTTCACAACCCTCTGCATCTTACTTCAATCCCATGCCGTAGCCATCCCATACCAGACAGTGACGCGCCAGCTAATATTCTCTCCACTGTACATCTGTAGAAATTTGTGAGTGCTTTTGGTAATATCCCAAATCTCCTCAAACTCCTAATGAAACATAGCCACTGTTTTGCCGTCTTTTTAGCTGCATTGATATGTTGGGACTGGATTACAATCTGTAAGTGCTGATGTATATTATTGGAGTAGTGATAAAAGTGACTTGTATAAGGCATGTCCCCACAAGCGGCATTCTAATAAATTATCCAGCCTGTATGTTTTTGACATTGGAGTTGAGGGTTGATTTTAGGATAATGGTCTAAGGTCTCTGCCATCACTAAGGTGCCAATTGAAAACTCGTTTCACATTTGAAAGATAATAACTCAGAGATGTTCATCCTCACTGCTTTTGGTTCTACCAATTTCAGTAGAAAAGGGTATAACTGCTGCTATGGTTCCAACACTTAAGCCTACCAATCACTTCAAAGCATAGAACAGCACAGCACAGCACAGCACAGGCCTCTTGGCCCACGATATTTTACCAAACTAATTAAACTAGTAATTAAATGCCAAACTAAACTAACCCCTCTTGCATATACAATGTCTATGCCCCTCTATTCTCTGCACACTCATATGCCCATCTAGGAAACACATCTACCATATTTGCCTCCACTATCACCCTTGGCAGTGCATCCCAGGAACCTGCTATCCACAATGTACAACAAACTGCCCCGCATTATCTCCTTTGATCTTTCCCCTCTCACCTTAAATACATGCACTCTAGTATTAGACATGGCATATACGGTACTGAAATTGCAAAAGGTGTTATATACATAATGGCTCTTCTTTGTACCTAACATATAGCTTTAACATACATGACAAATTGGGTTTCATTACAGCCGCACCAACCAAGAATAGTGAAGAAATATAGCAATATAAAATCATAAATAATTAAATAATAATAAGTTAATCATGCCAAGTAGAAATAAGTCCAGGATCAGCCTATTGGCTCAGGGTGTCTGACACTCCGAGGGAGGAGTTGTAAAGTTTGATGGCCACAGGCAGGAATGACTTCCTATGCCGCTCAGTGTTACATCTCGGTGGAATGAGTCTCTGGCTGAATGTACTCCTGTGCCTAACCAGTACATTATGGAGTGGATGGGAGTCATTGTCCAAGATGGCATGCAACTTGGACAGCATCCTCTTTTCAGACACCACCGTCAGAGAGTCCAGTTCCACCCTCACAACATCACTGGCCTTACGAATGAGTTTGTTGATTCTGTTGGTGTCTGCTACCCTCAGCCTGCTGCCTCAGCACACAACAGCAAACATGATAGCACTGGCCACCACAGACTTGTAGAAAATCCTCAGCATCGTCCGGCAGATGTTAAAGGACCTCAGTCTCCTCAGGAAATAGAGACGGCTCTGACCCTTCTTTTAGACAGCCTCAGTGTTCTTTGACCAGTCCAGTTTATTGTCAATTCGTATCCCCAGGTATTTGTAATCCTCCACCATGTCCACACTGACCCCTTGGATGGAAACAGGGGTCACTGGTGCCTTAGCCCTCCTCAGGTCCACCACTAGCTCCTTAGTCTTTTTCACATTAAGCTGCAGATGATTCTGCTCGCACCATGTGACAAAGTTTCCCACCGTAGCCCTGTACTCTGCCTCATTTCCCTTGCTGATGCATCCAACTATGGCAGAGTCATCAGAAAACCTCTGAAGATGGCAAGACTCTGTGTTGTAGTTGAAGTCCAATAACACTCCATCACTACTCCACTTTTATGACGTTTATTTATTTATATTTTATCATAACTTATAGTAATTTGTTCTGTCAGTACTATACTGCTGCCACAAAACAAGAAGTTTCACAACTTACATCAGACACAATAAACCTGATTCTGATTATACTATGATGTATTTTTTACGAGACTGAATTTTTAAAATCTTAACTATTATAACTTAATAAGTACAACCAAAAGTTAACTGAAAATGTGTGCTTTAAATTTACATGACTAAAAGTCTATTAGAAATATATTTTATATTGTCAACAAAGTACATTGCTGTTAGAACGTGCTTTTTATTATACAGATACTTTGCATGGATTTTGTACACCCATTCTTTTGTGATTAGACAATAGAATACAGTACTCAGTTTTGCTTCTGGGTAACTTGGGGAAAATATTTCACAGCAGTAAAATGCCTGTGGTAGTTGAAAGTTAATTATGTATAGTAATGATTTACTGTTGCTAATTTAGTTGCAACTTGCTGTGGAAACAGTTCAGATGATATTATCAAGATGCTATTAATATAACCAGCACATGCCCAGCTTTGGCAAGCAATAATAACTAATATACACCAGAAATAAAAAAGTGGAAGTGGTCATTGCCTGATGATTTATGCCCTTCTCCCACAGGTTTCCTCCTGCTTTTTATTGCATTGTACTACAATGTACAACATGCTTCAATCGTAGGTAAGCCAATTAACAGTAAAAGTGTGGCATCTGTAGAGAGAGAAACGTATTTAAGATTTGTGTTTAATGAGCTTTCTTCAGCATTTTTGCATTTTGTTGCCATTCTTATATCAGGCCTTGCAATTGTTTTGGTTCGGTCCTCTCTGTGGCAAAAGAAATTAGGCGCAGAGCAAAATACTCGAGATGACTTACTTCTTTATTATGCAGGGCGTGAGGTCATAAAATCAAACCTATGTTAGAGCACAGGAGGAGGATGTTAGGCACATTAAGTTGTACAAGAGCTGTTGAGTTTAACCTCACCACCTTCTCCTAGGCCGGTGACTCTGCAGGTCATGTAAACTTTTGAAATGTACTGGTTGATTCAGACCCCTGCCACCTTAGGATAGAAATATCTCATCGCCCCTCTAATCCTACCAATTAATTTAAGTCAAACTTCTTTGGCACTTTACACCTTTGCTATTAGAAATGGATCCTCCCTTTTTATTCAGTGCAGGCACTCTATTAAATCCCTTTCCCCAAAAAGAAACCTTGCTTATCTCCTCTTTCCTCTTGGCTCCAATTTTCCAGTCCTGAAATCATCCTTGTAAATCTCCCCTTCAACCTTTCCAGTACAATCATATCTTCTGTCATGTGGTGATAAAAAACATGTGCAGTGTTCAACCTATGAACGAGTTCAAGCTGAGACCTCCAATTCTTTTATTCCATGCTCCAGGTAATAAAGGAAAACATTTCATCTAACGTTATTCAATATACATTTCAAGGTCCTTCTGTTCCTTCACTCCAATCAATACCCAGCCAGTTGCTATATAATCCTTGGCTTTTCCACATTTCCCAAACACAAAATCTCACCTTTTTTCTCTGAATGAAATTTAATTTTCTTTTTGACTAACTGACTAAACCAGCGACCTCTTCCTGCATTTCAAAGCTTTCTCCCTTATCTACCATCCGACCAAATTTGAATCATTATGCTCCCTATACTTAATACTAAGCCATTAATTTATATTACTAAAAACAAGGGACTTGGGACACAGTTGGAGCCAAGTGGTATCGTCCTGCCAGTCATAAGCATACCTGCCAAATATTACCCCTCGCTTTCTGATACTGAGCCTGTTGTGAATTTAATTATTTTCTGTATGTTTAGCTATGCCTAATGTTTACCTCTTCTTTACCTACACTAAACTTTACCTAAACTATACCATATCTGTACTTTCTAGTATGATCTTTTTTCTCAGTCTTCAGTCTTCAATTTTCAGAACCCAATATGCTAAATTCTCTTTAATATTTTAGAATCAGGCAAACAAGTAATTAATATTTTAAACTCCAGATTGAAAATAAAGTTCCCATAAGACTTAGGAGCAGAATTAGGTCATTCACCCATCGAGGCTGCCCCACCATTCCATCATGGCTGATTTATTATCCCTCTCAACCCTATTCTCCTTCCTTCTCTCTGTAACCTTTGACACCCTGACTAATCAAGAAACTATTAACTTCCAATTTAAATAACCCAACGACTTGGCCTCCGCAGCAGTCTGTGGCAATGAATTCCACAGATTCAACATCTTCTAGCTAAAGATATTCCTCCTCATCTCTGTCCTAAAGGGACAACCTTGTACTCCGAGGCTGTGACCTCTGGCTGTAGACTCCCTCACCACTGGTAACATCCCCTCCATGTCCACTGTATCTAGGCCTTTCAGCATTCAATAGGTTTTGGATGAAATTTGGAGTGGAAAATGCTATTTTGAAAAGGGAATATGATTAAACCCTTATATGGGTTCATTACACAAGTATCAAAGAATCTGAATACTAACATCTAGACAATCATCTCACTCGCGGGAGGCAGGTTGTCCACCTACATATTCTAATGAAGCAGTCCAGGTAGAACCCACACAATTGGGTATCAGACCAAGCACACTTGCCACTAACCACTCTTTCTCAGGATGGGCAGTGATCCCTCCACAGATCTGGATTTCTATGTGAGCCCCGACCTTCTTTCCTGCCTGTGAGCGACAGCTTCTATCTGAAAGACACAGTTTGGATAAAGATGGCACAGCATCCAGTGAACCCCAGTCAGACCAAAGTTTTTCTAGCCCCACCCGCAGATCTCTCTACAGTTAATCACAGAACAAAATATCCTTTCTACAATGTGATGCCCAAAATTGCCCATGATTTCTGATCATCATCTTATAAACATTGTTCCTAATCCCTTTGCTCTTGTACTCCTGACCTATTAATGAAAACTCTTTCACCCATTCTATTGTGTTTTTATATTCCTTTCAATAAATTACATATTTATAACCAATTCCCTGAACCTCCAAACTCCACCATACTCTTCAATCTGTGTTTACATCCAATGAGTTTAAACAGATAAATCATTCACTAAATACAGTCATAGCCTACTCTAGGCCATGACCGTGACTAGTCGTTCTGATCCCAGCCAGATGGACTTGATCATCCATCAGTAAATGCTGGCAATTTTGACTTGGCCTGATGGAGGGAGTGATGGTGTATCAGCAGCTCGATTGGCACCTCTATTCTATATCCATTTGAGGTCATTAAAATACTAATCAGCTGTACAAATCCATAAATGAATATCTAACTCAGTGAGTCGTCGTAGTAATTCTCTTGGCGCAAGGAAGGGAACCAGTCAGCACAATTTCCACTTGATACATTTGGGTGGATCATTTTGGAACATCGTGACTACTAAAGGGGAAGACTGAAGTAGAAAGTACATCACTAATCATGATCAAATAGTGCATTTGTAAATTTTAAAAAACTTTGAAGCGGTAATTTCTATAACACATTTTCCAAAGGAAGCAAGATATTTGAAAATACGTAACGTGTTTATTAACAAACGAGAGAAAATCTGAAGATGCTGGAAATCCAAGTCACAGACACAAAATGCTAGAGGAACTCTGCAGGTCAGGCAGCATCTATGAAACAGAGTACAGTCACAGTTATGGGTCGAGACCCTACAGCAGGACTATATATGTTAACTTTATTTTACTGCAGCCTCTGCAATGACCAACATGACTGATTCAAATATGACAAATGGAATGGAAATGCCAGAAAATGTAAGTTATCTTCTTTTTAATTCTTGCAAAAAAAATTTGCTGAATGTGTACCTTGGAAGAAAGCAATGTACGAAAAGAAGAGAGATCTCATCTCCAGTTATTTTCCAGTAATTCCTCCTGTCCAATGGATGAGCAAGTGGTGGGGCTTGTTGGGTAGGGGCAATCATGGGTTGAGTTGGTGTTGGGAAAGGAGCAATGGTAAAGGGGTGTTTTGGTTCACGTTAATGAATCTTCCTCACCACCAACTGACTAGCAAATGCACAGCTGCAGGACTCTCCCTCATCAATGCTCATTACCGCTGGAATCTTCACTCCCTCTGGTGAGGAAATGATCACTGTTGGATTCTGGAAAGAGTGTGGGCTGAATGTAGAATCGAGACCAAGAACCTAAAATCTCTCTGAGCTTTGTTTTGTACGTGATGTTCTCCAAGGACTTCCTTTCCCTCACTTCAAGCCTGGTTGTCATGAATAGTATGAATGATTGGCAAACTGTAAACATGGAAACTTAATATTGTGATAACAGTTTATTGGATGCATTGAGAACAGTGGGTCTGGGTGACGTGGTAGAGGATTAAAGTGAGGGCATGTCCTAAGTCCCATATTTCTCCTCATGTTTGTTGCACTATCTCCTTTTTTATACCTTGTCTGTCACATCTGTAGCCTAAATACATTCAGGGTTCCTGCTTCCCAGCGACCAGGAATGAATGACTTATAATGTCATTTGCAGAGGAAGTAATTTCTTTTTCAGCTGAAATTGTACTGGCCAAGGAAGGAACCTTGCAAGGGGAGCTGAAAGGGTTAGCTGACTATTGTAACATGGGAGAATTTTCTACATTTATTTTCCAGAAAAGGTTTTAGATAATGTCCATGCAGATCCCAGAAAGACTGCATCTTGGTTATTGTCCTGCCACTGCCTGTAAGGAGTTTGTATGTTCTCCCCATGACAACGTGGGTTTCCGCCGGTGGTCCAAACATGGACCAGTTGATAGATCAATCAATTAGTCATTGTAAATTGTTCTGTGATTAGACTAGGGTTAAATTGGGGAATGCTGGGCATCGTGACTCAAAGGGCTGGATGCCTTTATAAATAAATAAATTGTTGATATATATGATCATCCAGAAGCATCACACTGAAGTATTAAATATTTGAAAGGCCTAGATAGCATGGACATGAAGAGGATGTTTCCTATAGTGTGGAGTCTAGGGCCAGAGGGCACAGCCCCAGACTACAAAGATGTCCTTTTAGAACCGAGATGAGGAGGAATTTATTTAGCCAGAGTGTGATAAATCTGTGGAATTCATTGCCACAGGTGGCTGTGGAGGCCAAGTCATTGGGTACATTTAAAGCGGAGGTTGATAGGTTCTTGATTAGTATGGGCATTAAAGGTTATGAGGTGAAGCTAGGAGAATGGAGTTGAGAGGAGCAATAATTCAGCCATGATGGAATGGAGGAAAAGATGGGATAAATGGCCTAATTCTGCTCCTGTGTCTTATGGTTTTATCCAGCCATAACCCCTTCTCTCAGCAGTGGTGAACAGTATCTGTGTAACAAATAGTATAGACACTAATGAAAGAGGTTAATAAATATTTGTAATTCTTTACAGTTCTCCTGCCAGACATTCAACTGCTCGGGCTATGAGTGCTACGAGAACCAAAACGTCTGGGAGGAATGTCCCTCAAGTCAAATGTTCTGTGAGGTAGGTTTGCATGATTTAGTTCAATAATATGGAGAAAATGCTAAGCCAAATTTCTTAAAGAACAGTTACTACCCATATACCTTTAATGCAGTATCAAGCTACTGCAAATAGGCTGTTGCCAGCATTGTTTCCTTACCTGTGCTCAATGTACTGATCTCATCTGCAATTGTCATTTTTTTGTCTAAAAAAGACACCTGGATCAAAGTCCAGCCAAACCTCCTGCTCTTTATAGGTCTGCAGTAGTTTCTGGCAGAGAATATACGGCACGTTAGCATAGTGGTTAGCACGAAGCTTTACAGTGCCAGCAATGCAGGTTCAATTCCCGCTGGTGTCTGTAAAGGGTTTATACCTTCTCCCCGTGACCACATGGGTTTCCTCCAGGTGCTCTGGTTTCCTCCCACAGTCCAGCTGATAGGTTAATCGTCATTGTAAATTGACCCATGATTACGCTCAGATTCAATTGGGGGTTGCTGGGCGACACGGCACAAAGAGCAGGAAGGGCCTATTCCAAGTTGTATCTTAATACTGTAAATAGTATACAGACTGAGGTGCATTTGTTTCTCATGTTCAAGCAGCTCCAGTGTTAATCTTGGACAATACAGATATTTGACTAATTATCATTTGTGTGAGGGTAATGGGGTGGGGGTCTGGTACCCATGAAGCCATTTTTAGAAGATGAAGTGAAAGGAGAGAATCCGAGAAAAGAAGTTTCTGTGTAAGGCATTTTCCAAACCAATAGCTACTTACACTCATTTATGAAATGCCCAAATGAGAGTGTTTATTTAAAGTTGAAAGTCAATTTTATCAAAGTACATATGTATCACCATATACAACCATGAGCACTTTGTGCAGTCCTGGGTAGGTCTGTAATCTAGTGTAGTTTTTCTTCTGTGTTGTTTTTTGTGTAGTTCAGTCTGGTTTTTGTACTTTGTCATGTAACACCACGGTCCTGAAAACCCGTTGTTTCATTTTTACTATGTACTGTACCAGCAGTTATGGTTGGAATGACAATAAAAGTGACTTGAATTGAGATTTTTTTATTGTCATACTCAGCAAATCTTTAGCATAGTAACTATAACAGGATCAAAGATCAACCAGAGTGCAGAAGACAACAAACTGTGCAAATGCAAATATAAATACAAATAAATAGCAATAAGTAATGACAACATGAGATAGAAGGTCCTTCAAATGAGATCATTATTTGTGGGAACACGTCAATGATGGGGCAAAAATCCCTTTTTGTTCAAGAGCCCAATAGTTGTGGGGTAATAAATGCTCTTGAACCTGGTGGTAGGAGTCCTGAGGTTCTTTTACCTGATGGCAGCAGTGAGAAGGGAATATAACCTGGGCAACGGAGATTTCTGATTATAGATGCTGTTTTCCTGCAACATACAGATGTGCTCAATGGTAGGGAGGGGCTTTGCCTGTGATGTACTAGACAGAATCGTCTACTTTTTGTTGGATTTTCCATTCAAAAGCATTGGTGGTCCCAAACTTGTGTTGTTAAGTCAACTATGCATGATGACAAAACATTGGGACGCAAGTGAATTATCAAAAAATCTGTCCAATGTGCTGTATTATCTGAGTTCCTTAGGGAATGTGTCACAACGTGCATTAGATTTTCTGCCTTTTACTGAACGTGCATTTCTACTGAGAGCCAGTTTGTTCACATCTCACAGGAAATGTTGAGTGGAAGAAAGGTACATCCTTGTAGCTCAATAACAAGAGACGAACAGCTTCAGCTTTGAAGTCCCATAGTGGATCTAGGTACAGATGTTGTTAATGCAAGCTGTATTTTTTCACCCCACTGAGGTTGGGTGAAATGACGACCAGAGGTCACAGGTTAAGGATGAAAGGTGAAATATGAAAGGGAAACTGTAAGAGAACCTCTTCACCCTGGAAGTGGTGCAAGCATGGAGTGAGCTGCCAGCACAGGTTCGATTTCAGCATCAAAGAGAAGTTCAGATATGTACATGGGCGCACGGGGTATGGAGGGCTATGAGACGAGGCAGCATAACAGTTCAGCATGTACTAGATGGGCTGAAGGGCTAGTCTCTGTGTTGTAATGCTTTAAGCCTTTAGTGCTCTATCTGACCATTTTAAGTCCTTCTAGATCTCAAAGGTTTAATAGCCCCGCATTTTAGTTGTTTTTCAAACTATGAACTTTCATTTTGTTTTATAGCTGTATCGTAACTCCAATGACTCGTACTGGGCAGGCTGCAGTGACAGTTGCGCTGGCACGGACAACATCTGCTGGAATGTCTCACAGACCATGTGTACAATGGAATGCTGCAACGCAACCCTCTGTCTGATGCTGAATGGCACAATCCAAGAACTACCCTGGGATTATGGTAGAGATACTTTCCACGTTCTGTAGACTTTGAAAACGCCGGCCAAGTTACTCAATCAATATAATATTTTTGTGCCTATAGTAAGATTTGAACCCCAATTGCCAAATGCATATTCATTTTGTGTCATCCATTGAGAGTGGGGACCTTCTTCATCTTTAGTTGAAGAGAACATAGTCTTTTTCAGTTCTTTGCTAGGGATTCTAAAGTGTCCGTTGGCTTCCAGATTGGTCCTCGTTGAATGGTTACATACATGTCGGCCGCCACTTAATCCCTTTTTACACTTGCTGTCAGTGTCCTTATGGTCCCAGTTTACTGAACACCTGACTGCCAAAACCGCAGTCCAGTTCATGCCACATGAATCCCAGCACCCAAACCTCCCCTCCATGTTCTCTGTCCACCCAATCACCTGTTGACTAACCCACATGACCTCCAGTCACTGCTGTACCTGACCATGATCCCCAGTCACTGTCCACATTGAACTCCACGCGCCCACTGCACCAAAGCACTGGGTCAAGCACTGAGCAGCCTACTAACACCTTTCAACCTCTGCAGCACACCTACCCCATTCCCCCCCCCCCTCCATCCACCATTTGCCTGTATGACCTATAACCAACCTTTCATCACTGTCCAGCTGACCCCAGTCACTAACCTCCACCCAGGCCAATCCTCTCACTTAGATTGGTCCACCACCCTGCCATAGACTCACACCCTTCATTTATAATCTGAAGACTTTAGCCACCAGCTCAACTTGAAGGCAGAAAAGGAATTAAGGACTTTTCTATTGACACCATGTGCTCAGTAAATTCCTTTTCCAGGGCCTTAGACAAAGCTCACATGATACCATTTTATGAAGCATTTCCATGTCTCACTCTTCCTGGTCCCACAGAAAAGCCACAATTCAGATGCTAAATCCCTATCACACACCCAGGTGATGACTTTTAGAACTGACGAATCAATTCCCTAGCCCAGTCGGGTCTGGAAATGAATAGTCTACCCTTTGTTTATCAGTGATATTGAGAACGAGTTCTCAGAAAATGACTGAAGCTGATATTGTCCATATGATTAATAATAGACCCTTTCTCAACTTTTCGGATTAGTGAGATAATTGTTTAAATTCATTCATATGGCCTTGAGCCACCGATAGAAACCTTTTAACTTCATTTCATAATTCTGTCATTCTTTGAAGTCCGCACCACATGTGTGCCCGTTGAATAAGGTCAGGTAGGAAACTTGATCCTAGTGTTCTGCTTTATTGCTGGCAAGTGCAATATGCCTGAGCTTTGTGCGTAAGTCCATCTCACCCCACTCACCGCGCATCAATGCAAAATACTATCAGTGCCAAGGGACAACAACAGCCGGTTACAGTCATAGATTTTAAAAAATAAACAGTAACATCTTACAAGTACCTGTGGAGAGAGAAACGGAACACATCGGTTGCTGGAAATCTGAAATAAATGTGAATGCACTCTTGGTAGTGGGGGAGGAGATTGTACGTACCCTGGTTATAATCTCCAAACATCTGTAGATTCAGGGCTCAAAATAGATGAGCGTGTTTGGCTTCACTGGTGGGGAAAGTTACAGAAACTAAAAGCAGAGGTCACTTGGACACATGTGGGTTGCTTAGAGATTTCCAGAACTTAAGGCAGTAACAATTACTAGTGAGATATTTATATTGATTTTATTTAGAACCTTTCAATTACCATGTGGAAAATGCAAAGGCCATTTGCTTAAATGTCTTAGAAAGACATTACTCTTTCTGACTCGTGTCACCTTACTCTGTGCTGTGTTTTTACCTTGAAATCACTGCCAGCACCACTATTGTTTGCCTCTTCTTATGACAAAGGTTTATATGACCATCTAAAGGGATTGACAGTCCTTGACTAAAATATTGTATTCCAGCCCCATGGCCTTTATCTGTCACAACCAAAAGACCTGGCACAGTGCAATAATAGTCGGAAATGGTCAACAATGTTCTTTCAGGTCAGATCAGTTGCCTCCTGCATCAGTACAGGGGGAATTAATAATTCCACACAGGGGTTTATCAACTCAAGCTGAAGAATACTAATTTGTTATTAGTGGTGCTTCAGAATGTTATTGTACTAAATCTTCCAAGCTACAGTATATTTGAACTCCTCCCCAAAACAGAACAGGTATTTGGGTTATCAAATTCAGCTGCATTTCTTTAACTACTATATTTCTTTAAAGTTACCAAGTCTTTGTCGCACCTTTCCCGCTTCCGACAGGAGGAAAAATTAGACTTCTGAATGTTGCCTTGTGGGAAGATTCTAGTTCATTAGAAAAGTAAAAGTGGCAGACAGGCAAATCCAGGGCAAAAAGCAAAAAGAGCCACTTTTCAACATAATTGTATAAGGGCTAAGAGTGTTGTGAAAACAAGCCTGAAGGCTTTGTGTGTCAATGCAAGGAGCATTCGTAACAAGGTGGATGAATTGAATGTGCAGATAGTTATTAATGAATATGATATAGTTGGGATCACAGAGACATGGCTCCAGGGTGACCAAGGATGGGAGCTCAACATCCAGGGATATTCAATATTCAGGAGGGATAGACAGGAAAGAAAAGGAGGTGGGGTAGCATTGCTGGTTAGAGAGGAGATTAACGCAATAGAAAGGAAGGACATTAGCCTGGAGGATGTGGAATCGATATGGGTAGAGCTGCATAACTCTATGGGGCAGAAAACACTGCTGGGAGTTGGGTACAGGCCACCTAACAGTAGTAGTGAGGTTGGGGATGGCATTAAACAGGAAATTAGAAATGCGTGCAATAAAGGAACAGTAGTTATAATGGGTGACTTCAATCTACATATAGATTGGGTGAACCAAATTGGTAAGGGTGCTGAGGAAGAGGATTTCTTGGAATGTATGTGGGATGGTTTTCTGAACCAACATGTCGAGGAACCAACTAGAGAACAGGCCATTCTATATTGGGTATTGAGCAATGAGGAAGGGTTAGTTAGCAAGCTTGTTGTGTGAGGCCTTTGGGTAAGAGTGACGATAATATGGTGGAATTCTTCATTAAGATGGAGAGTGACATAGTTAGTTCAGAAACAAAGGTTCTGAACTTAAAGAAGCGTAACTTTGAAGGTATGAGACGTGAATTAGCTAAGATAGACTGGCAAATGATACTTCAAGGGTTGACAGTGGATATGCAATGGCAAGCATTTAAAGATCGCATGGATGAACTAAAACAATTGTTCATCCCAGTTTGGCAAAAGAATAAACCAGGGAAGGTAGTGCACCCGTGGCTGACAAGGGAAATTAGGGATAGTATCAAGTCCAAAGAAGAAACATATAAATTAGCAAAAAAAAGCGGCACACCTGAGGACTGGGAGAAATTCAGAGACCAGCAGAGGAGGACAAAGGGCTTAATTAGGAAAGGGAAAAAAGATTATGAGAGAAAGCTGGCAGGGAACATAAAAACTGACTGTAAAAGCTTTTATAGATACGTGAAAAGAAAAAGATTGGTCAAGACAAATGTAGGTCCTTTACAGTTAGAAACAGGTCAATTGATCATGGGGAACAAAGACATGGCAGACCAATTGAATAACTACTTTGGTTCTGTCTTCACTAAGGATGACATAAATAATCTTCCGGAAATAGTAAGGGACCGAGGGTCTAGTGAGATGGAGGAACTGAGGAAAATACATGTTAGTAGGGAGGTGGTGTTAGGTAAATTGAAGGGATTAAAGGCAGATAAATCCCCAGGGCCAGATGGTCTGCATCCCAGAGTGCTTAAGGAAGTAGCCCAAGAAATAGTGGATGCATTAGTGATAATTTTTCAAAACTCCTTAGATTCCGGATTAGTTCCTGATGATTGGAGGGTGGCTAATGTAACCCCACTTTTTAAAAAAGGAGGGAGAGAGAAACCGGGGAATTATAGACCAGTTAGTCTGACATCGACGGTGGGGAAAATGCTAGAGTCGGTTATCAGAGATGTGATAACAGCACATTTGGAAAGAGGTGAAATCCTCGGACAAAGTCAGCATGGATTTGTGAAAGGAAAATCATGTCTGACGAATCTTATAGAATTTTTTGAAGATGTAACTAGTAGAGTGGATAGGGGAGAGCCAGTGGATGTGGTATATTTAGATTTTCAAAAGGCTTTTGACAAGGTCCCACACAGGAGATTAGTGTGCAAACTTAAAGCACACGGTATTGGGGGTATGGTATTGATGTGGATAAAGAATTGGTTGGCAGACAGGAAGCAAAGAGTGGGAGTAAACGGGACCTTTTCAGAATGGCAGGCAGTGACTAGTGGGGTACCACAAGGCTCAGTGCTGGGACCCCAGTTGTTTACAATATATATTAATGATTTAGACGAGGGAATTAAATGCAGCATCTCCAAGTTTGAGGATGACACGAAGCTGGGCGGCGGTGTTAGCTGTGAGGAGGATGCTAAGAGGATGCAGGGTGACTTGGATAGGTTAGGTGAGTGGGCAAATTCATGGCAGATGCAATTTAATGTGGATAAATGTGAGGTTATCCACTTTGGTTGCAAGAACAGGGAAACAGATTATTATCTGAATGGTGGCCGATTAGGAAAAGGGAAGATGCAACGAGACCTGGGTGTCATTGTACACCAGTCATTGAAGGTGGGCATGCAGGTACAGCAGGCGGTGAAAAAGGCAAATGGTATGTTGGCATTCATAGCAAAAGGATTTGAGTACAGGAGCAGGGAGGTTCTACTGCAGTTGTATAGGGCCTTGGTGAGACTGCACCTAGAATATTGTGTGCAATTTTGGTCCCCTAATCTGAGGAAAGACATCTTGCCATAGAGGGAGTACAGAGAAGGTTCACCAGATTGATTCCTGGGATAGCAGGACTTTCATATGAAGAAAGACTGGATCGACTAGGCTTATACTCACTGGAATTTAGAAAATTGAGGGGGGATCTTATTGAAACATATAAAATTCTAAAGGGATTGGACAGGCTAGATGCAGGAAGATTGTTTCCAATGTTGGGGAAGTCCAGAACGAGGGGTCACAGCTTAAGGATAAAGGGGAAGCCTTTTAGGACCGAGATGAGGAAAAACTTCTTCACACAGAGAGTGGTGAATCTGTGGAATTCTCTGCCCCAGGAAACAGTTGAGGCTGGTTCATTGGCTATATTTAAGAGGAAGTTAGATATGGCCCTTGTGGCTAAAGGGATCAGGGGGTATAGAGAGAAAGCAGGTATAGGGTTCTGAGTTGGATAATCAGCCATTATCATACTGAATGGCGGTGCAGGCTTGAAGGGCCGAATGGCCTACTCCTGCACCTATTTTCTATGTTTCTATGTTTCTATTATCCATTCTAGACTGTCATTTGCTAGATTTGAGCTAAGACTTTACTTTTCACTTTTTAAGAAATGACCGAACCAATGACTGAATTTACAACTATGGAATCAACTGCTACAACACCTGCTCCAACAACAATAGGCAGTGTGAGTATTCATTATTAATTTCAGCACAGTGTGAGAGGATGCATGCTTATCCTGTAAGCTGTTTAATCAATGAAATTACAGATAATGTTCCAAATAATGTTTCTGTTTTTCAACCTTGAGAATTCTAAGATGTTATTGAAAAGAAGCCACCCCAATAAATAAGAACTTGGAGAAATATTGAGAATGGCAGGGCCAAGATTGGATCTAACCATGTTCTAAAGGGTGTACAGTAGGGTGACCCACTTTTCCCCATTTTATTTAATATCATTATGGACATCTTTTTATGTTCATCAGATAGATACTCATCTGTTTTTTGTTTAGCTGATAATACAAGCAGCCTGCCATCCTGAGACACAATTCCAATGGGGCCTTTCAAGAGTCAGAATCTAAATGCTGCCTCTGTACAAGTCCAAATATGCTGGGAGGCTTCTGCAGGTCTTACTTGTACTGTCCTCCAGGCTTTGTGAATGAGAGGAACCATCAAACTACAGTGTCAACAGTCTAACCTTCCATCAAAGATGCACTAGAAGGTTCCATCATTGAGAATCCCCACACAATAGTTATAACGTGTTGTACTTCCACGCGACCCTTCGTACACAGAAGATCTTTTAGCACTTAGTTCTACACTGACTCCCAGAAGAGAAATCGTGACAGTCCCATACAAAGTTCAAAAGTTGGAAGTAAATTTTATTATACAAGTCCATAGATGTCACCATATACAACCCTGAGATTCATTTTCTTGTGGGCATACTGTAGAGTAAAAACCATAACAGAATCGATGAAAGACCACCCAACTAGGGTGTTCAGAGTGCAGAAGACAACAAACTATGCAAGTACAAAAAGAAGATATAATAATAAATAAACATCAGATGAAAAGTCCTTGAAAGTGAATCGATTGGTTGTGGGAACACTGCAAGTGAGGTGGGGGCAGGTTCAGGAACCTGATGGTTGAGGGGGTAGTAATTGTTCGTTCTATTGCCTATATTGTCTCTCACAGCTCCATTAGCTCCCATTCAACTTTTTATGCTACTTACATACACCATTTCCAATAGAAATTAACAGTAGTAAATTAACATGGCAGAATATGTTTGGCATGTTGGTGCACTGGGGGAGACCCAGTCAGTCATAGTGAAAATACAGCATGTAAACTCCATGTAGATGTAGAATACACCTTGTGGTGCTACTTGGACATATCTTCAGTGATGAACCCGGGGTCGTAAGATGTTTCGGGTCTTTAATCATCAGACACCCTTGCCCGGGCGACCCAGCCGGGGGTCATCAGCCCCCGACTTGTGTCCAAGTGGTGCACTAATCCACGGATCCCCCCTCCGGATCCACAGCCACCGCGAGGCCTTTTCAGCAGCCTCCAGAGTGTTCTCGGTGGCTCTTCTGCACTGTAGTCCTTCAACTCCAGGGAGTTTAAGAGTCCGCTGCAACGAAAGGCCAGCAAAGTCCAGGCTCCCAGCTTCGACTGGCTCTCCAGAGAGCTCTCCAGCCATCGCTCCAGCATTCTGCAACAAGATCTGTGTATTCAGCCCTCTTGCGCTCGTTGGCCTCTTCAATCCGGTCTTCCCAGGGGACAGTAAGTTCCAGCAAGATCACTGGCTTTGTGGCCTCGGATATTAAAACCATGTCCGGGCGGAGCATAATAGCTGCAATAATCTCAGGAAACTTGAGCTGTCTCCCGAGGTCGACTTGGAGCCCAGTCTCATGTAGTGGCAAGAAGCCCACCCGAGGAGCTAGGCCAAAGTTGAGCCTTCTCCCCCACTCTAATAAAGGTGATGGACTGCTTGGGAGCACACTGATTTTTGCTGTTTTGAATCGCTGTGCTGATTGCATCCGCCACAGACCTTAGGGCGTGGTCATGGTGCCAGCGGTATTGCCCTTCCCCCAACGCTTTCGGGCAGCAGCTGAGGATACGCTCCAAAGTGCCCCTCTTCTGGCACAGTTGGCACACTGGAGAGTTTGCCATGCCCCACCTGTGCAGGTTGACCGGGCTGGGGAGAACGACATAGACTGATTGGATGAGAAACTTGATGGCAATGGTTCGGCTCTCCAGAGCTCTGTCCAGGTGAACTTGCGAGGTTCCGCATGCTCCCATCTAGTCCAGGTGCCCTGTTTGTGCATGCCGACCATCCTGTTGTATCGTTCTTCCTCCACTTCTGCTCGTATCTCGTCCTGAACCAGTTGGCGCTTCTCCTTCCCATACAGGGCAATGCTGCCTAAGGTCTGGGGTTTCCCCAACCACCTCCAGAGAAACTGACTAATGGCCTTCTCTGGAGCCTCCACTGTTGACATTGGCACCTTGTAGACTAGAAGGGGGCAGAACCTTGACAAGACTCCGTGTTGGTACATCCAGGTTTTGAATTTTCCTGGAAGCCCCAATTTGTCAATAGCAGTGAGCCAGGTTATCAAGTCGCTTCTGGTTTGTTGAAGTGCGGCTGTGTCCTTCAGGGAACGGGCGAAGATCTTGCCCAGGCTCTTGACTGGTTCTTCTGTCACCGTTGAAATCTGGATCCCTCCCAGGGTAAAGTGGAATCGGTCGGCCACTCTTCCAACTGGGGGCCTGCACCTGCTGCTCCACCGTGCTACCAGCAAACTAATGCAGAGACCATCATATGTCCCTCTCATAGAGTCACGGGGCAATACTGCACAGTCCGTTCAGAGCAACGAGTTCATGTCCAGCATTTTGTTCCCCTAGCCTCCCAATTTCCTGTGTTCAGCTCATATCCCTCCAGGCCCCTCCCCTCCACATACATGTCCAAGTGCCTCTTCAATCATACAATTATACCTGCCTTGCCCACTTCCTACAGTCACTACCTCAGTGCCTTGGCCAATGAAGGTCAGTGTGCAAAATGTCCTTTTCACCACCCTATCAGCCAACAATGCCACTTTCAACTGACTATACACTTGTAATTCTAGATCCTGCTGTGGCATTACACTCCTTCCTACCCTACCATTCGTGCTGATTTGACTTTGTGCGTCATCTCACATTTATTTGCATTGAACCCATTTGCCAATCCTTGGCTCATTTCCCTAAATGATCAAGATCCCCCTGTAATCTATGATAACCTTCTTCACTTTCACAAACGCCTCTTAATTTTACATAATCTGTAAACTTACTGACCAAGCTTTTTGCATTCACATCCAAATCATTTTTAGAAGTAATGAATAACAAGGGCTCCAAAACCAACCACTAGTCACTGGTCTCCATTCTGAAAGACAACTTCGAGTCACCAAACTCTGCTTCCTCTGAGTCAAGTCTGAATCCACCTAACTAAACCTCTGTGGATTTCATGTGACCTCACTGCCAGACCACTCTGCCATGTGAGATCTTGTTGAGGCCAAACAGACAACATCCATTCCCTACCCTCATCTACCTTTTCGGTTACCTCTTCATGGAGCGCTAAAAGATTCATCAAACACAACTTTCCTTGCACAAAGCTATGTTGACTCCTCTTAATAAGAATCTGTCTATCCAAATGATGGTAAATACTCTTCCTCAGAATACCCTCTGTTAACTTCCCCACCACTGAAGTCAGCCTGATCAACCTGTGGTTCCATGGCTTGAATAATACCCTTCTTAAACAACAGAATAACATTAGCTGCCTTCCAGTCTTTGGGAATTTCAGTACTGACTAATGATGAAGCAAGTATCTCCACAAGCCTCTTCAATTTCTTCTCTCACCTCCCACAAAGTCCAAGGATATACTTAGTCATGTCCTGGGGATTTATCCACCTTAATGCACCTCTGAAAATCTCTCCTCCCTGATAATACAAATGTTCTCCAAAACATCTTCATTCATTTCCCTTATTTCCTGAGCAATTGTAATTTTCTTCTCAGTAACTACAGAGAGGAAATATTTGCTAAAAATCCCACCAATTTCCACTGCTTGAGACATAGGTGGCCCTGCTGATATCTAAGAGGAAATATTCTCTCCCTAGCCACTCTTTTAATCTTAATATATCTATAGAGCCTCTTGGGACTTTTCTTAACTTTACTTGCCAAATCTATCTCATACTCTCTCTTTGCCCTCCATATTACCCTCTTAAGAGTATTCTTAATCTTTTTTTAGTGACCAAGGGATTCACCATTCCAAACCTCCTAAACTCTATGTATGCTTCCCTCTTTTGCTTGACCAGAGCCTCAACTTGGCAAGTTTAAAGGTCAAAGTCAAAGTACATTTTATTATTAAAGTACATACATATACAAACCTGAGATTCATTTTCCTGAGAGCATACTCAGAAAATGTATGGAAAAGGATCTGTAACAGGATCAATGAAAGATCAACCAAAGTGCAGAAGAGTCCCTGAACTTGCCAGGTTATAATATTGCCAAAATATAACAAAACTTCTTTCTAAATATGTTTCTGAACAAACCGTGGAATGAAAGAAAATGTATAGGGTTCCTGCATGTTTAGTCTTATTGATCTACTAACCTGCCTACCTTTTCACAACGTGCTGTTAAAAAGAAATGTTTCCACAAGCACTTGGAGCTTGTATTTAGAATATGCTTCCCCGGACTCTTGATATCATATTCTTAAACCCTTCTTATTTGCCATCCATTACTTTCCCTTCAAGCAGTCTTTCCCAATTAACTTCCAATACATCAAGCCTAATACCCACAAAATTAGCCATGCTCTAGTTTAGGACTCTAACCTATAGATTGGTCCTATCCCTAAAGCTGCTAGTATTCCTTGACTATCTCCTCAGTTACTTGTCCTACCTCATTCCCCAAAAAGGAGGTCCAGCATTGAACCCTCTCTTACCCTCTCATACTATTCTCATGCTAAGAATACAAAGGGTGATTGAAAATCTAGCACATTTATTTTTCAACATAGTCCCCTCCCAGCAGTCATGGAACACACAGATCCCTTCTTTGGAGAAGTCAGGGTCTTGGACTTCCAGAAGTGGTCCACAGCAGGGGTGATTGATAAGTTCATGCCCTAAAGTAGAAGGAGGTGAGTTATACAACGAGAGTTGTATGCACGTGCAGTTCAACTCTTTGAGTGATTATGCAGAAAGTTTGAAGTTAATAACTCATCTCCTTCTACCTTAGACCATGAACTTATCAATCACCCTTGTAGACTGCTCCAACTACTCTCTGTACCAGGTCCAGTGAAACCGAAGTCTTATACAAAACGATGATTTTATGACTCCTCTAGTCTATGGCCTTAGTGTGTCGTACATCTTCTTTACTTTTCTATCCACTTCTGTTTCCTTTCTCAGGGAGGTATGAACTTGGATCCCAATAGCAGTTTTATCGTTAGGGATATTGGACCCTCATTGCAGCTTCAGATTGAGGGAACAGATGCTGATAAATCTGAGGGAAATTGCCTTACAGCAGTTTCTATCCCTCTCAGTATGTCAGCACAGCCCAAAAGGTTGGCAACGGGTCGAGACCCAACACAAGCTCCAAGTGCTTGTGGAAACTTTTCTCTTTATCAGCGCATTGTGAAAAAGGAAGGCGGGTTAGTAGGTCAATAAGACTAAACGTGCAGGAACTCTGTCGATTTTGTTCAGAAACACATTTAAAAAGAAGTCTTGTTATATTTTTACTTGGCTTTTTCAAGCCAACACAGGCACATCTGTGACGTGGAATCAGGTTTAAAAAATGTTTTCCTTTTGCCGAGGTAGAAAATGCTCAAAGCTTCTCTCTGTGTTGCTCTATAAATTGTTATAGCAAGCTGAGATATTTTCCTCAAAAAAAAATGTTGCAGGGCAATAAGTGCGGCATGGTTAACTGTACTGGAGATACCTGCTACCAAAGTCAAAAGGTCAAACATGAATACTGCTCTGAGACAGAACTATACTGCAAGGTAAGACCTATCTAATTTGTATATAGATTTGATAGATGGGAAATATGTATGAAAAAAACAGCTTAACGTCAAGAGATGGCATTCTGCACTGTCTCAGTGAGAGATGTAAGGGTGATTCTGGTTTGTTTATGACCCATGGCCTTCATGTTTCTAGTAAGTTCATATTATGTGTCTTTATCCACACTTCAGTCAGAATTTGGTTGGAAATGGATTTGAAGATCAAAGTTAGAGGGTTTCGGTTCACAGCCACAGTATTGTTGCTTATTACCCAGCCCCAATGAAGTAATTTAACATTAATTCTGTTGTGTATTTAATAATTCAATATTATCTGAGTAATCTTGTGTATGTTGTTTGATTAAGCATTCTTATCTGTTTAAATAATTATCTGTAAAAATACATTAGTTGCATACATCATCGCGTTACCAAGTGATACATGCTTAAAGTAAATATGAAGTTAGACCCAGACAGCTCAGACTCCCGTGTCTTCCTTTGAATTAATTTAATTTTACAAAACCTAACAGTGAGCTCTGCTGGTTTTGTCATTTTGGTCAGAGCAGTTGTCACCCCAAACCATGACGCATCAGGATAGGATGCTTTTTATGAAAACCGGTGAAGGTCAAAGGGGATATGCCAATTTTCTTTAGCCTCCTGAGGGTACAAAACATAGCCCAGGTGACGAGGTGTTTTTAAAACGAACTCAAGACAGCTACAGACCCATTCAATCACAGCGAGGAACAGTGAAACAGAGAGCAACGCGTTTCTTTGGATGCTCCTATCAGCTTTATTTGCCAAGCACGCATCAGAACATACTGGGAAATGCATCATTAGTGTCCACAACCAACGCAGTACGAGGAAGTGCTGGGAGGCAGCCCCCAAGTGCCGCCGTGATTTTGGTGCCAACACAGCATGCTAACCCTAACCTGCGCGTCTATGGAACTGGAGCACCTGGAGGAAACCCACATGATCAAAGAGTGAACCTAAAATCTCCTTAAAGATTGTGCCGCTGTGAAGTATTACGCTAACCGCTGCACTACGGTTGCGGCATGGTAGCGTAGTCATTACGGTACCAGTGACCCGGGTTCATTTCCCGCCGCTGCCTGTAAGGAGATTGTACGTTCTCCCCGTGATCACGTAGGATTCCGCCCACAGTCCAATCATGTAGTAGGTTAATTGGTCATTGCAAATTGCCCCATGATTAGGCTCTAATTAAATCGGGGGGATTGCAGGGCTGTGTGGCTCAAAGAGCCAGGCGGGTCTATTCTGCACTGTATCTCAATACATTAATTAATTAATTAAAAATAAATGCCGCCCAATCATATCCTGACTTTCACAAGGATGACCTAGCTATGGAAATCATCACCTTTGCTCAAACTTAGACTCAGTAGAACCTCAGAAATGAGATGGGATGGACAGCCCATTACATCAAAGCAGCATCTGACTAAATATGGCCAATAAAATAGAAGTCATTGACCATCAAAGAGAAAATATTCTACTGGTACAGTCATACGTTGCTTGAGGTATAGCAGTTGTTCTCATTCCTAAGGCACCAATGCAAGAAATCTTGGGATCAATCTCCTGGCTCAAACATCAGTGACCTTCTCTGCATCCTTACATCTGAAGTGGGGATGTTTGCTAACAGCTCCACAGTGTTCAATTCTGACACAACCCTTCAGAATGTAGATCAGCCTATTAACACGGAGCAACACCTGGAATATTTTGGACATGAGTTGATTAAGGGGCAAACAGCATTCCAGCCACACAAGTTCTGAGCAATGACCATGTCCTTCAAGGCAAAGCCTACACAATTAGACCTAACGTTCAATGATATTACCTTCACTGAGTATCCCAGCAGTAATATCCTGAAGGTCATCATTGCCAAGAAACTCCATAGGACCAAGCACAGAAATTCCAGTGCAAATACAGAGAACTGAACGATGCAAGGAGCAAATCAGAAACTGACACACGGTGGTGTAAGACCACTTCTTAAATGCCCATAGACTTATCACTGACTGCAAAGCTTGTCAAGGGAATGATGGCATTCTGTCCACTTGCCTGAGTGAGTGCAATTCCAACAGTTTAAGTTCAATATCAGTTAGTACAAAGCAGGCTGGTTAAGTCATATTCCTATCCTTCTGTGCATTTATTTCTTCCAGCACTGGAGGCTATGTTGTTATTTAGGTAGCTTATTCCAATAAGAACCCTTCTTCTACTTCTAAACTGAACAGTGTATAGACCTAACTTCTCCTACACCCTAGTCTGTCAAAATGTAGTCAGTCAAGCAGGTTTTCTGGCTCTTTTCTTTTCAGAAACACCCAGCCTGTACCTCACAGGTCCAATATGTCTTTGTTTTTGGCTACCTCTAACTCTGCATCTCCCTCTCCAGCTCCCACCGTCCAAAAGTGTATTAGTTGGTAAGTTAATTGGTCATAGAGTCATAGAAAAGTGCAGCAGAGAAACAGGCCCTTTGGCCCATCTAGTCCATGCTGAACCATTTAAGCAGCCTACTCCCATCAACGTGCACTGGGACCATAGTCTTTCATATCCCTATCATCCATCTACCTATCCAAATTCCTCTTCAACATTGAAATCGAACTTGCATACACCACATGTGCTGGCAGCTCATTCCGCACCCTCATGCCTCTCTGAGTGGAGAACTTTTCCCTTATATTCCCCTTTAACTTTTCACCTTTCATCCTTAACCCTCGACCTCTAGTGGTAGTCCCATCCAACCTCAGGGGAAAAAGGCTGCTTGTGTTATACCCCTCATAATTTGTATACCTTTATCAAATCTCCTCTCAATCTTCTACATTCCAAGGAATAAAGTGCTAATTTATTAAATCTTTCCTTATAATGCAGGTCCTCTAGACCTGGCAACATTATTGAAATTTTCCTCTTTACTTTTTCAACATTATTTACATCCTTCCTATAGGTAAGTGACCAAAACTGCACACAATAGCCCAAACTAGGCTTCACAAATGTCTTGTACATCTTCAACGAATATCCCATCATCCATATCATTGATACAGAAGACAAACAATAATGGGCACAGCGCTGATCCCAGTGTCACTCCACCAGATACAGGACTCCAGTCAGAGAGGCAACCAACCACTACCACTCTCTGACTTTTGCCTCCAAGTGAATGCCTAATCCAATTTACTATCTCAACTTGAATGTTGAGTGACTGAACCTTCTTGACCAGCCATCTCTGTAGGGTCTTGTCAAATTCCTTGCTAAAGTCCATGTAGTCAACATCCACTGCTTTTCCATCATCAACTTTCCTGGTAACTTCCTCGAAAAGTTCTATAAGATTGGTTAGACGTGACCTACCACACACAAAACCATGCTGACTATCCTTAATCAGTCCATGTCTATCCAAATACATGTATATCCGGTCCCTCAGAATATCTTTTAATAACTTTCCCACTACTGATGTCAGGTTCATTAGCCTACAGTTTCCTAGTTTATTTCTAGAGCTTCTCTTGAACAGAGGAACAACATTAGCTATCCTTCAATCCTCTGGTACCTCACCTGTCACCAAGAATGATTAAAATATCTCTGCTAGGACCCCAACAGTTCCTGCACTTTCCTCAGGGTCCATAGGAACACCTTGTCAGGCCCTGGGCATTCATCCACTCTAGTTTGCACTAGGACAGCAAACACCTCCTCCTTTGTAATCTGTATAGAGTCCATGAAGTTGATGCCGCTTTCCCTCACTTCTATAGCCTCTGTGTCTGATTCCATTGAGTAAAAACACATGCAAAGAATTCATTTACCATCTCCCATATCTCTTTTGGAGTACCATGAATTAACATTTTGATCCCTTGCAATCCTTCTGCTCTAAACATATAGGTAGAATCCCTTGGGATTTTTCTTCACTTTGTCTACTGGGGCAACCTCACGCCTTCTTTTAGCCCTCCTGATTTCTTTCTTATGCATTTTCTTGCATTTCTTATATTCCATACACTTTTTTTCTGAATCAGGGCCTCAATATCTCTTGAAAACCAAGGTTCTCTGAACCTGTTATCTTTACCTTTTATTCTGACAGGCACATGTACTCTCAAAATTTCACTTTTAAAGACTTTCCACTTACCAAGTAGACCTTTGCCAGAAAACAGCCTGTCCTAATCCACACTTGGCAGGTCATTTCCGATAGCGTTACAATTGGCCTTTATCCAATTTATAATTTCCACCCATGGACCAGACCCATCTTTTTGCATATTTACTTTGAAACTAATGGCATTGCCATCTCTAGATGTAAAGTGTGCCCCTACACAAACTTCTGTCACCTGCCTGCCCTGTTCCACTCCTAGTAGCAGATCAAGTATTGCACTCTCTCTCATTGGGACTTCTCATTAAGGAAACTTTCCTGATCACTTTTGAAAAATTCTATCCCATCTGGCCCTTTTACAATATGGGAGTCCCAGTCGATATGTGGAAAGTTAAAAATCACCTACTATAGCAACCTTCTGTTTCTTGCAACAGTCTGCAGCCTCTCTGCAAATTTGTCCCTCTAAATCCCTCGGACTGTTGGGTGGTCTGTAATATAGCCACATTTACGTGGTCATACCTTTCTTATTTCTCAGTTCCATCTTAATGCGCGAGTTCTCCAGTCTCTCCTGACTGAGCACTGTCGTGACATTTTCCCTGACTAGTAATGCCACCCTCCTCCTTTACTCCCTCCTGGTCTGTTATGTCTGAAACAATAGAATCCCAGAATATTGAGCTGCCAGTCCTGTCCCTCCTGCAACCAAGCCTCACTAACGGCTTCAATTTCATTATCCCATGTGTTGGTCCAGGCCCTGAGCTCATCTGCCTTTCCTACGATACTTCTTGCATTGAAATATACACAGCCCAGGACACTAATCCCACCATGCTCAACCTTTAGCTTTCTGACTTTGTCTCTACGACTTCTCTACTGACTGTTCTGGTACTCCAACTCCCACCCCCTTCCCCTTTCCCTCCAACTCTAGTTTACACTCCACTGTGCAGCACCTAGTAAACCTTCCTGGAATTTTTAAACTGTCCAGTGATTAGGCTAGGATTAAATAGGGGGGAATTGCTGGGCGCGGCTCCAAGGGGCTGAAAGGAATGATTCTGAGCTCTATATCAATGAATGAATGAATTAATTAATTAATTAAATTAATAGCTGCGGTGCATTGTGGCCATGGCAACCAGCCCATTCTACTTTGCCATTTGCAGTTGTGGAAATTGATGGGAAGGACTACGATGGATGGTAAGTGGCTGAAGCCTAAGCTAAAAATGTCCTTGTTTTTTTTAATTGACTTAGCTGGAAAAGGAGTCAAGTAGCAACAGATGGACAAGCGGCTGTGACAGTAGCTGCAACACAGTCTCATCTGGATGTTCTTCCAGCGGCAGTGCAGCAACATGTATCCAGGAGTGTTGCCAGGCAGCCACTGATTCCTGTCTGAAGTTAGACGGACAAGAATACTTGCTGGGAGCTGCAAGTATGGCACAGTCTATGAAGGTGATGATGTACACAGTTGCTGCATTTGCTTTGGCTAATCAGTTTTCTCCCTTTAGTTTTTAATAGCAAGAGCCGATAATTGACACCAGACTTAATAAAATTCGGACATCAGCACCACACTGCATAAGCCTTTTTATGTCAGTATTCAAAGTGAGCAGATTTTTTTTCTGTGAAACTAATTAGCCTTAATATAATTAAAACTACAAATTTATCCACCCAAAAGAGGATTATAGTATAGATAATTGGTTTCAGTTCTGTTGAGGTAATAATTCTCTCTCTTTCTCTCTTTGTCTTTCTGTCTATCCCTCCCTGTCTCTCTGTCTATTTCTTTCTCTCTCTCTCTGTGTCTCTGTCTGTGTTTCCTCTCTCTCTCTCTCTCTCTCTCTCTCTCTCTCTCTCTCTCTCTCTCTCTCTCTCTCTCTCTCTGTCCATGTTTCCTCTCTCTCTGTCTCTGTCTGTTCCCTCTCTCTCTCTCTCTCTCTCTCTCTCTCTCTCTCTCTCTCTCTCTCTCTCTCTGTCTCACTTTCACACTCTATAAGTATCATTGTTAAAAAGACCAAAAGCTGCGAGTAGAAGTAAGGAAAGGAATTCAGAAGAACATGATCAAAATCAGATCAAAACATTAAAAGGAGCATGAATGCTTTAGCTCTGTCAACACCACAGGAATTTTACCATGTTAAATGTCACAGCCTCGAAATATTCAGTGAACAATGACCTTCAAAATAGATATACCGGTAGGTTTTATCAAGGGCCATTGAAAATAACCAACAAATACATTCTAATTACAAAAGAAAGCAAACCACTTTCAATATTTCTGTTTTCACTTAAAGTTGCCTTTTGGGTGTCTCAATGCGTGATGCAAAATGGTTGAGAAAATGGGACACCGTTTCCTTGCCAATCTTAAAAAAAAATATCAACCATAGGCCAAATGTTAGCACAGAAAGCAGTGTTTATTCACAGATATTCACAGTTTATTCAGTGATACTGAAATGGATATCAATAGTTTGAAATTTGATGTGCGGACTGCAGATGGCGTGACATAAAACATGAACTTTTCTGGAAATTTTCATCTCTATAGCACCGTGTTATAAAAATGCATAAAGAACTATACAGAAAAAGGCTTATGCAGTATATGTCATGGTTCTAAATAAGCGTCAATCATTGTAATGTCAATTGATATATATTATAAATAGTTAAGGGGCCTGTTCGGTACTGCAAGGCTGCATTGTTGAAATATTTTTAGCTTATTGTAAATAACAATATTACTCTTGCTCTTCATTATGCAATGGAGGAGGTGCAGAAGTGGGTATGGAAGTATGGTAGGGTAAACGTCAAGGAAATCTAAGAAGCATTCAGATCTCAGTAACTGCTATTCTCCACTCTAATATCCTCCAATATCCCTCTTAAATTGCAGATCATGCTGAACCTGAGGTAAACTCCATTTCATTTTTGGTTCTTTACAACAGGCCATTCACCCCCTCTTACACCTGCAATGTCATGCCGGTATTTTCCTATAGCACTGCTTTCCTGTGCTAATCCCACAACCTTTAATTCCTTTAATTATTTACTGAAAACTCAGCAACATCAGTTTCAATCCTCCATCTGGTTGTTTCTGTCTGTAATGGAAAAGAGCCATTATCTGTGAAAGAGTGAGGGATGTAACGAGCTCATTGGTCATCTCTCACCAACTAATTATCATTAAATATTGCATGTGTAAGCAAGTAACATTCAATGTTGAACACTTTTAGATGGGAATAATATTCATATTTTCTAAAGCAGATTTTACAAGCAGTTACCTAGAAGTCAAATGGACTGAACAACAGGAAAGCATTTCCCTTATTTATTATGGTTAAGAACTTATGTGAGAATATGCATTAGGATTACATTAAAATTGTGGGCCGGCTGGTGGTCTAGTGGCATCAGTACTGGACTTCAAGGCAGATGGTCCAAAGTTCAAACCCAGCCAGGTCCCAACCTGAGAAGCAGCAAGATCTGTGCAGAAGAAATCTACTTCTGCATCTTGCCAAGAAAACCCATGAGGTCACCACTTATTGACTGGATTACAAACATCAAAATTTTAAACTGAAATTTGGCATCAACCCAATCAGGTCGCGTGAATGTTCACTTCTCCATACGTTGAAACAGGTTCAACAACTTGTTCTCATATCCATTTAACCTCCATAATTCAAGTCTATCATATCTAATAGTGACATAATTTTGGCCAAGTCTAGAATAAAGATCCACAGAAAACAAAAGAGATATTTCAATCTGGCACTGGAAGCATTTATTTTGTCACCTGGGAAAATGCAGTACTGTGGAAAACGCGGGAATGAAAGCTGATCTTTCACTCCCCAACCAACCCACTTCCATAAGCCAGGAGTTTCCAGAAGCACCGGAGAATGATTTGTATGCTGCGGCTTTACTGTTTTCCCTCCTTAGTATCTGCAATGAATTGGCCTTATTTTTGGCATTCACTCTGTGCAGTTCCAGTGCTGAACAGGCCCTTTAAGAATGATCTAAACAAAGTCAAATGTAAGTCTGAATGGTTGTAGTTGCTGTTATATTTACTGCAGAGCACACAACCAATTCAGATTCTGGCAAGGTCTGGTCACCCTGCTCGTCTGTGAATATGTAGTCAAAACCGATGTCTCGTGATGTTTGCTTCAACCACAAAATATATGTTTGATTAGAATATAATAAAATTCAAACAGAATTATATTTCTATAATGCTAGAGTAATGTATAGAATATGAATAAAGCATATAAGAGAAATTATATTCCTCACTTGAGCAACAATAATCTGTCTTTTTTTCCCTCCATAAACAACGATATTGGGTTTTCAGGAGCTGTGTTATTTCATTTGTTTTGTTTCAGATTATTAATTAATAAGAGTTATGAACTTTCAATTTTTGTTAAAGGGGTGATTTCAATCTCTTGAAGAATTAACTGAAAGCAGCTGGAGGTTTTCAATTAGCATGTTAATATTTCAACCGCTTTACTCTTTCTGTTATGTGAGGCTCAGAGGTAATTAAGTACATTTGAAAATAGGAGTGTGTCCTGATTAAAAACTTTCCTCATGCTTCTCTAGTGAAGCTCACTCATTGAGATTGGTCTATTTTGCAACTCTGACCCTACCAAGTTTCCAGCAACACTAAAAATTATCAACAGTGTACCAGCTACCAGTGGCTGGACATTTTGATAGATTGCTATTCCATGCTATATCACAATAAATAAATTAATAAATAAAATTAATTGAAGGTGCAGGGTTGATTTTCTGATTGGCTGACCATTGCTGTAAAGACTCTTGCAATAGTGCCAGATCACCAGTTAAAAAGTTCCTGATATCTTGAAAGCAGATAAAAGGATGAGCACAACTCTCAGATATATTAAGTATCTCTGAGTCTCCTGGCATTTTTGAGTTCTGCATCACTATAGAAAAAGAAATGCATATTTATTATCTAAGTATCATTAATGTGGTTAAATCTCTTTTTCCATAATCTCTCACAGAAATTTTTGAATTAGTTCAAACAAAAGCACAGCAGAAGATTGTTTCCCCGACAATGGCTACAAGTGTTTAATTGTGCTATTGTTCGGATAATGTTATTCTTTCAGGCAATTTCCATCAGTTCATAGCTCTATGTAGCATCTATGTTTAATTAAATGAGCTCTAATAAAATTAAACTCTAATACATATGGTTCTGTGGTGTTGTATTTCGCTACTTTAATTTTACAGTATTTTTTTGTAGTTTTTTTATTGAAGTTCATCATCAAACAAACATTTCCATAAGATGTATTTCAGACATTGTACATATATATCATATAATCATATATATCACAAATCTCCACAAAGTATTTATCTGAGATATACACTTATAGAAAAGAGTGGAAAGAAAAAACAAGCAAAAAGAAAAAACTATGTACAAGTAGGGGGTGATTTTTTTTTACAACATATTGATTTGTGAGAATAAAATCAGGCCTATGAGGCATTCTGTAGTTAAACCATTTTTCCCAGTATAAATCAAATTGTTCCAGCTTATGATTAACAGATGTTACCTTCTCCATTTTGTAAATGTCCATTGTAATTTCCATCCATGCATTTAAAGTTGGGCTCTCCTGTGATAACCATTTCCTAGTAAGAGTCTTTTTACCATCTACCAACAGTATATTCATTAAATATTTATCTCTTTTCAACCATTCTTGAGGTATATATCCAAAATATATGTATTTTAATGCTATTTTAACTCTAATTAATCTGGATTCCTGGAAAATTCTCTGTAGTTCCATGTGGAACTACCAGATTTTCCCTCCAAGATGATCAGCAGGCTTGAGACTCCTGCTCAAACATACTTGAAATCAGAGGTCCCAAAATTCCAGAGGGGATCATACCCTTGATTTTTTAGCTGTGCTCCTGGGAACTGTGCTTCCTGGAGCATAAAGAAAAGGGAAATGTACTTCAGCAGGACTTGCACAGGCTAGTTTATAGAGAGTACTAAAGGATGGAGTTAAATTGGAAGATTGTTGAAGTAACAAATGTAGATTAGATTTCATATTTCATACTTGTTTTTTTCCATTCATGTAAACCAGAATCAGGTTTATTATCACTGGAATGTTTGTAAACTTCATAACATCTCAGCTAATTTGAGCTTATTTAGCCAGCCTATTTGCTCCATTTCTTCCAAAACAACAGCCGTGTATCTAAAGAACCTGAATGGTGGAAAACATAGAGACCTCACTGTACCCTGTCAGCACTTCAAAAGAATTATTCAGTCAGTTTAACTCCTCTGTTCCTTTGTCAATAATCCTGCAAAGTTGACCTTTACAATTATGTGTTCAATTCCATTCTTAAAGTTAATATTTTAACCCCTTCTACCACACTTGTGCCGGCTGGTGGCGCAGGGACATCAGCCCCGGACTCCGGAGCGAAGGTTCCGATGTTCGAACCCAGTCGGGCCACTTCCAGGCACGCTTTCCACCCGTGCCGGGTTGAGTGTCGAGCTCGCAACTCAGCCTCCTAAAAAAAACAACAACTGCGCTGTGAGGTGGACCTGGGGGACCACTCACAGAATCTTTCCTCCAAGACAACCACTTGGTCACCGAGGCTCTGGCAGAGTATGGCACACCAAAAAAAAACCCACATTTGTACAAATGTTAGATCTCTTCTCTTTGCTACCATTAGGAAGGAGGTACAGAAACTTAAAGGCACACACTCAACAATCCAGTAACAGCTTCTTCCCCTCTGCCATCCGATTTCTGAATGGACATTGAATGCATGAACACTAACTCACTACTTTTTAATTTAACTTTTTAACATATATAGTTACTGTAATTCACAATTATTGCAATGTACTGCTGCCGCATCACAGATTTCACGACAGACACCAGTGAAATTAAACTTGATTCTGATTCATAATAATTTGCTTTATAACAAACTAATTTTGCATTCTCTTATTTTCTCCCGATAAACTAATCAGGACCCTCCAGCCACCGGAAACACTTTGTCCTTTATTCCCCTGTCAAAACCCTCCATGATTTAGAAGGCTGCATTTACCGTAGATTCCGGACTACAGAGCGCACCTGATTAAAAGCCGCTGGCTCTAATTTTAGAAATAAAATCAATTTTTTAATTGTAAAGGCCGCACCGGATTTTAGGCCGCACCGGATTTTCGGCCGCAGGTGTCCCACGTTGTAATATGAGATATTTACACAGAAAGATATTACACGTGAGGATTTTTTAACTTTTAATTAAATCCATATGGTAACAAAAACAAATACATATTGCAAATGCTTTTTTTCGAACCGTGCCCGTAACGCGGCTACTTTTAAATATACGTTGCGTATACTTCTTTACTGAACAACATTCCAATATCTCCTAACGACTGGTAAAAAATATATATACTGCAGCCTACCAGGAAAAGTTATTGATCGCCTTTAACTTAAAAGCAGCGTTTCGCTCCGCCGCTCGACCCCCACCTTTCCGTTTATTCGCAAACGGCGTTTTCCCACAAGACACCGCGAAACCGGGTGTGACGTCATAGCATCCCGCGATGTAGTACAGAAAACAAATATAGTTAAAACTCTTCTAACTTTAACTAGAAAATGAATGACTAAGCGAAAATATTATAAACTAAATAACTGCCATAAGGCAGCACAATGCTTCGAGTGTTTTCCATGTTGATGAGGGTGAGTACAAATGACTGATTTACAATAATTTAATTGTGAAAGTGCGCTTGATTTATCATACAATTTCATTGGACCTCTGTGAACTACTCATCAATTTTATTGGTCTACTGTTACGAGGCAAAATGTTTACGAGGCGGCATGAAAAAAATCATGTATTAGCCGCTCCGTTTTAAAGGCCGCAAAGTTCAAAGCTGTTCAAAATGTGGGAAAAAAGTAGCGGCTTAAAATCCGGAATCTACGGTAAATTTCTTCCTTGCCTTCTCTGTCTTAAGGGGAATGAAGCAGCATTTCTAAAGAAACCACATAAACAAAGCAGTTCATCCCAGGAGACCAGACAGTGTGGTCTATTGTGCTGACTGATGTGCAAACAACTTCACTTGTAGCTTAGTAATGCACGGCAACTTGTGCATTACTAAATCTGCTTTTATACTTCTTGTGGCTTGTGGCAAAATTGATCCCTAGTCTCAGTGGGCCTCACTGATTTTGCTGGAAGCAAAGTGACTATTATAATCTCTTGTCATCATTGTAACATCATGAATTTCCTAAAAGAGAGGTATGTATTTCCCACAAGTATTTGGAGGTAATTATGTAATTTTAATGGTAAGTATTTTGGGTAATTCTATTGTATAATATTGCTATCAGTTTATTTTTGTCTTGAAGTTCTGAAGCATCAAATTATCACATTTCCCAGAATTTAGAGCAACTGCTGTAATTTAAGAAGTCTCCTCCTTATCTCCAAATTCCTCCATGGCCTTGCCTCTCTTTATGGATGGGACTTCCTCCAGCCCTACAAGTTTTTGACACTACCGCAGTCCTTAGATTCCAACAACTTGCCCTTCTCCAAATGCAAACATCCCAGCATACACAGTGTGCCATTTCATGCTGAATACTAGAATTCCTTCCCTCAACGAACCTTTCTTTTGCTTCAAGATGTTAAGATTTCCCCTTTGATCTTGATTTTAGTCAAATATTCTGAAGGCTCTTCTTAAGCACCTTAAGACATTTTGCATTGTAAAAGGTGGAGCAAGTGCAAGTTGTTGTGATGATATATTTCCTATCATCATTAATATGTACAGAAATATTTAATATATATTATTGACACCCTTTTAATTGTTTTCAAAAGCCATTTGACTATGTTTCTGGTAAGTAATCATGGGTCATTCTTGGTGTTGCAATCAGAATTATTGCATGGTTTCTTTATGTTGTATTAGATTTGTTTCGTGACTGCAATATCTCATTTGCTTTCCACAGAAACTGTTTGCTTCAACTTTCGTACAAATAAGAACAATGAAAGCGTTACTCCCGGTAGAGCTGGTTGCTCCTGGGCATTGTATCACTCTCAGCAATTGTGCAAAATGAATGTCTCCAGAATTTATGAGGCCGATTTCACAGAATGAAATCTGCTGCAGGCGGAACAGTAAAGATTCAGTGTGTTAGTGCACTTAGAATCAGAAATGGAGTTCAAGGGCAGAAAGATCTAGATGCCATAGTTGAAAGAAGATGCTGGCATGGTAACATAGTGGTTAGCTCAACGCTTTACAGAACAGGGTTCAATCCCCGTTGCTGCCTGTCAGGCATTTGTGTGTTCTCTCCGTGACTGTAGAATTTCCCCTGGATGCTCCGGTTTCCTCCAACATGCAGGTTCTGTTTATAAATAAATTTTGCTCATGTGTCAGAAAATCCATTTGGTGGCCTCCAAATATTGCTAAATCCATTTGGTAGCCTCCGCAGTATTGAAATCAACAGCATCAAAAGCACAAGACTATTTGAAAGAACAATTACTTAAAAGTAGAAAGATAGATGAAACTAGTCCTACCATTCTTAGGAATAAATGTAGGTAGACTTCTGAATTTACAGATATTATGGGAGCTTGTTCATATGTATGGGGTCCCCATTATTCAGGCTTTCATGATCTGGAGATAGCCTGTAATTGGTAATAGAGCTGCTGATATTTTGAGTGCTTACATTGGTGTACTAAGAGCATTAAAATAAATGATAGGCAAAGTTGTGCAGTGGTGGAGACACAAGAGATTCTGCAGAGGCTGGAAGTCTAGACCAACACACCCAAAATACTGGAGGAACACAGCATCTGTGATGGGAAACAAACAGTCAACATTTCAGCCGAGACTCTTCATCTGGCCCAGCGCTGATAAAGACTTTCAGTCCAAAATGTCAACTGTTCATTTGTCTCCATAGATACTGCCTGACCTGCTGAGTTCCTCCAGTATTTTGTGTATGGATAGTGGTGGAAGAAATTCTGTAACTGTAATCAGAACTATTGCCAGTATAAAGGAGTTATTAAAATGAGTTATTTTTAATACATTTGGAATAATAATGATATATTTCTTTGCTCTTGTAGTGAAAATGTACTGAGATTTAACAGGGATTATTTACTTCCCTGTAAGCTCGAAAATTCTATGCACCAGGCAACACAGGTTGTTTTTCAGTATTTGGATTTGGAAGTGATTCAAGTTTCCATTTGAAAGGTTCATTTATTATCGAAGTATGTATACAGTATACAACTCTGAGATCTGTCTTCTCCAGACAGCCACGAAACAAAGAAAACCATGGAAGTCAGTTCAGAGAGAAACAGCAAATTCAGCTCTCCACACACTAAAAAAAAGAATGGCAACATGATCATCAAACCCTCTCCTCCCCACACAGAACGCAACAAGAATATCAGCCTCCAAATCCCCCCCTCCTCACTCCGCACAAAATGTAACAAGAACATCGGCCTCCGAATCCTCCTCCCCACACAAAAAATGAACACGAACACAGAAAGAACATCGAACCCCCCCCAACCCCTTCCTGCCACACAGGAAAAAAAATGAGAAATAAGGGACAAAAACACAGAATGTAAAAACCATAAGACTAAAAAATTCCATAGTCCAAATTTGTATGAGTGCAGCAATAACGGAACGTACAATTATCTTGATTAGTTTGCTAATACTCTTTTAAACGTGTCTGAAGGTGTATTTTTTTAAATATGCATCATCAAGTAAGCTATGTTTCTGTTGAATCATTAATTTAACCAGTGCAGTTTATTCTTTAAAACCTCTGGAGGTCTGACATCAAGTACATAGGCAAGCAAGTTGGAATGGTAATGAATGACTAATTCAATACAAACAATATGAAGAGGCTCGGTTATCTGTCTGTGATCGAACACAAAAGGAAAGCCCTGTCTCACAAAAGTATAATGTGCTTGATGAAGTTGGCTGTCTACCACTTATCACCACAGAAACATCAGTGATTTCCAATATTTTACAGACGTTCATGGTCCAAGGTTTGCTGACAAAATGTGTCGAGACAATTGAGCAGTTATGTAAATTTTTGCTTAATCATTCTGTTTAAGCATGCTAACAGAACTTGTAGCACCACCGAAGTTTTATTTAAGTAGATTGATTTCAAGTCTAACTCAGTTTGTTTCAGAATAATGATTGAAATCCTTGAAACGCATAGCATTGAGACTAATGAACCTTGGAATGCCTCGAGGTGCAGTATTCAACTCGCAGTTTCAAAGAGAGTAGCTTATTGTTTTGATCTTCTAATTACGTAACCGGGCTTAATTAACCACTGCTGCCCTGCGCCATGTACCAATCCCTTGTGTGGAATGAAAACAGAAAATGCTGGAAACACTCCAGCTGGACAGGCAGCAACGATGGACAGAGAGAAGTGCTAATGTATCAGGTGTGGGATTCTACGGCAAAACTGGGGAAGAGAGTGATGCACCATCAATAACTCACTCTGAGACGTAAGAAGCGAGATATCGGCTTTTATTGACTGGAAGAATGAACAACACTACATCCTGGAGAATGAGGCCAGGCTCAGGCCTCAATCGCCTTTATACAGCGGTCTGTGGGAGGAGCCACAGGAGCAGTCAGCAGGGGGTCTGTGGGAGGAGCCACAGGAGCAGTCCAGACAGGCATATGTAGTTCACCACATTCACCCCCCTTTTGTTTTAAAAAGAGTCCCCAGGTGGCGAAGTTTCTTACAAGTATATTTACAAGTTAAGTCTATCAGGTGGTCAAATCTGTCGCTGCGATCTATGTAGCACCGGCTGTGATTGCACAGGTGCCGGTGGTGATTGCACAGGTGCCGGTGGTGATTGCACAGGTGCCGGAGGTGGTGATTGCACAGGTGCCGGTGGTGATTGCACAGGTGCCGGAGGTGGTGATGGTTCTTGCCTAACTGGAGGTGTCAGGGATCCCTCACGTGTGTGTGAGGCGCCCAGAATATACGCGTACGAGATGCCTGGTACATGAGCGTCGTGAGGAGTCTGTGTGGGGCACGGTGTGCGCGGTGTCACCTCGGGTACAGGGTTCATAGTTACCGTGGAGTGTTCGAGGTAGTGGTCTGCTGCTCCTGCGGGCGCCAGGTCGCGGACGGAGACCGTGTCCTCCCGCCCATCAGGTAAGACCACGTAGGCATACTGGGGGTTCGCATGTAGAAGGTGAACCCTCTCGACCAGCGGGGAGTATTTATTACTCCTCACATGTTTTCAGAGCAGCACTGGCCCTGGGGACATCAGCCAAGCTGGTAGGGTGGTCCCAGTGACAGACTTCCTGGGAAAAGAGAATAGGCGTTCGTGAGGGGTGGCATTGGTGGACGTACATAACAGGGAGCGGATAGAGTGGAGTGCCTCGGGGAGGACCTCCTGCCATCGAGAGACCGGCAACCCTTTTGACTTAAGGGCTAAAAGTGTGGCCTTCCACACTGTGGCATTCTCCCTCTCCACCTGTCCATTCCCCCGGGGATTGTAACTTGTGGTTCGACTAGTAGCAATGCCCCTAGCTAGCAGGTACCGGCACAGCTCGTCACTCATAAAGGAGGACCCTCTATCACTGTGGATATAGCAGGGATATCCAAACAGAGTGAAGAGCTGGCGCAGGGCTTTTATGACGGACGTGGTAGTGGTGTCGGGGCAGGGAATGGCAAAGGGGAATCGCGAGTACTCGTCAATAATATTGAGAAAATAGACATTGCGGTCGGTGGAGGGAAGGGGGCCCTTAAAGTCAACACTCAGTCGCTCAAAAGGGCGGGTGGCCTTGACAAGTTGCGCCGTGTCAGGACGGTAGAAGTGCGGTTTGCACTCAGCGCAGATTTGGCAGTCCCTGGTCATCATCCTGATGTCCTCCAGGGAGTACGGCAGGTTCCGGGCTTTAACGAAATGGTAAAATCAGGTGACCCCCGGATGGCAAAGATGTGCATGGAGGGCATACAGCTGGTCGAGCTGTGCGCTAGCACATGTTCCCCGGGATAGGGCATCAGGGGGCTCATTGAGTCTGCCAGGCCGGTACAGGATATCATAGTTGTAGGTGGAGAGTTCTATTCTCCACCGCAAAATTTTATCATTTTTGATTTTGCCCCGCTGTTGGTTGCTGAACATGAACGCAACTGAGCACTGGTCGGTCAGCAAGGTGAACCTTTTGCTGGTGAGATAGCGCCTCCAGTGCCTAATAGCTTCCACTATGGCCTGGGCTTCTTTCTCCACCGCGGAGTGCCGAATTTCAGAGCCTTGAAGGGTACGAGAAAAGAATGCTACAGGCCTGCCTTCCTGATTGAGGGTAGCGGCAAGCGCGAAATCGGAGGCGTCACTCTCTACTTGGAAGGGAATGGTCTCGTCCACCGCATGCATCGTTGCTTTGATAATGTCCCCTTTAATGCAGCTGAAGGCCGCGCAGGCCTCGGCTGAGAGGGGAAAAGTGGTAGACTTGACCAGGGGGCGGGCCTTGTCTGCGTAATGGGGGACCCATTGGGCGTAATAGGAAAAAAAAACCCAGGCACCGTCTGAGGGCTTTGAGAGTGGTGGGAAGAGGGAGTTCTAACAGGGGGCGCATACGGTCGGGGTCAGGGCCAATGACCCCGTTCTCCACGACATACCCAAGGATAGCGAGTCAGGTGGTTCTGAACACACACTTGTCCCTGTTATAAGTAAGGTTCAAAGCTTCGGCCACTTGGAAAAATCGTTGGAGGTTGGCGTCGTGATCCGACCAGTCGCGACCACAGATGGTGATGTTATCTAGATAGGGAAATGTTGCCTTCAGGTTGTACTGGTCTACCATCCGGTCCATTTCCCTCTGGAAGACTGAGACACCATTGGTGACACCAAATGGGACGCGCAGGAAGTGATAGAGCCTGCCGCCCGCCTCGAAGGCGGTGTAAGGGCGGTCCTCTGGGCTGATGGGGAGCTGGTGATAAGCGGATTTCAGATCTATTGTCGAGTACACCTTGTACTGAGCTATCTGGTTGACCATATCCGCGATGCGGGGTAGGGGGTACGCGTCAAGCTGCGTGAACCTATTGATGGTCTGACTATAGTCCACAACCATCCTATTTTTCTGCCCAGTCTGAACAACAACCGTCTGCGCGTGGCCAAGCGATGTCTGGCGTAGACGGCGTTCACCGGCCGCAGGTACTGTCTTTTGAGGGCGTCAAGCGCCCCTTCGTAGGTCGAGAGGTCCCTGATGAATGAATAAACTTTTGGGGCGACCCTTGAGAGGAGAATTCTGTGCCTAACAGCGGGGTCAGTTGCACGAACCTCCTCCAAGTATGATTGGAAGCATGCAAGCCAGAGTTCAAAGGCAAGAGCTGCTTCAGGGTCTTGGGGGTCCAAATCCAATCTTTCCGGACGTAAAACGGTTTCCATGTTTTAACTTCCAGTCAATAAAATTGATGCACCATCAATAACTCACTCTGAGATGTAAGAAGCGAGATATCGGCTTTTATTGACTGGAAGAATGAACAACACTACATCCTGGAGAATGAGGCCGGGCTCAGGCCTCAATCGCCTTTATACAGGGGTCTGTGGGAGGAGCCACAGGAGCAGTCAGCAGGGGTCTGTGGGAGGAGCCACAGGAGCAGTCCAGACAGGCATATGTAGTTCACCACAGAGAGTAGCTAGTTAGTTTTCAGCAGCAGAGAAGGTCAAGAAAGCAGAAGGGGAGGTCAAATGACTCGTGCCTGCGTCGCTGCTCAGTAGCGCAGTGGTTCGCTCAATTGCTTCACAGCATCATGCATCGGGATTGATTCCTGCCACAGTCTGTAAGAAGTTTGTATGCTCTCTCTGTTTCTACTTGGAGTTCCTCCAGGTGCTTCAGTTTACTCCCACATTCCAAAGGCATATAGTTAGAGTTATTCAGTTGTAGGAATGCTATTTTGGCACCGGAAGCATGGTGATTTAGGTTGACCAAGTTAGGTCTTTATTCTTTGGAGCGTAGAAGGTTGAGGGGGGACTTAATAGCGGTATTTAATATTATGAGGGGGATAGATAGAGTTGACGTGGATAGGCTTTTTCCATGGAAAGTAGGGGAGATTCAAACAAGAGGACATGAGTTGAGAGTTAAGGGGCAAAAGTTTAGGGTTAACGCTAGGGGGAGCTTCTTTACTCAGAGAGTGGTAGCTGTGTGGAACAAGCTTCCAGTAGAAGTGGTAGAGGCAGGTTCGATATTGTCACTTAAAGTAAAATTGGACAGGTATATGGACAGGAAAGGAATGGAGGGTTATGGGCTGAGTGCAGGTCGGTAGGACTAGGTGAGAGTAAGTGTTCGGCACGGACTAGAAGGGCCGAGATGGCCTGTTTCCATGCTGTAATTGTCATATGGTTATATGATACTTACAGTCTGCCCTAGCATATCATAAACAATAGCGCATTGTATGTTTCAATGTACATGTGATAAATAAAGCTAATATTAATCTTTACTATCTAACGTGGTATGAGTTTCCTTTATCCTCCCCAACTGTAAGTCAGATGAATGGGTACACAGGGAAAGAATGAGCTCGGATGTTAAGGCAAAATGATGCATTTCACCCTATGTTTCAACATACACGTGATCAATAACATTGAATCTTGAATGTGCTACTGATAATCACTAAACACTGTAAGGACACCTGTATCATATAAAATGTAGTCACATATATATAGCTAGATTGCCTTAGACTTTTGCACAGGACTGCAGTAATTTTATGTATTGCACTGTACTGCCGCTGCAGCAAAAAAGCAAATTTCATGACATATGCGAGTGATGATAAACCTGATTCTGATACGAGTCTCTCTTGTGGGCTGAGAGTGGGAAGGGGTCAGGGAGAAGAGTGGAATCATGGTCGGGAAAAGGCGCAGGGAGAGGGAAGCACCAGAGAGACGTTTGGGAATGATCAATAAACCAATTGTTTAGAATCAAATTACCTTGCCTGGTGTTTCAAGGATGGGTGTGTCTGCACCCACTCCACCCACCCCCCTTCGGTCCCAGGCACTCCTTATCTGTCAAAGGTTCCGCACCCCTCGCAGGCAGCTCTACCCTCACCATTCCCAACATCCTTTACTCCTGCCAGATTTGCAAACTTGCTCTCCACTCCACGTTGACAAATACAGTACTGTGCAAAGCTATATATACGTGCCTAAGACTTTGCACAGTACTACGTGCAATCTGCCTACAGGCTTCTCTCCATTGGTCAGTATCAGATTTGGAGTCAATATCACCAGCACAGGTGGTGAAATTTGCTGTCTTTGCGGCAGCGGTACATTGCTATATCACTGAGCGTGTGCCTTCAGGCTCCTGCACCTCCTTCCAGATGGTAGCAATGAGAACAGGGCACGTCCTGGGTAATGGGATCCTTAACGATGGATGCCGCCTTTTTGAGGCAGTGCTCCTCGAAGCTGTCCTGGATGCAATGGAAGTTACTGCCCACGATGGAGTTGAATAAGTTTAGAAGTCTCTGCGGCTTATTCCTATCCTGTGCAGTAGACCTCGAACACCCCCTCCCATCCCATACCAGACGGTGAAGCAGCCAGTTAGAATGCTTTCCACGGTACATCTGTAGAAGTTTGTGAGTGGCCTTGGTGACATACCGAATCAGTTAAATTAACATCTTCCACTCTGTAGGACGCAACTCCTTCTGCAGGTCGACCTCATTTAGTAGTAGACACTACCGCATAGTTTTATTTACTTGTGTCTATTTTACTTGCGTGATTTTGCGCATGGGTTATTTGTCAGTCTTTGCTATTTTAAGTTTTTCATAAATTATATTGTGTTTCTTTACTTTCCTGTAAATACCTGCAAGAAATCTCGAAGTAGTACATGGTGACAAATGCGTACTTGGATAATAAATTTGCTTTGAACTTTGTCAGAGAGCTGCTGGGTGACGTTCATCAGTTGACGACTCTTGTGGATTTGCCTGTTGTGAACAGTGCAATAGCTATTGCTCTGGACCACATGATCTAGGGCAGCGTTCTTCATGACCAGTCACAAGTTTTGTTGGCCCAGAAACCGCCCTCAGGGGTAATTCCATACAGAAGGGAATTGTGTTTTGAGGACGAGCTTCAATAACCAGAGATGACAAGCAGCTGCACACCAGCTGTGGTCAAGTTGCACAGTAAACATCAGTGTCACAAGTATCTGATTACTAAAATTTCCACTAGTTTTTTTTTCCCGTTGAGCCTTCTGGTTACCCTTAATAGGAGAACATAGAACACCACAGCAAAGAAACAGAATCTTCGACCCACAGTGGTGTGCCAGACCAGCTAAAGAATAAATCAAAAACACCCAACACTAATCCCTCCATCTTTCTCACATTCACGTGCCTATCCAAATGTCTCTTAAAAGCCTCTAATGTACGTATTTGCCTCTCCCACCATACCAGACAGTGCATTCCAGCCATCCACAACTCTCAAAGTAAAGAATTTACCTCTCACATCTTCCTTGAACCTACTCCCTCACTTTCAATGCATGCCCTCTAGTATTCATTTCTACCCTGAGAAACAGAAGTTTGACTGCTTTTTATAATAGAAACATATAAATTGTTATACTGTTAATTATGAACTTTTCACATGATAAAACTGAAAATCAGTAACATTGAAAATCATTAAAATTCAAATTCTAGCTACACCAAGAATTTATCTTTTAAGCACGACTATTAAAATTCCCAATAAGGTGTTTGCATCACCACATACTTTGAGTTAATGACATTAAAAAGCTAAGTATAATGGACACCAGACAACTGTTATCAGATCTGTCTTTGAGTAAACTGGATAAGATATTGCCCACTGTCCTGTGGGCAGCCTCGGGAGTGATGAAGGCTACAGGAGTAAAACCCAGATAGAAACCCAGAGTGGAGCCCCTAAGGCGGCTGGACGTCATTGAACATCCTTCCGGCAGCTCCTGCAGCTGAGCTGGTATCAAACATATTGCTTCATGAGCTTTCCGTTGGACTACACTGGTGAGGCCAAGAGGGGCATCTTGGCGACTGGGCATCTCAGGATCTCCAAACCCTCCAACCAGGCTTATGCTGATCATCATCATCACCCTTTGTCCTTCGAGACAGACGGATGCCAACCATAAGATATTGCATTTCAATTAGCCTTGTTAAGTATTGTTACTCCGATTCAGGAATTACTATCAACACCGTTGACAACATCCTGAACTCTTGGCTCCTGGTTTGACTCAGTTTGGTAACAAAGGCAGCCTTTAGCTGACAAGCAAGTGGTGCTCAGCTTGACTCCAACAATGCTGTCAGGATCTGTTGAGAGGCAATACAAGGAAATCAGCCGACATAATAGTCACTGCATTGGTTTCCATCCAGCATTTTCTATATCCCATGACAATCTCTTATTTAATATTCCCTCAAAGAGTTGAAATACATAGAAGTTTATCAAGAAGGCCTGCCATCTACTGTATGCCCTACAATTCACTGTACTCAGTGGAACAGAAGAATGATGAATGTTGAACAGCTTCAATAGAGTAGATCTGGAGAGGATGTTTCCTATGGTGGGGGAGTCTAAAAACAGAGGACACTGCCTCAGAAATTAGGGATGTCCATTTGGAATTGAGGTGAGGAGGAATTTCTTTAGCCAGAGCGAATCTGTGGAATTCATTGCCACAGAGGGCGGTGGAGGCCAAATCACTGGGTATATCTAAGGCAGAAGTTGATAGCTTCTTGATTAGTCAGGGCATGAAGGGACAGGGGGAGAAGGCAGGAAACTGAGGCCGAGAGGGAAATGGATCAGCCATGATGAAATGGCAGAGCAGACTCGATGGGCCAAATGGACAAATTCTGCTCCTGTACCTTATGGACTTATGGACTTCCTGTATCCACCTCACCAGGAAACTGGACCTGGCCTCCATTTAGAGTTGGAATCATGGTCCACACCCATATTAATTCTAGAAGTTGTCACCTGATCTTCGGACCATTAAAAATGATAATGCAAAAGCAGAAGGGTTATGAAGACAGTGGTAACAGTGGACAGATGTACACTTACAATCAGTCACAATGTCACCCATTACCTGTATCATGAGATTAGATTGAGCTTAACGTCTTCTTGCATGTATTGGTATTAGTTTCACTCTATCAAACCAGCTCAAGACCTCTATTTATACACATAAGGGATTCTGCAGATGCTAGAAATCTTGGGCAGCACTAACAAAATGCTAGAGGATTTCAGCATGTCAGACAGCATCTATGGAGGGGAATAAACAGTAAAGTTTCAGGCAAGACCCTTCATTGGCACTCTCACTTTAAATGGATACCTCCTGGTATTAGACATTTCAACTCTGGGGGTAAAAAGGGACTGGCTGTCTACCAAGAGCATAAGACCTTAAGATATAGGAGCAGAATTAGGCCATTTGTTCCATCAAGTCTGCTCCACCATTTCATCATGGCTGATCCAATTTTTCTCTCAGCCCCAATCTTCTGCCACCTCCCCGTATCTCTTCATACCCTGACCTATCTAGAATCTATCAAATTCTGCCTTAAATATACATAAAAACTTGGCCTACACAGATGACTGTGGCAAAGAGTTCCACAAATTCACCATTCTCCTGCTAAAGAAATTCCTCCTCATCTCCATTCTAAAAGTATGCCCCTCTATTCTGAGGCTGTGTCCTCTGGTCTTAAACTCTTCCACCATAGGTAATATTCCCTCCACAACCACTCCATCAAGGTCTTTGGCCATTCAATAGGTTTCGATGAGTTCACCCTTCATTCTTCTGAATTCTAGTGAATACAGGCCTCGGGCCATCAAACACTCTTCATATGACAAGCCGTTCAATCCTGGAATCATTTTCGTGAAACTCCTTTGAACCCGCTCCAGTTTCAGAACATCCTTTCTAAGATCATTCTCTCCCTATTCTCTATGCCTCTCATAATCTTATAAACCTTTATCAGGTCTTCCCTTAGTCGCTGCTGCTCCAGAGACTAGCAACCCAAGTCTCTCCAACCTCTCCTTCTAGCACATCCCCTCTAATCCAAGCAGCATTCTGGCAAAACTCTTCTGCACCCCCTCCAAAGCCTCAACGTTCTTCCATTAATGGCAAACAGAATTGAATGGGATACTCCAGATTTGTCCAAACTAGAGTTTACAAATCTAATTAACTTCCCAACTCCTGAACTCAGCAAGTCAATCTTTTGCATTTTTACCACCCTATCAACCCATGTGGCTGCTTTCATAGGGCTGTGGACTGCAAGATTCCTCTGCACATTAACACTGTTGGGATCTTGGCATTAACAGTGTTCTGTTCCTTTACAATTGATCTCCCAAAGTGCAACACTTCACATTTCACCAGGCTAATCTTCATCTGCCATTCCTCCCCCTATACCTGTAACATGTCTATATCCCACTGTCTCATGTGTCAGTCTTCTATTCTATCCACAACATCACTTATCTTCATATCATTTAGGAACATACATCCAAGTGGCCAATTCACCATGCACCTTATTCTTGAGAATGAGTGTCCCATGAGGAACCCTGTTAATCGTCTTACAAAAATCCATATAGACAACATCCTACCTTCATCACCTCCTGAAAAGCTCAATCAAGTTATTGAGACACAACTTACCCCACACAATCCAATGCTGACTGTCCCTACCCAGGCCATGGTTTCCCAAATACTCATAAATCCTATCTCTAAGAATCATCTCCAGTAATTTCCCTACCATTAATGTGAGACTCACTGGGCTGTAGTTTCCAGGAGATTTCCTATTTCTCTTCTTAAATGATGGAACAACATTAGCTCCATGCCAGTCCTTCAGGGCCTTGGTTACAGCTAGAAAGGGCAGAAAGATATTGGTCAAAGTCCCAGCAATCGCATCTCTTACCTCTCTCAATAACTTGGGAGATCTCATCAGGCACTTGATCTACCTTAAGAGACCAAACACTACTTATTTCATGATCTCAAAATCACCTAGCAAATTAGTGCACTTGACACTGATCTCCCTATCCTCCACATCCTTCTCCTCCATAAACTCTGATGCAAAGTACTCATTTAGGACCTCACCACATCCTCTACCTCCAAGCATATCTTCCCTCCCTTATCCTTGAGTGGTCCTACCTTCTCGCTGGTTATCATTTAACTCTTGATGTTTGTATAGAATGCCTTGGGGTCCTCATTAATTCCACTTGTCAGGTAGCCCTTCCTGAATGAATCCAGTGGAAAATGTGAAATAAACTGCTGGAGAGAACTCAGTGATTCAGAGAGCATCTGTGGAGAGAAAGAGGTGGTTGACATTTTGTGATGAGGACCAAGGGTGTAGAGGAAAGATGGCCAGTAGAGCTGCTCTAGGATATCCAATCTGTTTTCCTTTTTCCAGCTTCCTCTCTGATGTAGACAGATGATCTGTCAAAGACATTTTCTCCATTTCTCCTGCCACCTCTTTCTACTGACAGACCAGTGGCAGAGTTTCCCTAGTCCTTATATTTCACTCTACCAGCCTCCACATCCAGCGCACATTCTTTTAAACTTCCACCAGCTGCATTGGGATCTCACCCCACCAGCCACATCTTCAAACACGAGGAAATCTGCAGATGCTGGAAATTCAAACAACAACACACACAAAATGTTGGTGGGACACAGCAGGCCAGGCAGCATCTATAGGGAGAAGCGCTGTCGACATTTCAGGCCGAGACCCTTCGTCAGGACTAACCGAAAGGAAAGATAGTAAGAGATTTGAAAGTAGTGGGGGGAGAGGGAAATACGAAATGATAGGAGAAGACTGGAGGGGGTGGGATGTAGCTAAGAGCTAGAAAGGTGATTGGCGAAAGTGATACAGAGCTGGAGAAGGGGAAGGATCATGGGATGGGAGGCCTCAGGAGAAAGGCCACACCGGGAGCACCGGACGCAGTATACCACACCAGCCGACTCACAGGTGAAGTGTCACCTCACCTGGAAGGACTGTCTGGGGCCCTGAATGGTGGTGAGGGAGGAAATGTAAGGGCAGGATAAGTGCCAGGAGGAAGATCGGTGGGAAGGGATGGGGGGGACTAGTGAACAAGGGAATCGTGTAGGGAGCGATCCCTGCGAAAAGCAGAAAGAGGTGGGGAGGGAAGGACGTGCTTGGTAGTGGGATCCCATTGGAGGTGGCAGAAGTTACGGAGAATTATACATTCAACCTGGAGGCTGGTGGGGTGGTAGGTGAGGACAAGGGGAACCCTATCCCGAGTGGGGTGGCAGGTGGATGGGGTGAGGGCAGATGTGCGGGAAATGGGAGAGAAGCGTTTGAGAGCAGAGTTGATGGTGGAAGAAGGGAAGCCCCTTTGTTTAAAAAAGGAAGACATCTCCTTTGTCCTGGAATGGAAAGCCTCATCCTGCGAGCAGATGCGGCAGAGACGGAGGAATTGTGAGAAGGGGATAGCATTTTTGCAAGAGACAGGGCGGGAAGAGGAATAGTCCAGGTAGCTGTGAGAGTCTGTAGGCTTATAGTAGATATCAGTAGATAGGCCGTCTCCAGAGATGGAGACAGAAAGATCAAGAAAGGGGAGGGAGGTGTTGGAAATGGACGAGGTAAATTTGAGGGCAGGGTGAAAGTTGGAGGCAAAGTTAATGAAGTCAACGAGCTCAGCATGCGTGCAGGAGGCAGCACCAATGCAGTCGTCGATGTAGCGAAGGAAAAGAAGGGGATGGATACCCGTATAGACTTGGAACATGGACTGTTCCACAAAGCCAGCAAAAAGGCAGGCATAACTGGGACCCATACGGGTGCCCATGACTACACCCTTGGTTTGGAGGAAGTGGGAGGAGCCAAAGGAGAAATTATTGAAGGTATGAACTAACTCTGCTAGACGGAGGAGAGTGGTGGTAGAGGGGAATTGGTTGGGTCTGGAATCCAAAAAAAAGCGAAGAGCTTCAAGACCATCTCGATGGAGGATGGAGGTATATAGGGACTGGACATCCATGGTGAAAATAAGATGGTGGGGGCCAGGGAACTTAAAATCATTGAAAAAATTCAAAGCATGAGAAGTATCACAAACATAAGTGGGAAGAGATTGAACAAGGGGGGATAAGGTAGTGTCAAGGTATGCAGAAATGAGTTCAGTGGGGCAGGAGCAAGCTGAGACAATAGGTCTACCTGGATAGGTAGTTTTGTGGATCTTGGGTAGGAGGTAGAAACGGGAAGTGCGGGGTGTGGGAACTATGAGGTTGGTGGCAGTGGATGGGAGATCCCCAGAGCTAATAAGGTTGGTGATGGTATAGGAGACAATGGTCTGGTGCTCCTTAGTGGGGTCACGATCAAGGGGTAAATAAGAGGAGGTATCAGAGAGTTGTCGCTGTGCCTCAGCCAGGTAGAGGTCAGTACGCCAGACAACAACAATTCCCCCCTTATCAGCAGGTTTTATAGTGAGGTTGGGATTGGTGCGGAGGGAGCGGAGAGCAGAGCGTTCAGAAGGAGTGAGGTTGGAATTGGAACAGGGTGTGGTGAAGTCAAGACAGTTGATGTCCCATCGGCAATTAGCAATAAAGAGATCCAGAGCAGGCAGAAGACCAGAGCGGTGTGTCCATGAAGAGGAGGAGGGTTGAAGACGGGAGAAGGGGTCTTCGGTGGGGGTAGGAGAGTCCTTGTCAAAGAAGTAAGCTCGGAGACGGAGCCGGCGGAAGAAGAGTTCAGCGTCATGGTGTACGCGGAACTCGCTGAGGTGTGGGTGAAGGGGGACAAAGCTGAGGCCCTTAATGAGGACAGAGCGCTCTGCCTCAGAGAGTTGAAGGTCGGAGGGAATGGTAAAGACCCGGCACGGATGAGAGATGGGATCAGAGGCCACATCTTCCCCTCTTTCCCTCCCTTCTCCCAATGCCCATAATTTTACCTCCCCACCTGACCATCTGGTTCCACCTATCAACTACCAGCTCCATGTCTCTTCTCTTGCACTGGCTACCTCCCCTCTACACTCTCAGTTCTAATACAGAGTCTCAAACCAAGATGTGGACCACTCCTTTGCCTCCTCAGGTGCTGTTTGGCTCATTAAGTCTATTACATTGTCTCCAAGAACATGCATTTTACATTCAGATGCATGCAAAAGCACGTGCGTACACACACGTGCAAAAATTCAGATGCAAATCAAAAATATGCTCACATCTTTGCAGAGCAGAGATGCAAATTGCTGTTTACATTGCTGTTTACACTGCTAACACATGACTGTGCAGCCAGATTCAAGGAGAACCTGATCATTAAATTTGCTGATGATACCACAGTGGTGGGGCTCATCAGCAAATATGATGAAACAACGTACAGGGAGGAGGTTAAACACCTAGAGAGCTGGTGCAGTGACACCAACTTGATGCTTAATGTCACCAAAACCAAGGAGATGATCGTTGATTTCAGACGGTCTCAGCCTGAGCACACACCCCTCAGCATCAGCGGCTCCACAGTGGAGAGAGTGGAAAACATCAAGTTCCTTGGGGTGCAGATCTCGGACGATCTCACCTGGTCCAGGAACACCACTGGGATTGTGAAACAGGCCCAGCAGAGATTGCACTTTTTGAGGAAGCTTAAACAAGCATCACTCCCCACTAACATCTTAACTACATTCTACAGAGGCGTGGTTGAGAGTGTGCTGACCTTTTGCATCACAACCTGGTACTCCAGCTGCAGTGCTGCGGACAAAAAAGCCTTGCAGAGGGTGGTTAGGGGAGCAGAGAAGGTTATTGGGGTCTCCCTACCTTCTGTCCAAGACCTCTTTCAGAGTCGATGCCTCCAGAAGACACGGTACATCATTAAAGACCCCTCACACCCTCTCCATGAACTGTTTGTTCTTCTGCCATCAGGTAAACGTTACAGGAGCATCAAAACTAAAACCACAAGGCTACTAAACAGCTTCCTCCCACAGGCAGTCAGACTGCTAAATAGCTGCTCTACCTGACTCTGCTTTGGACACTTTTAACTTGCAATGGACACTTATAACTTGTTTTTAACTGACATGTGGCTGTTGTGTTTTACTATTTATTGTTATGTTTATGACTTAGTGTTGCATTTGTTATGCTATGATTGCACTGCTCCTGGGAAACGCTGTCTCATTCTGCCCTGCAGAGCTGATGTATGGTTAGAATGACAATAAAGTTTTTGAATCTTTAAATCTCTTTGAATCAAACGCTAACATGTATATACAGATACACATGAATATAGGCTCCAATTCTCACTAAAGCACACGAGACTCGTAAGCATACACACACTTATAGTCAGGCAGGGAACTACAAACGCAGGGAACCTGGAGCTACTCCACAAATCAACAGCATCTATGGAAAAGGAAGCAGAGCTAATATTTTTGGTTGAAAGAACTGTAGAGGTGAGAAAAAAAGAGTTAGGTTAAATCGCAGAGAGGGTAGAGGAAAGATAAACAGAACAAAGGGAATACCCGAGAGGTTAGGGCGAGAAGTGCTGTTTGGATAAGTTGTAGAGCTCATCCAGTTGACAAGTTAACACTGCAGTTAGAGAGAGAGAGAGAGAGAGAGAGAGAGACAGATCCGTGGAGAATATCTGATCTGTGGAGAGTTATGGTTCTGTGGTGCCCAAGGGGTGTTCAGTTCTACAATAAAGATGGATCAATCAGAAATAGACATTGAACTTTCACTGTTCTACTTCACTGCCTGATCCCAAAAAAAAACCTTAGTTTCCTGATTGTCCAAAATTCTCTCAATACCTTAAATCTTCTTTACTCTCATACTCAACACATCCTCACTTCACTGGAGCTGTCAAAAACAGTTTAGATATAAAAATGCTTTATCATTATTGGTCGCAGTTGATGCACCATCAATAACTCACTCTGAGACGTAAAAGCGAGGTATTGGCTTTTATTGACTGAAAGTTTTAAAACATGGAAAGCGTTTTACGTCCGGAAAGGAACAAGCAGTGAGTGACCACCATACTACATCCTGGAGACAGAGAGCCCGGGCTCAGACCTCCATCACCTTTATACAGGGGTCTGTGGGAGGAGCCACAGGAGCAGTCAGCAGGGGTCTGTGGGAGGAGCCACAGGAGCAGTCAGCAGGGGGCGTGTCCAGACAGGTATATGTAGTTCACCACAGCAGTACAAGAGCTTTGCTCATATAAAGATAATCTGAAATTTTGAGCATAACATTAGACCAAATGGTTACAAACCATCTTGCCTCTCTGCCTATCTAGTAAAGAATTATCGCTTGATGTGCGGAATTCCTGACAAGGTATTGGTAGTAAATGACAAGAAAAATACTTTATTCTCTGGTGAAATGTCTTTAACAGAGTTTGGCTTCATTGTAACAGCAGCCACAAGAATCAATTCTCCTTTCTGCTTAACCCACCACACCATTAACCAAGCAATGTATGTTCCCTGGGGTTAGTCCATTGATACTCCAATGAAGCCCAACTCTAGTGATTGTCAAGACAAGCCTTCCTTCAGTCCAGCCCCTGCTCAGTGGACCACCAGCTGATGTCTGTAGTTTAGATGGGGAAATAAATATTTAAAAGCTTCCTGACACCTGTCCTCTGTACACACATCTTCGCCATAGGAATTTTCTTTATTTGCATAAGGATGTAGGGATTGAAGGAAGTGATCTACCAATTACAATGGGAGATAGAAAATACATGCCAAAAGGGCAATGTTACAATAGTCATGGGCGATTTCAATATGGAGGCAGATCAGGAAAATCATAATGTTGCTAGATCCGAAGAAGGTTGATTTCTAGAATGCCTACAAGTTGGCTTCTTAGAGCAGCTCATAGTTGAGCCCACAAGAGGATTAGCTATTTGGGATTGGGTGTTTGGCAAAGAACTGGAATTGATTGGAGTTTAAAGGTAAAAGAACACTTAGGGGAAAGTGATCATAATACAATTCACCCCTGAAGTTTGAGAAGGAGAAACTAGAGTCTGATGTATCAGTATTACAGTGGATTAGAGGGAATTACAGAGGCGTGAGAGAGGAGCTGGTCAAAGTTGACTGGAAAAGAACACTGGCAGGGATGAAGGCAGAGTAGCAATGGTTTGAATTTCTGAAAGCAATTTGAAAGGTACAGGATATATTGATGCTATAGAGGAAGAAGTATTGTAAAGGTAAGATGACATAACCATGGCTAACAAGAGATGTCAAAGCCAACATAAAAGAGGGCATATAATAGAGCAGAAATTACTGGGAAGTTAGATGGGAAGCTTTCAAATACCCACAGAAGAGGCAAGTAAAAGGTTGTTAAGAAGTAGAAGATGGAATACAAAACCAAGCTAGCCAATAATATTAAAGAGGATACCAAAAATGTAGAAGACAGCCAAGGGTGGATGTCGGACCACTGGAAAACAATACTGGAGAGGCAGTAATGGGGGATGAGGAAATGGCAGAAGAACAGAGTGAGTATTTTGCATCAGGCTTCACTGTAGTGGAAGACACTAGCTGTCTGGTGGAAGCTCCAAGTGTCAAGGATCAGAAGTGTGTGAAGTTGCCATTACTAGGGAGAAAGTTCTTGGGAAATTGAAAGGTCTGAAGGTGGATAATGCACCTGTACTAGATGCTGTACACCCCAGGGTTCTGAAAGAGGCGGCTGAAGGGATTACGGAGGCATTAGTAATGATCTTTCAAGAATCACTAGATTCTGGAATGGTTCCGGAAGACTGGAAAATTGCAAATGTCTCTCCAATCTTTAAGAAGGGACAGGGGCAGAGGAAATGATTTTATGGGCCAGTTAGTCCGACCTCAGTGGCTGGGAAGATGTTGGGTCGAGGATGTGGAGGCATATGATAAAATAGGCTGTAGTCAGCATGGTTTTCTCAAGGGAATATCCTGCCTGACAAATCTATTGGAATTTGTTGAAGAAATAACAAGCAGGATAGACAAAAAAGAATAGGTGGATGATTTGTATTTAGATTTTCAGAAGGCCCTTGAGAATGTGCCACAAGTGAGGCTGCTTAACAAGTTAGGAGTCCATGGTATTAGAGGAAAGATACTAGCGTGGATAAAGCAGGAGGCAATGAGTGGGAATAAAGGGAGCCTTTTCTGTTTGGCTGCCGGTGACTAGTGGTGTTCCACAGGGATCTGTGTTGGGAGCAGTTCCTTTTTACATCACATATCAATGACTTGGCCGACAGAATTGATGGTTTTGTTGCAAAGTTTGCAGGCATTATAAAGATAGGTGGAGGAGCAGGTAGTTTTGAGGAATTGGAGAGGCCACAGAATGACTTAGACAGATTAGGAGAATCGGCAAAGAAGTGACAGATGGAATATAGTGTCAGGAAGTGTATGGTCATGCACTTTGGGAGAAGAAATAAAAGGGGAGTCTATTTTCTAAATGGAGAGGAACTTGAAAAATATGACGTGCAAAAGAACTTGGGAGTTTTGTGCAGGATTCCCTAAAGATTCATTTCCAGAGTGAGTCTGTGGTGAGGAAGGCAAATACGAGGTTAGCATTCATTTCAAGAGACTAGAACATAAAAGTGAGGATGTAATGTTGAAGCTTTATATAGTGAAACCTCACGTGGACTATTGTGAACAGTTGTGGGCCACTTATCTTATCTTATCTTAGAAAGAATGTGCTGACACTGGAGAGGGTTCAAAGGAGGTTCACAAAAAATGATTTTGGGATTAAACGGCTTGTCACATGAAGAGTGCCTGATAGCTCTAGGCCTGTATTCACTGGAAGTGACCTAATTTAAACCTACTGAATGTTGAAATGCCTTGATAAAATAGATGCGAAGATATTGTTCCTTTGGTGGGGGACATTAGAACCAGAGGACATTGCCTCAGAATGGAGGGATGTCCTTTTAGATTGGAGATGAAGAATTTCTGTAGCCAGGGAGTGCTACATGGAGTCTTATAGCTGTTGTTCTTCCTGAAAGTCCTTTCTCATTAACTCCTCACTCAATGGTTTTGGAGTATTTGAGTCTATTTCAGAGGAGTGTTGTAGCTCCATATACAGCCCAAAATCTTAGGGGTCTAAGGAAGAAAAGACATGGTTAGACCACTAAATCTTTTTTCTCTCTCTCTCTCCCTCTCTCTCACACACACACACACACACACACACGTATATATATATATATATTGGGATAATACAATTTTGGTTGACTTCTGAGATTGTCCACCACTGACTGTTTCTTGTTAAATATCCTCTTGTTTAGCCTTAGTTTGGTCAGGAATTGTTCCTGTCTGTATTGCTACTGATTGTGGTTGGATTGGTGGCTCATAGCCTGAATATTTCTACAGCTAAGGTCCTAAGAAGTTTGTGACTGGGGATTGTCAGAAACCCCTTCACAAAGGCTGGGAGACCTAAATATGTGCAGTGGCTCATGGCTCTGATGTACTGTTCCCTGGAGAAATCTCCGAAAGACGGTAGATTGTCAAGCAGGTTAGTGACACAGTGTCACCATCTGGAAAAGGGTGTGCATTGCAGATTGCAAAGACCCACCTGCCCTGAAGAGAGACAGCAGCTTTATTCGTCGCACGTACATCGAAACATACAGTGAAAAGCCTGATGAAGGGTCTCGGCCCGAAACGTTGGCTGCTCTTTTCTCACGGATGCTGCCTGACCTGCTGAGTTCTTTCAGTGTTGTGTACGTATTCAGTGAAAAGCGTCATTTGCGTCAACAGCCAACGCAGTCCAAGACATGTTGGGGGCAGCACACAGGTGTTGCCGTGCTTCCAGCACCAACATAGCATGCCCACAACTTAATAATCCTAAACCGGTTATCTTTGGCATATGGGAGGAAACCCACATGGTGACGGGGAGAGTGTACAAACTCCTTACAGGCAGCGCTGGGAATTGCAGCTGGCACTAAAAAGCATTTTGTAATCGTTACGCTACCCTGTCGCCAAGAAAAGAATTTTGGAAAACGAGTAACGCCACAGATGCTGAAAACTGAAACTAAAACATATATGTTGGAAGAACTCGGCCAATCAGGCACCATCTATGGAAAGACCCTTCCTCAGAAATGGGAAAAGAGAGGAGAGTTTACAGTTTTAAAGCAGAGGAGTGGGGAGTGTAGCATGATAGGTTCTGGTCGTAGGTTAGGCTGATTAAAGAGGATGAGTACAAAAGAAATGGAGTAAGAGGGGGACATGAGAATCAATGAGAAAGTAGTTTACCTGAGGGAAATTCATTGGAGACAAAAGATAATGCAGCTGTTGGAATCTGGAGCAAAAAAGAAACAAACTGTTGCAGAAACTTTGCAGGTGAGGCAACATCGGTGGAAGGGACCAGAGAGTTGACATTTCAGGTTGAGACGTTTCATCCACGGGAAGAGCATGGGCCTGAAACTTCGGCTGTTCACTTCCCTCCACCTGAACCATCTTTATTGTAGAACTGGGGGGGGGCACGGTAACGTAGCAGTTAGCACAACACTTTACAGTACAGCTGATCTGGGTTCATCTTCTGATGTTTGCATGCTCTCCCGATGACCCCTTGGGTTCCCTCTGGGAGTTCCAGTTTCCCTGCACATTCCAAAATCATACCAGTGGGTAAATTAATTGATCATTTGGGTAAATCGTCCTATGATTAAATCAGGGTATTGCCTGGTGGAGAGGCTCAAAGGGCTGTAACAACCTATTTCATCCAGTATCTCAATAAATAAAATCCTTTTGGCCACCATAGGATCATAATTCTCCACAGATCAAAGATTCCCCATAGGTTTTCTTTCATAATCAGTAATATCAAGAATCGTAAATGCATCGTAAATACAAATTGCATTTGTAAATGCAAATAAGCTTTTATTTTAAGAAGTTATGTATCTGTTCAGGTACCCAAACAGGTTTTTCAACCTGCTTTTGCTAATCTTCTTGCCCTGCAGGGGCATTCCCAAAAATCTGTGGAACTCTGTAGCAAGCAATAATCAAGGAGAAATTTAAATCTGCACCTGCTTGAGATGTACAGACGGTCACAAACCTCAGAATGTAAATTTGGAGATGCAGTTTAGAGTGTACTGCTGAAAATCTAGCAGTCTTCCTCCTGTGTTGTGCCACTCAGCCCATATGCTGCTCTTTTGATACACCAAATGAGTTAAAAGGCTGTGAAGAAACTGATCTTGAACATGTAAGTGAAGAAAATTGTCCGTTTGCTTGCTTAAAATTCACAATGGTAAAATATCACCTTGGGCTGGCCGGTGGTGTAATGGCATCAGCCCTGGACTTTGAGACGGAAGGTCCTGAGTTCGAATCCGGCCAGGTCCTCACAAACATTTATTTCTTTATTTCTTACATCCTTCACAAACATGAGTAAAAGCCTTTAGGTTACATCCCCATCTGAATGTGCAATTAGTAGTAATTTGTGATAAATACTCTGTACAATAGGACAGTCAATTAGAAATATAACTGTATTAGCATGAATTAATCAGTCTGATGGCCTGGTGGAAGAAGCTATCCCCAGAGCCTGTTGGTCTTGGCTTTTATGGTGCAGTACCGTTACCCAGATGGTAGCTTCTGGAACAATTTGTGATTGGGGTGACTCGGGACCCCAATAATCCTTCGGTCCCTTTTCACACAGGACATTTCTGTAAATGTCCTGAATAGTGGAAAGTTCACATCTACAGCTGTCCGCACCACTCTCTGCAGATTGAGGGAAGTATAGTTCCCATACCAGGCAGTGATGCAGTCAGTCAGGATGCTCTCAATTGTTCCCCTGTAAAAAGTCCTTAGGATTTGGGGACTCATGCCAAACTTCTCCAACCGTCTGAGGTGAAAGAGGCGCAGTTGTGCTTTTTTCACTGCACAGCCAGTATGTATAGATCATGTGAGATCCTTGGTGATGTGTATGCCAAAGAAATTAAAGCATCCTAGCTGTCTAGATACGCAAGCCTGGGCAGTATGATATGGAGAGCAGGCTGTTGCCCACGTAGCAAGCTCCCCCTCTCCATGCAACTGCTGAACCCAAAGGAACGGCAAAGACCGATACAGTTTGGTACCTACTGCGTCGCAGGACTTGCAGTCAGTGTTGAACCCAATGTAGGACTGCTCCAGATTTTTCCCTCGGGGTTTACTCCTGAAGCCTTCCCCATGACTGGGTATAGCTGCAAAGCAGTGGAGGTTTAAGATCAGAGTGTTTCTTCTCCTAGATGAGCTACCAACCATGGCTAACGAACCCCATCTGACTGACAGTTTTATAGTACTGTAGTAATATTAGTAGCGATCTGATTTGTTCTGTATTTTATTTAAATTCATAACTTGTTACTCGGCTAAATGATAGTTAGTCTTTTTATATTTTGGAACATAAAACTTTGGAATAATAAGGCAGCCACTTAATTGGGCCAAACCATACTGGTTCCAATCTGTCCCAATTAACTAGAATCCACTGTACCTCTATCAGATCCTCCCTCAATCTTCTACATTCCAGGGAATAAAGTCCTAGTCAAAGCAATCTCTTCTGGTAATTCAGTCTTCCAAATCTAGGCAGCATGTTGTAAATCATTTCTTTCTAATCTTTCCTGTAGTAGGGTGACTAAAACTGTACACAATATTCCAAGTTGTAATGAAATAATTAAATGTGATTTCTCCTCGGAATATGCTAAAATATAATGGAAGACTATAAGGCAAAGTTCTATTAGCTTGAAGAGGGATTGTTCTGTGAAGTACTGGAGAACCAGTCCACAACAATGTTTTGAGAAAGTTGAGGAATGGTAGGTCTACACCCGTAACAGTTAAAGATAGTGGAAAACATGTTTTACATGGGAAGGTGAGGTCATCGTACAAGTGCAGATATCCAATGCATGGAAAAGTCCCTGTGTAAGGGGTTTTTGAAGGGTGTAAAAGAGGCACCTTCTTGGTGCATGGGGGAGAGAGTTTTGTCCCAGGCTAGGTCACGGCTGGTGGCTGGCACTGAGATAGAGAACAGTACGTTGAGAGAGTCAGAGTATATCGAGTCAGTGAGAGAGACAGGGAGCGAAGAGAGAAGCTGTGTGAAAGTCTGTCGGTATTAGATGGATAGCAAGATATATACTTTATTGATCCCAAAGGAAATTACAGTGTCACAGTAGTGTTTCAAGTGCATAGATATACTAATATTAGAAGAGAAGTAAGAAAGAATAAAAAATAAGTTACCTCAGTCTAACAGGAGGGCGTCATCACCCCCCGGCTATAGGTTGACTCATTATAGAGCCTAATGGCCGAGGGTAAGAATTACCTCATATAGTGCTCTTTGGAGCAGTGCAGTTGTCTTAGTCTATGACTAGAAGTGCTCCTCTGTTCAGCCAACGTGGCATGCAGAGGGTGAGAAATATTGTCCAGAATTCCCAGGATTTTCCGTAGGGTCCTTTGTTCTACCACAGCCTCCAGTGTGTGCAGTTTGACTCCTATAACAGAGCCGGCATTTCTAATCAGTTTATTGAGCCTGTTGGCATCACCCGTGTTGATGCCATTGCCCCAAGCACACGGCCTCACAGAAGATCGTACTGGTGACAACAGATGGTAGCACATATAAAAGAGAGACTTGCACACTCCAAAGGACCTCAGTCTCCTCAGGAAGTAGAGGCGACCCTGGCTCTTCTTGTACACAGCCTCCATGTTAGTGCTCCACTCAAGTTGTCATCCAGGTGCACCCCCAGGTACTTGTAGGTGCTCACCAGATTCACATCCTCACCATCAATAGTAACAGGGAGCAGTGCAGGCTTAGTCTTCCTAAAGTCCATCACCATCTTCTGTGTCTTACTGATGTTGAGCTGCAGATGATTCAGCTTGTCCTCCAAAGTCCTCCACCAGGTCCCCATATTCATCCTCACGTCCTTCCTTTATATGCCCAACTATTGCTGAATCATCAGAGAATTTCTACAGATGACGTGGCTTAATGTTGTATCTAAAGTCCAAGGTATACTGGGCAAACAGGAAGGGAGCCAATACAGACCCTGTGGATCTGCAGATCAAATTATTTAGAGGATGATGCGTATTATTTTTATTTCTATACTGCTACCTACTGCTATAGACATTAGTTCTAATAAAGTGTTTTCTTGTGGCCTTGAATATGTGTTGTCTCCTCTTGTTTGCGAATATATATCTAAATACCCTGAGCTGAACCAGGGTAACAAATTTTAAAATAATTTTGTTTACACAACTGCAGCCTCACTAATATTTTGTACAGTATATCTGTATCAAAACTTCCCATCTCCTCTACTCGGTGGCCCTGACTGATAAAGGCCAGCACGGCAAATGTCTTCTTCACCCTGCCCCCATCTACCTGTGGCACCACGTACACTCCCAGGTTCCTCTGTTCCATAACACTCACCAGAGTACCACCATCACTACACAAGTCCTACCCGGGTTTGACTTCCCAAAATGCAATACCTCTCATTTATCTGAATTGAAATTTATTCGCCAATCCCCAACCGACATAGTTCCCTGATCAAAATCCCTCTGTATTTTTTCATATCCTTCCATAGTCTATAAACACCACCGATTTTAGTATCATCTGTAAACCTACTAAACGTGTCTTGTGAATTCACATCCAAATTGTTTATGTAAATTACAAGCAGCAAATGTCCCAACACCAAACCTATGGGACACCACTACGCACAGGTTTCCAGTCTGAGAAACAACCCTCGACCTCACAGTTTCACACAACCAGGCCAATTATTAATCCAGTCTGTTACGTCCCCTTTCCCTAAGTGATTTAACCTTCCAGACCAGTCCTCCATGACAGACCTTTTCAAAGGCCTTGCTGAAGTCCTCATAGACGACATCCACTGCCCTACCCTCATCTTCCCTCTTGGTTACCTCCTTGAAAAACTCCAAATATTTGACAGGCTGAACATCCCACACACCAAGGCCATGCTGAGTGTCGCGAATTAGAACCCCCTGTCCCTCAGCATCCCTTCCAGCAAGTTACCACAATTGATGTCAGATGTGAGTTCCCTGGCTCATTTTGTTACCTTTTTTAAACAGTGGTATCACATTAACTGCCTTCCAGTGCTCTGGAACCTTATACGTGACTGGAAGTGAAGCAAAAATCTTTGCACAGACCTCTGCAATTTCCGCTCTAGCTTCCGGCAAGATACAAGAATATCACAGGGATTTATCCACATTAATGCTGTAATAAAATCCCATCAGAGTGACAGCCCCTGTCTATAACTAAGATCTGTCCACTTGGCCTCAATGGACGATTCCCTGGTGAATATCCTCTCGAAGGCCCATTGTTATGTACCCTTTCATCAAGAAGGCAACCCACTCCTTTCTTATCTGCACCTCTGTCACAAGTCTAGCATTTGTATCTTGAGACAATGAGCTGCCAGTTCTGCCCTTCCCTCAGTTTTGTTTCTGTTATGGCTATGATATCCCCAGTCGCCCAGGCCAATCCACATTCTGAGCTCATCTGCCCTACCTGTGAAGAACCTTACATTGAAACCAATTTATTTATTTCTCCTCCCTTACCATGCTCTGATGATAAACCTTCCTTTCTTTGGCTACAGTATTGACCTCTGATCTCTTACCTTTCACTCTATTGCTCAGGGCACCATCACACACACACACACACACACACACACACACACACACACACACACACACACACACACACACACACACACACACACACACACACACACACACACACACACACACACACACACACACACACACACACACACAGTTTAAACCCTCCTGACTCGGACTTCACATTTCAGCACACATCTGCCGAAAGTCCAGGACGTGCTGGATACGAAACAGCTACGAGCTGGGTATGTACGTAGGCCTCCGTTAGTCTCGATAGACCGTGGATTTGCGCCTTGGCAAGTTTCCAGGGCGCAAGCCTGGGCAAAGGTTGTATGGAAGACTGGCAGTTGCCCATGCTGCAAGTTTCCCCTCTCCACGCCACCGATGTTGTCCAAGGGAAGGGCATTAGGACCCATACAGCTAGGCACCGGTGTTGTCGCAGAGCGATGTGTGGTTAAGTGCCTTGCTCAAGGATACACATGCAGCCTCAGCCAAGGCTCAAACTAGCAACCTTTAGATCACTAGACGAATGCCTTAGCCTCTTGACCACGGGCTGGGTATTCTGTTGGTGAAATGTGAACTGATTATCAAGCAGGTGTTAAAACTAATGGCAGGGATGGAACCAACGACTTTGCCCTAAACATTCATCCAAACGTGACCCTGTAGAATCAAAAATACGTTGGGTAGAAACTCATCTGAAATTTTTATTAGAAGCTGTGAATTAGAAGTGAGATATACAGATTTCTTTATTGATCCTTGCCTTCAAATTCTGGAGTGTAAAGTCTGGATTAATGGTAAAATTTGCTGTCTTGGCACAGCTCCATGTGAAAAATGCAAAAAAATACTTCATGAGCACCCTACATAGAGAATCACTTAGATGAGAACTCAGGAGGTCAGAGAGAACAGTGTCTGTATGTAGACTCACAGCCCCTTTGTGGAAATTTAAACTGTCAAGCACAATATTTTGAAAGAAGCACGAGAAACATAAAAGAAGTTAACAATAACCCAAGGGCACAACACTTGCATTTCACGGCTGATTGTTGAGGGGGAACCATCAAGAATCCTGGCAGATCTCAGAGTACTTCTCTAAGCCTGATTACAACCACTTCTCTTACACAGTATGTGATATCTGACAAACGTGCAATTACATCTCTCTGTGTCTTTCACTTCAAGGGAGAATGTGCTTCCAGCCTGCAAGCCTTAGAGCAGGAGGGCGCATATTCTCAAGATCCTTGCTTTGTGAATCTGCAGCTACACATCAGAAAGATAACAGTATGAACTTGGTTGTTTGAAAACACTTCACACACGTCGTCCTGAGCCATGGGTGCTTGGGATCATCCTCCGTGAAGAATTCTAAGCATCCATACCTGAGTGTGTGCCAAGCTCCCGTAACCCGAGCGTTGTGAAGTGCTTCAGTTATTATACAGCGGCAGAAGTGAGTAAGCAAAGTACTAAGGTTGAAGTGGGCGTCTTCAGACTTTTGAACTGCAGACTGCAGGAGGGTGGGTGGCTCCTTGAAATGGCAAAGATACAGAGTAAACATTGCAACTAAAACACTGTCATATTGTCAGTGAGAATAAAATTGACATGATAAATGGCACGGCAGAGAATGGTGTTCCAATAGCTTAAGTGAAAATGCATTGCGGAGTAGAAAGCTATTTCATTAGGCCAATGATTTTAAGATTTTATCCACTTGATTGTTAAACAGGAAGGGAACTGTCAACAATATTACTCATCTTGGAAACCACTACAACCACCAGTACGTGACTAAAGAATCTACACTGGATCGGTACTGACAAGTTCCAATCAAAGGTCTTCTCTCTCCACAAATGCTGACTGACAGGTTGAGCAGCTCCAGCATTTCTGTTTCCACCTCAGCTTTCACACATCAGGAGATATTTTGCATTTGCAAATGGGGCCCTGGCCCATCAGTGCACTGGGATCCAAAATCTAGCTCATTCAGTGCAGCCTCAGTGCCACTCCCTCAGCTGAGATGAAACCATGCACTGAATTCTGCACTTTTTGGGTAATTTAAAAAAAAACATATCTGCTAATTTTTTAGGTGACCCCTTCAAATCCCTTTCTGTCTCTGACAGGTGATTCTACACTAAACTTAAGTTCCTCACATGCCTTTCCTTTTTTAAAGAACCGTTCCCATTCCCCATTTCTCCACCCTCTGATTGCTTTCTCTCTTTTTCTCGATCACTACCATCCTTTTCTCCTCTCCTCTGTGCGAGCTCTGCATCCTCATAATGGTGAGAATATGTAAGATACAGTAAACAATAAGCAGGGGGTAAGGGAATAGACCTGACACACGTGTGTCACGTGCGTAAACCTGGTAAACCACTAACCTTAACAGTGTTGAAATCCCATAGTGTGAGCTGTAAGCTAATACCAGACAGAACGACTGACACTAATAAGGCTTAGTTAAACAGAAATGGTACTAAAGTCCACTGCAAAGATGCAAGAACATCATTTATGATCATTTATGATTATGGAGTCACAGTAGAACAGGTCATGGAAAGAGCCTGAACAAGGATGTAGATTCTGGTAGGAGGCCACTATAAGTTACCATCAGTGGGTGTAAGCTCTTTCTATCTATTGCTGAATTGGTGATGGCCTTAACCAGGGCCGCAAACCTCTGCAGGTCCACTAGGGAATCTAAGACCATTTGCCTGCCAGTCTGAATCTACTGGAGACCAGAGGCCTGGAGATGATTGTTCTGGGGTTAGAGGTTTGTGTGTCCCTGTGTGGTAGCAACAGCAGCAATGGACGTGCTTTGCTGTTGTTATTTTAGACCGTAAGATATAGGAGCAGAGTAAGGCCATTTGGCCCATTGAGTAAGCTCTGCCATTCCATTTTCCCCTCTCAGCCCCAGACTCCTGCCTTCTCCCCACATCCCATCATGACATGACTAATCAAGAATCTATCAATTTCTGCCTTAACCCGAGGACTTCGCCTCCACATCTGCCTGCGGCAATGACTTCCACAGATTCACCACTCTCTGGCGAAAGAAATTCCCATTCACCTCCAATCTAAAAGGACATCTCTCTATTCTGAAGCTGTGCCCTCTGGTTTAAGACTACCTCACCGCAGGAAACAACTTTCCACATCCACACTATCAAGGCCTTTCAACATTTCATAGGTTTCAGTGAGGTCACCCCTCATTCTTCTGAATTCCAATGAGCAGAGGCCCAGAGCCATCAAATGCTCCTCATATGACAAGCCTTTCAGTCCCGGAATCTTTTTTGTGAACCTCTTTTGAACCTTCTCCAATGTCAGAACATCCTTTCCTAGACAGGGGTCACAAAACTGCTCACAATACTCTAAGTGAGGCCTCGCCAGTGCTTTATAAAGCCTCAACATTACATTGTTGTTTCTATTTTCTAGTTCTCTTAAAGTGAATCCTAACATCACATTTGGCTTCCTTACCACAGACTCAACCTGCAAATTAACCTTTAGGGAATCCTGCAAGAGGATTCCCAAGTCCCTTTGTACATCAGATTTTTGAATTTAGAAAATACTCAATACTTTTATTTCTTCTACCAAAGTACATGACAATACACTCCCTGACACTGCATTCCATCTGCCACTTCTTTGCCCATTCTCCTAATTTGTCTCTGATCTTCTGTAGCCTCTCAGCTTCCTCAAAACTAGCAGTCCCTCCACCCATCTTCATATCGCCTGCAAACTTTGTAACAAAGCCATTAATTCCTTCATCCAAATCATTGAGATATAACATAAAAAGAACTGGTCCCAACACAAACCCCTGTGGAACACTACTAGGAACCGGCAGCTAACTAGAAAAGGCTCCCTTTATTCCCACTCTGCTTCCTGCCAATCAGCCACTGCTCTAACCATGCTAGTATCTTTCCTATAATACCAAGGGGTCTTAACTTGTTAACCAGCCTCATGTGTGACATATTGTCAAAGGGATACTTCTGAAATCGAAATACACAACATCCACAGATTCTCCATTGTCTATCCTGCTTGTTATTTCTTCAAAGAATTCCAACAGATTTGTCAGGCAAGATTTTCCCCTAAACCATGCTGGCCACAGCCTATTTTATCTTGTCAGACTAACTGGCCTATAATTTCCTTGCTTCTGCCTCTCTCCCTTCTTGAAGAGTAGAGTGACATATGTAATTTTCTAGTCTTTGAGAACCATGCCAGAATCTAGCGATTCATGAAAGATAATCACTAATGCCTCGACTATCTCTTCAGTCACCTCGTTCAGAACTCTGGGTGTAGACCATCTGGTCCAGGTGACTTATCTACCTTCAGACCTTTCAGTTTCCCAAGAACCTTCTCCCTAATAATGGCAACTTCACACACTTCTGCCCCCTGACACTCTCAAACATCCAGCATACTGCTAGTGTCTTCCACAGTTAAGAATGATGCAAAATACTTACTCAGTCTATCCACCATTTTCTTGTTCCCCCATAATTACCTCTGAAGCACATTTTCCAGTGGAAGAAACTTTTGGTATCCTCTTTAATATTATTGGCTAGATTACCTTTGTATTCCATCTTTTCCTTCTTAATGACTTTTTTAAAGTTGCATTTTGTTGATTTTTAAGAGCTTCCCAATCTCTATCTTCCCATTAATTTTTGCTTTATTATCTGCTCTCTCTTTGGATTTTATGGTGGCTTTGACTTTTCTTGTTAGGCACAATGACACCATTCTGCCTGTAGAATACCTCTTCTTCTCTGAGGTGCATATATCACCTTCTGAATTGCTCCCGGATATACAGGAGGTCAGATAGGGAGCACCAGGTACAGTAGATGACCCCAACAGACTCACATGTGAAGTGTCACCTCACCTGGAAGGATTGTTTGTGGCCCCGAATGGTAGCGAGGGAGGAGGCATAGGAGCAGGTAGGGCACCTGTATTGCTTGCAAAGATATTGTACCATTTGCATTCTGCTTGCTTTTTGTAAGTATGTGAACTGTTTAAGCAGAGATGTTTGATATTCAGCATTAATTAGCTCAACAAAAAAACTTTGATATGTATAAGTCTGGTAATATTGGAATTCTGAAACTTTAGCGAATATCTTTTATGCTAAAATCCATTCTGCAGTTTACAATTTTTGCAGGCCATTGGACCAAGACCAAACTGGCTGGAATCATCTCTGTTAGCTTGTAAATCTTAATCATTATCATAGTGCAGGGTTTCAGGAAAGAACACAGATACTAACTTCTAACTGCATCCTTTTTATGTTTATATGGGTGGCTTCTTCCATTTTCGGTATGCTTAAAACGTTTATTATAATGTCCTTTGTTTCAACACAGCCTGTGGGATTGACATTTTGGATAATTTTTAGGACCACGTTTGCCTGGGAGGAGTTCAGTCACATTTCCTGCAGATTAGTATAAATGTGTATCTAAGCACTTTGACCCAAGGTGAGCTGGACCATTCACAGAATCACAGCACGTTGTCCACCCAGTACACTTCCCCAAGCTGGACATGGTGGCCCCTTCTCTCTAGTACACTGCTCTCCGAAGCTCAGTGACAAGGTCCAGGTGGTGCCTGGGCATTCAGCGGCACAGCATAAAGAGCCCCAAAGAGCCCCACACAGCAACGAAAAATGGATTCCGCACTTCACGCGAGCAGATGCAATTCTGATAAGAAGGACACACCACTAAACTTAAGTGAAAGCACGCACCAACCAGACATTATCACTATAGGAGAAAGAGTTAACCAATGGAAGAGCATGATCCTCCAGGGAAGACATCTGCATGATCTGTGCAGGCCAGATGGTGACAAAGAGCCTTTGAATGCCTGGCTTAGCGTTGGAGACATCTTCCTAGAAACAGAAATACAGGAGAAATGGTTAACCCAAAAAAAAAATTATCGAAAATACATAATGGAAGACCAACAAATTAAAGATGATGAATACAGAAAATGCCAAGAGGAACTGGAAAAAAATGCAACACATTACAGGACACTGCAGCAGTTTAACTCAATCAGATTGCTTCCATAGGCACAATCAAGTGGCAAGTATCAATCACTGAAACCTTGCTTTAAAATACAAACTCATAAAATTCAGATTCAGATTCAGTTTATTGTCATTTAGAAACCACAAATGCAATGCAGTTAAAAAAAAATTTAAAAAGTAAACCATACTTTACTCTAAGGCCGAGCCTGATCCAGCTTTAGAATCAGAGTCCCACAGATTATATTATGACCGATCGGTTATTACAGATAGGACAATCTATAATATGGTACAGATATAATAACACAGGAGAAACAAGCAAGAACAACTTATTTTATAGATATAGCCATTCCAAACACACATAACATGCAGAAATCAATGAAGTGGAAAAACACCAGAAATATGCTGAATTAAAAGAGGAAATTGAAAGACTACATAACAGGATCAGGGTATACATTGTCCCAGTAGTAATGTCTACAACTGGTATCATCCCAAGGTCACTACACAATAGCATTAAACAATTAGGCTGACATATCAAGATTTGTGTAAATCTTCAGAAATACTAAACACCACTAGAGTAGTCCGAAAGTTTCTAGCAATTGAGAAATGTGTGTGTTTGGCTATGCCAGCACCTCAGATTTTGCTAGCTTGAGCTGAGAAAAAAAAATGAACTATATGTTGACACATCTTCTATACACGGACAATTTGAAATTTTGTGCTCATTCATCAGTAAATCTAAATCAATTAGTTCAAATAGTAGAATATTTCCTAAAGACACAAGCATGAACTGTGGACTGGATAAGTACAGAACATTAAACATAAAGAAAGATGCAACAGAGCTAGTAGAGTATAAAACAGGACAGCATGATACAATGCAACCAATGGATGAATATGAATCATCTAAGTATCTGCAACATCAGCAAGAAAAGAAAATAGTTCATACAGTGATAAAGGGAAAACTTTCGACAGAGTTTACTTCAAGGCTTAAGAAAATCTGCCAGAGTTCCATAGTAAAAATATAACAAAGGCAATAAACACTTCTGCTATACCCATATTAACATACTCTTCTGGCATAATATCTTACTCCAAAACTGACCTGGAAAATTTATAAAGAAAAATAAGAACTGCAATCACAAGTTTTTGAAAACACTATCTACACTTGAACACAGTTCAATTAACCTAGGGCAGAAGGAGGAAGAAGAAAGACAGACATAAAAAAATTACCAACAATCAGACAAAACTCGGAACGATATATTTTCATCAATGAAAACAGAATTCAGCACTCCACGTGAGCATATACAATTCCGATAAGAAGTACACACCACTAATATAGATGAAAGTACAACCTAGAAAAATGAAGAAATTATCACTACAGAAGAAAATGTTAACCAATGGAAGAGCATGACCCTGCATGGAAAATGTTTGCATGATCTGAGCAGTCTAGATGTCGACAGGAAAGTGTCAAATGCCTGGCTTAGAGTTGAAGATCTCCTCCCAAAACAGAGGGGTTCTTTGAGGCAATACACAATCAGGTGGTTAACACACACACACACACACACACACACACACAAAATCAAGAATACATAATAAAATACTAACATATTCAAGAGGATCAATGCATAAAGTGCTTAGAGAAACCAGAAACCATCCAAAATATTATAGGATCCTGTAACAGTTTAACTCAATCTGATTACTTCAAAGGTATATTTAATTTAATTTTTCTTTGCAACCATCCATGAAAACAGAGGAGTGCCCCAAAGAATGAATGACAATTAAATGTTAGAACCCCAAATCCCACCGCCAGCTCCCCCTCCTACTTGTAAACAGCAGCAAATCAAAAATCCCCCCTCCCCACCAGCAAAAAAGGCATCTACTTATGTAGACATACTCAAGAGGTAAACATCATTCACCCAAATCTTGCTTTAAAATACAAACTCATAGAAGACCCCACTCTACTATAAATACATGGCTGATCCAGTTTTAGACTCAGAGTCTCACAAATTATATTGCAGCCAATCCATTATTACAGATAGGACAGTCCATAATAACCATCCAGATATAATATTGCAGGATAAACAAGCAAGGACAACTTACTGAATAAGTACAGCCATTTCAAACACACATAATATACAGAAATCACTTATTGAAAAACATCATAATTATGCTGAATTAAAAGAGGAAATTGAAAGACTATGGAACATGAACAGGGAACATTGTCCCAATAGTAATGTCTACAACTAGTATCATCCCAAGGTCACTACACAATAGCATTAAACAATTAGGCCTACACAGCAATATTTATGTAAATCTGCAGAAAGCCTCAATACTAAACATGACTAGAATAGCTAATATTAAGCTTAATTGGCATTCAACCATACATGAACACCCATGAATACAGCCAAATGAAACTGCATTACTCCAGGGCCAAGGTGCAAAACACAGTACCAACAATCTAACACAGCACAAGGCAGAGAGCACATACAGTGGCATGCAAAAGTTTGGGCACTCCTGGTCAAAATTTCTGTTACTGTGAATAGTTAAGTGAGTAGAAGATGAACTGATCTCCAAAAGTCATAAGTTCAAGATGAAACATTCTTTTCAACATTTTAAGCAAGATTAGTGTCTTATTTTTGTTTTGTACAATTTTAGAGTGAAAAAAAGGAAAGGAGAACCATGCAAAAGTTTGGGCACCCCAAGAGATTTGAGTTCTCAGATAACTTTTACTAAGGTCTTAGACCTTAATTAGCTTGTTAGGGATATGGCTTGTTCACAGTCATCGTTAGGAAAGGCCAGGTGATGCAAATTTCAAAGCTTTATAAATACCCTGACTCCTCAAACTTTGTCCCAATAATCAGCAGCCATGAGCTCCTCTAAGCAGCTGCCTAGCACTCTGAAAATTAAAATAAATGATGCACGCGAAGCAGGAGAAGGCTATAAGAAGATAGCAAAGCATTTTCTGGTAGTCATTTCCTCAGCTGGTAATGTAATGAAGAAATGGCAATTAAAAGGAACGGTGGAGGTCAAGTTGAGGTCTGGAAGACCAAGAAAACTTTCTGAAAGAACTACTTGTAGGATTGCTAGAAAGGCAAATTAAAATCCCCGTTTGACTGCAAAAGACCTTCAGGAAGATTTAGCAGACTCTGGAGTGGTGGTGCACTGTTCTACTGTGCAGCGACACCCGCACAAATATGACCTTCATGGAAGAGTCATCAGAAGAAAACCTTTCCTGCATCCTCACCACAAAATTCAGCGTCAGAAGTTTTCAAAGGAACATCCAAACAAGCCTGATGCATTTTGGAAACAAGTCATATGGACTGATGAAGTTAAAATAGAACTTTTTGGCTGCAATGAGCAAAGGTATGTTTAGAGAAAAAAGAGTGCAGAATTTCATGAAAAGAACACCTCTCCAACTGTTAAGCACAGGGGTGGATCAATCATGCTTTGGGCTTGTGTTGCAGCCAGAGGCACGGGGAACATTTCACTGATAGAGGGAAGAATGAATTCAATTAAATACCAGCAAATTCTGGAAGCAAACATCACACTGTCTGTGAAAAAAAAAGCTGAAGATTAAAAGGGGATGGCTTCTACAACAGGATAATGATCCTAAACACACCTCAAAATCCACAATGGACTACCTCAAGAGGCGCAAGCTGAAGGTTTTGCCATAGCCCTCATAGTCCCCTGACCTAAACATCATTGAAAATCTGTGGATAGACCTCAAAAGAGCAGTGCATGCAAGACGGCCCAAGAATCTCATGGAAATAGAAGCCTTTTGCAAGGAAGAATAGGTGAAAATCCCCCAAACTAGAATTGAAAGGCTTTTAGCTGGGTATAAAAAGCATTTACAGGCTGTGATACTTGCCAAAGGGGGTGTTACTAAGTACTGACCATGCAGAGTGCCCAAACTTTTGCTTCAGGCCCTTTTCCCTTTTTTGTTATTTTGAAACTGTAAAAGATGGAAATAAAAAAGTAATCTTGCTTAAAATATTAAAGAAATGTGTCATCTTTAACGTTATGCCTTTTGAAAATCAGGTCATCTTTTACTCGCTTAGCTATTCACATTAACAGAAGTTTTGACCTGGAGTGTCCAAATTTTTGCATACCACTGTATATCGATAAAATACAGTCACAGAAAAAAATATAGCCCAATGCCCTGCGTTCGTAAATGTTGCAGCAGTCTGCATGTCAAACACAATACAGCTGTCTTCTGCAAAGCGAACACTAGGGGGCAGCAATGACTCCAGTTTGGACACCAAGCCACACCAACTCCGATGCCTCTCTCTCCTGGGCAACTGTAAACAGGCGACACCCGCGGCCTAAGGCCTAATCCTCGCTGCAACTGAGGCCACTGTCTTCTGCCAATAAAGCAGTGAATAAGCCTTGTAGCATTCTACATCAACAATGTCCAACAGGGTCTCGCGATCGCAAGAAAAGTGACCAAGATGGTTGCTTGCTGTAAGATTTCACACCGCCTTCATGCACCGATTCCCCTGATGGAAGCAGCTGCGTGACTCATACCAAGTCCAGCTCCTTCAGTTTTTCCTCCAACAATCAACCTGATGATGGGTTAGACCCGAAGTACTTTAAGTTCTTAATGTCCAGCAGGGTCTTAAGATTGTAAAAGACAAGTTTATAAAAAAAGTAATACCTCTGGTTGACTCCATAGAAGACACTGTGATCTAACACTCTTCCATCTTACTGGGAAAAGTCCGAAGCTCCTGGCAATTAAGAAATAAGTCTGCTTGGCTATGCCCATATCTTGTGTTTGACTAGCTTGAGCTGAGAAAATATAAAAATAATAATAAATAAATAAACAATAAATATCGAGAAGATGAGTTCTTGAAGGTGAGTTTATAGGTTGTGGGAAGAGTTCAGTGATGGGGCAAGAAAGGGGAGTGAAATTATCTCCTCTGGTTCAGGAGCCTGATGGTTGAGGACTTATAACTGTTCCTGAACCTGGTGGGGAGAGTCCTGAGGTTCCTCCCCTACATAATCAAACAATATTAAAATGTAGATAAGGAAAGGGAAAAGGATGGTTTGGAAATTAACGGCCTGAATTTGCAAAAGGCTGGGCAGGCCTATTACAATGTCATAAAATGGGAGATGACAATGAAGATCTGGGAGCAGCAACTTGCCTGAATGACAAGGCTAAAGTTTTCCCATAATGGGGAAAGGTATGGGCATCAAATCCAAGGACCTCTCAGTGCCATGGGATATCAAAGACTGAATAGCAAAATATGTTGATGAAGGTCGTGTGGTTGATGGCCTGTGGAGCCCCTTCTGGCTCTCCTAATTGATGGTATTAAATGCTGAGCTGTAATCAATAAACAGCATCCTGATGAATGCATCTTTGCTGTCCAGATGTTCCAGGGTTGTGTGAAGAGCCAATAAGATAGCACCTGCTATGGACCTGGTGCTTCAGTAGCAAATTGGGATGGATCCAAGTCAGCACTTAGACAGGAGTTGATATGTTTCAACACCAGCCTCCCAGAACACTTCATCACTGTGGAAGTAAGTGCCACTGGACAATAGTTGAGGTAGGTTACTTGGGCACCGGTGTGACTGAAGTCTGCTTGAAGCAGGTGGGTACCACACACTGCTGGAGCGTGATGTTGAAGATATCCCTGAACACACCAGCCAGTTGGTTGGCACAGGTCTTCAGCACTCAAACAGGTGCTCCGTCCGTTCCAGATGCTTTCTTTGGAGTCACTTGAAAGTGGTCTGCACGTCATCTTCAGATACTGAGACCAAAGGATCATTGGGAGACATGGGGGTGTGTGATGGTTCCTCCCTGCTCTGAGCTAGAAGGCATTGGGCTGGAAGCGAAAATCTTCTGTCTCTTATTGTCTCTAGCTTTAACTTTGTGGGAGTTTATGGCATTCAAACCCAGACACAGTGGTCGAGCATCCCTCGTTGATTTCAGTCCAGTCTGGAATCTCCACTTCAGCCAAGAGCTGGCTTTCCGGAGATTAGACCTGCACCTCTTGTAGCATTCCGGATCTCCAGACTTGAATGCCTCTGATCTGGCCATCAGCAAATTCCAGACTTCATGGTTCATTGAGGGCTTCTGATGGTGGTAAACCCTGAATGATCTTGTGGGGACACACACTCATCTACAGCTGTTTTAATAAAGTCTGTCATGACCCTGCTGTGGTTAGTCAGATCCTTAGATGAGTGCTTAAAACTCCTGTAACCGTTCCTCTGCCTGCTGGGATCACCTCTTAGTTGTCTTGACCGCTGGAGCCTTGCTTTTCAGGCTCTGTCTGCATGCAGGTAGTACTTACAGCTAAGTGGTCCGATTTGCCCAAATGCTGACTAGGAAAGGACCAATAGGCATTCCTTATCAGAGTGTAGCAGTGGTCTAGCATGTTGGGACCTCTGGTGCAACAGTTTACCTGCTGGTGATAATTGGGCAGAGTTTTCTTCAAAGAGACTTGGTCTCCTTGAAATGCATTGGGATAGGCTGTTTCTTGCGAATCTCATGCGAATGCTTGCTTATTATCAGCCACTGGTGGTACATGAACTGTGGTCAGGATCATGGAAAATAATTCCCAAGGCAAACAGAATGGTCTACGTTTAACCATTAGGTGTTCTAAGTCAGGGGAACAAGAGGTCAACATAACCCCTACATCTGAACACCAAAGAGGATTGACTAAAGAGCACCGGCCACCACACATCTGATCGACAGATGACACAATAGCCACAGCTCTACACACCGTCCTTACACATCTGGAGGAGAGGGATGCCTATGTGAGAATGCTGTTCTTTGACTACAGTTCAGCATTCAACACCATAATTCCATCCAGGCACGACAGGAAGCTCAGAGACCTCAGCTTTGACTCTGCCTTGTGCAGCTGGATCCTGGACTTCCTGTCAGATTGCTAATAGGTGGTAAGAGTGGGCTCCCTCACCGCCAACCCTCTGACTCTCCACACAACCCTCAGGGCTGTGTACTGAGACCCCTCCTTTACTCCCTGTATACCCACGACTGTATCACTACCCACAGCTCCAATCTGCTAATTAAATTTGCCGGCTACTCTATGTTGATTGGCCTTATCTCAAACAAGGGAAGAAGTCATCTCTCTGATACAGTGGTGTCAAGAAAACAAACTCTCTCTCAAAGTCACTAAAACAAAGGAGGAATGGAGATGGGCTAACTTCTATTGACATCAATGGATCTGGGGTTGAGAGGGTAAACAGCTTTAAGTTCCTTGGCATCCACATCACCGAGGACCTCACGTGGTCTGTACACACCAGCAGTGTGGTGAAAAAAGCCTCTCTCACCTCAGACGGTTGAGGAAGTTTGGTATGGGCCCCCAAATCCTAAGAACTTTCTACAGGGGCACAATTGAGAGCATCCTAACTGGCTGCATCACTGCCTGGTATGGGAACTGTACCTCCCTTAATCGCAGGACTCTGCAGAGAGTGGTGCGGACAGCCCAGCACATCTGTAGTTGTGAACATCCCATGATTCAGGACATTTACAAGAACAGGTGTGTAAAAAGGACCTGTAGGATCATTGGGGACCCCAGTCACCCCAATCACAATCTATACCAGCTGCTACCATCCAGGAAACGGTACCACAGAATAAAAGCCAGGACCAACAGGCTCCAGAACAGCTTCTTCCACCAGGCCATCAGACTGATTAATTCAAGCTGATTTGAGTGTATTCTATATTACATTGACTGTTCTATTTACTATAAATTATTATAAATTACTATGATTGTACATTTGCACATTTAGACGGAGACGTAACATAAAGACGTTTACTCTTCATTCACGTGAAGGACATGAAATAAAGTCAATTCAATGCTTTTTCCTTAAACCAGAGTTCACGGTTCGATCCATTCTGAAAATGGAAAAAGCTTTCTGGTTGGATAGCTGTGTCTGGCTTGTTCACTGTTAATGAAGTCTTGATGCAACGAACAATTGAGATCAGCCTCATCTGCCTCCGATTCAGCAGCCTTGCCCTGAGATCGCCAATCTTATTCTCCAGCGACTGCACTTTCGCTAACAAGATGCTGGGTAGAGGAGGCCTCACTCCTCAACGTTTCAGCCTGGTTTGAATTCCTCCTCTCCTGCTGCGTTTCTGGCCATGGCATTGGCCCTCAAAGATGCTGCTGGAGCTCATGTCCTCTGCTCATGACTTTTACCCAGAACAGAAACCTTTCGCCATTTCAGAAATATCCAGAAACAGAGATAATAAGTGAGGGGTAAGAGATTTAGAAGGACTCTGAGGAAGAACAGATGGTGACTGGAATCTGAAATGCAACCTGAGTGAATAATGGAGGCAGGTACCACGTTTGAGAAGCATCTGGGCAGGCACTTGGATCTCCGAGGCAGAGAAGGCAACAGACTAAATGCTGGTAAAGGGACACACACAAAATGCTGATGGGACGCAGCAGGCTGGGCAGCATCTATAGGAAGAAGCACAGTCGACGTTTCGGTTCGAGACCCTCCGTCAGGACTAACGGAAAAAAGAGATAGTGATTTGAAAGTGGGAGGGGGGAGACCCGAAATGATAGGAGAAGACAGGAGGGGGAGGGGTGAAGCTAAGAGCTGGGAAGTTGATTGGCAAAAGGAATACACAGCTGGAGAAGGGGAAGTATCCTAGGACAGAAGGCCTTGGAAGATAGAAAGGGTGAGGGGAGCACCAGAGGAAGATGGAGAACAGGCAAGGAGTTATTGTGAGAGGGAAAGAGAGAAAAAAGGGAAAAATGTTTATATATAAAAAATAAATAAATAGGGATGGGGTAAGAAGAGGAGGGGGGCATTAATGGAAGTTAGAGAAATCAATGTTCATGCCATCAGGTTGGAGGCTACCCAGATGGAATATAAGGTGTTGTTCCTCCAATCTGAGTGTGGTTTCATCTTGACAGTAGAGGAGGCAATGGATAGACATATCAGAATGGGAATGGGACGTGGAATTGAAATGTGTGGCCATTGGGAGTTCCTGCTTCCTCTGGCAGACCGAGCGTAGGTGTTCAGCAAAACGGTCTCCCAGTCTGCGTCGGGTCTCACCAATATATAGAAAGCCACACCGGGAGCACCGGACACAGTGTATCACACCAGCCGACTCACAGGTGAAGTGTCACCTCACCTAGAAGGACTGTCCCTGCTTCCTCTGGCTGGTAAAGGGAATTGGCTTAGAGAGGTACTTGATAGTCAACTGGAACACGGGTGGGTCGTATGCTTTTGTGGTTCTATAACTCTGAGCACATAAAGACATTGTGCTTTGCACCAGCATTTCTCAACCATTACAGTCTGAGATTCTGGTTTTTAGGGCCTGAAAGTTCTCTGTGAATAATATACTCAAAGTGCTGAAGGAGTTCAGCTATTCGGGCAGCATCTTTAGAGGGACATAAATAGTTGATGTTTTGGGTCGAGAACCTAAATCTGGACTAGAAAGGAAGGAAACAGAAGCCAGAATTCATGTGCTCCTCCTTCCCTTCCATCGATGGTCTATTATGCTCACCTATCAGATACCTTCTTCTTCAGCCCTTTACCTCTTCCACCTATCACCTCCCAGCTACTTACTTCATCCCCACTCACCCGCCCACTTTCCCCCTCACCTGGTTTCACCTATCACCTCCCTGTCTACCCCTCTCCCTGCCTTTCTTAATACTGGTGTCTTCCCCCTTTTTTTCCAGTTTACTCCCTCCATAGATGCTGCCTGACCTGCTGAGTTCCTCCAGCATTTTGTGTGCAGTGGTCAAGATTTCCACCATCTGCAGAATCTCTTGTCCTCATGATCTCTGTCAACAATTCTGCCTCAGCAGACTGTTAAAAGTTCAATTAAAGCTCACGTAACAAATCATGAACTTTTAACGATGCTTCACTGTGAAATAAATTGTAAGTGCCTGATTTCTCATCAATTCACTGAAGAATATGGTGGAAAAGATGGCAAGACAACTCCACCAGGAGGGGAACATGGTGTAACATAAGGGGCAAATGTAATATCAACCCTTGGCCAATAATTGCTCCTTCGATGGCATCTTCTAATAGTTTCATGTGACTACTTCTAATGCTTGGAGTCAGCCGGTTCCAGAAGGATCAATGAAAGACCAACCGGAATGCAGAAGACAACAAACTGTGCAAATGCAAATATAAATATATAGCAAAAAATAGTAAGAACAGACTCTGATAATAAATGTACTTTGAACTTTGACCTTTGAAACCCACGCAGTCATAGTGAGAATATACAAAATTCTTACAGACAGCAGTGAAAATCAGGGCATTGTCTTAGTAGTTCACTCCTCAACAAGCTGTGTATTGATGAGATCACTGGTTATTGCTGTTACGTCGCATTCTGGAGCGTTATGAATGCAGCAGCAATGAATATGAAACTGAGACAGGGTTTAAAACAAATCCTGAGATTTATTAATCTCTGCTCAAAACTTGGAAAAGTAAACAAATGATTAACTTTGTTTAACTTGGAAGTTAACAGTTGGGTGGCAATATCTAACAGTCAAACTTAAAAACTGTTTTTAACGAGTTCTCATCCAAGCACAAAATTAAAGTGATAAATTCAAAAAGTCCATGTGACTTATACAGGCATTAAAGAGAGACTTCCCCGAAACAAACAATTCCTCCGAAGTAATGACGAATCTGCCGATCCCACAGCCGGGAGGTGCCTTGTTCGAAGAAATCAGGAGGAAGTAAAAGGAACTGACCTTTTGACTGGAGGGTGGTCACTGCACAAACCTTCCTGACCTCACAGGGGTTTAACTCAAAAGTGCATGCCACCATTCCTGAACGAAGTCACAAAGGTCTATCATTCCCCAAGACGCTGAATGATATTAACTTTATCCAATCCTTTGAACTCGGATAACTCCAGTAATGCCTTCACTCTCCGATACCGGACTGTACAGGAAAAATAAACATGCAACAAACAAAACCGGTGGAGCCTTCACACCTCCAACCAGTAACAGCAACGTTGCACAAAAATAAAAATGAGAACCGCGTCACAGTCACGGGCTTTGGTTTAAATACTGTTTGCAGCATGCCATCACATGACATAACATCACCCCACGGTCATGGGACAATTACATCATCCCACTCACAAGACCATTACATCATCCCACTGTCCCATGTTCAAACTGTGGGTATGTAACACCTCCCCTCTACAAAGGAGAAATGTTGGTCTGTTATGAGCAAAATTTTAAGTTATTTACAAAAAATGCTGATGTATAAACCCACAAAATATGCAATATACACATAATTATTATACAGCATCTTACAAACTAATATACAGGAGTGTTACAAATATTAAAATTCCACTCCATAAAAAATTTACATTGTAAATTCAACATCTGAATAGACAATCGCCAATCACATTATCTTTGCCTTTAATATACGTTATTAAAATATCATATCACTATAAAATTAAGTTTTGTTCTAATGTTAAATTGGAGTTTAATTAACCATTTCCATTTTAACCAGTTGGAATGAGTACATCAGAAATTGCCTGAATTTTTTGCCCCATTAAATGGAGGAACCAATTTAACTCCCTGACTAGCAACAAACGGTTCCCTAGAACCAGAGGACAGATTCTCAGACCTTAACTTCTCTATTGCTAGCTCAAAATTCCTTTGTTTTTCTGCAGCTTCTAATTGACTTCATTCCAAATCAGCTTCAACTCTGAGCTTCTGTAACGCTAACTGTTCCAGGTGCAACTGGATCGCCTCCTTACTGACAGGGAACTTATCTAACTCCGCTTCAGCAAAATCTCCTGAATTTGTATAGTGTTTCTTGATTGTTCTCTGAATTACTGGCTTCATTTTAACCATCAGTATTCCTTTAAGCTTCAGATCTTCAGAGATTTCCTGCACCATTTCTGCATACACTAAAGCCGCAGGGGTTGATGCTTCAGGAAATTATTAATATCCATTGTTGCCAACCCATACACCAATCAAATGAAAGGAATCGAATATCTCCCTTTTCCAAATCAGATTGATAATTAAACAACCAATTAAGCTCAAAATGGGTTCAAAATCCCGGACGAGCCCCCACATTTGTTACAACTGCAGCAGCAATGAATATGAAACTGAGACAGGGTTTAAAACAAATCCCAAGGTTAAATAACCTCTGCTCAAAACTTAGAAAAGTAAACAAATGATTAACTTAACCAGAAGTTAACAGTTAGGCAGGAATATCTAACGAACTGTCAAACTTAAAAAATGTTCTCAATGAGTTCTCATCCAAGCACAGACTTAAAGTGATAAATTCAAAAAGGCCATGTGATTTGTACAGTCATTAAGGAGAGACTTCCCCAAAACAAACGATTGCTCTGAAGTAATGACAAATCTGCCGATCCCACAGCTAGGAGGTGCCTTGTTCACAGAAATCACGAGGAAGTAAAACTGACCTTTTGACTGGAGGGTGGTCATTGCACAAACCTTCTCGACTTTGCAGGGGTTTAACTCAAAAGTGCATGTCACCATTCTTGAACGAAGTCACAATGGTCTATCAATCCCCAGGGCGCTGAACGACATTAACTTTATCCAATCCTTTGAACTCGGATAACTCCGGTAATGCCTTCACTCTCCGATACCGGACTGCAAGGAAAAAATAAACGTGCAACAAACAAAACTGGTGGAGCCTCTGTGGCAGAATAAGCGCTCTAGAATTAATAAAATCCACCTCCAAAAAATCTAAAAAACAGGGTGGCATGGCTTTACCTAACTTTCGCTTATATTATTGGGCAGCTAATATATGTTGTGCTACCTTCTGGTCTTTCTTCCACGGCCAACCCAAGTGCCCTAACTGGGTGGCAATGGAGTTGAGCTCCACTAAAGAATTATCTATATCTGCACTTCTTGGCTCTGCACTCCCTAGTAGTCTGCCCAGATCAATAGCTAATCCTCTTGTTAGACACACTTTGCGTATATGGGCTCAGTTCAGGAAATGCTATGGTTTCCAGGGGTTTACCGTTTCTAGCCCTGTCGCACATAATCACCTTTTTTTTTTACCTACTACGTACAATTCAGCATTCCATGTTTGGTATAGGAAGGGCATTAGACATTTTGAAGATCTTTTCGTTAATAATCGCTTCACTTCTTTTCAGCAGCTCTCTGTTAAGTTCAACCTGCCTTACGCTCACTTTTTCAGTTATCTCCAAATCCGACACTTTATTGCTCCTTTAATTCCTAACTTTCCTGAAATGCCTGCGAAAAATGCTATGGACCTATTTCTTTCCATTAATCCACTAGGTAAAGGTTTAATATCAATTATCCGAGATAAACTAGCAGCCTTACGACGGGCCCCTGTGGATAAAATTAAAATGGCCTGGGAGCAGGATTTAAATATCTCCTTATCCGAGGAGAGCTGGGACTCAGTTCTCAAATCGGTTAACTCAACCTCTCTTTGTGCTCGCCATTGCCTTTTACAGTTTAAGATTGTTCATAGAGCCCATATGTCTAAATCTAAACTATCTCGATTCTACCCTGGCATTAGTCCGATCTGTGATAAATGCAAGAGGGGCGTGGCCTCTCTCATCCATATGTACTGGTTCTGTCCTAGCTTGGAGAAATTCTGGAAAGATGTCTTCACTACGTTATCGTGTATTCTGAATCAGCACCTAGAACCAAACCCCTTAATTGCTCTGTTCGGTTTTTGGGGCGAGACAGATTTATGTCTGGGTCTGACCAAATGCCGAATACTATCCTTTGCCTCTCTCCTGGCTAGACGCTTGATCCTCCTTAGATGGAGAGATGTTGCCCCACCCACTCATGCGCAATGGCTTAACGACATTATGGCCTGCTTGGACCCTCGAAAAAATTCATTATTCAGTTCTTAATTCGGATCTAAAGTTCCATAAGGTCTGGGGACCTTTTATCGAGTACTTTCATAACCTTCCTCTTGACTAGGGTTTTTTTTTTCTTTTTTTTCTTCTTTTCGGTCCCTTGTTTTCAGCTCCCTTTTTTTTTCTGGTAGTAGGCATTATTATCCTCTGTTACTAAGTGTATTCACAGTCTGGGAGTTTGACTGTCCTGACCCATACTCTTTATATTGTGTTGTGGTCAGTCTGGAGTTGTTGTTGTTTTTTATCTTGTGTTGTGGGGCTTGGGGAGGACACTAAGCTTACTTGTCTTTAATTTAGGTGCTTTTTTGTTAAATTCTCTTCCTTTGTAGCATATTGTTATTGCATGCTTAATTTTGCACTGTATTAATGCTCCTCATTGGGATTTGGGGTTTTTAATTTGTAAAATGTTTTGAAAAACTAATAAAAAAATTATTTAAAAAAAACAAAAAAAAAAATGGGTGGAGCCTCCACACCTCTGACAGCAACATAGATAGATAGATAGATAGATAGATAGATACTTTATTCATCCCCATGGGGAAATTCAACTTTTTTCCAATGTCCCATACACTTGTTGTAGCAAAACTAATTACATTCAATACTTAACTCAGTAAAAAATATGATATGCATCTAAATCACTATCTCATAAAGCATTAATAATAGCTTTTAAAAAGTTCTTAAGTCCTGGCGGTAGAATTGTAAAGCCTAATGGCATAGGGGAGTATTGACCTCTTCATCCTGTCTGAGGAGCATTGTATCGATAGTAACCTGTCGCTGAAACTGCTTCTCTGTCTCTGGATGGTGCTATGTAGAGGATGTTCAGAGTTATCCATAATTGACCGTAGCCTACTCAGCGCCCTTCGCTCAGCTACCAATGTTAAACTCTCCAGTACTTTGCCCACGACAGAGCCCGCCTTCCTTACCAGCTTATTAAGACGTGAGGCGTCCCTCTTCTTAATGCTTCCTCCCCAACACGCCACCACAAAGAAGAGGGCGCTCTCCACAACTGACCTATAGAACATCTTCAGCATCTCACTACAGACATTGAATGACGCCAACCTTCTTAGGAAGTACAGTCGACTCTGTGCCTTCCTGCACAAGGCATCTGTGTTGGCAGTCCAGTCTAGCTTCTCGTCTAAATGTACTCCCAGGTACTTGTAGGTCTTAACCTGCTGCACACATTCTCCATTAATGATCACTGGCTCCATATGAGGCCTAGATCTCCTAAAGTCCACCACCATCTCCTTGGTCTTGGTGATATTGAGACGCAGGTAGTTTGAGTTGCACCATATCACAAAGTCCTGTATCAGTTTCCTATACTCCTCCTCCTGTCCATTCCTGACACACCCCACTATGGCCGTGTCATCAGCGAACTTCTGCACATGGCAGGACTCCGAGTTATATTGGAAGTCTGATGTGTACAGGGTGAACAGGACCGGAGAGAGTACGGTTCCCTGCGGCGCTCCTGTGCTGCTGACCACCGTGTCAGACCTACAGTCTCCCAACCGCACATACTGAGGTCTATCTGTCAAGTAGTCCACTATCCAATCCACCATGTGAGAGTCTACTCCCATCTCCGTTAGTTTGTGCCTTAAGATCTTGGGCTGGATGGTGTTAAAGGCACTAGAGAAGTCAAGGAATGTAATCCTCACAGCACAACTGACCCCCTCTAGGTGAGAGAGTGATTTGTGCAGCAAATACGTGATAGCATCCTCCACTCCCACCTTCTCCTTATACGCAAACTGAAGAGGATCCTGGGCGTGCCTGGTTTGTGGCCTCAGATTCTGTATTATCAGCCGCTCCATGGTCTTCATAACGTGCGACGTCAAGGCAACAGGTCTGAAGTCATTCAACTCCTTTGGTTGTGGTTTCTTCGGTACCGGGACAATACAGGATGTTTTCCACTGTCTGGGTACTCTTCTCTGCTCCAGGCTCATGTTGAAGATGCACTGTAGTGGTTCTCCCAGCTCAGTCGCACAGGCCCTCAGTAATCGTGGGGAAACTCCATCCGGTCCAGCCGCCTTGCTGGTACAGATCTTCCTCAGTTGACCTTCCACCTGTGCAGCCGTAATCCTGGGCGTGGGCAAGGTCTCCTGTGAGTGGCTATTTTCCTGTGAGGGAAGTAAGCCTGGTGTGGATTTCTGCAGTGAGGATGAGATTGAGCTGTCGAACCTGTTGAAGAAGTTGTTCAGCTGGTTCGCTTTCTCCACATCTCCACATTGCACAAAAATAAAAATGAGAACCGCGTCTGAATCACGGGCTTTGCTTTAAATGCTGTTTGGAACATGCCATCACGTGACATAACATCACCCCACGGTCATGGGACAATTACATCATCCCACTCACAAGACCATTACATCATCCCACTGTCCTATCTTCAAACTGTGGGTATGTAACAGGACATAAGCAATATAGCAAATATTAATTTCAACAGCAATCAGCTTCAGATCTGAATATAGATTGTAGATTAAATTTAAAATGCAGCCCAGAACAATGGTCTTTCTGAAGCTGCATTTTAGAGTAAACTGCAGACCAGGAAACACCCAATTGACCTGAGGTGTTTGCATAGGTATGAACACAACTCAGAGACCACAAGAGTTAACACTCATTTTGGGTGTGTTGGTGCGAAGATCCACACCCTTTCCAAAGTCCAACATCTTTCCTATAATAGGGCACCAGAACTGAATGCAAAACCTACTCCAAACTTTATCTGGTACCCAACAACTCTTTCTTAGCTGTATCAGTAACTGTATTGGCACTACTTCCTGCACACAAACAATACCTAACAATGTTATTGCTTTTCAACCTTACACTCAAGCTCATTTGGGTCAGATATAACACTTTTCTCGCTCCACCTCAGGAGACAAACTATTTAACAATATTTATTGTAATCCCACTGACTGCCTCAGCAAGCCCCCCCCCCACCTTTCCCCCTGTAAGGATGCCATCCCATTTTCACTGTTTCTGTGTCTTTGCCTCACTTGTTGACAAGATGAGGCCTTCCATTCCAATATTTTTGAAATGCCCTCCATTCACAAGAAGCACTGCTTACCAATACACACAATGCTGGAGGAACTCAGCAGGCCAGACAGGAACTCCAGCATCTGCAGATTTCCTTCTACCATCATTTATGGAGCTCTCACCTCTTTCTTTCATTCCCTGGACATCTCCTCTTACCCCACTTCCCCTTAGACAACCAAGGTTGAATTCCCTTGACTTTCACCTTTCACCCCAGCAACCCCCACATCCAGCATATCATCATCTGCCATTTCCACTCGCTGCAACAGGAACCCGCCATCAGTCACTTCCTCTGCACTCTCCCTCCACGTTTCTACTCTCTGCAGGGACCACTCTCTCTGTGTGACTCCTGGCCTGCTCACCCCTCCCCACCTGCACTTTTTCCTGCAACAGTAATGAGTACAGCACTTGTTCTTTCACTTCCTCTCTTACCATCAACCAATGACCGAAGCAGCTTTGCAGGTGTGGCAGAGATTCACGTGCACCTCCTTCACCCTCACCAATTGCATTCATTGCACTCGTCTACAATTGAGAGACCAACAGTGGACCAGGCCACTGTTATGCGTAGTACTGCCGCCAGTAGCCATCTTGAGCTTCTGACTGGATGTCATTTCAGCTGCCTTCCCCATTCTCACACTGACCTGCCCACCCTCAGCCTTCTCCATTACTGCAGCGAGGCCAAGCGCACACCAGATGATCAACTCCTCATACTCCACTTGGGTAGCCAACAGCCCAATGGCTTGAACATTGAAGATTCCAATTTCAGGTAACTTGCACCACTCCTGCATTTTTGGGGATTTTCCTTTAATTAGCTTTTCTATCCACCCCAACCCCAATCCCCACAGATGGAACTAGGTGGGGGAGGGGTACCTGGATTGCTAACCCATCCACCTTCTCCCTTGGCCTACCCTTCCTATCTCCCTGTCCCTCAACAGGTTTCATCTGCTGATCATTCCCTTTTTATCAAAATCAAATCAAGTTAATTATCATTCAAACCTTACATGGATACAGCTGAAAAAGACAGCATTCATCAGGGGCAAAGGTGCAAAAACATACAGGAGGGGTGATTGATAAGGTCGTGGTGTAAGGTAGAAGGAGATGAGTTAATTAACTTCAAACTTTCTGCATAATCACTCAAAGAGTTGAACTGAATGTGCATGTAACGAGATGTATAACTCATCTCCTTCTACCTTAGGCCATGAACTTATCAATCCCCCCATACTGTGGACCACTTCTGGAGGTCCAAGACGGTGAAGAAGAATCTGTATATGCTCCGCGGCCGCTGGACTAAGTGTGTAAGTGTAGGAGGGGAGTATGGTGAAAAATTAATGTGCCAGGTTTTCTAAATTTGAGTCCTTCTACCTTAGGCCATGAACTTATCAATCACCCCTTGTACGTGCACTCAATGAGAGAGAAAAAGTAGTCACGCAAGAAAACACGTTTTTAGTCCGAGATCATGAGCAACATGTCTGGCTTCAAGTATCACCGTGAGCCTTTGTCTTGACAGCTCCCCATCAACGCTCCCCCATGGGCTCCATCTGCCTACCATAGTTTCCTCACCTGGTCCTACCTATCACCTACCGGCCTCTATCGCACCACTCTTCACGCTGGCTCTCTTCACTTTACCTCCTCGATCCCCATTCAGCATCCCAACCCGAAGCATCCACCATCCCCCTTCTGCCTCGACGCATATTGCTTGTTCTTCCTGCCGTTCGTTTTATTGCTGCAGATTCCTGCATCTGCCATCTCCAGTGTCGACTCAAGATTCAGTTTCACATCATAGAGAAAATACTTAAAGTGATGTTAGCCCTTTTAATCTTTTAAAAAGTTGTGCAATCTGCCGAGACTTGCAGAAGTGTTGGAGATGATGTTCAATGAGATCTGAGAAGCTAAAACTGAAGAAAATGAAGCCAAAATGTATAATTTGATGGATCCACTGAAACAACATGTTTAACATTTAAGCTCTTGTTGACAGTAGTTGATATAATTTATTAGGCTAATAGGTATTGCGCAATCTTACTCTATTTAAATTATAGCTTTAAATTTGCTGTAATTTGCAAAAAAAAAGCCATCGCATTAGGACCCGGAAGAGTACTATTCACTACTACTATTTCCGAAGAGTACTACCCAGAAGTATCAAGCTTTTTGTGTTTCAGTGCATTTTGGAATCTTGACAGAAGGCGGTAGTAGCGTTATCAAACCATCTTGGTGAGGTGCTGCAAAATATATTTCAGGTAAGTTTGACATAGTGATTAAATGCGAGGTATATGATTTACGAAGGGTTTGTTAGACGTTAAGATGTATTTTATTTTATAAGTTACTCGTTTTTCCTTTGGAATTGAGAAGATGGTGGTGCTAGCGACTTAGTGGCGTCCTGAAGACAGTTCACGAAATTACTTCTTCTCCCACTTCTTTTAACTAAACTACTTACTACTATTCTGTGTGCGACTGGGTCCTGTATCATTTTGATAATGTTTTTGCAGCCAATTCAGCGAGCTGGCGCTTTAGCGGTCCCGGAGGGAATTAGGCGTGGTTGCGGAGCACGAACCTGAGACCGGTTCTCTTTTCACGCCGATCTCGCCGATTGAAGTATCCAGCAAGGCTGAAATCAAAGAGGACGAGAGCGTCAAGGCGAGCGACGGTGTCCAGCGCCGTCTGCCCGCCTCTCCCGCTCGCTCTCCTGCCGGAGGAAGGTGCTTGCGTTGGGCCCGTCTCCCTCTCTGAATCTTGTCGGAGGAAAACGAGAGGGATTGGGTCCAGTGGGTTTCGGTATCTTTTCAGATACGGCATGGAAAATTCCAGTCAAATAACTGGGCAGGTTGGCAGAGATGAATGAAAGGGAGATATTGTAGAGGGAGAGTTATATAAAAATGGGAGTACATAATTATAATTAAATTAAAAATACAATAAGTGCTAATATAAGATTTCTCACCACCGACTCGACCTGCAAATTTTAGGAAATCCTGCACGTCCATCTTCCAGTTTCCCACGAACTTTCTCCCTAATAATGGGAACTTCACACACTTCTGCCCGCTGACACTTAAACTTCCGGCATACTGCCAGAGTCTTCCACAGCGAAGACTGGTGCAAAATTCCGATCACTCACTGTATCCTTATCCCCGTTACTACCTCGCCAGCTTTTTCCACTGCTCCGATATCTAATCTCTTCTCCGGTTTAAGATAGCCCCGGTGAATCTCAGTGACTTCTGGCTGGCGGCTAACGAGTGAAGGAAAAGCAACTAAATACTTCGTTAATCACTTTTTCTGGCCAACGATTATCGCAAAAGCAACACGTACAAACAAGCCGGATGAACTCAGCAGGTCGGGCAGCATCCGTTGAAATGAGCAGTCAACGTTTCGGGCCGAGACCTGACATGTTGATTTGACCACAGCATCTGCAGTGTACTTTGTGTTTAATTATCGCGAGCAATAGTCTGTAGCTTCCGTTTGCACTTGGAGGCGATTCATTGTGGCAGAACCAAGGCGAAGCAGCAGGTCTGTCACCAAGACCGAGGATGACCGGAGGTTTGATCGATTTAAGTGTCAGTCCAATTCAGACCTTTTGACACAGTTTCTATTTCCCGTAGTAATTTATAGACCACAGCTTTACTGCTGTTTGGCGGTCTGTATATAACTCTCATCAGAGCCTTTTTACCCCTGCGGTTCCTTAGCTCTATTAACGATTCAGCACCATAGAACCATAGAACATTACAGCACAGAAGCAGGCCTTTTGGCCCTTCTTGGCGGTGCCCAACCATTTTTCTGCCTAGTCCCACTGACCTGCACCTGGACCATATCCCTCCAAACCCCTCTCATCCATATACCTGTCCAAGTTTTTCTTAAATGTCAAAAGTGAGCCTGCATTTACCACTTCATCTGGCAGCTCATTCCACACTCCCACCACTCTCTGTGTGAAGAAACCCCCCCCCCCCCAATGTTCCCTTTAAACTTTTCCCACCACCCTTAACCCATGACTTCTGGTTTTTTTTCTCCCCTAGCCTCAGTGGAAAAAGCCTGCTTGTATTCTCTCTATCTATACCCATCATAATTTTATACACCTCTATCAAATCGCCCCTCATTCTCCTACGCTCCAGGGAATAAAGTCCTAACCTATTCAACCTTTCTCTGTAATTCAGTTTCTCAAATCCTGGCAACATCCTTGTAAACCTTCTCTGCGCTCTTTCAACCTTATTAATATCCTTCCTGTAATTAAGTGACCAAAACTGCACACAATACTCCAAATTCAGTCTCACCAATACCTTATACAACCTCACCATTACATCCCAACTCTTATACTCAACACTTTGATTTATAAAGGCCAATGTACCGAAAGCTCTCTTTATGACCCTGTCTACTTGTGACGGCACTTTTAGGGAATTATGTATCTGTACTCCCAGATCCCTCTGTTTTACTGCACTCCTTAGTGTCCTACCATTGACAATAAACTGGACTGGTCAAAGAACACTGAGGCTGTCTAAAAGAAGGGTCAGAGCCGTCTCAATTTCCTGAGGAGACTGAGGTCCTTTAACATCTGCCGGACGATGCTGAAGATGTTCTACAAGTCTGTGGTGGCCAATGCTATCATGTTTGCTGTTGTGTGCTGGGGCAGCAGGCTGAGGGTAGCAGACACCAACAGAATTAACAAACTTATTCGCAAGGCCAGTGATGATGTGGGGGTGGAACTGGACTCTCTGACGGTTGTGTCTGAAAAGAGGCTGTTGTCCAAGTTGCATGCCATCTTGGACAATGTCTCCCATCAACTCCATAATGTACTGGTTAGGCACAGGAGTACATTCAGCCAGTGACTCATTCCACCGAGATGCAACACTGAGCATCATAGGAAGTCATTCCTGCCTGTGGCTATCAAACTTTACAACTCCTTCCTCGGAGTGTCAGACACTCTGAGCCAATAGGCTGGTCCTGAACTTATTTCCACTTGGCATAATTTACTTATTATTATTTAATTATTTCTGGTTTTATTTTGCTATACTTCTACTCTATTCTTGGTTGGTGCAACTGTAACGAAACCCAATTTCCCTCAGGATCAATGAAGTATGTCTGTCTGTCTGTCTGTCTTGTTTGTTCTACCTTGGTTTGACCTTCTGAAGTGCAATACCTCACACTTGTCCGCATTAAACTCCATCTGCCATTTTTCAGCCCATTCCTCCAACTGGTCCAAATCTCTCTGCAAGCTTTGAAAACCTTCCTCACTGTCCACTACACCTCCAATCTTAGTTTCATCAGCAAATTTGCTGATCCAATTTGCCACATTATCATCCAGATCATTGATATAGATGACAAATAACAATGGACCCAGCACCAATCCCTATGGCACACCACTGGTCACAGGCCTCCACTCAGAGTAGCAATCCTCCACTACCACTCTCTGGCTTCTTCCATTGAGCCAAAGTCTAATCCAATTTACTACCTCTCCGTGTATACCTAGCGACTGAATCTTCCTAACTAACCTCCCCTGCGGGACCTTGTCAAAGGCCTTACTGAAGTCCATGTATACAACATCCACTGCCTTCCCTTCATCCACTTTCCTGGTAACTTCCTTGAAAAGCTCTAATAGATTGGTTAAACATGACCGACCACGCACAAAGCCATGCTGACTGTTTCTAGGAAGTCCCTGTCTATCCCAATACTTGTAGATCCTATCTCTTAGTATTCCTTCCAATAATTTACCTACTACCGATGTTAAATTTACTGGCCTACAATTTCCCGGCTTACTTTTTGAGCCTTTTTTAAACAACGGAACTACATGAGCTATCCTCCAATCCTCCGGCATCTGACCTGTGCATATCGACATTTTAAATATTTCTGCCAGGGCCCCTGCAATTACAACACTAGTCTCCTTCAAGGTCCGAGAGAATACCCCGTCAGGTCCTGGGGATTTATCTACTCTGATTTGCCTCAAGACAGCAAGCACCTCCTCCTCTTTAATCTGTATAAGTTCCATGACCTCCCTACTTGTTTGCCTTGTTTCCATAGACTCCATTCCAGTTTCCTTCGTAAATACAGATGCAGAAAACCCATTTAATATCTCTCCCATTTCTTTTGGTTCTATACATAGCCGACCACTCTGATCTTCAAGAGGACCAATTTTATCCCTTACTATCCTTTTGCTCTTAACATACCTGTAGAAGCTCTTCAGATTATCCTTCACCTTGACTGCCAAAGTAACATTATGTCTTTTTTTAGCCCTCCTGATTTCTTAAGTATTTTCTTACTCTTTTTATACTCCTCAAGCAACTTATTTCCTCCCTGTTGCCTATACATGTTATACATCTCTCTCTCCTTTATCAGGATTCCAATATCCCTCGAGAACCAAGATTCCTTATTCTTATTCATTTTGCCTTTAACCCTGACAGGAACATACAAACTCTGCACTCTCAAAATTTCTCCTTTGAAGGCCTCCCACTTATCAATCACATCCTTGCCAGAGGACAACCTGCCCCAATCTACGCTTTTTGGATCCTTTCTCATTTCTTCAAATTTTGCCTTTTTCCAGTTCAGAACTTGAACCCGAGGACCAGATCTATCTTTATCCATGATCAAGTTGAAACTAATGACATTATGATCACTGGAACTAAAGTGTTCCCCTACACGCACTTCCGTCACCTGCCATAACTCATTTCCTAATAGGAGATCTAATATTGCATCCTCCCTAGTTGGTACATCTATATATTGATTTAGAAAACTTTCCCGAACACATTTTACAAACTCTAACCCATCTAGACCTTTAACAGTATGGGAGTCCCAATCAATGTGTGGAAAATTAAAATCCCCTACAATCACAACTTTCTGTCTCCTGCAGTTGTCTGTTATCTCTCTGCAGATTTGCTCCACCAATTCTCGCTGACTATTGGGTGGTCTATAATACAACCCTATTAATGTGGTCATACCTTTCCTGTTTCTCAGTTCCACTCATATGGCTTCAGTAGACAAGCCCTCTAATCTGTCCTGCCAAAGCACTGCTGTAATATTTTCCCTATCTAGCAGAGCTACCACCCACCCCCCCCCCCCCACCCTTCATCCCTCTGCCTCTGTGACATCTGAAACATCAGAACACTGGAACATTAAGCTACCAGTCCTGCCCCTCCTTTAGCCAAGTTTCAGTAATGGCTCTGATGTCATAATCCCATGTGTCAATCCAGGCCCTCAGCTCGTCTGCCTTTCCCACAATACTCCTTGCATTGAAATATACACACCTCAGAAGATTATTACCACCACACACAACCTTACTATTTGTGACTTTGCATGAACTACTAACATCATTTATTTTTACCCCTGTTTCACTATCTACTCTGGCACTCTGGTTCCCATCCCCCTGCAAATCTAGTTTAAACCCTCCCCAATAACACTAGCAAACCTCCCTGCAAGTATATTGGTCCCCTTGTAGTTCAGGTGTAACCCGTCTGTCTTGTACACGTCCCACCTGACCCAGAAGAGGTCCCAATGATCTAGAAATCTGAAACCCTGCCCCCTACAGTTTCTCAGCCATGTGTTCATCTGCCAGAGCATCCTACTCTTACCCTCACTGGCACGTGGCACAGGCAGCAATCCGGAGATTACTACCCTCGAGGTCCTGTTTTTCAACATCCTACCAAGCTCTCTGTACTCACTCTTCAGGACCTCCTGACTCTTTCTAGCTATGTCATTGGTACCGATGTGTACCATGACATCTGGCTGATCACCCTCCCACCTCAGAATGCTGTGCACACAATCAGAGACATCCCTGACTCTGGCACCCGGGAGGCAACAAAACATCTGGGAGTCTCTGTCACGACCACAGAATCTCCTGTCTGTACCCCTGAGAGGCAGGGCTCAGGCCCCAATCACCTTTATACCGGGGTCTGTGGGAGGAGCCACGGTCAGTGGGAGGAGCCACAGGAGCAGTCAGCAGGGGGCCTGTCCAGACAGGTATATGTAGTTCACCACATTCACCCCCCTTTGTTTCAAAAGAGAGTCCCCATGGGGCGAAGTTTCTGACAAGTATATTTACAGGTTAAGTCTATCAGGTGGTCGAATCTGTCGCTGCGATCTATGTAGCACCGGCTGTGATTGCACAGGTGCCGGAGGTTGTGATTACACAGGTGCCGGTGGTGATTGCACAGGTGCCGGTGGTGATTGCACAGGTGCCGGAGGTGGTGATTGCACAGGTGCCGGTGGTGATTGCACCGGAGACGGTGGTTGTGCTGGTTCCGGCCGAACTGGAGGTGTCAGCCCACTAGGCGTCAGTGATCCCTCATGCGTGTGTGAGGCGCCTGGTATATGCGCGTATGAGACGCCCGGTATAGGAGTGTCGTGAGGAGTCTGTGTAGGGCTTGGTGTGCGCAGTGTCACGTCGGGTACAGGGTTCATAGTTACCGTGGAGTGTTCGGGGTAGTGGTCTGCTGCTCCTGCGGGCGCCAGGTTGCGGATGGAGACCGTGTCCTCCCGCCCATCAGGTAAGACCACGTAGGCATACTGGGGGTTCGCATGTAGAAGGTGAACCCTCTCGACCAGCGGGGAGTATTTATTACTCCTCACATGTTTCCGGAGCAGCAGTGGCCCTGGGGATGACAGCCAAGCCGGTAGGGTGGTCCCAGTGGCAGACTTCCTGGGAAAAGAGAATAGGCGCTCATGAGGGGTGGCATTGGTGGACGTACATAACAGGGAGCGGATAGAGTGGAGTGCCTCGGGGAGGACCTCCTGCCATCGAGAGACCGGCAACCCTTTTGACTTAAGGGCTAAAAGTGTGGCCTTCCACACTGTGGCATTCTCCCTCTCCACCTGTCCATTTCCCCGGGGATTATAGCTCGTGGTCCTACTAGTAGCAATGCCCCTAGCCAGCAGGTACTGGCGCAGCTCGTCACTCATAAACGAGGACCCTCTATCACTGTGGATATAGCAGGGATATCCGAACAGAGTGAAGAACTGGCGCAGGGCTTTTATGACGGACGTGGCAGTGGTGTCGGGGCAGGGGGCTGCTTTTCCTATTACGCCCAATGGGTCCCCCATTACGCAGACAAGGCCCACCCCCTGGTCAAGTCTACCACATTTCCCCTCTCTGCTGAGGCCCACGCGGCCTTCAGCCGCATTAAAGGGGACATTGCCAAAGCAACGATGCATGCGGTGGATGAGACCATTCCCTTCCAAGTAGAGAGTGACGCCTCCGACTTCGTGCTGGCTGCTACCCTCAATCAGGCAGGAAAGCCGGTAGCATTCTTCTCTCGTACCCTTCAAGGCCCTGAAATTCGGCACTCCAGGGTGGAGAAAGAAGCCCAGGCCATAGTGGAAGCTATTAGGCACTGGAGGCACTATCTCGCCGGCAAAAGGTTCACCTTGCTGACTGACCAGCACTCAGTTGCGTTCATGTTCAGCAACCAACAGCGGGGCAAAATCAAAAATGATAAAATTTTGCGGTGGAGAATAGAACTCTCCACCTACAACTATGATATCCTGTACCGGCCTGGAAGGCTCAATGAGCCCCCGATGCCCTATCCTGGGGAGCGTGTGCCAGCGCACAGCTCGACCAGCTATACGCCCTCCATGTACATCTTTGCCATCCGGGGGTCACCCGATTTTACCATTTCGTGAAAGCCCGGAACCTGCCGTACTCCCTTAAGGACATCAGGACGATGACCAGGGACTGCCAAGTCTGCGCTGAGTGCAAACCGCACTTCTACCGTCCTGAAAAGGCACAACTTATCAAGGCCACCTGCCCCTTTGAGCGACTGAGTGTTGACTTTAAGGGCCCCGTTCCCTCCACCGACCGCAATGTCTGCTTTCTCAACATTATCGACGAGTACTCGCGGTTCCCCTTTGCCATCCCCTGCCCCGACACCACTGCCAAGTCCGTAATAAAAGCCGATATCTCGCCTCACGTCTCAGAGAGTTATTGATGGTGCATCAACCCCTGACTATGAAGTCTCTTATCACGACCGTCCTCCTCTTCTTCCTCCCTGCCTTCTGCTCTGCAGAATCAGATGCAGTGCCAGAAATGCAGCTGCCGCAGCTTGTCCCAGGTAAGCCATTCCCTTCTCCCCCAACAGTATCCAAATCGGTATACCTGTTTTGGAGGGGAATGGCCACAGGGGAACCCTGCACTATTTGCCCTTTCCCCTTCCCTCCCCTGACTGTAACCCAATTACCTGTGCCCTGTTTCTTAGGTGTAACTACCTCTCGGAAGCTACTATCTATAAACTGCTCATTCTCCCGAATGATCCGGAGGTCATCCAGCTCCAGCTCCAGTTCCCTAATGTGGTAATTAGGAGCTGCCGCTGGATGCACCTTGCAGGTATCGTTGTCAGGGAGACTGGAGGTCTCCCTGACCCTCCACATCCTGCAAGAGGAGCATTCCAACATCCTGCCTGGCATATTCTCTAGTCTGAACAAAAATTAAGAAGAAAACAGAACCTACCCCCGCCTCTGCCTGTTTCTCGCCGAATCCTGATTGAGCCAAGGCCGTCCCACTCCGACTCAGCCCACTCCAACAATGGCCGCTGTATATGGCGGTCTTTCTTTAAAACCTTGGCGTGTGACGCCACGCGTCTGCGTAGTCTAGCCTCTTTTCCCCGAGCTCGTAAAGAAAAGAAAAACGATCTTCTCTCCAAGATGCCTTCAGTCTTCCACTCACAGCCTCTTGCTTCAATTGAAAAGCTAGTTCATTGACTTCCAATCTTTTTCTTTATATAAATACATAAAATCACCAGACTGAATTGTGCGAAAGGGAGGATAGGCAGGTGATAGAGAAGGGGCACACTCAGACCGATGGTTTGAGATGTGTTTATTTTAATGCAAGGACTATTACCAATGAAGTGGATGAGCTTAGAGCGTGGATCAGCACTTGTTGCTATGATGTTGTGGCCATTACAGAGATTTGGATGGTGCAGAGGTAGGAATGGCTACTTCAAGTGCCAGGCTTTAGATATTTGAGAACGGACAGGGAGGAAGGCAAAAGAGGTGGGGGCATGGCACTGTTGATCAGAGATAGTGTCACGGCTGCAGAAAAGGAGGAAGTCACGGAGGTGTTGTCTACAGAGTTTCTGTGGGTGGAAGTTAGGAATAGGAAGGGGTCAATAACTCTACTGGGTGTGTTTTATAGACCATCCAATGGTAACAGGTGCTTCAAGGATCAAGATAGGGAGACAGATTCTGGGAAGGGGTACTAATAACAGGGTTGTCGTGGTGGGAAATTTTAATTTCCCAAATACTGATTGGCATCTCCCTAGAGTGAGGGGTTTAGATGGGGTGGAGTTTGGTAGGTGTGTTCAGGAAGATTTCTTGACACAATACGAGTGTAGATGAGCCTACAAGAGGAGAGGCTGTACTTGATCTGCTATTGGGAAGTGAACCTGGTCAGATGTCAGGTCTCTCAGTGGGAGAGCATTTTGGAGATAGTGATCACTTTTCTCTCTCCTTTACCATAGCATTGGAGAGGGATAGGAACAGACAAGTTAGGGAATCATTTAATTGGAGTTAGAGGAAATATAAGGCTATCAGGCAGGAACTTGGAAGCATACATTGGAAACAGATTTTCACCTGGCAACTACCAGCCTTCTCCTTCCCGCCCTCCCCCCACCTTCTTTATAGGGCCCCTGCCCCCTCCATCTTCAGTCCTGACGAAGGGTCTCGGCCCAAAACGTTGACTGCTCGTTTCCACGGATGCTGCCCAACCTGCAGAGTTCCTCCAGCTTGTTGTACGTGTGCACTGGAAACATGTTCTCAGGGGAATGTATGGAAGAAATGTGGCAAATGTTCAGGGATACTTGCGGGGGTTCTGTGTAGATACGTTCCAATAAGACAGGGAAAGGTTAGTAGGATACTGGAATCGTGGTGTACAAAGGCTGTTGTAAATCTAGTCAAGATGAAAAGAAGAGCTTACAAAAGGTTCAAAAAATTAGGTATGATAGAGATCTAGAAGATTATAAGGCTAGCAAGAAGGAGAAAGAAATTAGGAGAGCCAGAAGGGGCCATGAGAAAGCCTTGGATGTCACATACTCATGTAGTATTCCCAGTAAAAACTGTTTCAAAACAAGGAATCTCTCTGCAGTTCCAACGACTACTTTTATCATATCCAACCTCTTGGTTGTAGTTTTAACCCCAACCAGTACTTCAACAACAAATGCCAAAAAAACTCTTTAGTCATCCACAACATGTCTGAAGGAACCATGACTGGAGAACACAGTAGGTGCTGACTCCCCATCGTTCCAATCTTTACTTATCCTTTGCTCTCTATCAACTTTCTTTACTGCCTCAGCATATGATACTTTTTGTTGGTTACTAACAACCTGAATCTGTTTCACCTTGACAAAATACTCACATCCTCTGAACGCCACTACATAGTTCCCCTCCTCAGTTACTGCATTTCGTTGCCGCTGCCTTACACGCTTTAATATCGTGATCCTCTCCACATTTCACACATCTTCTTTTACCTCGACATAAACCAGCAACGTGTCCAAATCGCTGGCAATTATAACAGCGCAAAGGAGAGTCTAATATATTCTCTAACTTGATAAGACATGCTCCCAAGATAGACTCTAGTTGGAAGAACGTCACCTGCAAAAACCAGTAGGACAGGAGAATCGCAATCACCTCCTTCTCTCGGTTGGCTTCAATCACTCGACCACCTTTAATATTGTCCAAAATTTCCTTTTCAGTCATGCCAGACCAAATACCATACGCTAACCCCCTCAACTCCATTCCTTTCTTTCAGAGTAATACACTCCACTTTCACAACCAATTTTCCCACCGTTTTGGCACTGCTATATTGGTCAACATCTTTGCAACTAATTTTCAGCAATCCATTATACAACATTTTGGCCTGGAATCCTTTACCTATTTGGTTCTCTAATGCTGCTGCCACTTTCAAAGGATTAAGGGCTCTGAATCCTCCTTCCCCTAACTTCTGTTCTCTAATTTTATACAGAACTACAAATTCCTCCAAGTCACCCATTTTCCTCAATTTGTTGTCCACTATTACATCAGGTTGATGCATCTCTGTTTTGGCTACCCTTACTTCTGGAGTATTCCACAGTCTCCCACCCTCCTCCTTCAATCTCAACCCCCTCTCCTCCCCCCATTGCAGCCATAGGCTACAAACTAACCCTTTCAAACTACTAGGCTGAATAAATGGGAAGAATATAAATTAATAAAATGCATAAAATTAAACAAACTGGCCAACCAAAAGATAAGGGGAACCACCACTGATTGAACATAAAACAATCAGCCACCGCGAGTTCCCCAACGTTTGACTCAGCAGTTCATCCCAAGTGCCACCATTAGCCAGAGCAAAGAGAGAAATCAACGCACAGGCTCAGAGGGAAGATATTTAAAAGTCACTGAAATTGATATAAAAAGCATTGGACCACGTCTTAAGTCCTAAAAGCATGTGTGTTTAAGATGAAAGAGTCAACAAACAGAACAGAAGCAAACACACCCACTTTTGGAGATAACGGGAATGGGCCAGTCTACTTTCCCAACCATTTCGTTGTAAAACGAAACTTAAATCAATAACGTCCTTCAAGTGCTGCTTCAAGGGATTAGTCAGCAATTAAAAGCCTCCGACCCCAGAGCATTCTTTAACAGAACATTGCGGTCCACAGTAGACGACGGGTGAGTGTTACGCTATTTTGTGCCGGAGTCCGATTTTGCACTGGGTTCATTCCAGAAGGAAACATTTATTGAAGAAAGTGTTGTAGTTATTCAATGCAGAATACTCGTTCAGCAGCTATCATTGGGAAATTGCGAATGAGTTTCGGTTATAGTTTTATTTCAAATTGAGAGCGGAAGCAGCATTTTATTCATAAAATACAGTTTTACTGCCACGCTTTGTCATTGGTCTTGGGCTAAAACTGACAGCTGGTAGGATTCTCTGCTGCAAAGTTTACCCAGGGAAAATGTGAAGTAAAGGGTATGTCATAAATTAATCACCATGGATACAGAAATTCTCCAGGAGTAAGAAGGTAAAATCCATAAGACATACTGGTAGTGCAGAATTCAGCCATTCGGCCCATCGAGTCTTCTCCTCTGTTGTGTCATGGCTAATTATTATCCCTCTCAGCTCCATTCTTCTCTCTGCCTGCTCCCTGTAACTTTTGACACCCTGACTAATCAAGAACCTATCAATATCATTTTCAAATACACCCAACAGTTTGGCCGTCACAGCCATAATTTCCTTGTTCGGTTAAATATACTACTAACCTATTTTAATCTGTTTTATTATAGCGTCCTATAACCAAATTTAAAGTTTTCTTAGAGATTTAAAGCTAAACTTAAAATGGTGCTGGTTTTTCTCTCTAAGAGATTATGTTATTTTGGTTCTCTTTTTGTTTAATATATGATGGAGTGTAAACACTCTCCTTTGTTGGGATGTTACTGTCTTTCTTGTAAGGTCATTTTATTTTTTAGTGTACTGGCTGGGGGGAGGGAGAGACGAGACCGACAGAGCGGTCCATGGCTCTGTATTCTATCTTAGTTTGCTTGCCTTTTTTTCAGGCTTTTGTAAGGGTGGGTGGGTTTACAGTTAGGAGTTTTTTCCCGTGGGATGGTTCCGGAGCATGCGTGTTTTCTATATGGTTGTATTCTTCATCACCGCCATCTTTGATAATCCCGTATTGGTATGTGTTCAGTGCATATATAAAGAAAATTAGAATAAAATTATAGTACGGCAGTTAAACAGATTAATGTAATAAGTTGGAATGTACGTGGTTGGAATCAACCTATTAAATGAAAAAAGACTTTTAAAATTATTAATCTATTCCAACCTGATATAATTTTTGCTCAGGAGACACATATCAGGGCGGGAGATCAAAATAGGTTTTTTGGATGGTGGAATGACTTCCAGCTCCATGCTAGTTCTAAGAGTAAAACTAAATGCGTATCTATCTTTATTAAATCTAATATATTTACTTGAGGATATTGAATCAGATTCTAATGGTAGATTTTTAATTGTTAAAGGAGTGATTTGTAATAGAAAGGTTGTTTTGGTCAATTTGTATGGTCCTAATTTAGATGATCATTTTTTAAAAAAAAAGTATGTGATTTATTGCCGGATTTAAATGAACATACGTTGATAATGGGTGGGGATTTGAACTGTTGTTTAAATCCTATGATTGATAAGAGCTCAACTAATCAGTGACTTCCAAATTGCTCTGTGTCAGTTATTAACTCCTTTTTGACCGATTTTGGGTTGATTGAATTATGGAGGCATTTGCACCCTTATATCAGAGAATATCTTTTGTTTTCGCATGTCTATAAAAATATTCGAGGATTGATTATATTATAATTGATCCCCGCCTTTTGCCTAATGTTAAAAACTGTGAATATGACGCTATTGCTATATCTGATCATGCGCCTTTGAGTTCGTCCTTTGAATTTGATGATATCATTTTTGCCCGTCCACCATGGCACATGTCTCAGACTTTATTGCAAAACTCTGATTTTATCAGTTTTATTGAAAGCCAGATAAAAGAATTTTTTATTTTTAATGATATAGGAGGTATGTCCAAATTAATTATATGGGATACATTCAAAGCATTTTTATGTGGTCAGATTATTTCTTATTCAGCTAAACTTAAAATACAGACTAAAGCAGAATTAGGTAAAATTTCAAAACAAATTAAAGATTTAGATAATATCTATGCGACTTCCCCTAATATTGACTTATTTTAAAAAAGGGTGGAACTTCAATCACAATATACCCTATTATTAACTCATCCAATTGAAGGTTATCTACTTACGTTAAAGAGCAAATTTTATATGTTTGGAGATAAAAATAATGAACTACTTGCATCTCAATTAAAATCGGCTGGAGCCAAAAGGCAAAGTTTGAAAATTCGTAGAAAGGATGGTATCCTGGCTCAGGAATATGAAGAAATTAATAAGATTTTTCAAGATTTTTATACTGAACTTTATAAATCTCAATGTCCAGTAGATTCTTCTGAAATGAATGCTTTTTTTTACGAAAGATTGCTTTTCCTAAAATTTCTACTGGGGATCAAAAAACTCTTGATGCCCAAATTACTGAATCCGAAATTCATAAAGCTATTTTTTCAATGCAATCTGGTAAGGCCCCAGGACTTGATGGTTATCCTGTAGAATTTTATAAAAAATTTGGAAAATTGCGTTCTCCATATATGTTGGAGATGTTTAAAGATTCTTTTGTAAAAAGTGATTTAGCCTCTGCTTTTTATAAGGATTTTATTTCTTTCATTCTCAAAAAGGATAAAGATCCTACTGATTGTGCCTCATACAGACCTATTTCATTATTGAATGTTGATGCTAAGATTCTCTCAAAAATAACGGCCAATCATTTGGAGAGTGTTTTGTGTAAAATCATTTTTAAAGATCAAACAGGCTTTATAAAGGGTCGTTACTGTTTTTCAAATGTTCGGAAACTATTTTACATTATGTATTCGCCCTCTTCTAAAACTCCACAATGCATTGTATCTTTGGATGCTGAAAAAGCATTTGATCGAGTCGAATGGAAATATTTATTTAATGTTTTAGAAAAATTTGGTTTTGGTATTAATTTTTATAATTGGATTAAAATGATATATAAGGCCCTTATTGCTACTGTTGTCACTAATAACTGTAGGTCTTTTTTCAGCTATCACGGGACAAAACAAGGTTGTCCATTGTCCTTTGTTATTTTACTTAATTTTAGAACCCCTGGCTATTGCTCTTCATGAAGCCAAAAATATTCATGGGACTTTTGTGAATGAGACCATGCACAAGATCTCTCTTTAAGCTGATGATTTATTGATATATATATCTAAGCCTGAAGAATCTATTCCTGCTTTGCTAAAATTATTTGACAAATTTGGAGAGTTTTCAGGATGTAAAATAAATTTTCGTAAAAGTGAATTACTTCCTTTAAATGAATCTATCTCTATATATGATAATATTACTTTTAAAGTTACAGATTCTTTTAGAATTTAGGTGTCAAAATTACTAAAAAATATAAGGATCTTTATAATGTCAATTTTCCTCCTTTAGTGGACTCTATGAAGTACTCATTTAGTAGATGGAGTCCACTTACATTTTCACTTGTTGGTCATATTCATGTAGTTAAAATGATGATTTTACCAACATTTTTATATTTATTTCAGAATATTCCTGTTTTTTTGACTAAGAAGTTTTTTGATCGGATTGCTTCTACTATTCTATCTTTTATTTGGGATAATAAAAGACCAAGAATTGGTAAATGTCATTTGCAAAAGTTGAAAAAGGATGGAGGTCTCGCTTTGCCTAATCTAAGAATGTATTATTAGGCTGTTAATCTGCGATGTATGTCCTTTTGGTTATATTGGGGTAATAAGAATGATTGGCCAATTTGGGTAGACCTGGAACTGACAGCTGTGAAACAGTTTTATTTAACTTCGTTATTAGGAGTTGCTCTACCTATACAATTAGTTAAAGTTGTTAATTTAACCCTATATCCTGTATTAAGCACTCTTTTCAAATTTGGCTCCAGTTCTGCAATTTGTTTTAATCTTAAAAAATTTAAGCTTTGGAGTATAATTTATTGTAATTACTTTTCTAAACCTTCCCGGAGTAATCCAATTTTTTTACTTTGAAAAAATAAAGGTAGTAATTCTTTTTTTGGATTTATTTAAAGAAGGCAGATTGATGTCTTTTGAACAATTAGTCGATAATTATTCTCTCTCATATTCACGCTTTTTACAATATCTTCAAATCGGACATTTTTTACAAAAATATTTAAGTAAATTTCCTTACATATTGGAGGCTGACTTGTTCGATACTATTATGAATATGAACCCTTTGATAAAAGGTTCTATTGGAAAAATTTATAATTTATTATTACAATGGGATAAGCGTCCTTTACTTAAGATTAAACAGGATTGGGAGAAGGAACTCAATTTGACTTTTATATGGGAGGATTGGACACGGATTCCAAAGCTGGTTAACTCTTCTTTGATCTGTGCTAGTCATTCATTGATTCAATTTAAAATTGTACATCATTACCATTTGACGAAGGAGAGACTTTCTAAACTATTTCCCAATGTTTACAAGTATTGTGATAGATGTAAAAATGAGATAGCTACACTGACACATATGTTCTGGTCGTGTTCTATATTAAAACAGTTTTGGAAGTCAATCTTTTCGACAATTTCTGAAGCACCCAGAATCAACGTACAACCTAATAAATTGACTGTGCTTTTTGGAATAATTCCTCAAAATATTCATGGTATTTCTGTGTCTGACCAACATGTTATTGTGTTTGTTACATTGATAGCTGGGAGGGCCATCTTGTTGAAATGGAAGGATATATCAGCTCCTACTTTGTCACAATGGTTCTCTCAAGTGATGCTGAGTCTTAGCTTGGAGAAAATTAGAAGTTGAACCTTTGAACCTTTATTTGATTTTTGAGAAGAGATGGGGCTCATTTGCTTGTTATTATCATTTCAGTGAACTGATAGATTTCCTCCACGATCTAAGGTTAAATGTTTTTCTTGATATATCTTTCTTTCTTGTTGGTGGTGTGTTGTTTATTTTCAGAAACTTTCTGTATGACGCATGGCTCCGGGGTTGTACCCCCAATGGGTTCTTTATTATTCTCAGTTTTCTTGCTTAGTAGGGTTTTTTTTTTTATCCACAAAAATTTTCAGTCTTTAAGATAATTTTTTTGAGGCATTGTAAGTGTTGTTACTTCGATGTACCTGTGTTAATTTTGAATAATAATAATAATAAAAAGATTTGAAAAGAGAAGAGAGTGGTGGGGAGGGCAGGTAAAGATATGTTTATTGGTAGGATCACTTTAAAGTTCCAAGTACATACATGTCGTCATCTACAACCCTGAGATTAATTTTCCTGTGTGCAGAACTCAGCAAAACTATAACAGGATCAATGAATGATTAAGCAGAGTGCAGAAGACAACAAATTGCACAAATGCAAATATAAAAAAATTGCAATATATAACAAGAACATGAGATAAAGAGTCTTTGAAAGTGAGATCATTGGTTGTGGGAACATTTCAATGATGGAACAAGGTAGTGTAGTTATCCCCTTCTATTAAAGAGCCTGATGGCTGAGCAGTAGTAACTATTCTTGAATCTGCTGGCACAAGTCCTGAGGCTTTTGTACCTTCTACCTGATGGCAGCAGCGAGAAAAGAGCATGGCCAGGAGGAACTCAGCAGGTCAGCTATTACTGTACTATGTTACAATGAACATGCAACAGTTAAAGTGTAAATGCATGTTGCAAAGTGTAATTTTCATACGTACCCAATGAGGGAGAGTTTTGGGGTTCTGAGGTTATGACTGGGAGGTGTTGGTCAAGGCCGAGACAGTGAGTTACAGATTTATAACCCACTCCAGCTCCTGTCCGAGAACCCGGTGCAGTATTAGAGATTCACTACTGATCCACTGCTGGACACGTCGCCTTTCAAATTTGAAACTGAACGTGAGTTCTCTCAACTTTGAATTATCTCATTGCTTTCTCTCAAAGAGAATGTCAATACAGGATAACATAAAATGCTGGAGGAACCAAGCAGAGCCAGCAGCATCTATGGAAAGGAATAAATAGTCAACATTTCAGGCCGAGACATGTCATCAGGACCGGAAAGGAAGGGGGATGAAGCCTGAATAAGAAGCTGGGGGGGACTGGAAAGACTACAAGTTGGATGGCAGGAGTGTTATGAAGTGAGAATCTGGGAGGTGATAGGTGGAAAAGGTAAAGGGCTCAAAAGAAGGAATCTGATAGGAGAGGAGAATGAACCATGGGAGAAAGGGAGGGAGGAAGGGCACCAGTGGGAATATGATAGGCAGGTGAGGAAAAGTGCCCGAGGAAGAGTGGGAATGGAAGAAGGGGGAGGGTGAAATTACAAGAAGTTAGAGATTCAATGTTCATGCCATCAGGTTAGAGGCTATCCAGATGGAATATGAAGTGTTGCTCCTCCAACCTGAGGGTGGCCTCATTGTGGCAGTAGAGGAGGCCATGGAGTGACATTTTGGAATGGAAGTGGGGATTGGAATTAAAATGGTTGGCCACTGGAAAATGCAGCTTGTTGTGAATGGAGCAAAGGTGCTCGACAATCAGGTCCTGTGATCCAGAGTATTCACAGGTGAAGAGTTGCCTCACCTAGATGGCCTGCCTGGGGCAGAGGTGAGGGCGGAGGTGTATGGGTAGATTATACTTATTCTGCTTGCAGGGATAAGCGCCAGGAAAGAGTTAGTGGGGAGGGACAAATGGACAAAGGAAATGACGGAGAGGATGGTGGAGAATGTAAAACGTGTTCGGTGGTAGGACCCTGTAGTGGAAGTTGTGGAGAATGCAGTGTTGGGTGGTATGTGTGTCATTGTAGGGCCTGAGTTTTGGTGTCATGATGAAACTACATACTCCTTATAAAATGGTGTTATAAAAATTATTTTTGTGAGCACATCGCTGTTTGTCATTGGGGCATATTGTGATTCATAACATGAAGATGCCACATCACTTCAGTGTATGTATATTTTTAGCTGTAGAAACTACATGTAAGTACAATTTCAAAACAGAATACTTGTAAAACATGTTATATTTCTATTTACAGAATGAAGATTCAACAAGTATTGTTGGGAGGGACTATAGCCGGTGAGTAGAATCAGTGAGTAAATACTGTGGGAGAGGTCATTGTTAGCCTTTAACAGTTAGATATAACAGCATGGAGACACTCCTATTTCTAGTTGGAGCTTGAGAAAATGGGCAGATCCTTCATGATTACTGAATCACTGCTGTTCCTTCACTGGTTGCTAGGAGTTGAAACTCCTCAACCAATGAAAATAGGATCTAGTGCTTTTATTTGTCTAGTATACGACAAATAAACTCTCTTGGGCTTCCGGCCAGGTACAGGTATCGACTTTAACCAACATCTGGTGATATTTATACCTCCATCATCTGTCCCTCCTGATCGGTTAGTCATCACCCAATCAGATTTCCACTGTCCCATCTTGTTTATAATCAGATTCCAGTTCTTACTTAGAGCGAGACCTTGTTCTTGGTTAAAATTCTCTTCGTCTAGTTTTATTTCAATGGCTTCCTTCACCAGCCGGTCCCAAAAGCTGTTGGCGCAGCACAGTAGCTTTGTGCTGTCAATGTCATTCCTATGGCCATTATGAATGCAGTGTTCTGCCACTGCTGATCTCTCTGGGTAACCCAAAAGGGATACACCTCCTGTGCTCCTTGAGGTGGTTTCCACTGGCTGAATTCAACCAAAATCTGGCTGATATACACTGCTCTGCATTCATAGGGAATCCTGTAAATGCCAGCTGTCATTTTTGACCCACATAAGCTGTGATTTAAGCCTCGAATATGGCATCTATCGCAAACCCACTCTCACAGACTTGTACATCAACAATAACAGCCACCATTACGCCTCCCAATGTAGAACGTTTATTCCTACTTTGATTAACCGTGCAAAACTATTTTGGACCAAGAGAATCCATGCAAGGAAATAAAACGATTACACACAATGTTCCTACAGTATGGCTACAAGGTGAAGGAAATCAATCGGGCCTTTAAAATGGAAGACAGAAAAAACCAGGAAACCTAATAACAAGGAGGAACCCATCATTACCGCCTGTCTTCCCTACATTTCCACAGTTTCTGGAAGGATCGCCAGGATCCCATGGAATAAGAGATAAATACCATAAACAAACCCATAAGGAAGCTCAAATCACAGCTTGTGCGAGTCAAAGATACCCTGATACTCAGGATGGCTGGTGTTTAAAGGATTCTTTGTAAATGCGGAGCAGTGTGCTTCAGCCTGACGGGATGCACGGTAGAAACACACATCAAGGAGCACAGGAGGTGTATCCGTTTGGGTTACCCAGAGAGATCAGCAGTAGCAGAACATTGCATTCACAATGGCCATGAATTGCCTTCGACTGCATAAAACTACTGTGCCGTGCCAATGGCTTGTGGGACCGCCTGGTGAAGGAAGCCATTGAAATAAAACTAGGAAGAAAAGAATTTTAACAAAAATGAAGGTCTTGCCTTCCAGTAAAACTGGAATTTGATCGTAAACAAGGTGGGACAGTGAAAACCTGATTGGCCGAGGACTAACCAATCAGGAGGAATGGACGGACAATGAGGGTATAAATAGCACTGGAATAGACATAACCAGGCATCATCCCTGATGAAGGTGGCAGAATTCATCATCGAAACGTTGATTAAAATTGATACCTGTACCCAGTTGGAAGCCCAAGAAGAGTTTATTCATCTTCAACCAAAATTGACAGATGCCTCTTCTTGCAGCAGTCAAGTGGAGTTTATTGTCATTTAAGTATACACATGTATACCATTAAAGGAGACATTTCTCTGGACCAGGGTGTGAAGCACAGTAGTACACAGAACTCATGTATAACACAGGATAACTTAACAAAAGTAAGAATTAAATCTACAAATAAATTGATGGTGATGACACCCGTCTGTTACGAAGGACAATGGAGTGTGCACTATGGGGTGCACAAGTCTGGGCAGTAGGTATGGAGATCCTGGGATCCCCTTACCTTCAAGATCCCCTAATTGGCCTCAGTGGTGCAGTCCAAAAGAAAGCAAAGCAATAGGTTTGGCACCAGCTCGGCTGCAGGAACTGCCAAATGGATGTTCTGTGACGTCCAACAGCCTTAGGGGCTCCTCTCCAGATTTTCTGTTGGGGTTTACTCCCGAGGCCTTTGTCTCTCCCAAGGCTGCCCACAAGGCAGTGAGACTATTTACCCATAGATGGGGATCTGGTTTGCGAGGACCAGGGCCTGTGTGCTATATGTGCAAGGCCAGACCTCCTCTCCGTCCTCTGTAGTTCAGCCTGACTCCGAGAGGAGTTCATTCTCTATGTGTTACCAATATGGAGGCTTGCTGCTGGAGAGTCTATGTACTGGCAGAGATAAACTTATGCATTCAGCTCACCTTTTTGCAAGACCGCTAGCCAGCGTTAGAAGCTGAAAGCGGAAGCAACAAACACTACCCACTATACTGCCACACTAGACGCATCACAACCACCATTTGACACACAAATGAATTGGACATAGAAAAACAAAGGAATGTGCTTAAATTAAATATTTCAGGGAACATTACAAAACCAAGATCAGGCTGAATTTCTGGGGTAGCTGGATCTCCGAGTGACAAGAGGCCAACGGCTGAGTGAAAGCCCAGGAAGTTACAGATTCTGAGTCTCAGTTTGGGACTGTGTCTGCAACAGAATGAAGGGTTTAGGACACTACAAGGAGATAGAGTTGGGTGATAATGAAAGGTGGGGAATTGAGGGATTTTACGTTGCTGACCATAAAAAAAAAGTATGTGGAAGAAATAACACAATTCAACCCAGCCAAGTATTAGTAGCCTGCATGAAAAATTCTGTTAAGGATCAGCATAATAATCAAGATAAAAGATTAGCTTTATTTGTCACATATACATTGAAGTATACAGAGAAATTAGTCATTTGTGTCAAATCAAATCAGTGAGAACCGTGTGGGCAGCCCGCAAGATTTGTCATGCTTCCAGCGCCAAGGTGCTATGCCCACAACCCAGTGGGGAGAATGTACAAATGCCTTCCAGGCAGCAGCAGGAATCGAGCCCCCATAGAAACATAGAAAACCTACAGCACAATACAGGCCCTTCGGCCCACAAAGCTGTGCCGAACATGTCCTTCCCTGACAAATTGCCCTCCACACTATCCACAACACCTCCAACCTTTGTGTCATCAGCAAATTTACTAACTCATTCCTCCACTTCCTCATCCAGGTCATTTGTAGAAATCACAAAGAGCAGGGGTCCCAGTATAGTTCCCTGAGGCACACCACTGCTGACCAACCTCCATGTAGAATATGACTCATCTACAACTACTCTTTGCCCTCTGTGGGCAAGCCAGTTCTGGATCCACAAAGCAATTTCCCCTTGGAACCCATGCCTCCTTACTTTCTCAATAAGCCTTGCATGGGATATCTTGTCAAATGCCTTGCTGAAATCCATATACACTACATCTACTGCTCTTCCATCATCAATGTGCTTAGTCACATCTTCAAAAAATTCAATCAGACTCGTAAGGTATGACCTGCCTTTCACAAAGCCATGCTGATTATTCCTAATCATATTATGCCTCTCCAAATGTTCATAAATCCTGCTTCTCAGGATCTTCTCCATCAACTTAACAACCACTGAAGTAAGACTCACTGGTCTATAATTTCCTGGACTATCACTACTCCCTTTCTTGAATAAAGGAACAATATCCGCAAACCTCCTATCCTCCGGAATCTCTCTCGTCCCCATTGATGATGCAAAAATCATCACCAGAGGCTCAATAATCTCCTCTCTCGCCTCCCACAATAGCCTTTGGTACATCTCGCCCAGTCCTGTTGACTTACCAACTTGATGCTTTCCAAAAGCTCCTGCACATCATCTTTCTTAATATCTACATGCTCAAGCTTTTCAGTCAACTCTAAGTTACCCCTACAATCGCCAAGATCCTTTTCCATAGTGAATACTGAAGCAAAGTACTCATTAAGTTCCTCTGCTATCTCCCCTGGTTCCATACACACTTTTGCACTGCCACACTTGATTGGTCCTATTCTCCCTCGTCTTATCCTCTTGCTCTTAACATACTTGTAGAATGCCTTAAGGTTTTCCTTAATCCTGTCCACCAAGACCTTCTCATGGACCCTTCTGCCTCTCCTAATTTCTTTCTTGAGCTCCTTCCTGCTTGCCTTATACACTTCTAGCTCTCTGTCGCTACAGGTGGTGACGTAAAGCAGTTATGCTAACCACTACACTGCTATGCCAGCCTCAAAATGGTTTGCAAGAGCAGTTTTAAAGGCATGGACACCATAGTGTGGCAACGACTGGAGACGCTGCCTCATAGCTGCAGCCATGTGAGGCTCAAGTCCTGAACTTCTGCCTGGAGTTTGCATGTTGTCCCTCTGATGGCGTGGATTTTCTCTGGATGCTACTGTAGCTTCCAAAATCACCGAAGCCATAAGGTTAGTAGATTCTTTGGCCACTGTAAGTTGCCCCTAGTGTGTGGCTGAGTGGTAAAATCCAGGCGGAGCCGAGGGTTATGTGACAAAAATAAAAAAGGATTAGTGTTAAGTGGATGCCTGATGGTCAACATGGACTCATTGGGACAAAGAGGTTGTGTATGACTCTGTTTCACTGATTTTGTTTCCCCAACTGTTGCTCGGGGAGTGTGTCAATTTCTCCTCAGTATCTCCACACTACAGTCTCTCAGTACTTACCTGATTATGCCCGATTGAAGGGAGTACAGTCCATGGAGGGTGTCCTTCAGATAGTGAGCTGAGGTATTGGATGCACTTTGTAGTGTGCCCCTCAGCTTTATGCCAACCACGTTGTGGATCTAACAACATTCAGTTAACACCCAGGTGCATAATGAACTGCTGTCTGGCCCAGTGTTAAATTGCCTGTCTGTACCTTTCATAGAAACAATGTTGTACAGGTGCCTGTATGTTCCTGTTCAGTGTAAAGTTCCTGTTTGGATGCACTCTGTTCAAATGGAGTTGTTTCTTCTTTTAGTGGCTGCAGTTGTTGCCCCCCCTCTGATTCTGGGGGCAATGGGCTTCACAAGTGCTGGAATTGTGGCTGGTACTACTGCAGCAAAAATGATGAGCGCGGCAGCTGTGGCTAATGGAGGAGGTGTTGCAGCTGGAAGCACCGTGGCTGTCCTTCAATCCATTGGTAATGTTGACTGATAAACCAGTGAGAACTTCTCAAACTTACTTAAATTCTTCATACTGACATTTTGCCTCTAAGGCACAGAAACAGGCTCTTCAACCCATCTAGTCCATGCTAAACTGGTTTTCTACTAATCCAATCAAACTGTGCCTAGACTATAGACATAAACACTCTTCTCCTCTGTGTAACTATCCAAACTTCTGTTAAATGTTAGAATTGAACGAGCATCTACCACTTTACTGACAGCTTTTTCCACACTTACATCATCCTCGGAGTGAAGAAGTTCCTCCTCAGATTACCCTTTTAATTATTTCACCTTTCACCCTATCATGTCTCGTTCTACTCTCACAGAACCAGCAGGGAAAAGTCATGCAAGCATTCACTCTATCTATACCCTCATAATTTTGTATCCGTCTATAAGTCTCCTCTTGCTCTCCTGTGCTCTGCATTGGGTTGGATCAGGTGACTCATACAGAACAGCGACAGACATAATTGAACGTAGATGATCTTTTATTGGTTGCAGCTTGAGAAGATGGGATGAATCGTTTGTAACTACAGAACCACTGCTACTCCTTCAGTGGTCATGGCATTGGTTGCTACAAACTGGAATTCCTCAAGCAATGTTGGCAGACGCCCTCTTGTTCTTCCAGTGATCCAGGTTAAAGCCAGAAATTTGAGCCACTGGCTAAATGAGAGCCCTGCAAGGAACAGAGCTTAATCTCAATTTGGGACTGTGGATGGGACAGAGTATGAGTGGTTTAGGACAACACAAGGGGGTGGATTTGAATGATAATGAAATATGTTGGTGAGAGTGACACTGGTCAGCATAAAACGTCATGTGGAAGAAATAACACAACTCAGTCCAGCCAGAAGGTAGAAGCCTGCATGAAAACATTTTCTTTTAAAGAATCAACAATGTTTCTCTTTTGCATATGATATACACTCTGTGACCACTTTGTTAGGTACACCCATACACCTGTTCATAAATGCAAATATGTAATCAGCCAATCCTGTGGCCGCAATTCAATGCATTGAAGCATGTAGACGTGTTCAAGAGAATCAGTTGCTGTTCAGACCAAACATCAGAATGGGGAAGAAATGTGATCTAATTAACTTTGACTGTGGAATGATCATTGGTGCCAGACAGGGTGGTTTGAGTATTTCAGAAACTGCTGATCTCCTGGGATTTTCATGCAGCTGTGTTTACATAGAACGGTGCGGGAAAGAACAAATAGATCCAGTAAGCAGCTGTTCTGTGGGTGAAAACACCTTATTTGTGTAAAAATTCAGAGGAGAATGGCAGGAAGTGACAGTAACTCAAACAACCACACATTATAACAGTGGTGTGCAGAGAGCATCTCTGAATGCACAACACGTCAAACCTTCGTGCAGATGGGCTGCAGCAGCAGAAGACCGTGAACGTACACTCTGTCGCCACTTTATTAGGTACAGGAGGTATCTAATAAAGTGGCCACTTAGTGTATGTACAGAGTCCTGCTAAAGACAGATCAGTCTTTGTCCTTTTCATGGGAAATGAAACGAGGCAGATGATGGACATGTTAATGTAACCCCTGGGTCGCCTCAGGCATCGCTCAAACTCGTTCTAGTCTAGGGGGAGCAGCCTTCGGCCCCGCCAAACTGGGTAATCAGCTGGTGTGGATGCTGTGTGATGTCCCCGCCTCGCTCAAAAAACAGACAGTACACCTTATGCGATTAAATGAGTACAATTTATAAAGATTACTATAACTAAGCGATTACTAACGATACAGTATATATGAATAAGAGAAAAAAAAAGAAAAGGCGCCAAACTTATCAAAGTCCAAACCACTTCGTGCACAACCGTTGGAGCTCAATTACTGAAGTCTTCTGGTATTCGATCCGCTCTGAATTTCTCGACCCGCCTCCTGGGACCCCCACGGTGGTCGACCAGTCGCTCCACACTCCTCTGTCTCCGTCTCCTCTCATCACCGAAAACCTTGGGCCGGGGACCCCCGCTCGGGGTCCGTACCGTCGCCCAGCTTCCAGCACCCCGTCCTCTCTCTCTCACTCCATCGCGCCGACTCCCCAAAACCCCCACCAACAATCAGTTTATAGTCCCAAACAAGCTTCCAGCACTTATCATAACAAAGACGCTAGCATTCCTACTATTAACACAGGCGCCAGCATTCCTACTTTTAACAAAACAAAGACGCCATTTTGATTACATACACAGTAACAAAGAAAAAGAAAAAAAACCCCGTTACATTAATGGGGGAGCACTTTAGGAACATGACTATAACTCTAAGTCTCAAGGTCTCTATGGGAGCGGTTAAGGTTGGGTTTTGATTTTGAATTGGGAGAAGAATGTTTGTTCTTCATCTCCGCTAATCCCACTTGCCACATTATTGAGCATTATCCTGAGGGGAAATGAGCAGTGAGACATCCATTACATCCTTGTTTTCCATCACTGGTTCATTGAGTTGTAATTCATAACCTTTTATCATCTGGATGAAATTTTCTTTACCTGTCCATCTGAATATCTATTAATATAGTGAATGATTCCGACTTCAACACCTCTTTACTTTATTGTCACCAAACAATTGATACTAGAGCGTACAATCATCGCAGTGATATTTGATTCTGCGCTTCGTGCTCCCTGAAGTACAAATTGAAGTAAATATAATAAAAATATAAATTATAAATCATAATTAGAAAATAGGAAAGGGAAAGTAAGGTAATGGAAGTCAGGTCCGGATATTTGGAAGGTACGGCCCAGATCCGGGTCAGGATCTGTTCAGCAGTCTTATCACAGTTGGAAAGAAGCTGTTCCCAAATCTGGCCGTACGAATCTTCAAGCTCCTGAACCTTCTCCCGGAGGGAAGAGGGACAAAAAGCGCGTTGGCTGGGTGGGTCGTGTCCTTGATTATCCTGGCAGCACTGCTCCGACAGTGTGCGGTATAAAGTGAGTCCAAGGATGGAAGATTGGTTTGTGTGATGTGCTGGGCTATGTTCATGATCTTCTGCAGCTTCTTCCGGTCTTGGACAGGACAACTTCCATACCAGGTTGTGATTCACACTAGAAGAATGCTTTCTACGGTGCACCTATAAAAATTAGTGAGGGTTTTAGGGGACAGGCCACATTTCTTCAGCTGTCTCAGGAAGTAAAGGTGCTGGTGGGCCTTCTTGGCAGTGGACTCTGCTTGGTTAGACCAAGTCAGGTCATTTGTGATATTCACCCAAGGAACTTAAAGATTTTGACCTGTTCCACTGGCGCACCACCGATGTAGATGGGGTTGTGGGGTCTGCTGCTCCTTCTGAAGTCAACAACCAATTCCTTCGTCTTGCTGACATTGAGGGATACGTTATTGTCTTTGCACCATGCCACCAGGTTCTTAATTTCCTCTCTGTACTCCGACTCATCATTACCCAAGATACGGCCTACAATTGTGGTGTCATCAGTAAACTTATATATTGAGTTTGATGGAAACTTGGCTACACAATCATGGGTGTACAGTGAGTACAGCAGGGGGCTGAGTACACAGCCTTGTGGGGCACTGGTGCTCAGAGTGATTGTAGAGGAGAGCTTGTCCCCTATTTTTACAGCCTGGGTCCTGTCTGTGAGGAAGTTGAAGATCCAGCTGCAGATCTGAGTGCTAAGACCCAGGTTCCAGAGCTTAGGAATCAGTTTATTTGGAATGATGGTATTAAAGGCAGAGCTGTAGTCAACGAAAAGGAGCCTTACATGTGTGCCTTTATTCTCCAGGTGTTTGAAGGAGGAATGTAGTGCCAGAGAGATGGCATCTGCCATTGACCTGTTGCAAAGCGTTGAGGTTGGCCAGTAGGTTATGGTTGATGTGTGCCATAACCAATCACTCGAAGCACTTCATAGCAATTGATGTCAGAGCCACAGGTCGATAGTCATTCAGGCCTGCCACCTTGCTTTTCTTCAGCACTGGGATTATCATTGCCTTCTTAAAACATGAGGGGATCTTAGACTGAAGCAGGGAGCAGTTGAAGATGTCAGCAAACACTCCAGCTAGCTCGCTTGCACAGGCCCGGAGAACCTTCTAGTAGTAGGTTGCAGATATCAAACGCTCTCAAACTTTACCTGCAAGTCCACTTTAAAAACTCCACTCTCTCATCCTAAACCTACGCCTTATTTTTGATATCGCTACCATGTTCCATGAATTGTACCTAAGCAGCTCGGAATAAGGTGTTGATTGTTAATAATTTCAGAGTATCTCAGATAGTTTACAATTTATTAATAATTGTTTTTTTTTCCTTTATAGGAGCAGCAGGGCTGTCTACTGCTGCTAATGCAGCCTTAGGGACTGCAGGTGCTGTGGTTGGTGCAACCTTAGGGCGCAAAGGAGAAAAGTAGCCTTGAAAAAATTTAAAACAAATGACAATCCCTCCTAAATTCTGAATCTGCAGAAAAAACTTTAATTGAAAATTCATTAAACTTGCATTATCAGTAATTGTTTATTATTGTCCTATGTACTGTGATATAGTAAGTACCTTTCTTTAGAACATCGTGGACTTTAGGGTTATTGGAAAAAGGTGGGAAAGTGGAGTCAAGGTTAAGACCAGATTCCACTGATTTCACTCAATGATGACACATGATTTGGGGAACAATGTGGCCTTTACCAACTCTCATTGCTTCTACTTTTTATCGTACAGGAGATTAGCCCCAGCAATAGGATAATATTTTCCCTGCAATCTATCACAATGAGCCAACTGTAAAGCATTCAGTGCTCTTCTCCTGGATAAGTATCTTGGTATTGGTATTATTTTAAGTCAAGTTTTAGATATTATTGGTCATATCTTTTTGAACACCTTAGAAACATATGAAAAAAATTAGTTCTGTAGCTTTTGTATAAAGCTCTATAACTATTGCTTGAACTAAAGATTTGAGAATAATCAGAAATATTTTTTAAAAGACATTTAATTTTATTTATCAGAGATTAGATCATAAATGCCTAGTCTTTGGAATTTAAGGCACACCTTTGCCTTAAATATCCAGTCATCTGCATGTTCCCTGTGCTGGTTTTTTCCCAGTCATTTGCTCTCTTTAGTCAATCTCAGCAGCATGCTGGTATACATTTTATTCCAAAAATATATCTTATGCATAAAATATCCACTAGTGCCATTGGGACATGTTACTATCTACATTCACTTTACCAACTTATTTCCTAACTCAAGTCCTTCAACCTTACGGGCGTAGGCCACCAACAGCAGTTCACCAGAGTCCTCTGACCTGCACCAAACTTTCAAAATCTGTCCAGGTGTGGCCCATCTTCAAAGATCCTTCCCCTCCCAAGGATGGGGTTTTTGGAGTTCATGTTGCTGTTTTTATAAATCTGGGTTTTCACAGAATGGGGTTGCTAGCCCCACGCCCAATTCTCCTCCTTTCACAACCAGGCCTGGGATCATCCCGTGGCAGAGTTCACTTTATCAAGCAATTCTATATTTTCACCAACTATGGACCAAATCACAAAATTTTTCATCATCAAGCATTGTTGAAGCGTTTGAGAGACTGTTAACCATGATCCAGCCTATCAGACATCAGTGGAGACAGGACACTAGACTTAATTGTAACAAAGACCACTGTATCCCTTCCTGAATAAACACAGGCCTTAAGAAGGTGGACAACTACCTCGTCCACACCAGTCACCACTAGGGCAGCTTGCAGTGGAACTGACACTCCAGCTGAGCATGAAGGATCTGCTATGGAGTGTCCTCACCACCAGCAAAGCAAGTTTTCAGTGCTTGTATGTGAGTCCTTGTACACTTCATATTCTGCTAAATGATTTCAATAGTCTCTTGGAAACAAATCATTTTATTGACATGTGATCAAATGTGTTTACCTGTAGAGACTTTCCTATGGGGGACAGATGGTGTGGCAAAATCCAACTGGATTGGACATTCTGCTGCACCATCAGTCAATCTTTACAACATCAGGGCAACAACATTTTAAAAACATGATTTATTTTTCAAAAATATACATTATTCAGTAAAAGTTAATACAATGAAGACATGCCTTTATGCTCATTGTGTGAAAAATCGAAGCATTCCCACACGCTGCATGAACAAGCGAGGTTCTACCTGCCTCATGTTGCAAACACTGGGCCTGAACCTGGTTTCTTATTACACTGCCTATTCTCTTTAAACAGTGCATCAGTAAAGTACTTGAGAGAACGTAACACAGGGTCCAACCCCTCAATGGCCAATGGAGGCAGAACGCTGTTGAGTAGTCTTTCCCCAGAGTCACAGGCTGCACCAAGTTTCAGCTTGTCCAAGGGGTCACGTGATGTCGTGCCATTGATCGGGCGCTTCCCTAAATAACTCCTACAAAAAGTTCTTTACAACCTGTTTATAACGCTCTCATATAACCCTAACAAAAGCAATGGCTAAAAGGAAAAATCGTCGAGATCCTACTGGCGCTAGTGCTGCCGGCCTTGCACTCCCGGTCAGCGTCTGGAGATGAGGGAGGCGGGAGCAGTGCTGGTGGGACCTGCTCATCGGACAGTTCCTCTGAGCCTGCGGAAGGCCTGAGGATGGTGGCAGCGCGACGCGGTGATTGCTCGGGCAGCGACCGCCCGGCCACGATTCATGAGTTGGCCGATGCAGTCCGGACTTTAACCGGTAGGATGGACAAGTTCCAGAGTCATTTAGATCTTATCATTCAAGAATCTAAGGAAATGAAGCAGACTTTGGAATTTCTGCATACCTTGACACTGTCTTATCCCCCCCTTGTTCAATCTCTTCCCACCTATGCTCGTGACACTTCTCACGCTTTGAATTTTTTCCATGATTTTAAGTTCCCTGGCCCCCACCGCCTTGTTTTCACCATGGACGTCCAGTCCCTATATACCTCCATCCCCCACCCGGATGGTCTCAAAGCTCTTCGCTTCTTTTTGGATTCCAGACCTAACCAATTCCCCTCTACCACCACTCTCCTCCATCTAGCGGAATAAGTTCTTACTCTCAATAATTTCTCCTTTGGCTCCTCCCACTTCCTCCAAACCAAGGGTGTAGCCATGGGCACCCGTATGGTACCCAGTTATGCCTCCCTCTTTTTTGGCTTTGTGGAACAATCCATGTTCCAAGTCTATACGGGTATCCATCCCCCTCTTTTCCTTCGCTATATCAACAACTGCATTGGCACTGCCTCCTGCACGCATGCTGAGCTCGTTGACTTCATTAACTTTGCCTCCAACTTTCACCCTGCCCTCAAATTTACCTGATCCATTTCCGACACCTCCCTCCCCTTTCTTGATCTTTCTGTCTCCATCTCTGGAGATGGCTTATCTACTGATATCTACTATAAGCCTACAGACTCTCACAGTTACCTGGACTATTCCTCTTCCCACCCTGTCTCTTGCAAAAATGCTATCCCCTTCTCACAATTCCTCTGTCTCCGCCGCATCTGATCTCAGGATGAGGCTTTTCATTCCAGGACAAAGGAGATGTCTTCCTTTTTTAAACAAAGTGGCTTCCCTTCTTCCACCATCAACTCTGCTCTCAAACGCATCTTTCCCATTTCCCGTACATCTGCCCTCACCACATCCGCCCGCCACCCCACTCGGGATAGGTCCTCACCTACCACCCCACCAGCCTCCAGGTCCAACGTATAATTCTCCGTAACTTCCGCCACCTCCAACGGGATCCCACTACCAAGCACGTCCTTCCCTCTCCCCCCTTCTGCTTTCCGCAGGGATTGCTCCCTACGTGACTCCCTTGTCCACTCGTCCCCCCCATCCCTTCCCACCGATCTCCCTCCTGGCACTTATCCTTGTAAACGGAACAAGTGCTACACCTGCCCTTACACTTCCTCCCTCACCACCATTCAGGGCCCCAGACAGTTCTTCCAGGTGAGGCGACACTTCACCTGTGAGTCGGCTGGTGTGGTATACTGCGTCCGGTGCTCCCGCTGCGGCCTTTTATATAATGGTGAGACCCGACGCAGACTGGGAGACCGTTTCGCTGAACACCTATGCTCGGTACGCCAGAGAAAGCAGGATCTCCCAGTGGCCACACATTTTAATTCCACGTCCCATTCCCATTTTGATAAAGAATTAATTATAAAAAGACTTTAATCATAGGACCATAGGACCATAGGACTTTAATCCCCCGACCACCTCCAGAGCAAAGGCTGTGCTCTATACTTATACGCTTTTTGAAGCATCAAGATAAACAAGAATTATTACGAGCTGCAGCAATAGAGGCCAGAGAGAGAAATGGCCTATTAGAGTTTGAAGGGGGAAAGATATCCTTTTTTCCAGATATTAGTGTGGCCTTGTTAAGAAAAAGGAAAGACTTTGACTTAACAAGGAGGTTATTAAAGAATAAAGGTCTTCAATATTCTTTATTATATCCAGCAAAGCTGAGAATTACTCTGTCGGATGGAGGGAATAAATTTTTTACTAACCTCCAGGAGGCGATAAACTTTATTCAAAAAGTATCTGAGACATCGTGATTCAAAATATTCTTCTGGAACAAGAAGCCTAGAAAGATGCATCTTGGACAAAATATAGGAAGAAAATTATTTGATTTTCTTTATTAATGTAGATTAATTTTAAGAACATTATAATCTTGAACTTCAAATCTATATGATTATGGATGAAGACTATTATGAGTTAAAATATTGATTATGGATGGGCTTTCTGAATTCTACTACTTAGGGACTATATAGTTCATCTAATTTTGTTATAAGTAGTATGAATAGTTTTGATTATATAGATATCATCTTTTGATATGTTTAATTTTTGGTATGCTGGATATGTATTAAGTTATAATATTTAGGGTTATATTTAGTAAGTTTCTTTGAATTCTCTTTATTTGGATATATTGCTATATTAATGATATTTACTTTCAATATTATAGGTTATGTTAGATATTCATTAATAACAGGTGTGGAATATAATTTATTTTTACAGATGTTTAAGGAGTTATTGGGGGAGTGGATAATTTTTTTTCTTTTTTTTTAAAGAAAAGATTAATTATGTTATATGTTAAAGCATGTCCATCTTTAGTGCGATGTTTATTGGACCCCACAGTAAGAGGGGTTAAGGTGCTGTGGACTTGGAGCGCCAGTTGGGAGGGTTTTTCTTTTCTTTTTCCTTTTTTTTTAACTTTTTTTCTTTTATTTTCTTTCCTCTTTGGTTTCCTTTCTATTTTCTATACTCTATTGAGACCAAATATCTCAAAGTCACTCAAAGAAGTGCGACTAATTTATACTTCTTTTTGTGGCCAGGATTTATCAACTAATAAAATCTGATAAATATGAATAGAGCAATTAAATTTTTAATTCTTAATGTTAATGGAATAAATGGACTGATAAAAAGGAAAAAAGCCCTGGCATATCTTAAAAAAATCATATTGATCATACCTTTCTTCAAGAAACTCATCTTACAATGAGAGAACATAAATTAAAGAGCGGATGGGTTGGTCAAGTAATAGCGTCCTCCTTTAATTCTAAAGCCAGAGGAGTGGCAGTATTGATAGGGAAGAATTTGCCAGTGAAGGTGGAGAGTACTATCACAGATCCGGCCGGGAGATTTGTTATGGTCAACTGGAAAATATATTCAGAATCCTGGACACTTTTGTATTTATATGCCCCCAATTATGATGTTGAGAAATTTATCCAAAATATTTTTCTGAAAATTGTCCAAGGATATGAAAATATCTTAATTGGAGGGGATTTCAATTTTTGTCTGGATCCAATTTTAGATAGATCAGTTAAAAAAGTCGAGAAGGTCAAGGCAGCAAAAACCTCCCTGGCCTTCATGAAGGACTTGAATTGGAGATGGCAGCATCCAAGGGAAAGGGACTACTCTTTCTATTCAAAACAATATGATTTCTACTCTAGAACTGACTTATTTTTAATATCAGCTAAATTAGAAAGTGGGATCATTCAAACAGAATATGCTGCAAGACAACTCTCGGACCATTCACCTTTAACTTTATCAATTGAAATGCCTGATAAACAAAAAACATTATATAGATGGTGTTTTAATCCTTTGCTGTTGAAAAGACCAGAGTTTTGCAGTTTTATTAGAGCTCAAATAGAATTGTTCTGTGAGATGAACTCGCCCTCTACTGCCAATAATTTCTTATTATGGGGCACATTAAAAGCATATTTAAGAGGACAGATAATTGGATATGTTCATATATAATTGGACATATATAAATATGTAACAGAATTAAATGAATTGGAGAAAGAAATAACACAATTAGAAAAAGATTGTCAGAATTCAACAACAGGAAAATTATAAAAAATTAATAAATAAAAAATTAGAGTATAACACAAAACAAACCTATAGAATAGAAAAAAATGATACTAAAATCAAAACAACAATATTATGAATTAGGAGAGAGAACCCATAAAGTACTATCTTGGCAATTGAGGGTGGAAGAAACCTCCAGAACAATAAATGCGATTCAAACAGGGGAAGGTAAGATTTCACATAAGCCAAAAGAAATAAATGATACTTTTAAGCAGTTCTATTCGGAACTATATAAATCAGAATCAGTGGGTGACTCACTGAAAATTGATGATTTCTTGTCTAAATTACAACTTCCCAAACTGAGTCAACAAGATCAGGAAGAATTGAATGCCCCTTTTTCTAGGGATGAAACTGAGAAAGCCCTGGGCTTATTACAGGCTAATAAATCGCCGGGTGATGATGGTTTCCCCCCTGAATTTTATAGAGAATTTAAGGATCAATCAATGCCCCTTTTTATGAGGGTTGTGACCCAGGCTGAGGAGACCCATACTCTACCGGAATCCTTTTCAACAGCAATTATTACGTTAATTCTTCAGAAGGATAAGGATCCGCTAAAACCAGCATCTTATAGGCCTATCTGACTTTTAAATGCGGGCTATAAAATTATAGCAAAGGCATTGGCTAATAGATTAGCTCGATATCTGCCAAAATTGATTAAATTTGATCAAACAGGATTTATTAAAAAAAGACAATTATCTGATAATATTGGCAGACTATTGACTATATTACACTTAGCTAAGACGAAGGTGGACTCGACTGTAGCAGTGGCTTTAGATGTTGAAAAGGCCTTTGATAGACTTTGAATGGGATTTTTTATTTAAAACAATGGAAAGATTTGGTCTAGGCCAAATATTCATAAATTGGATAAGAGCACTTTACCATCAGTCTAAGGCCAAAATAATTACGAATGGGCAGATTTCATCAGTTTACTCTCCACATAGATCCAGTAGACAAGATTGCCCACTATCTTCCAATAGAGCGATTGGCTGAGGCTGTTAGACAGGATCCATACGTAAAGGGGTTTAAAGTGGCCCAGGAAGAATATAAAATGAACTTATTTGCTGATGACATTTTAGTATATTTGGCTGACCCGGCTGGCTCTTTAATAAGACTTAGGGCCTTGCTGGACAATTATGGTATAGTCTCGGGATATAAAATAAACTGGAATAAAAGTGTAATTTTACCTTTAGGTAGAGGAGACTATGCCCAATATCAATATGGCACTCAGTTTAGATGGGTTAAATCTAACATGAAATATCTGGGGATTAAGTTTAGTCATAATTTGGATGACCTTTATAAACTTAATTATCGCCCCTTGCTGCGGAATGTTGAGAAGGACCTACGTAGGTGGATAAACCTGCCCATCACACTGATGGGTGGGGTAAACTGTATAAAAATTAAGATAATGCCAAAAATTCAGTATTTTTTTCAGTCTTTACCTATCCCATTATCCAATAATTTTTTTTAAGATTCTCAATGGACATATTTGTCTATTTTTATGGTCGGGTAAAATATCTAGCATCTCCATGGAAAAATTGACCTGGGACTATAAATTGGGGGGGGGGGGGTTAAAGTTACCAGATTTTGAAAAATAATATTTAGCTGCACAAGCACATTTTATTGCTTCTTTTTTTGATGAGATACTATCGCTTCTTGGGTTACAATTGGCTTACATATTGTAGGAAAAGAGATGGCAGAAGAATTTATATATAAATGGGACTCCAAATTAATTAAAAAGAAAACAAACAATCCTCTATTGAGACATAGAATTTATGTCTGGGAAAAAAATTAAAACAATTTATGGGTCTAAAAAAAGGAATATCCTCAAAGACGCCTCTGTCTCAGAACAGATTAATACCCATGACTCTGGGTAATAAATTTCTAGTCACCTGGTATCCACACGGTATCAGGCGGATGAAGATTGTTATAATCAGCAGAAACAATTTATGTCTTTTGAGGGACTTAAAAATAAGTATAATTTATCTAATAACACATTCTTCTGCTATCTCCAATTACGATCTTTTTTGAGGGACTGTTTGGGTCCATCACTGGCCCTACCAAGCTGCTCAGACATGGAGATTCTAATTCGAAAGGGGAATACAACTAAATTTATTTCTAATATGTATTCTTTATTCCGGGACCAATGCCCAAAGCTTGGTATATACAGATCGAGGGAAAGATGGGAGTCGGATTTGGGCATTCTAATTGATCATCAATGCTGGTCACATTTATGTTTGGATAATGTTACCACTCTTATCAACTCTAGATACAGAATGATACCTTTTAATTTTTTACATCAGTTGTATCTCACACCTGAAAAAATACATAAAAATAAACCAGAAATTCCTGGTAACTGTTTTAGGTGTGGCATAGATGTTGGTACCGCTTTGCATTCCACCTGATATGCACGTAATTGGGATCATTTTGGATAGATCTGGGGGAGGTACTGGGAAAGATTCTGGGGATGGATTTCCCCCTAGACCCAGAATTGTTTCTTCTGGGGAACTTAGCAGTTTTGAAAGTTAACCTCCCCAGGAATAAATCCAAATTTATTAAAATTGCACTGTCAGTGGCCAGGAAATGCATAGCGGTAATGTGGAAATCCGATTGCCTTCTACATATTGATCGTTGGAATAAAGAAATGCAAAGTTATATACCCCTTGAGAAGATTACTATACCCTTAGGAATGGATGCACTATGTTCATTGAGATTTGCCAACCATATTTGGATTACTTAAATGCTCGGATTGTTTAACCTATTTATTTTAATTTTTTAAATTACTATATCTCTTATCATAAGCTAGTTTCTTAAATTTGTATTTTAAACTGACTCTGAGAGCTGGATGCCTACTCTTTTTCCTTTTTTTCTCTTTTCTTTCTTCTTCTTTCCTTTCCTTTCTTTCCTCGGTCTCTTATTTTTTTTCTCCCTCCTCTTTCCCAAATTTGGGGAGATGGTGTTGGGATAGGGGTTCTTTTTTTTTCTCGGACTTATTAATGTATTTGAATTAATTTTTTTTCAATATGTATTAATGTCACAATGACAATTGTATTAATTGAGTCCTTGTATTCCTTCTTTAAAAAATTTAAATAAAATATATTAAAAAAAAGTTTCAGCTTGTCCCTTTGCATTCCCTCATCTACAGCTCCTTACACAGGGCAAACAACAAGTTTTGGCAGACTGAAGTCTATCATTCACCCGTGTGATTGACCTGCAGAAGCAGTCGATGTTCAGGAGCAGCCGCTGCAGAGGATCCCTGTACTGCAGAGCTGTGTGAAATTTACCACGGAAAAGACAACTGTAACTCCTTCCATACCTTCGTAGCAAACCATCTCCGGCCATCTTATCCACACCAAGGGTAACAACCAGTGGGATTGAGGTTCCAATTGTGCACAGATAATTTGACAGGTGGGGGAGGGGGGGCTTCCTGCAAGACGAACAATCCTTTTTTGTGAGTTCTCGCAATTCTGACAAAAGTCTTTTGGACGGTCTGCTTTGGACACCATTCCAGGGGTTTCAACATCATCTTCGCCTGCAGGGCATCCAGGACATTAAGTACCTGTATATGCAACCACGGGCACAACTCACTTCACCATTCAGGGCATCTTCAAAAGGCAGCGCCTCCAATTCAATTGAAGTTTAATTATCATTAAACTATCAATGAATACAGCCAAACAAGACAGGGCTACTCCGGGGCCAAAGTGCAAAACATAGTTCCAAACGTCGTACAAGATGGCAAGCACATAAAGCTATCAAGAAGATACAACCGTGCAATACAAAAGTCCAGACCCCACCATGAACGCCACAGAAATCTGCAGTTGACTACAGATTGACTACTATACTTTTCTTCTGCTGAGTGAACACTGGGGGGGATGGGGGCAGCACAAATCTAGCCCGGACACTGTGCCACACCACCATCAGTGGACCCCACTGGCTTCAGTGCATTTCATCCACTTTTGAACACCTCATCTTATTCTACTCACTTTGCCCCTTTTTAAAATCATCTCTATCAGATGCTTTCACTGCTTTTTCCTTCAGATTCTTCATGAGATCACAAAATGGAACAACTGAGAAATGGGCAATGCAGATCGATCATCAGGCTTCAGTTTACATTAATCCTACACTAATCTCATTTATTCTCTCAGCTCCTCTCCCCGTAGATTTTACTGCCCAGGGTCTATTTACAGTAGCCAATTACGGTAAACAACCCACACAGCTTTTGGATTTGACATCCCTGGGGCCAGACTTCACTGAATTCTGAAGGATGATGGGGAGGGGGGGGGGGGGGTGCATGGAGGATCTCATTGAAACCTATCGGAGACTGAAGGGACTAGAGAGGATGCGGAGAGGTTGTTCCCATTCGTAGAAGAGTTTACAATCCATGCACATTACCTCAGAATAAAGGAATATCCTTTTAAATCTGAGATGAGAAGGTATTTTTTCAGCAAGAGGGTGAGGAATCTCTGGAATTTGTTGCCACAGAGGTTGGTGGACCTAAGCCATTGGACGTATTTAAGGGAGAGACTGATAGGTTCTTGACTGGTGTGGGTGTTAAGAGTTTTGGGAAGAATGGCTTTCAGATGAAAGTCAGCCATGATTAAATGGCAGACAGACCAAATGACTTGATCTGCACCTATATCTTATGGGATATGTGAGTAAACCAGAGCACCTGAAGGAAGCCCATGCAGTCATAGCCAGAAGGGCAGTATCAGAACCAATTCACTGCAGCTTTGAGGTAGTTCTTCTACCAGTTCCTGCACTGACAATTCAACTGTCCTTTCAACGACTGTACCTCATCTTTGAGTTAGAACCAGAGAACATTACAGCACAGAAACAGGCCTTTTGGCCCTTCTTGGCTGTGCCCAACCATTTTTCTGCCTAGTCCCACTGACCTACACCTGGGCCATATCCCTCCAAACCCCTCTCATCCATATACCTGTCCAAGTTTTTCTTAAATGTCAAAAGTGAGCCCGCATTCACCACTTCATCTGGCAGCTCATTCCACACTCCCTCCACTCTCTGTGTGAAGAAGCCCCCCTTAATGTTCTCTTTCAACTTTTCCCCCTTCACCCTTAACCCATGACTTCTGGGTTTTTTTTCTCCCCTAGCCTCAGTGGAAAAAGCCTGCTTGCATTCACTTTATCTATACCCATCATAATTTTATACACCTCTATCAAATCGCCCCTCATTCTTCTATGCTCCAGGGAATAAAGTCCTAACCTATTCAACCTTTCTCTGTAACTCCGTTTCTCAAGTCCCGGCAACATCCTTGTAAACCTTCTCTGCACTCTTTCAACCTTATTAATATCCTTCCTGTAATTCAGAGACCAAAACTGCACACAGTACTCCAAATTCGGTCTCACCAATGTCTTATACAACCTCACCATTACATTCCAACACTTATACTCAATAATTTGATTTATAAAGGCCAATGTACCAAAAGCTCTCTTTACAACCTTATCTACTTGTGATGCCACTTTTAGGGAATTACACATCTGTACTCCCAGATCCCTCTGTTCTACTGCACTCCTCAGTGTCCTACCATTTACCTTGTATGTTCTACCTTGGTTTGACCTTCCGAAGTGCAATACCTCACACTTGGCCGCATTAAACTCCATCTGCCATTTTTCAGCCCATTCCTCCAACTGGTCCAAATCTCTCTACAAGCTTTGAAAACCTTCCTCACTGTCCACTACACCTCCAATCTTTGTATAATTAGCAAATTTGCTGATCCAATTTGCCACATTATCATCCAGATCATTGATATAGATGACAAATAACAATGGACCCAGCACCGATCCCTGTGGCACACCACTAGTCACAGGCCTCCACTCAGAGTAGCAATCCTCCACTACCACTCTCTGGCTTCTTCCATTGAGCCAATGTCTAATCCAATTTACAACCTCTCCATGTATACCTAGCTACTGAATCTTCCCAACTAACCTTCCATGCGGGACCTTGTCAAAGGCCTTACTGAAGTCCATGTATACAACATCCACTGCCTTCCCTTCATCCACTTTCCTGGTAACTTCCCCGAAAAGATCTAATAGATTGGTTAAACATGACCGACCACGCACAAAGCCATGCAGACTTTTTCTAGGAAGTCCCTGTCTATCCAAATACTTCTAGATCTTATCTCTTAGTATTCCTTCCAATAATTTACCTACTACCGATGTTAAATTTACTGGCCTACAATTTCCCGGCTTACTTTTTGAGCCTTTTTTAAACAATGGAACTACACGAGCTATCCTCCAATCCTCCGGCATCTGACCTGTGCATATCGACATTTTAAATATTTCTGCCAGGGCCCCTGCAATTACAACACTAGATTCCTTCAAGGTCCAAGAGTATACCCTGTCAAGTCCTGGGGATTTATCTACTCTGATTTGCCTCAAGACAGCAAGCACCTCCTCCTCTTTAATCTGTATAAGTTCCATGACCACCCTACTTGTTTGCCTTGTTTCCATAGACTCCATTCCAGTTTCCTTAGTAAATACAGATGCAAAAAACCCATTTAATATCTCTCCCATTTCTTTTGGTTCTATACATAGCCGACCACTTTGATCTTCAAGAGGACCAATTTTATCCCTTACTATCCTTTTGCTCTTAGCATACCTGTAGAAGCTCTTAGGATTATCCTTCACCCTGACTTCCAAAGCAAACTCATGTCTTCTTTTAGCCCTCCTGATTTCTTTCTTAAGTATTTTTTTACTCTTTTTATACTCCTCAAGCATCTTATTTCCTCCCTGTTGCCTACACATGTTATACATCTCTCTCTTCTTCTTTATCAGAGTTCCAACATCCCTTGAGAACCAAGGTTCCTTATTCTTATTCAATTTGCCTTTAACCCTGACAGGAACATACAAACAACATACACAACCTTACTATTTGTGACTTTACATGAACTACTAACATCATTTATTTTTACCCCCGTTCCACTACCTACTCTGGCACTCTGGCTCCCATCCCCTTGCAAATCTAGTTTAAACCCTCCCCAATAACACTTGCAAACCTCCTTGCAAGTATATTGGTCCCCTTGTAGTTCAGGTGTAACCCGTCCCTCTTGTACAGGTCCCACCTGACCCAGAAGAGGTCCCAATGATCTAGAAATCTGAAACCCTGCCCCCTACACCAGTTTCTCAGCCACGTGTTCATCTGCCAGAGCATCCTACTCTTACCCTCACTGGCATGTGGCACAGGCAGCAATCCGGAGATTACTACCCTCGAGGTCCTGTTTTTCAACATCCTACCAAGCTCTCTGTACTCACTCTTCAGGACCTCCTAACTCTTTCTACCTATGTCATTGGTACCGATGTGTACCAGGACACCTGGCTGATCACCCTCCCACCTCAGCATGCTGTGCACGCGATCAGCGACATCCCTGACCCTGGCACCCAGGAGGCAACAAACCATCTGGGAGTCTCTTTCACGACCACAGAATCTCCTATCTGTACCCCTGACTATGAAGTCCCCTATCACTACCACTCCCCTCTTCTTCCTCCCTCCCTTCTGCACTGCAGAACCAGACGCAGTGCCAGAGATCCGGCTGCCGCAGCTTGTCCCAGGTAAGCCATTACCCTCTCCCCCAACAGTATCCAAATCAGTATACCTGTTTTGGAGGGGAATGGCCACAGGGGAACCCTGCACTATTTGCCCTTTCCCCTTCCCTCTCCTGACTGTAACCCAATTACCTGTGCCCTGTTTCTTATGTATTATGTCGTGGTTTTTCGTGCTTTTCAAATGACCAGGAGACACAGAAGATTCTTCAAGAAGGGTTAAACTTTAATTTGCAAATCAAAGCTGAGACAGTCATTGAGCTGGTCGCTGACTGCCTCCTGATTCTCGGATACAGCCGCTTTTTAAAGCAAACCTGGTTTAGCTGCATTAACATATCCAAGCGGTGCATATCACAGTTACTATTGTTTTTACCTATTGATTTATTTGTTCTAGTCGACTATATAGTTTTAATTACACAGCAGACCTGTTCAAAGCAAAATATCCCTACATATTGTCTCTACATTGCTTTATTACGCAGTCGACAAGTTCAAAGCAAAATATCCCTGAGTTACTTTTCATTAACACATATTGTCTCTACATTCAATTGGATACCTGATTAGCATATATTGACACATCATTGTCCTTTAGCATTTCACACAGTTTTGGTTACACAGCAACTTCACAGCTGGCGACCGCTTTCAGCCACCTCTCCCTAGCATATACCAACACACCATAGTTTTTAGCATTAAGTTTTATACTCCATAATATTCATATTCTCCAATATATCCCCCCTTTGAGACCCCTCCGGGTCTCACACTCACACGGAGAGAAGACTAAGAGTCTGCGCACAAAAGCCCCAATGAGCTCAAGCACTTATTCCCAAGTTCCGGGTTAAACTAAAATCCTGCGCCGAGACCTCAAAGTATTCTCTCCCTGTTACCCTGGGCCGCTGAGCCAAAAACCTGTCCCTTTGTACCTGAGACAGGGAAAAAGACTCAAAAGCCCTTACAATCTACTCCCACACTGTCGTTCTGCTCCTGTTCATCCTGCAGGTGTTGTAGGCTGTAACGATACATTTCCGGTGTTTCTGTCTCCACTACGCCAGCTTCAGCAATCGTCACGAGCATCGGAAACTGTTTGGTTGCAGCACGCACTACAAAAGATTTGAGACAAGGAAGAAAACAGCACAGCACAAGCACACAGCTCAACAATACAATACTGACAGTTATTGCTACTTTAGTCATCCATGCTCCCCATCCTCCGAGTCTACTGTCTAACCAATCAAAGAACTGATGTCCGAACCCTGCATTCTGTTGGACCTCCGTCCGCAGATTCCTTAACTTATCCATTGCTCGGGTGAAAGACCCTTCTGGGCTAGTATTGTTCGGTATGAAAGTGCAGCATTGGTCGCCAAACATTACACACACACCCCCTTTCTCTGCCAAAAGCCAAACCAGTACCTGTTTTGCCACGCTACCCTGCTAGTTGCAGCTAGCTGTTGCCTTAAGGCCTCCAGTGCATCATCGGTGTAGTTGATGAACCTCTGTTGATTATAGTATATATAGTTTATCCATTCAACATTTTTGCTTACCCCTATCACAGGTATGATAGCTTCCCAGTGAGCATCTCGTGCGGTGTCATGCATGTTATTCGATTGGTTCGCATGCGGTAACTCATCAATGCTAACGGTAAAGCATCGACCCAATTTAAGTTTAGTATCTGCACAAATTTTGTTTAATTTGGCTTTCAGGGTTCCATTAATTCTCTCTACCATGCCCTGCGACTGAGGGTGGTATACACATCCAAACCTTTGCTTTATCCTCAGCGCCTGTAGTACCAGTTTGACCACTTTCTGGATAAAAGCTGAACCATTGTCTGAGCTAACTTCTGTAGGTATTCCAAACCTGGGGATTACTTCATTTGTCAGGAATTTCACCACTGTCTTTATCATGTCTACGTAATCGATCATTAAATGTTTAAATGGTCCTTCAGGTACGGGAATGTGGCCTATTGGGGTTGTAATTCCCTTCCGAACATTATTTTGTGCACATACCTCGCACCGTGATAAGACAAAGTCCACTGAAGCCTGTAAATAAGGTGACCAAAAACCATCCTTCTTTATTTTCCTTATCACTTCCCCCTTTGCACAATGGTCAATCCCATGCGCTTCTGAAATCAGAATCGTCAGTAGAGGGGTGGGCGCTACCAACAAGCCGTCTTCCGTGCTCCACAAGCCTTCCGGGTTCTGCTTGGCCCCCCTTTTTCTCCACATTGTCTGTTCTGCCAAAGTTGCCTTACCTTGTATTTCAATTAGGTCCTCCACGTCAGGTTCTGGAGTTAGGCTTACCCGGGGGGCAATGACGGCTGACATACATCCAGACGCTTTTCTAGCTGCCTCGTCTGCAGCTTGATTTCCCTTTGTTATTACATCGTTTCCCTTTTTATGTGCCTGGCATTTGACCACAGCCAATGCTTTAGGTTTCATTATGGCTTTTATTAAGTCTAGAATTTGCTGACAATGTTGTATGGGATCTCCATTACCTTTTTTAAAACCTCTCTGCTTCCACACTGCCCCGAACAAATGGCATACTCCGTGAGCATATGCTGAATCAGTATAGGTGTCTACTGTCTCACCTTCCATCATTTCACACGCAGCTGTCAGATCCATCCTAATAATCTTATAGCTCGACTGATCCTGTTGCATCACTGAGAATCCTGCGTGATTTCCATCATAGTCCCTATAACAAGAGCCGTCTACGAACAGAACCTGTTTATCTATCTCCTCTAGTGGTTCTGACCGTAAGTCTGCTCTCAATTTGGCAAATGCCATCGTCTTCCCTACACAATCATGGGGTTCTCCTTCATAGTCTAAAGGGACAAAATCGGCTATATTACTGGTAGTGCATCTCTGCATAGTTATGTCAGGAAATGTCAATAGCATCTGATACGCTACTATCCTGGCTGGTGTCAACACAAATTTCCCTTTTTCCAGCAGTTCTGCTACTTTGTGGTGCTGACTGCAATTCCTGCTTAATAGTACTGAAAGCTATCTCCGCCTCTCCATTCCACTGTAAGCCGTTCTTTAAATTAGTATGTCCTGCTTCTTTCATTATTTTTCTTAAAGGTGCCACAATCTCAGCATATTCTCCTATCCAATCTGAGCTGTACCCTGCCATTCCCAAAAATGTCATCATCTGCCCTACAGTCTGGGGTTTTGGGGCCTTAGCTATTGCCTCAATCTGATCTGGTGCTATCGCCTTCACTCCCTTGGATATTACCCTGCCTAAGTACTCCACTTGCTGCGTGCAGAATTGCAGTTTCTTTTTGGATACTTTATGTCCTCCGTGCGCTAGCTTCTCTAACAGAGTTACAGTGTCCTGCTTACACTGTTCCTCGCTGTGGGAGCAAATCAACAGGTCATCCACATATTGTAACAATGTACTTCCCAACGGCATGCCCTCTAGGTCTGCCTTCAATACCTGATTAAAAATGTGTGGTGAATGTTTAAATCCTTGCGGCATTCTGGTATAGGTATACTGGGCGCCTCTGTAGGTAAATGCAAACAAATACTAAGCACTCCTATTTAAGCAACCCCTGCACTGTCGACGCTATTCCTTCTTTATTTTCTGGTCTTAGTGGGTATCGTGGTCTCCTGGGTGGAATTGCTCCTCTCTTTAGCTTTATTTCCACCGGACTAGCTGTTTTTATTTTCCCTACGTCCGCGTCATGCTGTGACCACAGAATAGGCGGCAACTCATCTAACCTTTTATCTTTCTGCTGGCCTCTTTCCTTTCCCAGCAAGGGCATGTGTGGTTGGGGAGTTATTTCGACCTCTCTCACTATCCCTACCATATCTACACTTACCATTATTTTAATACAATTGTTGTCTTCTGATATCCACACCTCTGGCGTGATTTTCCTCCACACTGTTACGGTTTCAGCACTCTTAACTAAAGGTCCTAAGTCTTTAGACTGATATCCCTTATTTATCACCAACGTTACGTGGGGCGCAGCCTCCGGTATCCTGTACCATTTTTCTAAAAAGGTGTTCCACTTAACTTGTAGAGCTGCCCCTTGCTTTCCAATTATCACAGCCTCCCCTTCCAGGTGCTGCTGGGTACATACCTCTAGGTGCCATCTCTCCTCTAACTCCCTGTTCTGAGTCTCATCAAAAATCACTGTACAATGTAGCTCAGATTTGGGCACTACAGCCCTAGGTAATACAGCCTGCACGCCCTTTTTCCATTTTTCCCAGGTTTCCTGAATCTGATCTGCAATGTCTCCTATCCAAAAGGCATTAGCCTTCTTGTCTTCTTGCACTATCAATTGAACCCCTGCTCTTTTCACACTCAGCCCATTTCTGGTGCATTCTAATTTTAATTCCAGTTTCAACAAGGCATCTCTGCCTAACAAATTAATCGGAGTTCCTTTAAGTACTAGCACCGGCAAAACAATTTCTTTACTTCCCATTCTCAACCGCACTGGAGCCGTGCACTGTGTTAACTGTGTTTTCCCGATAACCCTACCGTCTTAATAAACTTTCCTGACATGGGAAGGTGAAGGGCATACTGTGGCTGGCTGATTACATTCCCAGCACAATCTCTCTACCTCTCTTTCCCACTGTCTTCTCACTGGTCTCCTTTGCCCATAGCTCCTCTGTCCCCCTCCTTGGGACTTCCAGTCCTGTCTGGGCTGTTTGAATTTAGTTTGTTCCTGATAGAACATTTGTGGGGATGCTCCCTCAAAGTTAATTATTGGCATGGGGTTTTCCAGCCCTTGTCTTACAGTATGATTGGCCCCTCCATATAGCAGTGTTTTGTCCAGTTCGATGGCTGTACTCGAACCGGTGGTTGTTGGCAGCATCTTTTTATTTTTCTCTTTTTCCTTCTTTTTGAGTTCTTCGAGCTGCATTTGTGTTAACTTTCTTTGCACCTCTTCCTGCTGCTCAGTCAACCTTCGTTTGTCTTTCCGGTATTTCTCAACGGCATGGACTACGTGGTCTCTAAATTCTTGTGGGGTCTTTGACGTTAGCCCAACCACCTCCTCCAGTTTGGATTTTACTTGTGGCGGCATTGCATCCAAAATGCTATGTCGGAACAGTGAGGTCATAAATAAGCTATTTTCCACCTCTTGCTCAGTCTCCAGTCTCCACCTTTTCAACTGGTTTTCTACGTAGGCTGCTGGGTGCCTCCCAGTGGATCCCCCTTTAAGGCTTTGGGGTCTACTTTGGGCGGATAAAGCTTTCTGAGGGCCTGCCATACCCTCTGCCTCACTCTGTCAAACCCGTCTCCATCAGTTCTTGGGTCGTTCGAGTTTACTATGCCAGCCATTTCCATTAGTTCGTTAAATTTGGAGGTTCCCATCAACCTTATCAACAGTGCCTTCAAATCTCCCATAGCCAATAATCGTCCTGCTGTTTCTTCCTCAAAGGCTCTAATCCATTTCCCTGCTCCTTCATGTAAATTGGGCAGAGTGTTTTTCAGCCCTTCTAGGTCCTGGGATCCCCAAGGGATATACTGCACTTGTCCTGATCCTTTAACTAACAACGGCATCATTCTTCTTCCTCCTTCCCACCTGCCCTGGCTTTCCTCCTCCCCTGACTCCCCATCTGTCTCTGGGTATGTCTTTACTGCCTCCCACACAAATGTCTCCGGGGTTCTGCTCTTCCCTCGGTCTCCCTGTGGAGTCCTTCCTTTCTGTCTTGATTCAATGCCTGGTGGGCCCCTTGAATATTTTTCACATCTCTCCTGGTAATCCCATTTTTGTAACTTATCTGACTCTCTCTCTACTTCCGCAAGCCGCTCCCCTACTGCCTCCTTCTGTCCTTCTAGGCTTCTGCCCTCTACCTCTTCCCCATAAATTCTCACACCCTCTCTCTCTCTCCATTTAACTCTTGCTCCTCAAATGAGTCACCTTCTCTAGTCTGTTTATTCCTATGGTATAATCGGTACTCCTCATATTCCTTCGCCTCCCTCAAGTATATCATCCGTTCAATCTGTTCTTGCATTTCTCTCTGTACCTGTTCTATCTTTATCTTTTCTGCCTGCATCTCCTGCCATATCGCCGCTTTTTCCTTCTCATATTGTTTTTTCTCCTCCTCATTATCCCAAACCTGTACTTCTCCCTGCATGTTTACTGTTCCCGTTAGCAGGGGGCACTGCTTAGGGGTTCCTTCCTCATTATAGGGAGGAGGGTTTTCTGTTGCCAGCCTCTCACTGTACCTTTCTCTCTCTCTCTCTAGACACACACACACACACACACACACACACACACACACACACACACACACACACACACACACACACACACACACACACACACACACACACACACACACACACACACACACACACACACACACACACACACACACACACACACACTTTCTCCAGCACCTCTGTATCTTTCTCACTTGCAATCAATATTCTACCTGTCCTCCTCAGCCTTTCTCCCTCCGTTCTAAAGAGTTTTAGCACTTCCATTTCTTGTTCTCTTTTTTGCTCCCTTTTCTTAGATTTATCTTTTGATTTGTACTTTTTAGTTAGTTCCTCCATTTCTTCGCACAAACTTACATCAAATGTTCCTTCTTTTGGCCACTTTGTGACCAGGTTTTTGGTTCTTTTTTCCCATTTTTCTGAAGTTTTTGTGATCTCATTTTGAAAAAATGGGAATTTTTTGCTCAGAATCTCTACTGCTGTTCCTTTACCTGTCATGTTATTCTCTCTTGTTAATGTACTTTTTTCCCCTAATTCTATTCTAACACCTCGCCCGAGCAGACCCTTCTCTCAAGGCGGTAACCGCGAGAACTTTTTTCCCTAACTCTATTCTAACACCTCGCCCGAGCAGACCCTTCTCTCAAGGCGGTAACCGCGAGGACTTTTTTCCCTAACTCTATTCTAACACCTCGCCCGAGCAGACCCTTCTCTCAAGGCGGTAACCGCGAGGACTTTTTTCCCTAATTCTATTCTAACACCTCGCCCGAGCAGACCCTTCTCTCAAGGCGGTAACCGCGAGGACTTTTTTCCCTAACTCTATTCTAACACCTCGCCCGAGCAGACCCTTCTCTCAAGGCGGTAACCGCGAGGACTTTTTTCCCTAACTCTATTCTAACACCTCGCCCGAGCAGACCCTTCTCTCAAGGCGGTAACCGCGAGGACTTTTTTCCCTAAATCTATTCTAACACCTCGCCCGAGCAGACCCTTCTCTCAAGGCGGTAACCGCGAGGACTTTTTTCCCTAACTCTATTCTAACACCTCGCCCGAGCAGACCCTTCTGTCTTAAGGCGGTAACCGCGAGGACTTTTTCTTAACGTATTAACTTATTTGTACTTACCCTCACTGCAGTGTTCTTGAGCAATCCTCTGAGCCTCCCCCGTTAACCCCCAATTCTGCCAGATTCTTTGGACCGGAGAGACCCTTTTGCAGCGGTTCCACACTTCCGAGACTCCAAGACCTCCTCAAAGCCAACAGAATTCTTAGTCCAAATTGTCGCAAAAAAGCGCTTTCCTTTTGTTTTGGGTGCACCCATAATTCTGTTAGCCTTGTGGGGGTCCCTAGAGGACCGGGAAGCGTTCCCAATCTGCCGTTTCCCTTCCGCGGGTCTCTGCCCGATCCTGTTCGTGACGCCAATTATGTCGTGGTTTTTCGTGCTTTTCAAATGACCAGGAGACGCAGAAGATTCTTCAAGAAGGGTTAAACTTTAATTTGCAAATCAAAGCTGAGACAGTCATTGAGCTGGTCGCTGACTGCCTCCTGATTCTCGGATACAGCCGCTTTTTAAAGCAAACCTGGTTTAGCTGCATTAACATATCCAAGCGGTGCATATCACAGTTACTATTGTTTTTACCTATTGACTTATTTGTTCTAGTCGACTATATAGTTTTAATTACACAGCAGACCTGTTCAAAGCAAAATATCCCTACATATTGTCTCTACATTGCTTTATTACGCAGTCGACAAGTTCAAAGCAAAATATCCCTGAGTTACTTTTCATTAACACATATTGTCTCTACATTCAATTGGATACCTGATTAGCATATATTGACACATCATTGTCCTTTAGCATTTCACACAGTTTTGGTTACACAGCAACTTCACAGCTGGCGACCGCTTTCAGCCACCTCTCCCTAGCATATACCAACACACCATAGTTTTTAGCATTAAGTTTTATACTCCATAATATTCATATTCTCCAATAGTAACTACCTCTCGGAAGCTACTATCTATAAACTGCTCATTCTCCCGAATGATCCGGAGGTCATCCAGCTCCAGCTCCAGTTCCCTAACGTGGTAATTAGGAGCTGCCCCTGGATGCACCTTGCAGGTGTCGTTGTCAGGGACACTGGAGGTCTCCCTGACCCTCCACATCCTGCAAGAGGAGCATTCCAACATCCTGCCTGGCATATTCTCTAGTCTGAACAAAAATTAAGAAGAAAACAGAACCTACCCCCGCCTCTGCCTGTTCCTCGCCGAATCCTGATTGAGCCAAGGCCGTCCCACTCCGACTCAGTCCACTCCAACAATGGCCGCTGTATATGGCGGTCTTTCTTTTAAACCTTGGCGCGTGACGCCATGCGTCTGCGTAGTCTAGCCTCTTTACCCCAAGCGCTTAAAGAAAAGAAAAACGATCTTCTCTCCACGATGCCTTCAGTCTTCCACTCTCAGCCTCTTGCTTCAATTGAAAAGCTAGTTCATTGACTTCCAATCTTTTTCTTCATATAAATACATAAAATCACCAGACTGAATTGTGCGAAAGGGAGGATAGGCAGGTGATAGAGAAGGGGCACACTCAGACCGATGGTTTGAGATGTGTTTATTTTAATGCAAGGACTATTACCAATGAAGTGGATGAGCTTAGAGCGTGGATCAGCGCTTGTTGCTATGATGTTGTGGCCATTACAGAGATTTGGATGGTGCAGAGGTAGGAATGGCTACTTCAAGTGCCAGGCTTTAGATGTTTCAGAAAGGACAGGGAGGAAGGCAAAAGAGGTGGGAGCATGGCACTGTTGATCAGAGATAGTGTCACGGCTGCAGAAAAGGAGGAAGTCACGGAGGTGTTGTCTACAGAGTCTCTGTGGGTGGAAGTTAGGAATAGGAAGAGGTCAATAACTCTACTGGGTGTGTTTTATAGACCATCCAATGGTAACAGGTGCTTCAAGGAGCAAGATAGGGAGACAGATTCTGGGAAGGGGTACTAATAACAGGGTTGTCGTGGTGGGAAATTTTAATTTCCCAAATACTGATTGGCATCTCCCTAGAGTGAGGGGTTTAGATGGGGTGGAGTTTGTTAGGTGTGTTCAGGAAGATTTCTTGACACAATACGAGTGTAGATGAACCTACAAGAGGAGAGGCTGTACTTGATCTGCTATTGGGAAGTGAACCTGGTCAGATGTCAGGTCTCTCAGTGGGAGAGCATTTTGGAGATAGTGATCACTTTTCTCTCTCCTTTACCATACCATTGGAGAGGGATGGGAACAGACAAGTTAGGGAATCATTTAATTGGAGTTAGAGGAAATATAAGGCTATCAGGCAGGAACTTGGAAGCATACATTGGAAACAGATTTTCACCTGGCAACTACCAGCCTTCTAATTCCCGCCCTCCCACCACCTTCTTTATAGGGCCCCTGCCCCCTCCATCTTCAGTCCTGACGAAGGGTCTCGGCCCAAAACGTTGACTGCTCGTTTCCACGGATGCTGCCTGACCTGCAGAGTTCCTTCAGCTTGTTGTACATGTGCACTGGAAACAGATGTTGTCTAAGTGACTACAAGTATTCTTTACAATATTAAATCTTGTAGGCCTTCCATCGTTTAGAAGTACCGTGTTGTATTTATCTAGAAACTCCCCTACTACCACTCCATTACTATCTTTACTTTCACTACCCCGTATAGGATTATGGGCATTGAAATCTCCAACCCAGATTACTGGGGATCTTACATTATTCATGATTTCATCAAAATCTGATAACATCATCATATTACCTGGATTATAAAAGTTAATCAAAGTTGTTTGACCACAAGAGCTCCAAACCTCCACAGCCACAATTTCAAGGTTAGATTTAAAATCAAGTCTTCTAAACTGAAGTCCTGTTTCTGTGAAAGTTGCACACCCTCCATCAGATTTACCCGTTCTGTCAGCTCTCAAACTATCATACCCAGGGATCAAAAAATCGAAATGAGGCTTTAACCATGTCTCCTGTATACAGATCAAATCAGGCCTTTCTTTAAAAGTTCCAATAAACCTTTTAAATTCTTGACCATTTGCAATTAAACATCTTGAATTCTATTGTAATATTAAAAACATCCAAATACTAATTATCGGCCTCTTCATTCACATAAAGCTCCTCCATACTCTCTGACCCCGACAACTGAGAAATATTCGGTGATTATTTGTCTGTCATGTACTCATGTATTTTTTCCGGTAAAACCTGTTTGATATCAAGGAATCTCTCTGCACCTCCAACGACTACTTTTACCATACCCAACCTCTTGGTTGTAGTTTTAGCCCCGACCAGTACATCAACAACAAATGCCAAAAAACTCTTTACTCTTCAATAAAATGTCTAAAGGAACCACAGTTGGAGAACACGGAATGTGCTGACCTCCCATCGTTCCAATCTTTTCTTTACTTATCCTTTGCTCTCTATCAACTTTCTTTACTGCCTCAGCATATGATACATTTTGTTGGTTACTAAAAACCTGAATCTGCTTCGCTTGACAAAAAACTCACAATTCTCAGAACGCCGCTACATGGTTCCCCTCCTCAGTTACTGCATTTCGTTGCCGCTGCCTTACACGCTTTAATATCGTGATCCTCTCCACATTTCACACATCTTCCTTTACCTCGACATGAACCAGCAACGTGTCCAAATCTCTGCCAATTATAACAGCGCAAGGGAGAGTCTAATATATTCTCTAACTTGATAAGACATGCTCCCAAGATAGACTCTAGTTGGAAGAACATCATCTGCAAAAAACCAATAGGACAGGAGAATCCCAATCACCTCCTTCTCTCGATTGGCTTCCATCACTTGACCACCTTTAATATTGTCCAAAATTTCCTTTTCAGTCATGCCAGACCAAATACCATACGCTACCCCCCTCAACTCCATTCCTTTCTTTCAGAGTAATACACTCCACTTTCACAACCAATTTTCCCACCGTTTTGGCACTGCTATATTGGTCAACATCTTTGCAACTAATTTTCAGCAATCCATTATACAACGTTTTGGCCTGGAATCCTTTACCTATTTGGTTCTCTAATGCTGCTGCCACTTTCAAAGGATTAAGGGCTCTGAAACCTCCTTCCCCTAACTTCTGATCTCTAATTTTATACAAACTACAAATTCCTCCAAGTCACCCATTTTCCTCAATTTGTTGTCCACTATTACATCGGGTTGATGCATCTCTGTTTTGGCTACCCTTACTTCTGGAGTATTCCACAGTCTCCCCCCCTCCTCCTTCAATCTCAACCCCCTCTCTTCCCCCCATTGCAGCCATAGGCTACAAACTTACCCTTTCAAACTACTAGGCTGAATAAAGGGGAAGAATATAAATTAATAAAATGCGTAAAATTAAACAAACTGGCCAACCAAAAGATAAGGGGAACCACCACTGATCGAACATTGTCGTGGTTACTTGAAATGACCAGGAGACGCAGACAATTCTTCGAGAAATTTAAACCTTTATTTGCAAACAAAGGCTGAGGCAATCAATGAACTTGTCACCGAAAGCCCACCGAGCTCCGGTGTACAGCATTCTTTATAGTAATTTCTTATCTCAGTTACATTTTCGGTTTTATCAGCATACCCAATCAATTTTTAATTGCATATCATCTATTCATTAAGTAATCAATTGCTCTTGCCTAGCTCTCGGTGCGCCACCATTATTTCTCTCCAGTCGCATTGGGGCCCCATTCCTGGCCAATGTTATTTTTCCAGACAACCTCCCTCACATTACATTCCTGCTCGCACCATCCTGTCCACCACCGTTATCTCTTACTAAACAAAGACTGAGTGTAATACATGGGGTACATTTCAGCTAATAGTGCTGCTAGCTAAACAGGTGTTCTGTAATTGCCACAGTATGCAGCTAAGAGAGTACACAGTACCTAGTTAAAACAATGCATAGCAAAATGTGTCTAGTAAAATAATACATAGTAATATTCAGTACCTAGAAGTGATTACATAGTGATTATATAGTATAGTAAATAGCTAGTACATAGTGATTATATTTCAGGTATTTATAATGATTATGTCAGGTATATTTCTCAATACCATCAAAACAATCAGCCACCCCGTCTTCCCCAACGTTTGACTCAGCAGTTCATCCCGAGTACCGCCATTAGCCGGAGCAAAGAGAGAAATCAACGCACAGGCTCAGAGGGAAGATATTTAAATGTCACTGAAGTTTATATAAAAAGCATTGGACCACGTCTTAAGTCCTAAAAGCATGTGTGTTTAAGATGAAAGAGTCAACAAACAGAAGCAAACACACCCACTTTTGGAGATAACGGGAATGGGCAGTTAGCCAGTCTACTTTCCCAACCATTTCGTTGTAAAACGAAACTTAAATCAATGACGTCCTTCAAGTGCTGCTTCAAGGGATAAGTCAGCAATTAAAAGCCTCCGACCCCAGAGCGTTCTTTAACAGAACATTGCGGTCCACAGTAGACGACGGGTGAGTGTTACGCTATTTTGTGCCGGAGTCCGATTTTGCACTGGGTTCATTCCAGAAGGAAACATTTATTGAAGAAAGTGTTGTAGTTATTCAATGCAGAATACTCGTTCAGCAGCTATCATTGGGAAATTGCGAATGGGTTTCGGTTATAGTTTTATTTCAAATTGAGAGCGGAAGCAGCGTTTTATTCATAAAATGCAGTTTTACTGCCACGCTTTGTCATTGGTCTTGGGCTAAAACTGACAGCTGGTAGGATTCTCTGCTGCAAAGTTTACTTGGGGAAAATGTGAAGTAAAGGGTATGTCATAAATTAATCACCATGGATACAGAAATTCTCCAGGAGTAAGAAGGTAAAATCCATAAGACATACTGGTAGTGCAGAATTCAGCCATTCGGCCCATCGAGTCTTCTCCTCTGTTGTGTCATGGCTAATTATTATCCCTCTCAGCTCCATTCTTCTCTCTGCCTGCTCCCTGTAACTTTTGACACCCTGACTAATCAAGAACCTATCAATATCATTTTCAAATACACCCAACAGTTTGGCCGTCACAGCCATAATTTCCTTGTTCGGTTAAATATACTACTAACCTATTTTAATCTGTTTTATTATAGCGTCCTATAACCAAATTTAAAGTTTTCTTAGAGATTTAAAGCTAAACTTAAAATGGTGCTGGTTTTTCTCTCTAAGAGATTATGTTATTTTGGTTCTCTTTTTGTTTAATATATGATGGAGTGTAAACACTCTCCTTTGTTGGGATGTTACTGTCTTTCTTGTAAGGTCATTTTATTTTTTAGTGTACTGGCTGGGGGGAGGGAGAGACGAGACCGACAGAGCGGTCCATGGCTCTGTATTCTATCTTAGTTTGCTTGCCTTTTTTTCAGGCTTTTGTAAGGGTGGGTGGGTTTACAGTTAGGAGTTTTTTCCCGTGGGATGGTTCCGGAGCATGCGTGTTTTCTATATGGTTGTATTCTTCATCACCGCCATCTTTGATAATCCCGTATTGGTATGTGTTCAGTGCATATATAAAGAAAATTAGAATAAAATTATAGTACGGCAGTTAAACAGATTAATGTAATAAGTTGGAATGTACGTGGTTGGAATCAACCTATTAAATGAAAAAAGACTTTTAAAATTATTAATCTATTCCAACCTGATATAATTTTTGCTCAGGAGACACATATCAGGGCGGGAGATCAAAATAGGTTTTTTGGATGGTGGAATGACTTCCAGCTCCATGCTAGTTCTAAGAGTAAAACTAAATGCGTATCTATCTTTATTAAATCTAATATATTTACTTGAGGATATTGAATCAGATTCTAATGGTAGATTTTTAATTGTTAAAGGAGTGATTTGTAATAGAAAGGTTGTTTTGGTCAATTTGTATGGTCCTAATTTAGATGATCATTTTTTAAAAAAAAAGTATGTGATTTATTGCCGGATTTAAATGAACATACGTTGATAATGGGTGGGGATTTGAACTGTTGTTTAAATCCTATGATTGATAAGAGCTCAACTAATCAGTGACTTCCAAATTGCTCTGTGTCAGTTATTAACTCCTTTTTGACCGATTTTGGGTTGATTGAATTATGGAGGCATTTGCACCCTTATATCAGAGAATATCTTTTGTTTTCGCATGTCTATAAAAATATTCGAGGATTGATTATATTATAATTGATCCCCGCCTTTTGCCTAATGTTAAAAACTGTGAATATGACGCTATTGCTATATCTGATCATGCGCCTTTGAGTTCGTCCTTTGAATTTGATGATATCATTTTTGCCCGTCCACCATGGCACATGTCTCAGACTTTATTGCAAAACTCTGATTTTATCAGTTTTATTGAAAGCCAGATAAAAGAATTTTTTATTTTTAATGATATAGGAGGTATGTCCAAATTAATTATATGGGATACATTCAAAGCATTTTTATGTGGTCAGATTATTTCTTATTCAGCTAAACTTAAAATACAGACTAAAGCAGAATTAGGTAAAATTTCAAAACAAATTAAAGATTTAGATAATATCTATGCGACTTCCCCTAATATTGACTTATTTTAAAAAAGGGTGGAACTTCAATCACAATATACCCTATTATTAACTCATCCAATTGAAGGTTATCTACTTACGTTAAAGAGCAAATTTTATATGTTTGGAGATAAAAATAATGAACTACTTGCATCTCAATTAAAATCGGCTGGAGCCAAAAGGCAAAGTTTGAAAATTCGTAGAAAGGATGGTATCCTGGCTCAGGAATATGAAGAAATTAATAAGATTTTTCAAGATTTTTATACTGAACTTTATAAATCTCAATGTCCAGTAGATTCTTCTGAAATGAATGCTTTTTTTTACGAAAGATTGCTTTTCCTAAAATTTCTACTGGGGATCAAAAAACTCTTGATGCCCAAATTACTGAATCCGAAATTCATAAAGCTATTTTTTCAATGCAATCTGGTAAGGCCCCAGGACTTGATGGTTATCCTGTAGAATTTTATAAAAAATTTGGAAAATTGCGTTCTCCATATATGTTGGAGATGTTTAAAGATTCTTTTGTAAAAAGTGATTTAGCCTCTGCTTTTTATAAGGATTTTATTTCTTTCATTCTCAAAAAGGATAAAGATCCTACTGATTGTGCCTCATACAGACCTATTTCATTATTGAATGTTGATGCTAAGATTCTCTCAAAAATAACGGCCAATCATTTGGAGAGTGTTTTGTGTAAAATCATTTTTAAAGATCAAACAGGCTTTATAAAGGGTCGTTACTGTTTTTCAAATGTTCGGAAACTATTTTACATTATGTATTCGCCCTCTTCTAAAACTCCACAATGCATTGTATCTTTGGATGCTGAAAAAGCATTTGATCGAGTCGAATGGAAATATTTATTTAATGTTTTAGAAAAATTTGGTTTTGGTATTAATTTTTATAATTGGATTAAAATGATATATAAGGCCCTTATTGCTACTGTTGTCACTAATAACTGTAGGTCTTTTTTCAGCTATCACGGGACAAAACAAGGTTGTCCATTGTCCTTTGTTATTTTACTTAATTTTAGAACCCCTGGCTATTGCTCTTCATGAAGCCAAAAATATTCATGGGACTTTTGTGAATGAGACCATGCACAAGATCTCTCTTTAAGCTGATGATTTATTGATATATATATCTAAGCCTGAAGAATCTATTCCTGCTTTGCTAAAATTATTTGACAAATTTGGAGAGTTTTCAGGATGTAAAATAAATTTTCGTAAAAGTGAATTACTTCCTTTAAATGAATCTATCTCTATATATGATAATATTACTTTTAAAGTTACAGATTCTTTTAGAATTTAGGTGTCAAAATTACTAAAAAATATAAGGATCTTTATAATGTCAATTTTCCTCCTTTAGTGGACTCTATGAAGTACTCATTTAGTAGATGGAGTCCACTTACATTTTCACTTGTTGGTCATATTCATGTAGTTAAAATGATGATTTTACCAACATTTTTATATTTATTTCAGAATATTCCTGTTTTTTTGACTAAGAAGTTTTTTGATCGGATTGCTTCTACTATTCTATCTTTTATTTGGGATAATAAAAGACCAAGAATTGGTAAATGTCATTTGCAAAAGTTGAAAAAGGATGGAGGTCTCGCTTTGCCTAATCTAAGAATGTATTATTAGGCTGTTAATCTGCGATGTATGTCCTTTTGGTTATATTGGGGTAATAAGAATGATTGGCCAATTTGGGTAGACCTGGAACTGACAGCTGTGAAACAGTTTTATTTAACTTCGTTATTAGGAGTTGCTCTACCTATACAATTAGTTAAAGTTGTTAATTTAACCCTATATCCTGTATTAAGCACTCTTTTCAAATTTGGCTCCAGTTCTGCAATTTGTTTTAATCTTAAAAAATTTAAGCTTTGGAGTATAATTTATTGTAATTACTTTTCTAAACCTTCCCGGAGTAATCCAATTTTTTTACTTTGAAAAAATAAAGGTAGTAATTCTTTTTTTGGATTTATTTAAAGAAGGCAGATTGATGTCTTTTGAACAATTAGTCGATAATTATTCTCTCTCATATTCACGCTTTTTACAATATCTTCAAATCGGACATTTTTTACAAAAATATTTAAGTAAATTTCCTTACATATTGGAGGCTGACTTGTTCGATACTATTATGAATATGAACCCTTTGATAAAAGGTTCTATTGGAAAAATTTATAATTTATTATTACAATGGGATAAGCGTCCTTTACTTAAGATTAAACAGGATTGGGAGAAGGAACTCAATTTGACTTTTATATGGGAGGATTGGACACGGATTCCAAAGCTGGTTAACTCTTCTTTGATCTGTGCTAGTCATTCATTGATTCAATTTAAAATTGTACATCATTACCATTTGACGAAGGAGAGACTTTCTAAACTATTTCCCAATGTTTACAAGTATTGTGATAGATGTAAAAATGAGATAGCTACACTGACACATATGTTCTGGTCGTGTTCTATATTAAAACAGTTTTGGAAGTCAATCTTTTCGACAATTTCTGAAGCACCCAGAATCAACGTACAACCTAATAAATTGACTGTGCTTTTTGGAATAATTCCTCAAAATATTCATGGTATTTCTGTGTCTGACCAACATGTTATTGTGTTTGTTACATTGATAGCTGGGAGGGCCATCTTGTTGAAATGGAAGGATATATCAGCTCCTACTTTGTCACAATGGTTCTCTCAAGTGATGCTGAGTCTTAGCTTGGAGAAAATTAGAAGTTGAACCTTTGAACCTTTATTTGATTTTTGAGAAGAGATGGGGCTCATTTGCTTGTTATTATCATTTCAGTGAACTGATAGATTTCCTCCACGATCTAAGGTTAAATGTTTTTCTTGATATATCTTTCTTTCTTGTTGGTGGTGTGTTGTTTATTTTCAGAAACTTTCTGTATGACGCATGGCTCCGGGGTTGTACCCCCAATGGGTTCTTTATTATTCTCAGTTTTCTTGCTTAGTAGGGTTTTTTTTTTTATCCACAAAAATTTTCAGTCTTTAAGATAATTTTTTTGAGGCATTGTAAGTGTTGTTACTTCGATGTACCTGTGTTAATTTTGAATAATAATAATAATAAAAAGATTTGAAAAGAGAAGAGAGTGGTGGGGAGGGCAGGTAAAGATATGTTTATTGGTAGGATCACTTTAAAGTTCCAAGTACATACATGTCGTCATCTACAACCCTGAGATTAATTTTCCTGTGTGCAGAACTCAGCAAAACTATAACAGGATCAATGAATGATTAAGCAGAGTGCAGAAGACAACAAATTGCACAAATGCAAATATAAAAAAATTGCAATATATAACAAGAACATGAGATAAAGAGTCTTTGAAAGTGAGATCATTGGTTGTGGGAACATTTCAATGATGGAACAAGGTAGTGTAGTTATCCCCTTCTATTAAAGAGCCTGATGGCTGAGCAGTAGTAACTATTCTTGAATCTGCTGGCACAAGTCCTGAGGCTTTTGTACCTTCTACCTGATGGCAGCAGCGAGAAAAGAGCATGGCCAGGAGGAACTCAGCAGGTCAGCTATTACTGTACTATGTTACAATGAACATGCAACAGTTAAAGTGTAAATGCATGTTGCAAAGTGTAATTTTCATACGTACCCAATGAGGGAGAGTTTTGGGGTTCTGAGGTTATGACTGGGAGGTGTTGGTCAAGGCCGAGACAGTGAGTTACAGATTTATAACCCACTCCAGCTCCTGTCCGAGAACCCGGTGCAGTATTAGAGATTCACTACTGATCCACTGCTGGACACGTCGCCTTTCAAATTTGAAACTGAACGTGAGTTCTCTCAACTTTGAATTATCTCATTGCTTTCTCTCAAAGAGAATGTCAATACAGGATAACATAAAATGCTGGAGGAACCAAGCAGAGCCAGCAGCATCTATGGAAAGGAATAAATAGTCAACATTTCAGGCCGAGACATGTCATCAGGACCGGAAAGGAAGGGGGATGAAGCCTGAATAAGAAGCTGGGGGGGACTGGAAAGACTACAAGTTGGATGGCAGGAGTGTTATGAAGTGAGAATCTGGGAGGTGATAGGTGGAAAAGGTAAAGGGCTCAAAAGAAGGAATCTGATAGGAGAGGAGAATGAACCATGGGAGAAAGGGAGGGAGGAAGGGCACCAGTGGGAATATGATAGGCAGGTGAGGAAAAGTGCCCGAGGAAGAGTGGGAATGGAAGAAGGGGGAGGGTGAAATTACAAGAAGTTAGAGATTCAATGTTCATGCCATCAGGTTAGAGGCTATCCAGATGGAATATGAAGTGTTGCTCCTCCAACCTGAGGGTGGCCTCATTGTGGCAGTAGAGGAGGCCATGGAGTGACATTTTGGAATGGAAGTGGGGATTGGAATTAAAATGGTTGGCCACTGGAAAATGCAGCTTGTTGTGAATGGAGCAAAGGTGCTCGACAATCAGGTCCTGTGATCCAGAGTATTCACAGGTGAAGAGTTGCCTCACCTAGATGGCCTGCCTGGGGCAGAGGTGAGGGCGGAGGTGTATGGGTAGATTATACTTATTCTGCTTGCAGGGATAAGCGCCAGGAAAGAGTTAGTGGGGAGGGACAAATGGACAAAGGAAATGACGGAGAGGATGGTGGAGAATGTAAAACGTGTTCGGTGGTAGGACCCTGTAGTGGAAGTTGTGGAGAATGCAGTGTTGGGTGGTATGTGTGTCATTGTAGGGCCTGAGTTTTGGTGTCATGATGAAACTACATACTCCTTATAAAATGGTGTTATAAAAATTATTTTTGTGAGCACATCGCTGTTTGTCATTGGGGCATATTGTGATTCATAACATGAAGATGCCACATCACTTCAGTGTATGTATATTTTTAGCTGTAGAAACTACATGTAAGTACAATTTCAAAACAGAATACTTGTAAAACATGTTATATTTCTATTTACAGAATGAAGATTCAACAAGTATTGTTGGGAGGGACTATAGCCGGTGAGTAGAATCAGTGAGTAAATACTGTGGGAGAGGTCATTGTTAGCCTTTAACAGTTAGATATAACAGCATGGAGACACTCCTATTTCTAGTTGGAGCTTGAGAAAATGGGCAGATCCTTCATGATTACTGAATCACTGCTGTTCCTTCACTGGTTGCTAGGAGTTGAAACTCCTCAACCAATGAAAATAGGATCTAGTGCTTTTATTTGTCTAGTATACGACAAATAAACTCTCTTGGGCTTCCGGCCAGGTACAGGTATCGACTTTAACCAACATCTGGTGATATTTATACCTCCATCATCTGTCCCTCCTGATCGGTTAGTCATCACCCAATCAGATTTCCACTGTCCCATCTTGTTTATAATCAGATTCCAGTTCTTACTTAGAGCGAGACCTTGTTCTTGGTTAAAATTCTCTTCGTCTAGTTTTATTTCAATGGCTTCCTTCACCAGCCGGTCCCAAAAGCTGTTGGCGCAGCACAGTAGCTTTGTGCTGTCAATGTCATTCCTATGGCCATTATGAATGCAGTGTTCTGCCACTGCTGATCTCTCTGGGTAACCCAAAAGGGATACACCTCCTGTGCTCCTTGAGGTGGTTTCCACTGGCTGAATTCAACCAAAATCTGGCTGATATACACTGCTCTGCATTCATAGGGAATCCTGTAAATGCCAGCTGTCATTTTTGACCCACATAAGCTGTGATTTAAGCCTCGAATATGGCATCTATCGCAAACCCACTCTCACAGACTTGTACATCAACAATAACAGCCACCATTACGCCTCCCAATGTAGAACGTTTATTCCTACTTTGATTAACCGTGCAAAACTATTTTGGACCAAGAGAATCCATGCAAGGAAATAAAACGATTACACACAATGTTCCTACAGTATGGCTACAAGGTGAAGGAAATCAATCGGGCCTTTAAAATGGAAGACAGAAAAAACCAGGAAACCTAATAACAAGGAGGAACCCATCATTACCGCCTGTCTTCCCTACATTTCCACAGTTTCTGGAAGGATCGCCAGGATCCCATGGAATAAGAGATAAATACCATAAACAAACCCATAAGGAAGCTCAAATCACAGCTTGTGCGAGTCAAAGATACCCTGATACTCAGGATGGCTGGTGTTTAAAGGATTCTTTGTAAATGCGGAGCAGTGTGCTTCAGCCTGACGGGATGCACGGTAGAAACACACATCAAGGAGCACAGGAGGTGTATCCGTTTGGGTTACCCAGAGAGATCAGCAGTAGCAGAACATTGCATTCACAATGGCCATGAATTGCCTTCGACTGCATAAAACTACTGTGCCGTGCCAATGGCTTGTGGGACCGCCTGGTGAAGGAAGCCATTGAAATAAAACTAGGAAGAAAAGAATTTTAACAAAAATGAAGGTCTTGCCTTCCAGTAAAACTGGAATTTGATCGTAAACAAGGTGGGACAGTGAAAACCTGATTGGCCGAGGACTAACCAATCAGGAGGAATGGACGGACAATGAGGGTATAAATAGCACTGGAATAGACATAACCAGGCATCATCCCTGATGAAGGTGGCAGAATTCATCATCGAAACGTTGATTAAAATTGATACCTGTACCCAGTTGGAAGCCCAAGAAGAGTTTATTCATCTTCAACCAAAATTGACAGATGCCTCTTCTTGCAGCAGTCAAGTGGAGTTTATTGTCATTTAAGTATACACATGTATACCATTAAAGGAGACATTTCTCTGGACCAGGGTGTGAAGCACAGTAGTACACAGAACTCATGTATAACACAGGATAACTTAACAAAAGTAAGAATTAAATCTACAAATAAATTGATGGTGATGACACCCGTCTGTTACGAAGGACAATGGAGTGTGCACTATGGGGTGCACAAGTCTGGGCAGTAGGTATGGAGATCCTGGGATCCCCTTACCTTCAAGATCCCCTAATTGGCCTCAGTGGTGCAGTCCAAAAGAAAGCAAAGCAATAGGTTTGGCACCAGCTCGGCTGCAGGAACTGCCAAATGGATGTTCTGTGACGTCCAACAGCCTTAGGGGCTCCTCTCCAGATTTTCTGTTGGGGTTTACTCCCGAGGCCTTTGTCTCTCCCAAGGCTGCCCACAAGGCAGTGAGACTATTTACCCATAGATGGGGATCTGGTTTGCGAGGACCAGGGCCTGTGTGCTATATGTGCAAGGCCAGACCTCCTCTCCGTCCTCTGTAGTTCAGCCTGACTCCGAGAGGAGTTCATTCTCTATGTGTTACCAATATGGAGGCTTGCTGCTGGAGAGTCTATGTACTGGCAGAGATAAACTTATGCATTCAGCTCACCTTTTTGCAAGACCGCTAGCCAGCGTTAGAAGCTGAAAGCGGAAGCAACAAACACTACCCACTATACTGCCACACTAGACGCATCACAACCACCATTTGACACACAAATGAATTGGACATAGAAAAACAAAGGAATGTGCTTAAATTAAATATTTCAGGGAACATTACAAAACCAAGATCAGGCTGAATTTCTGGGGTAGCTGGATCTCCGAGTGACAAGAGGCCAACGGCTGAGTGAAAGCCCAGGAAGTTACAGATTCTGAGTCTCAGTTTGGGACTGTGTCTGCAACAGAATGAAGGGTTTAGGACACTACAAGGAGATAGAGTTGGGTGATAATGAAAGGTGGGGAATTGAGGGATTTTACGTTGCTGACCATAAAAAAAAAGTATGTGGAAGAAATAACACAATTCAACCCAGCCAAGTATTAGTAGCCTGCATGAAAAATTCTGTTAAGGATCAGCATAATAATCAAGATAAAAGATTAGCTTTATTTGTCACATATACATTGAAGTATACAGAGAAATTAGTCATTTGTGTCAAATCAAATCAGTGAGAACCGTGTGGGCAGCCCGCAAGATTTGTCATGCTTCCAGCGCCAAGGTGCTATGCCCACAACCCAGTGGGGAGAATGTACAAATGCCTTCCAGGCAGCAGCAGGAATCGAGCCCCCATAGAAACATAGAAAACCTACAGCACAATACAGGCCCTTCGGCCCACAAAGCTGTGCCGAACATGTCCTTCCCTGACAAATTGCCCTCCACACTATCCACAACACCTCCAACCTTTGTGTCATCAGCAAATTTACTAACTCATTCCTCCACTTCCTCATCCAGGTCATTTGTAGAAATCACAAAGAGCAGGGGTCCCAGTATAGTTCCCTGAGGCACACCACTGCTGACCAACCTCCATGTAGAATATGACTCATCTACAACTACTCTTTGCCCTCTGTGGGCAAGCCAGTTCTGGATCCACAAAGCAATTTCCCCTTGGAACCCATGCCTCCTTACTTTCTCAATAAGCCTTGCATGGGATATCTTGTCAAATGCCTTGCTGAAATCCATATACACTACATCTACTGCTCTTCCATCATCAATGTGCTTAGTCACATCTTCAAAAAATTCAATCAGACTCGTAAGGTATGACCTGCCTTTCACAAAGCCATGCTGATTATTCCTAATCATATTATGCCTCTCCAAATGTTCATAAATCCTGCTTCTCAGGATCTTCTCCATCAACTTAACAACCACTGAAGTAAGACTCACTGGTCTATAATTTCCTGGACTATCACTACTCCCTTTCTTGAATAAAGGAACAATATCCGCAAACCTCCTATCCTCCGGAATCTCTCTCGTCCCCATTGATGATGCAAAAATCATCACCAGAGGCTCAATAATCTCCTCTCTCGCCTCCCACAATAGCCTTTGGTACATCTCGCCCAGTCCTGTTGACTTACCAACTTGATGCTTTCCAAAAGCTCCTGCACATCATCTTTCTTAATATCTACATGCTCAAGCTTTTCAGTCAACTCTAAGTTACCCCTACAATCGCCAAGATCCTTTTCCATAGTGAATACTGAAGCAAAGTACTCATTAAGTTCCTCTGCTATCTCCCCTGGTTCCATACACACTTTTGCACTGCCACACTTGATTGGTCCTATTCTCCCTCGTCTTATCCTCTTGCTCTTAACATACTTGTAGAATGCCTTAAGGTTTTCCTTAATCCTGTCCACCAAGACCTTCTCATGGACCCTTCTGCCTCTCCTAATTTCTTTCTTGAGCTCCTTCCTGCTTGCCTTATACACTTCTAGCTCTCTGTCGCTACAGGTGGTGACGTAAAGCAGTTATGCTAACCACTACACTGCTATGCCAGCCTCAAAATGGTTTGCAAGAGCAGTTTTAAAGGCATGGACACCATAGTGTGGCAACGACTGGAGACGCTGCCTCATAGCTGCAGCCATGTGAGGCTCAAGTCCTGAACTTCTGCCTGGAGTTTGCATGTTGTCCCTCTGATGGCGTGGATTTTCTCTGGATGCTACTGTAGCTTCCAAAATCACCGAAGCCATAAGGTTAGTAGATTCTTTGGCCACTGTAAGTTGCCCCTAGTGTGTGGCTGAGTGGTAAAATCCAGGCGGAGCCGAGGGTTATGTGACAAAAATAAAAAAGGATTAGTGTTAAGTGGATGCCTGATGGTCAACATGGACTCATTGGGACAAAGAGGTTGTGTATGACTCTGTTTCACTGATTTTGTTTCCCCAACTGTTGCTCGGGGAGTGTGTCAATTTCTCCTCAGTATCTCCACACTACAGTCTCTCAGTACTTACCTGATTATGCCCGATTGAAGGGAGTACAGTCCATGGAGGGTGTCCTTCAGATAGTGAGCTGAGGTATTGGATGCACTTTGTAGTGTGCCCCTCAGCTTTATGCCAACCACGTTGTGGATCTAACAACATTCAGTTAACACCCAGGTGCATAATGAACTGCTGTCTGGCCCAGTGTTAAATTGCCTGTCTGTACCTTTCATAGAAACAATGTTGTACAGGTGCCTGTATGTTCCTGTTCAGTGTAAAGTTCCTGTTTGGATGCACTCTGTTCAAATGGAGTTGTTTCTTCTTTTAGTGGCTGCAGTTGTTGCCCCCCCTCTGATTCTGGGGGCAATGGGCTTCACAAGTGCTGGAATTGTGGCTGGTACTACTGCAGCAAAAATGATGAGCGCGGCAGCTGTGGCTAATGGAGGAGGTGTTGCAGCTGGAAGCACCGTGGCTGTCCTTCAATCCATTGGTAATGTTGACTGATAAACCAGTGAGAACTTCTCAAACTTACTTAAATTCTTCATACTGACATTTTGCCTCTAAGGCACAGAAACAGGCTCTTCAACCCATCTAGTCCATGCTAAACTGGTTTTCTACTAATCCAATCAAACTGTGCCTAGACTATAGACATAAACACTCTTCTCCTCTGTGTAACTATCCAAACTTCTGTTAAATGTTAGAATTGAACGAGCATCTACCACTTTACTGACAGCTTTTTCCACACTTACATCATCCTCGGAGTGAAGAAGTTCCTCCTCAGATTACCCTTTTAATTATTTCACCTTTCACCCTATCATGTCTCGTTCTACTCTCACAGAACCAGCAGGGAAAAGTCATGCAAGCATTCACTCTATCTATACCCTCATAATTTTGTATCCGTCTATAAGTCTCCTCTTGCTCTCCTGTGCTCTGCATTGGGTTGGATCAGGTGACTCATACAGAACAGCGACAGACATAATTGAACGTAGATGATCTTTTATTGGTTGCAGCTTGAGAAGATGGGATGAATCGTTTGTAACTACAGAACCACTGCTACTCCTTCAGTGGTCATGGCATTGGTTGCTACAAACTGGAATTCCTCAAGCAATGTTGGCAGACGCCCTCTTGTTCTTCCAGTGATCCAGGTTAAAGCCAGAAATTTGAGCCACTGGCTAAATGAGAGCCCTGCAAGGAACAGAGCTTAATCTCAATTTGGGACTGTGGATGGGACAGAGTATGAGTGGTTTAGGACAACACAAGGGGGTGGATTTGAATGATAATGAAATATGTTGGTGAGAGTGACACTGGTCAGCATAAAACGTCATGTGGAAGAAATAACACAACTCAGTCCAGCCAGAAGGTAGAAGCCTGCATGAAAACATTTTCTTTTAAAGAATCAACAATGTTTCTCTTTTGCATATGATATACACTCTGTGACCACTTTGTTAGGTACACCCATACACCTGTTCATAAATGCAAATATGTAATCAGCCAATCCTGTGGCCGCAATTCAATGCATTGAAGCATGTAGACGTGTTCAAGAGAATCAGTTGCTGTTCAGACCAAACATCAGAATGGGGAAGAAATGTGATCTAATTAACTTTGACTGTGGAATGATCATTGGTGCCAGACAGGGTGGTTTGAGTATTTCAGAAACTGCTGATCTCCTGGGATTTTCATGCAGCTGTGTTTACATAGAACGGTGCGGGAAAGAACAAATAGATCCAGTAAGCAGCTGTTCTGTGGGTGAAAACACCTTATTTGTGTAAAAATTCAGAGGAGAATGGCAGGAAGTGACAGTAACTCAAACAACCACACATTATAACAGTGGTGTGCAGAGAGCATCTCTGAATGCACAACACGTCAAACCTTCGTGCAGATGGGCTGCAGCAGCAGAAGACCGTGAACGTACACTCTGTCGCCACTTTATTAGGTACAGGAGGTATCTAATAAAGTGGCCACTTAGTGTATGTACAGAGTCCTGCTAAAGACAGATCAGTCTTTGTCCTTTTCATGGGAAATGAAACGAGGCAGATGATGGACATGTTAATGTAACCCCTGGGTCGCCTCAGGCATCGCTCAAACTCGTTCTAGTCTAGGGGGAGCAGCCTTCGGCCCCGCCAAACTGGGTAATCAGCTGGTGTGGATGCTGTGTGATGTCCCCGCCTCGCTCAAAAAACAGACAGTACACCTTATGCGATTAAATGAGTACAATTTATAAAGATTACTATAACTAAGCGATTACTAACGATACAGTATATATGAATAAGAGAAAAAAAAAGAAAAGGCGCCAAACTTATCAAAGTCCAAACCACTTCGTGCACAACCGTTGGAGCTCAATTACTGAAGTCTTCTGGTATTCGATCCGCTCTGAATTTCTCGACCCGCCTCCTGGGACCCCCACGGTGGTCGACCAGTCGCTCCACACTCCTCTGTCTCCGTCTCCTCTCATCACCGAAAACCTTGGGCCGGGGACCCCCGCTCGGGGTCCGTACCGTCGCCCAGCTTCCAGCACCCCGTCCTCTCTCTCTCACTCCATCGCGCCGACTCCCCAAAACCCCCACCAACAATCAGTTTATAGTCCCAAACAAGCTTCCAGCACTTATCATAACAAAGACGCTAGCATTCCTACTATTAACACAGGCGCCAGCATTCCTACTTTTAACAAAACAAAGACGCCATTTTGATTACATACACAGTAACAAAGAAAAAGAAAAAAAACCCCGTTACATTAATGGGGGAGCACTTTAGGAACATGACTATAACTCTAAGTCTCAAGGTCTCTATGGGAGCGGTTAAGGTTGGGTTTTGATTTTGAATTGGGAGAAGAATGTTTGTTCTTCATCTCCGCTAATCCCACTTGCCACATTATTGAGCATTATCCTGAGGGGAAATGAGCAGTGAGACATCCATTACATCCTTGTTTTCCATCACTGGTTCATTGAGTTGTAATTCATAACCTTTTATCATCTGGATGAAATTTTCTTTACCTGTCCATCTGAATATCTATTAATATAGTGAATGATTCCGACTTCAACACCTCTTTACTTTATTGTCACCAAACAATTGATACTAGAGCGTACAATCATCGCAGTGATATTTGATTCTGCGCTTCGTGCTCCCTGAAGTACAAATTGAAGTAAATATAATAAAAATATAAATTATAAATCATAATTAGAAAATAGGAAAGGGAAAGTAAGGTAATGGAAGTCAGGTCCGGATATTTGGAAGGTACGGCCCAGATCCGGGTCAGGATCTGTTCAGCAGTCTTATCACAGTTGGAAAGAAGCTGTTCCCAAATCTGGCCGTACGAATCTTCAAGCTCCTGAACCTTCTCCCGGAGGGAAGAGGGACAAAAAGCGCGTTGGCTGGGTGGGTCGTGTCCTTGATTATCCTGGCAGCACTGCTCCGACAGTGTGCGGTATAAAGTGAGTCCAAGGATGGAAGATTGGTTTGTGTGATGTGCTGGGCTATGTTCATGATCTTCTGCAGCTTCTTCCGGTCTTGGACAGGACAACTTCCATACCAGGTTGTGATTCACACTAGAAGAATGCTTTCTACGGTGCACCTATAAAAATTAGTGAGGGTTTTAGGGGACAGGCCACATTTCTTCAGCTGTCTCAGGAAGTAAAGGTGCTGGTGGGCCTTCTTGGCAGTGGACTCTGCTTGGTTAGACCAAGTCAGGTCATTTGTGATATTCACCCAAGGAACTTAAAGATTTTGACCTGTTCCACTGGCGCACCACCGATGTAGATGGGGTTGTGGGGTCTGCTGCTCCTTCTGAAGTCAACAACCAATTCCTTCGTCTTGCTGACATTGAGGGATACGTTATTGTCTTTGCACCATGCCACCAGGTTCTTAATTTCCTCTCTGTACTCCGACTCATCATTACCCAAGATACGGCCTACAATTGTGGTGTCATCAGTAAACTTATATATTGAGTTTGATGGAAACTTGGCTACACAATCATGGGTGTACAGTGAGTACAGCAGGGGGCTGAGTACACAGCCTTGTGGGGCACTGGTGCTCAGAGTGATTGTAGAGGAGAGCTTGTCCCCTATTTTTACAGCCTGGGTCCTGTCTGTGAGGAAGTTGAAGATCCAGCTGCAGATCTGAGTGCTAAGACCCAGGTTCCAGAGCTTAGGAATCAGTTTATTTGGAATGATGGTATTAAAGGCAGAGCTGTAGTCAACGAAAAGGAGCCTTACATGTGTGCCTTTATTCTCCAGGTGTTTGAAGGAGGAATGTAGTGCCAGAGAGATGGCATCTGCCATTGACCTGTTGCAAAGCGTTGAGGTTGGCCAGTAGGTTATGGTTGATGTGTGCCATAACCAATCACTCGAAGCACTTCATAGCAATTGATGTCAGAGCCACAGGTCGATAGTCATTCAGGCCTGCCACCTTGCTTTTCTTCAGCACTGGGATTATCATTGCCTTCTTAAAACATGAGGGGATCTTAGACTGAAGCAGGGAGCAGTTGAAGATGTCAGCAAACACTCCAGCTAGCTCGCTTGCACAGGCCCGGAGAACCTTCTAGTAGTAGGTTGCAGATATCAAACGCTCTCAAACTTTACCTGCAAGTCCACTTTAAAAACTCCACTCTCTCATCCTAAACCTACGCCTTATTTTTGATATCGCTACCATGTTCCATGAATTGTACCTAAGCAGCTCGGAATAAGGTGTTGATTGTTAATAATTTCAGAGTATCTCAGATAGTTTACAATTTATTAATAATTGTTTTTTTTTCCTTTATAGGAGCAGCAGGGCTGTCTACTGCTGCTAATGCAGCCTTAGGGACTGCAGGTGCTGTGGTTGGTGCAACCTTAGGGCGCAAAGGAGAAAAGTAGCCTTGAAAAAATTTAAAACAAATGACAATCCCTCCTAAATTCTGAATCTGCAGAAAAAACTTTAATTGAAAATTCATTAAACTTGCATTATCAGTAATTGTTTATTATTGTCCTATGTACTGTGATATAGTAAGTACCTTTCTTTAGAACATCGTGGACTTTAGGGTTATTGGAAAAAGGTGGGAAAGTGGAGTCAAGGTTAAGACCAGATTCCACTGATTTCACTCAATGATGACACATGATTTGGGGAACAATGTGGCCTTTACCAACTCTCATTGCTTCTACTTTTTATCGTACAGGAGATTAGCCCCAGCAATAGGATAATATTTTCCCTGCAATCTATCACAATGAGCCAACTGTAAAGCATTCAGTGCTCTTCTCCTGGATAAGTATCTTGGTATTGGTATTATTTTAAGTCAAGTTTTAGATATTATTGGTCATATCTTTTTGAACACCTTAGAAACATATGAAAAAAATTAGTTCTGTAGCTTTTGTATAAAGCTCTATAACTATTGCTTGAACTAAAGATTTGAGAATAATCAGAAATATTTTTTAAAAGACATTTAATTTTATTTATCAGAGATTAGATCATAAATGCCTAGTCTTTGGAATTTAAGGCACACCTTTGCCTTAAATATCCAGTCATCTGCATGTTCCCTGTGCTGGTTTTTTCCCAGTCATTTGCTCTCTTTAGTCAATCTCAGCAGCATGCTGGTATACATTTTATTCCAAAAATATATCTTATGCATAAAATATCCACTAGTGCCATTGGGACATGTTACTATCTACATTCACTTTACCAACTTATTTCCTAACTCAAGTCCTTCAACCTTACGGGCGTAGGCCACCAACAGCAGTTCACCAGAGTCCTCTGACCTGCACCAAACTTTCAAAATCTGTCCAGGTGTGGCCCATCTTCAAAGATCCTTCCCCTCCCAAGGATGGGGTTTTTGGAGTTCATGTTGCTGTTTTTATAAATCTGGGTTTTCACAGAATGGGGTTGCTAGCCCCACGCCCAATTCTCCTCCTTTCACAACCAGGCCTGGGATCATCCCGTGGCAGAGTTCACTTTATCAAGCAATTCTATATTTTCACCAACTATGGACCAAATCACAAAATTTTTCATCATCAAGCATTGTTGAAGCGTTTGAGAGACTGTTAACCATGATCCAGCCTATCAGACATCAGTGGAGACAGGACACTAGACTTAATTGTAACAAAGACCACTGTATCCCTTCCTGAATAAACACAGGCCTTAAGAAGGTGGACAACTACCTCGTCCACACCAGTCACCACTAGGGCAGCTTGCAGTGGAACTGACACTCCAGCTGAGCATGAAGGATCTGCTATGGAGTGTCCTCACCACCAGCAAAGCAAGTTTTCAGTGCTTGTATGTGAGTCCTTGTACACTTCATATTCTGCTAAATGATTTCAATAGTCTCTTGGAAACAAATCATTTTATTGACATGTGATCAAATGTGTTTACCTGTAGAGACTTTCCTATGGGGGACAGATGGTGTGGCAAAATCCAACTGGATTGGACATTCTGCTGCACCATCAGTCAATCTTTACAACATCAGGGCAACAACATTTTAAAAACATGATTTATTTTTCAAAAATATACATTATTCAGTAAAAGTTAATACAATGAAGACATGCCTTTATGCTCATTGTGTGAAAAATCGAAGCATTCCCACACGCTGCATGAACAAGCGAGGTTCTACCTGCCTCATGTTGCAAACACTGGGCCTGAACCTGGTTTCTTATTACACTGCCTATTCTCTTTAAACAGTGCATCAGTAAAGTACTTGAGAGAACGTAACACAGGGTCCAACCCCTCAATGGCCAATGGAGGCAGAACGCTGTTGAGTAGTCTTTCCCCAGAGTCACAGGCTGCACCAAGTTTCAGCTTGTCCAAGGGGTCACGTGATGTCGTGCCATTGATCGGGCGCTTCCCTAAATAACTCCTACAAAAAGTTCTTTACAACCTGTTTATAACGCTCTCATATAACCCTAACAAAAGCAATGGCTAAAAGGAAAAATCGTCGAGATCCTACTGGCGCTAGTGCTGCCGGCCTTGCACTCCCGGTCAGCGTCTGGAGATGAGGGAGGCGGGAGCAGTGCTGGTGGGACCTGCTCATCGGACAGTTCCTCTGAGCCTGCGGAAGGCCTGAGGATGGTGGCAGCGCGACGCGGTGATTGCTCGGGCAGCGACCGCCCGGCCACGATTCATGAGTTGGCCGATGCAGTCCGGACTTTAACCGGTAGGATGGACAAGTTCCAGAGTCATTTAGATCTTATCATTCAAGAATCTAAGGAAATGAAGCAGACTTTGGAATTTCTGCATACCTTGACACTGTCTTATCCCCCCCTTGTTCAATCTCTTCCCACCTATGCTCGTGACACTTCTCACGCTTTGAATTTTTTCCATGATTTTAAGTTCCCTGGCCCCCACCGCCTTGTTTTCACCATGGACGTCCAGTCCCTATATACCTCCATCCCCCACCCGGATGGTCTCAAAGCTCTTCGCTTCTTTTTGGATTCCAGACCTAACCAATTCCCCTCTACCACCACTCTCCTCCATCTAGCGGAATAAGTTCTTACTCTCAATAATTTCTCCTTTGGCTCCTCCCACTTCCTCCAAACCAAGGGTGTAGCCATGGGCACCCGTATGGTACCCAGTTATGCCTCCCTCTTTTTTGGCTTTGTGGAACAATCCATGTTCCAAGTCTATACGGGTATCCATCCCCCTCTTTTCCTTCGCTATATCAACAACTGCATTGGCACTGCCTCCTGCACGCATGCTGAGCTCGTTGACTTCATTAACTTTGCCTCCAACTTTCACCCTGCCCTCAAATTTACCTGATCCATTTCCGACACCTCCCTCCCCTTTCTTGATCTTTCTGTCTCCATCTCTGGAGATGGCTTATCTACTGATATCTACTATAAGCCTACAGACTCTCACAGTTACCTGGACTATTCCTCTTCCCACCCTGTCTCTTGCAAAAATGCTATCCCCTTCTCACAATTCCTCTGTCTCCGCCGCATCTGATCTCAGGATGAGGCTTTTCATTCCAGGACAAAGGAGATGTCTTCCTTTTTTAAACAAAGTGGCTTCCCTTCTTCCACCATCAACTCTGCTCTCAAACGCATCTTTCCCATTTCCCGTACATCTGCCCTCACCACATCCGCCCGCCACCCCACTCGGGATAGGTCCTCACCTACCACCCCACCAGCCTCCAGGTCCAACGTATAATTCTCCGTAACTTCCGCCACCTCCAACGGGATCCCACTACCAAGCACGTCCTTCCCTCTCCCCCCTTCTGCTTTCCGCAGGGATTGCTCCCTACGTGACTCCCTTGTCCACTCGTCCCCCCCATCCCTTCCCACCGATCTCCCTCCTGGCACTTATCCTTGTAAACGGAACAAGTGCTACACCTGCCCTTACACTTCCTCCCTCACCACCATTCAGGGCCCCAGACAGTTCTTCCAGGTGAGGCGACACTTCACCTGTGAGTCGGCTGGTGTGGTATACTGCGTCCGGTGCTCCCGCTGCGGCCTTTTATATAATGGTGAGACCCGACGCAGACTGGGAGACCGTTTCGCTGAACACCTATGCTCGGTACGCCAGAGAAAGCAGGATCTCCCAGTGGCCACACATTTTAATTCCACGTCCCATTCCCATTTTGATAAAGAATTAATTATAAAAAGACTTTAATCATAGGACCATAGGACCATAGGACTTTAATCCCCCGACCACCTCCAGAGCAAAGGCTGTGCTCTATACTTATACGCTTTTTGAAGCATCAAGATAAACAAGAATTATTACGAGCTGCAGCAATAGAGGCCAGAGAGAGAAATGGCCTATTAGAGTTTGAAGGGGGAAAGATATCCTTTTTTCCAGATATTAGTGTGGCCTTGTTAAGAAAAAGGAAAGACTTTGACTTAACAAGGAGGTTATTAAAGAATAAAGGTCTTCAATATTCTTTATTATATCCAGCAAAGCTGAGAATTACTCTGTCGGATGGAGGGAATAAATTTTTTACTAACCTCCAGGAGGCGATAAACTTTATTCAAAAAGTATCTGAGACATCGTGATTCAAAATATTCTTCTGGAACAAGAAGCCTAGAAAGATGCATCTTGGACAAAATATAGGAAGAAAATTATTTGATTTTCTTTATTAATGTAGATTAATTTTAAGAACATTATAATCTTGAACTTCAAATCTATATGATTATGGATGAAGACTATTATGAGTTAAAATATTGATTATGGATGGGCTTTCTGAATTCTACTACTTAGGGACTATATAGTTCATCTAATTTTGTTATAAGTAGTATGAATAGTTTTGATTATATAGATATCATCTTTTGATATGTTTAATTTTTGGTATGCTGGATATGTATTAAGTTATAATATTTAGGGTTATATTTAGTAAGTTTCTTTGAATTCTCTTTATTTGGATATATTGCTATATTAATGATATTTACTTTCAATATTATAGGTTATGTTAGATATTCATTAATAACAGGTGTGGAATATAATTTATTTTTACAGATGTTTAAGGAGTTATTGGGGGAGTGGATAATTTTTTTTCTTTTTTTTTAAAGAAAAGATTAATTATGTTATATGTTAAAGCATGTCCATCTTTAGTGCGATGTTTATTGGACCCCACAGTAAGAGGGGTTAAGGTGCTGTGGACTTGGAGCGCCAGTTGGGAGGGTTTTTCTTTTCTTTTTCCTTTTTTTTTAACTTTTTTTCTTTTATTTTCTTTCCTCTTTGGTTTCCTTTCTATTTTCTATACTCTATTGAGACCAAATATCTCAAAGTCACTCAAAGAAGTGCGACTAATTTATACTTCTTTTTGTGGCCAGGATTTATCAACTAATAAAATCTGATAAATATGAATAGAGCAATTAAATTTTTAATTCTTAATGTTAATGGAATAAATGGACTGATAAAAAGGAAAAAAGCCCTGGCATATCTTAAAAAAATCATATTGATCATACCTTTCTTCAAGAAACTCATCTTACAATGAGAGAACATAAATTAAAGAGCGGATGGGTTGGTCAAGTAATAGCGTCCTCCTTTAATTCTAAAGCCAGAGGAGTGGCAGTATTGATAGGGAAGAATTTGCCAGTGAAGGTGGAGAGTACTATCACAGATCCGGCCGGGAGATTTGTTATGGTCAACTGGAAAATATATTCAGAATCCTGGACACTTTTGTATTTATATGCCCCCAATTATGATGTTGAGAAATTTATCCAAAATATTTTTCTGAAAATTGTCCAAGGATATGAAAATATCTTAATTGGAGGGGATTTCAATTTTTGTCTGGATCCAATTTTAGATAGATCAGTTAAAAAAGTCGAGAAGGTCAAGGCAGCAAAAACCTCCCTGGCCTTCATGAAGGACTTGAATTGGAGATGGCAGCATCCAAGGGAAAGGGACTACTCTTTCTATTCAAAACAATATGATTTCTACTCTAGAACTGACTTATTTTTAATATCAGCTAAATTAGAAAGTGGGATCATTCAAACAGAATATGCTGCAAGACAACTCTCGGACCATTCACCTTTAACTTTATCAATTGAAATGCCTGATAAACAAAAAACATTATATAGATGGTGTTTTAATCCTTTGCTGTTGAAAAGACCAGAGTTTTGCAGTTTTATTAGAGCTCAAATAGAATTGTTCTGTGAGATGAACTCGCCCTCTACTGCCAATAATTTCTTATTATGGGGCACATTAAAAGCATATTTAAGAGGACAGATAATTGGATATGTTCATATATAATTGGACATATATAAATATGTAACAGAATTAAATGAATTGGAGAAAGAAATAACACAATTAGAAAAAGATTGTCAGAATTCAACAACAGGAAAATTATAAAAAATTAATAAATAAAAAATTAGAGTATAACACAAAACAAACCTATAGAATAGAAAAAAATGATACTAAAATCAAAACAACAATATTATGAATTAGGAGAGAGAACCCATAAAGTACTATCTTGGCAATTGAGGGTGGAAGAAACCTCCAGAACAATAAATGCGATTCAAACAGGGGAAGGTAAGATTTCACATAAGCCAAAAGAAATAAATGATACTTTTAAGCAGTTCTATTCGGAACTATATAAATCAGAATCAGTGGGTGACTCACTGAAAATTGATGATTTCTTGTCTAAATTACAACTTCCCAAACTGAGTCAACAAGATCAGGAAGAATTGAATGCCCCTTTTTCTAGGGATGAAACTGAGAAAGCCCTGGGCTTATTACAGGCTAATAAATCGCCGGGTGATGATGGTTTCCCCCCTGAATTTTATAGAGAATTTAAGGATCAATCAATGCCCCTTTTTATGAGGGTTGTGACCCAGGCTGAGGAGACCCATACTCTACCGGAATCCTTTTCAACAGCAATTATTACGTTAATTCTTCAGAAGGATAAGGATCCGCTAAAACCAGCATCTTATAGGCCTATCTGACTTTTAAATGCGGGCTATAAAATTATAGCAAAGGCATTGGCTAATAGATTAGCTCGATATCTGCCAAAATTGATTAAATTTGATCAAACAGGATTTATTAAAAAAAGACAATTATCTGATAATATTGGCAGACTATTGACTATATTACACTTAGCTAAGACGAAGGTGGACTCGACTGTAGCAGTGGCTTTAGATGTTGAAAAGGCCTTTGATAGACTTTGAATGGGATTTTTTATTTAAAACAATGGAAAGATTTGGTCTAGGCCAAATATTCATAAATTGGATAAGAGCACTTTACCATCAGTCTAAGGCCAAAATAATTACGAATGGGCAGATTTCATCAGTTTACTCTCCACATAGATCCAGTAGACAAGATTGCCCACTATCTTCCAATAGAGCGATTGGCTGAGGCTGTTAGACAGGATCCATACGTAAAGGGGTTTAAAGTGGCCCAGGAAGAATATAAAATGAACTTATTTGCTGATGACATTTTAGTATATTTGGCTGACCCGGCTGGCTCTTTAATAAGACTTAGGGCCTTGCTGGACAATTATGGTATAGTCTCGGGATATAAAATAAACTGGAATAAAAGTGTAATTTTACCTTTAGGTAGAGGAGACTATGCCCAATATCAATATGGCACTCAGTTTAGATGGGTTAAATCTAACATGAAATATCTGGGGATTAAGTTTAGTCATAATTTGGATGACCTTTATAAACTTAATTATCGCCCCTTGCTGCGGAATGTTGAGAAGGACCTACGTAGGTGGATAAACCTGCCCATCACACTGATGGGTGGGGTAAACTGTATAAAAATTAAGATAATGCCAAAAATTCAGTATTTTTTTCAGTCTTTACCTATCCCATTATCCAATAATTTTTTTTAAGATTCTCAATGGACATATTTGTCTATTTTTATGGTCGGGTAAAATATCTAGCATCTCCATGGAAAAATTGACCTGGGACTATAAATTGGGGGGGGGGGGGTTAAAGTTACCAGATTTTGAAAAATAATATTTAGCTGCACAAGCACATTTTATTGCTTCTTTTTTTGATGAGATACTATCGCTTCTTGGGTTACAATTGGCTTACATATTGTAGGAAAAGAGATGGCAGAAGAATTTATATATAAATGGGACTCCAAATTAATTAAAAAGAAAACAAACAATCCTCTATTGAGACATAGAATTTATGTCTGGGAAAAAAATTAAAACAATTTATGGGTCTAAAAAAAGGAATATCCTCAAAGACGCCTCTGTCTCAGAACAGATTAATACCCATGACTCTGGGTAATAAATTTCTAGTCACCTGGTATCCACACGGTATCAGGCGGATGAAGATTGTTATAATCAGCAGAAACAATTTATGTCTTTTGAGGGACTTAAAAATAAGTATAATTTATCTAATAACACATTCTTCTGCTATCTCCAATTACGATCTTTTTTGAGGGACTGTTTGGGTCCATCACTGGCCCTACCAAGCTGCTCAGACATGGAGATTCTAATTCGAAAGGGGAATACAACTAAATTTATTTCTAATATGTATTCTTTATTCCGGGACCAATGCCCAAAGCTTGGTATATACAGATCGAGGGAAAGATGGGAGTCGGATTTGGGCATTCTAATTGATCATCAATGCTGGTCACATTTATGTTTGGATAATGTTACCACTCTTATCAACTCTAGATACAGAATGATACCTTTTAATTTTTTACATCAGTTGTATCTCACACCTGAAAAAATACATAAAAATAAACCAGAAATTCCTGGTAACTGTTTTAGGTGTGGCATAGATGTTGGTACCGCTTTGCATTCCACCTGATATGCACGTAATTGGGATCATTTTGGATAGATCTGGGGGAGGTACTGGGAAAGATTCTGGGGATGGATTTCCCCCTAGACCCAGAATTGTTTCTTCTGGGGAACTTAGCAGTTTTGAAAGTTAACCTCCCCAGGAATAAATCCAAATTTATTAAAATTGCACTGTCAGTGGCCAGGAAATGCATAGCGGTAATGTGGAAATCCGATTGCCTTCTACATATTGATCGTTGGAATAAAGAAATGCAAAGTTATATACCCCTTGAGAAGATTACTATACCCTTAGGAATGGATGCACTATGTTCATTGAGATTTGCCAACCATATTTGGATTACTTAAATGCTCGGATTGTTTAACCTATTTATTTTAATTTTTTAAATTACTATATCTCTTATCATAAGCTAGTTTCTTAAATTTGTATTTTAAACTGACTCTGAGAGCTGGATGCCTACTCTTTTTCCTTTTTTTCTCTTTTCTTTCTTCTTCTTTCCTTTCCTTTCTTTCCTCGGTCTCTTATTTTTTTTCTCCCTCCTCTTTCCCAAATTTGGGGAGATGGTGTTGGGATAGGGGTTCTTTTTTTTTCTCGGACTTATTAATGTATTTGAATTAATTTTTTTTCAATATGTATTAATGTCACAATGACAATTGTATTAATTGAGTCCTTGTATTCCTTCTTTAAAAAATTTAAATAAAATATATTAAAAAAAAGTTTCAGCTTGTCCCTTTGCATTCCCTCATCTACAGCTCCTTACACAGGGCAAACAACAAGTTTTGGCAGACTGAAGTCTATCATTCACCCGTGTGATTGACCTGCAGAAGCAGTCGATGTTCAGGAGCAGCCGCTGCAGAGGATCCCTGTACTGCAGAGCTGTGTGAAATTTACCACGGAAAAGACAACTGTAACTCCTTCCATACCTTCGTAGCAAACCATCTCCGGCCATCTTATCCACACCAATTCGCCCTCTTCTAAAACTCCACAATGCGTTGTATCTTTGGATGCTGAAAAAGAAATTTGATCGAGTCGAATGGAAATATTTATTTAATGTTTTAGAAAAATTTGGTTTTGGTATTAATTTTTATAATTGGATTAAAATGATATATAAGGCCCCTATTGCTACTGTTGTCACTAATAACTGTAGGTCTCCTTTTTTCAGCTATCACAGGGGACAAAACAAGGTTGTCCATTAAGTCCTTTGTTATTTTACTTAATTTTAGAACCCCTGGCTATTGCTCTTCGTGAAGCCAAAAATATTCATGGGACTTTTGTGAATGAGACCATGCACAAGATCTCTCTTTAAGCTGATGATTTATTGGTATATATATCTAAGCCTGAAGAATCTATTCCTGCTTTGCTAAAATTATTTGACAAATTTGGAGAGTTTTCAGGATGTAAAATAAATTTTCGTAAAAGTGAATTACTTCCTTTAAATGAATCTATCTCTATATATGATAATATTCCTTTTAAAGTTACAGATTCTTTTAGAATTTAGGTGTCAAAATTACTAAAAAATATAAGGATCTTTATAAAGTCAATTTTCCTCCTTTAGTGGACTCTATGAAGTACTCATTTAGTAGATGGAGTCCACTTACATTTTCACTTGTTGGTCATATTCATGTAGTTAAAATGATGATTTTACCAACATTTTTATATTTATTTCAGAATATTCCTGTTTTTTTTTGACTAAGAAGTTTTTTGATCGGATTGCTTCTACTATTCTATCTTTTATTTGGGATAATAAAAGACCAAGAATTGGTAAATGTCATTTGCAAAAGTTGAAAAAGGATGGAGGTCTCGCTTTGCCTAATCTAAGAATGTATTATTAGGCTGTTAATCTGTGATGTATGTCCTTTTGGTTATATTGGGGTAATAAGAATGATTGGCCAATTTGGGTAGACCTGGAACTGACAGCTGTGAAACAGTTTTATTTAACTTCGTTATTAGGAGTTGCTCTACCTATACAATTAGTTAAAGTTGTTAATTTAACCCTATATCCTGTATTAAGCACTCTTTACAAATTTGGCTCCAGTTCTGCAATTTGTTTTAATCTTAAAAAATTTAAGCTTTGGAGTATAATTTATTGTAATTACTTTTCTAAACCTTCCCGGAGTAATCCAATTTTTTTACTTTGAAAAAATAAAGGTAGTAATTCTTTTTTTGGATTTATTTAAAGAAGGCAGATTGATGTCTTTTGAACAATTAGTCGATAATTATTCTCTCTCATATTCACGCTTTTTACAATATCTTCAAATCGGACATTTTTTACAAAAATATTTAAGTAAATTTCCTTACATATTGGAGGCTGACTTGTTCGATACTATTATGAATATGAACCCTTTGATAAAAGGTTCTATTGGAAAAATTTATAATTTATTATTACAATGGGATAAGCGTCCTTTACTTAAGATTAAACAGGATTGGGAGAAGGAACTCAATTTGACTTTTATATGGGAGGATTGGACACGGATTCCAAAGCTGGTTAACTCTTCTTTGATCTGTGCTAGTCATTCATTGATTCAATTTAAAATTGTACATCATTACCATTTGACGAAGGAGAGACTTTCTAAACTATTTCCCAATGTTGACAAGTATTGTGATAGATGTAAAAATGAGATAGCTACACTGACACATATGTTCTGGTCGTGTTCTATATTAAAACAGTTTTGGAAGTCAATCTTTTCGACAATTTCTGAAGCACCAAGAATCAACGTACAACCTAATAAATTGACTGTGCTTTTTGGAATAATTCCTCAAAATATTCATGGTATTTCTGTGTCTGACCAACATGTTATTGTGTTTGTTACATTGATAGCTGGGAGGGCCATCTTGTTGAAATGGAAGGATATATCAGCTCCTACTTTGTCACAATGGTTCTCTCAAGTGATGCTGAGTCTTAGCTTGGAGAAAATTAGAAGTTGAACCTTTGAACCTTTATTTGATTTTTGAGAAGAGATGGGGCTTATTTTCTTGTTATTATCATTTCAGTTAACTGATAGATTTCCTCCACGATCTAAGGTTAAATGTTTTTCTTGATATATCTTTCTTTCTTGTTGGTGGTGTGTTGTTTATTTTCAGAAACTTTCTGTATGACGCATGGCTCCGGGGTTGTACCCCCAATGGGTTCTTTATTATTCTCACTTTTCTTGCTTAGTAGGGTTTTTTTTTATCCACAAAAATTTTCAGTCTTTAAGATAATTTTTTTGAGGCATTGTAAGTGTTGTTACTTCGATGTACCTGTGTTATTTTTGAATAATAATAATAATAAAAAGATTTGAAAAGAGAAGAGAGTGGTGGGGAGGGCAGGTAAAGATATGTTTATTGGTAGGATCACTTTAAAGTTCCAAGTACATACATGTCGTCATCTACAACCCTGAGATTAATTTTCCTGTGTGCAGAACTCAGCAAAACTATAACAGGATCAATGAATGATTAAGCAGAGTGCAGAAGACAACAAATTGCACAAATGCAAATATAAAAAAATTGCAATAAATAACAAGAACATGAGATAAAGAGTCTTTGAAAGTGAGATCATTGGTTGTGGGAACATTTCAATGATGGAACAAGGTAGTGTAGTTATCCCCTTCTATTAAAGAGCCTGATGGCTGAGCAGTAGTAACTATTCTTGAATCTGCTGGCACAAGTCCTGAGGCTTTTGTACCTTCTACCTGATGGCAGCAGCGAGAAAAGAGCATGACCAGGAAGAACTCAGCAGGTCAGCTATTACTGTACTATGTTACAATGAACGTGCAACAGTTAAAGTGTAAATGCATGTTGCAAAGTGTAATTTTCATACGTACCCAATGAGGGAGAGTTTTGGGGTCCTGAGGTTATGACTGGGAGGTGTTAGTCAAGGCCGAGACAGTGAGTTATAGATTTGTAACCCACTCCAGCTCCTGTCCGAGAACCCGGTGCAGTATTAGAGATTCACTACTGATCCACTGCTGGACACGTCATCTTTCCAATTTGAAATTGAACGTGAGTTCTCTTAACTTTGAATTATCTCATTGCCTTCTCTCAAAGAGAATGTCAGTACAGGATAACATAAAATGCTGGAGGAACCAATCAGAGCCAGCAGCATCTATGGAAAGGAATAAATAGTCAACATTTCAGGCCGAGACATGTCATCAGGACCGGAAAGGAAGGGGGATGAAGCCTGAATAAGAAGCTGGGGGGGACTGGAAAGACTACAAGTTGGATGGCAGGAGTGTTATGAAGTGAGATCCTGGGAGGTGATCGGTGGAAAATGTAAAGTGCTCAAAAGAAGGAATCTGATAGGAGAGGAGAATGGCCCATGGGGAGAAGGGAAGGAGGAAGGGCACCAGGGTGAGGAGAAGAGTTAAGATGGAAACCAGAGTGCGAATGATAGAAGGGGGGGGGGGGGAATTACTGGAAGTGGATGTTCATGCCAGAAGGTTGGAGGTTACCCAGACAGGACATGAGGTGTTGCTCCCCAAACCCAAGAATGGCCTCATTGTGGTGGTAGAGGAGGCCATGGACCGACATGTTGGAAAGGAAGTGGGGACTGTAATTAAAAGGGGTTGGTCATCAGGAAATGCTGCTTGTTGCAGATGGAGTGAAGGTGCCCGTCAAAGATGTCCCCCAATCCAGAAGATTCACAGGTGAAGTGTTGCCTCACCTAGATGGGCTGTTTGTGGCGGAGGTGAGGAAGGAGGTGAATGGACATGTACAGCACTTACACTGCTTGCAGGGATAGGTGTAAGGAGAGAGTTAGTAGGGAGCGACGAATGGACAAAGAGAGCGATTCCTGAAGAAAACAAAAACTGGGGGGTGGGGGATTGCAAAGATGTGCTCAGTGGTAGGATCCTGTGAAGCTATCGGAAGTTGTGGAGAATGATGTGCAGGATACTGAGGCTCATGGGGTGGTAGGTATGTGTTTGTGTGCCATTGCAGGGTCTGTGTCTCAGTGTCATGTTGAACGTATGCACTCCTTATCTAATGGCATTATAAAACTTATTTTTGTGAGCTCATCGCTGTTTGTGGTAGATGCATATTGTGTGTCACAACATGACAATGCCACAAAACCTCAATGTATGTGTATCATTTTTTGTTGAAACTATCTGTAAATGCAACTTCAAAACAAAATACTTGTTGTAAAATACGTTATATTTCTATTTACAGAATGCGCTTCCTGCCAGTGTTGGGTGCGGTGACTGGAGCCGGTGAGTGAAATCAGTGTGTCAGTGTGCTAATACTGCGGGAGTGGTCGTTGTTGGGTTGGATCAGCTAAATAGCACTGAGCAGCGACACAGAACAGCACATAGACCCTCTTATTCCTAGTTGGAGCTTGAGTAGATGGGCAGAGTCTTTCATAATTACTGGACCACTGCTATTCCTTCACTGGTTGCTAGGAGTTGAAACTCCTCAACCAATGTTGGCAGATGCTCCTTCTCACGGCAATCAAGTCAAGTTTATTGTCATTTACCTGCACCACCAAATGAGACAATATTTCTCCAGACCAGGGTTTAAAGCGCAGTAGTACACCTTTACAGACAATATCTTAGAATTAAATCTGCAAATGAATTGCACACAGATAAACAAAGCATAATTTAAGTATTGTAGCATAGAGTACAAAACCAAGATCAGGCACAATTTCTGGGGCTCCTGGATCTCCAAGTGACAAGAGGCTACTGGCTACAGGAAGTTACAATTTCTCAGTCTCATTTTGGGACTGTGGCTAGGAGAGAGCATGAGGAATTTTGGACAACACAAGGATTTGTAGTTGGGCATTATGAAAAGTTCTGTGTTGATGGATGTAAAAGAAAGATATATGGAAGAAGTAACACAACTCAACCTAACCTGCATGAAAAATTCTTTTAGAAGAGTTGGCAAATTAATCAAGATCAACATTAGCATTATTTGTCCCATAAACATTGAAACGTACTGAGAAATATGCCATTCTATGTCAAATAAAATCAGTCAGAATCGTGCTGGGCAGCCTGGAAGATTTGCCACGCTTCCAAAGCCAACATGCTATGCCCACAACTTAGTAAGTGCAACTGTACAATTTTGGAAAGTGGGAGGAAACTGGAGTGCACAAAATAGACCTACACGGTCATAGGGTGAACGCACAAACGCCTGACATACAGCAGCAGGAATCCAGCCCCCATCTTACGGGTGGCAATGTAAAGCAATTGCGGTAACCACTACCCAACTATGCCACCCTCAAAATAGTTCACAAGAGCAGTTCTAAAATTTGGGCACCACAGTGTGGCAATGAGTGGAGTTGCTGCCTCATGGCTGCAGCAACGTGGAGTTCAAGTCCTGAACTCCTAACTGGAATTTGCATGTTGTCCCTCTGATGGAGTGGATTTTCTCTGGATGCTACCGTAGCTTCCAAAATCACCGAAGTCACAGAAGTTGGTCGATTAATTGGCTGCTGTGGATTGCCCCTCGTGTGTGGCTGAGTGGTAAAATCCAGGCGGAGCCGAGGGTTATGTGATAAAGATAAAATGGGATTAGTGTTAAGTGGGTGCCTGATGGTCAACATGGACTCATTGGGACAAAGAGGTTGTGCATGACTCTGTTTCACTGATTTTGTTTCCCCAACTGTTGCTTGGGGAGTGTGTAAATTTCTCCTCAGTATCTCCACAATACAGTCTCACAGTACTTATCTGATCATGTCCGATTGAAGGGAATACAGTCCATGGAGGGAGTCCTTCAGATAGTGAGCTGAGGTATTGGATGCACTTTGTAGTGTGCCCCTCAGCTTTATGCCAACCACATTGTGGATCTAACAACATTCAGTTAACACCCAGGTGCATAATGAAATGCTGTCTGACCCAGTGTTAAATTGCCTGTCTGTACCTTTCATAGAAACAATGTTGTACAGGTGCCTGTATGTTCCTGTTCAGTGTAAAGTTCCTGTTTGGATGCACTCTGTTTAAATGGAGCTGTTTCTTCATTTAGTGGTTGCAGTTGCTGCCACCCCTCTGATTCTGGGGGCAGTGGGCTTCACAAGTACTGGAATAGCGGCTGGTACTATCGCAGCAAAAATGATGAGCGCCGCAGCTGTGGCTAATGGAGGAGGTGTTGCAGCTGGAAGCACCGTGGCTGTCCTTCAATCCATTGGTAATGTTGACTGATAAACCAGTGAGAACTTCTCAAACTTACTTAAATCCTTCATACTGACGTTTTGCCTCGAGAGGCATAGAATACTGCAGCACACAAACAGGCTCTTCAACCCATCTAGTCCATGCTAAACTGGTTTTCTGCTAATCCAATCAAACCACACCAAGACCATAGCCCTCCATACCCTTCCCATCTATGTAACTATCCAAACTTCTGTTAAATGTTAGAATTTTACCAGCATCTACCACTTTACTGACAGCTCGTTCCACACTTACATCATCCTTGGAGTGAAGAAGTTTCTCCTCAGATTACCCTTTTAAATATTTCACCTTTCACCCTATCACGTCTGGTTCTACTCTCACAGAACCAGCAGGGAAAAGTCATGCAAGCATTCACTCTATCTATACCCTCATAATTTTGTATCCATCTATAAGTCTCCTCTTGCTCTCCTGTGCTCTGCATTGGGTTGGATCAGGTGACTCATACAGAACAGCGGCAGACATAATTGAACGTAGATGATTTTTTATTGGTTGCAGCTTGAGAAGATGGGATGAATCGTTTGTAACTACGGAACCACTGCTACTCCTTCAGTGGTCATGGCATTGGTTGCTACAAACTGGAATTCCTCAAGCAATGTTGGCAGACGCCCTCTTGTTCTTCCAGTGATCCAGGATAAAGCCTGAAATTTGTGGCCACTGGCTAAATGAGAGCCCTGCAAGGAACAGATCTCAATCTCAATTTGGGACTGTGGATGGGACAGAGAATGAGGGGTTTAGGACAACAGAAGGGGGTGGATTTGAATGATAATGAAATATGTTGGTCAGAGTGACACTGGCCAGCATAAAAAGTCATGTGGAAGAAATAACACAACTCAATCCGGCCAGAATGTAGAAGCCTGCATGAAAATATTTTCTTTTAAAGAATCAACAATATTCAGATTATTTTAGCTAAATGAATGTACGGGCAAATACCAACTTTCCAAGTTAAATTGCTGAGAAGTGTTTCTCTTTTGCATATGATATACACTCTGTGACCACTTTGTTAGGTACACCCAAACACCTGATCGTAAATGCAAATATCTAATCAGCTAATCCTGTGGCCGCAATTCAATGCATTGAAGCATGTAGACGTGTTCAAGAGAATCAGTTGCTGTTCAGACCAAATATCAGAATGGGGAAGAAATGTGATCTAATTAACTTTGACTGTGGAATGTTGGTGCCAGACAGGGTGGTTTGAGTATTTCAGAAACTGTTGATCTCCTGGGATTTTCACGCACTGGTGTTTACAGAGAACGGTGTGGGAAAGAACAAATAGATCCAGCAAGCAGCTGTTCTGTGGGTGAAAACTCCTTATTGTGTAAAAGTTCAGAGGAGAATGGCAGGAATTGACAGTAACTCAAACAACCACATATTACAACAGTGGTGTGCAGTGAGCATCTCTGAATGCACAACACATCAAAACTTCGTGCAGATGGGCTGCAGCAGCAGAAGACCATGAACATACACTCAGTGGTCACTTTATTAGGTACAGGAGGTATCTATAAAAGTGAGCACTTAGTGTATGTACAGAGTCCTGCTAAAGACAAATCAGTCTTTGTCCTTTTCATGGGAAATGAAACAAGGCAGATGATGGACATGTTAATGGGGGAGCACTTTAGGAACATGACTATAACTCTAAGTCTCAAGGTCTCTATGGGAGGGGTTAAGGTTGGGTTTTGATTTTGAATTGGGAGAAGAATGTTTGTTCCCCATCTCCACTAATCCCATTTGCCACATTATTGAGCATTATCCTGAGGGGAAATGAGCAGTGAGACATCCATTACATCCTTGTTTTCCATCACTGGTTCATTGAGTTGTAATTCATAACCTTTTATCATCTGGATGAAATTTTCTTTACCTGTACATCTGAATGTCTCTTAACATAGTGATTGATTCTGACTCCCAACACCTCTTCTAGTAGTAGGTTGCAGATATTAACCACTCTCAAACTTTACCTGCAAGTCCACTTTAAAAACTCCACCCCCTCATCCTAAGCCTACGTCTTATTTTTGATATCGCTACCATGTTCCATGAATTGTACCTAAGTAGCTCGGAATAAGGTGTTGATTGTTAATAATTTCTGTGTCTCAGATTGTTTACAATTTATTAATAAATCTGTTTCTTTTCCTTTATAGGAGCAGCAGGACTGTCTACTACTGCTAATGCAGCCTTGCTGACTGCAGGTGCTACGGCTGGTGGAAGCTGTGGGTGCAAATGAAAAAAATGGCCTTGAAAAAATTTAAAACAAATGACAATCCCTCCTAAATTCTGAACCTGCAGAAAAAACATTAATTGAAAATTCATTAAACTTGCATATCAATCAGTGGTTATTATTGTCCTATGTACTGTGATATAGCAAGTATCTTTCTTTAGAACACGGTGGACTTTAGGGTTATAGGAAAAAGGTGGGAAAGTGGAGTCAAGGTTAAGACCAGATTCCACTGATTTCACTCAATGATGACACACGATTTGGGGAAGCACGTGGCCTTTACCAACTCTCATTGCTTCTACTTTTTATCGTACAGGAAGTTTAGCCCCAGCAATAGGATAATATTTTCCCTGCAATCTATCACAATGAGCCGACTGTGAAGCATTCAGTGCTATTCTCCTGGATAAGTATCTTAGTATTATTTTAAGTCAAATTTTAGATGTCATTGATCATATCACTTTGAATACCTTAGAAACATATGGAAAAAAAGTAAATTTGTAGCTTTTGTAAAAAGCACTATAAGTCAAGTCACTTTTATTGTCATTTCAACCATAACTGCTATCTACAGTGCATAGTAAAACTGAGACAACATTTTTCAGGACCACGGTGTTACATGACACAGTACAAAAACTAGACTGAACTATGTAAAAAAAAAAACAAAAATAAAACAACTACACTAGACTACAGACTGACCCAGGACTGCATGAAGTGCACAAAACAGTGCAGGCAATATAATTAATAGGACAATAGGGCAGTAAAGTGTCAGTCCAGGCTCTGGGTATTGAGGAGTCTGATAGCTTGGGGGAAGACATTGTTACATAGTCTGGTCGTGAGATCCTGAATGCTTCGGAGCCTTTTCCCAGACGGCAGGAGGGAGAAGAGTTTGTATGAGGGGTGCGTGGGGTCCTTCATAATGCTGTTTGCTTTGCAGACAGCGTGTAGTGTAAATGTCCGTGATGGCGGGAAGAGAGACCCCGATGATCTCCTCAGCTGACCTCACTATCCGCTGCAGGGTCTTGTGATCCGAGATGGTGCAATTTCTCAACCAGGCAGTGACACAGCTGCTCAGGATACTCTCAGTACAACCCCTGTAGAACGTGATGAGGATGGGGGGTGGGAGATGGACTTTCCTCAGCCTTCGCAGAAAGTAGAGACGCTGCTGGGCTTTCTTTGCTATGGATCTGGTGTTGAGGGACCAGGTGAGATTCTCTGCCAGGTGAACACCAAGAAATTTGGTACTCTTAACAATCTCTACTGATGAGCCGTCGATGTTCAGAGGGGAGTGGTTGCTCCGTGCCCTCCTGAAGTCAACAAACATCACTTTTGTTTCGTTCACATTCAGAGACAGGTTGTTGGCTCTGCACCAGTCCATTAGCCGCTGCACCTCCTCTCTGTAGGCTGACTCATCGTCCTTGCTGATGAGACCCACCACGGTCGTATCATCGGCGAACTTGATGATGTGGTTTGAGCTGTGTGTTGCAGCACAGTTTTTCAAGAAACTATTGCTTGAACTAAAGATTTGAGAATAATCAGAAATATTTTTTAAAAGACACTTAATTTTATTTATCAGAGATTAGATCCTAAATGCCCAGTCTTTGGGATTTAAGTCACACATTTGCCTTAAATATCCAGTCATCTGCATGTTCCCTGTGCTGGTTTTTTCCCAGTCATTTGCTCTCCTTAGTCAATCTCAGCAGCATGCTGGTATACATTTTATTCCAAAAATTCTTATGCATAAAATATCCATTAATACAATTGGGACATGTTACTATCTACATTCACTTTACCAACTTCTCACCTAACTCAAGCCCTTCAACCTTACGGGCGTAGGCCACCAACAGCAGTTCACCAGAGTCCTCTGAACTGGACCAAACTTCTAAAATCTGTCCAGGTGTGGCCCATCTTCAAAGATCCTTCCTCTCCCAAGGATGGGGCTTTTGGAGTTCATGTTGCTGTTTCTATAAATCTGGGTTTTCACAGAATGGGGTTGCTAGCCCCACGCACAATTCTCCTCCTTTCAAAAGCAGGCCTGTGCCCATCCGTGGCAGAGTTCACTTTATCAAGCAATTCTCTACTTTCGCCAGCTATGGGCCAAATCACAAAACTTTTCATCATCAAGCATTGTTGAAGCGTTTGAGAGACTGTTAACCATGATCCAGCCTATCAGACATCAGTGGAGACAGGACACTAGACTTAATTGTAACAAAGACCACTGTATCCCTTCCTGAATAAACACAGGCCTTAAGAAGGTGGACAACTACCTCGTCCACACCAGTCACCACTAGGGCAGCTTGCAGTGGAACTGACACTCCAGCTGAGCATGAAGGATCTGCTATGGAGTGTCCTCACCACCAGCAAAGCAAGTTTTCAGTGCTTGTATGTGAATCCTTGTACACTTCATATTCTGCTAAATGATTTCAATAGTCTCTTGGAAACAAATCATTTTATTGACATGTGATCAAATGTGTTTACCTGTAGAGACTTTCCTATGGGGGACAGATGGTGTGGCAAAATCCAACTGGATTGGACATTCTGCTGCACCATCAGTCAATCTTTACAACATCAGGGCAACAACATTTTAAAAACAGATGATTTATTTTTCAAAAATATACATTATTCAGTAAAAGTTAATACAATGAAGACATGCCTTTATGCTCATTGTGTGAAAAATCGAAACATTCCCTCACGCTGCATGAACAAGCGAGGTTCTACCTGCCTCATGTTGCAAACACTGGGCCTGAACCTAGTTTCTTATTACACTGCCTGTTCTCTTTAAACAGTGCATCAGTAAAGTACTTGAGAGAACGTAACACAGGGTCCAACCCCTCAATGGCCAATGGAGGCAGAACGCTGTTGAGTAGTCTTTCCCCAGAGTCACAGGCTGCACCAAGTTTCAGCTTGTCCAAGGGGTCACGTGATGTCGTGCCATTGATCAGGCGCTTCCCTGAATAACTCCTACAAAAAGTTCTTTACAACCTGTTTATAACGCTCTCATATAACCCTAACAAAAGCAATGGCTAAAAGGAAAAATCGTCGAGATCCTACTGGTGCTAGTGCTGCCGGCCTTGCACTCCCGGTCAGCGTCTGGAGATGAGGGAGGCGGGAGCAGTGCTGGTGGGACCTGCTCATCGGACAGTTCCTCTGAGCCTGCGGAAGGCCTGAGGATGGTGGCAGCGCGACGCGGTGATTGCTCGGGCAGCGACCGCCCGGCCACGATTCATGAGTTGGCCGATGCAGTCCGGACTTTAACCGGTAGGATGGACAAGTTCCAGAGTCATTTAGATCTTATCATTCAAGAATCTAAGGAAATGAAGCAGACTTTGGAATTTCTGCATACCTTGACACTGTCTTATCCCCCCCTTGTTCAATCTCTTCCCACCTATGCTCGTGACACTTCTCACGCTTTGAATTTTTTCCATGATTTTAAGTTCCCTGGCCCCCACCGCCTTGTTTTCACCATGGACGTCCAGTCCCTATATACCTCCATCCCCCACCCGGATGGTCTCAAAGCTCTTCGCTTCTTTTTGGATTCCAGACCTAACCAATTCCCCTCTACCACCACTCTCCTCCATCTAGCGGAATAAGTTCTTACTCTCAATAATTTCTCCTTTGGCTCCTCCCACTTCCTCCAAACCAAGGGTGTAGCCATGGGCACCCGTATGGTACCCAGTTATGCCTGCCTCTTTTTTGGCTTTGTGGAACAATCCATGTTCCAAGTCTATACGGGTATCCATCCCCCTCTTTTCCTTCGCTATATCAACAACTGCATTGGCACTGCCTCCTGCACGCATGCTGAGCTCGTTGACTTCATTAACTTTGCCTCCAACTTTCACCCTGCCCTCAAATTTACCTGATCCATTTCCGACACCTCCCTCCCCTTTCTTGATCTTTCTGTCTCCATCTCTGGAGATGGCTTATCTACTGATATCTACTATAAGCCTACAGACTCTCACAGTTACCTGGACTATTCCTCTTCCCACCCTGTCTCTTGCAAAAATGCTATCCCCTTCTCACAATTCCTCTGTCTCCGCCGCATCTGATCTCAGGATGAGGCTTTTCATTCCAGGACAAAGGAGATGTCTTCCTTTTTTAAACAAAGTGGCTTCCCTTCTTCCACCATCAACTCTGCTCTCAAACGCATCTTTCCCATTTCCCGTACATCTGCCCTCACCACATCCGCCCGCCACCCCACTCGGGATAGGTCCTCACCTACCACCCCACCAGCCTCCAGGTCCAACGTATAATTCTCCGTAACTTCCGCCACCTCCAATGGGATCCCACTACCAAGCACGTCCTTCCCTCTCCCCCCTTCTGCTTTCCGCAGGGATTGCTCCCTACGTGACTCCCTTGTCCACTCGTCCCCCCCATCCCTTCCCACCGATCTCCCTCCTGGCACTTATCCTTGTAAACGGAACAAGTGCTACACCTGCCCTTACACTTCCTCCCTCACCACCATTCAGGGCCCCAGACAGTTCTTCCAGGTGAGGCGACACTTCACCTGTGAGTCGGCTGGTGTGGTATACTGCGTCCGGTGCTCCCGCTGCGGCCTTTTATATAATGGTGAGACCCGACGCAGACTGGGAGACCGTTTCGCTGAACACCTATGCTCGGTACGCCAGAGAAAGCAGGATCTCCCAGTTGCCACACATTTTAATTCCACGTCCCATTCCCATTTTGATAAAGAATTAATTATAAAAAGACTCTAATCATAGGACCATAGGACCATAGGACTTTAATCCCCCGACCACCTCCAGAGCAAAGGCTGTGCTCTATACTTATACGCTTTTTGAAGCATCAAGATAAACAAGAATTATTACGAGCTGCAGCAATAGAGGCCAGAGAGAGAAATGGCCTATTAGAGTTTGAAGGGGGAAAGATATCCTTTTTTCCAGATATTAGTGTGGCCTTGTTAAGAAAAAGGAAAGACTTTGACTTAACAAGGAGGTTATTAAAGAATAAAGGTCTTCAATATTCTTTATTATATCCAGCAAAGCTGAGAATTACTCTGTCGGATGGAGGGAATAAATTTTTTACTAACCTCCAGGAGGCGATAAACTTTATTCAAAAAGTATCTGAGACATCGTGATTCAAAATATTCTTCTGGAACAAGAAGCCTAGAAAGATGCATCTTGGACAAAATATAGGAAGAAAATTATTTGATTTTCTTTATTAATGTAGATTAATTTTAAGAACATTATAATCTTGAACTTCAAATCTAGATGATTATGGATGAAGACTATTATGAGTTAAAATATTGATTATGGATGGGCTTTCTGAATTCTACTACTTAGGGACTATATAGTTCATCTAATTTTGTTATAAGTAGTATGAATAGTTTTGATTATATAGATATCATCTTTTGATATGTTTAATTTTTGGTATGCTGGATATGTATTAAGTTATAATATTTAGGGTTATATTTAGTAAGTTTCTTTGAATTCTCTTTATTTGGATATATTGCTATATTAATGATATTTACTTTCAATATTATAGGTTATGTTAGATATTCATTAATAACAGGTGTGGAATATAATTTATTTTTACAGATGTTTAAGGAGTTATTGGGGGAGTGGATAATTTTTTTTCTTTTTTTTTAAAGAAAAGATTAATTATGTTATATGTTAAAGCATGTCCATCTTCAGTGCGATGTTTATTGGACCCCACAGTAAGAGGGGTTAAGGCGCTGTGGACTTGGAGCGCCAGTTGGGAGGGTTTTTCTTTTCTTTTTCCTTTTTTTTAAACTTTTTTTCTTTTATTTTCTTTCCTCTTTGGTTTCCTTTCTATTTTCTATACTCTATTGAGACCAAATATCTCAAAGTCACTCAAAGAAGTGCGACTAATTTATACTTCTTTTTGTGGCCAGGATTTATCAACTAATAAAATCTGATAAATATGAATAGAGCAATTAAATTTTTAATTCTTAATGTTAATGGAATAAATGGACTGATAAAAAGGAAAAAAGCCCTGGCATATCTTAAAAAAATCATATTGATCATACCTTTCTTCAAGAAACTCATCTTACAATGAGAGAACATAAATTAAAGAGCGGATGGGTTGGTCAAGTAATAGCGTCCTCCTTTAATTCTAAAGCCAGAGGAGTGGCAGTGTTGATAGGGAAGAATTTGCCAGTGAAGGTGGAGAGTACTATCACAGATCCGGCCGGGAGATTTGTTATGGTCAACTGGAAAATATATTCAGAATCCTGGACACTTTTGTATTTATATGCCCCCAATTATGATGTTGAGAAATTTATCCAAAATATTTTTCTGAAAATTGTCCAAGGATATGAAAATATCTTAATTGGAGGGGATTTCAATTTTTGTCTGGATCCAATTTTAGATAGATCAGTTAAAAAAGTCGAGAAGGTCAGGGCAGCAAAAACCTCCCTGGCCTTCATGAAGGACTTGAATTGGAGATGGCAGCATCCAAGGGAAAGGGACTACTCTTTCTATTCAAAACAATATGATTTCTACTCTAGAACTGACTTATTTTTAATATCAGCTAAATTAGAAAGTGGGATCATTCAAACAGAATATGCTGCAAGACAACTCTCGGACCATTCACCTTTAACTTTATCAATTGAAATGCCTGATAAACAAAAAACATTATATAGATGGTGTTTTAATCCTTTGTTGTTGAAAAGACCAGAGTTTTGCAGTTTTATTAGAGCTCAAATAGAATTGTTCTGTAAGATGAACTCGCCCTCTACTGCCAATAATTTCTTATTATGGGGCACATTAAAAGCATATTTAAGAGGACAGATAATTGGATATGTTCATATATAATTGGACATATATAAATATGTAACAGAATTAAATGAATTGGAGAAAGAAATAACACAATTAGAAAAAGATTGTCAGAATTCAACAACAGGAAAATTATAAAAAATTAATAAATAAAAAATTAGAGTATAACACAAAACAAACCTATAGAATAGAAAAAAATGATACTAAAATCAAAACAACAATATTATGAATTAGGAGAGAGAACCCATAAAGTACTATCTTGGCAATTGAGGGTGGAAGAAACCTCCAGAACAATAAATGCGATTCAAACAGGGGAAGGTAAGATTTCACATAAGCCAAAAGAAATAAATGATACTTTTAAGCAGTTCTATTTGGAACTATATAAATCACAATCAGTGGGTGACTCTCACTGAAAATTGATGATTTCTTGTCTAAATTACAACTTCCCAAACTGAGTCAACAAGATCAGGAAGAATTGAATGCCCCTTTTTCTAGGGATGAAATTGAAAAAGCCCTGGGCTTATTACAGGCTAATAAATCGCCGGGTGATGATGGTTTCCCCCCCTGAATTTTATAGAGAATTTAAGGATCAATCAATGCCCCTTTTTATGAGGGTTGTGACCCAGACTGAGGAGACCCATACTCTACTGGAATCCTTTTCAACAGCAATTATTACGTTAATTCTTAAGAAGGATAAGGATCCGCTAAAACCAGCATCTTATAGGCCTATCTGACTTTTAAATGCGGACTATAAAATTATAGCAAAGGCATTGGCTAATAGATTAGCTCGATATCTGCCAAAATTGATTAAATTCGATCAAACAGGATTTATTAAAAAAAGACAATTATCTGATAATATTGGCAGACTATTGACTATATTACATTTAGCTAAGACGAAGGTGGACTCGACTGTAGCAGTGGCTTTAGATGTTGAAAAGGCCTTTGATAGACTTGAATGGGATTTTTTATTTAAAACAATGGAAAGATTTGGTCTAGGCCAAATATTCATAAATTGGATAAGAGCACCTTACCATCAGTCTAAGGCCAAAATAATTATGAATGGGCAGATTTCATCAGTTTTCTCTCCACTTAGATCAAGTAGACAAGGTTGCCCACTATCTCCCAATAGAGCCATTGGCTCAGGCTTTTAGACAGGATCCAGACATAAAGGGGTTTAAAGTGGCCCAGGAAGAATATAAAATTAACTTATTTGCTGATGACATTTTAGTATATTTGGCTGGCCCAGCTGGCCCTTTGTTAAGACTTAGGGCCTTGCTGGACAATTATGGTATAGTCTCTGGATATAAAATAAACTGGAATAAAAGTGAAATTTTACCTTTAGGTAGAGGAGACTATGCCCAATATTAATATGGCACTCAGTTTAGATGGGTTAAATCTAACATGAAATATCTGGGGATTAAGTTTAGTCATAATTTGGATTACCTTTATAAACTTAATTATCGCCCCTTGCTGTGGAACGTTGAGAAGGACATACGTACGTGGATAAATCTGCCCATCACACTGATGGGCGGGGTAAACTATAGAAATGAAGATAATGCCAAGAATTCAGTTTTTTTTCAGTCTTTACCTATCCCATTATCCAATAATTTTTTAAAAGATTCTCAATGGACATATTTGTCTATTTTTATGGTCGGGTAAAATATCTAGAATCTCCATGGAAAAATTGACCTGGGACTATGAATTGGGGGGGGGTTAAAATTACTAGATTTTAAAAAATAATATTTAGCTGCACAAGCACATTTTATTGCTTCTTTTTTGATGAGATACTATCACTTCTTGGGTTACAATTGGCTTACATATGGTAGGAAAAGAGATGGCAGAAGAATTTATATATAAATGGGACTCCAAATTAATTAAAAAGTAAACTAACAATCCTCTACTGAGACATGGAATTTATGTCTGGGAAAAAAATTAAAACAATTTATGGGTCTAAAAAAAGGAATATCCTCAAAGACGCCTCTGTCTCAGAACAGATTAATACCCATGACTCTGGGTAATAAATTTCTAGTCACCTGGTATCAACACAGTATCAGGCGCGTTGAAGATTGTTATAATCAGCAGAAGCAATTTATGTCTTTTGCGGGACTTAAAAATAAGTATAATTTATCTAATAACACATTCTTCTGCTATCTCCAATTATGATCTTTTTTGAGAGACTGTTTGGGTCCATCACTGGCCCTACCAAGCTGCTCAGACATGGAGATCATAATTCGAAAGGGGTATACAACTAAATTTATTTCTAATATGTATTCTTTATTCCGGGACCAATGCCCAAAGCTTGGTATATACAGATCAAGGGAAAGATGGGAGTCGGATTTGGGCATTCCAATTGATCATCAATGCTGGTCACATTTATGTTTGGATAATGTTACCACTCTTATCAACTCTAGATACAGAATGATACCTTTTAATTTTTTACATCAGTTGTATCTCACACCTGAAAAAATACATAAAAATAAACCAGAAATTCCTGGTAACTGTTTCAGGTGTGGCATAGATGTTGGTACCGCTTTGCATTCCACCTGATATGCACGTAATTGAGATCATTTTGGTTAGATCTGGGGGAGGTACTGGAAAAGATTCTGGGGATGGATTTCCCCCTAGACCCAGAATTGTTACTTCTGGGGAACTTAGCAGTTTTGAAAGTTAACCTCCCCAGGAATAAATCCAAATTTATTAAAATTGCACTGTCAGTGGCCAGGAAATGCATAGCGGTAATGTGGAAATCCGATTGCCTTGTACATATTGATCGTTGGAATAAAGAAATGCAAAGTTGTATACCCCTTGAGAAGATTACTTTACCCTTAGGAATGGATGCACTATGTTCATTGAGATTTGCCAACCATATTTGGATTACTTAAAAGCTCGGATTGTTTAACCTATTTATTTTAATTTTTTAAAATTAATATATCTCTTATTATAAGCTAGTTTCTTAAATTTGTATTTTAAACTGACTCTGAGAGCTGGATGCCTACTCTTTTTCCTTTTTTTCTCTTTTCTTTCTTCTTCTTTCCTTTCCTTTCTTTCCTCGGTCTCTTATTTTTTTTCTCCCTCCTCTTTCCCAAATTTGGGGAGATGGTGTTGGGATAGGGGTTCTTTTTTTTTCTTGGTCTTATTAATGTATTTGAATTAATTTTTTTTTCAATAAGTATTAATGTCACAGTGACAATTGTATTAATTGAGTCCTTGTATTCCTTCTTTAAAAAATTTAAATAAAATATATTTTAAAAAAGTTTCAGCTTGTCCCTTCGCATTCCCTCATCTACAGCTCCTTACACAGGGCAAACAACAAGTTTCGGCAGACTGAAGTCCATCATTCACCCATGTGATTGACCTGCTGAAGCAGTCGATGTTCAGGAGCAGCCGCTGCAGAGGATCCCTGTACTGCAGAGCTGTGTGAAATTTACCACGGCAAAGACAACTGTAACTCCTTCCATACCTTCGTAGCAAACCATCTCCGGCCATGTTATCCACACCAAGAGTAACATCTAGTGGGATTGAGGTTCCAATTGTGCACAGACAATTTGACAGGTGGGGGGGGGGGGGGGGGCTTCCTGCAAGACGAACAAGTCTTGGCCTTTTTTGTGAGTTTGGGCAATTCTGACAAAAGTCTTTTGGATGGTCTGCTTTGGACACCATTCCAGGGGTTTCAACATCATCTTCGCCTGCAGGGCATCCAGGACATTAAGTACCTGTATATGCAACCACGGGCACAACTCACTTCACCATTCAGGGCATCTTCAAAAGGCAGCGCCTCCAATTCAATTCAAGTTTAATTATCATTAAACTATCAATGAATACAGCCAAACAAGACAGGGCTACTCCGGGGCCAAAGTGCAAAACATAGTTCCAAAGGTCGTACAAGATAGCAAGCACATAAAGCTATCAAGAAGATACAACCGTGCAATACAAAAGTCCAGACCCCATCATGAACGCCACAGAAATCTGCAGTTGACCACTATACGGCTTTTCTTCTGCTGAGTGAACACTGGGGGGGATGGGGGCAGCACAAATCTAGCCCGGACACTGTGCCACACCACCATCAGTGGACCCCACTGGTTTCAGTGCATTTCATCCACTTTTGAACACCTCATCTTATTCCACTCACTTTGCCCCTTTTTAAAATCATCTCTATCAGATGCTTTCACTGCTTTTTCCTTCAGATTCTTCATGAGATCACAAAATGGAACAACTGAGAAATGGGCAATGCAGATCGATCATCAGGCACCAGTTTACGTTAATCCTACACTAATCTCATTTATTCTCTCAGCTCCTCTCCCCTCAGATTTTACTGCCCAGGGTCTATTTACAGTAGCCAATTATGGTAAACAACCCACACAGCTTTTGGATTTGATATCCCTGGGGCCAGACTTCACTGAATTCTGAAGGATGATGGAGAGGGGGGGGGGGGTGCATGGAGGATCTCATTGAAACCTATCGGAGACTGAAGGGACTAGAGAGGATGCGGAGAGGTTGTTCCCATTCGTAGAAGAGTTTACAATCCATGCACATTACCTCAGAATAAAGGAATATCCTTTTAAATCTGAGATGAGAAGGTATTTTTTCAGCAAGAGGGTGAGGAATCTCTGGAATTTGTTGCCACAGAGGTTGGTGGACCTAAGCCATTGGACGTATTTAAGGGAGAGACTGATAGGTTCTTGACTGGTGTGGGTGTTAAGAGTTTTGGGAAGAATGGCTTTCAGATGAAAGTCAGCCATGATTAAATGGCAGACAGACCAAATGACTTGATCTGCACCTATATCTTATGGGATATGTGAGTAAACCAGAGCACCTGAAGGAAGCCCATGCAGTCATAGCCAGAAGGGCAGTATCAGAACCAATTCACTGCAGCTTTGAGGTAGTTCTTCTACCAGTTCCTGCACTGACAATTCAACTGTCCTTTCAACGACTGTACCTCATCTTTGAGTTAGAACCAGAGAACATTACAGCACAGAAACAGGCCTTTTGGCCCTTCTTGGCTGTGCCCAACCATTTTTCTGCCTAGTCCCACTGACCTACACCTGGGCCATATCCCTCCAAACCCCTCTCATCCATATACCTGTCCAAGTTTTTCTTAAATGTCAAAAGTGAGCCCGCATTCACCACTTCATCTGGCAGCTCATTCCACACTCCCTCCACTCTCTGTGTGAAGAAGCCCCCCTTAATGTTCTCTTTCAACTTTTCCCCCTTCACCCTTAACCCATGACTTCTGGGTTTTTTTTCTCCCCTAGCCTCAGTGGAAAAAGCCTGCTTGCATTCACTTTATCTATACCCATCATAATTTTATACACCTCTATCAAATCGCCCCTCATTCTTCTATGCTCCAGGGAATAAAGTCCTAACCTATTCAACCTTTCTCTGTAACTCCGTTTCTCAAGTCCCGGCAACATCCTTGTAAACCTTCTCTGCACTCTTTCAACCTTATTAATATCCTTCCTGTAATTCAGAGACCAAAACTGCACACAGTACTCCAAATTCGGTCTCACCAATGTCTTATACAACCTCACCATTACATTCCAACACTTATACTCAATAATTTGATTTATAAAGGCCAATGTACCAAAAGCTCTCTTTACAACCTTATCTACTTGTGATGCCACTTTTAGGGAATTACACATCTGTACTCCCAGATCCCTCTGTTCTACTGCACTCCTCAGTGTCCTACCATTTACCTTGTATGTTCTACCTTGGTTTGACCTTCCGAAGTGCAATACCTCACACTTGGCCGCATTAAACTCCATCTGCCATTTTTCAACCCATTCCTCCAACTGGTCCAAATCTCTCTACAAGCTTTGAAAACCTTCCTCACTGTCCACTACACCTCCAATCTTTGTATAATTAGCAAATTTGCTGATCCAATTTGCCACATTATCATCCAGATCATTGATATAGATGACAAATAACAATGGACCCAGCACCGATCCCTGTGGCACACCACTAGTCACAGGCCTCCACTCAGAGTAGCAATCCTCCACTACCACTCTCTGGCTTCTTCCATTGAGCCAATGTCTAATCCAATTTACAACCTCTCCATGTATACCTAGCTACTGAATCTTCCCAACTAACCTTCCATGCGGGACCTTGTCAAAGGCCTTACTGAAGTCCATGTATACAACATCCACTGCCTTCCCTTCATCCACTTTCCTGGTAACTTCCCCGAAAAGATCTAATAGATTGGTTAAACATGACCGACCACGCACAAAGCCATGCAGACTTTTTCTAGGAAGTCCCTGTCTATCCAAATACTTCTAGATCTTATCTCTTAGTATTCCTTCCAATAATTTACCTACTACCGATGTTAAATTTACTGGCCTACAATTTCCCGGCTTACTTTTTGAGCCTTTTTTAAACAATGGAACTACACGAGCTATCCTCCAATCCTCCGGCATCTGACCTGTGCATATCGACATTTTAAATATTTCTGCCAGGGCCCCTGCAATTACAACACTAGATTCCTTCAAGGTCCAAGAGTATACCCTGTCAAGTCCTGGGGATTTATCTACTCTGATTTGCCTCAAGACAGCAAGCACCTCCTCCTCTTTAATCTGTATAAGTTCCATGACCACCCTACTTGTTTGCCTTGTTTCCATAGACTCCATTCCAGTTTCCTTAGTAAATACAGATGCAAAAAACCCATTTAATATCTCTCCCATTTCTTTTGGTTCTATACATAGCCGACCACTTTGATCTTCAAGAGGACCAATTTTATCCCTTACTATCCTTTTGCTCTTAGCATACCTGTAGAAGCTCTTAGGATTATCCTTCACCCTGACTTCCAAAGCAAACTCATGTCTTCTTTTAGCCCTCCTGATTTCTTTCTTAAGTATTTTTTTACTCTTTTTATACTCCTCAAGCATCTTATTTCCTCCCTGTTGCCTACACATGTTATACATCTCTCTCTTCTTCTTTATCAGAGTTCCAACATCCCTTGAGAACCAAGGTTCCTTATTCTTATTCAATTTGCCTTTAACCCTGACAGGAACATACAAACAACATACACAACCTTACTATTTGTGACTTTACATGAACTACTAACATCATTTATTTTTACCCCCGTTCCACTACCTACTCTGGCACTCTGGCTCCCATCCCCTTGCAAATCTAGTTTAAACCCTCCCCAATAACACTTGCAAACCTCCTTGCAAGTATATTGGTCCCCTTGTAGTTCAGGTGTAACCCGTCCCTCTTGTACAGGTCCCACCTGACCCAGAAGAGGTCCCAATGATCTAGAAATCTGAAACCCTGCCCCCTACACCAGTTTCTCAGCCACGTGTTCATCTGCCAGAGCATCCTACTCTTACCCTCACTGGCATGTGGCACAGGCAGCAATCCAGAGATTACTACCCTCGAGGTCCTGTTTTTCAACATCCTACCAAGCTCTCTGTACTCACTCTTCAGGACCTCCTAACTCTTTCTACCTATGTCATTGGTACCGATGTGTACCAGGACACCTGGCTGATCACCCTCCCACCTCAGCATGCTGTGCACGCAATCAGCGACATCCCTGACCCTGGCACCCAGGAGGCAACAAACCATCTGGGAGTCTCTTTCACGACCACAGAATCTCCTATCTGTACCCCTGACTATGAAGTCCCCTATCACTACCACTCCCCTCTTCTTCCTCCCTCCCTTCTGCACTGCAGAACCAGACGCAGTGCCAGAGATCCGGCTGCCGCAGCTTGTCCCAGGTAAGCCATTACCCTCTCCCCCAACAGTATCCAAATCAGTATACCTGTTTTGGAGGGGAATGGCCACAGGGGAACCCTGCACTATTTGCCCTTTCCCCTTCCCTCTCCTGACTGTAACCCAATTACCTGTGCCCTGTTTCTTATGTATTATGTCGTGGTTTTTCGTGCTTTTCAAATGACCAGGAGACACAGAAGATTCTTCAAGAAGGGTTAAACTTTAATTTGCAAATCAAAGCTGAGACAGTCATTGAGCTGGTCGCTGACTGCCTCCTGATTCTCGGATACAGCCGCTTTTTAAAGCAAACCTGGTTTAGCTGCATTAACATATCCAAGCGGTGCATATCACAGTTACTATTGTTTTTACCTATTGACTTATTTGTTCTAGTCGACTATATAGTTTTAATTACACAGCAGACCTGTTCAAAGCAAAATATCCCTACATATTGTCTCTACATTGCTTTATTACGCAGTCGACAAGTTCAAAGCAAAATATCCCTGAGTTACTTTTCATTAACACATATTGTCTCTACATTCAATTGGATACCTGATTAGCATATATTGACACATCATTGTCCTTTAGCATTTCACACAGTTTTGGTTACACAGCAACTTCACAGCTGGCGACCGCTTTCAGCCACCTCTCCCTAGCATATACCAACACACCATAGTTTTTAGCATTAAGTTTTATACTCCATAATATTCATATTCTCCAATATATCCCCCCTTTGAGACCCCTCCGGGTCTCACACTCACACGGAGAGAAGACTAAGAGTCTGCGCACAAAAGCCCCAATGAGCTCAAGCACTTATTCCCAAGTTCCGGGTTAAACTAAAATCCTGCGCCGAGACCTCAAAGTATTCTCTCCCTGTTACCCTGGGCCGCTGAGCCAAAAACCTGTCCCTTTGTACCTGAGACAGGGAAAAAGACTCAAAAGCCCTTACAATCTACTCCCACACTGTCGTTCTGCTCCTGTTCATCCTGCAGGTGTTGTAGGCTGTAACGATACATTTCCGGTGTTTCTGTCTCCACTACGCCAGCTTCAGCAATCGTCACGAGCATCGGAAACTGTTTGGTTGCAGCACGCACTACAAAAGATTTGAGACAAGGAAGAAAACAGCACAGCACAAGCACACAGCTCAACAATACAATACTGACAGTTATTGCTACTTTAGTCATCCATGCTCCCCATCCTCCGAGTCTACTGTCTAACCAATCAAAGAACTGATGTCCGAACCCTGCATTCTGTTGGACCTCCGTCCGCAGATTCCTTAACTTATCCATTGCTCGGGTGAAAGACCCTTCTGGGCTAGTATTGTTCGGTATGAAAGTGCAGCATTGGTCGCCAAACATTATACACACACCCCCTTTCTCTGCCAAAAGCCAAACCAGTACCTGTTTTGCCACGCTACCCTGCTAGTTGCAGCTAGCTGTTGCCTTAAGGCCTCCAGTGCATCATCGGTGTAGTTGATGAACCTCTGTTGATTATAGTATATATAGTTTATCCATTCAACATTTTTGCTTACCCCTATCACAGGTATGATAGCTTCCCAGTGAGCATCTCGTGCGGTGTCATGCATGTTATTCGATTGGTTCGCATGCGGTAACTCATCAATGCTAACGGTAAAGCATCGACCCAATTTAAGTTTAGTATCTGCACAAATTTTGTTTAATTTGGCTTTCAGGGTTCCATTAATTCTCTCTACCATGCCCTGCGACTGAGGGTGGTATACACATCCAAACCTTTGCTTTATCCTCAGCGCCTGTAGTACCAGTTTGACCACTTTCTGGATAAAAGCTGAACCATTGTCTGAGCTAACTTCTGTAGGTATTCCAAACCTGGGGATTACTTCATTTGTCAGGAATTTCACCACTGTCTTTATCATGTCTACGTAATCGATCATTAAATGTTTAAATGGTCCTTCAGGTACGGGAATGTGGCCTATTGGGGTTGTAATTCCCTTCCGAACATTATTTTGTGCACATACCTCGCACCGTGATAAGACAAAGTCCACTGAAGCCTGTAAATAAGGTGACCAAAAACCATCCTTCTTTATTTTCCTTATCACTTCCCCCTTTGCACAATGGTCAATCCCATGCGCTTCTGAAATCAGAATCGTCAGTAGAGGGGTGGGCGCTACCAACAAGCCGTCTTCCGTGCTCCACAAGCCTTCCGGGTTCTGCTTGGCCCCCCTTTTTCTCCACATTGTCTGTTCTGCCAAAGTTGCCTTACCTTGTATTTCAATTAGGTCCTCCACGTCAGGTTCTGGAGTTAGGCTTACCTGGGGGGCAATGACGGCTGACATACATCCAGACGCTTTTCTAGCTGCCTCGTCTGCAGCTTGATTTCCCTTTGTTATTACATCGTTTCCCTTTTTATGTGCCTGGCATTTGACCACAGCCAATGCTTTAGGTTTCATTATGGCTTTTATTAAGTCTAGAATTTGCTGACAATGTTGTATGGGATCTCCATTACCTTTTTTAAAACCTCTCTGCTTCCACACTGCCCCGAACAAATGGCATACTCCGTGAGCATATGCTGAATCAGTATAGGTGTCTACTGTCTCACCTTCCATCATTTCACACGCAGCTGTCAGATCCATCCTAATAATCTTATAGCTCGACTGATCCTGTTGCATCACTGAGAATCCTGCGTGATTTCCATCATAGTCCCTATAACAAGAGCCGTCTACGAACAGAACCTGTTTATCTATCTCCTCTAGTGGTTCTGACCGTAAGTCTGCTCTCAATTTGGCAAATGCCATCGTCTTCCCTACACAATCATGGGGTTCTCCTTCATAGTCTAAAGGGACAAAATCGGCTATATTACTGGTAGTGCATCTCTGTATAGTTATGTCAGGAAATGTCAATAGCATCTGATACGCTGCTATCCTGGCTGGTGTCAACACAAATTTCCCTTTTTCCAGCAGTTCTGCTACTTTGTGGTGTTGACTGCAATTCCTGCTTAATAGTACTGAAAGCTATCTCCGCCTCTCCATTCCACTGTAAGCCGTTCTTTAAATTAGTATGTCCTGCTTCTTTCATTATTTTTCTTAAAGGTGCCACAATCTCAGCATATTCTCCTATCCAATCTGAGCTGTACCCTGCCATTCCCAAAAATGTCATCATCTGCCCTACAGTCTGGGGTTTTGGGGCCTTAGCTATTGCCTCAATCTGATCTGGTGCTATCGCCTTCACTCCCTTGGATATTACCCTGCCTAAGTACTCCACTTGCTGCGTGCAGAATTGCAGTTTCTTTTTGGATACTTTATGTCCTCCGTGCGCTAGCTTCTCTAACAGAGTTACAGTGTCCTGCTTACACTGTTCCTCGCTGTGGGAGCAAATCAACAGGTCATCCACATATTGTAACAATGTACTTCCCAACGGCATGCCCTCTAGGTCTGCCTTCAATACCTGATTAAAAATGTGTGGTGAATGTTTAAATCCTTGCGGCATTCTGGTATAGGTATACTGGGCGCCTCTGTAGGTAAATGCAAACAAATACTAAGCACTCCTATTTAAGCAACCCCTGCACTGTCGACGCTATTCCTTCTTTATTTTCTGGTCTTAGTGGGTATCGTGGTCTCCTGGGTGGAATTGCTCCTCTCTTTAGCTTTATTTCCACCGGACTAGCTGTTTTTATTTTCCCTACGTCCGCGTCATGCTGTGACCACAGAATAGGCGGCAACTCATCTAACCTTTTATCTTTCTGCTGGCCTCTTTCCTTTCCCAGCAAGGGCATGTGTGGTTGGGGAGTTATTTCGACCTCTCTCACTATCCCTACCATATCTACACTTACCATTATTTTAATACAATTGTTGTCTTCTGATATCCACACCTCTGGCGTGATTTTCCTCCACACTGTTACGGTTTCAGCACTCTTAACTAAAGGTCCTAAGTCTTTAGACTGATATCCCTTATTTATCACCAACGTTACGTGGGGCGCAGCCTCCGGTATCCTGTACCATTTTTCTAAAAAGGTGTTCCACTTAACTTGTAGAGCTGCCCCTTGCTTTCCAATTATCACAGCCTCCCCTTCCAGGTGCTGCTGGGTACATACCTCTAGGTGCCATCTCTCCTCTAACTCCCTGTTCTGAGACTCATCAAAAATCACTGTACAATGTAGCTCAGATTTGGGCATTACAGCCCTGGGTAATATAGCCTGCACACCCTTTTTCCATTTTTCCCAGGTTTCCTGAATCTGATCTGCAATGTCTCCTATCCAAAAGGCATTAGCCTTCTTGTCTTCTTGCACTATCAATTGAACCCCTGCTCTTTTCACACTCAGCCCATTTCTGGTGCATTCTAATTTTAATTCCAGTTTCAACAAGGCATCTCTGCCTAACAAATTAATCGGAGTTCCTTTAAGTACTAGCACCGGCAAAACAATTTCTTTACTTCCCATTCTCAACCGCACTGGAGCCGTGCACTGTGTTAACTGTGTTTTCCCGATAACCCTACCGTCTTAATAAACTTTCCTGACATGGGAAGGTGAAGGGCATACTGTGGCTGGCTGATTACATTCCCAGCACAATCTCTCTACCTCTCTTTCCCACTGTCTTCTCACTGGTCTCCTTTGCCCATAGCTCCTCTGTCCCCCTCCTTGGGACTTCCAGTCCTGTCTGGGCTGTTTGAATTTAGTTTGTTCCTGATAGAACATTTGTGGGGATGCTCCCTCAAAGTTAATTATTGGCATGGGGTTTTCCAGCCCTTGTCTTACAGTATGATCGGCCCCTCCATATAGCAGTGTTTTGTCCAGTTCGATGGCTGTACTCGAACCGGTGGTTGTTGGCAGCATCTTTTTATTTTTCTCTTTTTCCTTCTTTTTGAGTTCTTCGAGCTGCATTTGTGTTAACTTTCTTTGCACCTCTTCCTGCTGCTCAGTCAACCTTCGTTTGTCTTTCCGGTATTTCTCAACGGCATGGACTACGTGGTCTCTAAATTCTTGTGGGGTCTTTGACGTTAGCCCAACCACCTCCTCCAGTTTGGATTTTACTTGTGGCGGCATTGCATCCAAAATGCTATGTCGGAACAGTGAGGTCATAAATAAGCTATTTTCCACCTCTTGCTCAGTCTCCAGTCTCCACCTTTTCAACTGGTTTTCTACGTAGGCTGCTGGGTGCCTCCCAGTGGATCCCCCTTTAAGGCTTTGGGGTCCACTTTGGGCGGATAAAGCTTTCTGAGGGCCTGCCATACCCTCTGCCTCACTCTGTCAAACCCGTCTCCATCAGTTCTTGGGTCGTTCGAGTTTACTATGCCAGCCATTTCCATTAGTTCGTTAAATTTGGAGGTTCCCATCAACCTTATCAACAGTGCCTTCAAATCTCCCATAGCCAATAATCGTCCTGCTGTTTCTTCCTCAAAGGCTCTAATCCATTTCCCTGCTCCTTCATGTAAATTGGGCAGAGTGTTTTTCAGCCCTTCTAGGTCCTGGGATCCCCAAGGGATATACTGCACTTGTCCTGATCCTTTAACTAACAACGGCATCATTCTTCTTCCTCCTTCCCACCTGCCCTGGCTTTCCTCCTCCCCTGACTCCCCATCTGTCTCTGGGTATGTCTTTACTGCCTCCCACACAAATGTCTCCGGGGTTCTGCTCTTCCCTCGGTCTCCCTGTGGAGTCCTTCCTTTCTGTCTTGATTCAATGCCTGGTGGGCCCCTTGAATATTTTTCACATCTCTCCTGGTAATCCCATTTTTGTAACTTATCTGACTCTCTCTCTACTTCCGCAAGCCGCTCCCCTACTGCCTCCTTCTGTCCTTCTAGGCTTCTGCCCTCTACCTCTTCCCCATAAATTCTCACACCCTCTCTCTCTCTCCACTTAACTCTTGCTCCTCAAATGAGTCATCTTCTCTAGTCTGTTTATTCCTATGGTATAATCGGTACTCCTCATATTCCTTCGCCTCCCTCAAGTATATCATCCGTTCAATCTGTTCTTGCATTTCTCTCTGTACCTGTTCTATCTTTATCTTTTCTGCCTGCATCTCCTGCCATATCGCCGCTTTTTCCTTCTCATATTGTTTTTTCTCCTCCTCATTATCCCAAACCTGTACTTCTCCCTGCATGTTTACTGTTCCCGTTAGCAGGGGGCACTGCTTAGGGGTTCCTTCCTCATTATAGGGAGGAGGGTTTTCTGTTGCCAGCCTCTCACTGTACCTTTCTCTCTCTCTCTCTAGACACACACACACACACACACACACACACACACACACACACACACACACACACACACACACACACACACACACACACACACACACACACACACACACACACACACACACACACACACACACACACACACACACTTTCTCCAGCACCTCTGTATCTTTCTCACTTGCAATCAATATTCTACCTGTCCTCCTCAGCCTTTCTCCCTCCGTTCTAAAGAGTTTTAGCACTTCCATTTCTTGTTCTCTTTTTTGCTCCCTTTTCTTAGATTTATCTTTTGATTTGTACTTTTTAGTTAGTTCCTCCATTTCTTCGCACAAACTTACATCAAATGTTCCTTCTTTTGGCCACTTTGTGACCAGGTTTTTGGTTCTTTTTTCCCATTTTTCTGAAGTTTTTGTGATCTCATTTTGAAAAAATGGGAATTTTTTGCTCAGAATCTCTACTGCTGTTCCTTTACCTGTCATGTTATTCTCTCTTGTTAATGTACTTTTTTCCCCTAATTCTATTCTAACACCTCGCCCGAGCAGACCCTTCTCTCAAGGCGGTAACCGCGAGGACTTTTTTCCCTAACTCTATTCTAACACCTCGCCCGAGCAGACCCTTCTCTCAAGGCGGTAACCGCGAGGACTTTTTTCCCTAACTCTATTCTAACACCTCGCCCGAGCAGACCCTTCTCTCAAGGCGGTAACCGCGAGGACTTTTTTCCCTAATTCTATTCTAACACCTCGCCCGAGCAGACCCTTCTCTCAAGGCGGTAACCGCGAGGACTTTTTTCCCTAACTCTATTCTAACACCTCGCCCGAGCAGACCCTTCTCTCAAGGCGGTAACCGCGAGGACTTTTTTCCCTAACTCTATTCTAACACCTCGCCCGAGCAGACCCTTCTCTCAAGGCGGTAACCGCGAGGACTTTCTTCCCTAAATCTATTCTAACACCTCGCCCGAGCAGACCCTTCTCTCAAGGCGGTAACCGCGAGGACTTTTTTCCCTAACTCTATTCTAACACCTCGCCCGAGCAGACCCTTCTGTCTTAAGGCGGTAACCGCGAGGACTTTTTCTTAACGTATTAACTTATTTGTACTTACCCTCACTGCAGTGTTCTTGAGCAATCCTCTGAGCCTCCTCCGTTAACCCCCAATTCTGCCAGATTCTTTGGACCGGAGAGACCCTTTGGCAGCGGTTCCACACTTCCGAGACTCCAAGACCTCCTCAAAGCCAACAGAATTCTTAGTCCAAATTGTCGCAAAAAAGCGCTTTCCTTTTGTTTTGGGTGCACCCATAATTCTGTTAGCCTTGTGGGGGTCCCTAGAGGACCGGGAAGCGTTCCCAATCTGCCGTTTCCCTTCCGCGGGTCTCTGCCCGATCCTGTTCGTGACGCCAATTATGTCGTGGTTTTTCGTGCTTTTCAAATGACCAGGAGACGCAGAAGATTCTTCAAGAAGGGTTAAACTTTAATTTGCAAATCAAAGCTGAGACAGTCATTGAGCTGGTCGCTGACTGCCTCCTGATTCTCGGATACAGCCGCTTTTTAAAGCAAACCTGGTTTAGCTGCATTAACATATCCAAGCGGTGCATATCACAGTTACTATTGTTTTTACCTATTGACTTATTTGTTCTAGTCGACTATATAGTTTTAATTACACAGCAGACCTGTTCAAAGCAAAATATCCCTACATATTGTCTCTACATTGCTTTATTACGCAGTCGACAAGTTCAAAGCAAAATATCCCTGAGTTACTTTTCATTAACACATATTGTCTCTACATTCAATTGGATACCTGATTAGCATATATTGACACATCATTGTCCTTTAGCATTTCACACAGTTTTGGTTACACAGCAACTTCACAGCTGGCGACCGCTTTCAGCCACCTCTCCCTAGCATATACCAACACACCATAGTTTTTAGCATTAAGTTTTATACTCCATAATATTCATATTCTCCAATAGTAACTACCTCTCGGAAGCTACTATCTATAAACTGCTCATTCTCCCGAATGATCCGGAGGTCATCCAGCTCCAGCTCCAGTTCCCTAATGTGGTAATTAGGAGCTGCCCCTGGATGCACCTTGCAGGTGTCGTTGTCAGGGACACTGGAGGTCTCCCTGACCCTCCACATCCTGCAAGAGGAGCATTCCAACATCCTGCCTGGCATATTCTCTAGTCTGAACAAAAATTAAGAAGAAAACAGAACCTACCCCCGCCTCTGCCTGTTCCTCGCCGAATCCTGATTGAGCCAAGGCCGTCCCACTCCGACTCAGTCCACTCCAACAATGGCCGCTGTATATGGCGGTCTTTCTTTTAAACCTTGGCGCGTGACGCCACGCGTCTGCGTAGTCTAGCCTCTTTACCCCAAGCGCTTAAAGAAAAGAAAAACGATCTTCTCTCCACGATGCCTTCAGTCTTCCACTCTCAGCCTCTTGCTTCAATTGAAAAGCTAGTTCATTGACTTCCAATCTTTTTCTTCATATAAATACATAAAATCACCAGACTGAATTGTGCGAAAGGGAGGATAGGCAGGTGATAGAGAAGGGGCACACTCAGACCGATGGTTTGAGATGTGTTTATTTTAATGCAAGGACTATTACCAATGAAGTGGATGAGCTTAGAGCGTGGATCAGCGCTTGTTGCTATGATGTTGTGGCCATTACAGAGATTTGGATGGTGCAGAGGTAGGAATGGCTACTTCAAGTGCCAGGCTTTAGATGTTTCAGAAAGGACAGGGAGGAAGGCAAAAGAGGTGGGAGCATGGCACTGTTGATCAGAGATAGTGTCACGGCTGCAGAAAAGGAGGAAGTCACGGAGGTGTTGTCTACAGAGTCTCTGTGGGTGGAAGTTAGGAATAGGAAGAGGTCAATAACTCTACTGGGTGTGTTTTATAGACCATCCAATGGTAACAGGTGCTTCAAGGAGCAAGATAGGGAGACAGATTCTGGGAAGGGGTACTAATAACAGGGTTGTCGTGGTGGGAAATTTTAATTTCCCAAATACTGATTGGCATCTCCCTAGAGTGAGGGGTTTAGATGGGGTGGAGTTTGTTAGGTGTGTTCAGGAAGATTTCTTGACACAATACGAGTGTAGATGAACCTACAAGAGGAGAGGCTGTACTTGATCTGCTATTGGGAAGTGAACCTGGTCAGATGTCAGGTCTCTCAGTGGGAGAGCATTTTGGAGATAGTGATCACTTTTCTCTCTCCTTTACCATACCATTGGAGAGGGATGGGAACAGACAAGTTAGGGAATCATTTAATTGGAGGTAGAGGAAATATAAGGCTATCAGGCAGGAACTTGGAAGCATACATTGGAAACAGATTTTCACCTGGCAACTACCAGCCTTCTAATTCCTGCCCTCCCACCACCTTCTTTATAGGGCCCCTGCCCCCTCCATCTTCAGTCCTGACGAAGGGTCTCGGCCCAAAACGTTGACTGCTCGTCTCCACGGATGCTGCCTGACCTGCAGAGTTCCTTCAGCTTGTTGTACATGTGCACTGGAAACAGATGTTGTCTAAGTGACTACAAGTATTCTTTACAATATTAAATCTTGTAGGCCTTCCATCGTTTAGAAGTACCGTGTTGTATTTATCTAGAAACTCCCCTACTACCACTCCATTACTATCTTTACTTTCACTACCCCGTATAGGATTATGGGCATTGAAATCTCCAACCCAGATTACTGGGGATCTTACATTATTCATGATTTCATCAAAATCTGATAACATCATCATATTACCTGGATTATAAAAGTTAATCAAAGTTGTTTGACCACAAGAGCTCCAAACCTCCACAGCCACAATTTCAAGGTTAGATTTAAAATCAAGTCTTCTAAACTGAAGTCCTGTTTCTGTGAAAGTTGCACACCCTCCATCAGATTTACCCGTTCTGTCAGCTCTCAAACTATCATACCCAGGGATCAAAAAATCGAAATGAGGCTTTAACCATGTCTCCTGTATACAGATCAAATCAGGCCTTTCTTTAAAAGTTCCAATAAACCTTTTAAATTCTTGACCATTTGCAATTAAACATCTTGAATTCTATTGTAATATTAAAAACATCCAAATACTAATTATCGGCCTCTTCATTCACATAAAGCTCCTCCATACTCTCTGACCCCGACAACTGAGAAATATTCGGTGATTATTTGTCTGTCATGTACTCATGTATTTTTTCCAGTAAAACCTGTTTGATATCAAGGAATCTCTCTGCACCTCCAACGACTACTTTTACCGTACCCAACCTCTTGGTTGTAGTTTTAGCCCCGACCAGTACATCAACAACAAATGCCAAAAAACTCTTTACTCTTCAATAAAATGTCTAAAGGAACCACAGTTGGAGAACACGGAATGTGCTGACCTCCCATCGTTCCAATCTTTTCTTTACTTATCCTTTGCTCTCTATCAACTTTCTTTACTGCCTCAGCATATGATACATTTTGTTGGTTACTAAAAACCTGAATCTGCTTCGCTTGACAAAAAACAAACAATTCTCAGAACGCCGCTACATGGTTCCCCTCCTCAGTTACTGCATTTCGTTGCCGCTGCCTTACATGCTTTAATATCGTGATCCTCTCCACATTTCACACATCTTCCTTTACCTCGACATGAACCAGCAACGTGTCCAAATCTCTGCCAATTATAACAGCGCAAGGGAGAGTCTAATATATTCTCTAACTTGATAAGACATGCTCCCAAGATAGACTCTAGTTGGAAGAACATCATCTGCAAAAAAACCAATAGGACAGGAGAATCCCAATCACCTCCTTCTCTCGATTGGCTTCCATCACTTGACCACCTTTAATATTGTCCAAAATTTCCTTTTCAGTCATGCCAGACCAAATACCATACGCTACCCCCCTCAACTCCATTCCTTTCTTTCAGAGTAATACACTCCACTTTCACAACCAATTTTCCCACCGTTTTGGCACTGCTATATTGGTCAACATCTTTGCAACTAATTTTCAGCAATCCATTATACAACGTTTTGGCCTGGAATCCTTTACCTATTTGGTTCTCTAATGCTGCTGCCACTTTCAAAGGATTAAGGGCTCTGAAACCTCCTTCCCCTAATTTCTGATCTCTAATTTTATACAAACTACAAATTCCTCCAAGTTACCCATTTTCCTCAATTTGTTGTCCACTATTACATCGGGTTGATGCATCTCTGTTTTGGCTACCCTTACTTCTGGAGTATTCCACAGTCTCCCCCCCTCCTCCTTCAATCTCAACCCCCTCTCCTCCCCCCATTGCAGCCATAGGCTACAAACTTATCCTTTCAAACTACTAGGCTGAATAAAGGGGAAGAATATAAATTAATAAAATGCGTAAAATTAAACAAACTGGCCAACCAAAAGATAAGGGGAACCACCACTGATCGAACATTGTCGTGGTTACTTGAAATGACCAGGAGACGCAGACAATTCTTCGAGAAATTTAAACCTTTATTTGCAAACAAAGGCTGAGGCAATCAATGAACTTGTCACCGAAAGCCCACCGAGCTCCGGTGTACAGCATTCTTTATAGTAATTTCTTATCTCAGTTACATTTTCGGTTTTATCAGCATACCCAATCAATTTTTAATTGCATATCATCTATTCATTAAGTAATCAATTGCTCTTGCCTAGCTCTCGGTGCGCCACCATTATTTCTCTCCAGTCGCATTGGGGCCCCATTCCTGGCCAATGTTATTTTTCCAGACAACCTCCCTCACATTACATTCCTGCTCGCACCATCCTGTCCACCACCGTTATCTCTTACTAAACAAAGACTGAGTGTAATACATGGGGTACATTTCAGCTAATAGTGCTGCTAGCTAAACAGGTGTTCTGTAATTGCCACAGTATGCAGCTAAGAGAGTACACAGTACCTAGTTAAAACAATGCATAGCAAAATGTGTCTAGTAAAATAATACATAGTAATATTCAGTACCTAGAAGTGATTACATAGTGATTATATAGTATAGTAAATAGCTAGTACATAGTGATTATATTTCAGGTATTTATAATGATTATGTCAGGTATATTTCTCAATAACATCAAAACAATCAGCCACCCCGTCTTCCCCAACGTTTGACTCAGCAGTTCATCCCGAGTACCGCCATTAGCCGGAGCAAAGAGAGAAATCAACGCACAGGCTCAGAGGGAAGATATTTAAATGTCACTGAAGTTTATATAAAAAGCATTGGACCACGTCTTAAGTCCTAAAAGCATGTGTGTTTAAGATGAAAGAGTCAACAAACAGAAGCAAACACACCCACTTTTGGAGATAACGGGAATGGGCAGTTAGCCAGTCTACTTTCCCAACCATTTCGTTGTAAAACGAAACTTAAATCAATGACGTCCTTCAAGTGCTGCTTCAAGGGATTAGTCAGCAATTAAAAGCCTCCGACCCCAGAGCGTTCTTTAACAGAACATTGCGGTCCACAGTAGACGACGGGTGAGTGTTACGCTATTTTGTGCCAGAGTCCGATTTTGCACTGGGTTCATTCCAGAAGCAAACATTTATTGAAGAAAGTGTTGTAGTTATTCAATGCAGAATACTCGTTCAGCAGCTATCATTGGGAAATTGCGAATGGGTTTCGGTTATAGTTTTATTTCAAATTGAGAGCGGAAGCAGCGTTTTATTCATAAAATGCAGTTTTACTGCCACGCTTTGTCATTGGTCTTGGGCTAAAACTGACAGCTGGTAGGATTCTCTGCTGCAAAGTTTACCCGGGGAAAATGTGAAGTAAAGGGTATGTCATAAATGAATCACCGTGGATACAGAAATTCTCCAGGAGTAAGAAGGTAAAATCCATAAGACATACTAGTAGTGCAGAATTCAGCCATTCGGTCCATCGAGTCTTCTCCTCCGTTGTGTCATGGCTAATTATTATCCCTCTCAGCTCCATTCTTCTCTCTGCCTGCTCCCTGTAACTTTTGACACCCTGACTAATCAAGAACCTATCAATATCATTTTCAAATACACCCAACAGTTTGGCCTTCACAGCCATCATTTCCTTGTTCGGTTAAATATACCATTAACCTATTTTTATCTGTTTTATTATAGCGTCCTATAACCAAATTTAAAGTTTTCTTAGAGACTTAAAGCTAAACTTAAGATGGTGCTGGTTTTTCTCTCTAAGAGATTATGTTATTTTGGTTCTCTTTTTGTTTAATATATGATGGAGTGTAAACACTCTCCTTTGTTGGGATGTTACTGTCTTTCTTGTAAGGTCATTTTATTTTTTAGTGTACTGGCTGGGGGGAGGGAGAGACGAGACCAACAGAGCGGCCCATGGCTCTGTATTCTATCTTAGTTTGCTTGCCTTTTTTTCAGGCTTTTGTAAGGGTGGGTGGGTTTACAGTTAGGAGTTTTTTCCCGTGGGTTTGTTCCGGAGCATGCGTGTTTTCTATATGGTTGTATTCTTCATCACCGCCATCTTTGATAATCCCATATTGGTATGTGTTCAGTGCATATATAAAGAAAATTAGAATAAAATTATAGTACGGCAGTTAAACAGATTAATGTAATAAGTTGGAATGTACGTGGTTGGAATCAACCTATTAAATGAAAAAAGACTTTTAAAATTATTAATCTATTCCAACCTGATATAATTTTTGCTCAGGAGACACATATCAGGGCGGGAGTTCAAAATAGGTTTTTTGGATGGTGGAATGACTTACAGCTCCATGCTAGTTCTAAGAGTAAAACTAAATGCGTATCTATCTTTATTAAATCTAATATATTTACTCAAGAGGATATTGAATCAGATTCTAATGGTAGATTTTTAATTGTTAAAGGAGTGATTTGTAATAGAAAGGTTGATATGGTCAATTTGTATGGTCCTAGTTTAGATGCTCCTTTTTTAAAAAAAAGTATGTGATTTATTGCCGGATTTAAATGAACATATGTTGATAATGGGTGGGGATTTGAACTGTTGTTTAAATCCTATGATTGATAAGAACTCAACTCAACTAATCAGTGACTTCCAAATTGCTCTGTGTCAGTTATTAACTTCTTTTTAACCGATTATGGGTTGATCGAATTATGGAGGCATTTGCATCTTGATATCAGAGAATATTCTTTGTTTTCACGTCTATAAAAAATATTCGAGGATTGATTATATTATAATTGATCCCCGCCTTTTGCCTAATGTTAAAAACTGTGAATATGACGCTATTGCTTTATCTGATCATGTGCCTTTGAGTTCGTCCTTTGAACTTCAAAACAAATTAAAGATTTAGATAATATCTATGCGACTTCCCCTAATATTGACATATTTAAAAAAAGGGTGGAACTCCAATCACAATATAACCTATTATTAACTCATCCAATTGAAGGTTATCTACTTACGTTAAAGAGTAAATTTTATATGTTTGGAGATAAAAATAATAAACTACTTGCATCTCAATTAAAATCGGCTGGAGCCAAAAGGCAAAGTTTGAAAATTCGTAGAAAGGATGGTACCCTGGCTCAGGAATATGAAGAAATTAATAAGAATTTTCAAGATTTTTATACTGAACTTTATAAATCTCAATGTCCAGTAGATTCTTCTGAAATGAATGCTTTTTTACAAAAGATTGTTTTTCCTAAAATTTCTGCTGAGGATCAAAAAACTCTTGATGCCCAAATTACTGAATTCGAAATTCATAATGCTATTTCTACAATGCAATCTGGTAAGGCCCCAGGACTTGATGGTTATCCTGTAGAATTTTATAAAAAATTTGGAAAATTGCGTTCTCCATATATGTTGGAGATGTTTAAAGATTCTTTTGTGAAAAGTGATTTAGCCTCTACTTTTAATAAGGATTCTATTTCTTTTATTCTCAAAAAGGATAAAGATCCTACTGATTGTACCTCATACAGACCTATTTCATTATGAATGTTGATGCTAAGATTCTCTCAAAGATAATGGCCAATCATTTGGAGAGTGTTTTGTGTAAAATCATTATTAAAGATCAAACAGGCTTTATAAAAGGTCGTTATTCTTTTTCAAATGTTTGGAAACTATTTTACATTATATATTCGCCCTCTTCTAAAACTCCATAATGCGTTGTATCTTTGGATGCTGAAAAAGCATTTGATCGAGTCGAATGGAAATATTTATTTAATGTTTTAGAAAAATTTGGTTTTGGTATTAATTTTTATAATTGGATTAAAATGATATATAAGGCCCTTATTGCTACTGTTGTCACTAATAACTGCAGGTCTCCTTTTTTTTCAGCTATCACAGGGGACAAAACAAGGTTGTCCATTGTCCTTTGTTATTTTACTTAATATTAGAACCCCTGGCTATTGCTCTTCGTGAAGCCAAAAATATTCATGGGACTTTTGTGAATGAGACCATGCACAAGATCTCTCTTTAAGCTGATGATTTATTGGTATATATATCTAAGCCTGAAGAATCTATTCCTGCTTTGCTAAAATTATTTGACAAATTTGGAGATTTTTCAGGATGTAAAAATTTTTTTAGTAAAAGTGAATTACTTCCTTTAAATGAATCTATCTCTATATATGACAATATTCCTTTTAAAGTTACGGATTCTTTTAGATATTTAGGTGTCAAAATTACTAAAAAATATAAGGATCTTTATAAAGCCAATTTTCCTCCTTTAGTGGACTCTGTGAAGTACTCATTTAGTAGATGGAGCCCACTTACATTTTCACTTGTTGGTCGTATTCATGTAGTTAAAATGATGATTTTACCAAAATTTTTATATTTATTTCAGACTATTCCTGTTTTTTTGACTAAGAAGTTTTTTGATCGGATTGATTCTACTATTCTATCTTTTATTTGGGATAATAAAAGACCAAGAATTGGTAAATGTCATTTGCAAAAGTTGAAAAAGGATGGAGGTCTCGCTTTGCCTAATCTAAGAATGTATTATTAGGTTGTTAATCTGCGATGTATGTCCTTTTGGTTATATTGGGGTGATAGGAATGATTGGACAATTTGGGTAGACCTGGAACTGACAGCTGTGAAACAGTTTTATTTAACTTCATTATTAGGAGTTGCTCTACCTATACAATTAGTTAAAGTTGTTAATTTAAATCTATATCCTGTGGTTAAGCACTCTTTACAAATTTGGCTCCAGTTCCGCAATTTTTTTAATCTTAAAAAATTTAAACTTTGGAGTATAATTTATTGTAATTACTTTTCTAAACCTTCCCGGAGTGATCCAATTTTTTTACTTTGAAAAAATAAAGGTATTAATTCTTTTTTTGGATTTAGTTAAAGAAGGCAGATTGATGTCTTTTGAACAATTAGTCGATAATTATTCTCTCTCATACACGCCTTTTACCATATCTTCAAGTTAGACATTTTTTACAAAAATATTTAAGTAATTTTCCTTACATATTGAAGGCTGACTTGTTAGATACTATTATGAATATGAACCCTTCGATAAAAGGTTCTATTGGAAGAATTTATAATTTATTATTACAATGGGATAAGCGTCCTTTACTTAAGATTAAACAGGATTGGGAGAAGGAACTCAATTTGACTTTTATATGGGAGGATTGGACACGGATTCCGAAGCTGGTTAACTCTTCTTTGATCTGTGCTAGTCATTCATTGATTCAATTTAAAATTGTACATCATTACCATTTGACGAAGGAGAGACTTTCTAAACTATTTCCCAATGTTGACAAGTATTGTGATAGATGTAAAAATGAGATAGCTACACTGACACATATGTTCTGGTCATGTTCTATATTAAAACAGTTTTGGAAGTCAGTCTTTTCAACAATTTCTAAAGCACTCAGAATCAACTTACAACCTAATAAATTGACTGTGCTTTTTGGAATAATTCCTCAAAATATCCATGGTATTTCTGTGTCTGACCAACATGTTATTACGTTTGTTACATTGATAGCTGGGAGGGCAATCTTGTTGAAAGGGAAGGATATATCAGCTCCTACTTTGTCACAATGGTTCTCTCAAGTAATGCTGAGTCTTCGCTTGGAGAAAATTAGAAGTTGAACCTTTGAACCTTTATTTGATTTTTGAGAAGAGATGGGGCTCATTTGCTTGTTATTATCATTTCAGTTAACTGATAGATTTCCTCCACGATCTAAGTTTAAATTTTTTTCTTGATATATCTTTCTTTCTTGTTGGTGGTGTGTTGTTTATTTTCAGAAACCTTCTGTATGACGCATGGCTCCGGGATTGTACCCCCAATGGTTCTTTATTATTCTCACTTTTCTTGCGTAGTAGGGTTTTTTTTTATTCACAAAAATTTTCCATCTTTAAGATAATTTTTTTGAGGCATTGTAAGTGTTGTTACTTCGATGTACCTGTGTTAATTTTGAATAATAATAATAAAAAAATTTGAAAAGGGAAGAGAAGTGGTGGGGAGGGCAGGTAAAGATATGTTTATTGGTAGGATCACTTTAAAGTTCGAAGTACATACATGTCGTCATCTACAACCCTGAGATTAATTTTCCTGTGTGCAGAACTCAGCAAAACTATAACTATAACAGGATCAATGAATGATTAACCAGAATGCAGAAGACAACAAATTGCACAAATGCAAATATAAATAAATTGCAGTAAATAACCACAACATGAGATAAAGAGTCCTTGAAAGTGAGATCATTGGTTGTGGGAACATTTCAATGATGGAACAAGGTAGTGTAGTTATCCCCTTCTATACAAGAGCCTGATGGCTGAGCAGTAGTAACTATTCTTGAATCTGCTGGCACAAGTCCTGAGGCTTTTGTACCTTCTACCTGATGGCAGCAGCGAGAAAAGAGCATGACCAGGAGGAACTCAGCAGGTCAGCTATTACTGTACTATGTTACAATGAATGTGCAACAGTTAAAGTGTAAATGCATGTTGCAAAGTGTAATTTTCATACGTACCCAATGAGGGAGAGTTTTGGGGTCCTGAGGTTATGACTGGGAGGTGTTAGTCAAGGCTGAGACAGTGAGTTACAGATTTGTAACCCACTCCAGCTCCTGTCCGAGAACCCGGTGCAGTATTAGAGATTCACTACTTATCCACTGCTGGACACGTCGCCTTTCAAATTTGAAACTGAACGTGAGTTCTCTCAACTTTGAATTATCTCATTGCTTTCTCTCAAAGAGAATGTCAGGACAGGATAACATAAAATGCTGGAGGAACCGAGCAGGGCCAGCAGCATCTATGGAAAGGAATAAATAGTCAACATTTCAGGCCGAGACATGTCATCAGGACCGGAAAGGAAGGGGGATGAAGCCTGAATAAGAAGCTGGGGGGGACTGGAAAGACTACAAGTTGGATGGCAGGAGTGTTATTAAGTGAGAATCTGGGAGGTGATCGGTGGAAAATGTAAAGTGCTCAAAAGAAGGAATCTGATAGGAGAGGAGAATGGCCCATGGGGAGAAGGGAAGGAGGAAGGGCACCAGGGTGAGGAGAAGAGTTAAGATGGAAACCAGAGTGCGAATGATAGAAGGAGTTGGGGGGGGGGGGGAATTACTGGAAGTGGATGTTCATGCCAGAAGGTTGGAGGTTACCCAGACAGGACATGAGGTGTTGCTCCCCAAACCCGAGAATGGCCTCATTGTGGTGGTAGAGGAGGCCATGGACCGACATGTTGGAAAGGAAGTGGGGACTGTAATTAAAAGGGGTTGGTCACCAGGAAATGCTGCTTGTTGCAGATGGAGTGAAGGTGCCCGTCAAAGATGTCCCCCAATCCAGAAGGTTCACAGGTGAAGTGTTGCCTCACCTAGATGGGCTGTTTGTGGCAGAGGTGAGGAAGGAGGTGAATGGACATGTACAGCACTTACACTGCTTGCAGGGATAGGTGTAAGTGGGGAGCGACGAATGGACAAAGAGAGCGATTCCTGAAGAAAGCAAAAAGCGGGGGGTGGGGGATTGCAAAAATGTGCTCGGTGGTAGGATCCTGTGAAGATAGCGGAAGTTGTGGAGAATGATGTGCAGGATACTGAGGCTCATGGGGTGGTAGGTATGTGTTTGTGTGCCATTGCAGGGTCTGTGTCTCAGTGTCATGTTGAACGTACGCACTCCTTATCTAATGGCATTATAAAACTTATTTTTGTGAGCTCATCGCTGTTTGTGGTAGGTGCACATTGTGTGTCACAACATGACAATGCCACAAAACCTCAATGTATGTGTATCATTTTTTGTTGAAACTATCTGTAAGTGCAACTTCAAAACAAAATACTTGTTGTAAAATACGTTATATTTCTATTTACAGAATGGGCTTCCTGCCAGTGTTGGGGGCAGCGACTGGAGTCGGTGAGTGAAATCAGTGTGTCAGTGTGCTAATACTGTGGGAGTGGTCGTTGTTGGGTTGGATCAGCTAAATAGCACTGAGCAGCGACACAGAACAGCACATAGACCCTCTTATTCCTAGTTGGAGCTTGAGTAGATGGGCAGAGTCTTTCATAATTACTGGACCACTGCTGTTCCTTCACTGGTTGCTAGGAGTTGAAACTCCTCAACCAATGTTGGCAGATGCTCCTTGCCAAGGCAATCAAGTCAAGTTTATTGTCATTTACCTGCACCGCCAAATGAGACAATATTTCTCCAGACCAGGGATTAAAGCGCAGTAGTCCACCTTTACGCATAATAACTGAGAATTAAATCTGCAAATGAATTGCACTCAGATAAACAAAGCATAATTTAAGTATTGTTTAGTAGAGCACAATTTCTGGGGCTCCTGGATCTCCAAGTGACAAGAGGCTACTGGCTACAGGAAGTTACAATTTCTCAGTCTCATTTTGGGACTGTGGCTAGGAGAGAGCATGAGGAATTTAGGACAACACAAGGAGTTGTAGTTGGGCAATAATGAAAAGTACTGTGTTGAGGGATGTTATGTCAGTCATGATAAAAAAAAAACAAATGTAGAAGAGATAACACAACTCAACCTAACCTGCATGAAGAATTCTTTTAGAAGAGTTGGCAAATTAATCAAGATCAACATTAGCATTATTTGTCCCATAAACATTGAAACGTACTGAGAAATATGCCATTCTATGTCAAATAAAATCAGTCAGAATCGTGCTGGGCAGCCTGGAAGATTTGCCACGCTTCCAAAGCCAACATGCTATTCCCACAACTTAGTAAGTGCAACTGTACAATTTTGGAAAGTGGGAGGAAACTGGAGTGCACAAAATAGACCTACACGGTCATAGGGTGAACGCACATACGCCTGACATACAGCAGCAGGAATCCAGCCCCCATCTTACAGGTGGCAATGTAAAGCAATTGCGGTAAGCACTACCAACTATGCCACCCTCAAAATAGTTCGCAAGCGCAGTTCTAAAAGTTTGGGCACCACAGTGTGGCAATGAGTGGAGTTGCTGCCTCACGGCTGCTGCAACATGGAGTTCAAGTCCTGAACTCCTAACTGGAGTTTGCATGTTGTCCCTCTGATGGAGTGGATTTTCTCTGGATGCTACCGTAGCTTCCAAAATCACCGAAGTCACAGAAGTTGGTCGATTAATTGGCTGCTGTGGATTGCCCCTCGTGTGTGGCTGAGTGGTAAAATCCAGGCGGAGCCGAGGGTTATGTGATAAAGATAAAATGGGATTAGTGTTAAGTGGGTGCCTGATGGTCAACATGGACTCATTGGGACAAAGAGGTTGTGTATGACTCTGTTTCACTGATTTTGTTTCCCCAACTGTTGCTCGGGGAGTGTGTCAATTTCTCCTCAGTATCTCCACACTACAGTCTCTCAGTACTTACCTGATCATGTCCGATTGAAGGGAGTACAGTCCATGGAGGGAGTCCTTCAGATAGTGAGCTGAGGTATTGGATGCACTTTGTAGTGTGCCCCTCAGCTTTTTGCCAACCACATTGTGGATCTAACAACATTCAGTTAACACCCAGGTGCATAATGAAATGCTGTCTGGCCCAGTGTTAAATTGCCTGTCTGTACCTTTCATAGAAACAATGTTGTACAGGTGCCTGTATGTTCCTGTTCAGTGTAAAGTTCCTGTTTGGATGCACTCTGTTTAAATGGAGCTGTTTCTTCTTTTAGTGGTTGCAGTTGCTGCCACCCCTCTGATTCTGGGGGCAATGGGCTTCACAAGTACTGGAATAGCGGCTGGTACTACTGCAGCAAAAATGATGAGCACGGCAGCTGTGGCTAATGGAGGAGGTGTTGCAGCTGGAAGCACCGTGGCTGTCCTTCAATCCATTGGTAATGTTGACTGATAAACCAGTGAGAACTTCTCAAACTTACTTAAATCCTTCATACTGACATTTTGCCTCTAAGGCACAGAAACAGGCTCTTCAACCCATCTAGTCCATGCTAAACTGGTTTTCTACTAATCCAATCAAACCGCACCAAGACCATAGCCCTCCATACCCTTCCCATCTATGTAACTATCCAAACTTCTCTTAAATGTTCGAATTTTACCAGCATCTACCACTTTACTGACAGCTCGTTCCACACTTACATCATCCTCGGAGTGAAGAAGTTTCTCCTCAGATTACCCTTTTAAATATTTCACCTTTCACCCTATCACGTCTGGTTCTACTCTCACAGAACCAGCAGGGAAAAGTCATGCAAGCATTCACTCTATCTATACCCTCATAATTTTGTATCCGTCTATAAGTCTCCTCTTGCTCTCCTGTGCTCTGCATTGGGTTGGATCAGGTGACTCATACAGAGCAGCGGCAGACATAATTGAACGTAGATGATCTTTTATTGGTTGCAGCTTGAGAAGATGGGCTGAATCGTTTGTAACTACGGAACCACTGCTACTCCTTCAGTGGTCACGGCATTGGTTGCTACAAACTGGAATTCCTCAAGCAATGTTGGCAGACGCCCTCTTGTTCTTCCAGTGATCCAGGATAAAGCCAGAAATTTGTGGCCACTGGCTAAATGAGAGCCCTGCAAGGAACAGATCTCAATCTCAATTTGGGACTGTGGATGGGACAGAGAATGAGGGGTTTAGGACAACACAAGGGGGTGGATTTGAATGATAATGAAATATGTTGGTCAGAGTGACACTGGTCAGCATAAAAAGTCATGTGGAAGAAATAACACAACTCAATCCGGCCAGAAGGTAGAAGCCTGCATGAAAACATTTTCTTTTAAAGAATCAACAATATTCAGATTATTTTAGCTAAATGAATGTACGGGCAAATACCGACTTTCCAAGTTAAATTGTTGAGAAGTGTTTCTCTTTTGCATATGATATACACTCTGTGACCACTTTGTTAGGTACACCCATACACCTGTTCGTAAATGCAAATATGTAATCAGCCAATCCGGTGGCCGCAATTCAATGCATTGAAGCACGTAGACATATTCAAGAGAATCAGTTGATGTTCAGACCAAACGTCAGAATGGGGAAGAAATGTGATCTAATTAACTTTGACTGTGGAATGTTTGTTGGTGCCAGACAGGGTGGTTTGAGTATTTCAGAAACTGCTGATCTCCTTGGATTTTCATGCATCTGTGTTTGCAGAGGATGGTGCAGAAAAGAACAAATAGATCCAGCAAGCAGCTGTTCTGTGGGTGAAAACACCTTATTTGTGTAAAAATTCAGAGGAGAATGACAGGAAGTGACAGTAACTCAAACAACCACACATTATAACAGTGGTGTGCAGAGAGCATCTCTGAATGCACAACACGTCAAACCTTCATGCAGTTGGGCTGCAGCAGCAGAAGACCATGAACATACACTCAGTGGTCACTTTATTAGGTACAGGAGGTATCTATAAAAGTGGCCACTTAGTGTATGTACAGAGTCCTGCTAAAGACAAATCAGTCTTTGTCCTTTTCATGGGAAATGAAACAAGGCAGATGATGGACATGTTAATGGGGAAACACTTTAGGAACATGACTATAACTCTAAGTCTCAAGGTCTCTATGGGAGGGGTTAAGGTTGGGTTTTAATTTTGAATTGGGAGAAGAATGTTTGTTCCCCATCTCCGCTAATCCCACTTGCCACATTATTGAGCATTATCCTGAGGGGAAATGAGCAGTGAGACATCCATTACATCCTTGTTTTCCATCACTGGTTCATTGAGTTGTAATTCATAACCTTTTATCATCTGGTTGAAATTTTCTTTACCTGTCCATCTGAATGTCTCTTAACATAGTGATTGATTCTGACTCCCAACACCTCTTCTAGTAGTAGGTTGCAGATATCAAACACTCTCAAACTTTACCTGCAAGTCCACTTTAAAAACTCCACTCTCTCATCCTAAACCTACGCCTTATTTTTGATATCGCTACCATGTTCCATGAATTGTACCTAAGCAGCTCGGAATAAGGTGTTGATTGTTAATAATTTCAGTGTCTGGGATTGTTTACAATTTATTAATAAATCTGTTTTTTTTTTCCTTTATAGGAGCAGCAGGACTGTCTACTGCTGCTAATGCAGCCTTAGGGACTGCAGGTGCTGTGGTTGGTGCAATCTTCGGGCGCAGATGAAAAGAATGGCCTTGAAAAAATTTAAAACAAATGACAATCCCTCCTAAATTCTGAATCTGCAGAAAAAACATTAATTGAAAATTCATTAAACTTGCATTATCAGTAATTGGTTATTATTGTCCTATGTACTGTGATATAGTAAGTATCTTTCTTTAGAACACGGTGGACTTTAGGGTTATAGGAAAAAGGTGGGAATGTGGAGTCAATGTTAAGACCAGATTCCACTGATTTCGCTCAATGATGACACACGATTTGGGGAAGCACGTGGCCTTTACCAACTCTCATTGCTTCTACATTTTATCGTACAGGAGATTAGCCCCAGCAGTAGGATAATATTTTCCCTGCAATCTATCACAATGAGCCAACTGTGAAGCATTCAGTGCTATTCTCCTGGATAAGTATCTTAGGTCAAATTTTAGATGTCATTGATCATATCACTTTGAATACCTTAGAAACATATGAAAAAAATTAGATTTGTAGCTTTTGTATAAAGCACTATAAGTCCAGTCAATTTTATTGTCATTTCGACCATAACTGCTATGTACAGTGCATAGTAAAAATGAGACAACATTTCTCAGGCAACACACACAAAATGCTGGTGGAACACAGCAGGCCAGGCAGCATCTATAGGAAGAAGCACTGTCGACGTTTCGGGCCGAGACCCTTCATCAGAACTAACTGAAAGAAAAGATAGTAAGAGATTTGAAAGTAGGAGGGGGAAATCTGAAATGATAGAAGACCGGAGGGGGTGGGGTGAAACTAAGAGCAGAAAAGGTGATAAGCAAAAGGGATACAGAGCTGGAGAAGGGAAAAGATCATGGGATGGGTGTCCTAGGGAGAACGAAAGGGGGAGGGGAGCACTAAAGAGAGATGGAGAACAGGCAGAGTGAAGGGCAGAGAGAGATCAAAAAGGGGAGGGGGGAAATAAATAAATCAGGGATGGGGTAAGGAGGAGGGGCATTAACAAAAGTTGGAGAAGTCAATGTTCATGCCATCAGGTTGGAGGCTAACAGATGGAATATAAGGTGTTGTTCCTCCAACCTGACATTTCGCTCCCCCTCCTACTTTCAAATCTCTTACTATCTTTTCTTTCAGTTAGTCCTGACGAAGGGTCTCGGCCTGAAACGTCTAAAGTACTTCTTCCTATAGATACTGCCTTGTCAGAATAAAGAAATATCCTTTTAGATCTGAGATGAGAAGGTATTCTTTTTCATCAAGAGGGTGAGGAATCTGTGGAGTTTGTTGCACAGAGGTTGGTGGAGCTAAGCCATTGGGTGTATTTAAGGGAGAGACTGATAGGTTCTTGACTGGTCTGGGTGTTAAGAGTTTTGGGAAGAATGGGTTCAAATGAAAGTCAGCCATGATTAAATGGGAGACAGACCAAATGACTTGATCTGTACCTATATCTCATGGGATATGTGAGTAAACCAGAGCACCTAAAGGAAACCCATGCAGTCATAGCCAGAAGGGCAGTATCAGAACCAATTCACTGCAGTTTTGAGGTAGTTGCTCTACCAGTTCTTGCACCCTGACAATTCATCTGACCTTTCAACAACCGTGCCTCTTCCTCTTTTAGTTCATTGACTTCCAACCTTAATATTTTTCTTCATATAAATATTTAAAATCACCAGACTGAATTGTGCGAAAGGGGGGATAGGCAGGTGATAGAGAACGGGCGCACTCAGACCGATGGTTTGAGATGTGTTTATTTTAATGCGAGGAGTATTATCAATAAAGCGGATGAGCTTAGAGTGTGGATCAGTACTTGGAGCTATGATGTTGTGGCCATTACAGAGACTTGGACGGTACAGGGGTAAGAATAGCTACTTCAAGTGCCAGGCTTTAGATATTTGAGAACGGACAGGGAGGAAGGCAAAAGAGGTGGGGGCATGGCACTGTTGATCAGAGATAGTGTCACGGCTGCAGAAAAGGAGGAAGTCACGGAGGGGTTGTCTACAGAATCTCTGTGGGTGGAAGTTAGGAATAGGAAGGGGTCAATAACTCTACTGGGTGTATTTTATAGACCATCCAATAGTAACAGGTGCTTCAAGGAGCAAGATAGGGAGACAGATTCTGGAAAGGAGTAATAATAATAGAGTTGTCATGGCTATTGACTGGCATCTCCCTAGAGTGAGGGGTTTAGATAGGGTGGGGTTTGTTAGGTGTGTTCAGGAAGGTTTCTTGACATGAGTGTAGATAAGCCTACAAACGTTCTCTCATTTTTTAACTGCATTGCATTTGTGGTTTCTAAATGACAATAAACTGAATCTGAATCTGAAGTGAACCTGGTCAGATGTCAGGTCTCTCAGTGGGAGAGCATTTTGGAGATAGTGATCACTGTTCTATCTCCTTTACCATAGCATTGGAGAGGGATAGGAACAGACAAATTAGGGAAACGTTTAATTAGAGTAAGGGGAAATATGAGACTATCAGGTAGGAACTTGGAAGCATACATTGGAAACAGATGTTCTCAGGGAAATATATGGAAGAAATGTGGCAAATGTGTCATAAGGGGACAGGAGGCTGGACCCAAGTGCAGGACACAGGCACTGAAGTACTAGAGGCAGGACAGGAACAACTAAACAATAGACAAGATGTGGAAGATGTGGTGACTGTGGTGTGCGTGAGGGACATGACGTTCAATGTGATTCTGGAGTTCCAGGAGAGTCTTGGAGTTCAGGCAAGGAGGATCCCGGAGTGCAGGCAGGGTCTAGGTGTTCACTTGGTGGGCCGCATGAGTGAGAGAGAGAGAGAGAGAGAGAGAGAGATACGTTCCAATGAGACAGGGAAAGGATGGTAGGGTACAGGAATCACGGTGTACAAAGGCTGTTGTAAATCTAGCCAAGAAGAAAAGAAGAACTTACAAAACTAGGCAATGATGGAATCTAGACGATTATAAGGCTAGCAGGAAGGAGCTGAAGAAAGAAATTAGGAAAGCCAGAAGTGACCATGAGAAAGCCTTGGTGGACAGGATTAAGGAAAACCCCAAGGCGTTCTACAAGTACGTGAAGAGCAAGAGGATAAGATGTGAGAGAATAGAGCCTATCAGGTGTGACAGTGGAAAAGTGTGTATGGAACTGGATTAAGTATTCTCTACAGAAAAGGATCTTGGCAATTGTAGGGATAACATGCAGTGGACTGAAAAGCTTAAGCATGTGGATATTAAGAAAGAGGATGTGCTGGAGCTTTTGGAAAGCATCAAGTTGGATAAGTCGCCGAGACCAGATGGGATGTACCCCAGACTACTGTGGGAAGCGAGGGAGGAGATTACTGAGCCTCCGGCTATAATCTTTGCATCATCAATGAGGATGGGAGAGGTTCCGGAGAATTGGAAGGTTGCGGATGCTGTTCCCTTATTCAAGAAAGGGAGCAGGGATAGCCCAGTAAATTATAGACCAGTGTGTCTTACTTCACTTCAGTGATTGGCAAGTTGATGGAGAAGATCCTGAGAGGCAGGATTTATGAACATTTGGAGAGCCATAATATGATTAAGAATAGTCAGCATAGCTTTGTCAAAGGCAGGTCGTGCCTTACGAGCCTGATTGAATTTTTGAGGATGTGACTAAATACATTGATGAGGGTAGAGCAGTAGATGTAGTGTATATGGATTTTAGCAAGGCATTTGACAAGGTACCCCATGTAAGGCTTATTGAAAAAGTAAGGAGGCATGGGATCCAAGGGGACGTTGCTTTGTGGATCCAGAACTGGCTTGCCCACCAGAAGGCAAAGTGTGGTTGTAGACGGGTCATATTCTGCATGGAGGTCCGTGACCAGGGGTGTGCCTCAGGGATCTATTCTGGGACTCCTACTCTTTGTAATTTTTATAAATGACCTGGATGAGTAAGTGAAGGGATGGGTTAGTAAAGTTGCTGATGACCCAAAGGTTGGGAGTGTTGTGGATAGTGTGGAGGGCTGTCAGAGGTTACAGCAGGACATTGATAGGATGCAAAACTGGGCTGAGACGTGGCAGATGGAGTTCAACACCGATAAGTGTGAGGTGGTTCATTGTGGTAGGTCAAATATGATGGCAGAATATAGCATTAATGGCAAGACTCTTGGCAGTGTGGAGGATCAGAGGGATCTTGGGGTCTGAGTCCATACAACACTCAAAGCTGCTACGCAGGTCAACTCTGTGGTTAAGAGGGCATATGGAGCATTGGCCTTCATCAACCATGGGATTGAGTTCAAGATCTGAGAGGTAATGTTGCAACTATATAGGACCCTGGTCAGATCCCACTTGGAGTACAGTACTGTGCTCAAATCTGGTCACCTCATTACAGGAGGGATGTAGAAACCATAGAAAGGGTGCAGAGGAGATTTACAAGGATGTTGCCTGGATTGGGGAGCATGCCTTATGAGAATAGGTTGAGTGAACTCGGCCTTTTCTCCTTGGAGCGACGGATGATGAGAGGTGACCTGATAGAGGAGTACAAGATAATGAGAGGCATTGATCATGTGGATAGTCAGAGGCTTTTTCCCAGGGCTGAAATGGCTGAGGGGGCATAGTTTTAAGGTGCTTGGATGAGGGTACAGAGGAGATGTCAGGGGTAAGCTTTTTTTTACGCAGAGAGTGGTGAGAGCATGGAATGGGCTGCTGGTTGCGGTGGAGGTGGAAATGAAAGGGTCTTTTAAGAAACTCCTGGATGGATACATGGAGCTTAGAAAAATAGAGGGCTATGGGCAAGCCAAGGTAGTTCTAAGGTAAAGACATGTTTGGCACAGCTTTGTGGGCCAAAGGGCCTGTATTGTGCTGTAGGTTTTCTGTTTCTATAAATTGATGATCTGCACTGTAATTTACCCTCTCATGTAGCTTCACTATTCCCATGGGCTGAGTCACCATAAGGTCATCTCAGATCCTTACTTGTACAGTATTCTTCCAGTCTTGGTCTCTCCATCCAATTCCCCTCAAACCTTCACTGTATCTACCTCTGTGTCCCCTCCCAGACAAAGCTTTCTCTCTGCTTCAGTTACACTACACTTCCAACATCCATATCATCCACATTAATATGTCTCTCAGTTCAACAGGCAGGACTTGGTTTTCATTCCAGAGAGGCTGTTGTAAAAGAAATCCCAAACAATTCTCACTGAAAATGGAGCCAAAAATAAAAAAAAATATGTGTAGCAACTCCACCTATCAAGTGGCGGTGTCTGTATCAGGACAGAAACGACCGACCTTTTAGTTCTCATCTCAAACATGAGAAAACCTGCAGATGCTGGAAATCCAAGCAACACACACACACACACAATGGTTGAGGAGCTAGTAGGCCAGGCAGCATCTATTAAAAAAGAGTACAGTCAACTTTTCAGGACGACACCCTTCCTGACCGGTTGTGTTATGCCAGTGAGTTGTTTTATTCTGAGGCAGACGGGTAATACACCGTCTCCCAACCATTTCTTCTTCTTCTATTTCCGGCAGTTTAGACACATCTAGGCATATTACTGCCCTCTGCAGGATGTATAATTAGTGATAGAATTTCAGGAAACTCAAATTCTCAAATATAAACTAGTTGCACGTAGAAACTGAATAATAAACTTTTCAATCAGATGGTCGTTCTCTTGGTGGCCAAACAAAGTTTTAATAGAAAAACAAAGTACATTTAAGTCAGACAGCCTCTTGAACAATATGCTTCTTTCAATTTTTTTGTCGATTACAACTCAGCAAAACATGCTGAACTGTCTCTGGACTACCACAGTCACATTATCCAGTTGGATGTTTTCCTATTATCTTTAAATAATAGTTTAGCCCACAATGCCCGAGCCTAAGTCATCTTAATTTCACTATGTCTCTATGACTTAAAGGGTAACAATCTGAGACCTTTTTAACTAGTGGGTGACTAGAAAGAAATGCCTTCCCTTTAATTCATTTTTCCAATCCTCCTGCCACTTCTTCTCTATCCCGTTTTTTTTATCCTACTTCTCAATTCTGCTCTGCCTAGGGGTACTCTAATTCCTACTTGCCTGCTCTGTAAGGAAGACTTTGCAATGCCATCCACAATTTCATTTCCCTCCACCCCAGCATGCCCAGGTATCCATGTAAATCTGACTTCACAACCCATCTTCCCTACTCTAAACAAAACTAAGAGAACCTCAATAACAATGTCAGGATGAGCTTTTGATTTATTCCCTTTTATAGCCTCTAAGGCAGCCACAGAATCCGAACAGATGATAACCCTGCGTGGTCGAGAGTCTTCTATCCACCATAAGACCCAGAGGATTGCTAATAATTCTGTTGCAAAGTCAGAAACATCATCTGAAACCCGGTGACCAATCTCAACTCCAAGTTGAGACACGTACATCCCAAATCCTGCCTTACTGCTCTCTGGGTCCACTGAGCCATCAGTAAAAATCTTCAGATATGATCCCCATTTATTGTTTAAATATTAATTTTTGATTGATGCTGTTGAAATTGTTCTGCTTCCTTGAAGCTGACAAAGGAGGAATGGGTCTACTTCTGGTTCTGGCAAAAGCCAAAAGGGACTGGTTGGCAAGCAAATTTGGTGAGCTATGTCTTCCTCAATCAGTTTCAATACATAGCCCAGTAATTAACCAAATCTAAAAATGAATATCTTTTAATTTTACTTTGGCGCTCCGACATCTCCTGCAAAAGACATTTTGATGGACAGCTGTGATTGAAGCCATTTAGTTTTGCCCAATACTGCAGGCCCAACTGAACTCGTCTTAAATGTAGAGGCACTTCTCCCATCTCTACACATAATGCAGGGACTGATATTGTTCTAAAAGCTCTACAACAGAGTCTAAGTGCTTTGGACTGCGCAGTGTCTAATTTTTCAAGCACTTCCGTAGTAGTGGAACCATAAGCAATACAACCATAATCAATAACTGATCTAATCATAGCTAGATATATTAAGTACAGACAGACAGACAGACATACTTTATTGATCCCGAGGGAAATTGGGTTTCATTACAGCCGCATCAACCAAGAATAGTGAAGAAATATAGCAATATAAAAACATAAATAATTAAATAATAATAAGTTAATCATGCCCAGTGGAAATAAGTCCAGGACCAGCCTATTGGCTCAGGGTGTCTGACACTCCTAGGGAGGAGTTGTAAAGTTTGATGGCCACAGGTAGGAATGACTTCCTATGATACTGAGTGTTACATCTCGGTGGAATGAGTCTCTGGCTGAACATAGTTTCCCACCCTGCTCCCCAGTCACATCCAGCAATATTTCTCATAACATATAAAACTTTATCACACTTTCCAATTGTTTTATCTATATGAACTCTCCAAGTAAGTCTTTCAGCAAACCAGACACCTAAAAACTTGAATACCTTAACTTTTTCTAATGGAGAATCCTAGAGACCCAATTCACAGTCAGGAATCTTTCTTCTAATGCCAAAAATCATATATTTGGACTTAGAAGCAGAAATCCCAAAACCCCACTTATTTGCCCTGTTTTTTTTTGTAATTTATTTTTTATTGAAGTTCATCATCAAACACACATTTCCATAAGATGTATTTCAGACATTGTACATATATATCATATAATCATATATATCACAAATCTCCACAAAGTATTTATCTGAGGTATACACTTATAGAAAAGAGTGGAAAGAAAAAACAAGCAAAAAGAAAAAACTATGTACAAATAGGGAGTGATCTTTTTTTATAACAAATTCATTTATTTGTGAGAATAAAATCAGGCCTATGAGGCATTATGTAGTTAAACCATTTTTCCCAGTATGAATCAAATTGTTCCAGCTTATGATTAACAGATGCTGTTATCTTCTCCATTTTGTAAATGTCCATTGTAATTTCCATCCATGCATTTAAAGTTGGGCTCTCCTGTGATAACCATTTCCTAGTAAGAGTCTTTTTACCAGCCACCAACAGTATATTCATTAAATATTTATCTCTTTTCAACCATTCTTGAGGTATATATCCAAAATATATGGTCTTACTCTCTAAGGGTATTTCACATTTAAAAATGTCTTGTAGGGCATTGTGTATCCCCCTCCAATAGTCTTTGATAACAGGGCAGTCCCAAAAAATATGATAATGATTTGCATTCTGATTTCCACAATTTCTCCGGCAAACAGGGAGGTTACTATCATAATGGGATTTCTGAGAGGGTGTAATAAAATATCTTATCAAGTTTTTCCATCCAAACTCCCTCCATTTCTGTGAACTGGTACACTTCCATTGATACCTCCATATTATTGTCCATTCTTCCTCAGATATAATTATCCCTCCTTCCTTCTCCCATTTTGTTTTAATGTATGAAGTCGAATGTGTTTTAAGATTTGACAACCCCTTATACATGCTTGAAATAATTCTACTACCGTTATCTGAATTATATGCTTTTCTAAATAGCTCTATCAAGCATGTACTTGCCTTGGTTACATTATTAAGTGTCTTATTAACATATTGTCGCATCTGTAAATATCGATAAAAATCTTGTTTTTCTAATAAGTGTTTCTCTTTAATCATTTCAAAACTGAACAGTGTTCCTTCTTTCAGTATGTTGCAAAGAACTGTTATTTCTTTAGCTGTCCAGTCCTTAAATCTAGCATCCAATTTATTTGGTGTAAAATTCGAGTCATATGCACACCATTTAAGAATTGCAATATCTCCCTCTAGATTATATTCTTTTATAGTGGTTTTCCATATTTTAAGAGTCAATTTCACCAATGGGTTATCAATAGTATTTATGTACCTTTGCAGGTTGTTATCAGCCAAAATTGCTTGTATAGGGATGGGAACTACCCGCTCCTCAATGTTTTTCCATTAAGCGTCATATGATGGGTTGCACCAACATATCACAGCTCTCAACTGTGCTGCAAAATAATAATCTCTAAGAGAAGGTAGTCTCCATCCCCACTTTTCCTTTGCTAATTGCAAAGTTTTGAGACAAACTCTAGGCCTTTTACCCTGCCAAATATACCTTGATAACATCTTGTTCCATTCATTGAATTGATTTTGATTCATCTCTATTGGTAGGGTCTGAAAGAGATATAACAGTCTGGGCAGTATATTCATTTTAATAGACTCAATCCTTGAACTGAGACTGAAAGAAGGAATCAGGTTCCATCTTGCCATATCTTCCTTAATTTTTTTGATATAAAGGCTGATAATTACATTCTGATAATTTTGCCAAATCTTTTGGCATAATGATGCCCAAATATTTGAAAGATTCTGTGTGCCATGCACAGGAATATTTACTTTCAATTTTTCTTGGTGGGCTATAGTAATATGAAACTAATTGGGTTTTATCTATGTTGATCTTATATCCTGATAATTGACCATATTGTTCAAAGGATTGCATCAATTTAGGTAAAGAGTATGTTCGTTGCCCTAGGTAGATCAAAATGTCATCCGCATAACAAGCCAATTTATGCTCTGTCCCTTTAATAGTAATTCCCCTGATATCTTCATTTTGTCTGGTGTATTGAGCTAATGGTTCCAGATATAATGCGAAGAGTAGCGGTGACCATGCACAACCCTGTCTTGTGCCCCTTTCTAGAGTAAGACTATTTGATAAATATCCATTGATTTAATCCTAGCAGTAGGATTGTCATATAGTGTCTGTATAGTTTTAATAATTGTGTCTTGGAAACCAAATCTATGTAAAACTCTGTAAAGAAAATTCCAATTAACCGAATCAAATGCCTTTTCAGCGTCCACGCTTATCACTACTGCTTTGATTTTATTTTTTTGTATATGATCCATAATGTGAAGTGTCCTTCGTATATTGTCTTGTGTCTGGCATTGTCATATAAAACCTGTCTGATCGTTATGTATCAGTATGGGTAGAATCTCCTCTAATAGTTTGGCCAGGATGGAGGTATATAATCTCTAATCTATATTAAGAACGGATATTGGTCTAAATGACCCGCATTCCATTTTATCCTTGCCTTCTTTCGGTATAGCTGAGATTATCGTTTCCTTCCAACTGGGTGGCATTTGTGCCTTTTTTAGAGCCCAGTTCAGTGTGGAGAGTGGAACAGGAATTAACTCATTTTAAAATTCTTTGTACCACTTGCATCTGATACCCATCTGATCCTGGTGACTTGCTTAATTTAAGGTTACTAATTGCAGCTTTTAATTCAACTTCAGTTATGTCAGCAGTCATCGTTCTATTTTGTTCTTCACTTAACGTGGGTAACTCTAGAGAATTCAAGAAGGTGTCAATTTGGGTTATGCTTCCCCTGTTTTGGGTTATGTATGTAATGTATATGTGTGTATATGTATATATATATAAAAAAGGAGTACACAGGGAAACCTTTTCTGTGTAATGGATTTGTTCACTGACTTTTATGAATACTGCAATGGGGGCCCTCAACTCATAAGTAGGAGGGGTTATCCCCCACAGCTAGACATTTCCTCTAGCTCAACGCAGGGTCATCTACTAGAGACCTCAGGCTTGGAATCACACGGTCGTTGCCATTTTTGTTATTATTTGCGTTTCTTGGTTCTTATTTGTTCAGGGAGTAGATCGATTAAGTTTTATTCTGCTAATTTCAATGATACATTGACAGATAAATACTGATGGCTAAGGACAAAGTAAAATACATTTCTTTTAATTTCAATGGGCTATTAAATCCAATCAAACATAATAGAATTTTATCCAAAATAAAAAAAGAACAAGCCCATGTAGTATATTTACAGGAAACTCATTTAAGTGATAATGAGCATAGAAAACTAAAGAGAATGGGCTTCACTAATTTGTTTTTCTCCTCATATAAATCAGGTCATAGGAGAGAAGTTGCTATTCTTATCTCAAGTAAGCTAAATTTTGAAAAGTATTCGAAATGGGAGATAAAGAGGGCAGATATATTCGGGTAAGGGGGAATATAGATGGAAATTCAGTTACTCTATTGAATATATACGCACCCCCTGGAAGTGATATTGGTTTCTTTCAAAAATTACTGATATTATGATAGCAGAAACAGAAGGTCTCCTGATATGTGGGGAAGACTTAAATTTACAATTACAACCAAACTTAAACTCTTCCAATAGAAAAACCTATGAAACAAAATCCTTACATAAGAAAGTTAATACACTTTTTGAGGATGTTGGTTTAATTGATATATGGAGGGACCTTTTCCCCGACAAAAGGGATTACACTCAATATTCTGCTCCCCATTCTGTATATACAAGAATAGACTATTTCATAACATTTGGAAAAGACAAAGACAAAATAAACACCTGTGGAATTGGGACAATAGATGTAAGTGACCATGAACCTATATATTTATCTGTTGATTTTGACCTACAACCAAAGAATACTATTTGGAAACTAAATTCAAGTCTACTCAATGATCCATACTTGAAGGAACAAATTAAAAAAAGAAATTGGTCTCTACTTAGAATTTAATGATAATGGAGAGGTTTCACCTCCCATTTTATGGAATACTCTGAAGGCTGTCTTAAGAGGGAAAATTATAGCGATATCTTCATATAAGAAAAAAATAAGGCATAAAACATTAGAGGAATTACAAAATAGGCTGAAAGAACTAAAGAAAAAACACAAATTGAATTTGGCACTGGATACATTAGGGGAAATTAAAAGAATTAGGAATGAAATTAATAGTTTGGCTACACAAGAAATCAGGAAAAATTTAATGTTTCTGAAACAGAGACATTATGAAAATGGATCAAAATCTATGAAAATGCTGGCATGGAAACTGAAAAAAAAGATAGCAGAAAATACAATTCATAGAATTAGGGACCCAAGAACAAAAATGTTAAAAAATAAGCTAAGTGAAATTCAAGAAGCTTTTGAAGTGTTTTACAAAACTCTATATTTGCCCTGTTTTCAACTGATCTTAAAACTTTTTTTTTACCTGCTTTAATATATAATTGACATTTCTTCCTCTTTTCCAGATTGCACCATCGTCTGCAAACAACAATTTGCCAAATCCTGTCCCTACCTGATCAAAGATATCATTTATCATGACATTAAAAAGAACTGGACTAATGACACTTCCTTGCGGGGTACCATTACCTATTTTAACTGACTTGGAGCTTGTTCCACCTTGATTTGTCATTTCCTTAAGAAAATCTTTGATCCAATTAAATATTCTACCTCTAATTCCCACACCATAGAGTTTAATTAATAAACTATCTTTCCATTGTGAGTCAAATGCTCTTTCAATATCTAGAAATACACTTATCATTACTTCTCTATTTTGAAACATTTTTTTAATATCATGATCTAAAAGGGCAACAAATTCCATTGTTGATCTTCCAGTTCTAAAACCATTTTGATAGGCAGCAAAATGTCCCTTATTTTCTAAAAAATAAACAAGTCTGTTGGTGACCATTCATTCCATAGTTTTACTGATGTTAAAGGTATAGGCCGATATGAACTAGGACTAGACTCGTCTTTACCTGGCTTTAAAACTGGAACTTCCGCTGCATGCTTCCGTTCTACTGGTAATTTTCCTTCTTTCCACATTGAATTAAACAATGCTAGCATTTCTATTAATACAGAGTCATCTAAATGCTTAAGCAATTCATAACACAGTCCATCCCTACCAGAAGTGTTTGAACCTGATTGGACAGCTTCTTGCAATTCCTGAAGGAAGAAAAACAAATTTATGGAGCTATTTTCGTCCAAACTCCTGTCCAATTTCCAACTTTCCTTTAACATAATTTCCTTTTTCAAATCACCTGGCTCTCCAGAACTGTGTAACACTTGGAATACCTCTACGAACATACCAGCCTTTTCCTTGTTGGTTACAGCTTCAGTATCTCCTTCCAGCAAAGCTGGGATTGTCACAAGGTGGGGACAAGGGTGCTGGGAGAGGACCCACACGCAGGACACAAACACGTCTTTTTTTGGTTCAATAAAATAGCATTTATTACTCGCTACGCAGAAAATCGGGAAATCAAGGAGGACAACGAGAAACACAAACCTCGAACTAGGGGACTAGGGACTTGGATCGCCGTGGACCTGGGACTTGGATGATGGGAACATGGACAACCATGGCCCTTGGACTTGGACAATGGGAACATGGACAACCGCGGACCTAGGACTTGGACAATGGGAACATGGACAACCGCAGACCTTGGACTTGGACAATGGGAACATGGACAACCGCGGACCTTGGACTTGGACAATGGGAACATGGACAACTGCGGACCTTGGACTTGGACAATGGGAACATGGACAACCGCGGACCTTGGACTTGGACAATGGGAACATGGACAACCGCGGACCTTGGACTTGGACAATGGGAACATGGACAACCGCGGACCTTGGACTTGGACAATGGGAACATGGACAACTGCGGACCTTGGACTTGGACAATGGGAACATGGACAACTGCGGACCTTGGACTTGGACAATGGGAACATGGACAACTGCGGACCTTGGACTTGGACAATGGGAACATGGACAACCGCGGACCTTGGACTTGGACAGTGGGAACATGGACAGCCTCGGCCGTGACTGGGACCCTGGGGACTGGGACCGCCACGGCCCTTGGACTTGGAGACTGGGATCCATGAATCACCGCAGCCGGGAACATGGAACCTGGATCATCGTGGACCCTGGACTAGGAGACTAGGACCTTGATTTGCCACAGCCAGAAACGTGGACACCAAAACACAGGGCATGAACATTGAGCCAGGACTCTGCCTTTCACTCTGGCACCGAGCCGGGACTCTTCTTTGAGGGGTAGACACAGACACTGGGCATGACATCGAGCCGGAACTCCACCTTCAACTCAGGCATCGAGCCGGGACTCTTCAAGGAGTAGACACGGACAATGGGCATGAACGTCGAGTCAGGACTCCACCTTCCACTCAGGCACCGAGCCAGGACTCTTCTTTGAGGGGTAAACACAGACACTGGGCATGACATCGAGCCGGAACTCCACCTTCAACTCAGGCACCGAGCCGGGACTCTTCAAGGAGTAGACACGGACAATGGGCATGAACGTCAAGTCAGGACTCCACCTTCCACTCAGGCACCGAGTCGGGACTCTTCAAGGAGTAGACACGGACAATGGGCATGAACGTCGAGTCAGGACTCCGCCTTCCACTCAACTCTGGCAGATTGACCTTGCCCGGACCCACTCTGGTGAAGGAAGGCGAATTGCTGGCACTCCGATGCGGGCTGGATCACTCTGGCTTGTAGCGACGGCGACTTGCTAATGCTTCTTAACACTCTCGCCCCGAACGGCTAAAGCCAGGGGCTTATAAGCTGCCAGTTCAGGTCGAGAGTAGATTACCTTGATTGCCAAGCTCAAGGGACACGTGAAACGAAATTAGAAGGGTACAAAGAGTCAATGGTCCGGATCATAATGCAACCTAACTAGATTTAAAGGGGAACCAATCCGGACCATGACAGGGATAGGTAGTTTTCTATATATCCCTGACATTCTGTGAGTGATCATCCATAGCTGCTCTATAGGCGTCTCAGGGTCAGGGTTCCACAAGATCTTCTCCAGCTATTCCTCTTTGCATTTATAATTACTCTCCTTGCTACTGCTGTTTCCTTTTTATATTCCATAACATTATCTAACACTGGTACTTTCTTAAATTCCTGTAAGCTGTATTTCTGTTTCTTACTGCTATATCACAATTTTCATTTCACCATGTAACTAATGCTCGAGCCTTAGGAACATTCTGTAGCAGAATAGTCAACTGACCAACTTTATGAATTATAGAACAGAGGGATTCATTCCAATCATCTACTGAGAGCCCTCGCTATCAATTTCTTCTATTATATACACAGCTTTCTCCTGGTACTCATCCCAATGGACCAATGAAAAATTATACCTAGCAGCCCTCTCCTCAACTTCTACAATCAAATTTCTACCAAATAACATAATATAGGATAGTGATCACTTCCTAGTGTGTATCTGTCCATAACATCCCATTTCCCATCCCTAGCTAAGTTTGAGGAAGTGATTGATAAGTCTAAGTGACTACAAGTATTCTTTACAATATTAAATCTTGTAGGCCTTCCATCGTTTAGAAGTACTGTGTTGTATTTATCTAGAAACTCCCCTACTACAACTCCATTACTATCTTTACTTTCACTACCCTGTATAGGATTATGGGCATTGAAATCTCCAACCCAGATTACTGGGGATCTTACATTATTCATGATTTCATCAAAATCTGATAACATCATCATATTACCTGGATTATAAAAGTTAATCAAAGTTGTTTGACCACAAGAGCTCCAAACTTCCACAGCCACAATTTCAAGGTTAGGTTTAAAACCAAGTCTTCTAAACTGAAGTCCTGTTTCTGTGAAAGTTGCACACCCTCCATCAGATTTACCCGTTCTATCAGCTCTCAAACTATCATACCCAGGGATCAAAAAATCGAAATGAGGCTTTAACCATGTCTCCTGTATACAGATCAAATCAGGCCTTTCTTTAAAAGTTCCAATAAACCTTTTAAATTCTTGACCATTTGCAATTAAACATCTTGAATTCTATTGTAATATTAAAAACATCCAAATACTAATTATCGGCCTCTTCATTCACATAAAGCTCCTCCATACTCTCTGACCCCGACAACTGAGAAATATTCAGTGATTATTTGTCTGTCATGTACTCATGTATTTTTTCCGGTAAAACCTGTTTGATATCAAGGAATCTCTCTGCACCTCCAACGACTACTTTTACCATACCCAACCTCTTGGTTGTAGTTTTAGCCCCGACCAGTACATCAACAACAAATGCCAAAAAACTCTTTACTCTTCAATAAAATGTCTAAAGGAACCACAGTTGGAGAACACGGAATGTGCTGACCTCCAATCATTCAAATCTTTTCTTTACTTATCCTTTGCTCTCTATCAACTTTCTTTACTGTCTCAGCATATGATACATTTTGTTGGTTACTAAAAACCTGAATCTGCTTCGCTTGACAAAAAACTCACAATTCTCAGAACGCCGCTACATGGTTCCCCTCCTCAGTTACTGCATTTTGGTGCCACTGCCTTACGCGCTTTAATATCGTGATCCTCTCCACATTTCACACATCTTCCTTTACCTCGACATGAACCAGCAACGTGTCCAAATCTCTGCCAATTATAACAGCGCAAGGGAGAGTCTAATATATTCTCTAACTTGATAAGACATGCTCCCAAGATAGACTCTAGTTGGAAGAACATCATCTGCAAAAAACCAATAGGACAGGAGAATCCCAATCACCTCCTTCTCTCGATTGGCTTCCATCACTTGACCACCTTTAATATTGTCCAAAATTTCTTTTTCAGTCATGCCAGACCAAATACCATACGCTACCCCCCTCAACTCCATTCCATTCTTTCAGAGTAATACACTCCACTTTCACAACCAATTTTCCCACCGTTTTGGCACTGCTATATTGGTCAACATCTTTGCAACTAATTTTCAGCAATCCATTATACAACGTTTTGGCCTGGAATCCTTTACCTATTTGGTTCTCTAATGCTGCTGCCATTTTCAAAGGATTAAGGGCTCTGAAACCTCCTTCCCCTAACTTCTGATCTCTAATTTTATACAAACTACAAATTCCTCCAAATCACCCATTTTCCTCAATTTGTTGTCCACTATTACATCGGGTTGATGCATCTCTGTTTTGGCTACCCTTACTTCTGGAGTATTCCACAGTCTCCCCCCCTCCTCCTTCAATCTCAACCCCCTCTCCTCCCCCCATTGCAGCCATAGGCTACAAACTTACCCTTTCAAACTACTAGGCTGAATAAAGGGGAAGAATATAAATTAATAAAATGCGTAAAATTAAACAAACTGGCCAACCAAAAGATAAGGGGAACCACCACTGATCGAACATTGTCGTGGTTACTTGAAATGACCAGGAGACGCAGACAATTCTTCGAGAAATTTAAACCTTTATTCGCAAACAAAGGCTGAGGCAATCAATGAACTTGTCACCGAAAGCCCACCGAGCTCCGGTGTACAGCATTCTTTATAGTAATTTCTTATCTCAGTTACATTTTCGGTTTTATCAGCATACCCAATCAATTTTTAATTGCATATCATCTATTCATTAACTGATCAATTGCTCTTGCCTAGCTCTCGGTGCGCCACCATTATTTCTCTCCAGTCGCATTGGGGCCCCATTCCTGGCCAATGTTATTTTTCCAGACAACCTCCCTCACATTACATTCCTGCTCGCACCATCCTGTCCACCACCGTTATCTCTTACTAAACAAAGACTGAGTGTAATACATGGGGTACATTTCAGCTAATAGTGCTGCTAGCTAAACAGGTGTTCTGTAATTGCCACAGTATGCAGCTAAGAGAGTACACAGTACCTAGTTAAAACAATGCATAGCAAAAATTGTCTAGTAAAATAATACATAGTAATATTCAGTACCTAGAAGTGATTACATAGTGATTATATAGTATAGTAAATAGCTAGTACATAGTGATTATATTTCAGGTATTTATAATGATTATGTCAGGTATATTTCTCAATAACATCAAAACAATCAGCCACCCCGTCTTCCCCAACGTTTGACTCAGCAGTTCATCCCGAGTACCGCCATTAGCCGGAGCAAAGAGAGAAATCAACGCACAGGCTCAGAGGGAAGATATTTAAATGTCACTGAAGTTTATATAAAAAGCATTGGACCACGTCTTAAGTCCTAAAAGCATGTGTGTTTAAGATGAAAGAGTCAACAAACAGAAGCAAACACACCCACTTTTGGAGATAACGGGAATGGGCCAGTCTACTTTCCCAACCATTTCGTTGTAAAACGAAACTTAAATCAATGACGTCCTTCAAGTGCTGCTTCAAGGGATTAGTCAGCAATTAAAAGCCTCCGACCCCAGAGCGTTCTTTAACAGAACATTGTGGTCCGCAGTAGACGACAGGTGAGTGTTACGCTATTTTGTGCCGGAGTCCGATTTTGCACTGGGTTCATTCCAGAAGGAAACATTTATTGAAGAAAGTGTTGTAGTTATTCAATGCAGAATACTCGTTCAGCAGCTATCATTGGGAAATTGCGAATGAGTTTCGGTTATAGTTTTATTTCAAATTGAGAGCGGAAGCAGCGTTTTATTCATAAAATGCAGTTTTATTGCCACGCTTTGTCATTGGTCTTGGGCTAAAACTGACAGCTGGTAGGATTCTCTGCTGCAAAGTTTACCCGGGGAAAATGTGAAGTAAAGGGTATGTCATAAATGAATCACCACGGATACAGAAATTCTCCAGTAGTAAGAAGGTAAAATCCATAAGACATACTGGTAGTGCAGAATTCAGCCATTCGGCCCATCGAGTCTTCTCCTCTGTTGTGTCATGGCTAATTATTATCCCTCTCAGCTCCATTCTTCTCTCTGCCTGCTCCCTGTAACTTTTGACACCCTGACTAATCAAGAACCTATCAATATCATTTTCAAATACACCCAACAGTTTGGCCGTCACAGCCATAATGCGTTGTATCTTTGGATGCTGAAAAAGCATTTGATCGAGTCGAATGGAAATATTTATTTAATGTTTTAGAAAAATTTGGTTTTGGTATTAATTTTTATAATTGGATTAAAATGATATATAAGGCCCTTATTGCTACTGTTGTCACTAATAACTGCAGGTCTCCTTTTTTTTCAGCTATCACAGGGGACAAAACAAGGTTGTCCATTGTCCTTTGTTATTTTACTTAATATTAGAACCCCTGGCTATTGCTCTTCGTGAAGCCAAAAATATTCATGGGACTTTTGTGAATGAGACCATGCACAAGATCTCTCTTTAAGCTGATGATTTATTGGTATATATATCTAAGCCTGAAGAATCTATTCCTGCTTTGCTAAAATTATTTGACAAATTTGGAGATTTTTCAGGATGTAAAAATTTTTTTAGTAAAAGTGAATTACTTCCTTTAAATGAATCTATCTCTATATATGACAATATTCCTTTTAAAGTTACGGATTCTTTTAGATATTTAGGTGTCAAAATTACTAAAAAATATAAGGATCTTTATAAAGCCAATTTTCCTCCTTTAGTGGACTCTGTGAAGTACTCATTTAGTAGATGGAGCCCACTTACATTTTCACTTGTTGGTCGTATTCATGTAGTTAAAATGATGATTTTACCAAAATTTTTATATTTATTTCAGACTATTCCTGTTTTTATGACTAAGAAGTTTTTTGATCGGATTGATTCTACTATTCTATCTTTTATTTGGGATAATAAAAGATCAAGAATTGGTAAATGTCATTTGCAAAAGTTGAAAAAGGATGGAGGTCTCGCTTTGCCTAATCTAAGAATATATTATTAGGCTGTTAATCTGCGATGTATGTCCTTTTGGTTATATTGGGGTGATAGGAATGATTAGACAATTTGGGTAGACCTGGAACTGACAGCTGTGAAACAGTTTTATTTAACTTCATTATTAGGAGTTGCTCTACCTATACAATTAGTTAAAGTTGTTAATTTAAATCTATATCCTGTGGTTAAGCACTCTTTACAAATTTGGCTCCAGTTCCGCAATTTTTTTAATCTTAAAAAATTTAAACTTTGGAGTATAATTTATTGTAATTACTTTTCTAAACCTTCCTGGAGTGATCCAATTTTTTTACTTTGAAAAAATAAAGGTATTAATTCTTTTTTTGGATTTAGTTAAAGAAGGCAGATTGATGTCTTTTGAACAATTAGTCGATAATTATTCTCTCTCATACATGCCTTTTACAATATCTTCAAGTTAGACATTTTTTACAAAAATATTTAAGTAATTTTCCTTACATATTGAAGGCTGACTTGTTCGATACTATTATGAATATGAACCCTTCGATAAAAGGTTCTATTGGAAGAATTTATAATTTATTATTACAATGGGATAAGCGTCCTTTACTTAAGATTAAACAGGATTGGGAGAAGGAACTCAATTTGACTTTTATATGGGAGGATTGGACACGGATTCCGAAGCTGGTTAACTCTTCTTTGATCTGTGCTAGTCATTCATTGATTCAATTTAAAATTGTACATCATTACCATTTGACGAAGGAGAGACTTTCTAAACTATTTCCCAATGTTGACAAGTATTGTGATAGATGTAAAAATGAGATAGCTACACTGACACATATGTTCTGGTCATGTTCTATATTAAAACAGTTTTGGAAGTCAGTCTTTTCAACAATTTCTAAAGCACTCAGAATCAACTTACAACCTAATAAATTGACTGTGCTTTTTGGAATAATTCCTCAAAATATCCATGGTATTTCTGTGTCTGACCAACATGTTATTGTGTTTGTTACATTGATAGCTAGGAGGGCCATCTTGTTGAAAGGGAAGGATATATCAGCTCCTACTTTGTCACAATGGTTCTCTCAAGTAATGCTGAGTCTTCGCTTGGAGAAAATTAGAAGTTGAACCTTTGAACCTTTATTTGATTTTTGAGAAGAGATGGGGCTCATTTGCTTGTTATTATCATTTCAGTTAACTGATAGATTTCCTCCACGATCTAAGTTTAAATGTTTTTCTTGATATATCTTTCTTTCTTGTTGGTGGTGTGTTGTTTATTTTCAGAAACTTTCTGTATGATGCATGGCTCCGGGGTTGTACCCCCAATGGGTTCTTTATTATTCTCACTTTTCTTGCTTAGTAGGGTTTTTTTTATTCACAAAAATTTTCCATCTTTAAGATAATTTTTTTTGAGGCATTGTAAGTGTTGTTACTTCGATGTACCTGTGTTAATTTTGAATAATAATAATAAAAAAATTTGAAAAGGGAAGAGAGTGGTGGGGAGGGCAGGTAAAGATATGTTTATTGGTAGGATCACTTTAAAGTTCAAAGTACATACATGTCGTCATCTACAACCCTGAGATTAATTTTCCTGTGTGCAGAACTCAGCAAAACTATAACTATAACAGGATCAATGAATGATTAACCAGAATGCAGAAGACAACAAATTGCACAAATGCAAATATAAATAAATTGCAGTAAATAACCACAACATGAGATAAAGAGTCCTTGAAAGTGAGATCATTGGTTGTGGGAACATTTCAATGATGGAACAAGGTAGTGTAGTTATCCCCTTCTATTCAACAGCCTGATGGCTGAGCAGTAGTAACTATTCTTGAATCTGCTGGCACAAGTCCTGAGGCTTTTGTACCTTCTACCTGATGGCAGCAGCGAGAAAAGAGCATGACCAGGAGGAACTCAGCAGGTCAGCTATTACTGTACTATGTTACAATGAACCTGCAACAGTTAAAGTATAAATGCATGTTGCAAAGTGTAATTTTCATACGTACCCAATGAGGGAGAGTTTTGGGGTCCTGAGGTTATGACTGGGAGGTGTTGGTCAAGGCCGAGACAGTGAGTTACAGATTTGTAACCCACTCCAGCTCCTGTCCGAGAACCCAGTGCAGTATTAGAGATTCACTACTTATCCACTGCTGGACACGTCGCCTTTCAAATTTGAAACTGAACGTGAGTTCTCTCAACTTTGAATTATCTCATTGCTTTCTCTCAAAGAGAATGTCAGGACAGGATAACATAAAATGCTGGAGGAACCGAGCAGGGCCAGCAGCATCTATGGAAAGGAATAAATAGTCAACATTTCAGGCCGAGACATGTCATCAGGACCGGAAAGGAAGGGGGATGAAGCCTGAATAAGAAGCTGGGGGGGACTGGAAAGACTACAAGTTGGATGGCAGGAGTGTTATTAAGTGAGAATCTGGGAGGTGATCGGTGGAAAATGTAAAGTGCTCAAAAGAAGGAATCTGATAGGAGAGGAGAATGGCCCATGGGGAGAAGGGAAGGAGGAAGGGCACCAGGGTGAGGAGAAGAGTTAAGATGGAAACCAGAGTGCGAATGATAGAAGGAGTTGGGGGGGGGGGGGGAATTACTGGAAGTGGATGTTCATGCCAGAAGGTTGGAGGTTACCCAGACAGGACATGAGGTGTTGCTCCCCAAACCCGAGAATGGCCTCATTGTGGTGGTAGAGGAGGCCATGGACCGACATGTTGGAAAGGAAGTGGGGACTGTAATTAAAAGGGGTTGGTCACCAGGAAATGCTGCTTGTTGCAGATGGAGTGAAGGTGCCCGTCAAAGATGTCCCCCAATCCAGAAGGTTCACAGGTGAAGTGTTGCCTCACCTAGATGGGCTGTTTGTGGCAGAGGTGAGGAAGGAGGTGAATGGACATGTACAGCACTTACACTGCTTGCAGGGATAGGTGTAAGTGGGGAGCGACGAATGGACAAAGAGAGCGATTCCTGAAGAAAGCAAAAAGCGGGGGGTGGGGGATTGCAAAAAATGTGCTCGGTGGTAGGATCCTGTGAAGATAGCGGAAGTTGTGGAGAATGATGTGCAGGATACTGAGGCTCATGGGGTGGTAGGTATGTGTTTGTGTGCCATTGCAGGGTCTGTGTCTCAGTGTCATGTTGAACGTACGCACTCCTTATCTAATGGCATTATAAAACTTATTTTTGTGAGCTCATCGCTGTTTGTGGTAGGTGCACATTGTGTGTCACAACATGACAATGCCACAAAACCTCAATGTATGTGTATCATTTTTTGTTGAAACTATCTGTAAGTGCAACTTCAAAACAAAATACTTGTTGTAAAATACGTTATATTTCTATTTACAGAATGGGCTTCCTGCCAGTGTTGGGGGCAGCGACTGGAGTCGGTGAGTGAAATCAGTGTGTCAGTGTGCTAATACTGTGGGAGTGGTCGTTGTTGGGTTGGATCAGCTAAATAGCACTGAGCAGCGACACAGAACAGCACATAGACCCTCTTATTCCTAGTTGGAGCTTGAGTAGATGGGCAGAGTCTTTCATAATTACTGGACCACTGCTGTTCCTTCACTGGTTGCTAGGAGTTGAAACTCCTCAACCAATGTTGGCAGATGCTCCTTGCCAAGGCAATCAAGTCAAGTTTATTGTCATTTACCTGCACCGCCAAATGAGACAATATTTCTCCAGACCAGGGTTTAAAGCGCAGTAGTCCACCTTTACGCATAATAACTGAGAATTAAATCTGCAAATGAATTGCACTCAGATAAACAAAGCATAATTTAAGTATTGTTTAGTAGAGCACAATTTCTGGGGCTCCTGGATCTCCAAGTGACAAGAGGCTACTGGCTACAGGAAGTTACAATTTCTCAGTCTCATTTTGGGACTGTGGCTAGGAGAGAGCATGAGGAATTTAGGACAACACAAGGAGTTGTAGTTGGGCAATAATGAAAAGTACTGTGTTGAGGGATGTTATGTCAGTCATGATAAAAAAAAAACAAATGTAGAAGAGATAACACAACTCAACCTAACCTGCATGAAGAATTCTTTTAGAAGTGTTGGCAAATTAATCAAGATCAACATTAGCATTATTTGTCCCATAAACATTGAAACGTACTGAGAAATATGCCATTCTATGTCAAATAAAATCAGTCAGAATCGTGCTGGGCAGCCTGGAAGATTTGCCACGCTTCCAAAGCCAACATGCTATTCCCACAACTTAGTAAGTGCAACTGTACAATTTTGGAAAGTGGGAGGAAACTGGAGTGCACAAAATAGACCTACACGGTCATAGGGTGAACGCACAAACGCCTGACATACAGCAGCAGGAATCCAGCCCCCATCTTACAGGTGGCAATGTAAAGCAATTGCGGTAAGCACTACCAACTATGCCACCCTCAAAATAGTTCGCAAGCGCAGTTCTAAAAGTTTGGGCACCACAGTGTGGCAATGAGTGGAGTTGCTGCCTCACGGCTGCTGCAACATGGAGTTCAAGTCCTGAACTCCTAACTGGAGTTTGCATGTTGTCCCTCTGATGGAGTGGATTTTCTCTGGATGCTACCGTAGCTTCCAAAATCACCGAAGTCACAGAAGTTGGTCGGTTAATTGGCTGCTGTGGATTGCCCCTCGTGTGTGGCTGAGTGGTAAAATCCAGGCGGAGCCGAGGGTTATGTGATAAAGATAAAATGGGATTAGTGTTAAGTGGGTGCCTGATGGTCAACATGGACTCATTGGGACAAAGAGGTTGTGTATGACTCTGTTTCACTGATTTTGTTTCCCCAACTGTTGCTCGGGGAGTGTGTCAATTTCTCCTCAGTATCTCCACACTACAGTCTCTCAGTACTTACCTGATCATGTCCGATTGAAGGGAGTACAGTCCATGGAGGGAGTCCTTCAGATAGTGAGCTGAGGTATTGGATGCACTTTGTAGTGTGCCCCTCAGCTTTTTGCCAACCACATTGTGGATCTAACAACATTCAGTTAACACCCAGGTGCATAATGAAATGCTGTCTGGCCCAGTGTTAAATTGCCTGTCTGTACCTTTCATAGAAACAATGTTGTACAGGTGCCTGTATGTTCCTGTTCAGTGTAAAGTTCCTGTTTGGATGCACTCTGTTTAAATGGAGCTGTTTCTTCTTTTAGTGGTTGCAGTTGCTGCCACCCCTCTGATTCTGGGGGCAATGGGCTTCACAAGTACTGGAATAGCGGCTGGTACTACTGCAGCAAAAATGATGAGCACGGCAGCTGTGGCTAATGGAGGAGGTGTTGCAGCTGGAAGCACCGTGGCTGTCCTTCAATCCATTGGTAATGTTGACTGATAAACCAGTGAGAACTTCTCAAACTTACTTAAATCCTTCATACTGACATTTTGCCTCTAAGGCACAGAAACAGGCTCTTCAACCCATCTAGTCCATGCTAAACTGGTTTTCTACTAATCCAATCAAACCGCACCAAGACCATAGCCCTCCATACCCTTCCCATCTATGTAACTATCCAAACTTCTCTTAAATGTTCGAATTTTACCAGCATCTACCACTTTACTGACAGCTCGTTCCACACTTACATCATCCTCGGAGTGAAGAAGTTTCTCCTCAGATTACCCTTTTAAATATTTCACCTTTCACCCTATCACGTCTGGTTCTACTCTCACAGAACCAGCAGGGAAAAGTCATGCAAGCATTCACTCTATCTATACCCTCATAATTTTGTATCCGTCTATAAGTCTCCTCTTGCTCTCCTGTGCTCTGCATTGGGTTGGATCAGGTGACTCATACAGAGCAGCGGCAGACATAATTGAACGTAGATGATCTTTTATTGGTTGCAGCTTGAGAAGATGGGCTGAATCGTTTGTAACTACGGAACCACTGCTACTCCTTCAGTGGTCACGGCATTGGTTGCTACAAACTGGAATTCCTCAAGCAATGTTGGCAGACGCCCTCTTGTTCTTCCAGTGATCCAGGATAAAGCCAGAAATTTGTGGCCACTGGCTAAATGAGAGCCCTGCAAGGAACAGATCTCAATCTCAATTTGGGACTGTGGATGGGACAGAGAATGAGGGGTTTAGGACAACACAAGGGGGTGGATTTGAATGATAATGAAATATGTTGGTCAGAGTGACACTGGTCAGCATAAAAAGTCATGTGGAAGAAATAACACAACTCAATCCGGCCAGAAGGTAGAAGCCTGCATGAAAACATTTTCTTTTAAAGAATCAACAATATTCAGATTATTTTAGCTAAATGAATGTACGGGCAAATACCGACTTTCCAAGTTAAATTGTTGAGAAGTGTTTCTCTTTTGCATATGATATACACTCTGTGACCACTTTGTTAGGTACACCCATACACCTGTTCGTAAATGCAAATATGTAATCAGCCAATCCGGTGGCCGCAATTCAATGCATTGAAGCACGTAGACATATTCAAGAGAATCAGTTGATGTTCAGACCAAACGTCAGAATGGGGAAGAAATGTGATCTAATTAACTTTGACTGTGGAATGTTTGTTGGTGCCAGACAGGGTGGTTTGAGTATTTCAGAAACTGCTGATCTCCTTGGATTTTCATGCATCTGTGTTTGCAGAGGATGGTGCAGAAAAGAACAAATAGATCCAGCAAGCAGCTGTTCTGTGGGTGAAAACACCTTATTTGTGTAAAAATTCAGAGGAGAATGACAGGAAGTGACAGTAACTCAAACAACCACACATTATAACAGTGGTGTGCAGAGAGCATCTCTGAATGCACAACACGTCAAACCTTCATGCAGTTGGGCTGCAGCAGCAGAAGACCATGAACATACACTCAGTGGTCACTTTATTAGGTACAGGAGGTATCTATAAAAGTGGCCACTTAGTGTATGTACAGAGTCCTGCTAAAGACAAATCAGTCTTTGTCCTTTTCATGGGAAATGAAACAAGGCAGATGATGGACATGTTAATGGGGAAACACTTTAGGAACATGACTATAACTCTAAGTCTCAAGGTCTCTATGGGAGGGGTTAAGGTTGGGTTTTAATTTTGAATTGGGAGAAGAATGTTTGTTCCCCATCTCCACTAATCCCATTTGCCACATTATTGAGCATTATCCTGAGGGGAAATGAGCAGTGAGACATCCATTACATCCTTGTTTTCCATCACTGGTTCATTGAGTTGTAATTCATAACCTTTTATCATCTGGTTGAAATTTTCTTTACCTGTCCATCTGAATGTCTCTTAACATAGTGATTGATTCTGACTCCCAACACCTCTTCTAGTAGTAGGTTGCAGATATCAAACACTCTCAAACTTTACCTGCAAGTCCACTTTAAAAACTCCACTCTCTCATCCTAAACCTACGCCTTATTTTTGATATCGCTACCATGTTCCATGAATTGTACCTAAGCAGCTCGGAATAAGGTGTTGATTGTTAATAATTTCAGTGTCTGGGATTGTTTACAATTTATTAATAAATCTGTTTTTTTTTTCCTTTATAGGAGCAGCAGGACTGTCTACTGCTGCTAATGCAGCCTTAGGGACTGCAGGTGCTGTGGTTGGTGCAATCTTCGGGCGCAGATGAAAAGAATGGCCTTGAAAAAATTTAAAACAAATGACAATCCCTCCTAAATTCTGAATCTGCAGAAAAAACATTAATTGAAAATTCATTAAACTTGCATTATCAGTAATTGGTTATTATTGTCCTATGTACTGTGATATAGTAAGTATCTTTCTTTAGAACACGGTGGACTTTAGGGTTATAGGAAAAAGGTGGGAATGTGGAGTCAATGTTAAGACCAGATTCCACTGATTTCGCTCAATGATGACACACGATTTGGGGAAGCACATGGCCTTTACCAACTCTCATTGCTTCTACATTTTATCGTACAGGAGATTAGCCCCAGCAGTAGGATAATATTTTCCCTGCAATCTATCACAATGAGCCAACTGTGAAGCATTCAGTGCTATTCTCCTGGATAAGTATCTTAGGTCAAATTTTAGATGTCATTGATCATATCACTTTGAATACCTTAGAAACATATGAAAAAAATTAGATTTGTAGCTTTTGTATAAAGCACTATAAGTCCAGTCAATTTTATTGTCATTTCGACCATAACTGCTATGTACAGTGCATAGTAAAAATGAGACAACATTTCTCAGGCAACACACACAAAATGCTGGTGGAACACAGCAGGCCAGGCAGCATCTATAGGAAGAAGCACTGTCGACGTTTCGGGCCGAGACCCTTCATCAGAACTAACTGAAAGAAAAGATAGTAAGAGATTTGAAAGTAGGAGGGGGAAATCTGAAATGATAGAAGACCGGAGGGGGTGGGGTGAAACTAAGAGCAGGAAAGGTGATAAGCAAAAGGGATACAGAGCTGGAGAAGGGAAAAGATCATGGGATGGGTGTCCTAGGGAGAACGAAAGGGGGAGGGGAGCACTAAAGAGAGATGGAGAACAGGCAGAGTGAAGGGCAGAGAGAGATCAAAAAGGGGAGGGGGGAAATAAATAAATCAGGGATGGGGTAAGGAGGAGGGGCATTAACAAAAGTTGGAGAAGTCAATGTTCATGCCATCAGGTTGGAGGCTAACAGATGGAATATAAGGTGTTGTTCCTCCAACCTGACATTTCGCTCCCCCTCCTACTTTCAAATCTCTTACTATCTTTTCTTTCAGTTAGTCCTGACGAAGGGTCTCGGCCTGAAACGTCTAAAGTACTTCTTCCTATAGATACTGCCTTGTCAGAATAAAGAAATATCCTTTTAGATCTGAGATGAGAAGGTATTCTTTTTCATCAAGAGGGTGAGGAATCTGTGGAGTTTGTTGCACAGAGGTTGGTGGAGCTAAGCCATTGGGTGTATTTAAGGGAGAGACTGATAGGTTCTTGACTGGTCTGGGTGTTAAGAGTTTTGGGAAGAATGGGTTCAAATGAAAGTCAGCCATGATTAAATGGGAGACAGACCAAATGACTTGATCTGTACCTATATCTCATGGGATATGTGAGTAAACCAGAGCACCTGAAGGAAACCCATGCAGTCATAGCCAGAAGGGCAGTATCAGAACCAATTCACTGCAGTTTTGAGGTAGTTGCTCTACCAGTTCCTGCACCCTGACAATTCATCTGACCTTTCAACAACCGTGCCTCTTCCTCTTTTAGTTCATTGACTTCCAACCTTAATATTTTTCTTCATATAAATATTTAAAATCACCAGACTGAATTGTGCGAAAGGGGGGATAGGCAGGTGATAGAGAAGGGGCACACTCAGACCGATGGTTTGAGATGTGTTTATTTTAATGCGAGGAGTATTATCAATAAAGCGGATGAGCTTAGAGTGTGGATCAGTACTTGGAGCTATGATGTTGTGGCCATTACAGAGACTTGGACGGTACAGGGGTAAGAATAGCTACTTCAAGTGCCAGGCTTTAGATATTTGAGAACGGACAGGGAGGAAGGCAAAAGAGGTGGGGGCATGGCACTATTGATCAGAGATAGTGTCACGGCTGCAGAAAAGGAGGAAGTCACGGAGGGGTTGTCTACAGAATCTCTGTGGGTGGAAGTTAGGAATAGGAAGGGGTCAATAACTCTACTGGGTGTATTTTATAGACCATCCAATAGTAACAGGTGCTTCAAGGAGCAAGATAGGGAGACAGATTCTGGAAAGGAGTAATAATAATAGAGTTGTCATGGCTATTGACTGGCATCTCCCTAGAGTGAGGGGTTTAGATAGGGTGGGGTTTGTTAGGTGTGTTCAGGAAGGTTTCTTGACATGAGTGTAGATAAGCCTACAAACGTTCTCTCATTTTTTAACTGCATTGCATTTGTGGTTTCTAAATGACAATAAACTGAATCTGAATCTGAAGTGAACCTGGTCAGATGTCAGGTCTCTCAGTGGGAGAGCATTTTGGAGATAGTGATCACTGTTCTATCTCCTTTACCATAGCATTGGAGAGGGATAGGAACAGACAAATTAGGGAAACGTTTAATTAGAGTAAGGGGAAATATGAGACTATCAGGTAGGAACTTGGAAGCATACATTGGAAACAGATGTTCTCAGGGAAATATATGGAAGAAATGTGGCAAATGTGTCATAAGGGGACAGGAGGCTGGACCCAAGTGCAGGACACAGGCACTGAAGTACTAGAGGCAGGACAGGAACAACTAAACAATAGACAAGATGTGGAAGATGTGGTGACTGTGGTGTGCGTGAGGGACATGACATTCAATGTGATTCTGGAGTTCCAGGAGAGTCTTGGAGTTCAGGCAAGGAGGATCCCGGAGTGCAGGCAGGGTCTAGGTGTTCACTTGGTGGGCCGCATGAGTGAGAGAGAGAGAGAGAGAGATACGTTCCAATGAGACAGGGAAAGGATGGTAGGGTACAGGAATCACGGTGTACAAAGGCTGTTGTAAATCTAGCCAAGAAGAAAAGAAGAACTTACAAAACTAGGCAATGATGGAATCTAGACGATTATAAGGCTAGCAGGAAGGAGCTGAAGAAAGAAATTAGGAAAGCCAGAAGTGACCATGAGAAAGCCTTGGTGGACAGGATTAAGGAAAACCCCAAGGCGTTCTACAAGTACGTGAAGAGCAAGAGGATAAGATGTGAGAGAATAGAGCCTATCAGGTGTGACAGTGGAAAAGTGTGTATGGAACTGGATTAAGTATTCTCTACAGAAAAGGATCTTGGCAATTGTAGGGATAACATGCAGTGGACTGAAAAGCTTAAGCATGTGGATATTAAGAAAGAGGATGTGCTGGAGCTTTTGGAAAGCATCAAGTTGGATAAGTCGCCGAGACCAGATGGGATGTACCCCAGACTACTGTGGGAAGCGAGGGAGGAGATTACTGAGCCTCCGGCTATAATCTTTGCATCATCAATGAGGATGGGAGAGGTTCCGGAGAATTGGAAGGTTGCGGATGCTGTTCCCTTATTCAAGAAAGGGAGCAGGGATAGCCCAGTAAATTATAGACCAGTGTGTCTTACTTCACTTCAGTGATTGGCAAGTTGATGGAGAAGATCCTGAGAGGCAGGATTTATGAACATTTGGAGAGCCATAATATGATTAAGAATAGTCAGCATAGCTTTGTCAAAGGCAGGTCGTGCCTTACGAGCCTGATTGAATTTTTGAGGATGTGACTAAATACATTGATGAGGGTAGAGCAGTAGATGTAGTGTATATGGATTTTAGCAAGGCATTTGACAAGGTACCCCATGTAAGGCTTATTGAAAAAGTAAGGAGGCATGGGATCCAAGGGGACGTTGCTTTGTGGATCCAGAACTGGCTTGCCCACCAGAAGGCAAAGTGTGGTTGTAGACGGGTCATATTCTGCATGGAGGTCCGTGACCAGGGGTGTGCCTCAGGGATCTATTCTGGGACTCCTACTCTTTGTAATTTTTATAAATGACCTGGATGAGTAAGTGAAGGGATGGGTTAGTAAAGTTGCTGATGACCCAAAGGTTGGGAGTGTTGTGGATAGTGTGGAGGGCTGTCAGAGGTTACAGCAGGACATTGATAGGATGCAAAACTGGGCTGAGACGTGGCAGATGGAGTTCAACACCGATAAGTGTGAGGTGGTTCATTGTGGTAGGTCAAATATGATGGCAGAATATAGCATTAATGGCAAGACTTTTGGCAGTGTGGAGGATCAGAGGGATCTTGGGGTCTGAGTCCATAGGACACTCAAAGCAGCTACGCAGGTCAACTCTGTGGTTAAGAGGGCATATGGAGCATTGGCCTTCATCAACCATGGGATTGAGTTCAAGATCTGAGAGGTAATGTTGCAACTATATAGGACCCTGGTCAGATCCCACTTGGAGTACAGTACTGTGCTCAAATCTGGTCACCTCATTACAGGAGGGATGTAGAAACCATAGAAAGGGTGCAGAGGAGATTTACAAGGATGTTGCCTGGATTGGGGAGCATGCCTTATGAGAATAGGTTGAGTGAACTCGGCCTTTTCTCCTTGGAGCGACGGATGATGAGAGGTGACCTGATAGAGGAGTACAAGATAATGAGAGGCATTGATCATGTGGATAGTCAGAGGCTTTTTCGCAGGGCTGAAATGGCTGAGGGGGCATAGTTTTAAGGTGCTTGGATGAGGGTACAGAGGAGATGTCAGGGGTAAGCTTTTTTTTACGCAGAGAGTGGTGAAAGCATGGAATGGGCTGCTGGTTGCGGTGGAGGTGGAAATGAAAGGGTCTTTTAAGAAACTCCTGGATGGATACATGGAGCTTAGAAAAATAGAGGGCTATGGGCAAGCCTAGGTAGTTCTAAGGTAAGGACATGTTTGGCACAGCTTTGTGGGCCAAAGGGCCTGTATTGTGCTGTAGGTTTTCTGTTTCTATAAATTGATGATCTGCACTGTAATTTACCCTCTCATGTAGCTTCACTATTCCCACGGGCTGAGTCACCATAAGGTCATCTCAGATCCTTACTTGTACAGTATCCTTCCAGTCTTGGTCTCTCCATCCAATTCCCCTCAAACCTTCACTGTATCTACCTCTGTGTCTCCTCCCAGACAAAGCTTTCTCTCTGCTTCAGTTACACTACACTTCCAACATCCATATCATCCACATTAATATGTCTCTCAGTTCAACAGGCAGGACTTGGTTTTCATTCCAGAGAGGCTGTTGTAAAAGAAATCCCAAACAATTCTCACTGAAAATGGAGCCAAAAATAAAAAAAAATATGTGTAGCAACTCCACCTATCAAGTGGCGGTGTCTGTATCAGGACAGAAACGACCGACCTTTTAGTTCTCATCTCAAACATGAGAAAACCTGCAGATGCTGGAAATCCAAGCAACACACACACACACAATGGTTGAGGAGCTAGTAGGCCAGGCAGCATCTATTAAAAAAGAGTACAGTCAACTTTTCAGGACGACACCCTTCCTGACCGGTTGTGTTATGCCAGTGAGTTGTTTTATTCTGAGGCAGACGGGTAATACACCGTCTCCCAACCATTTCTTCTTCTTCTATTTCCGGCAGTTTAGACACATCTAGGCATATTACTGCCCTCTGCAGGATGTATAATTAGTGATAGAATTTCAGGAAACTCAAATATAAACTAGTTGCACGTAGAAACTGAATAATAAACTTTTCAATCAGATGGTCATTCTCTTGGTGGCCAAACAAAGTTTTAATAGAAAAACAAAGTACATTTAAGTCAGACAGCCTCTTGAACAATATGCTTCTTTCAATTTTTTTGTCGATTACAACTCAGCAAAACATGCTGAACTGTCTCTGGACTACCACAGTCACATTATCCAGTTGGATGTTTTCCTATTATCTTTAAATAATAGTTTAGCCCACAATGCCCGAGCCTAAGTCATCTTAATTTCACTATGTCTCTATGACTTAAAGGGTAACAGTCTGAGACCTTTGTAACTAGTGGGTGACTAGAAAGAAATGCCTTCCCTTTAATTCATTTTTCCAATCCTCCTGCCACTTCTTCTCTATCCCGTTTTTTTTATCCTACTTCTCAATTCTGCTCTGCCTAGGGGTACTCTAATTCCTACTTGCCTGCTCTGTAAGGAAGACTTTGCAATGCCATCCACAATTTCATTTCCCTCCACCCCAGCATGCCCAGGTATCCATGTAAATCTGACTTCACAACCCATCTTCCCTACTCTAAACAAAACTAAGAGAACCTCAATAACAATGTCAGGATGAGCTTTTGATTTATTCCCTTTTATAGCCTCTAAGGCAGCCACAGAATCCGAACAGATGATAACCCTGCGTGGTCGAGAGTCTTCTATCCACCATAAGACCCAGAGGATTGCTAATAATTCTGTTGCAAAGTCAGAAACATCATCTGAAACCCGGTGACCAATCTCAACTCCAAGTTGAGACACGTACATCCCAAATCCTGCCTTACTGCTCTCTGGGTCCACTGAGCCATCAGTAAAAATCTTCAGATATGATCCCCATTTATTGTTTAAATATTAATTTTTGATTGATGCTGTTGAAATTGTTCTGCTTCCTTGAAGCTGACAAAGGAGGAATGGGTCTACTTCTGGTTCTGGCAAAAGCCAAAAGGGACTGGTTGGCAAGCAAATTTGGTGAGCTATGTCTTCCTCAATCAGTTTCAATACATAGCCCAGTAATTAACCAAATCTAAAAATGAATATCTTTTAATTTTACTTTGGCGCTCCGACATCTCCTGCAAAAGACATTTTGATGGACAGCTGTGATTGAAGCCATTTAGTTTTGCCCAATACTGCAGGCCCAACTGAACTCGTCTTAAATGTAGAGGCACTTCTCCCATCTCTACACATAATGCAGGGACTGATATTGTTCTAAAAGCTCTACAACAGAGTCTAAGTGCTTTGGACTGCGCAGTGTCTAATTTTTCAAGCACTTCCGTAGTAGTGGAACCATAAGCAATACAACCATAATCAATAACTGATCTAATCATAGTTAGATATATTAAGTACAGACAGACAGACAGACATACTTTATTGATCCCGAGGGAAATTGGGTTTCATTACAGCCGCATCAACCAAGAATAGTGAAGAAATATAGCAATATAAAAACATAAATAATTAAATAATAATAAGTTAATCATGCCCAGTGGAAATAAGTCCAGGACCAGCCTATTGGCTCAGGGTGTCTGACACTCCTAGGGAGGAGTTGTAAAGTTTGATGGCCACAGGTAGGAATGACTTCCTATGATACTGAGTGTTACATCTCGGTGGAATGAGTCTCTGGCTGAACATAGTTTCCCACCCTGCTCCCCAGTCACATCCAGCAATATTTCTCATAACATATAAAACTTTATCACACTTTCCAATTGTTTTATCTATATGAACTCTCCAAGTAAGTCTTTCAGCAAACCAGACACCTAAAAACTTGAATACCTTAACTTTTTCTAATGGAGAATCCTAGAGACCCAATTCACAGTCAGGAATCTTTCTTCTAATGCCAAAAATCATATATTTGGACTTAGAAGCAGAAATCCCAAAACCCCACTTATTTGCCCTGTTTTTTTTTGTAATTTATTTTTTATTGAAGTTCATCATCAAACACACATTTCCATAAGATGTATTTCAGACATTGTACATATATATCATATAATCATATATATCACAAATCTCCACAAAGTATTTATCTGAGGTATACACTTATAGAAAAGAGTGGAAAGAAAAAACAAGCAAAAAGAAAAAACTATGTACAAATAGGGAGTGATCTTTTTTTATAACAAATTCATTTATTTGTGAGAATAAAATCAGGCCTATGAGGCATTATGTAGTTAAACCATTTTTCCCAGTATGAATCAAATTGTTCCAGCTTATGATTAACAGATGCTGTTATCTTCTCCATTTTGTAAATGTCCATTGTAATTTCCATCCATGCATTTAAAGTTGGGCTCTCCTGTGATAACCATTTCCTAGTAAGAGTCTTTTTACCAGCCACCAACAGTATATTCATTAAATATTTATCTCTTTTCAACCATTCTTGAGGTATATATCCAAAATATATGGTCTTACTCTCTAAGGGTATTTCACATTTAAAAATGTCTTGTAGGGCATTGTGTATCCCCCTCCAATAGTCTTTGATAACAGGGCAGTCCCAAAAAATATGATAATGATTTGCATTCTGATTTCCACAATTTCTCCGGCAAACAGGGAGGTTACTGTCATAATGGGATTTCTGAGAGGGTGTAATAAAATATCTTATCAAGTTTTTCCATCCAAACTCCCTCCATTTCTGTGAACTGGTACACTTCCATTGATACCTCCATATTATTGTCCATTCTTCCTCAGATATAATTATCCCTCCTTCCTTCTCCCATTTTGTTTTAATGTATGAAGTCGAATGTGTTTTAAGATTTGACAACCCCTTATACATGCTTGAAATAATTCTACTACCGTTATCTGAATTATATGCTTTTCTAAATAGCTCTATCAAGCATGTACTTGCCTTGGTTACATTATTAAGTGTCTTATTAACATATTGTCGCATCTGTAAATATCGATAAAAATCTTGTTTTTCTAATAAGTGTTTCTCTTTAATCATTTCAAAACTGAACAGTGTTCCTTCTTTCAGTATGTTGCAAAGAACTGTTATTTCTTTAGCTGTCCAGTCCTTAAATCTAGCATCCAATTTATTTGGTGTAAAATTCGAGTCATATGCACACCATTTAAGAATTGCAATATCTCCCTCTAGATTATATTCTTTTATAGTGGTTTTCCATATTTTAAGAGTCAATTTCACCAATGGGTTATCAATAGTATTTATGTACCTTTGCAGGTTGTTATCAGCCAAAATTGCTTGTATAGGGATGGGAACTACCCGCTCCTCAATGTTTTTCCATTAAGCGTCATATGATGGGTTGCACCAACATATCACAGCTCTCAACTGTGCTGCAAAATAATAATCTCTAAGAGAAGGTAGTCTCCATCCCCACTTTTCCTTTGCTAATTGCAAAGTTTTGAGACAAACTCTAGGCCTTTTACCCTGCCAAATATACCTTGATAACATCTTGTTCCATTCATTGAATTGATTTTGATTCATCTCTATTGGTAGGGTCTGAAAGAGATATAACAGTCTGGGCAGTATATTCATTTTAATAGACTCAATCCTTGAACTGAGACTGAAAGAAGGAATCAGGTTCCATCTTGCCATATCTTCCTTAATTTTTTTGATATAAAGGCTGATAATTACATTCTGATAATTTTGCCAAATCTTTTGGCATAATGATGCCCAAATATTTGAAAGATTCTGTGTGCCATGCACAGGAATATTTACTTTCAATTTTTCTTGGTGGGCTATAGTAATATGAAACTAATTGGGTTTTATCTATGTTGATCTTATATCCTGATAATTGACCATATTGTTCAAAGGATTGCATCAATTTAGGTAAAGAGTATGTTCGTTGCCCTAGGTAGATCAAAATGTCATCCGCATAACAAGCCAATTTATGCTCTGTCCCTTTAATAGTAATTCCCCTGATATCTTCATTTTGTCTGGTGTATTGAGCTAATGGTTCCAGATATAATGCGAAGAGTAGCGGTGACCATGCACAACCCTGTCTTGTGCCCCTTTCTAGAGTAAGACTATTTGATAAATATCCATTGATTTAATCCTAGCAGTAGGATTGTCATATAGTGTCTGTATAGTTTTAATAATTGTGTCTTGGAAACCAAATCTATGTAAAACTCTGTAAAGAAAATTCCAATTAACCGAATCAAATGCCTTTTCAGCGTCCACGCTTATCACTACTGCTTTGATTTTATTTTTTTGTATATGATCCATAATGTGAAGTGTCCTTCGTATATTGTCTTGTGTCTGGCATTGTCATATAAAACCTGTCTGATCGTTATGTATCAGTATGGGTAGAATCTCCTCTAATAGTTTGGCCAGGATGGAGGTATATAATCTCTAATCTATATTAAGAACGGATATTGGTCTAAATGACCCGCATTCCATTTTATCCTTGCCTTCTTTCGGTATAGCTGAGATTATCGTTTCCTTCCAACTGGGTGGCATTTGTGCCTTTTTTAGAGCCCAGTTCAGTGTGGAGAGTGGAACAGGAATTAACTCATTTTAAAATTCTTTGTACCACTTGCATCTGATACCCATCTGATCCTGGTGACTTGCTTAATTTAAGGTTACTAATTGCAGCTTTTAATTCAACTTCAGTTATGTCAGCAGTCATCGTTCTATTTTGTTCTTCACTTAACGTGGGTAACTCTAGAGAATTCAAGAAGGTGTCAATTTGGGTTATGCTTCCCCTGTTTTGGGTTATGTATGTAATGTATATGTGTGTATATGTATATATATATAAAAAAGGAGTACACAGGGAAACCTTTTCTGTGTAATGGATTTGTTCACTGACTTTTATGAATACTGCAATGGGGGCCCTCAACTCATAAGTAGGAGGGGTTATCCCCCACAGCTAGACATTTCCTCTAGCTCAACGCAGGGTCATCTACTAGAGACCTCAGGCTTGGAATCACACGGTCGTTGCCATTTTTGTTATTATTTGCGTTTCTTGGTTCTTATTTGTTCAGGGAGTAGATCGATTAAGTTTTATTCTGCTAATTTCAATGATACATTGACAGATAAATACTGATGGCTAAGGACAAAGTAAAATACATTTCTTTTAATTTCAATGGGCTATTAAATCCAATCAAACATAATAGAATTTTATCCAAAATAAAAAAAGAACAAGCCCATGTAGTATATTTACAGGAAACTCATTTAAGTGATAATGAGCATAGAAAACTAAAGAGAATGGGCTTCACTAATTTGTTTTTCTCCTCATATAAATCAGGTCATAGGAGAGAAGTTGCTATTCTTATCTCAAGTAAGCTAAATTTTGAAAAGTATTCGAAATGGGAGATAAAGAGGGCAGATATATTCGGGTAAGGGGGAATATAGATGGAAATTCAGTTACTCTATTGAATATATACGCACCCCCTGGAAGTGATATTGGTTTCTTTCAAAAATTACTGATATTATGATAGCAGAAACAGAAGGTCTCCTGATATGTGGGGAAGACTTAAATTTACAATTACAACCAAACTTAAACTCTTCCAATAGAAAAACCTATGAAACAAAATCCTTACATAAGAAAGTTAATACACTTTTTGAGGATGTTGGTTTAATTGATATATGGAGGGACCTTTTCCCCGACAAAAGGGATTACACTCAATATTCTGCTCCCCATTCTGTATATACAAGAATAGACTATTTCATAACATTTGGAAAAGACAAAGACAAAATAAACACCTGTGGAATTGGGACAATAGATGTAAGTGACCATGAACCTATATATTTATCTGTTGATTTTGACCTACAACCAAAGAATACTATTTGGAAACTAAATTCAAGTCTACTCAATGATCCATACTTGAAGGAACAAATTAAAAAAAGAAATTGGTCTCTACTTAGAATTTAATGATAATGGAGAGGTTTCACCTCCCATTTTATGGAATACTCTGAAGGCTGTCTTAAGAGGGAAAATTATAGCGATATCTTCATATAAGAAAAAAATAAGGCATAAAACATTAGAGGAATTACAAAATAGGCTGAAAGAACTAAAGAAAAAACACAAATTGAATTTGGCACTGGATACATTAGGGGAAATTAAAAGAATTAGGAATGAAATTAATAGTTTGGCTACACAAGAAATCAGGAAAAATTTAATGTTTCTGAAACAGAGACATTATGAAAATGGATCAAATCTATGAAAATGCTGGCATGGAAACTGAAAAAAAAGATAGCAGAAAATACAATTCATAGAATTAGGGACCCAAGAACAAAAATGTTAAAAAATAAGCTAAGTGAAATTCAAGAAGCTTTTGAAGTGTTTTACAAAACTCTATATTTGCCCTGTTTTCAACTGATCTTAAAACTTTTTTTTTTACCTGCTTTAATATATAATTGACATTTCTTCCTCTTTTCCAGATTGCACCATCGTCTGCAAACAACAATTTGCCAAATCCTGTCCCTACCTGATCAAAGATATCATTTATCATGACATTAAAAAGAACTGGACTAATGACACTTCCTTGCGGGGTACCATTACCTATTTTAACTGACTTGGAGCTTGTTCCACCTTGATTTGTCATTTCCTTAAGAAAATCTTTGATCCAATTAAATATTCTACCTCTAATTCCCACACCATAGAGTTTAATTAATAAACTATCTTTCCATTGTGAGTCAAATGCTCTTTCAATATCTAGAAATACACTTATCATTACTTCTCTATTTTGAAACATTTTTTTAATATCATGATCTAAAAGGGCAACAAATTCCATTGTTGATCTTCCAGTTCTAAAACCATTTTGATAGGCAGCAAAATGTCCCTTATTTTCTAAAAAATAAACAAGTCTGTTGGTGACCATTCATTCCATAGTTTTACTGATGTTAAAGGTATAGGCCGATATGAACTAGGACTAGACTCGTCTTTACCTGGCTTTAAAACTGGAACTTCCGCTGCATGCTTCCGTTCTACTGGTAATTTTCCTTCTTTCCACATTGAATTAAACAATGCTAGCATTTCTATTAATACAGAGTCATCTAAATGCTTAAGCAATTCATAACACAGTCCATCCCTACCAGAAGTGTTTGAACCTGATTGGACAGCTTCTTGCAATTCCTGAAGGAAGAAAAACAAATTTATGGAGCTATTTTCGTCCAAACTCCTGTCCAATTTCCAACTTTCCTTTAACATAATTTCCTTTTTCAAATCACCTGGCTCTCCAGAACTGTGTAACACTTGGAATACCTCTACGAACATACCAGCCTTTTCCTTGTTGGTTACAGCTTCAGTATCTCCTTCCAGCAAAGCTGGGATTGTCACAAGGTGGGGACAAGGGTGCTGGGAGAGGACCCACACGCAGGACACAAACACGTCTTTTTTTGGTTCAATAAAATAGCATTTATTACTCGCTACGCAGAAAATCGGGAAATCAAGGAGGACAACGAGAAACACAAACCTCGAACTAGGGGACTAGGGACTTGGATCGCCGTGGACCTGGGACTTGGATGATGGGAACATGGACAACCATGGCCCTTGGACTTGGACAATGGGAACATGGACAACCGCGGACCTAGGACTTGGACAATGGGAACATGGACAACCGCGGACCTAGGACTTGGACAATGGGAACATGGACAACCGCAGACCTTGGACTTGGACAATGGGAACATGGACAACCGCGGACCTTGGACTTGGACAATGGGAACATGGACAACTGCGGACCTTGGACTTGGACAATGGGAACATGGACAACCGCGGACCTTGGACTTGGACAATGGGAACATGGACAACCGCGGACCTTGGACTTGGACAATGGGAACATGGACAACCACGGACCTTGGACTTGGACAATGGGAACATGGACAACTGCGGACCTTGGACTTGGACAATGGGAACATGGACAACTGCGGACCTTGGACTTGGACAGTGAGAACATGGACAACCGCGGACCTTGGACTTGGACAGTGGGAACATGGACAGCCTCGGCCGTGACTGGGACCCTGGGGACTGGGACCGCCACGGCCCTTGGACTTGGAGACTGGGATCCATGAATCACCGCAGCCGGGAACATGGAACCTGGATCATCGTGGACCCTGGATTAGGAGACTAGGACCTTGATTTGCCACAGCCAGAAACGTGGACACCAAAACACAGGGCATGAACATTGAGCCAGGACTCTGCCTTTCACTCAGGCACCGAGCCGGGACTCTTCTTTGAGGGGTAGACACAGACACTGGGCATGACATCGAGCCGGAACTCCACCTTCAACTCAGGCATCGAGCCGGGACTCTTCAAGGAGTAGACACGGACAATGGGCATGAACGTCGAGTCAGGACTCCACCTTCCACTCAGGCACCGAGCCAGGACTCTTCTTTGAGGGGTAAACACAGACACTGGGCATGACATCGAGCCGGAACTCCACCTTCAACTCAGGCACCGAGCCGGGACTCTTCAAGGAGTAGACACGGACAATGGGCATGAACGTCAAGTCAGGACTCCACCTTCCACTCAGGCACCGAGTCGGGACTCTTCAAGGAGTAGACACGGACAATGGGCATGAACGTCGAGTCAGGACTCCGCCTTCCACTCAACTCTGGCAGATTGACCTTGCCCGGACCCACTCTGGTGAAGGAAGGCGAATTGCTGGCACTCCGATGCGGGCTGGATCACTCTGGCTTGTAGCGACGGCGACTTGCTAATGCTTCTTAACACTCTCGCCCCGAACGGCTAAAGCCAGGGGCTTATAAGCTGCCAGTTCAGGTCGAGAGTAGATTACCTTGATTGCCAAGCTCAAGGGACACGTGAAACGAAATTAGAAGGGTACAAAGAGTCAATGGTCCGGATCATAATGCAACCTAACTAGATTTAAAGGGGAACCAATCCGGACCATGACAGGGATAGGTAGTTTTCTATATATCCCTGACATTCTGTGAGTGATCATCCATAGCTGCTCTATAGGCGTCTCAGGGTCAGGGTTCCACAAGATCTTCTCCAGCTATTCCTCTTTGCATTTATAATTACTCTCCTTGCTACTGCTGTTTCCTTTTTATATTCCATAACATTATCTAACACTGGTACTTTCTTAAATTCCTGTAAGCTGTATTTCTGTTTCTTACTGCTATATCACAATTTTCATTTCACCATGTAACTAATGCTCGAGCCTTAGGAACATTCTGTAGCAGAATAGTCAACTGACCAACTTTATGAATTATAGAACAGAGGGATTCATTCCAATCATCTACTGAGAGCCCTCGCTATCAATTTCTTCTATTATATACACAGCTTTCTCCTGGTACTCATCCCAATGGACCAATGAAAAATTATACCTAGCAGCCCTCTCCTCAACTTCTACAATCAAATTTCTACCAAATAACATAATATAGGATAGTGATCACTTCCTAGTGTGTATCTGTCCATAACATCCCATTTCCCATCCCTAGCTAAGTTTGAGGAAGTGATTGATAAGTCTAAGTGACTACAAGTATTCTTTACAATATTAAATCTTGTAGGCCTTCCATCGTTTAGAAGTACTGTGTTGTATTTATCTAGAAACTCCCCTACTACAACTCCATTACTATCTTTACTTTCACTACCCTGTATAGGATTATGGGCATTGAAATCTCCAACCCAGATTACTGGGGATCTTACATTATTCATGATTTCATCAAAATCTGATAACATCATCATATTACCTGGATTATAAAAGTTAATCAAAGTTGTTTGACCACAAGAGCTCCAAACTTCCACAGCCACAATTTCAAGGTTAGGTTTAAAACCAAGTCTTCTAAACTGAAGTCCTGTTTCTGTGAAAGTTGCACACCCTCCATCAGATTTACCCGTTCTATCAGCTCTCAAACTATCATACCCAGGGATCAAAAAATCGAAATGAGGCTTTAACCATGTCTCCTGTATACAGATCAAATCAGGCCTTTCTTTAAAAGTTCCAATAAACCTTTTAAATTCTTGACCATTTGCAATTAAACATCTTGAATTCTATTGTAATATTAAAAACATCCAAATACTAATTATCGGCCTCTTCATTCACATAAAGCTCCTCCATACTCTCTGACCCCGACAACTGAGAAATATTCAGTGATTATTTGTCTGTCATGTACTCATGTATTTTTTCCGGTAAAACCTGTTTGATATCAAGGAATCTCTCTGCACCTCCAACGACTACTTTTACCATACCCAACCTCTTGGTTGTAGTTTTAGCCCCGACCAGTACATCAACAACAAATGCCAAAAAACTCTTTACTCTTCAATAAAATGTCTAAAGGAACCACAGTTGGAGAACACGGAATGTGCTGACCTCCAATCGTTCAAATCTTTTCTTTACTTATCCTTTGCTCTCTATCAACTTTCTTTACTGTCTCAGCATATGATACATTTTGTTGGTTACTAAAAACCTGAATCTGCTTCGCTTGACAAAAAACTCACAATTCTCAGAACGCCGCTACATGGTTCCCCTCCTCAGTTACTGCATTTTGGTGCCACTGCCTTACGCGCTTTAATATCGTGATCCTCTCCACATTTCACACATCTTCCTTTACCTCGACATGAACCAGCAACGTGTCCAAATCTCTGCCAATTATAACAGCGCAAGGGAGAGTCTAATATATTCTCTAACTTGATAAGACATGCTCCCAAGATAGACTCTAGTTGGAAGAACATCATCTGCAAAAAACCAATAGGACAGGAGAATCTCAATCACCTCCTTCTCTCGATTGGCTTCCATCACTTGACCACCTTTAATATTGTCCAAAATTTCTTTTTCAGTCATGCCAGACCAAATACCATACGCTACCCCCCTCAACTCCATTCCATTCTTTCAGAGTAATACACTCCACTTTCACAACCAATTTTCCCACCGTTTTGGCACTGCTATATTGGTCAACATCTTTGCAACTAATTTTCAGCAATCCATTATACAACGTTTTGGCCTGGAATCCTTTACCTATTTGGTTCTCTAATGCTGCTGCCACTTTCAAAGGATTAAGGGCTCTGAAACCTCCTTCCCCTAACTTCTGATCTCTAATTTTATACAAACTACAAATTCCTCCAAATCACCCATTTTCCTCAATTTGTTGTCCACTATTACATCGGGTTGATGCATCTCTGTTTTGGCTACCCTTACTTCTGGAGTATTCCACAGTCTCCCCCCCTCCTCCTTCAATCTCAACCCCCTCTCCTCCCCCCATTGCAGCCATAGGCTACAAACTTACCCTTTCAAACTACTAGGCTGAATAAAGGGGAAGAATATAAATTAATAAAATGCGTAAAATTAAACAAACTGGCCAACCAAAAGATAAGGGGAACCACCACTGATCGAACATTGTCGTGGTTACTTGAAATGACCAGGAGACGCAGACAATTCTTCAAGAAATTTAAACCTTTATTCGCAAACAAAGGCTGAGGCAATCAATGAACTTGTCACCGAAAGCCCACCGAGCTCCGGTGTACAGCATTCTTTATAGTAATTTCTTATCTCAGTTACATTTTCGGTTTTATCAGCATACCCAATCAATTTTTAATTGCATATCATCTATTCATTAACTGATCAATTGCTCTTGCCTAGCTCTCGGTGCGCCACCATTATTTCTCTCCAGTCGCATTGGGGCCCCATTCCTGGCCAATGTTATTTTTCCAGACAACCTCCCTCACATTACATTCCTGCTCGCACCATCCTGTCCACCACCGTTATCTCTTACTAAACAAAGACTGAGTGTAATACATGGGGTACATTTCAGCTAATAGTGCTGCTAGCTAAACAGGTGTTCTGTAATTGCCACAGTATGCAGCTAAGAGAGTACACAGTACCTAGTTAAAACAATGCATAGCAAAATGTGTCTAGTAAAATAATACATAGTAATATTCAGTACCTAGAAGTGATTACATAGTGATTATATAGTATAGTAAATAGCTAGTACATAGTGATTATATTTCAGGTATTTATAATGATTATGTCAGGTATATTTCTCAATACCATCAAAACAATCAGCCACCCCGTCTTCCCCAACGTTTGACTCAGCAGTTCATCCCGAGTACCGCCATTAGCCGGAGCAAAGAGAGAAATCAACGCACAGGCTCAGAGGGAAGATATTTAAATGTCACTGAAGTTTATATAAAAAGCATTGGACCACGTCTTAAGTCCTAAAAGCATGTGTGTTTAAGATGAAAGAGTCAACAAACAGAAGCAAACACACCCACTTTTGGAGATAACGGGAATGGGCAGTTAGCCAGTCTACTTTCCCAACCATTTCGTTGTAAAACGAAACTTAAATCAATGACGTCCTTCAAGTGCTGCTTCAAGGGATAAGTCAGCAATTAAAAGCCTCCGACCCCAGAGCGTTCTTTAACAGAACATTGCGGTCCACAGTAGACGACGGGTGAGTGTTACGCTATTTTGTGCCAGAGTCCGATTTTGCACTGGGTTCATTCCAGAAGGAAACATTTATTGAAGAAAGTGTTGTAGTTATTCAATGCAGAATACTCGTTCAGCAGCTATCATTGGGAAATTGCGAATGGGTTTCGGTTATAGTTTTATTTCAAATTGAGAGCGGAAGCAGCGTTTTATTCATAAAATGCAGTTTTACTGCCACGCTTTGTCATTGGTCTTGGGCTAAAACTGACAGCTGGTAGGATTCTCTGCTGCAAAGTTTACTTGGGGAAAATGTGAAGTAAAGGGTATGTCATAAATGAATCACCATGGATACAGAAATTCTCCAGGAGTAAGAAGGTAAAATCCATAAGACATACTGGTAGTGCAGAATTCAGCCATTCGGTCCATCGAGTCTTCTCCTCCGTTGTGTCATGGCTAATTATTATCCCTCTCAGCTCCATTCTTCTCTCTGCCTGCTCCCTGTAACTTTTGACACCCTGACTAATCAAGAACCTATCAATATCATTTTCAAATACACCCAACAGTTTGGCCTTCACAGCCATCATTTCCTTGTTCGGTTAAATATACCATTAACCTATAGTGTGTTATAAGCAAATTTAAAGTTTTCTTAGAGACTTAAAGCTAAACTTAAGATGGTGCTGGTTTTTCTCTCTAAGAGATTATGTTATTTTGGTTCTCTTTTTGTTTAATATATGATGGAGTGTAAACACTCTCCTTTGTTGGAATGTTACTGTCTTTCTTGTAAGGTCATTTTATTTTTTAGTGTACTGGCTGGGGGGAGGGAGAGACGAGACCGACAGAGCAGCCCATGGCTCTGTATTCTATCTTAGTTTGCTTGCCTTTTTTTCAGGCTTTTGTGAGGGTGGGTGGGTTTACAGTTAGGAGTTTTTTCCCGTGGGATGGTTCCGGAGCATGCGTGTTTTCTATATGGTTGTATTCTTCATCACCGCCATCTTTGATAATCCCATATTGGTATGTGTTCAGTGCATATATAAAGAAAATTAGAATAAAATTATAGTACGGCAGTTAAACAGATTAATGTAATAAGTTGGAATGTACGTGGTTGGAATCAACCTATTAAATGAAAAAAGACTTTTAAAATTATTAATCTTTTCCAACCTGATATAATTTTTGCTCAGGAGACACATATCAGGGCGGGAGATCAAAATAGGTTTTTTGGATGGTGGAATGACTTACAGCTCCATGCTAGTTCTAAGAGTAAAACTAAATGCGTATCTATCTTTATTAAATCTAATATATTTACTTGAGGATATTGAATCAGATTCTAATGGTAGATTTTTAATTGTTAAAGGAGTGATTTGTAATAGAAAGGTTGTTTTGGTCAATTTGTATGGTCCTAATTTAGATGATCATTTTTTTAAAAAAAGTATGTGATTTATTGCCGGATTTAAATGAACATACGTTGATAATGGGTGGGGATTTGAACTGTTGTTTAAATCCTATGATTGATAAGAGCTCAACTAATCAGTGACTTCCAAGTTGCTCTGTGTCGGTTATTAACTCCTTTTTGACCGATTTTGGGTTGATCGAATTATGGAGGCATTTGCACCCTTATATCAGAGAATATCTTTTGTTTTCGCATGTCTATAAAAATATTCAATGATTGATTATATTATAATTGATCCCCGCCTTTGCCTAATGTTAAAAACTGTGAATATGACGCTATTGCTATATCTGATCATGTGCCTTTGAGTTCGTCCTTTGAATTTGATGATATCATTTTTGCCCGTCCACCATGGCACATGTCTCAGACTTTATTGCAAAACTCTGATTTTATCAGTTTTATTGAAAGCTGGATAAAAGAATTTTTTTATTTTTAATGATATAGGAGGTATGTCCAAATTAATTATATGGGATACATTCAAAGCATTTTTATGTGGTCAGATTATTTCTTATTCAGCTAAACTTAAAATACAGACTAAAGCAGAATTAGGTAAAATTTCAAAACAAATTAAAGATTTAGATAATATCTATGCGACTTCCCCTAATATTGACTTATTTTAAAAAAGGGTGGAACTTCAATCACAATATACCCTATTATTCACTCATCCAATTGAAGGTTATCTACTTATGTTAAAGAGCAAATTTTATATGTTTGGAGATAAAAATTAATAAACTACTTGCTTCTCAATTAAAATCGGCTGGAGCCAAAAGGCAAAGTTTGAAAATTCGTAGAAAGGATGGTATCCTGGCTCAGGAATATGAAGAAATTAATAAGATTTTTCAAGATTTTTATACTGAACTTTATAAATCTCAATGTCCAGTAGATTCTTCTGAAATGAATGCTTTTTTTTACGAAAGATTGCTTTTCCTAAAATTTCTACTGGGGATCAAAAAACTCTTGATGCCCAAATTACTGAATCCGAAATTCATAAAGCTATTTTTTCAATGCAATCTGGTAAGGCCCCAGGACTTGATGGTTATCCTGTAGAATTTTATAAAAAATTTGGAAAATTGCGTTCTCCATATATGTTGGAGATGTTTAAAGATTCTTTTGTGAAAAGTGATTTAGCCTCTGCTTTTTATAAGGATTCTATTTCTTTAATTCTCAAAAAGGATAAAGATCCTACTGATTGTGCCTCATACAGACCTATTTCATTATTGAATGTTGATGCTAAGATTCTCTCAAAGATAACGGCCAATCATTTGGAGAGTGTTTTGTGTAAAATCATTTTTAAAGATCATACAGGCTTTATAAAGGGTCGTTACTGTTTTTCAAATGTTCGGAAACTATTTTACATTATATATTCGCCCTCTTCTAAAACTCCACAATGCGTTGTATCTTTGGATGCTGAAAAAGCATTTGATCGAGTCGAATGGAAATATTTATTTAATGTTTTAGAAAAATTTGGTTTTGGTATTAATTTTTATAATTGGATTAAAATGATATATAAGGCCCGTATTGCTACTGTTGTCACTAATAACTGCAGGTCTCCTTTTTTTTCAGCTATCACAGGGGACAAAACAAGGTTGTCCATTGTCCTTTGTTATTTTACTTAATATTAGAACCCCTGGCTATTGTTCTTCGTGAAGCCAAAAATATTCATGGGACTTTTGTGAATGAGACCATGCACAAGATCTCTCTTTAAGCTGATGATTTATTGGTATATATATCTAAGCCTGAAGAATCTATTCCTGCTTTGCTAAAATTATTTGACAAATTTGGAGATTTTTCAGGATGTAAAAATTTTTTTAGTAAAAGTGAATTACTTCCTTTAAATGAATCTATCTCTATATATGATAATATTCCTTTTAAAGTTACAGATTCTTTTAGATATTTAGGTGTCAAAATTACTAAAAAATATAAGGATCTTTATAAAGCCAATTTTCCTCCTTTAGTGGACTCTATGAAGTACTCATTTAGTAGATGGAGCCCACTTACATTTTCACTTGTTGGTCGTATTCATGTAGTTAAAATGATGATTTTACCAACATTTTTATATTTATTTCAGACTATTCCTGCTTTTATGACTAAGAAGTTTTTTGATCGGATTGCTTCTACTATTCTATCTTTTATTTGGGATAATAAAAGATCAAGAATTGGTAAATGTCATTTGCAAAAGTTGAAAAAGGATGGAGGTCTCGCTTTGCCTAATCTAAGAATATATTATTAGGCTGTTAATCTGCGATGTATGTCCTTTTGGTTATATTGGGGTGATAGGAATGATTGGACAATTTGGGTAGACCTGGAACTGACAGCTGTGAAACAGTTTTATTTAACTTCATTATTAGGAGTTGCTCTACCTATACAATTAGTTAAAGTTGTTAATTTAAATCTATATCCTGTGGTTAAGCACTCTTTACAAATTTGGCTCCAGTTCCGCAATTTTTTTAATCTTAAAAAATTTAAACTTTGGAGTATAATTTATTGTAATTACTTTTCTAAACCTTCCTGGAGTGATCCAATTTTTTTACTTTGAAAAAATAAAGGTATTAATTCTTTTTTTGGATTTAGTTAAAGAAGGCAGATTGATGTCTTTTGAACAATTAGTCGATAATTATTCTCTCTCATATTCACGCTTTTTACAATATCTTCAAATCGGACATTTTTTACAAAAATATTTAAGTAAATTTCCTTACATATTGGAGGCTGACTTGTTCGATACTATTATGAATATGAACCCTTTGATAAAAGGTTCTATTGGAAAAATTTATAATTTATTATTACAATGGGATAAGCGTCCTTTACTTAAGATTAAACAGGATTGGGAGAAGGAACTCAATTTGACTTTTATATGGGAGGATTGGACACGGATTCCAAAGCTGGTTAACTCTTCTTTGATCTGTGCTAGTCATTCATTGATTCAATTTAAAATTGTACATCATTACCATTTGACGAAGGAGAGACTTTCTAAACTATTTCCCAATGTTGACAAGTATTGTGATAGATGTAAAAATGAGATAGCTACACTGACACATATGTTCTGGTCGTGTTCTATATTAAAACAGTTTTGGAAGTCAATCTTTTCGACAATTTCTGAAGCACCCAGAATCAACGTACAACCTAATAAATTGACTGTGCTTTTTGGAATAATTCCTCAAAATATTCATGGTATTTCTGTGTCTGACCAACATGTTATTGTGTTTGTTACATTGATAGCTGGGAGGGCCATCTTGTTGAAATGGAAGGATATATCAGCTCCTACTTTGTCACAATGGTTCTCTCAAGTGATGCTGAGTCTTAGCTTGGAGAAAATTAGAAGTTGAACCTTTGAACCTTTATTTGATTTTTGAGAAGAGATGGGGCTCATTTTCTTGTTATTATCATTTCAGTTAACTGATAGATTTCCTCCACGATCTAAGGTTAAATGTTTTTCTTGATATATCTTTCTTTCTTGTTGGTGGTGTGTTGTTTATTTTCAGAAACTTTCTGTATGACGCATGGCTCCGGGGTTGTACCCCCAATGGGTTCTTTATTATTCTCACTTTTCTTGCTTAGTAGGGTTTTTTTTTATCCACAAAAATTTTCAGTCTTTAAGATAATTTTTTTGAGGCATTGTAAGTGTTGTTACTTCGATGTACCTGTGTTATTTTTGAATAATAATAATAATAAAAAGATTTGAAAAGAGAAGAGAGTGGTGGGGAGGGCAGGTAAAGATATGTTTATTGGTAGGATCACTTTAAAGTTCCAAGTACATACATGTCGTCATCTACAACCCTGAGATTAATTCTGTGTGCAGAACTCAGCAAAACTATAACAGGATCAATGAATGATTAAGCAGAGTGCAGAAGACAACAAATTGCACAAATGCAAATATAAAAAAATTGCAATAAATAACAAGAACATGAGATAAAGAGTCTTTGAAAGTGAGATCATTGGTTGTGGGAACATTTCAATGATGGAACAAGGTAGTGTAGTTATCCCCTTCTATTAAAGAGCCTGATGGCTGAGCAGTAGTAACTATTCTTGAATCTGCTGGCACAAGTCCTGAGGCTTTTGTACCTTCTACCTGATGGCAGCAGCGAGAAAAGAACATGACCAGGAAGAACTCAGCAGGTCAGCTATTACTGTACTATGTTACAATGAACGTGCAACAGTTAAAGTGTAAATGCATGTTGCAAAGTGTAATTTTCATACGTACCCAATGAGGGAGAGTTTTGGGGTTCTGAGGTTATGACTGGGAGGTGTTAGTCAAGGCCGAGACAGTGAGTTACAGATTTATAACCCACTCCAGCTCCTGTCCGAGAACCCGGTGCAGTATTAGAGATTCACTACTGATCCACTGCTGGACACGTCATCTTTCCAATTTGAAATTGAACGTGAGTTCTCTTAACTTTGAATTATCTCATTGCCTTCTCTCAAAGAGAATGTCAGTACAGGATAACATAAAATGCTGGAGGAACCGAGCAGGGCCAGCAGCATCTATGGAAAGGAATAAATAGTCAACATTTCAGGCCGAGACATGTCATCAGGACCGGAAAGGAAGGGGGGGGGGGGTGAAGCCTGAATAAGAAGCTGGGGGGGACTGGAAAGACTACAAGTTGGATGGCAGGAGTGTTATGAAGTGAGATCCTGGGAGGTGATCGGTGGAAAATGTAAAGTGCTCAAAAGAAGGAATCTGATAGGAGAGGAGAATGGCCCATGGGGAGAAGGGAAGGAGGAAGGGCACCAGGGTGAGGAGAAGAGTTAAGATGGAAACCAGAGTGCGAATGATAGAAGGGGGGGGGGAAATTACTGGAAGTGGATGTTCATGCCAGAAGGTTGGAGGTTACCCAGACAGGACATGAGGTGTTGCTCCCCAAACCCAAGAATGGCCTCAATGTGGTGGTAGAGGAGGCCATGGACCGACATGTTGGAAAGGAACTGGGGACTGTAATTAAAAGGGGTTGGTCATCAGGAAATGCTGCTTGTTGCAGATGGAGTGAAGGTGCCCGTCAAAGATGTCCCCCAATCCAGAAGATTCACAGGTGAAGTGTTGCCTCACCTAGATGGGCTGTTTGTGGCGGAGGTGAGGAAGGAGGTGAATGGACATGTACAGCACTTACACTGCTTGCAGGGATAGGTGTATGGAGAGAGTTAGTGGGGAGCGACGAGTGGACAAAGAGAGTGATTCCTGAAGAAAACAAAAACTGGGGGGTGGGGGATTGCAAAGATGTGCTCGGTGGTAGGATCCTGTGAAGCTATCGGAAGTTGTGGAGAATGATGTGCAGGATACTGAGGCTCATGGGGTGGTAGGTATGTGTTTGTGTGCCATTGCAGGGTCTGTGTCTCAGTGTCATGTTGAACGTATGCACTCCTTATCTAATGGCATTATAAAACTTATTTTTGTGAGCTCATCGCTGTTTGTGGTAGATGCATATTGTGTGTCACAACATGACAATGCCACAAAACCTCAATGTATGTGTATCATTTTTTGTTGAAACTATCTGTAAGTGCAACTTCAAAACTTGTTGTAAAATACGTTATATTTCTATTTACAGAATGCGCTTCCTGCCAGTGTTGGGTGCGGTGACTGGAGCCGGTGAGTGAAATCAGTGTGTCAGTGTGCTAATATTGCGGGAGTGGTCGTTGTTGGGTTGGATCAGCTAAATAGCACTGAGCAGCGACACAGAACAGCACATAGACCCTCTTATTTCTAGTTGGAGCTTGAGTAGATGGGCAGAGTCTTTCATAATTACTGGACCACTGCTATTCCTTCACTGGTTGCTAGGAGTTGAAACTCCTCAACCAATGTTGGCAGATGCTCCTTCTCACGGCAATCAAGTCAAGTTTATTGTCATTTACCTGCACCACCAAATGAGACAATATTTCTCCAGACCAGGGTTTAAAGCGCAGTAGTACACCTTTACAGACAATATCTTAGAATTAAATCTGCAAATGAATTGCACACAGATAAACAAAGCATAATTTAAGTATTGTAGCACAGAGTACAAAACCAAGATCAGGCACAATTTCTGGGGCTCCTGGATCTCCAAGTGACAAGAGGCTACTGGCTACAGGAAGTTACAATTTCTCAGTCTCATTTTGGGACTGTGGCTAGGAGAGAGCATGAGGAATTTTGGACAACACAAGGATTTGTAGTTGGGCATTATGAAAAGTTCTGTGTTGATGGATGTTATGTTAGTCATGGTAAAAGAAAGATATATGGAAGAAGTAACACAACTCAACCTAACCTGCATGAAAAATTCTTTTAGAAGAGTTGGCAAATTAATCAAGAGCAACATTAGCATTATTTGTCCCATAAACATTGAAACGTACTGAGAAATATGCCATTCTATGTCAAATAAAATCAGTCAGAATCGTGCTGGGCAGCCTGGAAGATCTGCCACGCTTCCAAAGCCAACATGCTATGCCCACAACTTAGTAAGTGCAACTGTACAATTTTGGAAAGTGGGAGGAAACTGGAGTGCACAAAATAGACCTACACAGTCATAGGGTGAACGCACAAACGCCTGACATACAGCAGCAGGAATCCAGCCCCCATCTTACGGGTGGCAATGTAAAGCAATTGCGGTAACCACTACCCAACTATGCCACCCTCAAAATAGTTCACAAGAGCAGTTCTAAAAGTTTGGGCACCACAGTGTGGCAATGAGTGGAGTTGCTGCCTCACGGCTGCTGCAACATGGAGTTCAAGTCCTGAACTCCTAACTGGAGTTTGCATGTTGTCCCTCTGATGGAGTGGATTTTCTCTGGATGCTACCATAGCTTCCAAAGTCACCGAAGTTACAGAAGTTGGTCGATTAATTGGCTGCTGTGGATTGCCCCTCGTGTGTGGCTGAGTGGTAAAATCCAGGCGGAGCCGAGGGTTATGTGATAAAGATAAAATGGGATTAGTGTTAAGTGGGTGCCTGATGGTCAACATGGACTCATTGGGACAAAGAGGTTGTGCATGACTCTGTTTCACTGATTTTGTTTCCCCAACTGTTGCTTGGGGAGTGTGTAAATTTCTCCTCAGTATCTCCACAATACAGTCTCTCAGTACTTATCTGATCATGTCCGATTGAAGGGAATACAGTCCATGGAGGGAGTCCTTCAGATAGTGAGCTGAGGTATTGGATGCACTTTGTAGTGTGCCCCTCAGCTTTATGCCAACCACATTGTGGATCTAACAACATTCAGTTAACACCCAGGTGCATAATGAACTGCTGTCTGACCCAGTGTTAAATTGCCTGTCTGTTCCTTTCATAGAAACAATGTTGTACAGGTGCCTGGATGTTCCTGTTCAGTGTAAAGTTCCTGTTTGGATGCACTCTGTTTAAATGGAGCTGTTTCTTCATTTAGTGGTTGCAGTTGCTGCCACCCCTCTGATTCTGGGGGCAGTGGGCTTCACAAGTACTGGAATAGCGGCTGGTACTATCGCAGCAAAAATGATGAGCGCCGCAGCTGTGGCTAATGGAGGAGGTGTTGCAGCTGGAAGCACCGTGGCTGTCCTTCAATCCATTGGTAATGTTGACTGATAAACCAGTGAGAACTTCTCAAACTTACTTAAATCCTTCATACTGAAGTTTTGCCTCGAGAGGCATAGAATACTGCAGCACACAAACAGGCTCTTCAACCCATCTAGTCCATGCTAAACTGGTTTTCTGCTAATCCAATCAAACCACACCAAGACCATAGCCCTCCATACCCTTCCCACCTATGTAACTATCCAAACTTCTGTTAAATGTTAGAATTTTACCAGCATCTACCACTTTACTGACAGCTCGTTCCACACTTACATCATCCTTGGAGTGAAGAAGTTTCTCCTCAGATTACCCTTTTAAATATTTTACCTTTCACCCTATCACGTCTGGTTCTACTCTCACAGAACCAGCAGGGAAAAGTCATGCAAGCATTCACTCTATCTATACCCTCATAATTTTGTATCCATCTATAAGTCTCCTCTTGCTCTCCTGTGCTCTGCATTGGGTTGGATCAGGTGACTCATACAGAACAGCGGCAGACATAATTGAACGTAGATGATTTTTTATTGGTTGCAGCTTGAGAAGATGGGATGAATCGTTTGTAACTACGGAACCACTGCTACTCCTTCAGTGGTCATGGCATTGGTTGCTACAAACTGGAATTCCTCAAGCAATGTTGGCAGACGCCCTCTTGTTCTTCCAGTGATCCAGGATAAAGCCTGAAATTTGTGGCCACTGGCTAAATGAGAGCCCTGCAAGGAACAGATCTCAATCTCAATTTGGGACTGTGGATGGGACAGAGAATGAGGGGTTTAGGACAACAGAAGGGGGTGGATTTGAATGATAATGAAATATGTTGGTCAGAGTGACACTGGCCAGCATAAAAAGTCATGTGGAAGAAATAACACAACTCAATCCGGCCAGAATGTAGAAGCCTGCATGAAAACATTTTCTTTTAAAGAATCAACAATATTCAGATTATTTTAGCTAAATGAATGTACGGGCAAATACCAACTTTCCAAGTTAAATTGCTGAGAAGTGTTTCTCTTTTGCATATGATATACACTCTGTGACCACTTTGTTAGGTACACCCATACACCTGTTCGTAAATGCAAATATGTAATCAGCCAATCCTGTGGCCGCAATTCAATGCATTGAAGCATATAGACGTGTTCAAGAGAATCAGTTGCTGTTCAGACCAAATATCAGAATGGGGAAGAAATGTGATCTAATTAACTTTGACTGTGGAATGTTTGTTGGTGCCAGACAGGGTGGTTTGAGTATTTCAGAAACTGTTGATCTCCTGGGATTTTCATGCACTGGTGTTTACAGAGAACGGTGTGGGAAAGAACAAATAGATCCAGCAAGCAGCTGTTCTGTGGGTGAAAACTCCTTATTGTGTAAAAGTTCAGAGGAGAATGGCAGGAATTGACAGTAACTCAAACAACCACATATTACAACAGTGGTGTGCAGTGAGCATCTCTGAATACACAACACATCAAAACTTCGTGCAGATGGGCTGCAGCAGCAGAAGACCATGAACATACACTCAGTGGTCACTTTATTAGGTACAGGAGGTATCTATAAAAGTGACCACTTAGTGTATGTACAGAGTCCTGCTAAAGACAGATCAGTCTTTGTCCTTTTCATGGGAAATAAAACAAGGCAGATGATGGACATGTTAATGGGGGAGCACTTTAGGAACATGACTATAACTCTAAGTCTCAAGGTCTCTATGGGAGGGGTTAAGGTTGGGTTTTGATTTTGAATTGGGAGAAGAATGTTTGTTCCCCATCTCCACTAATCCCATTTGCCACATTATTGAGCATTATCCTGAGGGGAAATGAGCAGTGAGACATCCATTACATCCTTGTTTTCCATCACTGGTTCATTGAGTTGTAATTCATAACCTTTTATCATCTGGATGAAATTTTCTTTACCTGTACATCTGAATGTCTCTTAACATAGTGATTGATTCTGACTCCCAACACCTCTTCTAGTAGTAGGTTGCAGATATTAACCACTCTCAAACTTTACCTGCAAGTCCACTTTAAAAACTCCACCCCCTCATCCTAAGCCTACGCCTTATTTTTGATATCGCTACCATGTTCCATGAATTGTACCTAAGTAGCTCGGAATAAGGTGTTGATTGTTAATAATTTCTGTGTCTCAGATTGTTTACAATTTATTAATAAATCTGTTTCTTTTCCTTTATAGGAGCAGCAGGACTGTCTACTACTGCTAATGCAGCCTTGCTGACTGCAGGTGCTACGGCTGGTGGAATCTGTGCGCGCAAATGAAAAAAATGGCCTTGAAAAAATTTAAAACAAATGACAATCCCTCCTAAATTCTGAACCTGCAGAAAAAACATTAATTGAAAATTCATTAAACTTGCATATCAATCAGTGGTTATTATTGTCCTATGTACTGTGATATAGTAAGTATCTTTCTTTAGAACACGGTGGACTTTAGGGTTATAGGAAAAAGGTGGGAAAGTGGAGTCAAGGTTAAGACCAGATTCCACTGATTTCACTCAATGATGACACACGATTTGGGGAAGCACGTGGCCTTTACCAACTCTCATTGCTTCTACTTTTTATCGTACAGGAAGTTTAGCCCCAGCAATAGGATAATATTTTCCCTGCAATCTATCACAATGAGCCGACTGTGAAGCATTCAGTGCTATTCTCCTGGATAAGTATCTTAGTATTATTTTAAGTCAAATTTTAGATGTCATTGATCATATCACTTTGAATACTTTAGAAACATATGAAAAAAAGTAAATTTGTAGCTTTTGTAAAAAGCACTATAAGTCAAGTCACTTTTATTGTCATTTCAACCATAACTGCTATCTACAGTGCATAGTAAAACTGAGACAACATTTTTCAGGACCACGGTGTTACATGACACAGTACAAAAACTAGACTGAACTATGTAAAAAAAACAAAAAAAAACAACTACACTAGACTACAGACTGACCCAGGACTGCATGAAGTGCACAAAACAGTGCAGGCAATATAATTAATAGGACAATAGGGCAGTAAAGTGTCAGTCCAGGCTCTGGGTATTGAGGAGTCTGATAGCTTGGGGGAAGACATTGTTACATAGTCTGGTCGTGAGATCCTGAATGCTTCGGAGCCTTTTCCCAGACGGCAGGAGGGAGAAGAGTTTGTATGAGGGGTGCGTGGGGTCCTTCATAATGCTGTTTGCTTTGCAGACAGCGTGTAGTGTAAATGTCCGTGATGGCGGGAAGAGAGACCCCGATGATCTCCTCAGCTGACCTCACTATCCGCTGCAGGGTCTTGTGATCCGAGATGGTGCAATTTCTCAACCAGGCAGTGACACAGCTGCTCAGGATACTCTCAGTACAACCCCTGTAGAACGTGATGAAGATGGGGGGTGGGAGATGGACTTTCCTCAGCCTTCGCAGAAAGTAGAGACGCTGCTGGGCTTTCTTTGCTATGGATCTGGTGTTGAGGGACCAGGTGAGATTCTCTGCCAGGTGAACACCAAGAAATTTGGTACTCTTAACAATCTCTACCGATGAGCCGTCGATGTTCAGAGGGGAGTGGTTGCTCCGTGCCCTCCTGAAGTCAACAAACATCACTTTTGTTTCGTTCACATTCAGAGACAGGTTGTTGGCTCTGCACCAGTCCATTAGCCGCTGCACCTCCTCTCTGTAGGCTGACTCATCGTCCTTGCTGATGAGACCCACCACGGTCATATCATCGGCGAACTTGATGATGTGGTTTGAGCTGTGTGTTGCAGCACAGTTTTTCAAGAAACTATTGCTTGAACTAAAGATTTGAGAATAATCAGAAATATTTTTTTAAAAGACACTTAATTTTATTTATCAGAGATTAGATCCTAAATGCCCAGTCTTTGGGATTTAAGTCACACATTTGCCTTAAATATCCAGTCATCTGCATGTTCCCTGTGCTGGTTTTTTCCCAGTCATTTGCTCTCCTTAGTCAATCTCAGCAGCATGCTGGTATACATTTTATTCCAAAAATTCTTATGCATAAAATATCCATTAATACAATTGGGACATGTTACTATCTACATTCACTTTACCAACTTCTCACCTAACTCAAGCCCTTCAACCTTACGGGCGTAGGCCACCAACAGCAGTTCACCAGAGTCCTCTGAACTGGACCAAACTTCTAAAATCTGTCCAGGTGTGGCCCATCTTCAAAGATCCTTCCTCTCCCAAGGATGGGGCTTTTGGAGTTCATGTTGCTGTTTCTATAAATCTGGGTTTTCACAGAATGGGGTTGCTAGCCCCACGCACAATTCTCCTCCTTTCAAAAGCAGGCCTGTGCCCATCCGTGGCAGAGTTCACTTTATCAAGCAATTCTCTACTTTCACCAGCTATAGGCCAAATCACAAAACTTTTCATCATCAAGCATTGTTGAAGCTTTTGAGAGACTGTTAACCATGATCCAGCCTATCAGACATCAGTGGAGACAGGACACTAGACTTAATTGTAACAAAGACCACTGTATCCCTTCCTGAATAAACACAGGCCTTAAGAAGGTGGACAACTACCCCGTCCACACCAGTCACCACTAGGGCAGCTTGCAGTGGAATTGACACTCCAGCTGAGCATGAAGGATCTGCTATGGAGTGTCCTCACCACCAGCAAAGCAAGTTTTCAGTGCTTGTATGTGAGTCCTTGTACACTTCATATTCTGCTAAATGATTTCAATAGTCTCTTGGAAACAAATCATTTTATTGACATGTGATCAAATGTGTTTACCTGTAGAGACTTTCCTATGGGGGACAGATGGTGTGGCAAAATCCAACTGGATTGGACATTCTGCTGCACCATCAGTCAATCTTTACAACATCAGGGCAACAACATTTTAAAAACAGATGATTTATTTTTCAAAAATATACATTATTCAGTAAAAGTTAATACAATGAAGACATGCCTTTATGCTCATTGTGTGAAAAATCGAAACATTCCCACACGCTGCATGAACAAGCGAGGTTCTACCTGCCTCATGTTGCAAACACTGGGCCTGAACCTGGTTTCTTATTACACTGCCTGTTCTCTTTAAACAGTGCATCAGTAAAGTACTTGAGAGAACGTAGCACAGGGTCCAACCCCTCAATGGCCAATGGAGGCAGAACGCTGTTGAGTAGTCTTTCCCCAGAGTCACAGGCTGCACCAAGTTTCAGCTTGTCCAAGGGGTCACGTGATGTCGTGCCATTCATCGGGCGCTTCCCTGAATAACTCCTACAAAAAGTTCTTTACAACCTGTTTATAACGCTCTCATATAACCCTAACAAAAGCAATGGCTAAAAGGAAAAAATCGTTGAGATCCTACTGGCGCTAGTGCTGCCGGCCTTGCACTCCCGGTCAGCGTCTGGAGATGAGGGAGGCGGGAGCAGTGCTGGTGGGACCTGCTCATCGGACAGTTCCTCTGAGCCTGCGGAAGGCCTGAGGACGGCGGTAGCGCGACGCGGTGATTGCTCGGGCACTGACCTCGCGGCCACCATTCATGAGTTGGCCGATGCAGTCCGGACTTTAACCGGTAGGATGGAAAAGTTCGGGAGTCATTTAGATCTTATCATTCAAGAATCTAAGGAAATGAAGCAGACTTTGGAATTTCTGCATACCTTGACACTGTCTTATCCCCCCCTTGTTCAATCTCTTCCCACCTATGCTCGTGACACTTCTCACGCTTTGAATTTTTTCCATGATTTTAAGTTCCCTGGCCCCCACCGCCTTGTTTTCACCATGGACGTCCAGTCCCTATATACCTCCATCCCCCACCAGGACGGTCTCAAAGCTCTTCGCTTCTTTTTGGATTCCAGACCTAACCAATTCCCCTCTACCACCACTCTCCTCCGTATAGCAGAATTAGTTCTTACCCTCAATAATTTCTCCTTTGGCTCCTCCCACTTCCTCCAAACCAAGGGTGTAGCCATGGGCACCCGTATGGGTCCCAGTTATGCCTGCCTCTTTTTTGGCTTTGTGGAACAATCCATGTTCCAAGTCTATACGGGTATCCATCCCCCTCTTTTCATTCGCTATATTGACAACTGCATTGGCACTGCCTCCTGCACGCATGCTGAGCTCGTCGACTTCATTAACTTTGCCTCCAACTTTCACCCTGCCCTCAAATTTACCTGGTCCATTTCCGACACCTCCCTCCCCTTTCTTGATCTTTCTGTCTCCATCTCTGGAGACGGCTTATCTACTGATATCTACTATAAGCCTACAGACTCTCACAGTTACCTGGACTATTCCTCTTCCCACCCTGTCTCTTGCAAAAATGCTATCCCCTTCTCACAATTCCTCTGTCTCCACCGCATCTGATCTCAGGATGAGGCTTTTCATTCCAGGACAAAGGAGATGTCTTCCTTTTTTAAACAAAGGGGCTTCCCTTCTTCCATCATCAACTCTGTTCTCAAACGCATCTTTCCCATTCCCGTACATCTGCCCTCACCATATCCGCCCGCCACCCCACTCGGGATAGGTCCTCACCTACCACCCCACCAGCCTCCAGGTCCAACGTATAATTCTCCGTAACTTCCGCCACCTCCAACGGGATCCCACTACCAAGCACGTCCTTCCCTCCCCCCCCCCCCTTTCTGCTTTCCGCAGGGATCGCTCCCTACGTGACTCCCTTGTCCACTCGTCCCCCCCATCCCTTCCCACCGATCTCCCTCCTGGCACTTATCCTTGTAAACGGAACAAGTGCTACACCTGCCCTTACACTTCCTGCCTCACCACCATTCAGGGCCCCAGACAGTTCTTCCAGGTGAGGCGACACTTCACCTGTGAGTCGGCTGGTGTGGTATACTGCGTCCGGTGCTCCCGCTGCGGCCTTTTATATAATGGTGAGACCCGACGCAGACTGGGAGACCGTTTCGCTGAACACCTATGCTCGGTACGCCAGAGAAAGCAGGATCTCCCAGTGGCTACACATTTTAATTCCACGTCCCATTCCCATTTTGATAAAGAATTAATTATAAAAAGACTCTAATCATAGGACCATAGGACCATAGGACTTTAATCCCCCGACCACCTCCAGAGCAAAGGCTGTGCTCTATACTTATACGCTTTTTGAAGCATCAAGATAAACAAGAATTATTACGAGCTGCAGCAATAGAGGCCAGAGAGAGAAATGGCCTATTAGAGTTTGAAGGGGGAAAGATATCCTTTTTTCCAGATATTAGTGTGGCCTTGTTAAGAAAAAGGAAAGACTTTGACTTAACAAGGAGGTTATTAAAGAATAAAGGTCTTCAATATTCTTTATTATATCCAGCAAAGCTGAGAATTACTCTGTCGGATGGAGGGAGTAAATTTTTTACTAACCTCCAGGAGGCGATAAACTTTATTCAAAAAATATCTGAGACATCGTGATTCAAAATATTCTTCTGGAACAAGCAGCCCAGAAAGATGCATCTTGGACAAAATATAGGAAGAAAATTATTTGATTTTCTTTATTAATGTAGATTAATTTTAAGAACATTATAATCTTGAACTTCAAATCTATATGATTATGGATGAAGACTATTATGAGTTAAAATATTGATTATGGATGGGCTTTCTGAATTCTACTACTTAGGGACTACATAGTTCATCTAATTTTGTTATAAGTAGTATGAATAGTTTTGATTATATAGATATCATCTTTTGATATGTTTAATTTTTGGTATGCTGGATATGTATTAAGTTATAATATTTAGGGTTATATTTAGTAAGTTTCTTTGAATTCTCTTTATTTGGATATATTGCTATATTAATGATATTTACTTTCAATATTATAGGTTATGTTAGATATTCATTAATAACAGGTGTGGAATATAATTTATTTTTACAGATGTTTAAGGAGTTATTGGGGGAGTGGATAATTTTTTTTCTTTTTTTTTAAAGAAAAGATTAATTATGTTATATGTTAAAGCATGTCCATCTTTAGTGCGATGTTTATTGGACCCCACAGTAAGAGGGGTTAAGGTGCTGTGGACTTGGAGCGCCAGTTGGGAGGGTTTTTCTTTTCTTTTTCCTTTTTTTTTAACTTTTTTTCTTTTATTTTCTTTCCTCTTTGGTTTCCTTTCTATTTTCTATACTCTATTGAGACCAAATATCTCAAAGTCACTCAAAGAAGTGCGACTAATTTATACTTCTTTTTGTGGCCAGGATTTATCAACTAATAAAATCTGATAAATATGAATAGAGCAATTAAATTTTTAATTCTTAATGTTAATGGAATAAATGGACTGATAAAAAGGAAAAAAGCCCTGGCATATCTTTAAAAAATCATATTGATCATACCTTTCTTCAAGAAACTCATCTTACAGTGACAGAACATAAATTAAAGAGCGGATGGGTTGGTCAAGTAATAGCGTCCTCCTTTAATTCTAAAGCCAGAGGAGTGGCAGTATTGATAGGGAAGAATTTGCCAGTGAAGGTGGAGAGTACTATCACAGATCCGGCCGGGAGATTTGTTATGGTCAACTGGAAAATATATTCAGAATCCTGGACACTTTTGTATTTATATGCCCCCAATTATGATGTTGAGAAATTTATCCAAAATATTTTTCTGAAAATTGTCCAAGGATATGAAAATATCTTAATTGGAGGGGATTTCAATTTTTGTCTGGATCCAATTTTAGATAGATCAGTTAAAAAAGTCGAGAAGGTCAGGGCAGCAAAAACCTCCCTGGCCTTCATGAAGGACTTGAATTGGAGATGGCAGCATCCAAGGGAAAGGGACTACTCTTTCTATTCAAAACAATATGATTTCTACTCTAGAACTGACTTATTTTTAATATCAACGAAATTAGAAAGTAGGATCATTCAAACAGAATATGCTGCAAGACTACTCTCGGACCATTCACCTTTAATTTTATCAATTGAAATGCCTGATAAACAAAAAACATTATATAGATGGTGTTTTAATCCTTTGTTGTTGAAAAGACCAGAGTTTTGCAGTTTTATTAGAGCTCAAATAGAATTTTTCTGTGAGATGAACTCGCCCTCTACTGCCAATAATTTCTTATTATGGGGCACATTAAAAGCATATTTAAGAGGACAGATAATTGGATATGTTCATATATAATTGGACATATATAAATATGTAACAGAATTAAATGAATTGGAGAAAGAAATAACACAATTAGAAAAAGATTGTCAGAATTCAACAACAGGAAAATTATACAAAATTAATAAATAAAAAATTAGAGTATAACACGAAACAAACCTATAGAATAGAAAAAAATGATACTAAAATCAAATCAACAATATTATGAATTAGGAGAGAGAACCCATAAAGTACTATCATGGCAATTGAGGGTGGAAGAAACCTCCAGAACAATAAATGCGATTCAAACAGGGGAAGGTAAGATTTCACATAAGCCAAAAGAAATAAATGATACTTTTAAGCAGTTCTATTTGGAACTATATAAATCACAATCAGTGGGTGACTCTCACTGAAAATTGATGATTTCTTGTCTAAATTACAACTTCCCAAACTGAGTCAACAAGATCAGGAAGAATTGAATGCCCCTTTTTCTAGGGATGAAATTGAAAAAGCCCTGGGCTTATTACAGGCTAATAAATCGCCGGGTGATGATGGTTTCCCCCCCTGAATTTTATAGAGAATTTAAGGATCAATCAATGCCCCTTTTTATGAGGGTTGTGACCCAGACTGAGGAGACCCATACTCTACTGGAATCCTTTTCAACAGCAATTATTACGTTAATTCTTAAGAAGGATAAGGATCCGCTAAAACCAGCATCTTATAGGCCTATCTGACTTTTAAATGCGGACTATAAAATTATAGCAAAGGCATTGGCTAATAGATTAGCTCGATATCTGCCAAAATTGATTAAATTCGATCAAACAGGATTTATTAAAAAAAGACAATTATCTGATAATATTGGCAGACTATTGACTATATTACATTTAGCTAAGACGAAGGTGGACTCGACTGTAGCAGTGGCTTTAGATGTTGAAAAGGCCTTTGATAGACTTGAATGGGATTTTTTATTTAAAACAATGGAAAGATTTGGTCTAGGCCAAATATTCATAAATTGGATAAGAGCACCTTACCATCAGTCTAAGGCCAAAATAATTATGAATGGGCAGATTTCATCAGTTTTCTCTCCACTTAGATCAAGTAGACAAGGTTGCCCACTATCTCCCAATAGAGCCATTGGCTCAGGCTTTTAGACAGGATCCAGACATAAAGGGGTTTAAAGTGGCCCAGGAAGAATATAAAATTAACTTATTTGCTGATGACATTTTAGTATATTTGGCTGGCCCAGCTGGCCCTTTGTTAAGACTTAGGGCCTTGCTGGACAATTATGGTATAGTCTCTGGATATAAAATAAACTGGAATAAAAGTGAAATTTTACCTTTAGGTAGAGGAGACTATGCCCAATATTAATATGGCACTCAGTTTAGATGGGTTAAATCTAACATGAAATATCTGGGGATTAAGTTTAGTCATAATTTGGATTACCTTTATAAACTTAATTATCGCCCCTTGCTGTGGAACGTTGAGAAGGACATACGTACGTGGATAAATCTGCCCATCACACTGATGGGCGGGGTAAACTATAGAAATGAAGATAATGCCAAGAATTCAGTTTTTTTTCAGTCTTTACCTATCCCATTATCCAATAATTTTTTAAAAGATTCTCAATGGACATATTTGTCTATTTTTATGGTCGGGTAAAATATCTAGAATCTCCATGGAAAAATTGACCTGGGACTATGAATTGGGGGGGGGGTTAAAATTACTAGATTTTAAAAAATAATATTTAGCTGCACAAGCACATTTTATTGCTTCTTTTTTGATGAGATACTATCACTTCTTGGGTTACAATTGGCTTACATATGGTAGGAAAAGAGATGGCAGAAGAATTTATATATAAATGGGACTCCAAATTAATTAAAAAGTAAACTAACAATCCTCTACTGAGACATGGAATTTATGTCTGGGAAAAAAATTAAAACAATTTATGGGTCTAAAAAAAGGAATATCCTCAAAGACGCCTCTGTCTCAGAACAGATTAATACCCATGACTCTGGGTAATAAATTTCTAGTCACCTGGTATCAACACAGTATCAGGCGCGTTGAAGATTGTTATAATCAGCAGAAGCAATTTATGTCTTTTGCGGGACTTAAAAATAAGTATAATTTATCTAATAACACATTCTTCTGCTATCTCCAATTATGATCTTTTTTGAGAGACTGTTTGGGTCCATCACTGGCCCTACCAAGCTGCTCAGACATGGAGATCATAATTCGAAAGGGGTATACAACTAAATTTATTTCTAATATGTATTCTTTATTCCGGGACCAATGCCCAAAGCTTGGTATATACAGATCAAGGGAAAGATGGGAGTCGGATTTGGGCATTCCAATTGATCATCAATGCTGGTCACATTTATGTTTGGATAATGTTACCACTCTTATCAACTCTAGATACAGAATGATACCTTTTAATTTTTTACATCAGTTGTATCTCACACCTGAAAAAATACATAAAAATAAACCAGAAATTCCTGGTAACTGTTTCAGGTGTGGCATAGATGTTGGTACCGCTTTGCATTCCACCTGATATGCACGTAATTGAGATCATTTTGGTTAGATCTGGGGGAGGTACTGGAAAAGATTCTGGGGATGGATTTCCCCCTAGACCCAGAATTGTTACTTCTGGGGAACTTAGCAGTTTTGAAAGTTAACCTCCCCAGGAATAAATCCAAATTTATTAAAATTGCACTGTCAGTGGCCAGGAAATGCATAGCGGTAATGTGGAAATCCGATTGCCTTGTACATATTGATCGTTGGAATAAAGAAATGCAAAGTTGTATACCCCTTGAGAAGATTACTTTACCCTTAGGAATGGATGCACTATGTTCATTGAGATTTGCCAACCATATTTGGATTACTTAAAAGCTCGGATTGTTTAACCTATTTATTTTAATTTTTTAAAATTAATATATCTCTTATTATAAGCTAGTTTCTTAAATTTGTATTTTAAACTGACTCTGAGAGCTGGATGCCTACTCTTTTTCCTTTTTTTCTCTTTTCTTTCTTCTTCTTTCCTTTCCTTTCTTTCCTCGGTCTCTTATTTTTTTTCTCCCTCCTCTTTCCCAAATTTGGGGAGATGGTGTTGGGATAGGGGTTCTTTTTTTTTCTTGGTCTTATTAATGTATTTGAATTAATTTTTTTTTCAATAAGTATTAATGTCACAGTGACAATTGTATTAATTGAGTCCTTGTATTCCTTCTTTAAAAAATTTAAATAAAATATATTTTAAAAAAGTTTCAGCTTGTCCCTTCGCATTCCCTCATCTACAGCTCCTTACACAGGGCAAACAACAAGTTTCGGCAGACTGAAGTCCATCATTCACCCATGTGATTGACCTGCTGAAGCAGTCGATGTTCAGGAGCAGCCGCTGCAGAGGATCCCTGTACTGCAGAGCTGTGTGAAATTTACCACGGCAAAGACAACTGTAACTCCTTCCATACCTTCGTAGCAAACCATCTCCGGCCATCTTATCCACACCAAGAGTAACATCTAGTGGGATTGAGGTTCCAATTGTGCACAGATAATTTGACAGGTGGGGGGGGGGGGCTTCCTGCAAGACGAACAAGTCTTGGCCTTTTTTGTGAGTTTGGGCAATTCTGACAAAAGTCTTTTGGACGGTCTGCTTTGGACACCATTCCAGGGGTTTCAACATCATCTTCGCCTGCAGGGCATCCAGGACATTAAGTACCTGTATATGCAACCACGGGCACAACTCACTTCACCATTCAGGGCATCTTCAAAAGGCAGCGCCTCCAATTCAATTCAAGTTTAATTATCATTAAACTATCAATGAATACAGCCAAACAAGACAGGGCTACTCCGGGGCCAAAGTGCAAAACATAGTTCCAAAGGTCGTACAAGATAGCAAGCACATAAAGCTATCAAGAAGATACAACCGTGCAATACAAAAGTCCAGACCCCATCATGAACGCCACAGAAATCTGCAGTTGACCACTATACGGCTTTTCTTCTGCTGAGTGAACACTGGGGGGGATGGGGGCAGCACAAATCTAGCCCGGACACTGTGCCACACCACCATCAGTGGACCCCACTGGTTTCAGTGCATTTCATCCACTTTTGAACACCTCATCTTATTCCACTCACTTTGCCCCTTTTTAAAATCATCTCTATCAGATGCTTTCACTGCTTTTTCCTTCAGATTCTTCATGAGATCACAAAATGGAACAACTGAGAAATGGGCAATGCAGATCGATCATCAGGCACCAGTTTACGTTAATCCTACACTAATCTCATTTATTCTCTCAGCTCCTCTCCCCTCAGATTTTACTGCCCAGGGTCTATTTACAGTAGCCAATTATGGTAAACAACCCACACAGCTTTTGGATTTGATATCCCTGGGGCCAGACTTCACTGAATTCTGAAGGATGATGGAGAGGGGGGGGGGGGGGTGCATGGAGGATCTCATTGAAACCTATCGGAGACTGAAGGGACTAGAGAGGATGCGGAGAGGTTGTTCCCATTCGTAGAAGAGTTTACAATCCATGCACATTACCTCAGAATAAAGGAATATCCTTTTAAATCTGAGATGAGAAGGTATTTTTTCAGCAAGAGGGTGAGGAATCTCTGGAATTTGTTGCCACAGAGGTTGGTGGACCTAAGCCATTGGACGTATTTAAGGGAGAGACTGATAGGTTCTTGACTGGTGTGGGTGTTAAGAGTTTTGGGAAGAATGGCTTTCAGATGAAAGTCAGCCATGATTAAATGGCAGACAGACCAAATGACTTGATCTGCACCTATATCTTATGGGATATGTGAGTAAACCAGAGCACCTGAAGGAAGCCCATGCAGTCATAGCCAGAAGGGCAGTATCAGAACCAATTCACTGCAGCTTTGAGGTAGTTCTTCTACCAGTTCCTGCACTGACAATTCAACTGTCCTTTCAACGACTGTACCTCATCTTTGAGTTAGAACCAGAGAACATTACAGCACAGAAACAGGCCTTTTGGCCCTTCTTGGCTGTGCCCAACCATTTTTCTGCCTAGTCCCACTGACCTACACCTGGGCCATATCCCTCCAAACCCCTCTCATCCATATACCTGTCCAAGTTTTTCTTAAATGTCAAAAGTGAGCCCGCATTCACCACTTCATCTGGCAGCTCATTCCACACTCCCTCCACTCTCTGTGTGAAGAAGCCCCCCTTAATGTTCTCTTTCAACTTTTCCCCCTTCACCCTTAACCCATGACTTCTGGGTTTTTTTTCTCCCCTAGCCTCAGTGGAAAAAGCCTGCTTGCATTCACTTTATCTATACCCATCATAATTTTATACACCTCTATCAAATCGCCCCTCATTCTTCTATGCTCCAGGGAATAAAGTCCTAACCTATTCAACCTTTCTCTGTAACTCCGTTTCTCAAGTCCCGGCAACATCCTTGTAAACCTTCTCTGCACTCTTTCAACCTTATTAATATCCTTCCTGTAATTCAGAGACCAAAACTGCACACAGTACTCCAAATTCGGTCTCACCAATGTCTTATACAACCTCACCATTACATTCCAACACTTATACTCAATAATTTGATTTATAAAGGCCAATGTACCAAAAGCTCTCTTTACAACCTTATCTACTTGTGATGCCACTTTTAGGGAATTACACATCTGTACTCCCAGATCCCTCTGTTCTACTGCACTCCTCAGTGTCCTACCATTTACCTTGTATGTTCTACCTTGGTTTGACCTTCCGAAGTGCAATACCTCACACTTGGCCGCATTAAACTCCATCTGCCATTTTTCAACCCATTCCTCCAACTGGTCCAAATCTCTCTACAAGCTTTGAAAACCTTCCTCACTGTCCACTACACCTCCAATCTTTGTATAATTAGCAAATTTGCTGATCCAATTTGCCACATTATCATCCAGATCATTGATATAGATGACAAATAACAATGGACCCAGCACCGATCCCTGTGGCACACCACTAGTCACAGGCCTCCACTCAGAGTAGCAATCCTCCACTACCACTCTCTGGCTTCTTCCATTGAGCCAATGTCTAATCCAATTTACAACCTCTCCATGTATACCTAGCTACTGAATCTTCCCAACTAACCTTCCATGCGGGACCTTGTCAAAGGCCTTACTGAAGTCCATGTATACAACATCCACTGCCTTCCCTTCATCCACTTTCCTGGTAACTTCCCCGAAAAGATCTAATAGATTGGTTAAACATGACCGACCACGCACAAAGCCATGCAGACTTTTTCTAGGAAGTCCCTGTCTATCCAAATACTTCTAGATCTTATCTCTTAGTATTCCTTCCAATAATTTACCTACTACCGATGTTAAATTTACTGGCCTACAATTTCCCGGCTTACTTTTTGAGCCTTTTTTAAACAATGGAACTACACGAGCTATCCTCCAATCCTCCGGCATCTGACCTGTGCATATCGACATTTTAAATATTTCTGCCAGGGCCCCTGCAATTACAACACTAGATTCCTTCAAGGTCCAAGAGTATACCCTGTCAAGTCCTGGGGATTTATCTACTCTGATTTGCCTCAAGACAGCAAGCACCTCCTCCTCTTTAATCTGTATAAGTTCCATGACCACCCTACTTGTTTGCCTTGTTTCCATAGACTCCATTCCAGTTTCCTTAGTAAATACAGATGCAAAAAACCCATTTAATATCTCTCCCATTTCTTTTGGTTCTATACATAGCCGACCACTTTGATCTTCAAGAGGACCAATTTTATCCCTTACTATCCTTTTGCTCTTAGCATACCTGTAGAAGCTCTTAGGATTATCCTTCACCCTGACTTCCAAAGCAAACTCATGTCTTCTTTTAGCCCTCCTGATTTCTTTCTTAAGTATTTTTTTACTCTTTTTATACTCCTCAAGCATCTTATTTCCTCCCTGTTGCCTACACATGTTATACATCTCTCTCTTCTTCTTTATCAGAGTTCCAACATCCCTTGAGAACCAAGGTTCCTTATTCTTATTCAATTTGCCTTTAACCCTGACAGGAACATACAAACAACATACACAACCTTACTATTTGTGACTTTACATGAACTACTAACATCATTTATTTTTACCCCCGTTCCACTACCTACTCTGGCACTCTGGCTCCCATCCCCTTGCAAATCTAGTTTAAACCCTCCCCAATAACACTTGCAAACCTCCTTGCAAGTATATTGGTCCCCTTGTAGTTCAGGTGTAACCCGTCCCTCTTGTACAGGTCCCACCTGACCCAGAAGAGGTCCCAATGATCTAGAAATCTGAAACCCTGCCCCCTACACCAGTTTCTCAGCCACGTGTTCATCTGCCAGAGCATCCTACTCTTACCCTCACTGGCATGTGGCACAGGCAGCAATCCAGAGATTACTACCCTCGAGGTCCTGTTTTTCAACATCCTACCAAGCTCTCTGTACTCACTCTTCAGGACCTCCTAACTCTTTCTACCTATGTCATTGGTACCGATGTGTACCAGGACACCTGGCTGATCACCCTCCCACCTCAGCATGCTGTGCACGCAATCAGCGACATCCCTGACCCTGGCACCCAGGAGGCAACAAACCATCTGGGAGTCTCTTTCACGACCACAGAATCTCCTATCTGTACCCCTGACTATGAAGTCCCCTATCACTACCACTCCCCTCTTCTTCCTCCCTCCCTTCTGCACTGCAGAACCAGACGCAGTGCCAGAGATCCGGCTGCCGCAGCTTGTCCCAGGTAAGCCATTACCCTCTCCCCCAACAGTATCCAAATCAGTATACCTGTTTTGGAGGGGAATGGCCACAGGGGAACCCTGCACTATTTGCCCTTTCCCCTTCCCTCTCCTGACTGTAACCCAATTACCTGTGCCCTGTTTCTTATGTATTATGTCGTGGTTTTTCGTGCTTTTCAAATGACCAGGAGACACAGAAGATTCTTCAAGAAGGGTTAAACTTTAATTTGCAAATCAAAGCTGAGACAGTCATTGAGCTGGTCGCTGACTGCCTCCTGATTCTCGGATACAGCCGCTTTTTAAAGCAAACCTGGTTTAGCTGCATTAACATATCCAAGCGGTGCATATCACAGTTACTATTGTTTTTACCTATTGACTTATTTGTTCTAGTCGACTATATAGTTTTAATTACACAGCAGACCTGTTCAAAGCAAAATATCCCTACATATTGTCTCTACATTGCTTTATTACGCAGTCGACAAGTTCAAAGCAAAATATCCCTGAGTTACTTTTCATTAACACATATTGTCTCTACATTCAATTGGATACCTGATTAGCATATATTGACACATCATTGTCCTTTAGCATTTCACACAGTTTTGGTTACACAGCAACTTCACAGCTGGCGACCGCTTTCAGCCACCTCTCCCTGGCATATACCAACACACCATAGTTTTTAGCATTAAGTTTTATACTCCATAATATTCATATTCTCCAATATATCCCCCCTTTGAGACCCCTCCGGGTCTCACACTCACACGGAGAGAAGACTAAGAGTCTGCGCACAAAAGCCCCAATGAGCTCAAGCACTTATTCCCAAGTTCCGGGTTAAACTAAAATCCTGCGCCGAGACCTCAAAGTATTCTCTCCCTGTTACCCTGGGCCGCTGAGCCAAAAACCTGTCCCTTTGTACCTGAGACAGGGAAAAAGACTCAAAAGCCCTTACAATCTACTCCCACACTGTCGTTCTGCTCCTGTTCATCCTGCAGGTGTTGTAGGCTGTAACGATACATTTCCGGTGTTTCTGTCTCCACTACGCCAGCTTCAGCAATCGTCACGAGCATCGGAAACTGTTTGGTTGCAGCACGCACTACAAAAGATTTGAGACAAGGAAGAAAACAGCACAGCACAAGCACACAGCTCAACAATACAATACTGACAGTTATTGCTACTTTAGTCATCCATGCTCCCCATCCTCCGAGTCTACTGTCTAACCAATCAAAGAACTGATGTCCGAACCCTGCATTCTGTTGGACCTCCGTCCGCAGATTCCTTAACTTATCCATTGCTCGGGTGAAAGACCCTTCTGGGCTAGTATTGTTCGGTATGAAAGTGCAGCATTGGTCGCCAAACATTATACACACACCCCCTTTCTCTGCCAAAAGCCAAACCAGTACCTGTTTTGCCACGCTACCCTGCTAGTTGCAGCTAGCTGTTGCCTTAAGGCCTCCAGTGCATCATCGGTGTAGTTGATGAACCTCTGTTGATTATAGTATATATAGTTTATCCATTCAACATTTTTGCTTACCCCTATCACAGGTATGATAGCTTCCCAGTGAGCATCTCGTGCGGTGTCATGCATGTTATTCGATTGGTTCGCATGCGGTAACTCATCAATGCTAACGGTAAAGCATCGACCCAATTTAAGTTTAGTATCTGCACAAATTTTGTTTAATTTGGCTTTCAGGGTTCCATTAATTCTCTCTACCATGCCCTGCGACTGAGGGTGGTATACACATCCAAACCTTTGCTTTATCCTCAGCGCCTGTAGTACCAGTTTGACCACTTTCTGGATAAAAGCTGAACCATTGTCTGAGCTAACTTCTGTAGGTATTCCAAACCTGGGGATTACTTCATTTGTCAGGAATTTCACCACTGTCTTTATCATGTCTACGTAATCGATCATTAAATGTTTAAATGGTCCTTCAGGTACGGGAATGTGGCCTATTGGGGTTGTAATTCCCTTCCGAACATTATTTTGTGCACATACCTCGCACCGTGATAAGACAAAGTCCACTGAAGCCTGTAAATAAGGTGACCAAAAACCATCCTTCTTTATTTTCCTTATCACTTCCCCCTTTGCACAATGGTCAATCCCATGCGCTTCTGAAATCAGAATCGTCAGTAGAGGGGTGGGCGCTACCAACAAGCCGTCTTCCGTGCTCCACAAGCCTTCCGGGTTCTGCTTGGCCCCCCTTTTTCTCCATATTGTCTGTTCTGCCAAAGTTGCCTTACCTTGTATTTCAATTAGGTCCTCCACGTCAGGTTCTGGAGTTAGGCTTACCTGGGGGGCAATGACGGCTGACATACATCCAGACGCTTTTCTAGCTGCCTCGTCTGCAGCTTGATTTCCCTTTGTTATTACATCGTTTCCCTTTTTATGTGCCTGGCATTTGACCACAGCCAATGCTTTAGGTTTCATTATGGCTTTTATTAAGTCTAGAATTTGCTGACAATGTTGTATGGGATCTCCATTACCTTTTTTAAAACCTCTCTGCTTCCACACTGCCCCGAACAAATGGCATACTCCGTGAGCATATGCTGAATCAGTATAGGTGTCTACTGTCTCACCTTCCATCATTTCACACGCAGCTGTCAGATCCATCCTAATAATCTTATAGCTCGACTGATCCTGTTGCATCACTGAGAATCCTGCGTGATTTCCATCATAGTCCCTATAACAAGAGCCGTCTACGAACAGAACCTGTTTATCTATCTCCTCTAGTGGTTCTGACCGTAAGTCTGCTCTCAATTTGGCAAATGCCATCGTCTTCCCTACACAATCATGGGGTTCTCCTTCATAGTCTAAAGGGACAAAATCGGCTATATTACTGGTAGTGCATCTCTGTATAGTTATGTCAGGAAATGTCAATAGCATCTGATACGCTGCTATCCTGGCTGGTGTCAACACAAATTTCCCTTTTTCCAGCAGTTCTGCTACTTTGTGGTGTTGACTGCAATTCCTGCTTAATAGTACTGAAAGCTATCTCCGCCTCTCCATTCCACTGTAAGCCGTTCTTTAAATTAGTATGTCCTGCTTCTTTCATTATTTTTCTTAAAGGTGCCACAATCTCAGCATATTCTCCTATCCAATCTGAGCTGTACCCTGCCATTCCCAAAAATGTCATCATCTGCCCTACAGTCTGGGGTTTTGGGGCCTTAGCTATTGCCTCAATCTGATCTGGTGCTATCGCCTTCACTCCCTTGGATATTACCCTGCCTAAGTACTCCACTTGCTGCGTGCAGAATTGCAGTTTCTTTTTGGATACTTTATGTCCTCCGTGCGCTAGCTTCTCTAACAGAGTTACAGTGTCCTGCTTACACTGTTCCTCGCTGTGGGAGCAAATCAACAGGTCATCCACATATTGTAACAATGTACTTCCCAACGGCATGCCCTCTAGGTCTGCCTTCAATACCTGATTAAAAATGTGTGGTGAATGTTTAAATCCTTGCGGCATTCTGGTATAGGTATACTGGGCGCCTCTGTAGGTAAATGCAAACAAATACTAAGCACTCCTATTTAAGCAACCCCTGCACTGTCGACGCTATTCCTTCTTTATTTTCTGGTCTTAGTGGGTATCGTGGTCTCCTGGGTGGAATTGCTCCTCTCTTTAGCTTTATTTCCACCGGACTAGCTGTTTTTATTTTCCCTACGTCCGCGTCATGCTGTGACCACAGAATAGGCGGCAACTCATCTAACCTTTTATCTTTCTGCTGGCCTCTTTCCTTTCCCAGCAAGGGCATGTGTGGTTGGGGAGTTATTTCGACCTCTCTCACTATCCCTACCATATCTACACTTACCATTATTTTAATACAATTGTTGTCTTCTGATATCCACACCTCTGGCGTGATTTTCCTCCACACTGTTACGGTTTCAGCACTCTTAACTAAAGGTCCTAAGTCTTTAGACTGATATCCCTTATTTATCACCAACGTTACGTGGGGCGCAGCCTCCGGTATCCTGTACCATTTTTCTAAAAAGGTGTTCCACTTCACTTGTAGAGCTGCCCCTTGCTTTCCAATTATCACAGCCTCCCCTTCCAGGTGCTGCTGGGTACATACCTCTAGGTGCCATCTCTCCTCTAACTCCCTGTTCTGAGACTCATCAAAAATCACTGTACAATGTAGCTCAGATTTGGGCATTACAGCCCTGGGTAATATAGCCTGCACACCCTTTTTCCATTTTTCCCAGGTTTCCTGAATCTGATCTGCAATGTCTCCTATCCAAAAGGCATTAGCCTTCTTGTCTTCTTGCACTATCAATTGAACCCCTGCTCTTTTCACACTCAGCCCATTTCTGGTGCATTCTAATTTTAATTCCAGTTTCAACAAGGCATCTCTGCCTAACAAATTAATCGGAGTTCCTTTAAGTACTAGCACCGGCAAAACAATTTCTTTACTTCCCATTCTCAACCGCACTGGAGCCGTGCACTGTGTTAACTGTGTTTTCCCGATAACCCTACCATCTTAATAAACTTTCCTGACATGGGAAGGTGAAGGGCATACTGTGGCTGGCTGATTACATTCCCAGCACAATCTCTCTACCTCTCTTTCCCACTGTCTTCTCACTGGTCTCCTTTGCCCATAGCTCCTCTGTCCCCCTCCTTGGGACTTCCAGTCCTGTCTGGGCTGTTTGAATTTAGTTTGTTCCTGATAGAACATTTGTGGGGATGCTCCCTCAAAGTTAATTATTGGCATGGGGTTTTCCAGCCCTTGTCTTACAGTATGATCGGCCCCTCCATATAGCAGTGTTTTGTCCAGTTCGATGGCTGTACTCGAACCGGTGGTTGTTGGCAGCATCTTTTTATTTTTCTCTTTTTCCTTCTTTTTGAGTTCTTCGAGCTGCATTTGTGTTAACTTTCTTTGCACCTCTTCCTGCTGCTCAGTCAACCTTCGTTTGTCTTTCCGGTATTTCTCAACGGCATGGACTACGTGGTCTCTAAATTCTTGTGGGGTCTTTGACGTTAGCCCAACCACCTCCTCCAGTTTGGATTTTACTTGTGGCGGCATTGCATCCAAAATGCTATGTCGGAACAGTGAGGTCATAAATAAGCTATTTTCCACCTCTTGCTCAGTCTCCAGTCTCCACCTTTTCAACTGGTTTTCTACGTAGGCTGCTGGGTGCCTCCCAGTGGATCCCCCTTTAAGGCTTTGGGGTCCACTTTGGGCGGATAAAGCTTTCTGAGGGCCTGCCATACCCTCTGCCTCACTCTGTCAAACCCGTCTCCATCAGTTCTTGGGTCGTTCGAGTTTACTATGCCAGCCATTTCCATTAGTTCGTTAAATTTGGAGGTTCCCATCAACCTTATCAACAGTGCCTTCAAATCTCCCATAGCCAATAATCGTCCTGCTGTTTCTTCCTCAAAGGCTCTAATCCATTTCCCTGCTCCTTCATGTAAATTGGGCAGAGTGTTTTTCAGCCCTTCTAGGTCCTGGGATCCCCAAGGGATATACTGCACTTGTCCTGATCCTTTAACTAACAACGGCATCATTCTTCTTCCTCCTTCCCACCTGCCCTGGCTTTCCTCCTCCCCTGACTCCCCATCTGTCTCTGGGTATGTCTTTACTGCCTCCCACACAAATGTCTCCGGGGTTCTGCTCTTCCCTCGGTCTCCCTGTGGAGTCCTTCCTTTCTGTCTTGATTCAATGCCTGGTGGGCCCCTTGAATATTTTTCACATCTCTCCTGGTAATCCCATTTTTGTAACTTATCTGACTCTCTCTCTACTTCTGCAAGCCGCTCCCCTACTGCCTCCTTCTGTCCTTCTAGGCTTCTGCCCTCTAACTCTTCCCCATAAATTCTCACACCCTCTCTCTCTCTCCATTTAACTCTTGCTCCTCAAATGAGTCACCTTCTCTAGTCTGTTTATTCCTATGGTATAATCGGTACTCCTCATATTCCTTCGCCTCCCTCAAGTATATCATCCGTTCAATCTGTTCTTGCATTTCTCTCTGTACCTGTTCTATCTTTATCTTTTCTGCCTGCATCTCCTGCCATATCGCCGCTTTTTCCTTCTCATATTGTTTTTTCTCCTCCTCATTATCCCAAACCTGTACTTCTCCCTGCATGTTTACTGTTCCCGTTAGCAGGGGGCACTGCTTAGGGGTTCCTTCCTCATTATAGGGAGGGGGGTTTTCTGTTGCCAGCCTCTCACTGTACCTTTCTCTCTCTCTCTCTAGACACACACACACACACACACACACACACACACACACACACACACACACACACACACACACACACACACACACACACACACACACACACACACACACACACACACACACACACACACACACACACACACACACACACACACTTTCTCCAGCACCTCTGTATCTTTCTCACTTGCAATCAATATTCTACCTGTCCTCCTCAGCCTTTCTCCCTCCGTTCTAAAGAGTTTTAGCACTTCCATTTCTTGTTCTCTTTTTTGCTCCCTTTTCTTAGATTTATCTTTTGATTTGTACTTTTTAGTTAGTTCCTCCATTTCTTCGCACAAACTTACATCAAATGTTCCTTCTTTTGGCCACTTTGTGACCAGGTTTTTGGTTCTTTTTTCCCATTTTTCTGAAGTTTTTGTGATCTCATTTTGAAAAAATGGGAATTTTTTGCTCAGAATCTCTACTGCTGTTCCTTTACCTGTCATGTTATTCTCTCTTGTTAATGTACTTTTTTCCCCTAATTCTATTCTAACACCTCGCCCGTGCAGACCCTTCTCTCAAGGCGGTAACCGCGAGGACTTTTTTCCCTAACTCTATTCTAACACCTCGCCCGAGCAGACCCTTCTCTCAAGGCGGTAACCGCGAGGACTTTTTTCCCTAACTCTATTCTAACACCTCGCCCGAGCAGACCCTTCTCTCAAGGCGGTAACCGCGAGGACTTTTTTCCCTAACTCTATTCTAACACCTCGCCCGAGCAGACCCTTCTCTCAAGGCGATAACCGCGAGGACTTTCTTCCCTAACTCTATTCTAACACCTCGCCCGAGCAGACCCTTCTCTCAAGGCGGTAACCGCGAGGACTTTTTTCCCTAATTCTATTCTAACACCTCGCCTGAGCAGACCCTTCTCTCTTAAGGCGGTAACCGCGAGGACTTTTTTCCCTAATTCTATTCTAACACCTCGCCTGAGCAGACCCTTCTCTCAAGGCGGTAACCGCGAGGACTTTTTTCCCTAACTCTATTCTAACACCTCGCCCGAGCAGACCCTTCTGTCTTAAGGCGGTAACCGCGAGGACTTTTTCTTAACGTATTAACTTATTTGTACTTACCCTCACTGCAGTGTTCTTGAGCAATCCTCTGAGCCTCCTCCGTTAACCCCCAATTCTGCCAGATTCTTTGGACCGGAGAGACCCTTTGGCAGCGGTTCCACACTTCCGAGACGCCAAGACCTCCTCAAAGCCAACAGAATTCTTAGTCCAAATTGTTGCAAAAAAGCGCTTTCCTTTTGTTTTGGGTGCACCCATAATTCTGTTAGCCTTGTGGGGGTCCCTAGAGGACCGGGAAGCGTTCCCAATCTGCCGTTTCCCTTCCGCGGGTCTCTGCTCGATCCTGTTCGTGACGCCAATTATGTCGTGGTTGTTCGTGCTTTTCAAATGACCAGGAGACGCAGAAGATTCTTCAAGAAGGGTTAAACTTTAATTTGCAAATCAAAGCTGAGACAGTCATTGAGCTGGTCGCTGACTGCCTCCTGATTCTCGGATACAGCCGCTTTTTAAAGCAAACCTGGTTTAGCTGCATTAACATATCCAAGCGGTGCATATCACAGTTACTATTGTTTTTACCTATTGACTTATTTGTTCTAGTCGACTATATAGTTTTAATTACACAGCAGACCTGTTCAAAGCAAAATATCCCTACATATTGTCTCTACATTGCTTTATTACGCAGTCGACAAGTTCAAAGCAAAATATCCCTGAGTTACTTTTCATTAACACATATTGTCTCTACATTCAATTGGATACCTGATTAGCATATATTGACACATCATTGTCCTTTAGCATTTCACACAGTTTTGGTTACACAGCAACTTCACAGCTGGCGACCGCTTTCAGCCACCTCTCCCTAGCATATACCAACACACCATAGTTTTTAGCATTAAGTTTTATACTCCATAATATTCATATTCTCCAATAGTAACTACCTCTCGGAAGCTACTATCTATAAACTGCTCATTCTCCCGAATGATCCGGAGGTCATCCAGCTGCTGCTCCAGTTCCCTAACGTGGTAATTAGGAGCTGCCGCTGGATGCACCTTGCAGGTGTCGTTGTCAGGGATACTGGAGGTCTCCCTGACCCTCCACATCCTGCAAGAGGAGCATTCCAACATCCTGCCTGGCATATTCTCTAGTCTGAACAAAAATTAAGAAGAAAACAGAACCTACCCCCGCCTCTGCCTGTTTCTCGCCGAATCCTGATTGAGCCAAGGCCGTCCCACTCCGACTCAGTCCACTCCAACAATGGCCGCTGTATATGGCGGTCTTTCTTTTAAACCTTGGCGCGTGACGCCACGCGTCTGCGTAGTCTAGCCTCTTTACCCCGAGCGCTTAAAGAAAAGAAAAACGATCTTCTCTCCACGATGCCTTCAGTCTTCCACTCTCAGCCTCTTGCTTCAATTGAAAAGCTAGTTCATTGACTTCCAATCTTTTTCTTCATATAAATACATAAAATCACCAGACTGAATTGTGCGAAAGGGAGGATAGGCAGGTGATAGAGAAGGGGCACACTCAGACCGATGGTTTGAGATGTGTTTATTTTAATGCAAGGACTATTACCAATGAAGTGGATGAGCTTAGAGCGTGGATCAGCGCTTGTTGCTATGATGTTGTGGCCATTACAGAGATTTGGATGGTGCAGAGGTAGGAATGGCTACTTCAAGTGCCAGGCTTTAGATGTTTCAGAAAGGACAGGGAGGAAGGCAAAAGAGGTGGGAGCATGGCACTGTTGATCAGAGATAGTGTCACGGCTGCAGAAAAGGAGGAAGTCACGGAGGTGTTGTCTACAGAGTCTCTGTGGGTGGAAGTTAGGAATAGGAAGAGGTCAATAACTCTACTGGGTGTGTTTTATAGACCATCCAATGGTAACAGGTGCTTCAAGGAGCAAGATAGGGAGACAGATTCTGGGAAGGGGTACTAATAACAGGGTTGTCGTGGTGGGAAATTTTAATTTCCCAAATACTGATTGGCATCTCCCTAGAGTGAGGGGTTTAAATGGGGTGGAGTTTGTTAGGTGTGTTCAGGAAGATTTCTTGACACAATACGAGTGTAGATGAACCTACAAGAGGAGAGGCTGTACTTGATCTGCTATTGGGAAGTGAACCTGGTCAGATGTCAGGTCTCTCAGTGGGAGAGCATTTTGGAGATAGTGATCACTTTTCTCTCTCCTTTACCATACCATTGGAGAGGGATGGGAACAGACAAGTTAGGGAATCATTTAATTGGAGTTAGAGGAAATATAAGGCTATCAGGCAGGAACTTGGAAGCATACATTGGAAACAGATTTTCACCTGGCAACTACCAGCCTTCTAATTCCCACCCTCCCACCACCTTCTTTATAGGGCCCCTGCCCCCTCCATCTTCAGTCCTGACGAAGGGTCTCGGCCCAAAACGTTGACTTCTCGTTTCCACGGATGCTGCCTGACCTGCAGAGTTCCTTCAGCTTGTTGTACATGTGCACTGGAAACAGATGTTGTCTAAGTGACTACAAGTATTCTTTACAATATTAAATCTTGTAGGCCTTCCATCGTTTAGAAGTACCGTGTTGTATTTATCTAGAAACTCCCCTACTACCACTCCATTACTATCTTTACTTTCACTACCCCGTATAGGATTATGGGCATTGAAATCTCCAACCCAGATTACTGGGGATCTTACATTATTCATGATTTCATCAAAATCTGATAACATCATCATATTACCTGGATTATAAAAGTTAATCAAAGTTGTTTGACCACAAGAGCTCCAAACCTCCACAGCCACAATTTCAAGGTTAGATTTAAAATCAAGTCTTCTAAACTGAAGTCCTGTTTCTGTGAAAGTTGCACACCCTCCATCAGATTTACCCGTTCTGTCAGCTCTCAAACTATCATACCCAGGGATCAAAAAATCGAAATGAGGCTTTAACCATGTCTCCTGTATACAGATCAAATCAGGCCTTTCTTTAAAAGTTCCAATAAACCTTTTAAATTCTTGACCATTTGCAATTAAACATCTTGAATTCTATTGTAATATTAAAAACATCCAAATACTAATTATCGGCCTCTTCATTCACATAAAGCTCCTCCATACTCTCTGACCCCGACAACTGAGAAATATTCAGTGATTATTTGTCTGTCATGTACTCATGTATTTTTTCCGGTAAAACCTGTTTGATATCAAGGAATCTCTCTGCACCTCCAACGACTACTTTTACCATACCCAACCTCTTGGTTGTAGTTTTAGCCCTGACCAGTACATCAACAACAAATGCCAAAAAACTCTTTACTCTTCAATAAAATGTCTAAAGGAACCACAGTTGGAGAACACGGAATGTGCTGACCTCCCATCGTTCCAATCTTTTCTTTACTTATCCTTTGCTCTCTATCAACTTTCTTTACTGCCTCAGCATATGATACATTTTGTTGGTTACTAAAAACCTGAATCTGCTTCGCTTGACAAAAAACTCACAATTCTCAGAACGCCGCTACATGGTTCCCCTCCTCAGTTACTGCATTTCGTTGCCGCTGCCTTACACGCTTTAATATCGTGATCCTCTCCACATTTCACACATCTTCCTTTACCTCGACATGAACCAGCAACGTGTCCAAATCTCTGCCAATTATAACAGCGCAAGGGAGAGTCTAATATATTCTCTAACTTGATAAGACATGCTCCCAAGATAGACTCTAGTTGGAAGAACATCATCTGCAAAAAAACCAATAGGACAGGAGAATCCCAATCACCTCCTTCTCTCGATTGGCTTCCATCACTTGACCACCTTTAATATTGTCCAAAATTTCCTTTTCAGTCATGCCAGACCAAATACCATACGCTACCCCCCTCAACTCCATTCCTTTCTTTCAGAGTAATACACTCCACTTTCACAACCAATTTTCCCACCGTTTTGGCACTGCTATATTGGTCAACATCTTTGCAACTAATTTTCAGCAATCCATTATACAACGTTTTGGCCTGGAATCCTTTACCTATTTGGTTCTCTAATGCTGCTGCCACTTTCAAAGGATTAAGGGCTCTGAAACCTCCTTCCCCTAATTTCTGATCTCTAATTTTATACAAACTACAAATTCCTCCAAGTCACCCATTTTCCTCAATTTGTTGTCCACTATTACATCGGGTTGATGCATCTCTGTTTTGGCTACCCTTACTTCTGGAGTATTCCACAGTCTCCCCCCCTCCTCCTTCAATCTCAACCCCCTCTCCTCCCCCCATTGCAGCCATAGGCTACAAACTTACCCTTTCAAACTACTAGGCTGAATAAAGGGGAAGAATATAAATTAATAAAATGCGTAAAATTAAACAAACTGGCCAACCAAAAGATAAGGGGAACCACCACTGATCGAACATTGTCGTGGTTACTTGAAATGACCAGGAGACGCAGACAATTCTTCGAGAAATTTAAACCTTTATTTGCAAACAAAGGCTGAGGCAATCAATGAACTTGTCACCGAAAGCCCACCGAGCTCCGGTGTACAGCATTCTTTATAGTAATTTCTTATCTCAGTTACATTTTCGGTTTTATCAGCATACCCAATCAATTTTTAATTGCATATCATCTATTCATTAAGTAATCAATTGCTCTTGCCTAGCTCTCGGTGCGCCACCATTATTTCTCTCCAGTCGCATTGGGGCCCCATTCCTGGCCAATGTTATTTTTCCAGACAACCTCCCTCACATTACATTCCTGCTCGCACCATCCTGTCCACCACCGTTATCTCTTACTAAACAAAGACTGAGTGTAATACATGGGGTACATTTCAGCTAATAGTGCTGCTAGCTAAACAGGTGTTCTGTAATTGCCACAGTATGCAGCTAAGAGAGTACACAGTACCTAGTTAAAACAATGCATAGCAAAATGTGTCTAGTAAAATAATACATAGTAATATTCAGTACCTAGAAGTGATTACATAGTGATTATATAGTATAGTAAATAGCTAGTACATAGTGATTATATTTCAGGTATTTATAATGATTATGTCAGGTATATTTCTCAATAACATCAAAACAATCAGCCACCCCGTCTTCCCCAACGTTTGACTCAGCAGTTCATCCCGAGTACCGCCATTAGCCGGAGCAAAGAGAGAAATCAACGCACAGGCTCAGAGGGAAGATATTTAAATGTCACTGAAGTTTATATAAAAAGCATTGGACCACGTCTTAAGTCCTAAAAGCATGTGTGTTTAAGATGAAAGAGTCAACAAACAGAAGCAAACACACCCACTTTTGGAGATAACGGGAATGGGCAGTTAGCCAGTCTACTTTCCCAACCATTTCGTTGTAAAACGAAACTTAAATCAATGACGTCCTTCAAGTGCTGCTTCAAGGGATAAGTCAGCAATTAAAAGCCTCCGACCCCAGAGCGTTCTTTAACAGAACATTGCGGTCCACAGTAGACGACGGGTGAGTGTTACGCTATTTTGTGCCGGAGTCCGATTTTGCACTGGGTTCATTCCAGAAGGAAACATTTATTGAAGAAAGTGTTGTAGTTATTCAATGCAGAATACTCGTTCAGCAGCTATCATTGGGAAATTGCGAATGGGTTTCGGTTATAGTTTTATTTCAAATTGAGAGCGGAAGCAGCGTTTTATTCATAAAATGCAGTTTTACTGCCACGCTTTGTCATTGGTCTTGGGCTAAAACTGACAGCTGGTAGGATTCTCTGCTGCAAAGTTTACCCGGGGAAAATGTGAAGTAAAGGGTATGTCATAAATGAATCACCATGGATACAGAAATTCTCCAGGAGTAAGAAGGTAAAATCCATAAGACATACTGGTAGTGCAGAATTCAGCCATTCGGCCCATCGAGTCTTCTCCTCCGTTGTGTCATGGCTAATTATTATCCCTCTCAGCTCCATTCTTCTCTCTGCCTGCTCCCTGTAACTTTTGACACCCTGACTAATCAAGAACCTATCAATATCATTTTCAAATACACCCAACAGTTTGGCCTTCACAGCCATCATTTCCTTGTTCGGTTAAATATACTACTAACCTATTTTAATCTGTTTTATTATAGCGTCCTATAACCAAATTTAAAGTTTTCTTAGAGACTTAAAGCTAAACTTAAGATGGTGCTGGTTTTTCTCTCTAAGAGATTATGTTATTTTGGTTCTCTTTTTGTTTAATATATGATGGAGTGTAAACACTCTCCTTTGTTGGGATGTTACTGTCTTTCTTGTAAGGTCATTTTATTTTTTAGTGTACTGGCTGGGGGGAGGGAGAGACGAGACCAACAGAGCGGCCCATGGCTCTGTATTCTATCTTAGTTTGCTTGCCTTTTTTTCAGGCTTTTGTAAGGGTGGGTGGGTTTACAGTTAGGAGTTTTTTCCCGTGGGTTTGTTCCGGAGCATGCGTGTTTTCTATATGGTTGTATTCTTCATCACCGCCATCTTTGATAATCCCATATTGGTATGTGTTCAGTGCATATATAAAGAAAATTAGAATAAAATTATAGTACGGCAGTTAAACAGATTAATGTAATAAGTTGGAATGTACGTGGTTGGAATCAACCTATTAAATGAAAAAAGACTTTTAAAATTATTAATCTATTCCAACCTGATATAATTTTTGCTCAGGAGACACATATCAGGGCGGGAGTTCAAAATAGGTTTTTTGGATGGTGGAATGACTTACAGCTCCATGCTAGTTCTAAGAGTAAAACTAAATGCGTATCTATCTTTATTAAATCTAATATATTTACTCAAGAGGATATTGAATCAGATTCTAATGGTAGATTTTTAATTGTTAAAGGAGTGATTTGTAATAGAAAGGTTGATATGGTCAATTTGTATGGTCCTAGTTTAGATGCTCCTTTTTTAAAAAAAAGTATGTGATTTATTGCCGGATTTAAATGAACATATGTTGATAATGGGTGGGGATTTGAACTGTTGTTTAAATCCTATGATTGATAAGAACTCAACTCAACTAATCAGTGACTTCCAAATTGCTCTGTGTCAGTTATTAACTTCTTTTTAACCGATTATGGGTTGATCGAATTATGGAGGCATTTGCATCTTGATATCAGAGAATATTCTTTGTTTTCACGTCTATAAAAAATATTCGAGGATTGATTATATTATAATTGATCCCCGCCTTTTGCCTAATGTTAAAAACTGTGAATATGACGCTATTGCTTTATCTGATCATGTGTCTTTGAGTTCGTCCTTTGAACTTCAAAACAAATTAAAGATTTAGATAATATCTATGCGACTTCCCCTAATATTGACATATTTAAAAAAAGGGTGGAACTCCAATCACAATATAACCTATTATTAACTCATCCAATTGAAGGTTATCTACTTACGTTAAAGAGTAAATTTTATATGTTTGGAGATAAAAATAATAAACTACTTGCATCTCAATTAAAATGGGCTGGAGCCAAAAGGCAAAGTTTGAAAATTCGTAGAAAGGATGGTACCCTGGCTCGGGAATATGAAGAAATTAATAAGAATTTTCAAGATTTTTATACTGAACTTTATAAATCTCAATGTCCAGTAGATTCTTCTGAAATGAATGCTTTTTTACAAAAGATTGTTTTTCCTAAAATTTCTGCTGAGGATCAAAAAACTCTTGATGCCCAAATTACTGAATTCGAAATTCATAATGCTATTTCTACAATGCAATCTGGTAAGGCCCCAGGACTTGATGGTTATCCTGTAGAATTTTATAAAAAATTTGGAAAATTGCGTTCTCCATATATGTTGGAGATGTTTAAAGATTCTTTTGTGAAAAGTGATTTAGCCTCTACTTTTAATAAGGATTCTATTTCTTTTATTCTCAAAAAGGATAAAGATCCTACTGATTGTACCTCATACAGACCTATTTCATTATGAATGTTGATGCTAAGATTCTCTCAAAGATAATGGCCAATCATTTGGAGAGTGTTTTGTGTAAAATCATTATTAAAGATCAAACAGGCTTTATAAAAGGTCGTTATTCTTTTTCAAATGTTTGGAAACTATTTTACATTATATATTCGCCCTCTTCTAAAACTCCATAATGCGTTGTATCTTTGGATGCTGAAAAAGCATTTGATCGAGTCGAATGGAAATATTTATTTAATGTTTTAGAAAAATTTGGTTTTGGTATTAATTTTTATAATTGGATTAAAATGATATATAAGGCCCTTATTGCTACTGTTGTCACTAATAACTGCAGGTCTCCTTTTTTTTCAGCTATCACAGGGGACAAAACAAGGTTGTCCATTGTCCTTTGTTATTTTACTTAATATTAGAACCCCTGGCTATTGCTCTTCGTGAAGCCAAAAATATTCATGGGACTTTTGTGAATGAGACCATGCACAAGATCTCTCTTTAAGCTGATGATTTATTGGTATATATATCTAAGCCTGAAGAATCTATTCCTGCTTTGCTAAAATTATTTGACAAATTTGGAGATTTTTCAGGATGTAAAAATTTTTTTAGTAAAAGTGAATTACTTCCTTTAAATGAATCTATCTCTATATATGACAATATTCCTTTTAAAGTTACGGATTCTTTTAGATATTTAGGTGTCAAAATTACTAAAAAATATAAGGATCTTTATAAAGCCAATTTTCCTCCTTTAGTGGACTCTGTGAAGTACTCATTTAGTAGATGGAGCCCACTTACATTTTCACTTGTTGGTCGTATTCATGTAGTTAAAATGATGATTTTACCAAAATTTTTATATTTATTTCAGACTATTCCTGTTTTTTTGACTAAGAAGTTTTTTGATCGGATTGATTCTACTATTCTATCTTTTATTTGGGATAATAAAAGACCAAGAATTGGTAAATGTCATTTGCAAAAGTTGAAAAAGGATGGAGGTCTCGCTTTGCCTAATCTAAGAATGTATTATTAGGTTGTTAATCTGCGATGTATGTCCTTTTGGTTATATTGGGGTGATAGGAATGATTGGACAATTTGGGTAGACCTGGAACTGACAGCTGTGAAACAGTTTTATTTAACTTCATTATTAGGAGTTGCTCTACCTATACAATTAGTTAAAGTTGTTAATTTAAATCTATATCCTGTGGTTAAGCACTCTTTACAAATTTGGCTCCAGTTCCGCAATTTTTTTAATCTTAAAAAATTTAAACTTTGGAGTATAATTTATTGTAATTACTTTTCTAAACCTTCCCGGAGTGATCCAATTTTTTTACTTTGAAAAAATAAAGGTATTAATTCTTTTTTTGGATTTAGTTAAAGAAGGCAGATTGATGTCTTTTGAACAATTAGTCGATAATTATTCTCTCTCATACACGCCTTTTACCATATCTTCAAGTTAGACATTTTTTACAAAAATATTTAAGTAATTTTCCTTACATATTGAAGGCTGACTTGTTAGATACTATTATGAATATGAACCCTTCGATAAAAGGTTCTATTGGAAGAATTTATAATTTATTATTACAATGGGATAAGCGTCCTTTACTTAAGATTAAACAGGATTGGGAGAAGGAACTCAATTTGACTTTTATATGGGAGGATTGGACACGGATTCCGAAGCTGGTTAACTCTTCTTTGATCTGTGCTAGTCATTCATTGATTCAATTTAAAATTGTACATCATTACCATTTGACGAAGGAGAGACTTTCTAAACTATTTCCCAATGTTGACAAGTATTGTGATAGATGTAAAAATGAGATAGCTACACTGACACATATGTTCTGGTCATGTTCTATATTAAAACAGTTTTGGAAGTCAGTCTTTTCAACAATTTCTAAAGCACTCAGAATCAACTTACAACCTAATAAATTGACTGTGCTTTTTGGAATAATTCCTCAAAATATCCATGGTATTTCTGTGTCTGACCAACATGTTATTGCGTTTGTTACATTGATAGCTGGGAGGGCAATCTTGTTGAAAGGGAAGGATATATCAGCTCCTACTTTGTCACAATGGTTCTCTCAAGTAATGCTGAGTCTTCGCTTGGAGAAAATTAGAAGTTGAACCTTTGAACCTTTATTTGATTTTTGAGAAGAGATGGGGCTCATTTGCTTGTTATTATCATTTCAGTTAACTGATAGATTTCCTCCACGATCTAAGTTTAAATTTTTTTCTTGATATATCTTTCTTTCTTGTTGGTGGTGTGTTGTTTATTTTCAGAAACCTTCTGTATGACGCATGGCTCCGGGATTGTACCCCCAATGGTTCTTTATTATTCTCACTTTTCTTGCGTAGTAGGGTTTTTTTTTATTCACAAAAATTTTCCATCTTTAAGATAATTTTTTTGAGGCATTGTAAGTGTTGTTACTTCGATGTACCTGTGTTAATTTTGAATAATAATAATAAAAAAATTTGAAAAGGGAAGAGAAGTGGTGGGGAGGGCAGGTAAAGATATGTTTATTGGTAGGATCACTTTAAAGTTCGAAGTACATACATGTCGTCATCTACAACCCTGAGATTAATTTTTCTGTGTGCAGAACTCAGCAAAACTATAACTATAACAGGATCAATGAATGATTAACCAGAATGCAGAAGACAACAAATTGCACAAATGCAAATATAAATAAATTGCAGTAAATAACCACAACATGAGATAAAGAGTCCTTGAAAGTGAGATCATTGGTTGTGGGAACATTTCAATGATGGAACAAGGTAGTGTAGTTATCCCCTTCTATACAAGAGCCTGATGGCTGAGCAGTAGTAACTATTCTTGAATCTGCTGGCACAAGTCCTGAGGCTTTTGTACCTTCTACCTGATGGCAGCAGCGAGAAAAGAGCATGACCAGGAGGAACTCAGCAGGTCAGCTATTACTGTACTATGTTACAATGAATGTGCAACAGTTAAAGTGTAAATGCATGTTGCAAAGTGTAATTTTCATACGTACCCAATGAGGGAGAGTTTTGGGGTCCTGAGGTTATGACTGGGAGGTGTTAGTCAAGGCTGAGACAGTGAGTTACAGATTTGTAACCCACTCCAGCTCCTGTCCGAGAACCCAGTGCAGTATTAGAGATTCACTACTTATCCACTGCTGGACACGTCGCCTTTCAAATTTGAAACTGAACGTGAGTTCTCTCAACTTTGAATTATCTCATTGCTTTCTCTCAAAGAGAATGTCAGGACAGGATAACATAAAATGCTGGAGGAACCGAGCAGGGCCAGCAGCATCTATGGAAAGGAATAAATAGTCAACATTTCAGGCCGAGACATGTCATCAGGACCGGAAAGGAAGGGGGATGAAGCCTGAATAAGAAGCTGGGGGGGACTGGAAAGACTACAAGTTGGATGGCAGGAGTGTTATTAAGTGAGAATCTGGGAGGTGATCGGTGGAAAATGTAAAGTGCTCAAAAGAAGGAATCTGATAGGAGAGGAGAATGGCCCATGGGGAGAAGGGAAGGAGGAAGGGCACCAGGGTGAGGAGAAGAGTTAAGATGGAAACCAGAGTGCGAATGATAGAAGGAGTTGGGGGGGGGGGGGGAATTACTGGAAGTGGATGTTCATGCCAGAAGGTTGGAGGTTACCCAGACAGGACATGAGGTGTTGCTCCCCAAACCCGAGAATGGCCTCATTGTGGTGGTAGAGGAGGCCATGGACCGACATGTTGGAAAGGAAGTGGGGACTGTAATTAAAAGGGGTTGGTCACCAGGAAATGCTGCTTGTTGCAGATGGAGTGAAGGTGCCCGTCAAAGATGTCCCCCAATCCAGAAGGTTCACAGGTGAAGTGTTGCCTCACCTAGATGGGCTGTTTGTGGCAGAGGTGAGGAAGGAGGTGAATGGACATGTACAGCACTTACACTGCTTGCAGGGATAGGTGTAAGTGGGGAGCGACAAATGGACAAAGAGAGCGATTCCTGAAGAAAGCAAAAAGCGGGGGGTGGGGGATTGCAAAAATGTGCTCGGTGGTAGGATCCTGTGAAGATAGCGGAAGTTGTGGAGAATGATGTGCAGGATACTGAGGCTCATGGGGTGGTAGGTATGTGTTTGTGTGCCATTGCAGGGTCTGTGTCTCAGTGTCATGTTGAACGTACGCACTCCTTATCTAATGGCATTATAAAACTTATTTTTGTGAGCTCATCGCTGTTTGTGGTAGGTGCACATTGTGTGTCACAACATGACAATGCCACAAAACCTCAATGTATGTGTATCATTTTTTGTTGAAACTATCTGTAAGTGCAACTTCAAAACAAAATACTTGTTGTAAAATACGTTATATTTCTATTTACAGAATGGGCTTCCTGCCAGTGTTGGGGGCAGCGACTGGAGTCGGTGAGTGAAATCAGTGTGTCAGTGTGCTAATACTGTGGGAGTGGTCGTTGTTGGGTTGGATCAGCTAAATAGCACTGAGCAGCGACACAGAACAGCACATAGACCCTCTTATTCCTAGTTGGAGCTTGAGTAGATGGGCAGAGTCTTTCATAATTACTGGACCACTGCTGTTCCTTCACTGGTTGCTAGGAGTTGAAACTCCTCAACCAATGTTGGCAGATGCTCCTTGCCAAGGCAATCAAGTCAAGTTTATTGTCATTTACCTGCACCGCCAAATGAGACAATATTTCTCCAGACCAGGGTTTAAAGCGCAGTAGTCCACCTTTACGCATAATAACTGAGAATTAAATCTGCAAATGAATTGCACTCAGATAAACAAAGCATAATTTAAGTATTGTTTAGTAGAGCACAATTTCTGGGGCTCCTGGATCTCCAAGTGACAAGAGGCTACTGGCTACAGGAAGTTACAATTTCTCAGTCTCATTTTGGGACTGTGGCTAGGAGAGAGCATGAGGAATTTAGGACAACACAAGGAGTTGTAGTTGGGCAATAATGAAAAGTACTGTGTTGAGGGATGTTATGTCAGTCATGATAAAAAAAAAACAAATGTAGAAGAGATAACACAACTCAACCTAACCTGCATGAAGAATTCTTTTAGAAGAGTTGGCAAATTAATCAAGATCAACATTAGCATTATTTGTCCCATAAACATTGAAACGTACTGAGAAATATGCCATTCTATGTCAAATAAAATCAGTCAGAATCGTGCTGGGCAGCCTGGAAGATTTGCCACGCTTCCAAAGCCAACATGCTATTCCCACAACTTAGTAAGTGCAACTGTACAATTTTGGAAAGTGGGAGGAAACTGGAGTGCACAAAATAGACCTACACGGTCATAGGGTGAACGCACAAACGCCTGACATACAGCAGCAGGAATCCAGCCCCCATCTTACAGGTGGCAATGTAAAGCAATTGCGGTAAGCACTACCAACTATGCCACCCTCAAAATAGTTCGCAAGCGCAGTTCTAAAAGTTTGGGCACCACAGTGTGGCAATGAGTGGAGTTGCTGCCTCACGGCTGCTGCAACATGGAGTTCAAGTCCTGAACTCCTAACTGGAGTTTGCATGTTGTCCCTCTGATGGAGTGGATTTTCTCTGGATGCTACCATAGCTTCCAAAATCACCGAAGTCACAGAAGTTGGTCGGTTAATTGGCTGCTGTGGATTGCCCCTCGTGTGTGGCTGAGTGGTAAAATCCAGGCGGAGCCGAGAGTTATGTGATAAAGATAAAATGGGATTAGTGTTAAGTGGGTGCCTGATGGTCAACATGGACTCATTGGGACAAAGAGGTTGTGTATGACTCTGTTTCACTGATTTTGTTTCCCCAACTGTTGCTCGGGGAGTTTGTCAATTTCTCCTCAGTATCTCCACACTACAGTCTCTCAGTACTTACCTGATCATGTCCGATTGAAGGGAGTACAGTCCATGGAGGGAGTCCTTCAGATAGTGAGCTGAGGTATTGGATGCACTTTGTAGTGTGCCCCTCAGCTTTTTGCCAACCACATTGTGGATCTAACAACATTCAGTTAACACCCAGGTGCATAATGAAATGCTGTCTGGCCCAGTGTTAAATTGCCTGTCTGTACCTTTCATAGAAACAATGTTGTACAGGTGCCTGTATGTTCCTGTTCAGTGTAAAGTTCCTGTTTGGATGCACTCTGTTTAAATGGAGCTGTTTCTTCTTTTAGTGGTTGCAGTTGCTGCCACCCCTCTGATTCTGGGGGCAATGGGCTTCACAAGTACTGGAATAGCGGCTGGTACTACTGCAGCAAAAATGATGAGCACGGCAGCTGTGGCTAATGGAGGAGGTGTTGCAGCTGGAAGCACCGTGGCTGTCCTTCAATCCATTGGTAATGTTGACTGATAAACCAGTGAGAACTTCTCAAACTTACTTAAATCCTTCATACTGACATTTTGCCTCTAAGGCACAGAAACAGGCTCTTCAACCCATCTAGTCCATGCTAAACTGGTTTTCTACTAATCCAATCAAACCGCACCAAGACCATAGCCCTCCATACCCTTCCCATCTATGTAACTATCCAAACTTCTCTTAAATGTTAGAATTTTACCAGCATCTACCACTTTACTGACAGCTCGTTCCACACTTACATCATCCTCGGAGTGAAGAAGTTCCTCCTCAGATTACCCTTTTAAATATTTCACCTTTCACCCTATCACGTCTGGTTCTACTCTCACAGAACCAGCAGGGAAAAGTCATGCAAGCATTCACTCTATCTATACCCTCATAATTTTGTATCCGTCTATAAGTCTCCTCTTGCTCTCCTGTGCTCTGCATTGGGTTGGATCAGGTGACTCATACAGAGCAGCGGCAGACATAATTGAACGTAGATGATCTTTTATTGGTTGCAGCTTGAGAAGATGGGCTGAATCGTTTGTAACTACGGAACCACTGCTACTCCTTCAGTGGTCACGGCATTGGTTGCTACAAACTGGAATTCCTCAAGCAATGTTGGCAGACGCCCTCTTGTTCTTCCAGTGATCCAGGATAAAGCCAGAAATTTGTGGCCACTGGCTAAATGAGAGCCCTGCAAGGAACAGATCTCAATCTCAATTTGGGACTGTGGATGGGACAGAGAATGAGGGGTTTAGGACAACACAAGGGGGTGGATTTGAATGATAATGAAATATGTTGGTCAGAGTGACACTGGTCAGCATAAAAAGTCATGTGGAAGAAATAACACAACTCAATCCGGCCAGAAGGTAGAAGCCTGCATGAAAACATTTTCTTTTAAAGAATCAACAATATTCAGATTATTTTAGCTAAATGAATGTACGGGCAAATACCGACTTTCCAAGTTAAATTGTTGAGAAGTGTTTCTCTTTTGCATATGATATACACTCTGTGACCACTTTGTTAGGTACACCCATACACCTGTTCGTAAATGCAAATATGTAATCAGCCAATCCGGTGGCCGCAATTCAATGCATTGAAGCACGTAGACATATTCAAGAGAATCAGTTGATGTTCAGACCAAACGTCAGAATGGGGAAGAAATGTGATCTAATTAACTTTGACTGTGGAATGTTTGTTGGTGCCAGACAGGGTGGTTTGAGTATTTCAGAAACTGCTGATCTCCTTGGATTTTCATGCATCTGTGTTTGCAGAGGATGGTGCAGAAAAGAACAAATAGATCCAGCAAGCAGCTGTTCTGTGGGTGAAAACACCTTATTTGTGTAAAAATTCAGAGGAGAATGACAGGAAGTGACAGTAACTCAAACAACCACACATTATAACAGTGGTGTGCAGAGAGCATCTCTGAATGCACAACACGTCAAACCTTCATGCAGTTGGGCTGCAGCAGCAGAAGACCATGAACATACACTCAGTGGTCACTTTATTAGGTACAGGAGGTATCTATAAAAGTGGCCACTTAGTGTATGTACAGAGTCCTGCTAAAGACAAATCAGTCTTTGTCCTTTTCATGGGAAATGAAACAAGGCAGATGATGGACATGTTAATGGGGGAACACTTTAGGAACATGAATATAACTCTTAAGTCTCAAGATCTCTATGGGAGGGGTTAAGGTTGGGTTTTGATTTTGAATTGGGAGAAGAATGTTTGTTCTTCATCTCCGCTAATCCCACTTGCCACATTATTGAGCATTATCCTGAGGGGAAATGAGCAGTGAGACATCCATTACATCCTTGTTTTCCATCACTGGTTCATTGAGTTGTAATTCATAACCTTTTATCATCTGGATGAAATTTTCTTTACCTGTCCATCTGAATAACTATTAACATAGTGATTGATTCTGACTCCATCACCTCTTCTAGTAGTAGGTTGCAGATATCAAACACTCTCAAACTTTACCTGCAAGTCCACTTTAAAAACTCCACTCTCTCATCCTAAACCTACGCCTTATTTTTGATATCGCTACCATGTTCCATGAATTGTACCTAAGCAGCTCGGAATAAGGTGTTGATTGTTAATAATTTCAGTGTCTGGGATTGTTTACAATTTATTAATAAATCTGTTTTTTTTTTTCCTTTATAGGAGCAGCAGGACTGTCTACTGCTGCTAATGCAGCCTTAGGGACTGCAGGTGCTGTGGTTGGTGCAATCTTCGGGCGCAGATGAAAAGAATGGCCTTGAAAAAATTTAAAACAAATGACAATCCCTCCTAAATTCTGAATCTGCAGAAAAAACATTAATTGAAAATTCATTAAACTTGCATTATCAGTAATTGGTTATTATTGTCCTATGTACTGTGATATAGTAAGTATCTTTCTTTAGAACACGGTGGACTTTAGGGTTATAGGAAAAAGGTGGGAATGTGGAGTCAATGTTAAGACCAGATTCCACTGATTTCGCTCAATGATGACACACGATTTGGGGAAGCACGTGGCCTTTACCAACTCTCATTGCTTCTACTTTTTATCGTACAGGAGATTAGCCCCAGCAGTAGGATAATATTTTCCCTGCAATCCATCACAATGAGCCAACTGTGAAGCATTCAGTGCTATTCTCCTGGATAAGTATCTTAGGTCAAATTTTAGATGTCATTGATCATATCACTTTGAATACCTTAGAAACATATGAAAAAAATTAGATTTGTAGCTTTTGTATAAAGCACTATAAGTCCAGTCAATTTTATTGTCATTTCGACCATAACTGCTATGTACAGTGCATAGTAAAAATGAGACAACATTTCTCAGGCAACACACACAAAATGCTGGTGGAACACAGCAGGCCAGGCAGCATCTATAGGAAGAAGCACTGTCGACGTTTCGGGCCGAGACCCTTCATCAGAACTAACTGAAAGAAAAGATAGTAAGAGATTTGAAAGTAGGAGGGGGAAATCTAAAATGATAGAAGACCGGAGGGGGTGGGGTGAAACTAAGAGCAGGAAAGGTGATAAGCAAAAGGGATACAGAGCTGGAGAAGGGAAAAGATCATGGGATGGGTGTCCTAGGGAGAACGAAAGGGGGAGGGGAGCACTAAAGAGAGATGGAGAACAGGCAGAGTGAAGGGCAGAGAGAGATCAAAAAGGGGAGGGGGGAAATAAATCAGGGATGGGGTAAGGAGGAGGGGCATTAACAAAAGTTGGAGAAGTCAATGTTCATGCCATCAGGTTGGAGGCTAACAGATGGAATATAAGGTGTTGTTCCTCCAACCTGACATTTCGCTCCCCCTCCTACTTTCAAATCTCTTACTATCTTTTCTTTCAGTTAGTCCTGACGAAGGGTCTCGGCCTGAAACGTCTAAAGTACTTCTTCCTATAGATACTGCCTTGTCAGAATAAAGAAATATCCTTTTAGATCTGAGATGAGAAGGTATTCTTTTTCATCAAGAGGGTGAGGAATCTGTGGAGTTTGTTGCACAGAGGTTGGTGGAGCTAAGCCATTGGGTGTATTTAAGGGAGAGACTGATAGGTTCTTGACTGGTCTGGGTGTTAAGAGTTTTGGGAAGAATGGGTTCAAATGAAAGTCAGCCATGATTAAATGGGAGACAGACCAAATGACTTGATCTGTACCTATATCTCATGGGATATGTGAGTAAACCAGAGCACCTAAAGGAAACCCATGCAGTCATAGCCAGAAGGGCAGTATCAGAACCAATTCACTGCAGTTTTGAGGTAGTTGCTCTACCAGTTCTTGCACCCTGACAATTCATCTGACCTTTCAACAACCGTGCCTCTTCCTCTTTTAGTTCATTGACTTCCAACCTTAATATTTTTCTTCATATAAATATTTAAAATCACCAGACTGAATTGTGCGAAAGGGGGGATAGGCAGGTGATAGAGAACGGGCGCACTCAGACCGATGGTTTGAGATGTGTTTATTTTAATGCGAGGAGTATTATCAATAAAGCGGATGAGCTTAGAGTGTGGATCAGTACTTGGAGCTATGATGTTGTGGCCATTACAGATACTTGGACGGTACAGGGGTAAGAATAGCTACTTCAAGTGCCAGGCTTTAGATATTTGAGAACGGACAGGGAGGAAGGCAAAAGAGGTGGGGGCATGGCACTATTGATCAGAGATAGTGTCACGGCTGCAGAAAAGGAGGAAGTCACGGAGGGGTTGTCTACAGAATCTCTGTGGGTGGAAGTTAGGAATAGGAAGGGGTCAATAACTCTACTGGGTGTATTTTATAGACCATCCAATAGTAACAGGTGCTTCAAGGAGCAAGATAGGGAGACAGATTCTGGAAAGGAGTAATAATAATAGAGTTGTCATGGCTATTGACTGGCATCTCCCTAGAGTGAGGGGTTTAGATAGGGTGGGGTTTGTTAGGTGTGTTCAGGAAGGTTTCTTGACATGAGTGTAGATAAGCCTACAAACGTTCTCTCATTTTTTAACTGCATTGCATTTGTGGTTTCTAAATGACAATAAACTGAATCTGAATCTGAAGTGAACCTGGTCAGATGTCAGGTCTCTCAGTGGGAGAGCATTTTGGAGATAGTGATCACTGTTCTATCTCCTTTACCATAGCATTGGAGAGGGATGGGAACAGACAAATTAGGGAAACGTTTAATTAGAGTAAGGGGAAATATGAGACTATCAGGTAGGAACTTGGAAGCATACATTGGAAACAGATGTTCTCAGGGAAATATATGGAAGAAATGTGGCAAATGTGTCATAAGGGGACAGGAGGCTGGACCCAAGTGCAGGACACAGGCACTGAAGTACTAGAGGCAGGACAGGAACAACTAAACAATAGACAAGATGTGGAAGATGTGGTGACTGTGGTGTGTGTGAGGGACATGACGTTCAATGTGATTCTGGAGTTCCAGGAGAGTCTTGGAGTTCAGGCAAGGAGGATCCCGGAGTGCAGGCAGGGTCTAGGTGTTCACTTGGTGGGCCGCATGAGTGAGAGAGAGAGAGAGAGAGAGATACGTTCCAATGAGACAGGGAAAGGATGGTAGGGTACAGGAATCATGGTGTACAAAGGCTGTTGTAAATCTAGCCAAGAAGAAAAGAAGAACTTACAAAACTAGGCAATGATGGAATCTAGACGATTATAAGGCTAGCAGGAAGGAGCTGAAGAAAGAAATTAGGAAAGCCAGAAGTGACCATGAGAAAGCCTTGGTGGACAGGATTAAGGAAAACCCCAAGGCGTTCTACAAGTACGTGAAGAGCAAGAGGATAAGATGTGAGAGAATAGAGCCTATCAGGTGTGACAGTGGAAAAGTGTGTATGGAACTGGATTAAGTATTCTCTACAGAAAAGGATCTTGGCAATTGTAGGGATAACATGCAATGGACTGAAAAGCTTAAGCATGTGGATATTAAGAAAGAGGATGTGCTGGAGCTTTTGGAAAGCATCAAGTTGGATAAGTCGCCGAGACCAGATGGGATGTACCCCAGACTAATGTGGGAAGCGAGGGAGGAGATTACTGAGCCTCTGGCTATAATCTTTGCATCATCAATGAGGATGGGAGAGGTTCCGGAGAATTGGAAGGTTGCGGATGTTGTTCCCTTATTCAAGAAAGGGAGCAGGGATAGCCCAGTAAATTATAGACCAGTGTGTCTTACTTCACTTCAGTGATTGGCAAGTTGATGGAGAAGATCCTGAGAGGCAGGATTTATGAACATTTGGAGAGCCATAATATGATTAAGAATAGTCAGCATAGCTTTGTCAAAGGCAGGTCGTGCCTTACGAGCCTGATTGAATTTTTGAGGATGTGACTAAATACATTGATGAGGGTAGAGCAGTAGATGTAGTGTATATGGATTTTAGCAAGGCATTTGACAAGGTACCCCATGTAAGGCTTATTGAAAAAGTAAGGAGGCATGGGATCCAAGGGGACGTTGCTTTGTGGATCCAGAACTGGCTTGCCCACCAGAAGGCAAAGTGTGGTTGTAGACGGGTCATATTCTGCATGGAGGTCCGTGACCAGGGGTGTGCCTCAGGGATCTATTCTGGGACTCCTACTCTTTGTAATTTTTATAAATGACCTGGATGAGTAAGTGAAGGGATGGGTTAGTAAAGTTGCTGATGACCCAAAGGTTGGGAGTGTTGTGGATAGTGTGGAGGGCTGTCAGAGGTTACAGCAGGACATTGATAGGATGCAAAACTGGGCTGAGACGTGGCAGATGGAGTTCAACACCGATAAGTGTGAGGTGGTTCATTGTGGTAGGTCAAATATGATGGCAGAATATAGCATTAATGGCAAGACTTTTGGCAGTGTGGAGGATCAGAGGGATCTTGGGGTCTGAGTCCATACAACACTCAAAGCTGCTACGCAGGTCAACTCTGTGGTTAAGAGGGCATATGGAGCATTGGCCTTCATCAACCATGGGATTGAGTTCAAGATCTGAGAGGTAATGTTGCAACTATATAGGACCCTGGTCAGATCCCACTTGGAGTACAGTACTGTGCTCAAATCTGGTCACCTCATTACAGGAGGGATGTAGAAACCATAGAAAGGGTGCAGAGGAGATTTACAAGGATGTTGCCTGGATTGGGGAGCATGCCTTATGAGAATAGGTTGAGTGAACTCGGCCTTTTCTCCTTGGAGCGACGGATGATGAGAGGTGACCTGATAGAGGAGTACAAGATAATGAGAGGCATTGATCATGTGGATAGTCAGAGGCTTTTTCGCAGGGCTGAAATGGCTGAGGGGGCATAGTTTTAAGGTGCTTGGATGAGGGTACAGAGGAGATGTCAGGGGTAAGCTTTTTTTTACGCAGAGAGTGGTGAAAGCATGGAATGGGCTGCTGGTTGCGGTGGAGGTGGAAATGAAAGGGTCTTTTAAGAAACTCCTGGATGGATACATGGAGCTTAGAAAAATAGAGGGCTATGGGCAAGCCTAGGTAGTTCTAAGGTAAGGACATGTTTGGCACAGCTTTGTGGGCCAAAGGGCCTGTATTGTGCTGTAGGTTTTCTGTTTCTATAAATTGATGATCTGCACTGTAATTTACCCTCTCATGTAGCTTCACTATTCCCACGGGCTGAGTCACCATAAGGTCATCTCAGATCCTTACTTGTACAGTATCCTTCCAGTCTTGGTCTCTCCATCCAATTCCCCTCAAACCTTCACTGTATCTACCTCTGTGTCTCCTCCCAGACAAAGCTTTCTCTCTGCTTCAGTTACACTACACTTCCAACATCCATATCATCCACATTAATATGTCTCTCAGTTCAACAGGCAGGACTTGGTTTTCATTCCAGAGAGGCTGTTGTAAAAGAAATCCCAAACAATTCTCACTGAAAATGGAGCCAAAAATAAAAAAAAATATGTGTAGCAACTCCACCTATCAAGTGGCGGTGTCTGTATCAGGACAGAAACGACCGACCTTTTAGTTCTCATCTCAAACATGAGAAAACCTGCAGATGCTGGAAATCCAAGCAACACACACACACACACAATGGTTGAGGAGCTAGTAGGCCAGGCAGCATCTATTAAAAAAGAGTACAGTCAACTTTTCAGGACGACACCCTTCCTGACCGGTTGTGTTATGCCAGTGAGTTGTTTTATTCTGAGGCAGACGGGTAATACACCGTCTCCCAACCATTTCTTCTTCTTCTATTTCCGGCAGTTTAGACACATCTAGGCATATTACTGCCCTCTGCAGGATGTATAATTAGTGATAGAATTTCAGGAAACTCAAATTCTCAAATATAAACTAGTTGCACGTAGAAACTGAATAATAAACTTTTCAATCAGATGGTCGTTCTCTTGGTGGCCAAACAAAGTTTTAATAGAAAAACAAAGTACATTTAAGTCAGACAGCCTCTTGAACAATATGCTTCTTTCAATTTTTTTGTCGATTACAACTCAGCAAAACATGCTGAACTGTCTCTGGACTACCACAGTCACATTATCCAGTTGGATGTTTTCCTATTATCTTTAAATAATAGTTTAGCCCACAATGCCCGAGCCTAAGTCATCTTAATTTCACTATGTCTCTATGACTTAAAGGGTAACAGTCTGAGACCTTTTTAACTAGTGGGTGACTAGAAAGAAATGCCTTCCCTTTAATTCATTTTTCCAATCCTCCTGCCACTTCTTCTCTATCCCGTTTTTTTTATCCTACTTCTCAATTCTGCTCTGCCTAGGGGTACTCTAATTCCTACTTGCCTGCTCTGTAAGGAAGACTTTGCAATGCCATCCACAATTTCATTTCCCTCCACCCCAGCATGCCCAGGTATCCATGTAAATCTGACTTCACAACCCATCTTCCCTACTCTAAACAAAACTAAGAGAACCTCAATAACAATGTCAGGATGAGCTTTTGATTTATTCCCTTTTATAGCCTCTAAGGCAGCCACAGAATCCGAACAGATGATAACCCTGCGTGGTCGAGAGTCTTCTATCCACCATAAGACCCAGAGGATTGCTAATAATTCTGTTGCAAAGTCAGAAACATCATCTGAAACCCGGTGACCAATCTCAACTCCAAGTTGAGACACGTACATCCCAAATCCTGCCTTACTGCTCTCTGGGTCCACTGAGCCATCAGTAAAAATCTTCAGATAAGATCCCCATTTATTGTTTAAATATTAATTTTTGATTGATGCTGTTGAAATTGTTCTGCTTCCTTGAAGCTGACAAAGGAGGAATGGGTCTACTTCTGGTTCTGGCAAAAGCCAAAAGGGACTGGTTGGCAAGCAAATTTGGTGAGCTATGTCTTCCTCAATCAGTTTCAATACATAGCCCAGTAATTAACCAAATCTAAAAATGAATATCTTTTAATTTTACTTTGGCGCTCCGACATCTCCTGCAAAAGACATTTTGATGGACAGCTGTGATTGAAGCCATTTAGTTTTGCCCAATACTGCAGGCCCAACTGAACTCGTCTTAAATGTAGAGGCACTTCTCCCATCTCCACACATAATGCAGGGACTGATATTGTTCTAAAAGCTCTACAACAGAGTCTAAGTGCTTTGGACTGCGCAGTGTCTAATTTTTCAAGCACTTCCGTAGTAGTGGAACCATAAGCAATACAACCATAATCAATAACTGATCTAATCATAGCTAGATATATTAAGTACAGACAGACAGACAGACATACTTTATTGATCCCGAGGGAAATTGGGTTTCGTTACAGCCGCATCAACCAAGAATAGTGAAGAAATATAGCAATATAAAAACATAAATAATTAAATAATAATAAGTTAATCATGCCCAGTGGAAATAAGTCCAGGACCAGCCTATTGGCTCAGGGTGTCTGACACTCCTAGGGAGGAGTTGTAAAGTTTGATGGCCACAGGTAGGAATGACTTCCTATGATACTGAGTGTTACATCTCGGTGGAATGAGTCTCTGGCTGAACATAGTTTCCCACCCTGCTCCCCAGTCACATCCAGCAATATTTCTCATAACATATAAAACTTTATCACACTTTCCAATTGTTTTATCTATATGAACTCTCCAAGTAAGTCTTTCAGCAAACCAGACACCTAAAAACTTGAATACCTTAACTTTTTCTAATGGAGAATCCTAGAGACCCAATTCACAGTCAGGAATCTTTCTTCTAATGCCAAAAATCATATATTTGGACTTAGAAGCAGAAATCCCAAAACCCCACTTATTTGCCCTGTTTTTTTTTGTAATTTATTTTTTATTGAAGTTCATCATCAAACACACATTTCCATAAGATGTATTTCAGACATTGTACATATATATCATATAATCATATATATCACAAATCTCCACAAAGTATTTATCTGAGGTATACACTTATAGAAAAGAGTGGAAAGAAAAAACAAGCAAAAAGAAAAAACTATGTACAAATAGGGAGTGATCTTTTTTTATAACAAATTCATTTATTTGTGAGAATAAAATCAGGCCTATGAGGCATTATGTAGTTAAACCATTTTTCCCAGTATGAATCAAATTGTTCCAGCTTATGGTTAACAGATGCTGTTATCTTCTCCATTTTGTAAATGTCCATTGTAATTTCCATCCATGCATTTAAAGTTGGGCTCTCCTGTGATAACCATTTCCTAGTAAGAGTCTTTTTACCAGCCACCAACAGTATATTCATTAAATATTTATCTCTTTTCAACCATTCTTGAGGTATATATCCAAAATATATGGTCTTACTCTCTAAGGGTATTTCACATTTAAAAATGTCTTGTAGGGCATTGTGTATCCCCCTCCAATAGTCTTTGATAACAGGGCAGTCCCAAAAAATATGATAATGATTTGCATTCTGATTTCCACAATTTCTCCAGCAAACAGGGAGGTTACTATCATAATGGGATTTCTGAGAGGGTGTAATAAAATATCTTATCAAGTTTTTCCATCCAAACTCCCTCCATTTCTGTGAACTGGTACACTTCCATTGATACCTCCATATTATTGTCCATTCTTCCTCAGATATAATTATCCCTCCTTCCTTCTCCCATTTTGTTTTAATGTATGAAGTCGAATGTGTTTTAAGATTTGACAACCCCTTATACATGCTTGAAATAATTCTACTACCGTTATCTGAATTATATGCTTTTCTAAATAGCTCTATCAAGCATGTACTTGCCTTGGTTACATTATTAAGTGTCTTATTAACATATTGTCGCATCTGTAAATATCGATAAAAATCTTGTTTTTCTAATAAGTGTTTCTCTTTAATCATTTCAAAACTGAACAGTGTTCCTTCTTTCAGTATGTTGCAAAGAACTGTTATTTCTTTAGCTGTCCAGTCCTTAAATCTAGCATCCAATTTATTTGGTGTAAAATTCGAGTCATATGCACACCATTTAAGAATTGCAATATCTCCCTCTAGATTATATTCTTTTATAATGGTTTTCCATATTTTAAGAGTCAATTTCACCAATGGGTTATCAATAGTATTTATGTACCTTTGCAGGTTGTTATCAGCCAAAATTGCTTGTATAGGGATGGGAACTACCCGCTCCTCAATGTTTTTCCATTAAGCGTCATATGATGGGTTGCACCAACATATCACAGCTCTCAACTGTGCTGCAAAATAATAATCTCTAAGAGAAGGTAGTCTCCATCCCCACTTTTCCTTTGCTAATTGCAAAGTTTTGAGACAAACTCTAGGCCTTTTACCCTGCCAAATATACCTTGATAACATCTTGTTCCATTCATTGAATTGATTTTGATTCATCTCTATTGGTAGGGTCTGAAAGAGATATAACAGTCTGGGCAGTATATTCATTTTAATAGACTCAATCCTTGAACTGAGACTGAAAGAAGGAATCAGGTTCCATCTTGCCATATCTTCCTTAATTTTTTTGATATAAAGGCTGATAATTACATTCTGATAATTTTGCCAAATCTTTTGGCATAATGATGCCCAAATATTTGAAAGATTCTGTGTGCCATGCACAGGAATATTTACTTTCAATTTTTCTTGGTGGGCTATAGTAATATGAAACTAATTGGGTTTTATCTATGTTGATCTTATATCCTGATAATTGACCATATTGTTCAAAGGATTGCATCAATTTAGGTAAAGAGTATGTTCGTTGCCCTAGGTAGATCAAAATGTCATCCGCATAACAAGCCAATTTATGCTCTGTCCCTTTAATAGTAATTCCCCTGATATCTTCATTTTGTCTGGTGTATTGAGCTAATGGTTCCAGATATAATGCGAAGAGTAGCGGTGACCATGCACAACCCTGTCTTGTGCCCCTTTCTAGAGTAAGACTATTTGATAAATATCCATTGATTTAATCCTAGCAGTAGGATTGTCATATAGTGTCTGTATAGTTTTAATAATTGTGTCTTGGAAACCAAATCTATGTAAAACTCTGTAAAGAAAATTCCAATTAACCGAATCAAATGCCTTTTCAGCGTCCACGCTTATCACTACTGCTTTGATTTTATTTTTTTGTATATGGTCCATAATGTGAAGTGTCCTTCGTATATTGTCTTGTGTCTGGCGTTGTCATATAAAACCTGTCTGATCGTTATGTATCAGTATGGGTAGAATCTCCTCTAATAGTTTGGCCAGGATGGAGGTATATAATCTCTAATCTATATTAAGAACGGATATTGGTCTAAATGACCCGCATTCCATTTTATCCTTGCCTTCTTTCGGTATAGCTGAGATTATCGTTTCCTTCCAACTGGGTGGCATTTGTGCCTTTTTTAGAGCCCAGTTCAGTGTGGAGAGTGGAACAGGAATTAACTCATTTTAAAATTCTTTGTACCACTTGCATCTGATACCCATCTGATCCTGGTGACTTGCTTAATTTAAGGTTACTAATTGCAGCTTTTAATTCAACTTCAGTTATGTCAGCAGTCATCGTTCTATTTTGTTCTTCACTTAACGTGGGTAACTCTAGAGAATTCAAGAAGGTGTCAATTTGGGTTATGCTTCCCCTGTTTTGGGTTATGTATGTAATGTATATGTGTGTATATGTATATATATATAAAAAAGGAGTACACAGGGAAACCTTTTCTGTGTAATGGATTTGTTCACTGACTTTTATGAATACTGCAATGGGGGCCCTCAACTCATAAGTAGGAGGGGTTATCCCCCACAGCTAGACATTTCCTCTAGCTCAACGCAGGGTCATCTACTAGAGACCTCAGGCTTGGAATCACACGGTCGTTGCCATTTTTGTTATTATTTGTGTTTCTTGGTTCTTATTTGTTCAGGGAGTAGATCGATTAAGTTTTATTCTGCTAATTTCAATGATACATTGACAGATAAATACTGATGGCTAAGGACAAAGTAAAATACATTTCTTTTAATTTCAATGGGCTATTAAATCCAATCAAACATAATAGAATTTTATCCAAAATAAAAAAGAACAAGCCCATGTAGTATATTTACAGGAAACTCATTTAAGTGATAATGAGCATAGAAAACTAAAGAGAATGGGCTTCACTAATTTGTTTTTCTCCTCATATAAATCAGGTCATAGGAGAGAAGTTGCTATTCTTATCTCAAGTAAGCTAAATTTTGAAAAGTATTCGAAATGGGAGATAAAGAGGGCAGATATATTCGGGTAAGGGGGAATATAGATGGAAATTCAGTTACTCTATTGAATATATACGCACCCCCTGGAAGTGATATTGGTTTCTTTCAAAAATTACTGATATTATGATAGCGGAAACAGAAGGTCTCCTGATATGTGGGGAAGACTTAAATTTACAATTACAACCAAACTTAAACTCTTCCAATAGAAAAACCTATGAAACAAAATCCTTACATAAGAAAGTTAATACACTTTTTGAGGATGTTGGTTTAATTGATATATGGAGGGACCTTTTCCCCGACAGAAGGGATTACACTCAATATTCTGCTCCCCATTCTGTATATACAAGAATAGACTATTTCATAACATTTGGAAAAGACAAAGACAAAATAAACACCTGTGGAATTGGGACAATAGATGTAAGTGACCATGAACCTATATATTTATCTGTTGATTTTGACCTACAACCAAAGAATACTATTTGGAAACTAAATTCAAGTCTACTCAATGATCCATACTTGAAGGAACAAATTAAAAAAAGAAATTGGTCTCTACTTAGAATTTAATGATAATGGAGAGGTTTCACCTCCCATTTTATGGAATACTCTGAAGGCTGTCTTAAGAGGGAAAATTATAGCGATATCTTCATATAAGAAAAAAATAAGGCATAAAACATTAGAGGAATTACAAAATAGGCTGAAAGAACTAAAGAAAAAACACAAATTGAATTTGGCACTGGATACATTAGGGGAAATTAAAAGAATTAGGAATGAAATTAATAGTTTGGCTACACAAGAAATCAGGAAAAATTTAATGTTTCTGAAACAGAGACATTATGAAAATGGATCAAAATCTATGAAAATGCTGGCATGGAAACTGAAAAAAAAGATAGCAGAAAATACAATTCATAGAATTAGGGACCCAAGAACAAAAATGTTAAAAAAATAAGCTAAGTGAAATTCAAGAAGCTTTTGAAGTGTTTTACAAAACTCTATATTTGCCCTGTTTTCAACTGATCTTAAAACTTTTTTTTTTTTACCTGCTTTAATATATAATTGACATTTCTTCCTCTTTTCCAGATTGCACCATCGTCTGCAAACAACAATTTGCCAAATCCTGTCCCTACCTGATCAAAGATATCATTTATCATGACATTAAAAAGAACTGGACTAATGACACTTCCTTGCGGGGTACCATTACCTATTTTAACTGACTTGGAGCTTGTTCCACCTTGATTTGTCATTTCCTTAAGAAAATCTTTGATCCAATTAAATATTCTACCTCTAATTCCCACACCATAGAGTTTAATTAATAAACTATCTTTCCATTGTGAGTCAAATGCTCTTTCAATATCTAGAAATACACTTATCATTACTTCTCTATTTTGAAACATTTTTTTAATATCATGATCTAAAAGGGCAATAAATTCCATTGTTGATCTTCCAGTTCTAAAACCATTTTGATAGGCAGCAAAATGTCCCTTATTTTCTAAAAAATAAACAAGTCTGTTGGTGACCATTCATTCCATAGTTTTACTGATGTTAAAGGTATAGGCCGATATGAACTAGGACTAGACTCGTCTTTACCTGGCTTTAAAACTGGAACTTCCGCTGCATGCTTCCGTTCTACTGGTAATTTTCCTTCTTTCCACATTGAATTAAACAATGCTAGCATTTCTATTAATACAGAGTCATCTAAATGCTTAAGCAATTCATAACACAGTCCATCCCTACCAGAAGTGTTTGAACCTGATTGGACAGCTTCTTGCAATTCCTGAAGGAAGAAAAACAAATTTATGGAGCTATTTTTGTCCAAACTCCTGTCCAATTTCCAACTTTCCTTTAACATAATTTCCTTTTTCAAATCACCTGGCTCTCCAGAACTGTGTAACACTTGGAATACCTCTACGAACATACCAGCCTTTTCCTTGTTGGTTACAGCTTCAGTATCTCCTTCCAGCAAAGCTGGGATTGTCACAAGGTGGGGACAAGGGTGCTGGGAGAGGACCCACACGCAGGACACAAACACGTCTTTTTTTGGTTCAATAAAATAGCATTTATTACTCGCTACGCAGAAAATCGGGAAATCAAGGAGGACAACGAGAAACACAAACCTCGAACTAGGGGACTAGGGACTTGGATCGCCGTGGACCTGGGACTTGGATGATGGGAACATGGACAACCATGGCCCTTGGACTTGGACAATGGGAACATGGACAACCGCGGACCTAGGACTTGGACAATGGGAACATGGACAACCGCAGACCTTGGACTTGGACGGGGGGAACATGGACAGCCGCGGACCTTGGACTTGGACAATGGGAACATGGACAACCGCGGACCTTGGACTTGGACAATGGGAACATGGACAACTGCGGACCTTGGACTTGGACAATGGGAACATGGACAACCGCGGACCTTGGACTTGGACAGTGGGAACATGGACAGCCTCGGCCGTGACTGGGACCCTGGGGACTGGGACCGCCACGGCCCTTGGACTTGGAGACTGGGATCCATGAATCACCGCAGCCGGGAACATGGAACCTGGATCATCGTGGACCCTGGACTAGGAGACTAGGACCTTGATTTGCCACAGCCAGAAACGTGGACACCAAAACACAGGGCATGAACATTGAGCCAGGACTCTGCCTTTCACTCAGGCACCGAGCCGGGACTCTTCTTTGAGGGGTAGACACAGACACTGGGCATGACATCGAGCCGGAACTCCACCTTCAACTCAGGCATCGAGCCGGGACTCTTCAAGGAGTAGACACGGACAATGGGCATGAACGTCGAGTCAGGACTCCACCTTCCACTCAGGCACCGAGCCAGGACTCTTCTTTGAGGGGTAAACACAGACACTGGGCATGACATCGAGCCGGAACTCCACCTTCAACTCAGGCACCGAGCCGGGACTCTTCAAGGAGTAGACACGGACAATGGGCATGAACGTCGAGTCAGGACTCCGCCTTCCACTCAACTCTGGCAGATTGACCTTGCCCGGACCCACTCTGGTGAAGGAAGGCGAATTGCTGGCACTCCGATGCGGGCTGGATCACTCTGGCTTGTAGCGACGGCGACTTGCTAATGCTTCTTAACACTCTCGCCCCGAACGGCTAAAGCCAGGGGCTTATAAGCTGCCAGTTCAGGTCGAGAGTAGATTACCTTGATTGCCAAGCTCAAGGGACACGTGAAACGAAATTAGAAGGGTACAAAGAGTCAATGGTCCGGATCATAATGCAACCTAACTAGATTTAAAGGGGAACCAATCCAGACCATGACAGGGATAGGTAGTTATCTATATATCCCTGACATTCTGTGAGTGATCATCCATAGCTGCTCTATAGGCGTCTCAGGGTCAGGGTTCCACAAGATCTTCTCCAGCTATTCCTCTTTGCATTTATAATTACTCTCCTTGCTACTGCTGTTTCCTTTTTATATTCCATAACATTATCTAACACTGGTACTTTCTTAAATTCCTGTAAGCTGTATTTCTGTTTCTTACTGCTATATCACAATTTTCATTTCACCATGTAACTAATGCTCGAGCCTTAGGAACATTCTGTAGCAGAATAGTCAACTGACCAACTTTATGAATTATAGAACAGAGGGATTCATTCCAATCATCTACTGAGAGCCCTCGCTATCAATTTCTTCTATTATATACACAGCTTTCTCCTGGTACTCATCCCAATGGACCAATGAAAAATTATACCTAGCAGCCCTCTCCTCAACTTCTACAATCAAATTTCTACCAAATAACATAATATAGGATAGTGATCACTTCCTAGTGTGTATCTGTCCATAACATCCCATTTCCCATCCCTAGCTAAGTTTGAGGAAGTGATTGATAAGTCTAAGTGACTACAAGTATTCTTTACAATATTAAATCTTGTAGGCCTTCCATCGTTTAGAAGTACCGTGTTGTATTTATCTAGAAACTCCCCTACTACAACTCCATTACTATCTTTACTTTCACTACCCTGTATAGGATTATGGGCATTGAAATCTCCAACCCAGATTACTGGGGATCTTACATTATTCATGATTTCATCAAAATCTGATAACATCATCATATTACCTGGATTATAAAAGTTAATCAAAGTTGTTTGACCACAAGAGCTCCAAACTTCCACAGCCACAATTTCAAGGTTAGGTTAAAACCAAGTCTTCTAAACTGAAGTCCTGTTTCTGTGAAAGTTGCACACCCTCCATCAGATTTACCCGTTCTATCAGCTCTCAAACTATCATACCCAGGGATCAAAAAATCAAAATGAGGCTTTAACCATGTCTCCTGTATACAGATCAAATCAGGCCTTTCTTTAAAAGTTCCAATAAACCTTTTAAATTCTTGACCATTTGCAATTAAACATCTTGAATTCTATTGTAATATTAAAAACATCCAAATACTAATTATCGGCCTCTTCATTCACATAAAGCTCCTCCATACTCTCTGACCCCGACAACTGAGAAATATTCAGTGATTATTTGTCTGTCATGTACTCATGTATTTTTTCCGGTAAAACCTGTTTGATATCAAGGAATCTCTCTGCACCTCCAACGACTACTTTTACCATACCCAACCTCTTGGTTGTAGTTTTAGCCCCGACCAGTACATCAACAACAAATGCCAAAAAACTCTTTACTCTTCAATAAAATGTCTAAAGGAACCACAGTTGGAGAACACGGAATGTGCTGACCTCCAATCGTTCAAATCTTTTCTTTACTTATCCTTTGCTCTCTATCAACTTTCTTTACTGCCTCAGCATATGATACATTTTGTTGGTTACTAAAAACCTGAATCTGCTTCGCTTGACAAAAAACTCACAATTCTCAGAACGCCGCTACATGGTTCCCCTCCTCAGTTACTGCATTTTGGTGCCACTGCCTTACGCGCTTTAATATCGTGATCCTCTCCACATTTCACACATCTTCCTTTACCTCGACATGAACCAGCAACGTGTCCAAATCTCTGCCAATTATAACAGCGCAAGGGAGAGTCTAATATATTCTCTAACTTGATAAGACATGCTCCCAAGATAGACTCTAGTTGGAAGAACATCATCTGCAAAAAACCAATAGGACAGGAGAATCCCAATCACCTCCTTCTCTCGATTGGCTTCCATCACTTGACCACCTTTAATATTGTCCAAAATTTCTTTTTCAGTCATGCCAGACCAAATACCATACGCTACCCCCCTCAACTCCATTCCTTTCTTTCAGAGTAATACACTCCACTTTCACAACCAATTTTCCCACCGTTTTGGCACTGCTATATTGGTCAACATCTTTGCAACTAATTTTCAGCAATCCATTATACAACGTTTTGGCCTGGAATCCTTTACCTATTTGGTTCTCTAATGCTGCTGCCACTTTCAAAGGATTAAGGGCTCTGAAACCTCCTTCCCCTAACTTCTGATCTCTAATTTTATACAAACTACAAATTCCTCCAAGTCACCCATTTTCCTCAATTTGTTGTCCACTATTACATCGGGTTGATGCATCTCTGTTTTGGCTACCCTTACTTCTGGAGTATTCCACAGTCTCCCCCCCCCCCCCTCCTCCTTCAATCTCAACCCCCTCTCCTCCCCCCATTGCAGCCATAGGCTACAAACTTATCCTTTCAAACTACTAGGCTGAATAAAGGGGAAGAATATAAATTAATAAAATGCGTAAAATTAAACAAACTGGCCAACCAAAAGATAAGGGGAACCACCACTGATCGAACATTGTCGTGGTTACTTGAAATGACCAGGAGACGCAGACAATTCTTCGAGAAATTTAAACCTTTATTCGCAAACAAAGGCTGAGGCAATCAATGAACTTGTCACCGAAAGCCCACCGAGCTCCGGTGTACAGCATTCTTTATAGTAATTTCTTATCTCAGTTACATTTTCGGTTTTATCAGCATACCCAATCAATTTTTAATTGCATATCATCTATTCATTAACTAATCAATTGCTCTTGCCTAGCTCTCGGTGCGCCACCATTATTTCTCTCCAGTCGCATTGGGGCCCCATTCCTGGCCAATGTTATTTTTCCAGACAACCTCCCTCACATTACATTCCTGCTCGCACCATCCTGTCCACCACCATTATCTCTTACTAAACAAAGACTGAGTGTAATACATGGGGTACATTTCAGCTAATAGTGCTGCTAGCTAAACAGGTGTTCTGTAATTGCCACAGTATGCAGCTAAGAGAGTACACAGTACCTAGTTAAAACAATGCATAGCAAAATGTGTCTAGTAAAATAATACATAGTAATATTCAGTACCTAGAAGTGATTACATAGTGATTATATAGTATAGTAAATAGCTAGTACATAGTGATTATATTTCAGGTATTTATAATGATTATGTCAGGTATATTTCTCAATAACATCAAAACAATCAGCCACCCCGTCTTCCCCAACGTTTGACTCAGCAGTTCATCCCGAGTACCGCCATTAGCCGGAGCAAAGAGAGAAATCAACGCACAGGCTCAGAGGGAAGATATTTAAATGTCACTGAAATTTATATAAAAAGCATTGGACCACGTCTTAAGTCCTAAAAGCATGTGTGTTTAAGATGAAAGAGTCAACAAACAGAAGCAAACACACCCACTTTTGGAGATAACGGGAATGGGCCAGTCTACTCTCCCAACCATTTCGTTGTAAAACGAAACTTAAATCAATGACGTCCTTCAAGTGCTGCTTCAAGGGATAAGTCAGCAATTAAAAGCCTCCGACCCCAGAGCGTTCTTTAACAGAACATTGCGGTCCGCAGTAGACGACGGGTGAGTGTTACGCTATTTTGTGCCGGAGTCCGATTTTGCACTGGGTTCATTCCAGAAGCAAACATTTATTGAAGAAAGTGTTGTAGTTATTCAATGCAGAATACTCGTTCAGCAGCTATCATTGGGAAATTGCGAATGGGTTTCGGTTATAGTTTTATTTCAAATTGAGAGCGGAAGCAGCGTTTTATTCATAAAATGCAGTTTTACTGCCACGCTTTGTCATTGGTCTTGGGCTAAAACTGACAGCTGGTAGGATTCTCTGCTGCAAAGTTTACCCGGGGAAAATGTGAAGTAAAGGGTATGTCATAAATGAATCACCACGGATACAGAAATTCTCCAGTAGTAAGAAGGTAAAATCCATAAGACATACTGGTAGTGCAGAATTCAGCCATTCGGCCCATCGAGTCTTCTCCTCTGTTGTGTCATGGCTAATTATTATCCCTCTCAGCTCCATTCTTCTCTCTGCCTGCTCCCTGTAACTTTTGACACCCTGACTAATCAAGAACCTATCAATATCATTTTCAAATACACCCAACAGTTTGGCCGTCACAGCCATAATGCGTTGTATCTTTGGATGCTGAAAAAGCATTTGATCGAGTCGAATGGAAATATTTATTTAATGTTTTAGAAAAATTTGGTTTTGGTATTAATTTTTATAATTGGATTAAAATGATATATAAGGCCCTTATTGCTACTGTTGTCACTAATAACTGCAGATCTCCTTTTTTTCAGCTATCACAGGGGACAAAACAAGGTTGTCCATTGTCCTTTGTTATTTTACTTAATATTAGAACCCCTGGCTATTGCTCTTCGTGAAGCCAAAAATATTCATGGGACTTTTGTGAATGAGACCATGCACAAGATCTCTCTTTAAGCTGATGATTTATTGGTATATATATCTAAGCCTGAAGAATCTATTCCTGCTTTGCTAAAATTATTTGACAAATTTGGAGATTTTTCAGGATGTAAAAATTTTTTTAGTAAAAGTGAATTACTTCCTTTAAATGAATCTATCTCTATATATGACAATATTCCTTTTAAAGTTACGGATTCTTTTAGATATTTAGGTGTCAAAATTACTAAAAAATATAAGGATCTTTATAAAGCCAATTTTCCTCCTTTAGTGGACTCTGTGAAGTACTCATTTAGTAGATGGAGCCCACTTACATTTTCACTTGTTGGTCGTATTCATGTAGTTAAAATGATGATTTTACCAAAATTTTTATATTTATTTCAGACTATTCCTGTTTTTATGACTAAGAAGTTTTTTGATTGGATTGATTCTACTATTCTATCTTTTATTTGGGATAATAAAAGATCAAGAATTGGTAAATGTCATTTGCAAAAGTTGAAAAAGGATGGAGGTCTCGCTTTGCCTAATCTAAGAATATATTATTAGGCTGTTAATCTGCGATGTATGTCCTTTTGGTTATATTGGGGTGATAGGAATGATTGGACAATTTGGGTAGACCTGGAACTGACAGCTGTGAAACAGTTTTATTTAACTTCATTATTAGGAGTTGCTCTACCTATACAATTAGTTAAAGTTGTTAATTTAAATCTATATCCTGTGGTTAAGCACTCTTTACAAATTTGGCTCCAGTTCCGCAATTTTTTTAATCTTAAAAAATTTAAACTTTGGAGTATAATTTATTGTAATTACTTTTCTAAACCTTCCTGGAGTGATCCAATTTTTTTACTTTGAAAAAATAAAGGTATTAATTCTTTTTTTGGATTTAGTTAAAGAAGGCAGATTGATGTCTTTTGAACAATTAGTCGATAATTATTCTCTCTCATACACGCCTTTTACAATATCTTCAAGTTAGACATTTTTTACAAAAATATTTAAGTAATTTTCCTTACATATTGAAGGCTGACTTGTTAGATACTATTATGAATATGAACCCTTCGATAAAAGGTTCTATTGGAAGAATTTATAATTTATTATTACAATGGGATAAGCGTCCTTTACTTAAGATTAAACAGGATTGGGAGAAGGAACTCAATTTGACTTTTATATGGGAGGATTGGACACGGATTCCGAAGCTGGTTAACTCTTCTTTGATCTGTGCTAGTCATTCATTGATTCAATTTAAAATTGTACATCATTACCATTTGACGAAGGAGAGACTTTCTAAACTATTTCCCAATGTTGACAAGTATTGTGATAGATGTAAAAATGAGATAGCTACACTGACACATATGTTCTGGTCATGTTCTATATTAAAACAGTTTTGGAAGTCAGTCTTTTCAACAATTTCTAAAGCACTCAGAATCAACTTACAACCTAATAAATTGACTGTGCTTTTTGGAATAATTCCTCAAAATATCCATGGTATTTCTGTGTCTGACCAACATGTTATTGCGTTTGTTACATTGATAGCTGGGAGGGCAATCTTGTTGAAAGGGAAGGATATATCAGCTCCTACTTTGTCACAATGGTTCTCTCAAGTAATGCTGAGTCTTCGCTTGGAGAAAATTAGAAGTTGAACCTTTGAACCTTTATTTGATTTTTGAGAAGAGATGGGGCTCATTTGCTTGTTATTATCATTTCAGTTAACTGATAGATTTCCTCCACGATCTAAGTTTAAATTTTTTTCTTGATATATCTTTCTTTCTTGTTGGTGGTGTGTTGTTTATTTTCAGAAACCTTCTGTATGATGCATGGCTCCAGGATTGTACCCCCAATGGTTCTTTATTATTCTCACTTTTCTTGCGTAGTAGGGTTTTTTTTTATTCACAAAAATTTTCCATCTTTAAGATAATTTTTTTTGAGGCATTGTAAGTGTTGTTACTTCGATGTACCTGTGTTAATTTTGAATAATAATAATAAAAAAATTTGAAAAGGGAAGAGAGTGGTGGGGAGGGCAGGTAAAGATATGTTTATTGGTAGGATCACTTTAAAGTTCGAAGTACATACATGTCGTCATCTACAACCCTGAGATTAATTTTCCTTTGTGCACAACTCAGCAAAACTATAACTATAACAGGATCAATGAATGATTAACCAGAACGCAGAAGACAACAAATTGCACAAATGCAAATATAAATAAATTGCAGTAAATAACCACAACATGAGATAAAGAGTCCTTGAAAGTGAGATCATTGGTTGTGGGAACATTTCAATGATGGAACAAGGTAGTGTAGTTATCCCCTTCTATACAAGAGCCTGATGGCTGAGCAGTAGTAACTATTCTTGAATCTGCTGGCACAAGTCCTGAGGCTTTTGTACCTTCTACCTGATGGCAGCAGCGAGAAAAGAGCATGACCAGGAGGAACTCAGCAGGTCAGCTATTACTGTACTATGTTACAATGAACGTGCAACAGTTAAAGTGTAAATGCATGTTGCAAAGTGTAATTTTCATACGTACCCAATGAGGGAGAGTTTTGGGGTCCTGAGGTTATGACTGGGAGGTGTTGGTCAAGGCCGAGACAGTGAGTTACAGATTTATAACCCACTCCAGCTCCTGTCCGAGAACCCGGTGCAGTATTAGAGATTCACTACTGATCCACTGCTGGACACATCGCCTTTCAAATTTGAAATTGAACGTGAGTTCTCTTAACTTTGAATTATCTCATTGCTTTCTCTCAAAGAGAATGTCAGTACAGGATAACATAAAATGCTGGAGGAACCGAGCAGGGCCAGCAGCATCTATGGAAAGGAACAAATAGTCAACATTTCAGGCCGAGACATGTCATCAGGACTGGAAAGGAAGGTGGATGAAGCCTGAATAAGAAGCTGGGGGGGACTGGAAAGACTACAAGTTGGATGGCAGGAGTGTTATGAAGTGAGATCCTGGGAGGTGATCGGTGGAAAATGTAAAGGGCTCAAAAGAAGGAATCTGATAGGAGAGGAGAATGAACCATGGGGAGAAGGGAAGGAGGAAGGGCACCAGGGTGAGGAGAAGAGTTAAGATGGAAACCAGAGTGCGAATGATAGAAGGAGTTGGGGGGGGGGGGGGGAATTACTGGAAGTGGATGTTCATGCCAGAAGGTTGGAGGTTACCCAGACAGGACATGAGGTGTTGCTCCCCAAACCCGAGAATGGCCTCATTGTGGTGGTAGAGGAGGCCATGGACCGACATGTTGGAAAGGAAGTGGGGACTGTAATTAAAAGGGGTTGGTCACCAGGAAATGCTGCTTGTTGCAGATGGAGTGAAGGTGCCCGTCAAAGATGTCCCCCAATCCAGAAGATTCACAGGTGAAGTGTTGCCTCACCTAGATGGGCTGTTTGTGGCAGAGGTGAGGAAGGAGGTGAATGGACATGTACAGCACTTACACTGCTTGCAGGGATAGGTGTAAGGAGAGAGTTAGTGGGGAGCGACGAATGGACAAAGAGAGCGATTCCTGAAGAAAGCAAAAAGCGGGGGGTGGGGGATTGCAAAAATGTGCTCGGTGGTAGGATCCTGTGAAGATAGCGGATGTTGTGGAGAATGATGTGCAGGATACTGAGGCTCATGGGGTGGTAGGTATGTGTTTGTGTGCCATTGCAGGGTCTGTGTCTCAGTGTCATGTTGAACGTACGCACTCCTTATCTAATGGCATTATAAAACTTATTTTTGTGAGCTCATCGCTGTTTGTGGTAGGTGCATATTGTGTGTCACAACATGACAATGCCACAAAACCTCAATGTATGTGTATCATTTTTTGTTGAAACTATCTGTAAGTGCAACTTCAAAACAAAATACTTTGTAAAATATGTTATATTTCTATTTACAGAATGGGCTTCCTGATAGTGCTGGGGGTAGTGGCTGGAGTCGGTGAGTGAAATCAGTGTGTCAGTGTGCTAATACTGTGGGAGTGGTCGTTGTTGGGTTGGATCAGCTAAATAGCACTGAGCAGCGACACAGAACAGCACATAGACCCTCTTATTCCTAGTTGGAGCTTGAGTAGATGGGCAGAGTCTTTCATAATTACTGGACCACTGCTGTTCCTTCACTGGTTGCTAGGAGTTGAAACTCATCAACCAATGTTGGCAGATGCTCCTTGCCACGGCAAGCAAGTCAAGTTTATTGTCGTTTACCTGCACCGCCAAATGAGACAATATTTCTCCAGACCAGGGTTTAAAGATAGATAGATAGATAGATAGATAGATACTTTATTCATCCCCATGGGGAAATTCAACTTTTTTCCAATGTCCCATACACTTGTTGTAGCAAAACTAATTACATACAATACTTAACTCAGTAAAAAAAATATGATATGCATCTAAATCACTATCTCAAAAAGCATTAATAATAGCTTTTAAAAATTTCTTAAGTTCTTAAGTCACAGTAGTACACCTTTACACATAATAACTGAGAATTAAATCTGCAAATGAATTGCACTCAGATAAACAAAGCATAATTTAAGTATTGTGGCGTAGAGTACAAAACCAAGATCAGGCACAATTTCTGGAGCTCCTGGATCTCCAAGTGACAAGAGGCTACTGGCAACAGGAAGTTGCAATTTCTCAGTCTCATTTTGGGTCTGTGGCTAGGAGAGAGCATGAGGAATTTAGGACAACACAAGGAGTTGTAGTTGGGCAATAATGAAAAGTGCTTTGTTGAGGGATGTTATGTCAGTCATGATAAAAAAAAACAAATGTAGAAGAGATAACACAACTCAACCTAACCTGCATGAAGAATTCTTTTAGAAGAGTTGGCAAATTAATCAAGATTAACATTAGCGTTATTTGTCCCATAAACATCGAAACGTACTGAGAAATATGCCATTCTGTGTTAAATAAAATCAGTCAGAATCGTGCTGGGCAGCCTGGAAGATTTGCCACGCTTCCAAAGCCAACATGCTATGCCCACAACTTAGTAAGTGTAACTGTACAATTTTGGAAAGCGGGAGGAAACTGGAGTGCACAAAATAGACCTACACGGTCATAGGGTGAACGCACAAACGCCTGACATACAGCAGCAGGAATCCAGCCCCCATCTTACAGGTGGCAATGTAAAGCAATTGCGGTAAGCACTACCAACTATGCCACCCTTAAAATAGTTCGCAAGAGTAGTTCTAAAAGTTTGGGCACCACAGTGTGGCAATGAGTGGAGTTGCTGCCTCATGGCTGCAGCAACATTGAGTTCAAGTCCTGAACTCCTAACTGGAGTTTGCATGTTGTCCCTCTGATGGAGTGGATTTTCTCTGGATGCTACCGTAGCTTCCAAAATCACCGAAGTCACAGAAGTTGGTCGATTAATTGGCTGCTGTGGATTGCCCCTCGTGTGTGGCTGAGTGGTAAAATCCAGGTGGAGCCGAGGTTTATGTGATAAAGATAAAATGGGATTAGTGTTAAGTGGGTGCCTGATGGTCAACATGGACTCATTGGGACAAAGAGGTTGTGTATAACTCTGTGACACTAATTTTGTTTCCCCAACTGTTGCTCGGGGAGTGTGTCAATTTCTCCTCAGTATCTCCACACTACAGTCTCTCAGTACTTACCTGATCATGTCCAATTGAAGGGAGTACAGTCCATGGAGGGAGTCCTTCAGATAGTGAGCTGAGGTATTGGATGCACTTTGTAGTGTGCCCCTCAGCTTTATGCCAACCACATTGTGGATCTAACAACATTCAGTTAACACCCAGGTGCATAATGAACTGCTGTCTGGCCCAGTGTTAAATTGCCTGTCTGTACCTTTCATAGAAACAATGTTGTACAGGTGCCTGTATGTTCCTGTTTGGATGCACTCTGTTTAAATGGAGCTGTTTCTTCTTTTAGTGGCTGCAGTTGCTGCAGTCCGTCTGATTGTGCATGCAATGGGCTTCAGAAGTACTGGAATAGCGGCTGGTACTACTGCAGCAAAAATGATGAGCACGGCAGCTGTGGCTAATGGAGGAGGTGTTGCAGCTGGAAGCACCGTGTCTGTCCTTCAATCCATTGGTAATGTTGACTGATAAACCAGTGAGAACTTCTCAAACTTACTTAAATCCTTCATACTGACGTTTTGCCTCTAAGGTACAGAAACAGGCTCTTCAATCCATCTAGTCCATGCTAAACTGGTTTTCTGCTAATCCAATCAAACCACACCAAGACCATAGCCCTCCATACCCTTCCCATCTATGTAACTATCCAAACTTCTCTTAAATGTTAGAATTTTACCAGCATCTACCACTTTACTGACAGCTCGTTCCACACTTACATCATCCTCGGAGTGAAGAAGTTCCTCCTCAGATTACCCTTTTAAATATTTCACCTTTCACCCTATCACGTCTGGTTCTACTCTCTCAGAACCAGCAGGGAAAAGTCATGCAAGCATTCACTCTATCTATACCCTCATAATTTTGTATCCATCTATAAGTCTCCTCTTGCTCTCCTGTGCTCTGCATTGGGTTGGATCAGGTGACTCATACAGAACAGCGACAGACATAATTGAAATGATTTTTTATTGGTTGCAGCTTGAGAAGATGGGATGAATCGTTTGTAACTACGGAACCACTGCTACTCCTTCAGTGGTCATGGCATTGGTTGCTACAAACTGGAATTCCTCAAGCAATGTTGGCAGACGCCCTCTTGTTCTTCCAGTGATCCAGGATAAAGCCAGAAATTTGTGGCCACTGGCTAAATGAGAGCCCTGCAAGGAACAGATCTCAATCTCAATTTGGGACTGTGGATGGGACAGAGAATGAGGGGTTTAGGACAACACAAGGGGGTGGATTTGAATGATAATGAAATATGTTGGCGAGAGTGACACTGGTCAGCATAAAAAGTCATGTGGAAGAAATAACACAACTCAATCCGGCCAGAATGTAGAAGTCTGCATGAAAGCATTTTCTTTTAAAGAATCAACATTATTCAGATTATTTTAGCTAAATGAATGTACGGGCAAATACCTACTTTCCAAGTTAAATTGCTGAGAAGTGTTTCTCTTTTGCATATGATATACACTCTGTGACCACTTTGTTAGGTACACCCATACACCTGTTCATAAATGCAAATATGTAATCAGCTAATCCTGTGGCCGCAATTCAATGCATTGAAGCATGTAGACGTGCTCAAGAGAATCAGTTGCTGTTCAGACCAAACATCAGAATGGGGAAGAAATGTGATCTAATTAACTTTGACTGTGGAATGTTTGTTGGTGCCAGACAGGGTGGTTTGAGTATTTCAGAAACTGCTGATCTCCTGGGATTTTCATGCAGCTGTGTTTACATAGAACGGTGCAGGAAAGAACAAATAGATCCAGTAAGCAGCTGTTCTGTGGGTGAAAACACCTTATTTGTGTAAAAATTCAGAGGAGAATGGCAGGAAGTGACAGTAACTCAAACAACCACACATTATAACAGTGGTGTGCAGAGAGCATCTCTGAATGCACAACACGTCAAACCTTCATGCAGATGGGCTGCAGCAGCAGAAGACCATGAACGTACACTCTGTCGCCACTTTATTAGGTACAGGAGGTATCTAATAAAGTGGCCTCTTAGTGTATGTACAGAGTCCTGCTAAAGACAAATCAGTCTTTGTCCTTTTCATGGGAAATGAAACAAGGCAGATGATGGACATGTTAATGGGGGAGCACTTCAGGAACATGACTATAACTCTAAGACTCAAGATCTCTATGGGAGGGGTTAAGGTTGGGTTTTGATTTTGAATTGGGAGAAGAATGTTTGTTCTTCATCTCCGCTAATCCCACTTGCCACATTATTGAGCATTATCCTGAGGGGAAATGAGCAGTGAGACATCCATTACATCCTTGTTTTCCATCACTGGTTCATTGAGTTGTAATTCATAACCTTTTATCATCTGGATGAAATTTTCTTTACCTGTCCATCTGAATAACTATTAACATAGTGATTGATTCTGACTCCATCACCTCTTCTAGTAGTAGGTTGCAGATATCAAACACTCTCAAACTTTACCTGCAAGTCCACTTTAAAAACTCCACCCTCTCTTCCTAAACCTACGCCTTATTTTTGATATCGCTACCATGTTCCATGAATTGTACCTAAGTAGCTCGGAATAAGGTGTTGATTGTTAATAATTTCTGTGTCTGTGATTGTTTATAATTTATTAATAAATCTGTTTCTTTTCCTTTATAGGAGCTTCAGGACTGTCTGGGGTTAGTGGAAGCTGTGGGTGCAAATGAAAAAAATGGCCTTGAAAAAATTTAAACAAATGACAATCCCTCCTAAATTCTGAACCTGCAGAAAAAACATTAATTGAAAATTCATTAAACTTGCATATCAATCAGTGGTTATTATCGTCCTATGTACTGTGATATAGTAAGTATCTTTCTTTAGAACACGGTGGACTTTAGGGTTATAGGAAAAGGTGGGAAAGTGGAGTCAAGTTAAGACCAGATTCCACTGATTTCACTCAACGATGACACATGATTTGGGGAAGCACGTGGCCTTTACCAACTCTCATTGCTTCTACTTTTTATCGTACAGGAAGTTTAGCCCCAGCAATAGGATAATATTTTCCCTGCAAACTATCACAATGAGCTGACTGTAAAGCATTCAGTGCTATTCTCCTGGATAGGTATCTTAGTCTTATTTTAAGTCAAATTTTAGATGTCATTGATCATATCTCTTTGAATACCTTAGAAACATATGAAAAAATAAATTTGTAGTTTTTGTATAAAGCACTATAAGTCAAGTCACTTTTATTGTCATTTCAACCATACAGTGCATAGTAAAAATGAGACAACATTTTTCAGGACCATGGTGTTACATGACACAGTACAAAAACTAGACTGAACTATGTAAAAAAACAAAAATAAAACAACTACGCTAGACTACAGACCAACCCAGGACTGCATGAAGTGCACAAAACAGTGCAGGCAATATAATTAATAGGACAATAGGGCAGTAAGTTGGTGTCAGTCCAGGCTCTGGGTATTGAGGAGTGTGATAGCTTGGGGGAAGAAACTGTTACATAGTCTGGTAGTGAGAGCCCAGATGCATCGGTGCATTTTCCCAGATGGCAGGAGGGAGAAGAGTTTGTATGAGGGGTGCGTGGGGTCCTTCATAATGCTGTTTGCTTTGCAGACAGTGTGTAGTGTAAATGTCCGTGACGACGGGAAGAGAGACCCCGATGATCTTCTCAGCTGACCTCACTATCCGCTGCAGGGTCCTGCGATCTGAGATGGTGCAATTTCAGAACCAGGCACTGATGCAGCTGCTCAGGATGCTCTCAATACAACCCCTGTAGAATGTGATGAGGATGGGGGTTGGGAGATGGACTTTCCTCAGCCTTCGCAGAAAGTAGAGACGCTGCTGGGCTTTCTTTGCTATGGATCTGGTGTTGAGGGACCAGGTGAGATTCTCTGCCAGGTGAACACCAAGAAATTTGGTACTCTTAACAATCTCTACCGAGGAGCCGTCGATGTTCAGCGGGGAGTGGTCGCTCCGTGCCCTCCTGAAGTCAACAACCATCTCTTTTGTTTCGTTCACATTCAGAGACAGGTTGTTGGCTCTGCACCAGTCCATTAGCCGCTGCACCTCCTCTCTGTAGGCTGACTCATCGTTCTTGCTGATGAGACCCACCACGGTCGTATCATCGGCGAACTTGATGATATGGTTTGAGCTGTGTGTTGTAGCACAGTTTTTCAAGCAACTATTGCTTGAACTAAAGATTTGAGAATAATCAAAAATATTTTTTGAAAGACATTTATTTTTATTTATCAGAGATTAGATCCTAAATGTTACTATCTACATTCAGTTTACCAACTTCTCACCTAACTCAAGCCCTTCAACCTTACGGGCGTAGGCCACCAACAGCAGTTCACCAGAGTCCTCTGAACTGGACAAAACTTATAAAATCTGTCCAGGTGTGGCCCATCTTCAAAGATCCTTCCTCTCCCAAGGATGGGGTTTTTGGAGTTCATGTTGCTGTTTTTATAAATCTGGGTTTTCACAGAATGGGGTTGCTAGCCCCATGCCCAATTCTCCTCCTTTCAAAAGCAGGCCTGTGCCCATCCGTGGCAGAGTTCACTTTATCAAGCAATTCTCTACTTTTGCCAGCAATGGGCCAAATCACAAAACTTTTCATCATCAAGCATTGTTGAAGCTTTTGAGAGACTGTTAACCATGATCCAGCCTATCAGACATCAGTGGAGACAGGACACTAGACTTAATTGTAACAAAGACCACTGTATCCCTTCCTGAATAAACACAGGCCTTAAGAAGGTGGACAACTACCTCGTCCACACCAGTCACCACTAGGGCAGCTTGCAGTGGAACTGACACTCCAGCTGAGCATGAAGGATCTGCTATGGAGTGTCCTCACCACCAGCAAAGCAAGTTTTCAGTGCTTGTATGTGAGTCCTTGTACACTTCATATTCTGCTAAATGATTTCAATAGTCTCTTGGAAACAAATCATTTTATTGACATGTGATCAAATGTGTTTACCTGTAGAGATTTTCCTATGGGGGACAGATGGTGTGGCAAAATCCAACTGGATTGGACATTCTGCTGCACCATCAGTCAATCTTTACAACATCAGGGCAACAACATTTTAAAAACAGATGATTTATTTTTCAAAAATATACATTATTCAGTAAAAATTAATACAATGAAGACATGCCTTTATGCTCATTGTGTGAAAAATCGAAGCATTCCCTCACGCTGCATGAACAAGCGAAGTTCTACCTGCCTCATGTTGCAAACACTGGGCCTGAACCTGGTTTCTTATTACACTGCCTGTTCTCTTTAAACAGTGCATCAGTAAAGTACTTGAGAGAACGTAACACAGGGTCCAACCCCTCAATGGCCAATGGAGGCAGAACGCTGTAGAGTAGTCTTTCCCCAGAGTCACAGGCTGCACCAAGTTTCAGCTTGTCCAAGGGGTCACGTGATGTCGTGCCATTGATCGGGCGCTTCCCTGAATAACTCCTACAAAAAGTTCTTGACAACCTGTTTATAACGCTCTCATATAACCCTAACAAAAGCAATGGCTAAAAGGAAAAATCGTCGAGATCCTACTGGCGCTAGTGCTGCCGGCCTTGCACTCCCGGTCAGCGTCTGGAGATGAGGGAGGCGGGAGCAGTGCTGGTGGGACCTGCTCATCGGACAGTTCCTCTGAGCCTGCGGAAGGCCTGAGGACGGCGGTAGCGCGACGCGGTGATTGCTCGGGCACTGACCTCGCGGCCACCATTCATGAGTTGGCCGATGCAGTCCGGACTTTAACCGGTAGGATGGAAAAGTTCAAGAGTCATTTAGATCTTATCATTCAAGAATCTAAGGAAATGAAGCAGACTTTGGAATTTCTGCATACCTTGACACTGTCTTATCCCCCCTTGTTCAATCTCTTCCCACCTATGCTCGTGACACTTCTCACGCTTTGAATTTTTTCCATGATTTTAAGTTCCCTGGCCCCCACCGCCTTGTTTTCACCATGGACGTCCAGTCCCTATATACCTCCATCCCCCACCCGGATGGTCTCAAAGCTCTTCGCTTCTTTTTGGATTCCAGACCTAACCAATTCCCCTCTACCACCACTCTCCTCGTATAGCAGAATTAGTTCTTACTCTCAATAATTTCTCCTTTGGCTCCTCCCACTTCCTCCAAACCAAGGGTGTAGCCATGGGCACCCGTATGGGTCCCAGTTATGCCTGCCTCTTTTTTGGCTTTGTGGAACAATCCATGTTCCAAGTCTATACGGGTATCCATCCCCCTCTTTTCATTCGCTATATTGACAACTGCATTGGCACTGCCTCCTGCACGCATGCTGAGCTCGTCGACTTCATTAACTTTGCCTCCAACTTTCACCCTGCCCTCAAATTTACCTGGTCCATTTCCGACACCTCCCTCTCCTTTCTTGATCTTTCTGTCTCCATCTCTGGAGACGGCTTATCTACTGATATCTACTATAAGCCTACAGACTCTCACAGTTACCTGGACTATTCCTCTTCCCACCCTGTCTCTTGCAAAAATGCTATCCCCTTCTCACAATTCCTCTGTCTCCACCGCATCTGATCTCAGGATGAGGCTTTTCATTCCAGGACAAAGGAGATGTCTTCCTTTTTTAAACAAAGGGGCTTCCCTTCTTCCACCATCAACTCTGTTCTCAAACGCATCTTTCCCATTTCCCGTACATCTGCCCTCACCACATCCGCCCGCCACCCCACTCGGGATAGGTCCTCACCTACCACCCCACCAGCCTCCAGGTCCAACGTATAATTCTCCGTAACTTCCGCCACCTCCAACGGGATCCCACTACCAAGCACGTCCTTCCCTCTCCCCCCTTCTGCTTTCCGCAGGGATTGCTCCCTACGTGACTCCCTTGTCCACTCGTCCCTCCCCATCTCTTCCCACCGATCTCCCTCCTGGCACTTATCCTTGTAAACGGAACAAGTGCTACACCTGCCCTTACACTTCCTGCCTCACCACCATTCAGGGCCCCAGACAGTTCTTCCAGGTGAGGCGGCACTTCACCTGTGAGTCGGCTGGTGTGGTATACTGCGTCTGGTGCTCCCGCTGCGGCCTTTTATATAATAGTGAGACCCGACGCAGACTGGGAGACCGTTTCGCTGAACACCTATGCTCGGTACGCCAGAGAAAGCAGGATCTCCCAGTGGCCACATATTTTAATTCCACGTCCCATTCCCATTTTGATAAAGAATTAATTATAAAAAGACTTTAATCATAGGACCATAGGACCATAGGACTTTAATCCCCCGACCACCTCCAGAGCAAAGGCTGTGCTCTATACTTATACGCTTTTTGAAGCATCAAGATAAACAAGAATTATTACGAGCTGCAGCAATAGAGGCCAGAGAGAGAAATGGCCTATTAGAGTTTGAAGGGGGAAATATATCCTTTTTTCCAGATATTAGTGTGGCCTTGTTAAGAAAAAGGAAAGACTTTGACTTAACAAGGAGGTTATTAAAGAATAAAGGTCTTCAATATTCTTTATTATATCCAGCAAAGCTGAGAATTACTCTGTCGGATGGAGGGAGTAAATTTTTTACTAACCTCCAGGAGGCGATAAACTTTATTCAAAAAATATCTGAGACATCGTGATTCAAAATATTCTTCTGGACAAGAAGCCTAGAAAGATGCATCTTGGACAAAATATAGGAAGAAAATTATTTGATTTTCTTTATTAATGTAGATTAATTTTAAGAACATTATAATCTTGAACTTCAAATCTATATGATTATGGATGAAGACTATTATGAGTTAAAATATTGATTATGGATGGGCTTTCTGAATTCTACTACTTAGGGACTATATAGTTCATCTAATTTTGTTATAAGTAGTATGAATAGTTTTGATTATATAGATATCATCTTTTGATATGTTTAATTTTTGGTATGCTGGATATGTATTAAGTTATAATATTTAGGGTTATATTTAGTAAGTTTCTTTGAATTCTCTTTATTTGGATATATTGCTATATTAATGATATTTACTTTCAATATTATAGGTTATGTTAGATATTCATTAATAACAGATGTGGAATATAATTTATTTTTACAGATGTTTAAGGAGTTATTGGGGGAGTGGATAATTTTTTTTCTTTTTTTTTAAAGAAAAGATTAATTATGTTATATGTTAAAGCATGTCCATCTCTAGTGCGATGTTTATCGGACCCCACAGTAAGAGGGGTTAAGGCGCCGTGGACTTGGAGCGCCTGTTGGGAGGGTATTTCTCCTTTTCTTTTTCCTTTTTTTTAAACTTCTTTTCTTTTATTTTCTTTCCTCTTTGGTTTCCTTTCTATTTTCTATACTCTATTGAGACCAAATATCTCAAAGTCACTCAAAGAAGTGGGACTAATTTATACTTCTTTTTGTGGCCAGGATTTATCAACTAATAAAATCTGATAAATATGAATAGAGCAATTAAATTTTTAAGTCTTAATGTTAATGGAATAAATGGACCGATAAAAAGGAAAAAAGCCCTGGCATATCTTAAAAAAATCATATTGATCATACCTTTCTTCAAGAAACTCATCTTACAGTGACAGAACGTAAATTAAAGAGAGGATGGGTTGGTCAAGTAATAGCGTCCTCCTTTAATTCTAAAGCCAGAGGAGTGGCAGTGTTGATAGGGAAGAATTTGCCAGTGAAGGTGGAGAGTACTATCACAGATCCGGCCGGGAGATTTGTTATGGTCAACTGGAAAATATATTCAGAATCCTGGACACTTTTGTATTTATATGCCCCCAATTATGATGTTGAGAAATTTATCCAAAATATTTTTCTGAAAATTGTCCAAGGATATGAAAATATCTTAATTGGAGGGGATTTCAATTTTTGTCTGGATCCAATTTTAGATAGATCAGTTAAAAAAGTCGAGAAGGTCAAGGCAGCAAAAACCTCCCTTGCCTTCATGAAGGACTTGAATTGGAGATGGCAGCATCCAAGGGAAAGGGACTACTCTTTCTATTCAAAACAATATGATTTCTACTCTAGAACTGACTTATTTTTAATATCAGCTAAATTAGAAAGTGGGATCATTCAAACAGAATATGCTGCAAGACAACTCTCGGACCATTCACCTTTAACTTTATCAATTGAAATGCCTGATAAACAAAAAACATTATATAGATGGTGGTTTAATCCTTTGTTGTTGAAAAGACCAGAGTTTTGCAGTTTTATTAGAGCTCAAATAGAATTGTTCTGTGAGATGAACTCGCCCTCTACTGCCAATAATTTCTTATTATGGGGCACATTAAAAGCATATTTAAGAGGACAGATAATTGGATATGTTCATATATAATTGGACATATATAAATATGTAACAGAATTAAATGAATTGGAGAAAGAAATAACACAATTAGAAAAAGATTGTCAGAATTCAACAACAGGAAAATTATAAAAAATTAATAAATAAAAAATTAGAGTATAACACAAAACAAACCTATAGAATAGAAAAAAATGATACTAAAATCAAAACAACAATATTATGAATTAGGAGAGAGAACCCATAAAGTACTATCTTGGCAATTGAGGGTGGAAGAAACCTCCAGAACAATAAATGCGATTCAAACAGGGGAAGGTAAGATTTCACATAAGCCAAAAGAAATAAATGATACTTTTAAGCAGTTCTATTTGGAACTATATAAATCAGAATCAGTGGGTGACTCACTGAAAATTGATGATTTTTTATCTAAATTACAACTTCCCAAACTGAGTCAACAAGATCAGGAAGAATTGAATGCCCCTTTTTCTAGGGATGAAATTGAAAAAGCCCTGGGCTTATTACAGGCTAATAAATCGCCGGGTGATGATGGTTTCCCCCCTGAATTTTATAGAAAATTTAAGGATCAATCCATGCCCCTTTTTATGAGGGTTGTGACCCAGGCTGAGGAGACCCATACTCTACCGGAATCCTTTTCAAAAGCAATTATTACGTTAATTCTTCAGAAGGAGAAGGATCCACTAAAACCAGCATCTTATAGGCCTATCTGACTTTTAAATGCGGACTATAAAATTATAGCAAAGGCATTGGCTAATAGATTAGCTCGATATCTGCCAAAATTGATTAAATTCGATCAAACAGGATTTATTAAAAAAAGACAATTATCTGATAATATTGGCAGACTATTGACTATATTACACTTAGCTAAGACGAAGGTGGACTCGACTGTAGCAGTGGCTTTAGATGTTGAAAAGGCCTTTGATAGACTTTGAATGGGATTTTTTATTTAAAACAATGGAAAGATTTGGTCTAGGCCAAATATTCATAAATTGGATAAGAGCACTTTACCATCAGTCTAAGGCCAAAATAATTACGAATGGGCAGATTTCATCAGTTTACTCTCCACATAGATCCAGTAGACAAGATTGCCCACTATCTTCCAATAGAGCAATTGGCTGAGGCTGTTAGACAGGATCCATACGTAAAGGGGTTTAAAGTGGCCCAGGAAGAATATAAAATGAACTTATTTGCTGATGACATTTTAGTATATTTGGCTGACCCGGCTGGATCTTTAATAAGACTTAGGGCCTTGCTGGACAATTATGGTATAGTCTCGGGATATAAAATAAACTGGAATAAAAGTGTAATTTTACCTTTAGGTAGAGGAGACTATGCCCAATATCAATATGGCACTCAGTTTAGATGGGTTAAATCTAACATGAAATATCTGGGGATTAAGTTTAGTCATAATTTGGATGACCTTTATAAACTTAATTATCGCCCCTTGCTGCGGAATGTTGAGAAGGACCTACGTAGGTGGATAAACCTGCCCATCACACTGATGGGTGGGGTAAACTGTATAAAAATGAAGATAATGCCAAAAATTCAGTATTTTTTTCAGTCTTTACCTATCCCATTATCCAATAATTTTTTTTAAGATTCTCAATGGACATATTTGTCTATTTTTATGGTCGGGTAAAATATCTAGCATCTCCATGGAAAAATTGACCTGGGACTATAAATAGGGGGTGGGGGGGGGTTAAAGTTACCAGATTTTGAAAAATAATATTTAGCTGCACAAGCACATTTTATTGCTTCTTTTTTTGATGAGATACTATCGCTTCTTGGGTTACAATTGGCTTACATATTGTAGGAAAAGAGATGGCAGAAGAATTTATATATAAATGGGACTCCAAATTAATTAAAAAGAAAACAAACAATCCTCTATTGAGACATAGAATTTATGTCTGGGAAAAAAATTAAAACAATTTATGGGTCTAAAAAAAAGGAATATCCTCAAAGACGCCTCTGTCTCAGAACAGATTAATACCCATGACTCTGGGTAATAAATTTCTAGTCACCTGGTATCCACACGGTATCAGGCGGATGAAGATTGTTATAATCAGCAGAAACAATTTATGTCTTTTGAGGGACTTAAAAATAAGTATAATTTATCTAATAACACATTCTTCTGCTATCTCCAATTACGATCTTTTTTGAGAGACTGTTTGGGTCCATCACTGGCCCTACCAAGCTGCTCAGACATGGAGATTCTAATTCGAAAGGGGAATACAACTAAATTTATTTCTAATATGTATTCTTTATTCCGGGACCAATGCCCAAAGCTTGGTATATACAGATCGAGGGAAAGATGGGAGTCGGATTTGGGCATTCTAATTGATCATCAATGCTGGTCACATTTATGTTTGGATAATGTTACCACTCTTATCAACTCTAGATACAGAATGATACCTTTTAATTTTTTACATCAGTTGTATCTCACACCTGAAAAAATACATAAAAATAAACCAGAAATTCCTGGTAACTGTTTCAGGTGCGGCATAGATGTTGGTACCGCTTTGCATTCCACCTGATATGCACGTAATTGAGATCATTTTGGTTAGATCTGGGGGAGGTACTGGAAAAGATTCTGGGGATGGATTTCCCCCTAGACCCAGAATTGTTACTTCTGGGGAACTTAGCAGTTTTGAAAGTTAACCTCCCCAGGAATAAATCCAAATTTATTAAAATTGCACTGTCAGTGGCCAGGAAATGCATAGCGGTAATGTGGAAATCTGATTGCCTTGTACATATTGATCGTTGGAATAAAGAAATGCAAAGTTATATACACCTTGAGAAGATTATTTTACCCTTAGGAATGGATGCACTATGTTCATTGAGATTTGCCAACCATATTTGGATTACTTAAATGCTCGGATTGTTTAACCTATTTATTTTAATTTTTTAAATTACTATATCTCTTATTATAAGCTAGTTTCTTAAATTTGTATTTTAAACTGACTCTGAGAGCTGGATGCCTACTCTTTTTAATTTTTTTCTCTTTTCTTTCTTCTACTTTCCTTTCCTTTCTTTCCTCGGTCTCTTATTTTTTTTCTCCCTCCTCTTTCCCAAATTTGGGGAGATGGTGTTGGGATAGGGGTTCTTTTTTTTTCTCGGACTTATTAATGTATTTGAATTAATTTTTTTTTCAATATGTATTAATGTCACAATGACAATTGTATTAATTGAGTCCTTGTATTCCTTCTTTAAAAAATTTAAATAAAATATATTAAAAAAAAGTTTCAGCTTGTCCCTTTGCATTCCCTCATCTACAGCTCCTTACACAGGGCAAACAACAAGTTTTGGCAGACTGAAGTCCATCATTCACCTGTGTGATTGACCTGCAGAAGCAGTCGATGTTCAGGAGCAGCCACTGCAGAGGATCCCTGTACTGCAGAGCTGTGTGAAATTTACCATGGCAAAGACAACTGTAACTCCTTCCATACCTTCGTAGCAAACCATCTCCGGCCATCTTATCCACACCAAGGGTAACAACCAGTGGGATTGAGGTTCCAATTGTGCACAGATAATTTGACAGGTGGGGGGGGGGGCTTCCTGCAAGATGAACAATCCTTTTTTGTGAGTTCTCGCAATTCTGACAAAAGTCTTTTGGACGGTCTGCTTTGGACACCATTCCAGGGGTTTCAACATCATCTTCGCCTGCAGGGCATCCAGGACATTAAGTACCTGTATATGCAACCACGGGCACAACTCACTTCACCATTCAGGGCATCTTCAAAAGGCAGCGCCTCCAATTCAATTGAAGTTTAATTATCATTAAACTATCAATGAATACAGCCAAACAAGACAGGGCTACTCCGGGGCCAAAGTGCAAAACATAGTTCCAAATGTCGTACAAGATAGCAAGCACATAAAGCTATCAAGAAGATACAACCGTGCAATACAAAAGTCCAGACCCCACCATGAACGCCACAGAAATCTGCAGTTGACTACTATACGGCTTTTCTTCTGCTGAGTGAACACTGGGGGGGATGGGGGCAGCACAAATCTAGCCCGGACACTGTGCCACACCACCATCAGTGGACCCCACTGGCTTCAGTGCATTTCATCCACTTTTGAACACCTCATCTTATTCTACTCACTTTGCCCCTTTTTAAAATCATCTCTATCAGATGCTTTCACTGCTTTTTCCTTCAGATTCTTCATGAGATCACAAAATGGAACAACTGAGAAATGGGCAATGCAGATCGATCATCAGGCTTCAGTTTACATTAATCCTACACTAATCTCATTTATTCTCTCAGCTCCTCTCCCCTTAGATTTTACTGCCCAGGGTCTATTTACAGTAGCCAATTATGGTAAACAACCCACACAGCTTTTGGATTTGACATCCCTGGGGCCAGATTTCACTGAATTCTGAAGGATGATGGGGAGGGGGGGGGGGGGGTGCATGGAGGAACTCATTGAAACCTATCGGAGACTGAAGGGACTAGAGAGGATGCGGAGAGGTTGTTCCCATTCGTAGAAGAGTTTACAATCCATGCACATTACCTCAGAATAAAGGAATATCCTTTTAAATCTGAGATGAGAAGGTATTTTTTCAGCAAGAGGGTGAGGAATCTCTGGAATTTGTTGCCACAGAGGTTGGTGGACCTAAGCCATTGGGCGTATTTAAGGGAGAGACTGATAGGTTCTTGACTGGTGTGGGTGTTAAGAGTTTTGGGAAGAATGGCTTTCAGATGAAAGTCAGCCATGATTAAATGGCAGACAGACCAAATGACTTGATCTGCACCTATATCTTATGGGATATGTGAGTAAACCAGAGCACCTGAAGGAAGCCCATGCAGTCATAGCCAGAAGGGCAGTATCAGAACCAATTCACTGCAGCTTTGAGGTAGTTCTTCTACCAGTTCCTGCACTGACAATTCAACTGTCCTTTCAACGACTGTACCTCATCTTTGAGTTAGAACCAGAGAACATTACAGCACAGAAACAGGCCTTTTGGCCCTTCTTGGCTGTGCCCAACCATTTTTCTGCCTAGTCCCACTGACCTACACCTGGGCCATATCCCTCCAAACCCCTCTCATCCATATACCTGTCCAAGTTTTTCTTAAATGTCAAAAGTGAGCCCGCATTCACCACTTCATCTGGCAGCTCATTCCACACTCCCTCCACTCTCTGTGTGAAGAAGCCCCCCTTAATGTTCCCTTTCAACTTTTCCCCCTTCACCCTTAACCCTTAACTTCTGGGTTTTTTTTCTCCCCTAGCCTCAGTGGAAAAAGCCTGCTTGCATTCACTTTATCTATACCCATCATAATTTTATACACCTCTATCAAATCACTCCTCATTCTCCTACGCTCCAGGGAATAAAGTCCTAACCTATTCAACCTTTCTCTGTAACTCCGTTTCTCAAGTCCCGGCAACATCCTTGTAAACCTTCTCTGCACTCTTTCAACCTTATTAATATCCTTCCTGTAATTCAGAGACCAAAACTGCACACAGTACTCCAAATTCGGTCTCACCAATGTCTTATACAACCTCACCATTACATTCCAACACTTATACTCAATAATTTGATTTATAAAGGCCAATGTACCAAAAGCTCTCTTTACAACCTTATCTACTTGTGATGCCACTTTTAGGGAATTACACATCTGTACTCCCAGATCCCTCTGTTCTACTGCACTCCTCAGTGTCCTACCATTTACCTTGTATGTTCTACCTTGGTTTGACCTTCCGAAGTGCAATACCTCACACTTGGCCGCATTAAACTCCATCTGCCATTTTTCAGCCCATTCCTCCAACTGGTCCAAATCTCTCTGCAAGCTTTGAAAACCTTCCTCACTGTCCACTACACCTCCAATCTTTGTATAATTAGCAAATTTGCTGATCCAATTTGCCACATTATCATCCAGATCATTGATATAGATGACAAATAACAATGGACCCAGCACCGATCCCTGTGGCACACCACTAGTCACAGGCCTCCACTCAGAGTAGCAATCCTCCACTACCACTCTCTGGCTTCTTCCATTGAGCCAATGTCTAATCCAATTTACAACCTCTCCATGTATACCTAGCTACTGAATCTTCCCAACTAACCTTCCATGCGGGACCTTGTCAAAGGCCTTACTGAAGTCCATGTATACAACATCCACTGCCTTCCCTTCATCCACTTTCCTGGTAACTTCCCCGAAAAGATCTAATAGATTGGTTAAACATGACCGACCACGCACAAAGCCATGCAGACTTTTTCTAGGAAGTCCCTGTCTATCCAAATACTTACAGATCCTATCTCTTAGTATTCCTTCCAATAATTTACCTACTACCGATGTTAAATTTACTGGCCTACAATTTCCCGGCTTACTTTCTGAGCCTGTTTTAAACAATGGAACTACACGAGCTATCCTCCAATCCTCCGGCATCTGACCTGTGCATATCGACATTTTAAATATTTCTGCCAGGGCCCCTGCAATTACAACACTAGATTCCTTCAAGGTCCAAGAGTATACCCTGTCAAGTCCTGGGGATTTATCTACTCTGATTTGCCTCACGACAGCAAGCACCTCCTCCTCTTTAATCTGTATAAGTTCCATGACCACCCTACTTGTTTGCCTTGTTTCCATAGACTCCATTCCAGTTTCCTTAGTAAATACAGATGCAAAAAACCCATTTAATATCTCTCCCATTTCTTTTGGTTCTATACATAGCCGACCACTTTGATCTTCAAGAGGACCAATTTTATCCCTTACTATCCTTTTGCTCTTAACATACCTGTAGAAGCTCTTAGGATTATCCTTCACCCTGACTTCCAAAGCAAACTCATGTCTTCTTTTAGCCCTCCTGATTTCTTTCTTAAGTATTTTTTTACTCTTTTTATACTCCTCAAGCATCTTATTTCCTCCCTGTTGCCTACACATGTTATACATCTCTCTCTTCTTCTTTATCAGAGTTCCAACATCCCTTGAGAACCAAGGTTCCTTATTCTTATTCAATTTGCCTTTAACCCTGACAGGAACATACAAACAACACACACAACCTTACTATTTGTGACTTTACATGAACTACTAACATCATTTATTTTTACCCCCGTTCCACTACCTACTCTGGCACTCTGGCTCCCATCCCCTTGCAAATCTAGTTTAAACCCTCCCCAATAACACTTGCAAACCTCCTTGCAAGTATATTGGTCCCCTTGTAGTTCAGGTGTAACCCGTCCTTCTTGTACTGGTCCCACCTGACCCAGAAGAGGTCCCAATGATCTAGAAATCTGAAACCCTGCCCCCTACACCAGTTTCTCAGCCACGTGTTCATCTGCCAGAGCATCCTACTCTTACCCTCACTGGCATGTGGCACAGGCAGCAATCCGGAGATTACTACCCTCGAGGTCCTGTTTTTCAACATCCTACCAAGCTCTCTGTACTCACTCTTCAGGACCTCCTAACTCTTTCTACCTATGTCATTGGTACCGATGTGTACCAGGACACCTGGCTGATCACCCTCCCACCTCAGCATGCTGTGCACGCGATCAGCGACATCCCTGACCCTGGCACCCAGGAGGCAACAAACCATCCGGGAGTCTCTGTCACGACCACAGAATCTCCTATCTGTACCCCTGACTATGAAGTCCCCTATCACTACCACTCTCCTCTTCTTCCTCCCTCCCTTCTGCACTGCAGAACCAGATGCAGTGCCAGAGATCCGGCTGCCGCAGCTTGTCCCAGGTAAGCCATTACCCTCTCCCCCAACAGTATCCAAATCAGTATACCTGTTTTGGAGGGGAATGGCCACAGGGGAACCCTGCACTATTTGCCCTTTCCCCTTCCCTCTCCTGACTGTAACCCAATTACCTGTGCCCTGTTTCTTATGTGTAACTACCTCTCGGAAGCTACTATCTATAAACTGCTCATTCTCCCGAATGATCCGGAGGTCATCCAACTCCTGCTCCAGTTCCCTAACGTGGTAATTAGGAGCAGCCGCTGGATGCACCTTGCAGGTATCGTTGTCAGGGACACTGGAGGTCTCCCTGACCCTCCACATCCTGCAAGAGGAGCATTCCAACATCCTGCCTGGCATATTCTCTAGTCTGAACAAAAATTAAGAAGAAAACAGAACCTACCCCCGCCTCTGCCTGTTTCTCACCGAATCCTGATTGAGCCAAGGCCGTCCCACTCCGACTCAGTCTACTCCAACAATGGCCGCTGTATATGGCGGTCTTTCTTTCAAACCTTGGCGCGTGACACCACGCGTCTGCGTAGTCTAGCCTCTTTTCCCCGAGCTCGTAAAGAAAAGAAAAACGATCTTCTCTCCACGATGCCTTCAGTCTTCCACTCACAGCCTCTTGCTTCAATTGAAAAGCTAGTTCATTGACTTCCAATCTTTTTCTTTATACAAATACATAAAATCACCAGACTGAATTGTGCGAAAGGGAGGATAGGCAGGTGATAGAGAAGGGGCGCACTCAGACCGATGGTTTGAGATGTGTTTATTTTAATGCAAGGACTATTACCAATGAAGTGGATGAGCTTAGAGCGTGGATCAGCACTTGTTGCTATGATGTTGTGGCCATTACAGAGATTTGGATGGTGCAGAGGTAGGAATGGCTACTTCAAGTGCCAGGCTTTAGATATTTGAGGAAGGACAGGGAGGAAGGCAAAAGAGGTGGGGGCATGGCACTGTTGATCAGAGATAGTGTCACGGCTGCAGAAAAGGAGGAAGTCACGGAGGTGTTGTCTACAGAGTCTCTGTGGGTGGAAGTTAGGAATAGGAAGGGGTCAATAACTCTACTGGGTGTGTTTTATAGACCATCCAATGGTAACAGGTGCTTCAAGGATCAAGATAGGGAGACAGATTCTGGGAAGGGGTACTAATAACAGGGTTGTCGTGGTGGGAAATTTTAATTTCCCAAATACTGATTGGCATCTCCCTAGAGTGAGGGGTTTAGATGGGGTGGAGTTTGGTAGGTGTGTTCAGGAAGATTTCTTGACACAATATGAGTGTAGATAAGCCTACAAGAGGAGAGGCTGTACTTGATCTGCTATTGGGAAGTGAACCTGGTCAGATGTCAGGTCTCTCAGTAGGAGAGCATTTTGGAGATAGTGATCACTTTTCTCTCTCCTTTACCATAGCATTGGAGAGGGATAGGAACAGACAAGTTAGCGAATCATTTAATTGGAGTTAGAGGAAATATAAGGCTATCAGGCAGGAACTTGGAAGCATACATTGGAAACAGATTTTCACCTGGCAACTACCAGCCTTCTCCTTCCCGCCCTCCCCCCACCTTCTTTATAGGGCCCCTGCCCCCTCCATCTTCAGTCCTGACGAAGGGTCTCGGCCCAAAACGTTGACTGCTCGTTTCCACGGATGCTGCCCAACCTGCAGAGTTCCTCCAGCTTGTTGTATGTGTGCACTGGAAACAGATGTTCTCAGGGGAATGTATGGAAGAAATGTGGCAAATGTTCAGGGATACTTGCGGGGGTTCTGTGTAGATACGTTCCAATAAGACAGGGAAAGGTTAGTAGGATACTGGAATCGTGGTGTACAAAGGCTGTTGTAAATCTAGTCAAGATGAAAAGAAGAGCTTACAAAAGGTTCAAAAAATTAGGTAATGATAGAGATCTAGAAGATTATAAGGCTAGCAAGAAGGAGAAAGAAATTAGGAGAGCCAGAAGGGGCCATGAGAAAGCCTTGGATGTCACATACTCATGTAGTATTCCCAGTAAAAACTGTTTCAAAACAAGGAATCTCTCTGCAGTTCCAACGACTACTTTTATCATATCCAACCTCTTGGTTGTAGTTTTAACCCCAACCAGTACTTCAACAACAAATGCCAAAAAAACTCTTTAGTCATCCACAACATGTCTGAAGGAACCATAACTGGAGAACACGGTAAGTGCTGACTCCCCATCGTTCCAATCTTTACTTATCCTTTGCTCTCTATCAACTTTCTTTACTGCCTCAGCATATGATACTTTTTGTTGGTTACTAACAACCTGAATCTGTTTCACCTTGACAAAATACTCACATCCTCTGAACGCCGCTACATAGTTCCCCTCCTCAGTTACTGCATTTCGTTGCCGCTGCCTTACACGCTTTAATATCGTGATCCTCTCCACATTTCACACATCTTCTTTTACCTCGACATAAACCAGCAACGTGTCCAAATCGCTGGCAATTATAACAGCGCAAAGGAGAGTCTAATATATTCTCTAACTTGATAAGACATGCTCCCAAGATTGACTCTAGTTGGAAGAACGTCACCTGCAAAAACCAATAGGACAGGAGAATCCCAATCACCTCCTTCTCTCGATTGGCTTCAATCACTCGACCACCTTTAATATTGTCCAAAATTTCCTTTTCAGTCATGCCAGACCAAATACCATACGCTAACCCCTCAACTCCATTCCTTTCTTTCAGAGTAATACACTCCACTTTCACAACCAATTTTCCCACCGTTTTGGCACTGCTATATTGGTCAACATCTTTGCAACTAATTTTCAGCAATCCATTATACAACATTTTGGCCTGGAATCCTTTACCTATTTGGTTCTCTAATGCTGCTGCCACTTTCAAAGGATTAAGGGCTCTGAATCCTCCTTCCCCTAACTTCTGATCTCTAATTTTATACAGAACTACAAATTCCTCCAAGTCACCCATTTTCCTCAATTTGTTGTCCACTATTACATCAGGTTGATGCATCTCTGTTTTGGCTACCCTTACTTCTGGAGCATTCCACAGTCTCCCACCCTCCTCCTTCAATCTCAACCCCCTCTCCTCCCCCCATTGCAGCCATAGGCTACAAACTTACCCTTTCAAACTACTAGGCTGAATAAATGGGAAGAATATAAATTAATAAAATGCGTAAAATTAAACAAACTGGCCAACCAAAAGATAAGGGGAACCACCACTGATCGAACATAAAACAATCAGCCACCGCGTCTTCCCCAACGTTTGACTCAGCAGTTCATCCCAAGTGCCGCCATTAGCCGGAGCAAAGACAGAAATCAACGCACAGGCTCAGAGGGAAGATATTTAAAAGTCACTGAAATTTATATAAAAAGCATTGGACCACGTCTTAAGTCCTAAAAGCATGTGTGTTTAAGATGAAAGAGTCAACAAACAGAACAGAAGCAAACACACCCACTTTTGGAGATAACGGGCATGGGCAGTTAGCCAGTCTACTTTCCCAACCATTTCGCTGTAACACGAAACGTAAATTAATGACGTCCTTCAAGTGCTGCTTCAAGGGATTAGTCAGCAATTAAAAGCCTCCGACCCCAGAGCGTTCTTTAACAGAACATTGCGGTCCGCAGTAGACGACGGGTGAGTGTTACGCTATTTTGTGCCGGAGTCCGATTTTGCACTGGGTTCATTCCAGAAGGAAACATTTATTGAAGAAAGTGTTGTAGTTATTCAATGCAGAATACTCGTTCAGCAGCTATCATTGGGAAATTGCGAATGAGTTTCGGTTATAGTTTTATTTCAAATTGAGAGCGGAAGCAGCGTTTTATTCATAAAATGCAGTTTTACTGCCACGCTTTGTCATTGGTCTTGGGCTAAAACTGACAGCTGGTAGGATTCTCTGCTGCAAAGTTTACCCGGGGAAAATGTGAAGTAAAGGGTATGTCATAAATTAATCACCATGGATACAGAAATTCTCCAGGAGTAAGAAGGTAAAATCCATAAGACATACTGGTAGTGCAGAATTCAGCCATTCGGCCCATCGAGTCTTCTCCTCTGTTGTGTCATGGCTAATTATTATCCCTCTCAGCTCCATTCTTCTCTCTGCCTGCTCCCTGTAACTTTTGACACCCTGACTAATCAAGAACCTATCAATATCATTTTCAAATACACCCAACAGTTTGGCCGTCACAGCCATCATTTCCTTGTTCGGTTAAATATACTACTAACCTATTTTAATCTGTTTTATTATAGCGTCCTATAACCAAATTTAAAGTTTTCTTAGAGATTTAAAGCTAAACTTAAAATGGTGCTGGTTTTTCTCTCTAAGAGATTATGTTATTTTGGTTCTCTTTTTGTTTAATATATGATGGAGTGTAAACACTCTCCTTTGTTGGAATGTTACTGTCTTTCTTGTAAGGTCATTTTATTTTTTAGTGTACTGGCTGGGGGGAGGGAGAGACGAGACCGACAGAGCGGCCCATGGCTCTGTATTCTATCTTAGTTTACTTGCCTTTTTTTCAGGCTTTTGTGAGGGTGGGTGGGTTTACAGTTAGGATTTTTTTCCCGTGGGATGGTTCCGGAGCTTGCGTGTTTTCTAAATGGTTGTATTCTTCATCACCGCCATCTTTGATAATCCGGTATTGGTATGTGTTCAGTGCATATATAAAGAAAATTAGAATAAAATTATAGTACGGCAGTTAAACAGATTAATGTAATAAGTTGGAATGTACATGGTTGGAATCAACCTATTAAATGAAAAAAGACTTTTAAAATTATTAATCTATTCCAACCTGATATAATTTTTGCTCAGGAGACACATATCAGGGCGGGAGATCAAAATAGGTTTTTTGGATGGTGGAATGACTTACAGCTCCATGCTAGTTCTAAGAGTAAAACTAAATGCGTATCTATCTTTATTAAATCTAATATATTTACTTGAGGATATTGAATCAGATTCTAATGGTAGATTTTTAATTGTTAAAGGAGTGATTTGTAATAGAAAGGTTGTTTTGGTCAATTTGTATGGTCCTAATTTAGATGATCATTTTTTTAAAAAAAGTATGTGATTTATTGCCGGATTTAAATGAACATACGTTGATAATGGGTGGGGATTTGAACTGTTGTTTAAATCCTATGATTGATAAGAGCTCAACTAATCAGTGACTTCCAAATTGCTCTGTGTCAGTTATTAACTCCTTTTTGACCGATTTTGGGTTGATCGAATTATGGAGGCATTTGCACCCTTATATCAGAGAATATCTTTTGTTTTCGCATGTCTATAAAAATATTCGAGGATTGATTATATTATAATTGATCCCCGCCTTTTGCCTAATGTTAAAAACTGTGAATATGACGCTATTGCTATATCTGATCATGTGCCTTTGAGTTCGTCCTTTGAATTTGATGATATCATTTTTGCCCGTTCACCATGGCACATGTCTCAGACTTTATTGCAAAACTCTGATTTTATCAGTTTTATTGAAAGCCGGATAAAAGAATTTTTTATTTTTAATGATATAGGAGGTATGTCCAAATTAATTATATGGGATACATTCAAAGCATTTTTATGTGGTCAGATTATTTCTTATTCAGCTAAACTTAAAATACAGACTAAAGCAGAATTAGGTAAAATTTCAAAACAAATTAAAGATTTAGATAATATCTATGCGACTTCCCCTAATATTGACTTATTTTAAAAAAGGGTGGAACTTCAATCACAATATACCCTATTATTAACTCATCCAATTGAAGGTTATCTACTTACGTTAAAGAGCAAATTTTATATGTTTGGAGATAAAAATAATAAACTACTTGCATCTCAATTAAAATCGGCTGGAGCCAAAAGGCAAAGTTTGAAAATTCGTAGAAAGGATGGTATCCTGGCTCAGGAATATGAAGAAATTAATAAGATTTTTCAAGATTTTTATACTGAACTTTATAAATCTCAATGTCCAGTAGATTCTTCTGAAATGAATGCTTTTTTTTACGAAAGATTGCTTTTCCTAAAATTTCTACTGGGGATCAAAAAACTCTTGATGCCCAAATTACTGAATCCGAAATTCATAAAGCTATATTTTCAATGCAATCTGGTAAGGCCCCAGGACTTGATGGTTATCCTGTAGAATTTTATAAAACATTTGGAAAATTGCGTTCTCCATATATGTTGGAGATGTTTAAAGATTCTTTTGTAAAAAGTGATTTAGCCTCTGCTTTTTATAAGGATTCTATTTCTTTCATTCTCAAAAAGGATAAAGATCCTACTGATTGTGCCTCATACAGACCTATTTCATTATTGAATGTTGATGCTAAGATTCTCTCAAAAATAACGGCCAATCATTTGGAGAGTGTTTTGTGTAAAATCATTTTTAAAGATCAAACAGGCTTTATAAAGGGTCGTTACTGTTTTTCAAATGTTCGGAAACTATTTTACATTATATATTCGCCCTCTTCTAAAACTCCACAATGCATTGTATCTTTGGATGCTGAAAAAGCATTTGATCGAGTCGAATGGAAATATTTATTTAATGTTTTAGAAAAATTTGGTTTTGGTATTAATTTTTATAATTGGATTAAAATGATATATAAGGCCCTTATTGCTACTGTTGTCACTAATAACTGTAGGTCTCCTTTTTTCAGCTATCACGGGACAAAACAAGGTTGTCCATTAAGTCCTTTGTTATTTTACTTAATTTTAGAACCCCTGGCTATTGCTCTTCGTGAAGCCAAAAATATTCATGGGACTTTTGTGAATGAGACCATGCACAAGATCTCTCTTTAAGCTGATGATTTATTGGTATATGTATCTAAGCCTGAAGAATCTATTCCTGCTTTGCTAAAATTATTTGACAAATTTGGAGAGTTTTCAGGATGTAAAATAAATTTTCGTAAAAGTGAATTACTTCCTTTAAATGAATCTATCTCTATATATGATAATATTCCTTTTAAAGTTACAGATTCTTTTAGAATTTAGGTGTCAAAATTACTAAAAAATATAAGGATCTTTATAATGTCAATTTTCCTCCTTTAGTGGACTCTATGAAGTACTCATTTAGTAGATGGAGTCCACTTACATTTTCACTTGTTGGTCATATTCATGTAGTTAAAATGATGATTTTACCAACATTTTTATATTTATTTCAGAATATTCCTGTTTTTTTGACTAAGAAGTTTTTTGATCGGATTGCTTCTACTATTCTATCTTTTATTTGGGATAATAAAAGACCAAGAATTGGTAAATGTCATTTGCAAAAGTTGAAAAAGGATGGAGGTCTCGCTTTGCCTAATCTAAGAATGTATTATTAGGCTGTTAATCTGCGATGTATGTCCTTTTGGTTATATTGGGGTAATAAGAATAATTGGCCAATTTGGGTAGACCTGGAACTGACAGCTGTGAAACAGTTTTATTTAACTTCGTTATTAGGAGTTGCTCTACCTATACAATTAGTTAAAGTTGTTAATTTAACCCTATATCCTGTATTAAGCACTCTTTTCAAATTTGGCTCCAGTTCTGCAATTTGTTTTAATCTTAAAAAATTTAAGCTTTGGAGTATAATTTATTGTAATTACTTTTCTAAACCTTCCCGGAGTAATCCAATTTTTTTACTTTGAAAAAATAAAGGTAGTAATTCTTTTTTTGGATTTATTTAAAGAAGGCAGATTGATGTCTTTTGAACAATTAGTCGATAATTATTCTCTCTCATATTCACGCTTTTTACAATATCTTCAAATCGGACATTTTTTACAAAAATATTTAAGTAAATTTCCTTACATATTGGAGGCTGACTTGTTCGATACTATTATGAATATGAACCCTTTGATAAAAGGTTCTATTGGAAAAATTTATAATTTATTATTACAATGGGATAAGCGTCCTTTACTTAAGATTAAACAGGATTGGGAGAAGGAACTCAATTTGACTTTTATATGGGAGGATTGGACACGGATTCCAAAGCTGGTTAACTCTTCTTTGATCTGTGCTAGTCATTCATTGATTCAATTTAAAATTGTACATCATTACCATTTGACGAAGGAGAGACTTTCTAAACTATTTCCCAATGTCTACAAGTATTGTGATAGATGTAAAAATGAGATAGCTACACTGACACATATGTTCTGGTCGTGTTCTATATTAAAACAGTTTTGGAAGTCAATCTTTTCGACAATTTCTGAAGCACCCAGAATCAATGTACAACCTAATAAATTGACTGTGCTTTTTGGAATAATTCCTCAAAATATTCATGGTATTTCTGTGTCTGACCAACATGTTACCGGTATTGTGTTTGTTACATTGATAGCTGGGAGGGCCATCTTGTTGAAATGGAAGGATACATCAGCTCCTACTTTGTCACAATGGTTCTCTCAAGTGATGCTGAGTCTTAGCTTGGAGAAAATTAGAAGTTGAACCTTTGAACCTTTATTTGATTTTTGAGAAGAGATGGGGCTCATTTGCTTGTTATTATCATTTCAGTGAACTGATAGATTTCCTCCACGATCTAAGGTTAAATGTTTTTCTTGATATATCTTTCTTTCTTGTTGGTGGTGTGTTGTTTATTTTCAGAAACTTTCTGTATGACGCATGGCTCCGGGGTTGTACCCCCAATGGGTTCTTTATTATTCTCACTTTTCTTGCTTAGTAGGGTTTTTTTTTATCCACAAAAATTTTCAGTCTTTAAGATAATTTTTTTGAGGCATTGTAAGTGTTGTTACTTCGATGTACCTGTGTTATTTTTGAATAATAATAATAATAAAAAGATTTGAAAAGGGAAGAGAGTGGTGGGGAGGGCAGGTAAAGATATGTTTATTGGTAGGATCACTTTAAAGTTCCAAGTACATACATGTCGTCATCTACAACCCTGAGATTAATTTTCCTGTGTGCAGAACTCAGCAAAACTATAACAGGATCAATGAATGATTAAGCAGAGTGCAGAAGACAACAAATTGCACAAATGCAAATATAAAATAATTGCAATATATAACAAGAACATGAGATAAAGAGTCTTTGAAAGTGAGATCATTGGTTGTGGGAACATTTCAATGATGGAACAAGGTAGTGTAGTTATCCCCTTCTATTAAAGAGCCTGATGGCTGAGCAGTAGTAACTATTCTTGAATCTGCTGGCACAAGTCCTGAGGCTTTTGTACCTTCTACCTGATGGCAGCAGTGAGAAAAGAGCATGGCCAGGAGGAACTCAGCAGGTCAGCTATTACTGTACTATGTTACAATGAACGTGCAACAGTTAAAGTGTAAATGCATGTTGCAAAGTGTAATTTTCATACGTACCCAATGAGGGAGAGTTTTGGGGTCCTGAGGTTATGACTGGGAGGTGTTAGTCAAGGCCGAGACAGTGAGTTATAGATTTGTAACCCACTCCAGCTCCTGTCCGAGAACCCGGTGCAGTATTAGAGATTCACTACTGATCCACTGCTGGACACGTCACCTTTCCAATTTGAAATTGAACGTGAGTTCTCTTAACTTTGAATTATCTCATTGCCTTCTCTCAAAGAGAATGTCAGTACAGGATAACATAAAATGCTGGAGGAACCGAGCAGAGCCAGCAGCATCTATGGAAAGGAATAAATAGTCAACATTTCAGGCCGAGACATGTCATCAGGACCGGAAAGGAAGGGGGATGAAGCCTGAATAAGAAGCTGGGGGGGACTGGAAAGACTACAAGTTGGATGGCAGGAGTGTTATGAAGTGAGAATCTGGGAGGTGATAGGTGGAAAAGGTAAAGGGCTCAAAAGAAGGAATCTGATAGGAGAGGAGAATGGCCCATGGGGAGAAGGGAAGGAGGAAGGGCACCAGGGTGAGGAGAAGAGTTAAGATGGAAACCAGAGTGCGAATGATAGAAGGAGTTGGGGGGGGGGGGGGAATTACTGGAAGTGGATGTTCATGCCAGAAGGTTGGAGGTTACCCAGACAGGACATGAGGTGTTGCTCCCCAAACCCGAGAATGGCCTCATTGTGGTGGTAGAGGAGGCCATGGACCGACATGTTGGAAAGGAAGTGGGGACTGTAATTAAAAGGGGTTGGTCACCAGGAAATGCTGCTTGTTGCAGATGGAGTGAAGGTGCCCGTCAAAGATGTCCCCCAATCCAGAAGATTCACAGGTGAAGTGTTGCCTCACCTAGATGGGCTGTTTGTGGCAGAGGTGAGGAAGGAGGTGAATGGACATGTACAGCACTTACACTGCTTGCAGGGATAGGTGTAAGGAGAGAGTTAGTGGGGAGCGACGAATGGACAAAGAGAGCGATTCCTGAAGAAAACAAAAACTGGGGGGTGGGGGATTGCAAAAATGTGCTCGGTGGTAGGATCCTGTGAAGCTATCGGAAGTTGTGGAGAATGATGTGCAGGATACTGAGGCTCATGGGGTGGTAGGTATGTGTTTGTGTGCCATTGCAGGGTCTGTGTCTCAGTGTCATGTTGAACGTATGCACTCCTTATCTAATGGCATTATAAAACTTATTTTTGTGAGCTCATCGCTGTTTGTGGTAGATGCATATTGTGTGTCACAACATGACAATGCCACAAAACCTCAATGTATGTGTATCATTTTTTGTTGAAACTATCTGTAAGTGCAACTTCAAAACTTGTTGTAAAATACGTTATATTTCTATTTACAGAATGGGCTTCCTGCCAGTGTTGGGTGCGGTGACTGGAGCCGGTGAGTGAAATCAGTGTGTCAGTGTGCTAATACTGCGGGAGTGGTCGTTGTTGGGTTGGATCAGCTAAACAGCACTGAGCAGCGACACAGAACAGCACATAGACCCTCTTATTCCTAGTTGGAGCTTGAGTAGATGGGCAGAGTCTTTCATAATTACTGGACCACTGCTATTCCTTCACTGGTTGCTAGGAGTTGAAACTCCTCAACCAATGTTGGCAGATGCTCCTTCTCACGGCAATCAAGTCAAGTTTATTGTCATTTACCTGCACCACCAAATGAGACAATATTTCTCCAGACCAGGGTTTAAAGCGCAGTAGTACACCTTTACAGACAATATCTTAGAATTAAATCTGCAAATGAATTGCACACAGATAAACAAAGCATAATTTAAGTATTGTAGCGTAGAGTACAAAACCAAGATCAGGCACAATTTCTGGGGCTCCTGGATCTCCAAGTGACAAGAGGCTACTGGCTACAGGAAGTTACAATTTCTCAGTCTCATTTTGGGACTGTGGCTAGGAGAGAGCATGAGGAATTTTGGACAACACAAGGATTTGTAGTTGGGCATTATGAAAAGTTCTGTGTTGATGGATGTTATGTTAGTCATGGTAAAAGAAAGATATATGGAAGAAGTAACACAACTCAACCTAACCTGCATGAAAAATTCTTTTAGAAGAGTTGGCAAATTAATCAAGATTAACATTAGCTTCATTTGTCACATAAACATTGAAACATACTGAGAATTGTGCCATTCTGTGTTAAATAAAATCAGTCAGAATCGTGCTGGGCAGCCTGGAAGATTTGCCACGCTTCCAAAGCCAACATGCTATGCCCACAACTTAGTAAGTGCAACTGTACAATTTTGGAAAGCGGGAGGAAACTGGAGTGCACAAAATAGACCTACACGGTCATAGGGTGAACGCACAAACGCCTGACATACAGCAGCAGGAATCCAGCCCCCATCTTACAGGTGGCAATGTAAAGCAATTGCGGTAAGCACTACCAACTATGCCACCCTCAAAATAGTTCGCAAGAGCAGTTCTAAAAGTTTGGGCACCACAGTGTGGCAATGAGTGGAGTTGCTGCCTCACGGCTGCTGCAACATGGAGTTCAAGTCCTGAACTCCTAACTGGAGTTTGCATGTTGTCCCTCTGATGGAGTGGATTTTCTCTGGATGCTACCGTAGCTTCCAAAATCACCGAAGTCACAGAAGTTGGTCGATTAATTGGCTGCTGTGGATTGCCCCTCGTGTGTGGCTGAGTGGTAAAATCCAGGCGGAGCCGAGGGTTATGTGATAAAGATAAAATGGGATTAGTGTTAAGTGGGTGCCTGATGGTCAACATGGACTCATTGGGACAAAGAGGTTGTGTATGACTCTGTTTCACTGATTTTGTTTCCCCAACTGTTGCTTGGGGAGTGTGTAAATTTCTCCTCAGTATCTCCACAATACAGTCTCACAGTACTTATCTGATCATGTCCGATTGAAGGGAATACAGTCCATGGAGGGAGTCCTTCAGATAGTGAGCTGAGGTATTGGATGCACTTTGTAGTGTGCCCCTCAGCTTTATGCCAACCACATTGTGGATCTAACAACATTCAGTTAATACCCAGGTGCATAATGAACTGCTGTCTGGCCCAGTGTTAAATTGCCTGTCTGTACCTTTCATAGAAACAATGTTGTACAGGTGCCTGTATGTTCCTGTTCAGTGTAAAGTTCCTGTTTGGATGCACTCTGTTCAAATGGAGCTGTTTCTTCTTTTAGTGGCTGCAGTTGCTGCCACCCCTCTGATTCTGGGGGCAGTGGGCTTCACAAGTGCTGGAATTGTGGCTGGTACTACTGCAGCAAAAATGATGAGCGCGGCAGCTGTGGCTAATGGAGGAGGTGTTGCAGCTGGAAGCACCGTGGCTGTCCTTCAATCCATTGGTAATGTTGACTGATAAACCAGTGAGAACTTCTCAAACTTACTTAAATCCTTCATACTGACATTTTGCCTCTAAGGCACAGAAACAGGCTCTTCAACCCATCTAGTCCATGCTAAACTGGTTTTCTACTAATCCAATCAAACCGCACCAAGACCATAGCCCTCCATACCCTTCCCATCTATGTAACTATCCAAACTTGTGTTAAATGTTAGAATTTTACCAGCATCTACCACTTTACTGACAGCTCGTTCCACACTTACATCATCCTCGGAGTGAAGAAGTTCCTCCTCAGATTACCCTTTTAAATATTTCACCTTTCACCCTATCACGTCTGGTTCTACTCTCACAGAATCAGCAGGGAAAAGTCATGCAAGCATTCACTCTATCTATACCCTCATAATTTTGTATCCATCTATAAGTCTCCTCTTGCTCTCCTGTGCTCTGCATTGGGTTGGATCAGGTGACTCACACAGAGCAGCGACAGACGTAATTAAACGCAGATGACCTTTAATTGGTTGGAGCGTGAGAAGATGGGCTGAATCGTCTGTAACTACAGAACCACTGCTGCTGCAAAAGAGGTCCAGCGAGCAGCAGGTTATGTGGGTGAAAATACCTAGTTAATGAGATATTTCAGAGGAGAATGGCCAGACTGGTTCAAGCTGACAGGAAAGCGACAGTAGCTCAAATAGCCATGCATTACAACATTGGTGTGCAGGGAGCATCTCTGAATGCACAACACGTCACAAATTCATGCGGGTGGGCTGCAGCAGCCGAAGACCATGAACGTACACTCTGTCGCCACTTTATTAGGTACAGGAGGTATCTAATAAAGTGGCCTCTTAGTGTATGTACAGAGTCCTGCTAAAGACAGATCAGTCTTTGTCCTTTTCATGGGAAATGAAACAAGGCAGATGATGGACATGTTAGTGGGGAAACGCTTTAGGAACATGACTATAACTCTAAGTCTCAAGGTCTCTATGGGAAGGGTTAAGGTTGGGTTTTGATTTTGAATTGGGAGAAGAATGTTTGTTCCCCATCTCCACTAATCCCATTTGCCACATTATTGAGCATTATCCTGAGGGGAAATGAGCAGTGAGACATCCATTACATCCTTGTTTTCCATCACTGGTTCATTGAGTTGTAATTCATAACCTTTTATCATCTGGATGAAATTTTCTTTACCTGTCCGTCTGAATGTCTCTTAACATAGTGAGTGATTCTGACTCCAACACCTCTTCTAGTAGTAGGTTACATATATCAAACAGTCTCAAACTTTCTTTGTAAGCCCATTTGAAAAACTTCACCCTCTCTTCCTAAACCTATCCTTTATTTTTGATAGCTCTACTATGGGGAAAATTTGTTCCATGAATTGTAGCTAAGGTACTCAGAACAAAGTGTGGATTTTTAATAACTGACGAATGTCTCAGATTGTTTACAATTTATTAATAATTGTGTTTTTTCCCTATAGGAGCTGAAGGACTGTCTGCTGTTGCTAAAGCAGCCTTGGGGACCGCAGGTGCTGTGGTTGGTGCAATCTTGTGGCCCTGAAGAGAAGAATAGCCTTGAGAAAACTTAAAATAAATGACAATCTTTCCTAAATTCTGAACATGCAAAAAAAAAACCTGTAATTGAAAATTCATTAAACTTGCATTATCGGTAATTGGTTATTATTAATCCACTGAGTTGTTTGTTATATCTCCCCTCTCGCTGTGAAACAGCGACACCTCTTTCTCCCTTATTAGGGAGAGAGAGAGAGCCTGTGGTGTGTTGAATACTGGGTGAACGAATAGTCTTTGGGGTATTGGAAGTCTGTTGCTTCGCCGCGTGGCTGAGTGCTCGGTTTTGGGTGCCGATGCTTTCTTTTTTTGCTGGTGGGGCGAGGGGGATCGTTGCTTGCTGCTGCGTACGCACAGGAGGGAGGGGAGATGCGGGTGACCTTTGGGTTATAATGTTTTAATTGTCACTCATTCTTTGGGGGCACTCCTCTGTTTTCATTACTGGTTGCAAAGAAAACGTTTCAGGAGGTATATATATTTCTCTGACATTAAATGTACCTATTGAAACTTTAGTGTCCTGTGTACTGAGATGTAGTAAGTGTCTTTCTTTAAACCATGGTGGACTTTTTTTAGGCATCCGTTAGTCTCGTGAGAACATAGATTTAGTCCTTGGAAGGTTTCCAGGGCGCAGGCCTGGGCAAGGTTTTATGGAAGACCGGCAGTTAGTTGCCCATGCAGCAAGTCTCCCCTCTCCACGCCACCGACGTTGTCCAAGGGAAGGGCACTGGGGCCGATACAGCTTGGCACCAGTGTCGTTGCAGAGCAGTATGTGGTTAAGTTCCTTGCTCAAGGAAACAACACGCTGCCTCAGCTGAGGCTCGAACCGTGACCTTCAGATCACTAGGCCGCCGCCTTAACCACTTGGCCACACGCCAGCATGTGGAAGATTTTAGGGTTATTGGAAAAAGGTGGAGTCAAGGTTGTGTGGTCTTTCCCCAGAGTCACAGGCTGCACGGAGTTTCAGTATGTCCCGTATGCAGTATGCAGTCGAGTCCTGCACTGCACAGCTGTGTGAGATGTACCTGGACAAAGACAGCTGTAACTATATCCTCACTTTCTTAGCAAATGGTCCCCAGCCATGTCAGCCACACCAAGGGTAACATCCGATGGGATTGAAGTTCCAATTGTGCATGGACGATTTGATGGGTGGGAAGGTGCTTACTGCAAGATGAACGAGTCTTGGCCTTTTTTGGTGAGTTCCGGCAATTCTGCCAAATGTATTTTGACAGTCGGCTTGGGAAACCATTCCAGGGGTTCCAACATCAACTTTACCAGCAGGACATTCAAGAACCTGAAATATTTATGTGGAATCTGAGGGGAAACTTCTTCACTCAGAGAGTGGTGAGAATCAATTTGCTAGTAGAAGGGTGGATGTAGAAATTTGGATAAGTACATAAATGGGAGAGATATGGAGGGCTGTGGTCCATGTGCAGGTCAAAGTGATTAGACAGAATAACAGTTTTACCCAGACTCGATGGGCCAAAGGGCCTGTTACTGTGGTGTAGTGCTCTATGCCTCTATGTCAGTGTTAAGATTCAAGAAGTTTATTGTCATTCTTCAATCGTTCGTTAAGTGCCGTGTTGTATGATGCAGGCGACCACAGTCTTTCCATGACCATGGTTGTTCTTGGCAAATTTTTCAACAGAAGTGCTTTGCCGTTGCTTTCTTCTGGGCAGTGCCTTTACAAGACTGGTGACCCCAGTCATTATCAATGCTCTTTGGAGATTGCCTGCCTGGCGACAAGTCGTCACATAACTGGGACTTGTGGTATGCACCAGCTGCTGACACGACCATTCATTGCCTGATCCCATGGCTTCATGTCACCCTGATCTGGGGGCCAAGCAGGTGCTACACCTTGTCCAAGGGTGACCTGCAGGCTGGCAGAGGGAAGGAGCGCATTACGCCTTGTTTGGTAGTGACAAATCTCCACCTCACCACCCACATTCTTCATTACACAGGTGTAAAGAAAACAAAATGATTGTTACTTCAAATCCAATGCAGCATAAAAGAGTAAGCATTAAAAATACAATAAATAAAAGTATAAAACAACTCATCAAAAACAATGTACAAGAAACTGTACATTAATTGACGGTGGCCATAAGATGGTGCACAATGTCGCAGGGTCACTCCAGCTCCAATCAACAGCAAGCTTCCTTGCCCTGTTCTTCTTTTTTATGACTGAAAAACACTGCTGACCATAACAAATACTAAAATCAGCAAGTCTATCTTGCTAGCGAGCAGGATAATGAAGACCCTGCGCAGTCACAGCCTAATGTGTGGAGCCAGCCTTCGCTCTGCACCGCAGTCTACTACAGCCACTCAGGGAAGTGGTGTGCAAGGACACAGAAGTGCGGTATCCACTTCGCTTATATCTGCGTCCCTGACTCATGTCAAGGAGGTCAGGACCTGGCCAAAAGGTGGTACCTCAGCACTGCTTTGAAAGCATGCGCTGGAGCATATTCAGAGAGATGGCTACCTACGATCAATACTTCAACAGTGATAAATGTGATGGATCAAAGTCTGGCTACATTGGGAAATATATTGAGGATGTCACCGTGATTAAATTCTCCACTGCCAGGGTAAACCAGAAACCATGACTGACTGCAGAGATTCCTGCACTTTAAAGATCTTGCTGCTTTCAAATCGGGGTATAGGATGGCTCTAATGTCAGCAAGAGCTGTGGTCTCCTGTGCATTCAGGAAGGCAAAGCAAGAGAAAACCCACAGACACCTTTGTGACACCAAGGACAAATGGCACCTGTGGTAAGGTATAGAAACCATAACAGATTGGATTTGAAGTAACAATCATTTTGTTTTCTTTACACCTGTGTAATGAAGAATGTGGGTGGTGAGGTGGAGATTTGTCACTACCAAACAAGGCGTAAGGCGCTCCTTCCCCATGCCATCCTGCAGGTCACCCATGGGCAAGGAGTAGCACCTGCTGAGCTCCCTCATCAGGGTGACATGAAGCCATGGGATCAGGCGATGGATGGTCGTGTCAGCAGCTGGTGCATACCACAAGTCCCAGTTACTTGACAACTTCACGCCAGGCAGACAATCTCCAAAGAGCATTGATATTAGCTGGTGTCACCAGTCTTGTAAAATCCACCCTGTGGCTCAATGACTGTGGCACCTCCCACATTGATAGGCTGAATGCCATCTTGAAGTTAGTCACAAATATAATTCCACACTACTTGTATCATGTAGAAACTTGGAGAAACAAGAAACTAACTTTTATTGAATATAACGTATTTAATTGCTTAACGGTGGTGTCACTTTGTATTAGCTCAACTTGGCCAAGAACGATTTATTGATGACTTCCATTTGCACTCGGTTTCTTGTTTAAATGTCCAACAATAATCAGCCAGAATTGCTCCATTAGAGTTGTGCTGGTACTGTTTCTCCATGACCACTATGTCCTGGTGAAATCTTTCACCATGCTGTTCACGGACAACGCCGAGACCTGCAGGGAAGAAGTCTAAATGGGAATGCAGAAAATGAACCTTTATTGGCATGTTGCGCTTCATGGTTTCGTATGCTTGAAGCATGTTGCCAACCAGCGGCAAGTAGTCTGGTGCTCTGTAGTTACCAAGAAAATTTTCAACAACGTCCTTGAATGCTTCCCTTGTGATTTCCTCCGGTCCCACTAGAAGTTCTTCAAATTGCCTGTCATTGACAACCTGATTGATTTGTTGACCAATAAGAATGCCTTTATTAATCTTGGCGTCAGTTATTCTGACTAGAATTTGGAACTGAAATAACAGACTTGGGAAATTTTTTTTAAAAAGATGCACGATAGGGAAATTTCATGGTGATTTTCATGATCAGGAGCCCATAGTCCATAAAATACACACAAAGGTATTCAGGAAGCAAAATCTTTTTGTCCAATGTATGGATCATATCAAAATGAGAATCAGGTTCAATATCACCGGGATGTGTCATGAAATTTGTTAATTTAGCAGCAGCCATATAATACATGATGATACAGAAGAAATAAATAAAATCCAATAAGTATACTATATATATGTATATTAAATAGTTTGATTAAAAGTAGAGCAAAACAAATAATATTGAAAAAAAGTGAGGTAGTGTTCATGGGTTCAATGTCCATTTAGGAATCGGATGGCAGAGGGGAAGAAGCTGTTCCTGAATCGCTGAGTGTGTGCCTTCAGGCTTCTGTACCTCCTTCCTGATGGTAATAATGAGAAGAGGGCATGTCTGGGTGGTAAGGATCCTTAATAATGGACACTGCCTTCCTGAGACAAGGCTCCTCGAAGATGTCTTGAATACTACAGAGGCGAGTACTTAAGATGGAGCTGACTAATTTTACAAGTTTCTGTAGCTTCTTTCGGTCCTGTGCAGTAGCACCCCCCCCCCCCACCCACACCAGACAGTGATGCAGCCTGTCAGAATGCTCTCCACAGTACATCTATGTATAGAAGTTTTCGAGTGCTCTATGTGACAAATCAAATCTCTTCAAACTCCTAATCAAATACAGCTGCGTTATTGCCTTCTTTATAGTTGCATCGATATATTGTTACATCCTCGGAGATCTTGACACCCAGGAACTTGAAATTGCTCACTCTCTCCACTTCTTGTGGAGGATTGCTTCATGTTCCCTCGCCTTACCCTCTCAGAAGTCCACAATCAGCTCTTCCGTCTTACTGACGTTGAATACAAGGTTGTTGCTGTACCATTCAATTAACTGGTATATCTCGCTCCCATATGCATTCTTATCTCTATCTGAGGTTCTACTAACAATGGTTGTGTCATCAGCAAATTTACAGATGGCATTTGAGTTATACCTAGCCACACAATCACGGGCATAGAGGGAATAGAACAGTGCACAAAGACACACCTCTGTGGTGTGTCAGTTTGATTGTCAGCGAGAAGGAGGTATTATTACCAATCCGCACAGATTATGACCTTCCGGTTAGGAAGTCGAGAATCCAATTGCAGAGGGAGGTACACAGGCCCAGGTTTTGTAGCTTACTGATCAGGACTGTGGGATTGATGGCGTTAAACACTGAGCTATAGTCAACCTTATTGACTGTGGGGGATGTGTTTTGGGACCATGAGAGGTTGTGCAAGATGTGCTCTCCCAGGATTTTGAAGCTGTCACTGTTTCCACCGATGCGCCGTTGACGTAAAGAAGGTTATGAGTGGTACGAGTTCTCCTAAAGTCCATAACTATCTTCTGCATCTTGTCGACATTAAGAAAGAGGTTATCTGCCTAGCACCAGGCCCTGAGCTCTTCTACCATCCCTCTGCAGGCTGCCTCGCCATTGTTGGTGATGAACCCTCTCGGGGTTATGTCATCGGCGAATTTGACAATGCGATTGCTCGAGTGTTTTGGTGTACAGTCACGGGCGAACAGAGCGCACAGCAGTGGGCTCAGCACACAGTGCCGGAGGGCACCTGCATTTAAGACGGTGGGGAAGGAGGAGCAGTTGTGCATCCTGATGGAGGTCTGTACGTTAGGAAGTCCAACACCAAGTTGCACGGTGGTGTAATTAGACCGAGGAGTAGGAATTCGTTCAAAAGGGTCTGTGGCACAATCTTGTTGAATGCCGAAATAAATTCCAGAAACAGCATTATGACAAACGTCCTTGTTTTCTGGCTTGATCAGGGCCGGGGCAGTTCAGACACCACGACATCTGTTGTAGAGTGGTTCTGTCGGTAAATATATTGGTAAGAGTCCAATGAGACAGGAACCGAGTTTTTAATGTGTGCCATTATCAGACGTTCAAAGCATTTCAGGATGACTGGCATCAGTGCTGCCGGGTGATAATCATTCAGTTCTGAGACTGCAGAGTTCTTTGGTTCAGCGATAACAGTGGCTAATTTGAAGCATGTAGGGACAGTAGCCCCAATGAGTGAAATGTCAAACATATCGGCAGAGATGTCAGTGAGCTGGGGTGCATGCTTCTCAAGTACAGGGCCTGGGATGTTGTCTGCGATAGCAGCCTTACGGGGATTAACTGCAGATTTTCCTCAGGTCTGCTGCTGTTGCAGCCAATTCTTCCCATTATGTCCAGAAAAGGAGATGATAGACAGGTGAGAAGATAAGGTGAGAGAAGGAAATTGCTCCACTGACACCTTAAATTCCGTCTGGGTAGCCTCCAACCTGATGGCATGAACATCGATTTTTTTTTTTAATTTTATTTAATTGCATTTTTAAATGATTACAAGTGTAGAAAAAAAAAGTATGTGACCCTTCCCCCCTCCCCTTAATCCCTCCCCCCTAACTTCCCTATATAAAAAAAATTAAGAAAGAAAGAAAAGAAAGAAAGAAAGAATGCCTGGTTGTTGGAAGGTCTCCACATGCTCCATGGAGTTCTTAATAACTTTAGTATATATATTTATTTCTTTCCCCAAGTAACCATTAATTTTCTCTTCAGAGCACCTATATATTTAGTCCTGTCTTTTGTAAATAAGGGCCCCAGATTTTCAAAAATGTTTCATATTTATCTCTTAAGTTATAAGTAATTTTTTCTAATGGAATACAGCCATAGATTTCTTTTTTCCAACAATCTATACTTAAATATGTATCTGATTTCCAAGTAATTGCAATAGTCTTTTTGGCTACAGCCAGCGCAATTTTTATAAATTCTTTCTGATATTTATTAAGTTTGAGTTTCGGTTTTGTCCCTTCAATATCACCTAGTAAAAGTAATATTGGATTATGAGGAAGTTTTATTCCCGTAATTTGTTCCAATAAAAGTCTTAAATTTGTCCAAAAAGGTTGAATTTTAGAACAAGACCATGTAGAATGTAAAAATGTACCAGTTTCTTGTTTACATCAGAAACACTGATCAGATAAACTTGGATTTAATTTATTTATTTTTTGTGGTGTAATATATAATTGATGTAAAAAGTTATATTGCACTAATCTTAACCGAACATTTATTGTATTTGTCATACTATCAAGACACAGTCTTGACCAATTTGTTTCTTCAATTTTAATATTCAAATCACTTTCCCATTTTTGTCTTGACTTATGGACTCCTTGTTTAGTTGCCTGTTTTTGAATCAAATTATACATACAAGATATAATTTTTTTAATATTTCCTTTTTGAATTAAAATTTCTATTTCTTTAGATTTCGGCAATAACATTGCTTGACCTAGTTTTTCTCTTATATAAGCCCTTAATTGAAAGTAACAAAATAAAGTGTTATTTGATACTTTATATTTATTCTTTAATTGATCAAATGACATTAATATACCTCCTTCAAAACAATCTCCTATGTATTTAATCCCTTGTTGAAACCAATTATATAAAAGTTGATTGTCCATTGTAAAAGGAATAAGTCTATTTTGAATTAAAGATCTCTTTGCTAATAAAGATTTTTTTGTCTCATCATCAACATTTATCTTATTCCATAAATCAATCAAATGTTTTAATATAGGAGATTCTTTCTTTTCCCGTATCCATTTAGATTCCCATTTATATATAAAATCTTCTGGTACGTTTTCTCCTATTTTGTCCAGTTCTATTCTAATCCATGCCGGTTTATCTTTCTCAAAAAAAGATGCAATAAATCTAAGTTGATTTGCTTTATAATAATTCTTGAAATTTGGAAGTTGTAACCCTCCTAGATCAAATTTCCATGTCAATTTTTCCAACGATATTCTTGACATCTTACCTTTCCAGAGAAACTTCCTCACATATTTGTTTATCTCTTGAAAAAACTTCTGGGGTAATTGTATTGGTAATGATTGAAATAGATATTGTAGTCTAGGGAATATATTCATTTTTATAGTATTTACTCTACCTATTAATGTTATTGGTAATGCCATCCATTTATCAAGATCCTCCTGAATTTTTTTCAAAAGTGGTAAATAGTTTAATTTATATAAGTTTTTTGTGTCATTGTCAATTCTTATACCTAAATATTTTATACCATTTGCCGGCCATCTAAATTGAGTTATTAATCGACATTGACTATAGTCTCCATTAGTAAGAGGTAAAATTTCGCTTTTATCCCAATTTACTTTATAACCTGATATTTTCCCATATTCTTCTAGTCTATAAGATAATTTACCTAATGAATGTAATGGATCTGTTAAATAAAGTAGAACATCATCAGCAAATAAATTAATCTTATATTCTTCCTGATTAACTCTAAAACCCTTAATATCTGGGTCCATTCTAATTAATTCAGCTAATGGCTCTATTGCCAACACAAACAAAGCAGGTGATAATGGACAACCTTGCCTAGTTGATCTTGTTAACTGAAATGGTGTCGAAATTTGACCATTTGTCACTACTTTAGCTTTGGGATTAGTATTTAAGGTTTTAATCCATCTTATAAATGGTGTTCCTAATCCATATTTTTCCAATACCTTGAATAAAAAATCCCATTCCAATCTATCAAATGCTTTTTCTGCATCTAAAGCAACTGCCACACTCATTTCCTCCCTCTTTTGCGCTAAATGGATTATACTAATTAACCGGGTTACATTATCTGCCGATTGTCTATTTTTGATAAATCCTGTTTGATTCATATGCACTAATTTTGGTAAGCATTTAGATAATCTATTAGATAAGATTTTTGCTATTATTTTATAATCAGTATTTAATAAAGAAATAGGTCTATATGATGCTGGTTTTAAAAGGTCTCTATCTTTTTTTGGCAATACTATTAAAACAGCTGTTGAAAAAGATTCTGGAAGTCTATGCGTTCTTTCCGCTTGATGTATTAACTCCATAAAAGGAGAAATTAATAAATCTTTAAACTTTTTATAAAATTCAGGCGGAAAACCATCTTCTCCTGGGGATTTATTACTTTGAAGTGATCCTAGAGCTTCTTCAACTTCCTTCACTGTAAAAGGCATACCTAATCCCTTCTGTTCTTCCATATCTAATTTTGGAAGAGTTATTTGTGCTAAAAATCTTTCTATCTTAGCATCATCGTTTTTTGATTCTGATTTATACAACTCAGAATAAAAGTTCTTAAAAGCCTCATTAATTTCTAGAGGCTTATAAGTAACCTTATTCACTTTTGTTCGGATTACATTTATTGTTTTGGAAACCTGATCTGTTTTTAACTGCCATGCAAGGACCTTATGTGATCTTTCACCTAGTTCATAATATCTCTGTTTAGTTCTCATAATTGCTTTTTCTGTTCGGTATGTCTGGAGTGTATTATATTTTAATTTCTTATTGATAAGTTGTCTTCGTTTTTCTTCTGTCATATTTCTTTGAGATTCTTTTTCTAATTTTATAATCTCTTTTTCCAATTGATCTATTTCTATCATATATTCCTTCTTAATTTTAGAAGTATAACTTATTATCTGACCTCCCAAATATGCCTTCATTGTTTCCCACAGTATGAATTTATCATCAACTGAATGTAAATTTGTATCTAAAAAGAACTGAATCTGTTTTTTCATAAAATCACAAAAATCCTGTCGTTTTAGTAAAATTGAGTTAAATCTCCATCTATAAATTGATTCCTCTTTATCTATCATAATCATTGTCATTATTAAAGGAGAGTGATCAGACAATATTCTTGCTTTATATTCCACATTTTTCACTCTATCTTGAATATTCGTTGATAATAAGAAAAAATCTATCCTTGAATATGTTTTATGTCTATTTGAATAAAATGAATAATCTCTTTCTTTTGGATTGATTCTTCTCCATATATCAATCAAATTTAGATCTTTCATCAATGATAGAGTTAGTTTTACTACTTTTGATTTTGTAGTAGCCTTTATTGATCTATCTAAAACTGGATCAAGACAAAAATTAAAATCTCCACCTATTAATATTTTATCATGTGCGTTAGCCAAATTCAAAAAGACATCGATTTATCGAGCTTCCGCTAATGCCACCCTTCACCATTCCCCATTCCCCTCTCTCACCTTATCTCCTTACCTGCCCATCACCTCCCTCTGAATTGATAATCTCCACCATAAGTTTACCCTCTCATGTGGCTTCACTATTCCCACGGGCTGAGTCACCATAAGGTCATCTCAGATCCTTACTTGTACAGTATCCTTCCAGTCTTGGTCTCTCCATCCAATTCCCCTCAAACCTTCACTGTATCTACCTCTGTGTCCCCTCCCGGACAAAGCTTTCGCTCTGCTTCAGTTACACTACACTTCCAACATCTAAACCAGCTCCATTAATTTGTCTCGCAGTTCAGCAGGCAGGACGTGGGTTTAATTCCAGTGTGAAAGTAATCCCAAACTATTCTCAGCGAAAACGGAGCAAACAGAAAGATCCGCTGGAGCGACTCCACCTATCTTGTGCCTGTATCGGGAGAGAAACGACCGACCTTTTAGGGCGGATGCTTTGAACCCCTGAGCGGGTTTGTTCCTCCTGCGGGTTGTTTTTTTTTTAGTTTCTGTCGCAGACTCCGGGTTAAGCAATCTGCCAGCACAGCCGCAGTTCGCCGGGAAACGAAATTACTCAACTAATGACGTCGTATCAATTGTTGTTTTCTGGAGCCTTTGCCGGTTCTTCAGAGGCTCCGACAGCAGAGCCCGCTCTGTGTGCTCGGAATTGCGCTGAACGTTGGACATCGGCAGCGTCCTTCGGGTTTTGGTGAGTGTTACGCTCTTCCGTGTCGGGGGTACAGTTTCCCAGCAGAAAGAGAAGCAATTATTGAAGAAAATGTTGATGCAGTTATTCTATGCAGAATACTCCTTCAGCAGGTATCATTGGAACGATAGAAATAATGTTCCAGTTTTATTTAAAATTGAGTGCATATACACCATTACATTAATAAAGTACAAAGGTCATGTGTCATTTTATTCTGATATTTTATCGTTGGTGTTGGGCTCAACCTGACTGTCGGTAGGATATTCTGCTGCAAACTTTGCCTGGGGAGTATGGTGAGTAAAGGTTCTGCTGTAAATGAATAACCCATGGATAAAGAAATGAACAGTGGTAACATAAGTCCATAAGTCATAGGGACAGAATGAAGCCATTTGGCCCTTCGAGTCTGCTCTGACTTTCTATCATGGCTAATTATTATCCTTCTCCACCCCATTCTTCTGCCCTGTTACTTTTGCCACCCTTGCTAATCAATAACCTATCAATATCGTTTTCAAATACACCCAACATTTAGGCCTCCACAACCATCATTTCCTTAAATGAGTGAAGCCGTCCCCATTTGATCAAGAGCCTGATGGTTGAGGGGTGGTAACTGTTCTTGAACCTGGTGGTGCCAGTCCTGAGGCTCCTGCACCTTCTACCTGAGAAGAGAGCATGGCCTGGTGGGGGGGGGGGGGGGGGGGGTGGGGAAGGATCTTTGATGAGGGATGCTGCTTTTCTACAGCAACCTTTCATGTAGATGTGTTCAATGGGCACGAGGGTTTTTACCTGTGATGTATTGGGCAGAATTCACTATCTTTTGTAGGATTTCCCACACAGAGGCGAGTACAAGCTAGATGGTGGGAGTGTTATGAAGTGAGAATCTGGGAGGTGATAGGTGGAAAAGGTAAAGGGCTCAAGAAGAAGGAATCTGATAGGAGAGGAGAATGGCCCATAGGGTGAAGGGAAAGAGGAAAGGCACCAGGGTGAAGAGAAGTGTTAAGAGGGAAACAAGAAGGGAAGAAGGGGGATGGGAGAAATTACCGGAAATCAATGTTCAAGCCAAAAGCTTGGAGATAACCCAGCCAGAACATGGGGTGTTGCTCCCCCAACCCGAGAGTGGCCTCATTGTGGCAGTAGAAGAGACCGTGGACCGACATGCTGGAAAGGAAGTGGGGATTGGATTCAAAAGTGGTTGACCACCAGGAAATGCTGTGCCCGTCAAAGATGTCCCCCAATCCAGAAGATTCACAGGTGAAGTGTTGCCTCACCTAGATGGGCTGTTTGTGGCGGAGGTGAGGAAGGAGGTGAATGGACATGTACAGCACTTACACTGCTTGCAGGGATAGGTGTAAGGAGAGAGTTAGTGGGGAGCGACGAATGGACAAAGAGAGCGATTCCTGAAGAAAACAAAAACTGGGGGGTGGGGGATTGCAAAGATGTGCTCGGTTATAGGATACTGTGAAGCTATCGGAAGTTGTGGAGAATGATGTGCAGGATACTGAGGCTCATGGGGTGGTAGGTATGTGTTTGTGTGCCATTGCAGGGTCTGTGTCTCAGTGTCATGTTGAACATACGCACTCCTTATCTAATGGCATTATAAAACTTATTTTTGTGAGCTCATCGCTGTTTGTGGTAGGTGCATATTGTGTGTCACAACATGACAATGCCACAAAACCTCAATGTATGTGTATCATTTTTTGTTGAAACTATCTGTAAATGCAACTTCAAAACAAAATACTTGTTGTAAAATACGTTATATTTCTATTTACAGAATGGGCTTCCTGATAGTGTTGGGTGCGGCGACTGGAGCCGGTGAGTGAAATCAGTGTGTCAGTGTGCTAATACTGTGGGAGTGGTCGTTGTTGGGTTGGATCAGCTAAATAGCACTGAGCAGCGACACAGAACAGCACATAGACCCTCTTATTTCTAGTTGGAGCTTGAGTAGATGGGCAGAGTCTTTCATAATTACTGGACCACTGCTGTTCCTTCACTGGTTGCTAGGAGTTGAAACTCATCAACCAATGTTGGCAGATGCTCCTTGCCACGGCAAGCAAGTCAAGTTTATTGTCGTTTACCTGCACCGCCAAATGAGACAATATTTCTTCAGACCAGGGTTTAAAGCGCAGTAGTACACCTTTACACATAATATCTTAGAATTAAATCTGCAAATGAATTGCACACAGATAAACAAAGTATAATTTAAGTATTGTAGTGTAGAGTACAAAAACAAGATCAGGCACAATTTCTGGGGCTCCTGAATCTCCAAGTGACAAGAGGCTACTGGCTACAGGAAGTTACAATTTCTCAGTCTCATTTTGGGACTGTGGCTAGGAGAGAGCATGAGGAATTTTGGACAACACAAGGATTTGTAGTTGGGCAATATGAAAAGTGCTGTGTTGATGGATGTTATGTTAGTCATGGTAAAAAAAAAAAGATACATGGAAGAAGTAACACAACTCAACCTAACCTGCATGAAAAATTCTTTTAGAAGAGTTGGCAAATTAATCAAGATTAACATTAGCGTTATTTGTCCCATAAACATCGAAACATACTGAGAAATGTGCCATTCTGTGTTAAATAAAATCAGTCAGAATCATGCTGGGCAGCCTGGAAGATTTGCCACGCTTCCAAAGCCAACATGCTATGCCCACAACTTAGTAAGTGCAACTGTACAATTTTGGAAAGTGGGAGGAAACTGGAGTGCACAAAATAGACCTACACGGTCATAGGGTGAACGCACAAATGCCTGACATACAGCAGCAGGAATCCAGCCCCCATCTTACGGGTGGCAATGTAAAGCAATTGCGGTAACCACTAACCAACTATGCCACCCTCAAAATAGTTCGCAAGAGTAGTTCTAAAAGTTTGGGCACCACAGTGTGGCAATGAGTGGAGTTGCTGCCTCACGGCTGCTGCAACATGGAGTTCAAATCCTGAACTCCTAACTGGAGTTTGCATGTTGTCCCTCTGATGGAGTGGATTTTCTCTGGATGCTACCGTAGCTTCCAAAATCACCGAAGTCACAGAAGTTGGTCGATTAATTGGCTGCTGTGGATTGCCCCTCGTGTGTGGCTGAGTGGTAAAATCCAGGCGGAGCCGAGGGTTATGTGATAAAGATAAAATGGGATTAGTGTTAAGTGGGTGCCTGATGGTCAACATGGACTCATTGGGACAAAGAGGTTGTGTATGACTCTGTGACACGAATTTTGTTTCCCCAACTGTTGCTCGGGGAGTGTGTCAATTTCTCCTCAGTATCTCCACACTACAGTCTCTCAGTACTTACCTGATCATGTCCAATTGAAGGGAGTACAGTCCATGGAGGGAGTCCTTCAGATAGTGAGCTGAGGTATTGGATGCACTTTGTAGTGTGCCCCTCAGCTTTATGCCAACCACATTGTGGATCTAACAACATTCAGTTAACACCCAGGTGCATAATGAAATGCTGTCTGACCCAGTGTTAAATTGCCTGTCTGTTCCTTTCATAGAAACAATGTTGTACAGGCGCCTGGATGTTCCTGTTCAGTGTAAAGTTCCTGTTTGGATGCACTCTGTTTAAATGGAGCTGTTTCTTCATTTAGTGGTTGCAGTTGCTGCCCCCCCTCTGATTCTGGGGGCAATGGGCTTCACAAGTGCTGGAATTGTGGCTGGTACTATTGCAGCAAAAATGATGAGCGCGGCAGCTGTGGCTAATGGAGGAGGTGTTGCAGCTGGAAGCACCGTGGCTGTCCTTCAATCCATTGGTAATGTTGACTGATAAACCAGTGAGAACTTCTCAAACTTACTTAAATCCTTCATACTGACATTTTGCCTCTAAGGCACAGAAACAGGCTCTTCAACCCATCTAGTCCATGCTAAACTGGTTTTCTGCTAATCCAATCAAACCGCACCAAGACCATAGCCCTCCGTACCCTTCCCATCTATGTAACTATCCAAACTTGTGTTAAATGTTAGAATTTTACCAGCATCTGCCACTTTACTGACAGCTCGTTCCACACTTACATCATCCTCGGAGTGAAGAAGTTCCTCCTCAGATTACCCTTTTAATTATTTCACCTTTCACCCTATCATGTCTCGTTCTACTCTCACAGAGCCGGCAGGAAAAAGTCATGCAAGCATTCACTCTATCTATACCCTCATAATTTTGTATCCATCTATAAGTCTCCTCTTGCTCTCCTGTGCTCTGCATTGGGTTGGATCAGGTGACTCACACAGAGCAGCGACAGACGTAATTAAACGCAGATGACCTTTAATTGGTTGGAGCGTGAGAAGATGGGCTGAATCGTCTGTAACTACAGAACCACTGCTGCTGCAAAAGAGGTCCAGCGAGCAGCAGGTTCTGTGGGTGAAAATACCTAGTTAATGAGATATTTCAGAGGAGAATGGCCAGACTGGTTCAAGCTGACAGGAAAGCGACAGTAGCTCAAATAGCCATGCATTACAACAGTGGTGTGCAGGGAGCATCTCTGAATGCACAACACATCAAACCTTCATGCGGATGGGCTGCAGCAGCCGAAGACCTTGAACGTACACTCTGTCGCCACTTTATTAGGTACAGGAGGTATCTAATAAAGTGGCCTCTTAGTGTATGTACAGAGTCCTGCTAAAGACAGATCAGTCTTTGTCCTTTTCATGGGAAATGAAACAAGGCAGATGATGGACATGTTAATGGGGGAACACTTTAGGAACATGACTATAACTCTAAGTCTCAAGGTCTCTATGGGAAGGGTTAAGGTTGGGTTTTGATTTTGAATTGGGAGAAGAATGTTTGTTCTTCATCTCCGCTAATCCCACTTGCCACATTATTGAGCATTATCCTGAGGGGAAATGAGCAGTGAGACATCCATTACATCCTTGTTTTCCATCACTGGTTCATTGAGTTGTAATTCATAACCTTTTATCATCTGGATGAAATTTTCTTTACCTGTCCATCTGAATGTCTCTTAACATAGTGAGTGATTCTGACTCCAACACCTCTTCTAGTAGTAGGTTACATATATCAAACAGTCTCAAACTTTCTTTGTAAGCCCATTTGAAAAACTTCACCCTCTCTTCCTAAACCTATCCTTTATTTTTGATAGCTCTACTATGGGGAAAATTTGTTCCATGAATTGTAGCTAAGGTACTCAGAACAAAGTGTGGATTTTTAATAACTGACGAATGTCTCAGATTGTTTACAATTTATTAATAATTGTGTTTTTTCCCTATAGGAGCTGAAGGACTGTCTGCTGCTGCTAAAGCAGCCTTGGGGACTGCAGGTGCTGTGGTTGGTGCAATCTTGTGGCCCTGAAGAGAAGAATGGCCTTGAGAAAACTTAAAATAAATGACAATCTTTCCTAAATTCTGAACATGCAAACAAAAAAACCTGTAATTGAAAATTCATTAAACTTGCATTATCGGTAATTGGTTATTATTAATCCACTGAGTTGTTTGTTATATCTCCCCTCTCGCTGTGAAACAGAGACACCTCTTTCTCCCTTATTAGGGAGAGAGAGAGAGCCTGTGGTGTGTTGAATACCGGGTGAACGAATAGTCTTTGGGGTATTGGAAGTCTGTTGCTTCGCTGCGTGGTTGAGTGCTCGGTTTTGGGTGCCGATGCTTTCTTTTTTTGCTGGTGGGGCGAGGGGGATCGTTGCTTGCTGCTGCGTACGCACAGGAGGGAGGGGAGATGCGGGTGACCTTTGGGTTCTAATGTTTTAATTGTCACTCATTCTTTGGGGGCACTCCTCTATTTTCATTACTGGTTGCAAAGAAAACGTTTCAGGAGGTATATACATTTCTCTGACATTAAATGTACCTATTGAAACTTTAGTGTCCTGTGTACTGAGATGTAGTAAGTGTCTTTCTTTAAACCATGGTGGACTTTTTTTAGGCATCCGTTAGTCTCGTGAGAACATAGATTTAGTCCTTGGAAGGTTTCCAGGGCGCAGGCCTGGGCAAGGTTTTATGGAAGACCGGCAGTTAGTTGCCCATGCAGCAAGTCTCCCCTCTCCACGCCACCGACGTTGTCCAAGGGAAGGGCACTGGGGCCGATACAGCTTGGCACCAGTGTCGTTGCAGAGCAGTATGTGGTTAAGTTCCTTGCTCAAGGAAACAACACGCTGCCTCAGCTGAGGCTCGAACCGTGACCTTCAGATCACTAGGCCGCCGCCTTAACCACTTGGCCACACGCCAGCATGTGGAAGATTTTAGGGTTATTGGAAAAAGGTGGAGTCAAGGTTGTGTGGTCTTTCCCCAGAGTCACAGGCTGCACGGAGTTTCAGTATGTCCCGTATGCAGTATGCAGTCGAGTCCTGCACTGCACAGCTGTGTGAGATGTACCTGGACAAAGACAGCTGTAACTATATCCTCACTTTCTTAGCAAATGGTCCCCAGCCATGTCAGCCACACCAAGGGTAACATCCGATGGGACTGAAGTTCCAATTGTGCATGGACGATTTGATGGGTGGGAAGGTGCTTACTGCAAGATGAACGAGTCTTGGCCTTTTTTGGTGAGTTCCGGCAATTCTGCCAAATGTATTTTGACAGTCGGCTTGGGAAACCATTCCAGGGGTTCCAACATCAACTTTACCAGCAGGACATTCAAGAACCTGAAATATTTATGTGGAATCTGAGGGGAAACTTCTTCACTCAGAGAGTGGTGAGAATCAATTTGCTAGTAGAAGGGTGGATGTAGAAATTTGGATAAGTACATAAATGGGAGAGATATGGAGGGCTGTGGTCCATGTGCAGGTCAAAGTGATTAGACAGAATAACAGTTTTACCCAGACTCGATGGGCCAAAGGGCCTGTTACTGTGGTGTAGTGCTCTATGCCTCTATGTCAGTGTTAAGATTCAAGAAGTTTATTGTCATTCTTCAATCGTTCGTTAAGTGCCGTGTTGTATGATGCAGGCGACCACAGTCTTTCCATGACCATGGTTGTTCTTGGCAAATTTTTCAACAGAAGTGCTTTGCCGTTGCTTTCTTCTGGGCAGTGCCTTTACAAGACTGGTGACCCCAGTCATTATCAATGCTCTTTGGAGATTGCCTGCCTGGCGACAAGTCGTCACATAACTGGGACTTGTGGTATGCACCAGCTGCTGACACGACCATTCATTGCCTGATCCCATGGCTTCATATCACCCTGATCTGGGGGCCAAGCAGGTGCTACACCTTGTCCATGGGTGACCTGCAGGCTGGCAGAGGGAAGGAGTGCCTTATGCCTTGTTCGGTAGTGACAAATCTCCACCTCACCACCCACATTCTTCATTACACAGGTGTAAAGAAAACAAAATGATTGTTACTTCAAATCCAATGCAGCATAAAAGAGTAAGCATTAAAAATACAATAAATAAAAGTATAAAACCACTCATCAAAAACAATGTACAAGAAACTGTACATTAATTGACGGTGGCCATAAGATGGTGCACAATGTCGCAGGGTCACTCCAGCTCCAATCAACAGCAAGCTTCCTTGCCCTGTTCTTCTTTTTTATGACTGAAAAACACTGCTGACCATAACAAATACTAAAATCAGCAAGTCTATCTTGCTAGCGAGCAGGATAATGAAGACCCTGCGCAGTCACAGCCTAATGTGTGGAGCCAGCCTTCGCTCTGCACCGCAGTCTACTACAGCCACTCAGGGAAGTGGTGTGCAAGGACACAGAAGTGCGGTATCCACTTCGCTTATATCTGCGTCCCTGACTCATGTCAAGGAGGTCAGGACCTGGCCAAAAGGTGGTACCTCAGCACTGCTTTGAAAGCATGCGCTGGAGCATATTCAGAGAGATGGCTACCTACGATCAATACTTCAACAGTGATAAATGTGATGGATCAAAGTCTGGCTACATTGGGAAATATATTGAGGATGTCACCGTGATTAAATTCTCCACTGCCAGGGTAAACCAGAAACCATGACTGACTGCAGAGATTCCTGCACTTTAAAGATCTTGCTGCTTTCAAATCGGGGTATAGGATGGCTCTAATGTCAGCAAGAGCTGTGGTCTCCTGTGCATTCAGGAAGGCAAAGCAAGAGAAAACCCACAGACACCTTTGTGACACCAAGGACATATGGCACCTGTGGTAAGGTATAGAAACCATAACAGATTGGATTTGAAGTAACAATCATTTTGTTTTCTTTACACCTGTGTAATGAAGAATGTGGGTGGTGAGGTGGAGATTTGTCACTACCAAACAAGGCGTAAGGCGCTCCTTCCCCATGCCATCCTGCAGGTCACCCATGGGCAAGGAGTAGCACCTGCTGAGCTCCCTCATCAGGGTGACATGAAGCCATGGGATCAGGCGATGGATGGTCGTGTCAGCAGCTGGTGCATACCACAAGTCCCAGTTACTTGACAACTTCACGCCAGGCAGACAATCTCCAAAGAGCATTGATATTAGCTGGTGTCACCAGTCTTGTAAAATCCACCCTGTGGCTCAATGACTGTGGCACCTCCCACATTGATAGGCTGAATGCCATCTTGAAGTTAGTCACAAATATAAATCCACACTACTTGTATCATGTAGAAACTTGGAGAAACAAGAAACTAACTTTTATTGAATATAACGTATTTAATTGCTTAACGGTGGTGTCACTTTGTATTAGCTCAACTTGGCCAAGAACGATTTATTGATGACTTCCATTTGCACTCGGTTTCTTGTTTAAATGTCCAACAATAATCAGCCAGAATTGCTCCATTACAGTTGTGCTGGTACTGTTTCTCCATGACCACTATGTCCTGGTGAAATCTTTCACCATGCTGTTCACGGACAACGCCGAGACCTGCAGGGAAGAAGTCTAAATGGGAATGCAGAAAATGAACCTTTATTGGCATGTTGCGCTTCATGGTTTCGTATGCTTGAAGCATGTTGCTAACCAGCGGCAAGTAGTCTGGTGCTCTGTAGTTACCAAGAAAATTTTCAACAACGTCCTTGAATGCTTCCCTTGTGATTTCCTCCGGTCCCACTAGAAGTTCTTCAAATTGCCTGTCATTGACAACCTGATTGATTTGTTGACCAATAAGAATGCCTTTATTAATCTTGGCGTCAGTTATTCTGACTAGAATTTGGAACTGAAATAACAGACTTGGGAAATTTTTTTTAAAAAGATGCACGATAGGGAAATTTCATGGTGATTTTCATGATCAGGAGCCCATAGTCCATAAAATACACACAAAGGTATTCAGGAAGCAAAATCTTTTTGTCCAATGTATGGATCATATCAAAATGAGAATCAGGTTCAATATCACCGGGATGCGTCATGAAATTTGTTAATTTAGCAGCAGCCATATAATACATGATGATACAGAAGAAATAAATAAAATCCAATAAGTATACTATATATATGTATATTAAATAGTTTGATTAAAAGTAGAGCAAAACAAATAATGTTAAAAAAAAGTGAGGTAGTGTTCATGGGTTCAATGTCCATTAGGAATCGGATGGCAGAGGGGAAGAAGCTGTTCCTGAATCACTGAGTGTGTGCCTTCAGGCTTCTGTACCTCCTTCCTGATGGTAATAATGAGAAGAGGGCATGTCTGGGTGGTAAGGGTCCTTAATAATGGACACTGCCTTCCTGAGACAAGGCTCCTCGAAGATGTCTTGAATACTACAGAGGCGAGTACTTAAGATGGAGCTGACTAATTTTACAAGTTTCTGTAGCTTCTTTCGGTCCTGTGCAGTAGCACCCCCCCCCCCCACCCACCCACACCAGACAGTGATGCAGCCTGTCAGAATGCTCTCCACAGTACATCTATGTATAGAAGTTTTCGAGTGCTCTATGTGACAAATCAAATCTCTTCAAACTCCTAATCAAATACAGCTGCGTTATTGCCTTCTTTATAGTTGCATCGATATATTGTTACATCCTCGGAGATCTTGACACCCAGGAACTTGAAATTGCTCACTCTCTCCACTTCTTGTGGAGGATTGCTTCATGTTCTCTCGCCTTACCCTCTCAGAAGTCCACAATCAGCTCTTCTGTCTTACTGACGTTGAATACAATGTTGTTGCTGTGCCACCATTCAATTAACTGATATATCTCGCTCCCATATGCATTCTTATCTCTATCTGAGATTCTACTAACAATGGTTGTGTCATCAGCAAATTTACAGATGGCATTTGAGTTATACCTAGCCACACAATCATAGGCATAGAGGGAATAGAACAGTGCACGAAGACACACCTCTGTGGTGTGTCAGTTTGATTGTCAGCGAGAAGGAGGTATTATTACCAATCCGCACAGATTATGACCTTCCGGTTAGGAAGTCGAGAATCCAGTTGCAGAGGGAGGTACAGAGGCCCAGGTTTTGTAGCTTACTGATCAGGACTGTGGGAGTGATGGCGTTAAACACTGAGCTATAGTCAACCTTATTGACTGTGGGGGATGTGTTTTGGGACCATGAGAGGTTGTGCAAGATGTGCTCTCCCAGGATTTTGAAGCTGTCACTGTTTCCACCGTTGCGCCGTTGACGTAAAGAAGGTTATGAGTGGTACGAGTTCTCCTAAAGTCCATAACTATCTTCTGCATCTTGTCGACATTAAGAAAGAGGTTATCTGCCTAGCACCAGGCCCTGAGCTCTTCTACCATCCCTCTGCAGGCTGCCTCGCCATTGTTGGTGATGAACCCTCTCGGGGTTATGTCATCTGCGAATTTGACAATGCGATTGCTCGAGTGTTTTGGTGTACAGTCACGGGTGAACAGAGCGCACAGCAGTGGGCTCAGCACACAGTGCCGGAGGGCACCTGCATTTAAGACGGTGGGGAAGGAGGAGCAGTTGTGCATCCTGATGGAGGTCTGTACGTTAGGAAGTCCAACACCAAGTTGCACGGTGGTGTAATTAGACCGAGGAGTAGGAATTCGTTCAAAAGGGTCTGTGGCACAATCTTGTTGAATGCCGAAATAAATTCCAGAAACAGCATTACGACAAACGTCCTTGTTTTCTGGCTTGATCAGGGCCGGGGCAGTTCAGACACCACGACATCTGTTGTAGAGTGGTTCTGTCGGTAAATATATTGGTAAGAGTCCAATGAGACAGGAACCGAGTTTTTAATGTGTGCCATTATCAGACGTTCAAAGCATTTCAGGATGACTGGCATCAGTGCTGCCGGGTGATAATCATTCAGTTCTGAGACTGCAGAGTTCTTTGGTTCAGCGATAACAGCGGCTAATTTGAAGCATGTAGGGACAGTAGCCCCAATGAGTGAAATGTCAAACATATCGGCAGAGATGTCAGTGAGCTGGGGTGCATGCTTCTCAAGTACAGGGCCTGGGATATTGTCTGCGATAGCAGCCTTACGGGGATTAACTGCAGATTTTCCTCAGGTCTGCTGCTGTTGCAGCCAATTCTTCCCATTATGTCCAGAAAAGGAGATGATAGACAGGTGAGAAGATAAGGTGAGAGAAGGAAATTGCTCCACTGACACCTTAAATTCCGTCTGGGTAGCCTCCAACCTGATGGCATGAACATCGATTTATCGAGCCTCCGCTAATGCCACCCTTCACCATTCCCCATTCCCCTCTCTCACCTTATCTCCTTACCTGCCCATCACCTCCCTCTGAATTGATAATCTCCACCATAAGTTTACCCACTCATGTGGCTTCACTATTCCCACGGGCTGAGTCACCATAAGGTCATCTCAGATCCTTACTTGTACAGTATCCTTCCAGTCTTGGTCTCTCCATCCAATTCCCCTCAAACCTTCACTGTATCTACCTCTGTGTCCCCTCCCGGTCAAAGCTTTCGCTCTGCTTCAGTTACACTACACTTCCAACATCTAAACCAGCTCCATTAATTTGTCTCGCAGTTCAGCAGGCAGGACGTGGGTTTAATTCTAGTGTGAAAGTAATCCCAAACTATTCTCAGCGAAAACGGAGCAAACAGAAAGATCCGCTGGAGCGACTCCACCTATCTTGTGCCTGTATCGGGAGAGAAACGACCGACCTTTTAGGGCGGATGCTTTGAACCCCTGAGCGGGTTTGTTCCTCCTGCGGGTTGTTTTTTTTAGTTTCTGTCGCAGACTCCGGGTTAGCAATCTGCCAGCACAGCCGCAGTTCGCCGGGAAACGAAACTACTCAACTAATGACGTCGTATCAATTGTTGTTTTCTGGAGCCTTTGCCGGTTCTTCAGAGGCTCCGACAGCAGAGCCCGCTCTGTGTGCTCGGAATTGCGCTGAACGTTGGACATCGGCAGCGTCCTTCGGGTTTTGGTGAGTGTTACGCTCTTTCGTGTCGGGGGTACAGTTTCCCAGCAGAAAGAGAAGCAATTATTGAAGAAAATGTTGATGCAGTTATTCTATGCAGAATACTCCTTCAGCAGGTATCATTGGAACGATAGAAATAATGTTCCAGTTTTATTTAAAATTGAGTGCATATACACCATTACATTAATAAAGTACAAAGGTCATGTGTCATTTTATTCTGATATTTTATCGTTGGTGTTGGGCTCAACCTGACTGTCGGTAGGATATTCTGCTGCAAACTTTGCCTGGGGAGTATGGTGAGTAAAGGTTCTGCTGTAAATGAATAACCCATGGATAAAGAAATGAACAGTGGTAACATAGGTCCATAAGTCATAGGGACAGAATGAAGCCATTTGGCCCTTCGAGTCTGCTCTGACTTTCTATCATGGAAAGATTATTATTATAATTATAATAATTATCTATTATTATCCTTCTCCACCCCATTCTTCTGCCCTGTTACTTTTGCCACCCTTGCTAATCAATAACCTATCAATATCGTTTTCAAATATACCCAACATTTAGGCCTCCACAACCATCATTTCCTTAAATGAGTGAAGCCGTCCCCATTTGTTCAAGAGCCTGATGGTTGAGGGGTGGTAACTGTTCTTGAACCTGGTGGTGCCAGTTCTGAGGCTCCTGGACCTTCTACCTGAGAAGAGAGCATGGCCTGGTGGGGGGGGGGGGGGGTGGGGGGGGGGGGAAGGATCTTTGATGAGGGATGCTGCTTTTCTACAGCAACCTTTCATGTAGATGTGTTCAATGGGCACGAGGGTTTTTACCTGTGATGTATTGGGCAGAATTCACTATCTTTTGTAGGATTTCCCACACAGAGGCGAGTACAAGCTAGATGGTGGGAGTGTTATGAAGTGAGAATCTGGGAGGTGATAGGTGGAAAAGGTAAAGGGCTCAAGAAGAAGGAATCTGATAAGAGAGGAGAATGGCCCATAGGGTGAAGGGAAAGAGGAAAGGCACCAGGGTGAAGAGAAGTGTTAAGAGGGAAACAAGAAGGGAAGAAGGGGGATGGGAGAAATTACCGGAAATCAATGTTCAAGCCAAAAGCTTGGAGATAACCCAGCCAGAACATGGGGTGTTGCTCCCCCAACCCGAGAGTGGCCTCATTGTGGCAGTAGAAGAGACCGTGGACCGACATGCTGGAAAGGAAGTGGGGATTGGATTCAAAAGTGGTTGGCCACCAGGAAATGCTGTGCCCGTCAAAGATGTCCCCCAATCCAGAAGATTCACAGGTGAAGTGTTGCCTCACCTAGATGGGCTGTTTGTGGCGGAGGTGAGGAAGGAGGTGAATGGACATGTACAGCACTTACACTGCTTGCAGGGATAGGTGTAAGGAGAGAGTTAGTGGGGAGCGACGAATGGACAAAGAGAGCGATTCCTGAAGAAAACAAAAACTGGGGGGGTGGGGGATTGCAAAGATGTGCTCGGTTATAGGATACTGTGAAGCTATCGGAAGTTGTGGAGAATGATGTGCAGGATACTGAGGCTCATGGGGTGGTAGGTATGTGTTTGTGTGCCATTGCAGGGTCTGTGTCTCAGTGTCATGTTGAACGTACGCACTCCTTATCTAATGGCATTATAAAACTTATTTTTGTGAGCTCATCGCTGTTTGTGGTAGGTGCATATTGTGTGTCACAACATGACAATGCCACAAAACCTCAATGTATGTGTATCATTTTTTGTTGAAACTATCTGTAAATGCAACTTCAAAACAAAATACTTGTTGTAAAATACGTTATATTTCTATTTACAGAATGGGCTTCCTGCCAGTGTTGGGTGCGGCGACTGGAGCCGGTGAGTGAAATCAGTGTGTCAGTGTGCTAATACTGTGGGAGTGGTCGTTGTTGGGTTGGATCAGCTAAATAGCACTGAGCAGCGACACAGAACAGCACATAGACCCTCTTATTCCTAGTTGGAGCTTGAGTAGATGGGCAGAGTCTTTCATAATTACTGGACCACTGCTGTTCCTTCACTGGTTGCTAGGAGTTGAAACTCATCAACCAATGTTGGCAGATGCTCCTTGCCACGGCAAGCAAGTCAAGTTTATTGTCGTTTACCTGCACCGCCAAATGAGACAATATTTCTTCAGACCAGGGTTTAAAGCGCAGTAGTACACCTTTACACATAATATCTTAGAATTAAATCTGCAAATGAATTGCACACAGATAAACAAAGCATAATTTAAGTATTGTAGTGTAGAGTACAAAAACAAGATCAGGCACAATTTCTGGGGCTCCTGGATCTCCAAGTGACAAGAGGCTACTGGCTACAGGAAGTTACAATTTCTCAGTCTCATTTTGGGACTGTGGCTAGGAGAGAGCATGAGGAATTTAGGACAACACAAGGATTTGTAGTTGGGCAATATGAAAAGTGCTGTGTTGATGGATGTTATGTTAGTCATGGTAAAAAAAAAAGATACATGGAAGAAGTAACACAACTCAACCTAACCTGCATGAAAAATTCTTTTAGAAGAGTTGGCAAATTAATCAAGATTAACATTAGCATTATTTGTCCCATAAACATCAAAACATACTGAGAAATGTGCCATTTTGTGTTAAATAAAATCAGTCAGAATCGTGCTGGGCAGCCTGGAAGATCTGCCACGCTTCCAAAGCCAACATGCTATGCCCACAACTTAGTAAGTGTAACTGTACAATTTTGGAAAGTGGGAGGAAACTGGAGTGCACAAAATAGACCTACACGGTCATAGGGTGAACGCACAAACGCCTGACATACAGCAGCAGGAATCCAGCCCCCATCTTACAGGTGGCAATGTAAAGCAATTGCGGTAAGCACTACCAACTATGCCACCCTCAAAATAGTTCGCAAGAGCAGTTCTAAAAGTTTGGGCACCACAGTGTGGCAATGAGTGGAGTTGCTGCCTCACGACTGCTGCAACATGGAGTTCAAGTCCTGAACTCCTAACTGGAGTTTGCATGTTGTCCCTCTGATGGAGTGGATTTTCTCTGGATGCTACCGTAGCTTCCAAAATCACCGAAGTCACAGAAGTTGGTCGATTAATTGGCTGCTGTGGATTGCCCCTCGTGTGTGGCTGAGTGGTAAAATCCAGGCGGAGCCGAGGGTTATGTGATAAAGATAAAATGGGATTAGTGTTAAGTGGGTGCCTGATGGTCAACATGGACTCATTGGGACAAAGAGGTTGTGTATGACTCTGTGACACGAATTTTGTTTCCCCAACTGTTGCTCGGGGAGTGTGTCAATTTCTCCTCAGTATCTCCACACTACAGTCTCTCAGTACTTACCTGATCATGTCCAATTGAAGGGAGTACAGTCCATGGAGGGAGTCCTTCAGATAGTGAGCTGAGGTATTGGATGTACTTTGTAGTGTGCCCCTCAGTTTTATGCCAACCACATTGTGGATCTAACAACATTCAGTTAACACCCAGGTGCATAATGAACTGCTGTCTGACCCAGTGTTAAATTGCCTGTCTGTACCTTTCATAGAAACAATGTTGTACAGGTGCCTGTATGTTCCTGTTCAGTGTAAAGTTCCTGTTTGGATGCACTCTGTTTAAATGGAGTTGTTACTTCTTTTAGTGGCTGCAGTTGCTGCCACCCCTCTGATTCTGGGGGCAATGGGCTTCACAAGTGCTGGAATTGTGGCTGGAACTATCGCAGCAAAAATGATGAGCGCGGCAGCTGTGGCTAATGGAGGAGGTGTTGCAGCTGGAAGCACCGTGGCTGTCCTTCAATCCATTGGTAATGTTGACTGATAAACCAGTGAGAACTTCTCAAACTTACTTAAATCCTTCATTTATTAATAATTGTCTTTTTTTCCCCTATAGGAGCTGCAGGACTGTCTGCTGTTGCTAATGCAGCCTTGGGGACCGCAGGTGCTGTGGTTGGTGCAATCTTGTGGCCCTGAAGAGAAGAATAGCCTTGAGAAAACTTAAAATAAATGACAATCTTTCCTAAATTCTGAACATGCAAAAAAAACCCTGTAATTGAAAATTCATTAAACTTGCATTATCGGTAATTGGTTATTATTAATCCACTGAGTTGTTTGTTATATCTCCCCTCTCGCTGTGAAACAGAGACACCTCTTTCTCCCTTATTAGGGAGAGAGAGAGCCTGTAGTGTGTTGAATACCGGGAGAACGAATAGTCTTTGGGGTATTGGAAGTCTGTTGCTTCGCTGCGTGGTTGAGTGCTCGGTTTTGGGTGCCGATGATTTCTTTTTTTGCTGGTGGGGCGAGGGGGATCGTTGCTTGCTGCTGCGTACACACAGGAGGGAGGGGAGATGCGGGTGACCTTTGGGTTCTAATGTTTTAATTGTCACTCATTCTTTGGGGGCACTCCTCTATTTTCATTACTGGTTGCAAAGAAAACGTTTCAGGAGGTATATACATTTCTCTGACATTAAATGTACCTATTGAAACTTTAGTGTCCTGTGTACTGAGATGTAGTAAGTGTCTTTCTTTAAACCATGGTGGACTTTTTTTAGGCATCCGTTAGTCTCGTGAGAACATAGATTTAGTCCTTGGAAGGTTTCCAGGGCGCAGGCCTGGGCAAGGTTTTATGGAAGACCGGCAGTTAGTTGCCCATGCAGCAAGTCTCCCCTCTCCACGCCACCGACGTTGTCCAAGGGAAGGGCACTGGGTCCGATACAGCTTGGCACCAGTGTCGTTGCAGAGCAGTATGTGGTTAAGTTCCTTGCTCAAGGAAACAACACGCTGCCTCAGCTGAGGCTCGAACCGTGACCTTCAGATCACTAGGCCGCCGCCTTAACCACTTGGCCACACGCCAACATGTGGAAGATTTTAGGGTTATTGGAAAAAGGTGGAGTCAAGGTTGTGTGGTCTTTCCCCAGAGTCACAGGCTGCACGGAGTTTCAGTATGTCCCGTATGCAGTATGCAGTCGAGTCCCTGCACTGCACAGCTGTGTGAGATGTACCTGGACAAAGACAGCTGTAACTATATCCTCACTTTCTTAGCAAATGGTCCCCAGCCATGTCAGCCACACCAAGGGTAACATCCAATGGGATTGAAGTTCCAATTGTGCATGGACGATTTGATGGGTGGGAAGGTGCTTACTGCAAGATGAACGAGTCTTGGCCTTTTTTGGTGAGTTCCGGCAATTCTGCCAAATGTATTTTGACAGTCGGCTTGGGAAACCATTCCAGGGGTTCCAACATCAACTTTACCAGCAGGACATTCAAGAACCTGAAATATTTATGTGGAATCTGAGGGGAAACTTCTTCACTCAGAGAGTGGTGAGAATCAATTTGCTAGTAGAAGGGTGGATGTAGAAATTTGGATAAGTACATAAATGGGAGAGATATGGAGGGCTGTGGTCCATGTGCAGGTCAAAGTGATTAGACAGAATAACAGTTTTACCCAGACTCGATGGGCCAAAGGGCCTGTTACTGTGGTGTAGTGCTCTATGCCTCTATGTCAGTGTTAAGATTCTAGAAGTTTATTGTCATTCTTCAATCGTTCGTTAAGTGCCGTGTTGTATGATGCAGGCGACCACAGTCTTTCCATGACCATGGTTGTTCTTGGCAAATTTTTCAACAGAAGTGCTTTGCCGTTGCTTTCTTCTGGGCAGTGCCTTTACAAGACTGGTGACCCCAGTCATTATCAATGCTCTTTGGAGATTGCCTGCCTGGCGACAAGTCGTCACATAACTGGGACTTGTGGTATGCACCAGCTGCTGACACGACCATTCATTGCCTGATCCCATGGCTTCATATCACCCTGATCTGGGGGCCAAGCAGGTGCTACACCTTGTCCAAAGGTGACCTGCAGGCTGGCAGAGGGAAGGAGCGCCTTACGCCTTGTTTGGTAGTGACAAATCTCCACCTCACCACCCACATTCTTCATTACACAGGTGTAAAGAAAACAAAATGATTGTTACTTCAAATCCAATGCAGCATAAAAGAGTAAGCATTAAAAATACAATAAATAAAAGTATAAAACCACTCATCAAAAACAATGTACAAGAGACTGTACATTAATTGACGGTGGCCATAAGATGGTGCACAATGTCGCAGGGTCACTCCAGCTCCAATCAACAGCAAGCTTCCTTGCCCTGTTCTTCTTTTTTATGACTGAAAAACACTGCTGACCATAACAAATACTAAAATCAGCAAGTCTATCTTGCTAGCGAGCCGGATAATGAAGACCCTGCGCAGTCACAGCCTAATGTGTGGAGCCAGCATTCGCTCTGCACCGCAGTCTACTACAGCCACTCAGGGAAGTGGTGTGCAAGGACACAGAAGTGCGGTATCCACTTTGCTTATATCTGCGTCCCTGACTCATGTCAAACCCATTTACAAGGAGGTCAGGACCTGGCCAAAAGGTGGTACCTCAGCACTGCTTTGAAAGCATGCACTGGAGCATATTCAGAGAGATGGCTACCTACGATCAATACTTCAACAGTGATAAATGTGATGGATCAAAGTCTGGCTACTTTGGGAAATATATTGAGGATGTCACCGTGATTAAATTCTCCACTGCCAGGGTAAACCAGAAACCATGACTGACTGCAGAGATTCCTGCACTTTAAAGATCTTGCTGCTTTCAAATCGGGGTATAGGATGGCTCTAATGTCAGCAAGAGCTGTGGTCTCCTGTGCATTCAGGAAGGCAAAGCAAGAGAAAACCCACAGACACCTTTGTGACACCAAGGACATATGGCACCTGTGGTAAGGTATAGAAACCATAACAGATTGGATTTGAAGTAACAATCATTTTGTTTTCTTTACACCTGTGTAATGAAGAATGTGGGTGGTGAGGTGGAGATTTGTCACTACCAAACAAGGCGTAAGGCGCTCCTTCCCCATGCCATCCTGCAGGTCACCCACGGGCAAGGAGTAGAACCTGCTGAGCTCCCTCATCAGGGTGACATGAAGCCATGGGATCAGGCGATGGATGGTCGTGTCAGCAGCTGGTGCATACCACAAGTCCCAGTTACTTGACAACTTCACGCCAGGCAGACAATCTCCAAAGAGCATTGATATTAGCTGGTGTCACCAGTCTTGTAAAATCCACCCTGTGGCTCAATGACTGTGGCACCTCCCACATTGATAGGCTGAATGCCATCTTGAAGTTAGTCACAAATATAAATCCACACTACTTGTATCATGTAGAAACTTGGAGAAACAAGAAACTAACTTTTATTGAATATAACGTATTTAATTGCTTAACGGTGGTGTCACTTTGTATTAGCTCAACTTGGCCAAGAACGATTTATTGATGACTTCCATTTGCACTCGGTTTCTTGTTTAAATGTCCAACAATAATCAGCCAGAATTGCTCCATTACAGTTGTGCTGGTACTGTTTCTCCATGACCACTATGTCCTGGTGAAATCTTTCACCATGCTGTTCACGGACAACGCCGAGACCTGCAGGGAAGAAGTCTAAATGGGAATGCAGAAAATGAACCTTTATTGGCATGTTGCGCTTCATGGTTTCGTATGCTTGAAGCATGTTGCTAACCAGCGGCAAGTAGTCTGGTGCTCTGTAGTTACCAAGAAAATTTTCAACAACGTCCTTGAATGCTTCCCTTGTGATTTCCTCCGGTCCCACTAGAAGTTCTTCAAATTGCCTGTCATTGACAACCTGATTGATTTGTTGACCAATAAGAATGCCTTTATTAATCTTGGCGTCAGTTATTCTGACTAGAATTTGGAACTGAAATAACAGACTTGGGAAATTTTTTTTAAAAAGATGCACGATAGGGAAATTTCATGGTGATTTTCATGATCAGGAGCCCATAGTCCATAAAATACACACAAAGGTATTCAGGAAGCAAAATCTTTTTGTCCAATGTATGGATCATATCAAAATGAGAATCAGGTTCAATATCACCGGGATGTGTCATGAAATTTGTTAATTTAGCAGCAGCCATATAATACATGATGATACAGAAGAAATAAATAAAATCCAATAAGTATACTATATATATGTATATTAAATAGTTTGATTAAAAGTAGAGCAAAACAAATAATATTGAAAAAAAGTGAGGTAGTGTTCATGGGTTCAATGTCCATTTAGGAATCGGATGGCAGAGGGGAAGAAGCTGTTCCTGAATCGCTGAGTGTGTGCCTTCAGGCTTCTGTACCTCCTTCCTGATGGTAATAATGAGAAGAGGGCATGTCTGGGTGGTAAGGGTCCTTAATAATGGACACTGCCTTCCTGAGACAAGGCTCCTCGAAGATGTCTTGAATACTACAGAGGCGAGTACTTAAGATGGAGCTGACTAATTTTACAAGTTTCTGTAGCTTCTTTCGGTCCTGTGCAGTAGCACCCCCCCCCCCCCCCACCCACACCAGACAGTGATGCAGCCTGTCAGAATGCTCTCCACAGTACATCTATGTATAGAAGTTTTCGAGTGCTCTATGTGACAAATCAAATCTCTTCAAACTCCTAATCAAATACAGCTGCGTTATTGCCTTCTTTATAGTTGCATCGATATATTGTTACATCCTCGGAGATCTTGACACCCAGGAACTTGAAATTGCTCACTCTCTCCACTTCTTGTGGAGGATTGCTTCATGTTCCCTCGCCTTACCCTCTCAGAAGTCCACAATCAGCTCTTCCGTCTTACTGACGTTGAATACAAGGTTGTTGCTGTACCATTCAATTAACTGGTATATCTCGCTCCCATATGCATTCTTATCTCTATCTGAGGTTCTACTAACAATGGTTGTGTCATCAGCAAATTTACAGATGGCATTTGAGTTATACCTAGCCACACAATCACGGGCATAGAGGGAATAGAACAGTGCACAAAGACACACCTCTGTTGTGTGTCAGTTTGATTGTCAGCGAGAAGGAGGTATTATTACCAATCCGCACAGATTATGTCCTTCCGGTTAGGAAGTCGAGAATCCAGTTGCAGAGGGAGGTACACAGGCCCAGGTTTTGTAGCTTACTGATCAGGACTGTGGGATTGATGGCGTTAAACACTGAGCTATAGTCAACCTTATTGACTGTGGGGGATGTGTTTTGGGACCATGAGAGGTTGTGCAAGATGTGCTCTCCCAGGATTTTGAAGCTGTCACTGTTTCCACCGATGCGCCGTTGACGTAAAGAAGGTTATGAGTGGTACGAGTTCTCCTAAAGTCCATAACTATCTTCTGCATCTTGTCGACATTAAGAAAGAGGTTATCTGCCTAGCACCAGGCCCTGAGCTCTTCTACCATCCCTCTGCAGGCTGCCTCGCCATTGTTGGTGATGAACCCTCTCGGGGTTATGTCATCGGCGAATTTGACAATGCGATTGCTCGAGTGTTTTGGTGTACAGTCACGGGCGAACAGAGCGCACAGCAGTGGGCTCAGCACACAGTGCCGGAGGGCACCTGCATTTAAGACGGTGGGGAAGGAGGAGCAGTTGTGCATCCTGATGGAGGTCTGTACGTTAGGAAGTCCAACACCAAGTTGCACGGTGGTGTAATTAGACCGAGGAGTAGGAATTCGTTCAAAAGGGTCTGTGGCACAATCTTGTTGAATGCCGAAATAAATTCCAGAAACAGCATTACGACAAACGTCCTTGTTTTCTGGCTTGATCAGGGCCGGGGCAGTTCAGACACCACGACATCTGTTGTAGAGTGGTTCTGTCGGTAAATATATTGGTAAGAGTCCAATGAGACAGGAACCGAGTTTTTAATGTGTGCCATTATCAGACGTTCAAAGCATTTCAGGATGACTGGCATCAGTGCTGCCGGGTGATAATCATTCAGTTCTGAGACTGCAGAGTTCTTTGGTTCAGCGATAACAGCGGCTAATTTGAAGCATGTAGGGACAGTAGCCCCAATGAGTGAAATGTCAAACATATCGGCAGAGATGTCAGTGAGCTGGGGTGCATGCTTCTCAAGTACAGGGCCTGGGATGTTGTCTGCGATAGCAGCCTTACGGGGATTAACTGCAGATTTTCCTCAGGTCTGCTGCTGTTGCAGCCAATTCTTCCCATTATGTCCAGAAAAGGAGATGATAGACAGGTGAGAAGATAAGGTGAGAGAAGGAAATTGCTCCACTGACACCTTAAATTCCGTCTGGGTAGCCTCCAACCTGATGGCATGAACATCGATTTATCGAGCTTCCGCTAATGCCACCCTTCACCATTCCCCATTCCCCTCTCTCACCTTATCTCCTTACCTGCCCATCACCTCCCTCTGAATTGATAATCTCCACCATAAGTTTACCCACTCATGTGGCTTCACTATTCCCACGGGCTGAGTCACCATAAGGTCATCTCAGATCCTTACTTGTACAGTATCCTTCCAGTCTTGGTCTCTCCATCCAATTCCCCTCAAACCTTCACTGTATCTACCTCTGTGTCCCCTCCCGGTCAAAGCTTTCGCTCTGCTTCAGTTACACTACACTTCCAACATCTAAACCAGCTCCATTAATTTGTCTCGCAGTTCAGCAGGCAGGACGTGGGTTTAATTCTAGTGTGAAAGTAATCCCAAACTATTCTCAGCGAAAACGAAGCAAACAGAAAGATCCGCTGGAGCGACTCCACCTATCTTGTGCCTGTATCGGGAGAGAAACGACCGACCTTTTAGGGCGGATGCTTTGAACCCCTGAGCGGGTTTGTTCCTCCTGCGGGTTGTTTTTTTTAGTTTCTGTCGCAGACTCCGGGTTAGCAATCTGCCAGCACAGCCGCAGTTCGCCGGGAAACGAAACTACTCAACTAATGACGTCGTATCAATTGTTGTTTTCTGGAGCCTTTGCCGGTTCTTCAGAGGCTCCGACAGCAGAGCCCGCTCTGTGTGCTCGGAATTGCGCTGAACGTTGGACATCGGCAGCGTCCTTCGGGTTTTGGTGAGTGTTACGCTCTTTCGTGTCGGGGGTACAGTTTCCCAGCAGAAAGAGAAGCAATTATTGAAGAAAATGTTGATGCAGTTATTCTATGCAGAATACTCCTTCAGCAGGTATCATTGGAACGATAGAAATAATGTTCCAGTTTTATTTAAAATTGAGTGCATATACACCATTACATTAATAAAGTACAAAGGTCATGTGTCATTTTATTCTGATATTTTATCGTTGGTGTTGGGCTCAACCTGACTGTCGGTAGGATATTCTGCTGCAAACTTTGCCTGGGGAGTATGGTGAGTAAAGGTTCTGCTGTAAATGAATAACCCATGGATAAAGAAATGAACAGTGGTAACATAGGTCCATAAGTCATAGGGACAGAATGAAGCCATTTGGCCCTTCGAGTCTGCTCTGACTTTCTATCATGGAAAGATTATTATTATTATTATAATTATAATAATTATCTATTATTATCCTTCTCCACCCCATTCTTCTGCCCTGTTACTTTTGCCACCCTTGCTAATCAATAACCTATCAATATCGTTTTCAAATACACCCAACATTTAGGCCTCCACAACCATCATTTCCTTAAATGAGTGAAGCCGTCCCCATTTGCTCAAGAGCCTGATGGTTGAGGGGTGGTAACTGTTCTTGAACCTGGTGGTGCCAGTCCTGAGGCTCCTGGACCTTCTACCTGAGAAGAGAGCATGGCCTGGTGGGGGGGGGGGGGGGAAGGATCTTTGATGAGGGATGCTGCTTTTCTACAGCAACCTTTCATGTAGATGTGTTCAATGGGCACGAGGGTTTTTACCTGTGATGTATTGGGCAGAATTCGCTATCTTTTGTAGGATTTCCCACACAGAGGCGAGTACAAGCTAGATGGTGGGAGTGTTATGAAGTGAGAATCTGGGAGGTGATAGGTGGAAAAGGTAAAGGGCTCAAGAAGAAGGAATCTGATAGGAGAGGAGAATGGCCCATGGGGTGAAGGGAAAGAGGAAAGGGTGAAGAGAAGTGTTGAGGGAAACAAGAAGGGAAGAAGGGGGATGGGAGAAATTACCGGAAATCAATGTTCAAGCCAAAAGCTTGGAGATAACCCAGCCAGAACACGGGGTGTTGCTCCCCCAACCCGAGAGTGGCCTCATTGTGGCAGTAGAAGAGACCGTGGACCGACATGCTGGAAAGGAAGTGGGGATTGGATTCAAAAGTGGTTGGCCACCAGGAAATGCTGTGCCCGTCAAAGATGTCCCCCAATCCAGAAGATTCACAGGTGAAGTGTTGCCTCACCTAGATGGGCTGTTTGTGGCGGAGGTGAGGAAGGAGGTGAATGGACATGTACAGCACTTACACGGCTTGCAGGGATAGGTGTAAGGAGAGAGTTAGTGGGGAGCGACGAATGGACAAAGAGAGCGATTCCTGAAGAAAACAAAAACTGGGGGGTGGGGGATTGCAAAGATGTGCTCGGTTATAGGATACTGTGAAGCTATCGGAAGTTGTGGAGAATGATGTGCAGGATACTGAGGCTCATGGGGTGGTAGGTATGTGTTTGTGTGCCATTGCAGGGTCTGTGTCTCAGTGTCATGTTGAACATACGCACTCCTTATCTAATGGCATTATAAAACTTATTTTTGTGAGCTCATCGCTGTTTGTGGTAGATGCATATTGTGTGTCACAACATGACAATGCCACAAAACCTCAATGTATGTGTATCATTTTTTGTTGAAACTATCTGTAAATGCAACTTCAAAACAAAATACTTGTTGTAAAATACATTATATTTCTATTTACAGAATGGGCTTCCTGCCAGTGTTGGGTGCGGCGACTGGAGCCGGTGAGTGAAATCAGTGTGTCAGTGTGCTAATACTGTGGGAGTGGTCATTGTTGGGTTGGATCAGCTAAATAGCACTGAGCAGCGACACAGAACAGCACATAGACCCTCTTATTCCTAGTTGGAGCTTGAGTAGATGGGCAGAGTCTTTCATAATTACTGGACCACTGCTGTTCCTTCACTGGTTGCTAGGAGTTGAAACTCATCAACCAATGTTGGCAGATGCTCCTTGCCACGGCAAGCAAGTCAAGTTTATTGTCGTTTACCTGCACCGCCAAATGAGACAATATTTCTTCAGACCAGGGTTTAAAGCGCAGTAATACACCTTTACACATAATATCTTAGAATTAAATCTGCAAATGAATTGCACACAGATAAACAAAGCATAATTTAAGTATTGTAGTGTAGAGTACAAAAACAAGATCAGGCACAATTTCTGGGGCTCCTGGATCTCCAAGTGACAAGAGGCTACTGGCTACAGGAAGTTACAATTTCTCAGTCTCATTTTGGGACTGTGGCTAGGAGAGAGCATGAGGAATTTAGGACAACACAAGGATTTGTAGTTGGGCAATATGAAAAGTGCTGTGTTGATGGATGTTATGTTAGTCATGGTAAAAAAAAAGATACATGGAAGAAGTAACACAACTCAACCTAACCTGCATGAAAAATTCTTTTAGAAGAGTTGGCAAATTAATCAAGATTAACATTAGCATTATTTGTCCCATAAACATCAAAACATACTGAGAAATGTGCCATTCTGTGTTAAATAAAATCAGTCAGAATCGTGCTGGGCAGCCTGGAAGATCTGCCACGCTTCCAAAGCCAACATGCTATGCCCACAACTTAGTAAGTGCAACTGTACAATTTTGGAAAGTGGGAGGAAACTGGAGTGCACAAAATAGACCTACACGGTCATAGGGTGAACGCACAAACGCCTGACATACAGCAGCAGGAATCCAGCCCCCATCTTACGGGTGGCAATGTAAAGCAATTGCGGTAAGCACTACCAACTATGCCACCCTCAAAATAGTTCGCAAGAGCAGTTCTAAAAGTTTGGGCACCACAGTGTGGCAATGAGTGGAGTTGCTGCCTCACGGCTGCAGCAACATTGAGTTCAAGTCCTGAACTCCTAACTGGAGTTTGCATGTTGTCCCTCTGATGGAGTGGATTTTCTCTGGATGCTACCGTAGCTTCCAAAATCACCGAAGTCACAGAAGTTGGTCGATTAATTGGCTGCTGTGGATTGCCCCTCGTGTGTGGCTGAGTGGTAAAATCCAGGCGGAGCCGAGGGTTATGTGATAAAGATAAAATGGGATTAGTGTTAAGTGGGTGCCTGATGGTCAACATGGACTCATTGGGACAAAGAGGTTGTGTATGACTCTGTGACATGAATTTTGTTTCCCCAACTGTTGCTCGGGGAGTGTGTCAATTTCTCCTCAGTATCTCCACACTACAGTCTCTCAGTACTTACCTGATCATGTCCAATTGAAGGGAGTACAGTCCATGGAGGGAGTCCTTCAGATAGTGAGCTGAGGTATTGGATGCACTTTGTAGTGTGCCCCTCAGTTTTTTGCCAACCACATTGTGGATCTAACAACATTCAGTTAACACCCAGGTGCATAATGAACTGCTGTCTGACCCAGTGTTAAATTGCCTGTCTGTACCTTTCATAGAAACAATGTTGTACAGGTGCCTGTATGTTCCTGTTCAGTGTAAAGTTCCTGTTTGGATGCACTCTGTTCAAATGGAGTTGTTTCTTCTTTTAGTGGCTGCAGTTGCTGCCACCCCTCTGATTCTGGGGGCAATGGGCTTCACAAGTGCTGGAATTGTGGCTGGTACTATCGCAGCAAAAATGATGAGCGCGGCAGCTGTGGCTAATGGAGGAGGTGTTGCAGCTGGAAGCATCGTGGCTGTCCTTCAATCCATTGGTAATGTTGACTGATAAACCAGTGAGAACTTCTCAAACTTACTTAAATCCTTCATTTATTAATAATTGTCTTTTTTTCCCCTATAGGAGCTGCAGGACTGTCTGCTGTTGCTAATGCAGCCTTGGGGACCGCAGGTGCTGTGGTTGGTGCAATCTTGTGGCCCTGAAGAGAAGAATAGCCTTGGGAAAACTTAAAATAAATGACAATCTTTCCTAAATTCTGAACATGCAAAAAAAACCCTGTAATTGAAAATTCATTAAACTTGCATTATCGGTAATTGGTTATTATTAATCCACTGAGTTGTTTGTTATATCTCCCCTCTCGCTGTGAAACAGAGACACCTCTTTCTCCCTTATTAGGGAGAGAGAGAGCCTGTAGTGTGTTGAATACCGGGAGAACGAATAGTCTTTGGGGTATTGGAAGTCTGTTGCTTCGCTGCGTGGTTGAGTGCTCGGTTTTGGATGCCGATGATTTCTTTTTTTGCTGGTGGGGCGAGGGGGATCGTTGCTTGCTGCTGCGTACGCACAGGAGGGAGAGGAGATGCGGGTGACCTTTGGGTTCTAATGTTTTAGTTGTCACTCATTCTTTGGGGGCACTCCTCTGTTTTCATTACTGGTTGCAAAGAAAACATTTCAGGAGGTATATACATTTCTCTGACATTAAATGTACCTATTGAAACTTTAGTGTCCTGTGTACTGAGATGTAGTAAGTGTCTTTCTTTAAACCATGGTGGACTTTTTTTAGGCATCCGTTAGTCTCGTGAGAACATAGATTTAGTCCTTGGAAGGTTTCCAGGGCGCAGGCCTGGGCAAGGTTTTATGGAAGACCGGCAGTTAGTTGCCCATGCAGCAAGTCTCCCCTCTCCACGCCACCGACGTTGTCCAAGGGAAGGGCACTGGGTCCGATACAGCTTGGCACCAGTGTCGTTGCAGAGCAGTATGTGGTTAAGTTCCTTGCTCAAGGAAACAACACGCTGCCTCAGCTGAGGCTCGAACCGTGACGTTCAGATCACTAGGCCGCCGCCTTAACCACTTGGCCACACGCCAACATGTGGAAGATTTTAGGGTTATTGGAAAAAGGTGGAGTCAAGGTTGTGTGGTCTTTCCCCAGAGTCACAGGCTGCACGGAGTTTCAGTATGTCCCGTATGCAGTATGCAGTCGAGTCCTGCACTGCACAGCTGTGTGAGATGTACCTGGACAAAGACAGCTGTAACTATATCCTCACTTTCTTAGCAAATGGTCCCCAGCCATGTCAGCCACACCAAGGGTAACATCCGATGGGATTGAAGTTCCAATTGTGCATGGACGATTTGATGGGTGGGAAGGTGCTTACTGCAAGATGAACGAGTCTTGGCCTTTTTTGGTGAGTTCCGGCAATTCTGCCAAATGTATTTTGACAGTCGGCTTGGGAAACCATTCCAGGGGTTCCAACATCAACTTTACCAGCAGGACATTCAAGAACCTGAAATATTTATGTGGAATCTGAGGGGAAACTTCTTCACTCAGAGAGTGGTGAGAATCAATTTGCTAGTAGAAGGGTGGATGTAGAAATTTGGATAAGTACATAAATGGGAGAGATATGGAGGGCTGTGGTCCATGTGCAGGTCAAAGTGATTAGACAGAATAACAGTTTTACCCAGACTCGATGGGCCAAAGGGCCTGTTACTGTGGTGTAGTGCTCTATGCCTCTATGTCAGTGTTAAGATTCTAGAAGTTTATTGTCATTCTTCAATCGTTCGTTAAGTGCCGTGTTGTATGATGCAGGCGACCACAGTCTTTCCATGACCATGGTTGTTCTTGGCAAATTTTTCAACAGAAGTGCTTTGCCGTTGCTTTCTTCTGGGCAGTGCCTTTACAAGACTGGTGACCCCAGTCATTATCAATGCTCTTTGGAGATTGCCTGCCTGGCGACAAGTCGTCACATAACTGGGACTTGTGGTATGCACCAGCTGCTGACACGACCATTCATTGCCTGATCCCATGGCTTCATATCACCCTGATCTGGGGGCCAAGCAGGTGCTACACCTTGTCCAAAGGTGACCTGCAGGCTGGCAGAGGGAAGGAGCGCCTTACGCCTTGTTTGGTAGTGACAAATCTCCACCTCACCACCCACATTCTTCATTACACAGGTGTAAAGAAAACAAAATGATTGTTACTTCAAATCCAATGCAGCATAAAAGAGTAAGCATTAAAAATACAATAAATAAAAGTATAAAACCACTCATCAAAAACAATGTACAAGAAACTGTACATTAATTGACGGTGGCCATAAGATGGTGCACAATGTCGCAGGGTCACTCCAGCTCCAATCAACAGCAAGCTTCCTTGCCCTGTTCTTCTTTTTTATGACTGAAAAACACTGCTGACCATAACAAATACTAAAATCAGCAAGTCTATCTTGCTAGCGAGCCGGATAATGAAGACCCTGCGCAGTCACAGCCTAATGTGTGGAGCCAGCCTTCGCTCTGCACCGCAGTCTACTACAGCCACTCAGGGAAGTGGTGTGCAAGGACACAGAAGTGCGGTATCCACTTTGCTTATATCTGCGTCCCTGACTCATGTCAAACCCATTTACAAGGAGGTCAGGACCTGGCCAAAAGGTGGTACCTCAGCACTGCTTTGAAAGCATGCACTGGAGCATATTCAGAGAGATGGCTACCTACGATCAATACTTCAACAGTGATAAATGTGATGGATCAAAGTCTGGCTACTTTGGGAAATATATTGAGGATGTCACCGTGATTAAATTCTCCACTGCCAGGGTAAACCAGAAACCATGACTGACTGCAGAGATTCCTGCACTTTAAAGATCTTGCTGCTTTCAAATCGGGGTATAGGATGGCTCTAATGTCAGCAAGAGCTGTGGTCTCCTGTGCATTCAGGAAGGCAAAGCAAGAGAAAACCCACAGACACCTTTGTGACACCAAGGACATATGGCACCTGTGGTAAGGTATAGAAACCATAACAGATTGGATTTGAAGTAACAATCATTTTGTTTTCTTTACACCTGTGTAATGAAGAATGTGGGTGGTGAGGTGGAGATTTGTCACTACCAAACAAGGCGTAAGGCGCTCCTTCCCCATGCCATCCTGCAGGTCACCCACGGGCAAGGAGTAGAACCTGCTGAGCTCCCTCATCAGGGTGACATGAAGCCATGGGATCAGGCGATGGATGGTCGTGTCAGCAGCTGGTGCATACCACAAGTCCCAGTTACTTGACAACTTCACGCCAGGCAGACAATCTCCAAAGAGCATTGATATTAGCTGGTGTCACCAGTCTTGTAAAATCCACCCTGTGGCTCAATGACTGTGGCACCTCCCACATTGATAGGCTGAATGCCATCTTGAAGTTAGTCACAAATATAAATCCACACTACTTGTATCATGTAGAAACTTGGAGAAACAAGAAACTAACTTTTATTGAATATAACGTATTTAATTGCTTAACGGTGGTGTCACTTTGTATTAGCTCAACTTGGCCAAGAACGATTTATTGATGACTTCCATTTGCACTCGGTTTCTTGTTTAAATGTCCAACAATAATCAGCCAGAATTGCTCCATTACAGTTGTGCTGGTACTGTTTCTCCATGACCACTATGTCCTGGTGAAATCTTTCACCATGCTGTTCACGGACAACGCCGAGACCTGCAGGGAAGAAGTCTAAATGGGAATGCAGAAAATGAACCTTTATTGGCATGTTGCGCTTCATGGTTTCGTATGCTTGAAGCATGTTGCTAACCAGCGGCAAGTAGTCTGGTGCTCTGTAGTTACCAAGAAAATTTTCAACAACGTCCTTGAATGCTTCCCTTGTGATTTCCTCCGGTCCCACTAGAAGTTCTTCAAATTGCCTGTCATTGACAACCTGATTGATTTGTTGACCAATAAGAATGCCTTTATTAATCTTGGCGTCAGTTATTCTGACTAGAATTTGGAACTGAAATAACAGACTTGGGAAATTTTTTTTAAAAAGATGCACGATAGGGAAATTTCATGGTGATTTTCATGATCAGGAGCCCATAGTCCATAAAATACACACAAAGGTATTCAGGAAGCAAAATCTTTTTGTCCAATGTATGGATCATATCAAAATGAGAATCAGGTTCAATATCACCGGGATGTGTCATGAAATTTGTTAATTTAGCAGCAGCCATATAATACATGATGATACAGAAGAAATAAATAAAATCCAATAAGTATACTATATATATGTATATTAAATAGTTTGATTAAAAGTAGAGCAAAACAAATAATATTGAAAAAAAGTGAGGTAGTGTTCATGGGTTCAATGTCCATTTAGGAATCGGATGGCAGAGGGGAAGAAGCTGTTCCTGAATCGCTGAGTGTGTGCCTTCAGGCTTCTGTACCTCCTTCCTGATGGTAATAATGAGAAGAGGGCATGTCTGGGTGGTAAGGGTCCTTAATAATGGACACTGCCTTCCTGAGACAAGGCTCCTCGAAGATGTCTTGAATACTACAGAGGCGAGTACTTAAGATGGAGCTGACTAATTTTACAAATTTCTGTAGCTTCTTTCGGTCCTGTGCAGTAGCACCCCCCCCCCCCACCCACACCAGACAGTGATGCAGCCTGTCAGAATGCTCTCCACAGTACATCTATGTATAGAAGTTTTCGAGTGCTCTATGTGACAAATCAAATCTCTTCAAACTCCTAATCAAATACAGCTGCGTTATTGCCTTCTTTATAGTTGCATCGATATATTGTTACATCCTCGGAGATCTTGACACCCAGGAACTTGAAATTGCTCACTCTCTCCACTTCTTGTGGAGGATTGCTTCATGTTCCCTCGCCTTACCCTCTCAGAAGTCCACAATCAGCTCTTCCGTCTTACTGACGTTGAATACAAGGTTGTTGCTGTACCATTCAATTAACTGGTATATCTCGCTCCCATATGCATTCTTATCTCTATCTGAGGTTCTACTAACAATGGTTGTGTCATCAGCAAATTTACAGATGGCATTTGAGTTATACCTAGCCACACAATCACGGGCATAGAGGGAATAGAACAGTGCACAAAGACACACCTCTGTTGTGTGTCAGTTTGATTGTCAGCGAGAAGGAGGTATTATTACCAATCCGCACAGATTATGTCCTTCCGGTTAGGAAGTCGAGAATCCAGTTGCAGAGGGAGGTACACAGGCCCAGGTTTTGTAGCTTACTGATCAGGACTGTGGGATTGATGGCGTTAAACACTGAGCTATAGTCAACCTTATTGACTGTGGGGGATGTGTTTTGGGACCATGAGAGGTTGTGCAAGATGTGCTCTCCCAGGATTTTGAAGCTGTCACTGTTTCCACCGATGCGCCGTTGACGTAAAGAAGGTTATGAGTGGTACGAGTTCTCCTAAAGTCCATAACTATCTTCTGCATCTTGTCGACATTAAGAAAGAGGTTATCTGCCTAGCACCAGGCCCTGAGCTCTTCTACCATCCCTCTGCAGGCTGCCTCGCCATTGTTGGTGATGAACCCTCTCGGGGTTATGTCATCGGCGAATTTGACAATGCGATTGCTCGAGTGTTTTGGTGTACAGTCACGGGCGAACAGAGCGCACAGCAGTGGGCTCAGCACACAGTGCCGGAGGGCACCTGCATTTAAGACGGTGGGGAAGGAGGAGCAGTTGTGCATCCTGATGGAGGTCTGTACGTTAGGAAGTCCAACACCAAGTTGCACGGTGGTGTAATTAGACCGAGGAGTAGGAATTCGTTCAAAAGGGTCTGTGGCACAATCTTGTTGAATGCCGAAATAAATTCCAGAAACAGCATTATGACAAACGTCCTTGTTTTCTGGCTTGATCAGGGCCGGGGCAGTTCAGACACCACGACATCTGTTGTAGAGTGGTTCTGTCGGTAAATATATTGGTAAGAGTCCAATGAGACAGGAACCGAGTTTTTAATGTGTGCCATTATCAGACGTTCAAAGCATTTCAGGATGACTGGCATCAGTGCTGCCGGGTGATAATCATTCAGTTCTGAGACTGCAGAGTTCTTTGGTTCAGCGATAACAGCGGCTAATTTGAAGCATGTAGGGACAGTAGCCCCAATGAGTGAAATGTCAAACATATCGGCAGAGATGTCAGTGAGCTGGGGTGCATGCTTCTCAAGTACAGGGCCTGGGATGTTGTCTGCGATAGCAGCCTTACGGGGATTAACTGCAGATTTTCCTCAGGTCTGCTGCTGTTGCAGCCAATTCTTCCCATTATGTCCAGAAAAGGAGGTGATAGACAGGTGAGAAGATAAGGTGAGAGAAGGAAATTGCTCCACTGACACCTTAAATTCCGTCTGGGTAGCCTCCAACCTGATGGCATGAACATCGATTTATCGAGCTTCCGCTAATGCCACCCTTCACCATTCCCCATTCCCCTCTCTCACCTTATCTCCTTACCTGCCCATCACCTCCCTCTGAATTGATAATCTCCACCATAAGTTTACCCTCTCATGTGGCTTCACTATTCCCACGGGCTGAGTCACCATAAGGTCATCTCAGATCCTTACTTGTACAGTATCCTTCCAGTCTTGGTCTCTCCATCCAATTCCCCTCAAACCTTCACTGTATCTACCTCTGTGTCCCCTCCGGTCAAAGCTTTCGCTCTGCTTCAGTTACACTACACTTCCAACATCTAAACCAGCTCCATTAATTTGTCTCGCAGTTCAGCAGGCAGGACGTGGGTTTAATTCTAGTGTGAAAGTAATCCCAAACTATTCTCAGCGAAAACGGAGCAAACAGAAAGATCCGCTGGAGCGACTCCACCTATCTTGTGCCTGTATCGGGAGAGAAACGACCGACCTTTTAGGGCGGATGCTTTGAACCCCTGAGCGGGTTTGTTCCTCCTGCGGGTTGTTTTTTTTTTAGTTTCTTTCGCAGACTCCGGGTTAAGCAATCTGCCAGCACAGCCGCAGTTCGCCGGGAAACGAAATTACTCAACTAATGACGTCGTATCAATTGTTGTTTTCTGGAGCCTTTGCCGGTTCTTCAGAGGCTCCGACAGCAGAGCCCGCTCTGTGTGCTCGGAATTGCGCTGAACGTTGGACATCGGCAGCGTCCTTCGGGTTTTGGTGAGTGTTACGCTCTTTCGTGTCGGGGGTACAGTTTCCCAGCAGAAAGAGAAGCAATTATTGAAGAAAATGTTGATGCAGTTATTCTATGCAGAATACTCCTTCAGCAGGTATCATTGGAACGATAGAAATAATGTTCCAGTTTTATTTAAAATTGAGTGCATATACACCATTACATTAATAAAGTACAAAGTTCATGTGTCATTTTATTCTGATATTTTATCGTTGGTGTTGGGCTCAACCTGACTGTCGGTAGGATATTCTGCTGCAAACTTTGCCTGGGGAGTATGGTGAGTAAAGGTTCTGCTGTAAATGAATAACCCATGGATAAAGAAATGAACAGTGGTAACATAAGTCCATAAGTCATAGGGACAGAATGAAGCCATTTGGCCCTTCGAGTCTGCTCTGACTTTCTATCATGGCTAATTATTATCCTTCTCCACCCCATTCTTCTGCCCTGTTACTTTTGCCACCCTTACTAATCAAGAACCTATCAACCTGTGCTTTAAATATACTCAATGGCTTGGCTTCCACAGCCATCAATTCCATCTTCCAAATCATTGACATTTCATGTGAAAAGAAGCAGTCCTAACACTGACCTCTTCAGAACACTACTAGCCCCTGGCAACCGACCAAAAAATCCCCCATTTTCTTCCACTCTTTGCCTCCTGCCAGTCAGCCAATCTTCTGTCCATACTAGTAACTTTCCTGTAATACCATGGGTTCTTGTTAAGCAGCCTCAAGTGTGGCACTTTGTCAAAGACTTTCTGAAAATCCAAGTAAACAACATTCGCTGACTCTCCTTTGTCTATCCAGCCCACTATTTCCTCAAGCAATTCCCACAGAATTGTCAGGAAAGATTTTCCCTTAAGGAAACCATGTTGAATTCGCCCTGCTTCAATGTGAGCCTCCAAATACCATGAAACCTCAACCTTAATAATGGACACTAACGTCTTTCTAACTACTGAAGTCTGGATAACTTGTCAATAATTTCTTCTGCCTCTCTCCCTTCTTGAAGAGTAGAGTGATACTTGCAATTTTCCAGTCCACGGGAACCATTACAGAACCTAGTAGCTTTTGAAAGATCGCTGCTTTTACCTCCCTAATCTCTTCAGTGACTTCCTCTAGAATCCTGGGGTGAAGTCCAGCTGGACCAGGTGACCTTCAGACCTTGCAGCTCCCCAAGCACCTTCTCCAGAGTAATAGCAACTTCACTCGCTCCTGCCCTCTAACACTCTCGAATAACTGGCATACTGCTGGTGTCATCCACAGTGACACAATATATTTGTTAAGTTTGTCTGCCATGTCTTTGTCCCCCATTACTACCTCTCCAGCATTATTTTTCAGCCATCCAATATCCTCTCACTACCTTCTTACACTTCATGTATATGAAAAAAAAACTTCTTGTATCCTCTTCGGTATTATAGGCTAGCTTACCTTCATACTTCATCTTCACACCCCGCTCCCCACGGCTTTTTAGCTGCCTTCTGCTGGTTTTTAAGTTTCCCAGTTCCCTAACCTCACACTAATTTTTGCTTTATTATATATGCCCTTTCTTGTGCTTTTGTGTCGGCTTTGACATCCCTTGTCAGCCACAGTTTTGTCATCGTGCCTTTAGAATACTTCTTTTCCTTTGGGATGTATCTATCCTGCGCCTTCTGAATTGCTGCCAGAATCCCCAGCCGTTGCTGCTCTGCTGTCATCCCTGCTTGTGTTAATGCAAGTATCGAATTTGCAAATATTATTTAGATATTTGTTAATGCAAATATCGAAATGTAAAAAAGAGGCAAATGTATGACTGCTGGAAAACAATGCTGGAGAGGAGGTAATGGGAACAAGGAAATGGAGGACGATCTGACTCAGTATTTTGCATCAGCCTTCACTGTGGAAGACACTAGCAGTATGGTGGAGGTTCTAGGTATCAGGGATCATGAAGTGTGTGAAGTTACCATCACTAGGGAGAAGGTTTTTGGGAAACTGAAAGATCTGAAGGTAGATAGTCACCTGAATCAGATGCTGTACACCTGAGGGTTTGGAGCGAGATAGCTGAAGAGATTGTGGAGGCATTAGTAATGATCCTTCAAGAATCACTAGATTTCATCTTTTCTCTCTTTATGGTTATTTAGTTGGCTTCTGTTAGTTTTTGAAATCTTTCCAATCCTCTAAGTTACAACTTTTGCTATATTATATGTCCTTGCTTTTGCTTTTACACCCTCTTTGACTTCCCTTGTCAGTCATGGTTGCCTCATCCTCCCTTTAGAATACTTATTTATCTTTGGTCTGTATCTATCCTACGCCTTCCAAATTGCCCCCAGAAACTTCAGCCATTGATATTCTGCCTTCATCTGGGCTGGTGTCCCTTTCTAATCACCTTTGCCCATCTCCTCTCCTGTGTATCTGTAATTCCCTTTCCTCCACTGTAATTCTAATATGTCTGACCTTATTTTCTCCCTCTCAAACTACAGGGCAAGTTCCATCATATTATGATTGTGTGGGTTCCCTTACCATAAGTTTCTTGACCAAATCTGGTTCATTACACAACACCCAATCCAAAATTTCCATTCCCCTCATGTGCTCAACCACAAACTGCTCTTGGGATCCAGCACCAAATTGATTTTCCCAATCTACCTGCATATTGAAATCCTTTTTCTATCTCCTGTACTAATTTATATCCCACATCCTGACTAATGTTCAGAGGCCTGTACATTCTGTAACTCCCATCTGTGTCTTTTCACCCTTGCAGTTGTTTTACCTACCCACAAGGATTCTACTTCATCTCTTTCTAAAGATTTGATTTCAACTTTTACCAAAACAGCCAACCCATCCCTTCTACCTACCTGCCTGTCCTTTTGATGCAATGTGTATCCCTGGATGTTAAGCTCCCAGCTATAATCAGCCACAATTCAGTAGCGCCCATCAAGTCATACCTGCCGTAAACACAAAGTGCACTGCAGATGCTGGGGTCAAAGCAACATGTACAAACAAGCTGGAGGAACTCAGCAGGTCGGTCAGCATCCGTGGAAACGAGCAGTTAACGTTTCGGGCCAAGACCCTTCGTCAGGACTCACGAAGGGTCTTGGTCCGAAACGTTGACTGCTCGTTTCCACAGATGCTGCCCGACCTGCTGAAGTTATCCCTGCCAATGTCTACAAAATCATTTTGTGCTACAAAATCATCAGTATTCATCAGTATTTTCAGTTTGGTCCCCATATTATAATTCAACGAATCCCTCTGACTGTAAATTTTCCGTATCATCTGCCTGTCCTTCCCCACAGTCTCACTACACAGTGTATCGACTTGTCTATCAATAACTCTATCCTCAGTCCTATCACTCTAGTTCCCAACCCCCTGCCACACTAGTACAAACCCTCCCCAACTATTGCCCACAAGGACATTGGCCCCTGTTGTTTTCAGATATAACATGTTCTTTTTGTACAGGTCATACCACCCTAGAAGAGATTCCAATAATCCAGATATCTGAAACCCTGCCCCCTGCACCAGTTCCTCAGCCACTCATTCATCTGTACTATTATCCTGTTGCTGCCTTGACTAGCACACAATACTGGGAGTAATCTACAGATTACTACTCTTTGAGGTTTGTCTCTTCTGCCTCTTCCCTACCTTCCTATACTCAATGCACAGGATCTCATCCTCCTTTCAACCTATGTCAAACATGTCAATTTGCACTACAGCCTCTGGCCGCTCACCCTCCCTCTTGAGAATCATTTGCAGCCACTCTGAGGCACTTTGGACCCCAGCACCTGAGCTGTTAGCCTCCCAGATGGTACTGAGTACATCTTGTCAGTCATGAGCTGAAGTTTGGTGTCTTGCAGTCCCTCATCTTACAGGAAGAGCATTCCACTGCCTTAACTACCATCCTGCATTTGTTTATCTCTAACTTCTCAAGCTTAAGTTCTAGCCTGTGCCTGTTCTTAAGCCTGTTGAGCCAAAGCCTGACCACTCTACCACTGTCCACTCCAAATATGGCCGCACCACCTACACCCTGCTTCTGTTTATTCATCCCAGCTGAGTGCATAATAAATTGTCATTATTCTAGCCGGTGAAAATTTTCAAAAGGACCCAAGTTCTTTTTAAACCTTGCACTGCCTCACCAACAAACGATTTTTTGCGATAATTGCAACCCAGCAAAAAAAAAACGTCAAACGTATGATATTGTGGAAATTAGTGTAGAAAATTGAGAAGTTTTGGATGCCAGCAAAAGATGACTTAAAAAGGTGGAGTCATAAAATTATTTGGATGAGGGAAGAAGAAAGAATTTCTACAAACATAAAGGAGGAAACTAGTAGAAATGGACTGGAAATTAGTAAAACAATTAACTTTGTCACTTATACAACAAAACATACAGTGAAAAGCATAATATGCATCAAATCAAACCAGCGAGGATTGTACTGGGCAGCCCACAAGTGTCACCAGGCGTCCAGTGCCAATATAGCATGCCCATAATACACTAACCCCTAATCTGTATGTTTTAGGAATATAAGACCAAAAGACATTGGAGCAGAATTAGACCATTTACCCATCTAATATGCCCTTTCATTCCATCATGGCTGATTTATTACCTTTCTCAACCCCAGTTTCCTGCCTTCTCCCTATAACTCTGATGCCCTGATTAACCAAGAACCTATTAAACTCTGCCTTAAATATACCAAATGACTTGGCCTCCTTAGCCGTTTTTTGCAAAGATTTTCACAGATTCATCACCCTCTAGCTAAATAAATGTTTCCTCATCTCTGTTGTAAATGGACATCCCTCAATTCTGAGGCTATGCCCTCTGGTGCTAGACTCCTCCACTATAGGAAACATCCCCTCTACATTCACCCTTTCTAGGCCTTTCAATAATTGATAGGTTTCAATGAGACCCCTCTCATTTTTCTAAACTCCAACGAGCACAATCCCAGCGTCATCAAACACTACTCATATGTTAACCTTTTATTGCTGTGATCATTCTCATGCACTTCCTCTGGACCCTCTCCAAAGCTAGCAAATCTTTTCTAAAACTGCTCACAGTACTCCAACTGTGGTCTGACCAATTCCTCAGCGTTACAGTAATGCTTCTGCATTCTACTCCTTTCGAAATGAATGCTAACATTACATTTGCCTTTCTTACCAATTATTCAATTTGCAAGTTAACAATTAGGGAATCATGTATGAGGACTCCCAAGTTCTGAATTTATTCCCAATTTAGAAAATACTCCTCGGCTATATTCCTTTTGCCAAACATCTCCCTAAACTGTATTCCATCTTCTACTTCTTTGTCCATTCCTCCAATCTCTTTTACCCCTTCTGAGAGGACATTGCTTCCTTAACACTACCATCACCTCCACCTCCCTTCATATTGTCATTGTTTACAAACAGAATCACTCCACCCCCTCTGCCTAGCTGCCAGTACTTTCAATGCAATGTGTACCCTTGGATATCAAGTTCCCATCTATGATCTTCTACCAGCCGTGACTCGAGAGATTCCCACCCCACCATACCTGCTAATCTCTCACTGTGTCATGATTCCTTATTCCATACACTGCATGTATTCAATTACAACACTTTCAGCCCTGTATTCATCACCCTTTTTGATGAACACACCCTGTTACACTTTAACTCATCCCACTGACTGTCATTTTGCCATACAATCGGCCTGTCCTTCCTCACAGTCTTACTACACACTGCGTCTAATTGTATACCAACTGCCTCATCCTCAGACCTATCACTCTAGTTCCCTTCTCCCTGCCAAATTATTTTAAACCCTCCCCAGTAGAATATGGGGGGAGGGGGGGGGAAACTGGAGCACCTGGATAAAGTCCATGTAGTCACCGGGAGAATGTACAAACTCCTTACAGAGAGCGGCGGAATTGAACCCTGACCTTAAAGACGGCGCTGTAAAGCATTGTGCTAACTGCTTCACTACTGTACTGCCCATAACAGAGACTTTGAACAAACGTTTTGTATTTGTTTTTATGATAGAATGCTTTAAGTGCATTCCAATAATAGGGGAACATCCTAACGGTAGGGTGGAGGGAGGAAACTCCTGAGAATTATTATCACTGGAGAGGAAAACATCAGTCAAATTGATGTAAACAAAACCTGGTAAGTCACATGGCCCTGCATCCTCCATCATAAAAGGAGTGACTATAGAATTATTGGATACAATTGGTTGGACTCTTCCGAAGATTCTCAGAAGGTCCCAGCAAAAATGAAAAAATAAGCAGAAAACTACCATTTGTCATTAGAAAACTGTCATTAGGAAACTGCTTGAATGTTTTTGAGCAATTAGGTACAGCTTATTGGGGATATAACAAGTGGAAGTATTAGTTACATTTTCACTGACCTCGGGCAAATTTGAAACCATGTTTGAGTGAGAGAGTTCATATTGAAACAGGCCCATCCATACTGACCATCAATCACCCATTTACACCAATCTTACATTAAACCCCCTTATTACCAGCCCACCGACTCCCCCCAGATTCCATCACTCACCCTATGTAGAACTGACAGTTGTCAATTGTCATGTGGGAAAAAGCCCACACAGAAAAGGGTTAACTTGCAAACTTATTGCAGATAGCACCGGAGGTCAGGATCGTACCTGATACAATAAAAGTTTGAGACAACTTTACCAGCATTTTTATTTTAATCATTTTCTGAGTGAAGTACTCACATAAAATCCTTACTAATGATCTTTCCAAAGTATCATGGATTCTGGGAGGGTCCCAGCAAAAATGGAAAAATAAGTAGGAAACTACCAGCCAGTTAGACTCCCATCTGTCATTAGGGAACTGCTTGAATGTTTTTGAGCAATTAGGTACAGTTTATTGAGGATATAACAAGTGAAAGTATTAGTTACACTTTCAATTATCTCAGCCAAATTTGAACCATGTTTGAGAGAAAGAGAGTTCATATTGAAACAGGCCCATCACTCACCGTATGTTAAATTTGCTGTAGCCAATTAACCTGCCATGTGGAAGAAAGCCCACACAGATAAGGGAGAGCTTGCAAAATTCATGCAAACAGCACCGGAGGTCAGGATTGTTCCTGATCTGATAAAAATTTGAGACAACTTTATTGGAATTTTTATTTCAATGTTCTTCTGACTGAAGTACACACATAAAACCTTTGCTTCTGATCTTTTAAATTTGAATCACTTCATCACAGGGAGATTATTGTGTGGTGAATCTTGCACTTCTGATCCTTGAAGATATTGTGAAAAAAAAATGCTGCACCTGGTTTATATCGTGTTGCTCTTATCTGCTGCTTTCCACACAGGTGAGAGGAATTTTGTGTAGTAATCCCAAATTATTGTAAATAACTGAAATTTACCATTATTCTTAATGTAAGTAATAAATAACTATGCTCCCCCTTACTGAACAGTCTCTTTTAAAATTGTTTTATTGACAATCAAGTGAGCAATAATGTCTGTGTTGAGAATAAAAAAGTTAAGTAATTCTTAGAACACTGATATAAAATAATGCCATAATATTGAATTTCTCAGGTAACCCAGAAATAGATATGAGATAAATTAGTAAACATTCTTCTGAGAAAATGAGTAATGAAAGTTGTTTACTTTCTGTGTTTGTGTATGTGAATGGAATGATCTCCTTCTGCTATTTATCTGCTCTTTGACAGGCTCAAGCTTGTCTACATGTGAAATAGGTAAGTCCCATTCTTTTCTCCTTAGCTTATTTCTCAGTCACCTCTCTCCCAGAATCATGATGACTGTTAATGTTGGTGTTGTAAGGAAGAGTTAACTTTTTATTATATAATTTATCTTTTTCATTATTCATTAAGGCGGACTGATTTTTTTTAAAGTGGGAGAGTGTCACTTGGTAATTGTTTTGTCTAAAGTTACAGAGTTTCTGATCACTGCCTTCAATTCCTGCTTATCTCATGACATAGAAACATAGAAAACCTACAGCACAATACAGGCCCTTCGGCCCACAAAGTTGAGCCGAACATGTCCCTAACTTAGACATTTTCTTTCATTCCTGATAAAGTCCAAAGATCCACCTCAGCCTTTCATATGAATGTTGACTCAATGTACTTGGCTATCTGGAATAGAATGAAGTTATTTTCCATCACACTTTCAAATAGGTATCCCTAAGACTCTTCACTATAATTCTAGATTGCCTTTTCAGGACCAAAAAAAAACATTTTTACAATATTCACCCAAAATATTTCAACCCTTTATCTAAACACTAAAGAGCAGAGAATCAATTTACTTAACCCTTCCTCATAAGCCCCGTTCATTAGAGGAATCAGTCTTGTAAATCTTAATGTATAAAATTGGATAGTTCTTAACTCAACCCTCTATTAACTAACACAAATTTCCATTTTTTGTACATCATCCATTTTGCATACTGAATACCATAAATGATTAGCGGTGGGGAGAATCTTTTTGGCAGCAACTAACTGAGTATCTTTGGGTAATCCAGATAAAGGGTTCTTCTTTATCGGTCCTGCTATGTAAATCTTCAAAGAACGATGGCATGTTTGTCAAATCCTTTTACAAAACCATATAATCTTGGAGCATTTTGCAAGCGCCCTCTTACCATTTCCTTAATAATGGTTATAGATTTTTGTCCAATAGCAGTTGATAGGCTAGTCTTGCTCATTTGTCCCTCCCTTTGTGGGTAGCTGTATGAAATTAGTTATCCCGACCACTGGAGTTCTGCAGAATTTGGAAAATGATGGAAGATCACTCTGCTTCTACTATCTCTACAGCTGAGAGAGTAAAAGTTCGTCTTCAGAGCATAGGCATAGAAGTAACACACAAAAATGCACCTAAATTCGGCATGGTTGTCTTGTTATAAGTTTAACAATTAAGCTACGTCAGAATCTAGTTTCAGTCTGGTCATATACTTTGGTGTGACACAGTAGTGTAATGGTTAGCACAAAGATATTAAACCCGGGCATTTCGGAATTCGGAGTTCAATTCCAATGTAATCTTTACAGGCTTTTTACATTCTCCCCATAACCACATGTGTTTTCTCTGGGTGATCTGGTTTCCTCCCATTGTCCAAACACATATTGGTTATTAAGTTAATCAGTCATTGTAAATTCTCCTGTGATTCGGCAAGTGGGTTGCTGGGAGATGCAGCTCATTGGGCCAGGAGGACCAGTTCCACGTTGAATCTGTAAATAATAAATAAATGGTATTTGCATCTTTGTTTTTACAGATTGGTCAACTGCTGCCTGGGTTGCTGGTGGAGCAGGTATGTCAAAGCAGCTTGCACTGAGGCATTTTTATAGCATGTTATTGAGTTCTCTCGTAGTGTTTACGAATAAGTTGTAAAATGTGAGCAGAATTCAGCCATTCAGCCTAATAAGTGCTTCGTCATTTGATCATGGCTGATTAATTTTCCCTGTCAACCCAATTCTCGTGCCTTCTCCCCACAGTCCTTGATGCTGCTACTAATCAAGAACCTCTCGACCTACGCTTTAACTATACCCAGAGACGTGGCCTCCACATCTGTCTGTGGCAATGAATTCCACAGATTCACCACCCTCTGGCTAAAGACATTCCTCCTTATTTCTGTTCAAAAATGGATGTCCTTCAGTTCTGACTTCGCCGGTGCGATGATCCCAGTCAACGGACTAAATGAAATGTCATGTCCCCACATGGGTATTTTGATTTCATATCCTCTCATTGTGTTATCCTGCTTTGCAGTTGTTGCAGTGGTTGGAGCCCCCGTTGTTGTTAGCGCAGCCGGTTTCACCGGTGCCGGAATAGCAGCTGGATCCATAGGAGCTAAACTGATGTCTGCAGCAGCCATAGCCAATGGAGGAGGGGTAGTGGCTGGCGGTACTGTGGCAGTTCTCCAGTCTATTGGTATGATTCCATGTTTTTCTATAAAGAAAGTCAGGAAGAAGAACGATTATAAATATTGATCTTAATTTAATCAAAAGTCCAATTAAACAGGCCGTATCTCCAGATATACAATATATGTGTCAATATGTTTGTGGCTTCAGAGGGTGTAAAGTTACTCAGATTGAAATCAATTGTTGCATCTAATTCAATAGGTACATTTAATGTCAGAGAAATGTATATGATACTTCCTGAAATTCTTTTTCTTCGCAAACATCCACAAAAACAGAGGAGGCCACCAAAGAATGGATTACGGTTAAACAACAGAACCCCAAAGCCCCCCCCCAGCTCCCCCCTCCCACACACATGCAGAAGCAAGGCAATGACCCCACCGCCCACCCCCACCAGCAAAAAAGCATCAGCACCTTCCACCGAGCACTCAAACGTGCGGCAATGCATCAATAAAGACACAGACTTGCAGTACCCCAAAGACTACTTGTTCACCCAGTAATTCGACAAGCCACAGGCTCGCTCTCTCTCCCTAATGAGGGAGAAAGAGCTGTCCCCGTTCCACGGCGAGAGGGGAGACATAGCAAACAACTCGCTGACTTAAGATGTTAAAAGTCTGTTGCGTCACTTTTTCCGAGCTCTGTGCCCAGAGAATCAGCCCCGGAAAGGCTCAGGTCTCTGGACACAAAGCCAGCAGCTAACCCGCTGCTCCCGATGTTCTGTGTTCTCCCGCGACACCTCAGTCAGGGGCACCCACCTTGAATTAGCCCGTCTCCGGAGCCACGAAAATCCGGCACCCTGAAGGTGCGCTGGTCTTCCAGGCCGCGTCCTTGGGATATCAAAAAGCAGCCGGTTGTGAGACCCTGAGAGTGAGGCACATTTCCGCAAAGAACCGAAGTCAAGAGTGTACCTCCAGGTCAGAGTCTTCAAAAGAACCTTGAAAAGGAAACAAAGAGCTATCAAAGATATAAATGGAGCTGTTTCTGAAGCTGCAAGCAAAGGAGTCGCCACTTAGCTCCATTTTGACTTTGCTCTGCCCTCCTTAGTCGGCAACATGGTTAATAGTAATGATTGTGTGACCTGATAAAGTTTAGTCTCTGGAATTTTTAATTCAAAGTTCAATGGTAAAATACCAAGGAAAAGCAAAACCAGTCGATGAAAAAATCAGCATTCCTTAACTCTGTTCTTTCTAACTGGGAAAAACATAAAAATTTAAACGGGCAGATTGATTCGTGAGTCCGGTAGTGAGCACATTTACCAGAGTCTGGGAATATTTACTCTGACACAAACAGAGCCCTAGCCTGAATGTGTTATTTTGCAGACAAGCCATTTATCTTCCTGAAGAGAACGCTTCATAAAATACATGGATCACCCATTTCGTTGTACTCAGGATGGTCAGTGAAGGCTACTGTGTCCAATCACCCCGTGACGGGTATTTAAGCATAGGTTTCCTGCAGCTGTTAACAGCTTAGTGTAGAAATGGCATCAGATTTGGTCCAGGTTTGTCTGTCAATCTTGAGTTTCAAAATGGAAGAAGTTGCAGCATATAATTTTAGTCGTACATTGGTTAGTCTGCGTTTCAGTGTTTTGAGTTATTAAACAATCTTCTGATTTAGAAATGCATTAAATATTCTATTTCATTCTGTAAACAAAGTTTTAAAAAATCTGGATGTCCGCAGCAGCTCCCTATCATGAATGTGATCCACAATTAGAGAAAGGGCAAATTATTTTATATGGTTAATTATGTGATGGCACAATGCGGACCCATCCCATGCAGCTCCTTGGATCTGACTGCAACTGCTGTCTATGTGGAGTTTGCACATTCTCTGTGATGATAAGCGTTCCCTGATTACTCCTGATCCCCTACAACGCAAGTACGTGCTGGCCTATTGTTATTTGCCCCTACTTGTGATGGTGATAAAGAATTATGGTGGAGTTAACGGTAGATGTGGACAGTGGGGGATAGGCTGATGGGAATGCGCTGAGAATTGAACTAAATAGGATGAATGTCCTGCTTTTAAGTCAAAGGAAAATCTGAGGAATACATTGTTCTTTTATTCGTTAAGGAGCCGCTGGATTATCAGCTGCCGGTACTGCTGCTGTTGGAACCGTCGGAGCTGCCGTTGGCTATATTACCAAATCCTTTTATGACACTTCTTCAGATGAGTCCTAAATCCAACAGGCTGCTTGCAAGTGACACACAGTAGAAGCCAGCCATGATCACAGCAAAATAAGCTTTCTCTCTTTGGAATGAAAGATTATTTACAAAACTGTGTGTAGGATGTTACAGCATATCATTTTAGATTAGTCTTGATTAGTCTGTATTTCAATATCTTCTGATTTATGAAACAATCTTCATTGAGGAATGGGTTAAATATTCTAAACAAGTGTCTAGAAATGAAATGAAAAACACTGTAAATGTGGAGTGGATGACTGTCATGAAATGTCAAGTCATTGTTTCACACCACATTTGTAGCCGGAGCTGGATATTTTCAGCTCTGTTCAAGTTTCAGATTTCTAGCTTGTACAATATTTTTCACTTGGAATGCATTACTGCAAAGTCTGAAAGCATCCCATTCTAAACCTGGCTACTGGGTAAACGGAAGCTCTGTCATAGCATTCCATAGAATGTTTCACAGGGGGTTGTTAGTGAATCAGTAAATAAATTGTCAACAAGTTTTTGCATGTCTGTCATCTGTTCACATAGAGCCTGACTATTTCAAATGATTATCAAGGGATTGTCCCATGACAAACAATATCAACCTTGAAATGTAAAGATACTGTAAATACTACTTTATTTTAAAATGACTGTGTGAAAGAACTGTGGTCTGCTGGCAGTTGTTGCTGCTGGGTGCACCATTAAAAACCCAAGGAGGTCCCATTACAATAAATATAAGGTTTACAGTGACCCTTGAAAGCTGGACTTGTCTACAAATAGGTAAACTGATTCATATCCTTCATTGAGCTGCATAATTCTGAAAAGAAAGCAGCCTGTGGAAAGCATCATTGGAATTGAGACATATTGAGAATCTTTCACAGAGAAATAACAGAGGATGTTGAATGTTTTTCCTATCAATACATAGAAACATAGAAAATAGTTGCAGGAGTAGGCCATTTGGCCCTTCAAGCCTGCACCTCCATTCAGTATGATCATGGCTGATCATCCAACTCAGAACCCTGTACTTGCTTTCTCTCCATACCCCCTGATCCCTTTAGCCACAAGGGCCATATCTAACTTCCTCTTAAATATAGCCACTGAACCGGCCTCAACTGTTTCCTGTGGCAGAGAATTCCACAGATTCTTCACTCTCTGTGTGAAGAAGTTTTTCCTCATCTCGGTCCTAAAAGGCTTCCCCTTTATCCTTAAACTGTGACCCCTCATTCTGGACTTCCCCAACATCGGAAACAATCTTCCTGCATCTAGCCTGTCCAATCCCTTTAGAATTTTATATGTTTCAATAAGATCCCCCCTCAATCTTCTAAATTCCAGTGAGTATAAGCCTGGTCAATCCAGTCTTTCTTCATATGAAAGTCCTGCCATCCCAGGAATCAATCTGGTGAACCTTCTCTGTGCTCCCTCTATGGCAAGAATGTCTTTCCTCAGATTAGGGGACCAAAACTGCACACAATATTCTAGGTGCAGTCTCACCAAGGCCTTGTACAACTGCAGTAGAACCTCCCTGCTCCTGTACTCAAATCCTTTTGCTATGAATGCCAACATACCATTTGCCTTTTTCACCGCCTGCTATACCTGCATGCCCACCTTCAATGACTGGTGTACAATGACACCCAGGTCTCGTTGCACCTCCCCTATTCCTAATCGGCCACCATTCAGATAATAATCTGTTTTCCTGTTCTTGCAACCAAAGTGGATAACCTCACATTTATCCACATTAAATTGCATCTGCCATGAATTTGCCCACTCACCTAACCTATCCAAGTCACCCTGCATCCTCTTAGCATCCTCCTCACAGCTAACACCGCTGCCCAGCTTCGTGTCATCCGCAAACTTGGAGATGCTGCATTTAATTCCCTCGTCTAAATCATTAATATATATAGTAAACAACTGGGGTCCCAGCACTGAGCCTTGCGGTGCCCCACTAGTCACTGTCTGCCATTCTGAAAAGGTCCCGTTTACTCCCACTCTTTGCTTCCTGTCTGCCAACCAATCCTCTATCCACATCAATACCATACCCCCAATACCATGTGCTTTAAGTTTGCACACTAATCTCCTGTGTGGGACTTTGTCAAAAGCCTTTTGAAAATCTAAATATACCACATCCACTGGCTCTCCCCTATCCACTCTACTAGTTACATCTTCAAAAAATTCTATAAGATTCGTCAGACATAATTTTCCTTACACAAATCCATGCTGACTTTGTCCGAGGATTTCACCTCTTTCCAAATGTGCTGTTATCACATCTTTGATAACCGAATCTAGCATTTTCCCCACCACCGATGTCAGACTAACCGGTCTATAATTCCCCGGTTTCTCTCTCCCTCCTTTTTTAAAAAGTGGGGTTACATTAGCCACCCTCCAATCCTCAGGAACTAATCCAGAATCTAAGGAGTTTTGAAAAATTATCACTAATGCATCCACTATTTCTTGGGCTACTTCCTAAGCACTCTGGGATGCAGACCATCTGGCCCTGGGGATTTATCTGCCTTTAATCCCTTCAATTTTCTTAACACCACTTCCCTACTAACATGTATTTCCCTCAGTTCCTCCATCTCACTAGACCCTCGGTCCCTTACTATTTCCAGAAGATTATTTATGTCCTCCTTAGTGAAGACAAAACCAAAGTAGTTATTCAATTGGTCTGCCATGTCTTTGTTCCCTATGATCAATTCACCTGTTTCTGACTGTAAAGGACCTACATTTGTCTTGACCAGTCTTTTTCTTTTCACGTATCTATAAAAGCTTTTACAGTCAGTTTTTATGTTCCCTGCCAGCTTTCTCTCATAATCTTTTTTCCCTTTCCTAATTAAGCCCTTTGTCCTCCTCTGCTGGTCTCTGAATTTCTCCCAGTCCTCAGATGTGCTGCTTTTTTTTTTGCTAATTTATATGTTTCTTCTTTGGACTTGATACTATCCCTAATTTCCCTTGTCAGCCACGGGTGCACTACCTTCCCTGGTTTATTCTTTTGCCAAACTGGGATGAACAATTGTTGTAGTTCGTCCATGCGATCTTTAAATGCCTGCCATTGCATATCCACCGTCAACCCTTTAAGTATCATTTGCCAGTCTATCTTAGCTAATTCACGTCTCATACCTTCAAAGTTACACTTCTTTAAGTTCAAAACCTTTGTTTCTGAATTAACTATGTCACTCTCCATCTTAATGAAGAATACCACTGTGAAATACTGACTACTGGGTGGGCAATTCCCCTCAAATGCTTGTCAATTATAAACACAAGATGTTTTATAGATGCTGGTAATCTATAGCGCACATACACACAATGCTGGAGGATCTCAGCTGGCCGGGCTGTGGACAGGAATAAACAGTCGACATTTCAGTAAATTAAGGAATCACAGAAACAACAGAATGGTACGGAGGTGATGAATTACACCGGGGCACCGATATAAACTTCCAGCTAATAAGCGAGTATTACAGGCAGGTGGAGAAACTGATTAGCAGTGGATTTATTTCAGAGGATGTGAAACTGTTTCGAAGTAGTTCATGGAAAAGAATTACAACTTTTTAACCCGTGTGGTTAAAAAGGAATTCCAAAAAAAAAGTTAGGCTCAGGTGCCATTTTAGTAGTTGAAAGTAATTTTTATTATCAAAGTACATGTATGTCACCATATACAACACTGAGATTCATTTTCTTGTGGGCATTCTCAACAAATCTGTAGATTTGAACTGTAGCAGAATCAATGAAAGACCACCTAATTGGGGTGTTCAACCAAAGTGTTGAAGACAACAACTAAAAAAAGAGGAAACAATAAATATTGACAACACGAGATGAAGAGTCCTTGAAAGTTAAGTCCATTGGTTGTGGGATCATTCTATGATTGAGCAAATGAAGGTATCCCCTTTGGTTCAAGAGCCTGTTGGTTGAGGAGTGATAACTCTTCCTGAATATTGTGGTGCGGTCCTGAAACTCTTGTACTTTCTTCCTGATGGTATCAGCAAGAAGAAAGCATCTCCTGGGTGGTAGGGGTCCCTAATGATTGATGCTGTCTTCCTGAGACGGCGTTTCATACCAATTTGCTCAATGGTTGGGAGGTTTTACCCGTGATGGACTGGGCCGTATCCACCAGTTTTTTTTGTAGGATTTTCCATTTTTAAGGGCGTTGGTGTTTCCATACCAAGGTGTGATGCAGCCAGTCAATATACCCTCCACTACACATCTACAGGAGTTTGTCAAAGTTTTAGATGTCATGCCGAAGCTCCGCGAACTGCTAAGGAAATAGAGGTGAAATAATAGCGCCTAGGAATTTAAAGTTGCTAAGGAACATGCTAGCAAGAGTGCGGAGAAAAAGAACGGAGTGCGGGATCGAAGAAGGAGAATGAAAACAGACACTGAACACAATGGGAAAACATTGTGAAACGTTCATAGAGCCCATTTGGAAGGACAGTTACTGGGGAAGAAAATCCTCATGTAGACAATGTTCTCACCGAGAATGTGCAGATAACTTTTAGTTAGCTACTTAAGACTCGACATTGGAGAAGGTGCGACACCTTTTTTCCTGAGTGGGGCCTGTGTATTTATTTATATTTTGCTCGGACAAGGTTTTCAGGCAATGATGTTTCAGTACCGTGAGTAAATGAAGTGAAGCAAACTGGACTGATAATGCAGTAATTACCTCCAATGATTACACACACATTGTAGATAATATATATATATATATCTAAATAATATCTATATCCATCTATCTATATGTATATGTGTGTGTGTGTATATACAGTGCCTATGAAAAGTATTCACCCTGCTCACCCCGGAAGTTTTCATGTTTTATTGTTCTACAACATTGAATCACAATGGATTCAATTTGGCTCCTTTGACACTGATCAACAGAAAAAGCCTCTTTCGTGTGAAAGTGAAAACAGATCTCTACAAAGTGATTTAAATTAATTACTGAGTGTGTTTTCATGGTTGCCTGCTGCTGTAGCCCTTCAAGATTCAACGTGTGCACTCAGAGAACCTCTTCTTCACATTACTGTTGTAACTCATGACTATTTGAGTTACTGTTGCCTTGCTGATATGGAGCTTAAACCAGTCTGGCCATTTTCCTCTGGTCTCTCTCATTAACGAGGCATTTTTGCCCACAGAACTGCCACTCACTGGATTTTTTTTTTGGTTTTCACACCATTCTCTGTTAAATCCAAAGGTTGTTGTGCGTGGAAACCCCAGAAGGTCAGCATTCCTGAGAAGTTCAAACGACCCCATCTGGCACCGACAATTATTCCACTGGCAAACCTTTCTTCCTGTTTTGATGTTGGTCTCAACAACGAATGAATCTCTTGACCATGTCTGCATGCTTTTATGCAGGAGCTGATGCTACATGATTGGCTGACTAAACCATAAGACCATGATATAAGAATGGAATCAGGCCATTTAGATAGATAGATAGATAGACAGATAGATACTTTATTCATCCCCATGGGGAAATTCAACTTTTTTTCCAATGTCCCATACACTTGTTGTAGCAAAACTAATAACATACAATACTTAACTCAGTAAAAAAATATGATATGCATCTAAATCACTATCTCAAACAGCATTAATAATAGCTTTTAAAAAGTTCTTAAGTCCTGGCGGTTGAATTGTAAAGCCTAATGGCATTGGGGAGTATTGACCTCTTCATCCTGTCAGAGAAGCATTGCATCGATAGTAACCTGTCGCTGAAACTGCTTCTCTGTCTCTGGATGGTGCTATGTAGAGGATGTTCAGAGTTTTCCATAATTGACCGTAGCCTACTCAGCGCCCTTCACTCAGCTACCGATGTTAAACTCTCCAGTACTTTGCCCACAACAGAGCCCGCCTTCCTTACCAGCTTATTAAGACGTGAGGCGTCCCTCTTCTTAATGCTTCCTCCCCAACACGCCACCACAAAGAAGAGGGCGCTCTCCACAACTGACCTATAGAACATCTTCAGCATCTCACTACAGACATTGAATGACGCCAACCTTCTAAGGAAGTACAGTCGACTCTGTGCCTTCCTGCACAAGGCATCTGTGTTGGCAGTCCAGTCTAGCTTCTCGTCTAACTGTACTCCCAGATACTTGTAGGTCTTAACCTGCTCCACACATTCTCCATTAATGATCACTGGCTCCATATGAGGCCTAGATCTCCTAAAGTCCACCACCATCTCTTTGGTCTTGGTGATATTGAGACGCAGGTAGTTTGAGTTGCACCATATCACAAAGTCCTGTATCAGTTTCCTATACTCCTCCTCCTGTCCATTCCTGACACACCCCACTATGGCCGTGTCATCAGCGAACTTCTGCACATGGCAGGACTCCGAGTTATATTGGAAGTCTGATGTGTACAGGGTGAACAGGACCGGAGAGAGTACGGTTCCCTGCGGCGCTCCTGTGCTGCTGACCACCGTGTCAGACCTACAGGCCCATTGAGTCTATGCCACCATTTCATCATGGCTGAGTCATTATTCCCCTCAGTCCCAATCTCCTGTTTTCTCCCCATATCCCTTCATGCCCTGACCAAGCAAGAATCTATCAACCTCCGCCTTAAACATCCATAAAGTCTTGGCCTCCACAGGTGCCAGATGCAAGGACTTTTGCAGATTCACCACTCTCTGGCTAAAGAAATTCCTCCCCATCCCCATTCTAAAAGGAACTATCACTCTTCTAAGGCTGTGTCCTCTGGTCTTAGATTCTCCCACCACAGAAAACTTCCTCTCCAACTCTACTCTATCAAGGCATTTCACCATTCAATAGGTTTCAATTAGGTCACCCCTTATTCTTCTGAATTCCAGTGAGTACAGGCCCAGAGCCATCAGACGTTCTTGATATGACAAGCTGTTCAATCCTGTATTCTTTTTCATGAACCTCCTTTGAACACTCTCCAGTTTCAGCACATCTATTCTAAGATAAGGGGCCCAAAACTGCTCACAATATTCCAAGTGAGGCCGTACTGGTGCTTTATAAAGTCTGAACATTATGTCCTTGCTTTTATGTTCTAGTCCTCTTGAAATGAATGCTATCATCACATTTGCCTTCCTCACCACAGACTTAACCTGCTAATTAACCTTTAGGGTATCCTGCACAAGGGCTCCCAAATCCCTTTGCGCCTCAGTTTTTTTTTTTGTATTTTCTCTCCATTTAGAAAATAATCAACCATTTAATTTCTTTTATCAAGATGCATTCCCAACACCATATTTCATATGCCACTTCTTTACCTATTCTCCTTATCTAAGTCCTTCTGTATCCTCTTTCCTTCCTCAAAACTACCTGCCCCTCCACCTAAGTTTGTATCCTCTGCAAACTTAGCAAAAAGCCATCAATTCCATCATCCAAATCATTGACAGATGACATAAAAAGAATCAGTCTCAACACAGACCCTTGTGGAACACCGTTAGTCACCAGCAGCCAGCCAGAAAAGGCCTCCTTTATTCCCATTCCTTGTCTCCTGCCAATCAGCAACTGTTTTGTCCATGCTACAATCTTTCCTGTAATACCATGGGCTCATAACTTATTAAGCAGCCTCATGTGTGGCACCTTGTCAAAGGCCTTCTGAAAATCCAAATACGCAGCATCAACATCAACATCAATCAATCCTCCTTTGTCTATTTGTCAGGCAACGTTTTCCCTTGAGGAAACCGTGCTGACACTGGCCAACTTTATCATGTGCTTGCAAGTAAATTGAAACCACATCCTTAACAACTGACTCCAACATCTTCCCAACCACTGAGGTCACACTAAATGGCCTATAATTTCCTTTCTTCTACCTCTCTGGCTTCTTGAAGAGTGGAATGACATTTTCAAATTTCTAGTCTTCTGGAACCATTCCAGAATCTAGTGATTCTTGAAAGAACATTATTAATGCCTCCGCAATCTTTTCATCTTGCTCTTTCAGGACCCTGAGGAGTACAGTATCTGGTTCAGGTGACTTATCTACCTTCGGACCTTTCAGTTTCCCAAGAACCTTCTACCTCGTAATGGTAACTTCACACACTTCATGATCTAACACTTGGGATTTCCACCATACCGTTAGTGTCTTCCACTGTGAAAACTGATGCAAGATACTGTTATGACCCCAGCCCCCTCCTTTGTGAGATTCGCAAGAGCCCTAGTCAAGGGGGGGTCAAATGACCCAAGAGAGAGAGGGAGACGTGCTGAAGACCATGTTCCCCAGGGAAGCAGAATAAAGCGACTCTTTGACTATTGTCTCATGAAAACCACGTGTAAAGCCCTCGGGCAAAGTGGGCTGGTCGCTCAACAAGACAAAAGCCTCGGACATAGTCATTGTCTTGGGAGACACCTTTGTGGGATAAGGAATTGGTCTACGTGCAAAATCTCAGGGCAATGTGAGATGGGTGATGGGGGAAGGATTGCCTCGCCCCCCTACCCTGATGGACATCTACAACCCTGCCCGTCCAGATAAAAGGTGGGCTGCCGAGGCGGGGCGCCAGACGCACCAAGGAGACACACGAAGAAGACACAGTAGTGCTTCCCGTCGGAGCGGGACGCCATTCTGAAGGAAACCACGTGCGTTAGACTCCGGATCGGGAGTCTGTGGATGGAATCACGGACAATCGCTTTTAACTAACAACCGGGAAGCCTGCTCTTCTGATTCCACGGCGGTGCTCCGGAGGGACCCAGGCAGGTGAAGCTGTTTAATGACATCTCTCTCTCTCTCTCTCGTTCTAACAAAAGTGCACCAACGCGACACCACAACCGACGGCGGCTGGTGGAACTGCAGTGACCGCAAAAAGACTTTTAAATATCCAGTAAACAATATATATCTACATTACCCCTAGACAACTGTAGAGCTTATTTCTGATTGATTATTACTATACCTGTGCTTTAGATTGAGTTGTGACGACGTATATGATCTGAATGTTTTGTATTAACCATACGTTTGTGCCCCTTTATAAATAAAAACGTTTGAAAATAGTAGCATCAGGCTTTGGTGGCTCCATCTATCTTTGCTGGAAAACTACCCGGTTACTGGGGAAAGTAACAAGTGGGTTGCTCGTCCCGGATTTGAAACCAAAGGGGAGGATCAGTGAATCGGGCTGTAAGTCCAAACTTAAATCTGGTTACGCAGGTAGCCAGACAGGAAACCAGCAAAGATGGATGTGGGTGAATTTATGAGAAATCCGACTGTAGAGGCGCTAGGGACGGCTACCAAATCAGACTTGGTAAATCTGGCAAAGGGGTTAGGCCTCGCAGAGGTGAGGTCATCAATGAAAAAGCAGGAAGTGCGAGGGGTCATAAATCAGTATTACATTGAAAAGGAGGTGTTTGCAGCTGAGGATTTGGAAAATATCCCCGAAAAGAGATTAGCGAGTGGGACAGATCAGGTAGAGTTGGAGAAAGCAAGGTTGGACCATGATCTTAAAGTAAAGCAGCTAGAAGCAGCTGCAAAGGAAAAGGCTGAGGAACGAGCTGAAAGGGAAAAGGAACGAGCTGCAAAGGAATTAGAAATGAAACGGGGTCATGAGCTCCAGCTAAAGCAGCTAGAAGCAGAAGCAGAAGAGAAAGAGAGACAAAAGAGCCATGAATTGGAGCTGGACAGGCGAAAGCAAGAGCGAAGAGCTCAAGGGCAAGAGAGAGAGGAGGGGTTTGATGTTAGTTGGGCGTTGAGGTTGGTCCCCCCATTCGAGGAGACAGATGTTGATAGTTATTTCTTGCTTTTTGAAAAGGTGGCAGTGAATCAGAAGTGGCCCAGAGAGCAGTGGGTGGCGTTGTTACAAAGTGTGTTACGAGGGAAAGCACAGCGGGCATATGCCGCGTTGCCCCCAGGAGGGGAAGGGAATTATGATCAAGTAAAGGAGGCCATTCTCCGAGGTTACGAGTTAGTACCTGAGGCGTATAGACAAAGGTTCCGAAATTTAAGAAAAGGATGGAATCAAACGTATACCGAGCTAGCCCACGAGAAGGGTGTGCTCTTGGATCGTTGGTGCACCGCGGAAAAGGTGGCCGAGAATTATGGGCGTCTCAGGGAGTTATTTTTGATTGAGGAATTTAAAGGTTGTGTTCCGGAAGAGATCCGAATGTATTTAAATGAGAGGATGAATCAGTCCATCTCAGAGATGGCTAGGTTTGCAGATGAATATGCCCTAACCCACAAGACAAAGTTTTCCTTGACAAAAAGTTACCAGAGAGACCGTGGGAACGGTAGAGAAAGTCCGCTGGCTGTGGCGGAGATCCCGCTGGGAGCTAGTGGTAAAATTGGGGAGGAGAGGCAAGACGGCAGGAGAGGTCCTGGCTTGACCTGTTTTAATTGTGGAAAGGTGGGACATATTGCATCTAAATGCTTTGCTCCGAGAAAGGAGCCAGAGAGAGGGAAAGCAGCGATCCCTATCGGGTGTGCAGTGGTAATCAGAAAATTGGCAAGAGGGTCCCAGGGGAGCAGAGAGTGCGAGGGGTCGGAGATTTATATGTCACACGGAACCATGTCTGTGAGGAAGGGGGACCCGCCAATTCCCGTACGGATTTGGAGAGACACGGGGGCGGAGCTATCATTAATTAGCCGTAACGTATTACAATTCGGACCTCCGACGGGCGAGGTAGCCCTGAGAGGAATAGGAAAAGGGGCAGAAAGGGTGTCTTTGCGTAGGGTCATTTTGGATTGTGAGTTGGTGTATGGATCAGTTGAAATGGGGGGTGCCATCAGAATTCCCGAGAACGGACGTGGATGTCCTCCTTGGGAACGATTTAGCAGGAGGAAAAGTTTGGTCGGCCATGACTATGACCTGCCGACCGGTGCGTGTTGAGACCCCGCCCATAGAGTCCCCGAGCTATCCCGCATGCGCGGACACTCGCAGCCTGTCGAGAACGGCAGCTGAGAAAGCGAGCAGTTTAAAATTGGCTCAGACGTTTTTACCGACCCTGTGCCACGAGGGTTTCGAGGGCGGTAGAACGAGGAATAGTAACGTAAAAGGGGGTAAGGGAGAGAAGGTAGATCTGCCCTTAGTGAAGAAAAAGGTCCTAGAGGTAGGAAATAAAGATGAGAAACAGATAAAGCTGTTAAAAGGTCCAGGGTTGGACATGGATGATCTGTCTGGTTTGGCAGTACTGTTTGAAGAAGTTGAAAATTCTAAAGGTGTTCCCAATAATGAAATGAGGGCAGTCCTAGATGAAAAGGATGCCATTACCTTGAAGAAGTCTGCTGGGTTGGCAGATGGGGTTGAGTTTACTCCGGAAGTGAGTTGCCCAGAGAGTAACTGGGAGGATCAGGGGAATTTAGAATTTGAAAAGGGTACGGGTATTGAAAGCCTGGAAGAGGCCAATGCCTCGTTTGAGTGTGTCCAAGATGGGGATGCACGTGGTCCTGAACCTAGTCACGGAGCTCAGAAAAAAGCTCAGGTATTTGACTCAGCTGGACGAGAAGGTCGTCCTTTTGGAGCAGATAGACTTGGTTCGGAAAAAAAGGGTTAACCTTGGGAAGTGTGAGTTCCCAGATGGTTGTGCTGAAGGGGGTGTTCAGAGTTAATGTGGAGTTTACGAATGGGGAGATAACTGTTGTTGTGGAGGAGAACGGTAAATCTGTAGTTCTCAAATCGAATGAAAAAAAGTTAAAGTCCAGATTGATGCCTGCGCATCGATTACAGGTTGATTTGGAATGTAAGGGTGCCTCACACGCTATTGTTATTCAAGAAAGCGCTGTGAGGAAGCCAAGATTTAAATGCGGCCGGAGAAAAAGGTTCGAACTGAAACACATCAGCCTGCATGGTCCTGACAAAAGGGTTAACTACCTGTGTAGCATTAAAGAATTGGGTGGAAATTCCCATGATGGACTAGGTTGGGGACACGGAGTTAAGAGAATAATCCTCATGGAAAGGAAAGGCGGGAGAGTACCTCGCCAAATTACTCAAGTTCCCCACGGGGGGACTCTCCGGAAAAGAGGCGATGGTTAATAGAAAATGCCATTCTTAAACAGCAACGCCGGTTGTACGGGTTTGCGCCAAAGCCTGTGACTAATAAAGACAACCCCTTTGGAGACCTGCTGGTGAAATAACACGACCGAAACGATTAGTATTTGTATAAACTTTTGTAGATGCACCTAAGCTAAGATCACGCCTCCTTAGTTGTGTTGCTGAAGAAAATAAATAAATAGGTGGTTATTGAGCTGAAGTTTGATGCTACCAGACTTTAGTACGGTACGCGATGTTAAGATATTAAAGAAAGGGACACTGTAATTGTTACCTGTTTAGATACTGACTTGAATGTATAACGGTAGTACTCTGTGAAGAGAGGAGCTTGTGTATTGTGTTAGAGAAAAAAAATCCTATAAGACTCTGTACCAACTTGTTTTTAACCGCTGGTAAAAAACTTTTAAGAGGGGAGGTGTTATGACCCCAGCCTCCTCCTTTGTGAGATTCGCAAGAGCCCTAGTCAAGGGGGGGTCAAATGACCCAAGAGAGAGAGGGAGACGTGCTGAAGACCATGTTCCCCAGGGAAGCAGAATAAAGCGACTCTTTGACTATTGTCTCATGAAAACCACGTGTAAAGCCCTCGGGCAAAGTGGGCTGGTCGCTCAACAAGACAAAAGCCTCGGACATAGCCATTGTCTTGGGAGACACCTTTGTGGGATAAGGAATTGGTCTACGTGCAAAATCTCAGGGCAATGTGAGATGGGTGATGGGGGAAGGATTGCCTCGCTCCCCTACCCTGATGGACATCTACAACACTGCCAGTCCAGATAAAAAGGTGGGCTGCTGAGGCGGGGCCTCAGACGCACCAAGGAGACACACGAAGAAGACACAGTAGTGCTTCCCGTCGGAGCGGGACGCCATTCTGAAGGAAACCACGTGCGTTAGACTCCGGATCGGGAGTCTGTGGATGGAATCACGGACAATCGCTTTTAACTAACAACCAGGAAGCCTGCTCTTCTGATTCCACGGCGGTGCTCCGGAGGGACCCAGGCAGGTGAAGCTGTTTAATGACATCTCTCTCTCTCTCTCTTTCTAACAAAAGTGCACCAACGCGACACCACAACCGACGGCGGCTGGTGGAACTGCAGTGACCGCAAAAAGACTTTTAAATATCCAGTAAACAATATATATCTACATTACCCCTAGACAACTGTAGAGCTTATTTCTGATTGATTATTACTATACCTGTGCTTTAGATTGAGTTGTGATGACGTATATGATCTGAATGTTTTGTATTAACCATACGTTTGTGCCCCTTTATAAATAAAAACGTTTGAAAATAGTAGCATCAGGCTTCGGTGGCTCCATCTATCTTTGCTGGAAAACTACCCGGTTACTGGGGAACGTAACAATACTTAATCAGTTTGTCCTCCATTTCCCTGTCTCTATTACTACCTCGCCAGCATCATTTTCCAGCAGTCTGATGACCACTCTTGCCTCTCTGTTACATTTCAATATTTACATTGATAAATATCTAGATAATATTTACAAATTAGATACTTGCATTAACATTAGCAGGGATGACAGCAGAGCAGTAGTGGCTGGAGTTTCTGGGAGCAATTCAGGAGGTGCATGATAGGTACATCCCAAAGAAGTATTCAAAAGACACGATGATGCAACTGATTGAGAAGGGATGTCAAAAACGGCATAAAAGTGAAAGAAAGGGCATATAATAGAGCAAAAATTAGTGTGAGGTTAGAGAGTTGGGAAACTTAAAAACCAACAGAAGGCAACTTAAAAGCCATAAATGGGGAAAAACGAAGTACGAAGATAAGCTACCCAATAATATCAAAGAAGATATTAAAAGTTTTTTCAAGCATAAAAATAGTAAAAGAGAGGTGATGGTAGATATTAGACTGCTGAAAAATTACACTGGAGAAGTAGTAATGGAGGACAAGGGAATGGCGTACGAACTGATAAAATATTTTTCATCAGCCTTCACTGTGGAAAACATTAGTAGTGTGCCAGTGGTTCCTGAATGTCAGGGGGCAGATAGAAGTGCTGTTGCTTTTACTAAGCAGAAGGTGTTTGGGAAACTGAACTGTCTGAAGGTAGGTAAGTCACCTGAACCAGATTCTGTACACCCTAGGGTCCTGAAAGAGGTAGCTGAAGTGATTGTGGAGGCATTACTAACTGTCTTTCAGGAAACAATAGATTCTGACATTGTTCTGGAGGACTGGAAAAATTACAAATTTCACTCTACTCTTCAAGAAGGGTGGGTGGCAGAGGAAAGGAAAATATAAGCCTGTTCATCTGACTTCATCGGTTGGAAAGATATTGGAGCCAATTGTTAAGGACATGCTTCAGGGATCTTTAACACACATGATAACATAGGCCAAAGTCAACATGGTTCCCTTAAGGGGAAACTCTTGCCTGACAAATCTGTTGGAATTCTTTGAGGGAACAACAAACAGGATCGACAAAGGAGAAATGGTGGATTTTGTGTACTTGAATTCTTCAAAGGCCTTTGACAAAGTGCTGCACATGCGGCTGCTTAACGATAAGAGGCATGGTATCACAAGAATGATTCAAGAATCGTTAGAGCATTGGTTGATTGGCACAAGGCACAGGATAGGAATAAAGAGAGCCTTTAATAATGACTGCCGGTAACTAGTGACGTTCTACAGGGGACTGTTTTGGGACCGTTTCTTTTCACGTTATATGTCAATGATACAGATGATGGAAATGAAGGTTTTCTGTCCAAGTTTGGGATGATATGAAGAGAGATGGAGGTGCAGGGAGGCTGCAGAAGGATGAAGTGAATTAGGACAGAGGGCAAAGAACTGGCAGATGGAATATAATAGTGGTCGCCAACCAGTCGATCTTTTAGACTTTCCCAGTAGATCCCGATAAAAAAAGAAAAAGGTGCACCGGGCAGAAAAGACCGGAAGCAAAACCCTACAACCCCCGGAAACAACCTCTCCCCACAAACAGCTCTCCGCAGCGGGAGCACCATTGCATCACCGTTATCTCAATCGGCATCAACCTATCTTTATAATGCTCATATTACAACACTCCTTCCTCTTTAAATTCTAACATTCCCCAAATGTAAAAGAATTGGGAAACAAAAAAACAGTGGTGTCATTAGCTTGCGTACCTCTGAAACTTATACTAGTGTCTCAGTAATAATTTACCAATACAAAGCACCTGAAAAACATGGCTGGTTCAACTTTCAGTCTAACAAAGGAAACTGCCCATTCAAATATTGAGCCTGTCAGGAGGTTTGCAAGGGTGCCGCGCTGCAACAGATGAATATTATTAAATCTAAGTACAGGAGCTGTCTTACTGACAGACACCTCACAGACGGTCTCAGACTGGCTGTCTGTAGTTATGACCCAAATTTCAGGGAACTAGCAGAAAGTATTCAGCCACAGTCATCACACTGAGTGCAAAAGTCAATTTTTATTCATTTATATTTCGTGTTGAAATAAAATTAAATAATGAAACATAGAATTAAAGGTGCTGTAATGTGAGCAGTACAAAAGTAAGTAATACCAATTAAGATAATGGTAACATAGCAACACTCCCGCTACAGAAAGCCGCCTGCAAAGAGAGACTGCTTCCGGGTCTGCGGGGGTCCACTTTCGGTCCCTTCTGCATGCGTGTGTCTAAACAATTTAGTATGTTGATCTTGCCTTTCGCTAAGGCTGAGGTAGGGGATCAAAGGGTTGGTGACCGATGATATGAAGAGAGATGGAGGGGCAGCTAATATTGAGGAAGGAGGGAGGAGTGTCAGCAAGTGTGTGGTCATGCACTTGGGTAGAAGGAATAACTGTTTTCTAAACAAAAAGAAAATTCAAAAATCTGAGGTGCAATGGGACCTGGGGGTCCTTGTGCCAGGATTTCCTAAAGGTTAATTTGTAGGTTGTGTTGGTGGAGAGAAAGGCAAATGCAATATTTGCTTTCATTTCAAGAAAACGAGAAGATAAAAGTAAGGATTTAATGTTGAGAATTTATAAAGCACTGGTGAACCTCCCTTGGAGTATTGTGAGTAGTTTTGGGCCCCTTAAGAAAGGACGTGTTGAAGTAGAGGGTTCAGTAGAGATGCACCGAAATGATTCCAGGAATGAAAGGCTTGTTGCATGAGGAGACATTGAAGGCTCTGGGCCTGTAATTGCTGGAATTTAGAAGACTAAGTGTGTATCGTATTGAAAGCTGTCAAATGTTGAATGGTCTAGATAGAGTGGATGTGGAGAGAATGGTGGGGAAGTCTAGGACCAGAGGGCACAGCCTCTGAGTAGACAGATGTACATTTAGAATGGAAATGAGTAGGACTTTCTTCAGACACAGAATGGTGAATCTATGGAATTTATTGCCACTGGCAGCTGTGGAGGTAAGGTCAGTAGGTGTAAAGGTGGAGGTTGATAGGTTCTTGATTAGTCAAGGCATGAAGGTTATGGAGTGAAGGCAGGGGAATGGGTTTGCGAGGTAAATGCGTCATCCATAGTGAATGGCAGAGCAAACTCAACGGCAGAATGGCCTAATTCTGCTCATATGTCTTATGGTCTTAATGAGCAGGTGTACAGAAACACCGAATAAAATGATCACCGAGTTTATAATTTGAAGCTGTGTTAGGACAAAGCTGTAAGTGTGAAGTGTATTGCTGAGCATTAAATGCTACTGCTGAGAAATGGAGGAAGTTGTTTGGTGTGATGCATTGAGCAGCATGAGACCGGTGCTGCATTGGCTGGGGAATTGCACTTGGGGTTGCACTTGAACCCCAGTCATTAAACCTTTTGCAAAAGTTTCTGCCAACTTTGTGCTAGTGTCGACGCCAATTTATACTGAAGGTCCTCTTCCTGTGTATATCCATATCCCGCCATTCCCCTCATTTTCATGGGCCCATTTAAAAGGCTCTGAAACTCCACCAAACGGCCTGCTTCCATAGTCTCCACTAGTAACCCATTCCAGGCATCTATCATTCTCTGTTTAAAGCAGCTTACCTCACCCGATGTCCTCTTAAAACTTCCCCCATTTTACCTTGAAAGCATGACCTCAAATGTTTGACCTTGACCTCCTATCCATTTCCTCTAGAGTCTCCAGTGCAATATTTGAAAACCATGTAGCATCTTATAAGCAAATCCTCTGGCATTTCATCCACTTTTGAACACCTCATCTTATTCTACTCACTTTGCCCCTTATTTAAAATCATCTCTATCAGATGCTTTCACTGCTTTTTCCTTCAGATTCTTCATGAGATCACAAAATGGAACAACTGAGAAATGGGCAATGCAGATCGATCATCAGGCACCAGTTTAGTTAATCCTACACTAATCTCATTTATTCTGCCCACATTCTCTCAACTACCCTCCCCTTAGATTTTACTGCCCAGGGTCTATAGAGTAAAAAACCCACACAGCTTTTGGATTTGATGTCTCTGGGGCCAGGCTCAATCAAACTCTGAAGGACGATGGGGGTGGGGTGCGTGGAGGATCTCATTGAAACCTATCGGAGACTGAAGGGACTAGGGAGGATGCGGAGAGGTCAGAGGGATACGGCGTCGGTGCCCCCCGAATGGGCCGCACATTTGACCACCGCTATACGGCGGGGAAGGAGGATCGCTGACAATAGGTTGCGTACCAGTCGGTAGTGCTTGATGTGTCCCGTCCCCCCCACCCCCGATGTTATAAATCCGCAGTTCTTCCATAGTTGACCGAAATCATGCACCACTCCAAAAGTGTACCTGGAATCGGTATATATAGTAGCAGATTTGTCCACGGCGTGCACGCATGTACGGAGGAGGGCAAAGAGCTCGGCCTCCTGCGCTGTCGTACCATGCAGAAGGGTTACCTCCAGCACATTCTGGTAGGAGGTGACAGCGTGTCCGGCCATCGGGCGGCTGGAATTAAGGAGTAGGAGTACGGCATGGTGTGTAATGACAGTGCATGGACGATCCATAATGATCGTAGAAGCCTTCTCTACCAGTTCAGCGGTGGCTGCCACAGCCCGTAAACAAGAGGGCATCCCTTGGACCACAGGTGGCAGTAGGATAGAGGAATAAGCTACTGGGCGCTGATCGGGGCCGTGCTCCTGAGTCAATACGGCTGTCCCAAAACTGTCCTTTTCATTCACATAAAGGCGGAACGGCCTGTCGTACCGTGATAAGCCCAGCGCGGGTGCAGTCGAAATGGCATTTTTTAGATGGTCAAAGGCGGCTCGTCGCTCAGGTGTGTCAATGGCTGTCTCGGGGGTGTCCGGCTTGGCGGCTTCACGCAGGGTAGCATCATGTAACCTGTACTCCGGTATCCACTGACGGCAGTAGCCGACCATGTCTAAGAAGGCGAGGACCTCCCGGCGCGTCTTCGGGAAACACATGCCAAGAATGGCCGCTATCCGGTGCTTGCCCAGTTGTCGACATCCTTCGCTCAGGTCATACCCCAGGTACTGCACTCGAGTCTGGCAGAGCTGCAGTTTCTGTCTTGAGACTCGATGGCCGCAATGCGCCAGGTGTTTCAGAACTGTGACGGAGTCGGACAGAGAAGCGTCAATGTCCGGGGAAGCGATTAAAAGATCATCGGCGTACTGGAGGAGGACCGATCGGATAGGAGGGCATTCTTCCAGATCACGGTGAACGACGGTGGCATAAACAGCGGGGCTTTCGGTTTACCCCTGAGGTAAGCGGGTCCAGGTATAATGTATAGATTCCTGGAATGTCTGCCTGACGCCTAGAAAGTTGAGCCCGTGCTCCAAGGCCCTCCAGTCCAAAACACATTTGAGAGTCCAGAACCAAGGTGTCTGATTCGTTTAATCGTCCGTGCACAGGAGCCGGGTAATCTGCTTGGTTCACGAGGTCGGAATTCAGGTACCGAGTGGTGCAGTGAAGTCGGCCAAGTTGTCTGCTAGTCCCTAGCACCCAGCGCAAAGTGCCTAGCGCGGGGGTCTGCTCCGTTCTCAGTGCGTTCCGCAGGCGGTGGAGAAAATCGCAGTAGGGATGAAAGTGAAGAGACCAGCAGTGCAGGGTTGGCCCCTTGCTGACCAAGGGGGCTGGAATAAGAATCTCTTTGGAGGTAAGAATACGCGACAGCTGATACATCTGTGGGGCAGGAAGGTCGAGGAAAACCCCTTCCTTTGTGCAGAAAATTGTAGCTCCTAGTTTACAAAGCGCTTGTCTGCCTAACAAAGGGACCAGCGCGTTAGGGGAGATGATGAAAGTGTCCACTATTTCCCGATTCCCTATTTTAATAGAGGTGGGTACAGATAGAGGTTCTCGGAGGGGGATTCCTGCAACTCCGATGGTTGAGATTTGCGCTCCACTGGGCTGTATCTCCACGGAGGGAGGGATGGAGGACATAGTCGCCCCTGTGTCAATCAAGGCCGCCACCTCCACTCCCCCTATTTGGAGTGTGATCATGGGTGGCTCATTCCCTTCACAAGAGGCTCTAATTCGAGCGGCCTGCCACTCCTCCCTCCCGGGGCGCCCCTAGTCCCGCTGGAGCGTTAGCTGGGATTTCGGGCACCTTACAATCACGGGCCTAACGACCCTTCCTGCCGCATCTTCGGCATACATCGTTGGAGCGATCCCACTGAATCCTAAAATTGGGGCGTCCTTCGGTTTTGTTATCGGGATTACGGTGGGGTCGGTCCCGATACATCTGTTTCATTCTGGGAGCGGGGAAAAGGCCTGCCCTATCCATATTGACCAGGGTCGTTATTACGTCGGTCCACGCTTTATTCTGCCAGTCTAGTACTTTTAGTTTATAGGTTTGGACATATCCGGATTCCAGACAATTAAGCAGGGTTTGTACTGCTAACTGGTGGTTAACATTCAGGGGAATCCCTGCCCACTCATCCCAGGTCTCTCTAAAACGGGTGATGAACTCGGGTACCATTTCCCCTCTTTTTTACAGACACCTAGTGACCTCGGAGAAGTCCCCGTGTTGCTGAGCACTCTGCATTACCGCTTCTCTCCCTCTCCCTCGTAGCCAGGTATCCCTACTCTCGTTTCCGTATTGGATGTCATCGGTTCTCCATATTCCTCCCTCACCTAGGGGGATGGCAAACCGATCTCTCATAATGGCCCACGATGTTCTGTAGGCAGCTTGTAAAAGGAGTCTTACATCAATGGGCAGATATACCCATAATTAGATTTGGTGAGGAGGCGGTCGATTGTTATATGGGACTTATGGATAACATCGGGGGTCCCAATTTTCTCGCCGTAATGGGCGGGTTATATTTTTCTCCAATTCTCTTCCATACGGGGAAACAGCTCAAGACGTACGGTACATCCCAATCGGGGTCACCATTTCCCGCCTTAACATCATTCCAATATGCTTGTATTACATGGGGTTTAAGAGTCCCATTATAAGGTCACTCTCCTTCATCCAAACATTGATCCCGGTACCACCCGTAGAGATTGGGACAAAAAGAGGTCACGTAACTGCCCACCTGAGTCTCACGGTAAACTATATCCGCTGGTGATCCAGGTCTCGGATAGGATTCATTAGTTAAGCCCCCCGACAGTTTTGGATCACTATCTCCTACCTTTACCGGGGTCTTTGATCCACGTCCCCTCTTGTTCCTTTGCCTGGGATCGTCTTTCCCTGACACTCTACCAGAGATGTTCTTCTGTCCCATGGTAACTGCAAATCAATCTTATACAAATACTATACACTTAAGACCGACAGACACAGACAGACAAACAGAGTGCTCACCTAAGATTCTGCCTCGACCAGAGCCCAAGTCAAATTAAATTAAATTAGATTAATTAAGATTGTGTCCTCTCGTACGACCCCCGGCCACACTCACCCGGACACCGGGACAGGGGGAATTTTTACCTCCCCTGTAGACCATAATACTACAGCTATATCTTCTCGTACGACCCCCGGCCGCACTCACCCGAACACCGGGACAGGGGGAATTTTTACCTCCCCTGTAGACCATAATACTACAGCTATATCTTCTCGTACGACCCCCGGCCGCACTCACCCGAACACCGGGATGGGGTATTTTTACCTCCCCTGTAGACTATAGTATTAAAATTACCGGTATGTCTTCTTGTACGACCCCCCGGCCGTACTCACCTGGACTCCCCTGGGGCTAGAGTCCGGGACAGGGGGAATTTTTACCTCCCCTGTAGACTGAACTCTGCTTATTTTGTTCGAATCCCGTTGTTGGGATCCTGCCCGACTATGCCAAAACTGTTGTAGCAGAGTTTTAACACTTTACTTAAAATAAAAAGACAGAGACTCTCCGGGCTCAGTTTGCAGCGAGAACCTTTATTGCCGTGATGATCACGGAGAGTCAACCCTCACGGTGGAGAGACCGACTCTGACCAGACGCGTATGAGAGTTGACCTTTATACAGATAGATGAAACGGTTTAACGTACAAGAAAGTAAACACATCGTATGTCACGCCTTAACCTGCAGTTTTAACTAGGTAAGCTGTTGCAGTTCTCGTAAGAACGTTGCTCTGCAGAAGTAAGGCGTTAATCACCTTTGACAAACATACTAAACCGAATGTTCCAAACAGGGGCCCTTAGCAGCAAGCAAGGAAACCACCACAGAAAGGATCATGGGACGGGAGGCCTCAGGAGAAAGAAAAGAGGTGGGGGGGGGGAGCACCAGAGGGAGATGGAGAACAGGCAAACAACTAAATATGTCAGGGATGGGGTAAGAAGGGGAGGAGGGGCATTAATGGAAGTTAGAGAAGTCAATGTTCATGCCATCAGGTTGGAGGCTACCCAGCCGGTATATAAGGTGTTGTTCCTCCAACCTGAGTGTGGATTCATTTTGACAATAGAGGAGGCCATGGATAGACATATCAGAATGGGAATGGGACGTGGAATTAAAATGTGTGGCTTCGGTTAGTCCTGACGAAGGGTCTATGGCAGATGACATTTAATGTGACTAAGTGTGAGGTTATCCACTTTGGGAGTGAGAACAGGAAGGCAGATTATTATCTGAACGGTGTAGAGTTAGGTAAGGGAGAAATACAAAGAGATCTAGGAGTCCTTGTTCATCAGTCACTGAAGGTGAATGAGCAAGTGCAGCAGGCAGTGAAGAAGGCTAATGAAATGTTGGCCTTTATTACAAAGGGAATTGAGTACAAGAGCAAGGAAATCCTTTTGCATTTGTACAGGGCCCTGGTGAGACCACACCTGGAGTATTGTGTACAGTTTTGGTCTCCAGGGTTAAGGAAGGACATCCTGGCTGTAGAGAAAGTGCAGCGGAGATTCACAAGGTTAATTCCTGGGATGTCTTACGCAGAGAGGTTAGAGAGACTGGGCTTGTACACGCTGGAATTAAGGAGATTGAGAGGGGATCTGATTGCAATATATAAGATTATTAAGGGATTGGACAAGATAGAGGCAGGAAATATGTTCCAGATGCTGGGAGAGTCCAGTACCAGAGGGCATGGTTTGAGAATAAGGGGTAGGTCATTTAGGACAGAGTTAAGGAAAAACTTCTTCTCCCAGAGATTTGTAGGGGTGTGGAATGCACTGCCTCAGAAGGCAGTGGAGGCCAATTCTCTGGATGCTTTCAAGAAGGAGCTAGATAGGTATCTTATGGATAGGGGAATCAAGGGATATGGGGACAAGGCAAGAACCGGGTATTGATAGTAGATGATCAGCCATGATCTCAGAATGGCGGTACAGGCTCGAAGGGCCGAATGGTCTACTTCTGCACCTATTGTCTATTGTCTCGGCCTGAAACACCGACAGCGCTTCTCCCTATAGATGCTGCCTGGCCTGCTGTGTTCCACCAGCATTTTGTGTGTGTTGTTGTTCAGCCATAATTAAATGGTGGACAGACTGAATGGCTTAATCTGCACCTTTATCTTATGGGATATGTGATAAAACCAGAGCACCTGGAGGAAACATAGCCAGAAAGGCTGTATCAGAACCAATTCAGTGCAGTTTTGAGGTAGTTGCTCTACCAGTTACTGCACCCTGACAATTCATCTGACCTTTCAACAACCATACTTCTTTGAATTCATTGTCTTCCAATCCTTAATATTTTTCCTCATAGAAATATATAAAATCACCAGATGAATTGATGATCTGCACCATAAGTTTACCCTCTCATGTAGCTTCACTATTCCCATGGGCTAAGTCACCATAAGGTCATCTCAGATCCTTACTTGTACAGTATCCTTCCAGTCTTGGTCTCTCCATCCAATTCCCCTCAAACCTTCACTGTATCTACGTCTATGTCTCCTCCTGGACAAAACTTTCGCTCTGCTTCAGTTACACTACACTTCCAACATCTAAACCAGCTCCATTAATTTCTCTCCCTGTCCAACTCCAAGTTGGACGATGGTTTGATTCCAGTGTGATTTGAAAACGTAATCCCTCTTCCCACTGAAAACTGAGCAAAACAAAAGGACAGAGCAACTCAGCCTATGAACATCTGTACCTGGAAAGAACCAGTAGATCTTTCGGGACTGAATGCATTGAAACCCTGACCGGCTGCGTTACTGCGGCGGGTTGTTTAATCACTCCGGGATAAGCAGTCTGCCAGCCGTGTCACAGCTACATTTCACTGGAAAACGAAACTTAAAATAATGACATCGCTTCAATTGGCGCCTCGGGAGATTCGGCAGTTACTAAGAGGCGTCCCGCTCATTGTGCGCCCGGAAATACACACTGACCGTCCGACGTTGAGTATCGGCAGAGTGCCCCGGG